>NW_027103734.1:152755-1462472 GCF_902728285.1 Clytia hemisphaerica | reverse complement strand
ACTGGCTAATGATTACTTTTCTTTTCACCCGAAGCTAAAATTAAGAAATCACTCCCGAGTCTAGGGAAAGGGTTCTATAGGATTTCTTCCTTTCTTGGGGTGGGGTTCCAGATACTCTGTAGAATTCCATCGCATGGACCTGTAAGGAAGGTTATCTTTTACTGCATATCCCTAATCAAAAGCGGTTTCAAGCTATACCAGCAAACAAAATAATCGGGTGGGCGATAGGACGCATCCCCAGTTTGATAACGGAATCCACAAGACCAGGGTGCACTGTCCTCTATAAGGTGCGAACGCTGTTAAGCAAGATGTAGGAGTGTGTGTGATGAGAGGAGTGTTGAGAGTTGACGTAGAAAGTTAGAAATATCAGAGTGACGCTGTAGTCGTGTAACGACTGTCTCTCTTCTCGCGTTTTTGTTTCGAGCTTGGACCGCCTCGAATCTTTTTCTTGAATGGGAACAAATTAGTGAAAGGTCGGTCCACACATCGTGGATGAGAATTGACTAGTGTCGGAGTCCCAGCCGGCGGTGAGCCGCCAGTGGTTTTTTTTCATTTACCTTGTGTTCGATAGAGATATTAGGGAAATTGATGTTTGAGACACTTCAGAGTTTACGGTTTTATTGAATATAATTTGAGGATATTGAGATCCTGTAGTACTGATGTATGGAGACATCGAGAATGATTTCACGATGATGCTTTGAGAATATTGAGATTTTCATTCCGCTGTAGGAAATGGACAATGTACTTCGGGACCCGAGCGTCCAGGTTTTAAACCCGAGTATGGGCCAAAGTTTCAATATTTTTTTTTTCTCTTTTTTTAGTTTTTTTCAATTTTTTTTTGTTTTTTTTTTAACTTTTGGTCGCGAAAATAGAAAATGAGAATTTTTTTTTCAGTTAATGCGGCAAGTGTGTAGAGATTGTTTGATAAACGAAAATTGAAGCCGCTAGACTACAGGTGTTTGTAAACGAAAAGAACAAACACCTGTTTAAACAAAACGAACGATGTTTGTATATTAGATCAGAGTTTAATTCTAGATAGACGCTGCTGATCTAATCGCGTGGGTTGCGAAATTCGATAGGAATTCGCTCATGCAGTGGCTAATTTTGAGTGTAGTATGCCGAGTGACGAGATCTGTCGACTAATGGGTCCAGGCACTCTACCTGAAATTAAACATATGCGTTCAAGTTTTTCAAGAGATTTTTAAATTTGACCTTTTCTCAGTATCTTTCAGGAATTTTTTTATGAAAAAAGAAGCAATGACGTACAAGGTAAATTACGCAAACTCCGTAAGTATTCTAAAAAAGTACCGCAGGCATCGTCGCCTTGCCTGTCTTGCCTGTTTTTTTTATCCCTAAAATCACAATCAATTTTCAGTTTTTTTTAGAAACAGATTCCACTGTAACAAAGGTCAACTTGCTTTCTTTCTTAAAATTTTTTCTTGTTAAACTTCATCTGAATGAGGTCTGAAATTCGAGTTCTCTTCTTATCGGTCGGAATTTAAAGGTGTGAAAGTTCAAAAAAATCGTTTTCATTTTTAAAGGAGAGAGAGAGAAAGGAAACGAGAAATTCGAAATTTGAACCGCACACCGTATTTCATTTTTAAAGGAGAGAGAGAAAAAAAACAAGGAAACGAGAAATCGAAGTTGGACTGCACTCCGATTAAATTTTTATTTAATTTCTAGGTTGAATTAACGATTTTTATATATATTTATAGTATTTGCAAGGGATGAAGAAGACACACAAGAACGCCACAAACCAATCCTTAGTCTCCCTGAAACCAACCCTAAAACCCCTAAAACCAGAACCAAAAAGCCTATGCCCCTCCCTGCGGTAGCTACTCATCTTCACCCATCCAACCAACACTTCTACAAACAATGACTACCCAAAATGGCAACCAACACCACCAACGCCAAGGAAACCTGAATCTGCTGACCTACTAAAATGACCACCAAAGGAGAAACAAAGAGACTGGTGGCTGAGAAGACACACCAAATAACCTCAAAACAAAAATGAACTTTTAACGCCTGCTAACCACCACCACAGCAGCTGGGGATGACACCACTACCAGTCATCCACTATCATCAAGCCACCAGTATTAGTGGAACCTGCTAGTTCCACTGCCACCATAACCACCCCAGAAATATCCCAAGGAAAGCAGATGATGATCCATCCACCAACAGCTGAGAAGCACAAGACCTGTCCTGAAGAGTGGCTACCCCCCGACCAATCTCCGATCCCCCCAAGCAAAGATGGAAGAAGTGTCAGTTTAGGAAATTTTATTATTTTTATTATTTTATTAGTCAGCCCTGAGCAGGGAACGCCCCCAAAGAAAACGCGACCCACGTAGCCATTTAAGTCGGAGGAATGTACTAAAGTTCCTTCGGCTATACCTTTACTGATCGTATCTAGCGCCCTTCTAACGCCCAACTACGCCTTCCACGCTCCACTGGGCAGCAACTTAGCAATTGCTGTCCAGCCCTCCTAAACTTTAGTGTTGTTTCGGCAGCGATCGGCGGCGGACCTGCTCAGGACATAGGTTTGTAAGTATCCTTTTCTTATTTATAGCACGATTGTAGAGCGTTGTCATTATTAAATATTAGTTTATTGTAACTGCATAGTCTCCCGTTCCTGTCTGCAAATAGGATTAGGTTCTACTCCCCTAGGTTCCTTTAGCCCGCCCCTTTCGTAGTCTAGACTCACTCACCCACTGCGTCTTATTCGTCTGCTAGGCAAGCATTCGGATAAGGCTCCAGTACAAGTACATAATTTGACTTCCTGAAAAATATACCTTGCTCCAACCAACGAACGTGGTACGTCTCAAAAGCTAAATTATTGCCGGGAACGATGCAAAAAATTCCAAGTCGATAGCTGTTTCGGGTGGCTAGCGCTTTGGATTTTAGAACCCCCGGATAAAAATTTTTGCCGTGCCGCGAACAAGAAGTTTGAAAAAACTCACCCGCAAGTACTCAATTTCAAATTTTGAAGGAAAATGAAGACATGATGTGCTGATTTTTTCTGCAAAAGAAAGCTGAATAAATTTTCTACACTTTGGAAAAATTACTTATGTTAAAAGAGGTTTCCTTCCTTGGGGTATGTAAGCTTGAATATTTTTTTTCGAAAATCTATGTTTTGTTACTGCCGCACGCGTAAGGCCCGACCTCCCTACTCTGTCCTACTACAAAGTTAGTCACAAAGTCCATTAGGCGATGGGAATTTGATATTCTGTTTTACCGTCGCGTTTCAAAAAATATTTGATGCGGCAAAATTTCATTATTCATTATTCATTATTCCTACCTGGTGCTTCCAATCTCCAACGAAGTTGAATTCCACCGTGAAATCAAGCTGCTTTTGCTTTCGGAATCAAAATGACATGCGCGAAAATTCAAACGCGTTCGAGACGCGTCTAAAACGCAAATTTCTAAAACGCCCTTGATGCCGCCCACTGCTTAAAAAAATGCCCGCCCCATTCGCGGACATGATTGGAACCATGTTTTTTACTCGAGGCGCACATTTTGTTAGCGAAGATGTTATTTTTGATTCACTTTGAGTGTTTTGGATAGCTTGGCACAGGAAAAGAAGAAAAAAATGAGTTTTTAAAAAATAATGAACTATTTTGAGCGGCAGCTTAAGAGCATGCGGGCGGTCGACGGTAAACAGAACATCAAATTCCCATCGCCTTACTTCAGTCTGGGAAAACCTCTCAATTGCACGCTTATGTTCCGAGGCCGTAAGCGCGCAATTGCACGGTTATCAAAATGGCAGAATTTTTAAGCGTGTAATTACACGCTTATCGAAATTGTTGTTCGGGAACGGGCGGTAAGCGGTAAGCGTGCAATTGCACCTTTTATGACCTTTATTATTCTGACACGCAATTCCTTCCGAAAGCTCTGTTGAATTTCAAAAGCCTAGGGCAGTTTTACTCAAAATTTATCGTAGAAGAAGATTCCGTAAAAATGGATTGCCCGTTGTTGTTAAACCATGCCTTCGCCCGAATTAGAGAATTCTGAACCCCTTGAAATCCCTAAGCAATTTCAACCGGGGCGGGAGCGGGCGTAAATTATAACCATGCAATTGCGCGCTTACGCCCTCGGAACATAAGCATGCAATTGAGAGGATTTCCCAGACTGTACTTGAACTTGTGAATTTCAAAACCTACATAAGCAAAAGCGAAAGTTGTTGGGAAAGAAAGAATGAACACAAGACAGAAGGTTTGGTTGCGTTGATCAGGTATGTTTTTATTCTAGACTATCTGAATCAATATTTAAAAAGAAGACCAAGGAAGCCCTGGTCCTGGACTGCTCCTCTCCTGGCTGGATAGGCTAGAGTTTTATTAGTAGAAGCACTACACCCTTTTGCTCTGTGAGGACGAAACAAAAATGAAACATATATGTTTTAAGTCCCAGGATAAAAAAGGAAAAATTACAAAAAATCTCAGCAAAAAAAATCTTCATTTCTTCTTCGCTGTTCGGCTTCCATTTGTTTTCCGCCTCCCTTGCGTATAAATAGTGACGTAATTTTTCGAACCCGAATTTATAACCCGAAAATCCGATTTTAGTCCACAGCGATTCAAAATGGCGGCTCGAATCAGTCAAGTTTTGAAGAGAAGTCTATTTTCACAATCTAAAACCATTCAAAAGTCAACCCTTTCCACTACTTTTGTGAGGAACGGTAGCACAGGAAACGATCCTCCTGCTCCACCAATAAAACCACCAGGTATTAGACAGTATTTTTTGTTGAAATTGATTTTTTGAGCTGGTAATTTTTTTACAAATTTTTGAATATTTTTTCTCCCCATTCTTTTTTACCTACTGTTAAAAAATCTGTCGTTTCGAACGGCTAAACAAATAATAATTAAGAGGGGTAGTTTCATTTGAATGTGTTGAACATGAAAATAACAAGAATGTGTTCATCTCAACTGGGCAAACTCAGGACACCCGGCACTCTCCGGAAACTTCCATTCCGGAGTTTTCCAGAGCAGCTAAAAAAAACACTATTTTTCTCTCTGGAAAATCTCCCGGTATTTCAGAACACGAAAAAAACAACACCTTTTGCTCCGGCCATTTCTGGAGCGCCGGAGGGGTCCTGCAAATCCTCTTAGTGTAGTAGGTAGTTAGCTAGGTAGTTAGCATAGCTGTCAACTTTCCCGTATTGGGCCGAAAACTCCCGCTTGTCAACGTTTTCTCCCACGGTAAAAAAATTCTGCCAAATCACCCGCATTTTCAGGATTTTCTCCCGCATCCTGCATTTCCAAAAATTTCCTGATTTCCTGAACAAATTTCAAATTTTGTAAAAATGGAATGGCAAAATTTCCTGACTTTGGAAAATTGGGACGGAAAATTCCCTGATTTCCCGAAAAAAAAATTTCAATTTGGAAAAATTGGATCATCTGGGAAAATTTTTCCAACTTGAAGCTCTCCCGCATTTTTATGAGGCCTGCACTCCAAATCCTGTGATCTTGATATAAGAGTTTAAGTCTATCTGGAGTAATTTGTTATTCAATAGACTGACGTGTTCCCCTTAACGTATTCATTTCTACTATGCCACCTCTACTGAAATTATCTTTAATTTTCAGGCAAAGAATTCATTGATCAAGGCTGGAAAGATGATGGGTTAGGCTTGGGAGATTACCCTAACTACAAAGAATGGTCATATCAAAACCGTGACCCAACTTTGCCATACTGGGATCAACAGGAACGTAGACATTTTGGGGAACCTCTTCATGTAAACCATGACGCACTGAATATATGGATGCCAGATGATATTTCAAACCATCGCTACACACCAAAGGAAATGGCTTTACATCTCAGCATTGCCTTAGGTCTTCTTGGTGGTTTGATTTTTTATTCAGAATATGTTTACGATGCTCCATCGAGGGACCCAGCTGCACCAAAACCATATCCTTACAATAATTTGTATCTTGAGATGGGCGGGGACCCTGATAAAGAACCAACAGAGTATGACCTCAAAAGAAAGATTCCACGACCACATTATGGATGGTGAAATTTTATTTCATATTCTTTTGAATGAAAGCTTATTGTACATTTCTTATTTTTTATTAATTTGAATAAAAATTGTTTAAAATTATAATTCGCTTCACTTTACTCGTCTAAGTGTTTACAATAAATCTAGTTATTTAACTTTTTGTACCGAGTTCTCAAAAGGTCTCAAATACCAGACCTGTACCATGGTTTTGAAGAAATTTTACTTCCTAATCTGGTTGGTAGATGTTGGGTATACCAAAAATTTTATCTTAAAAGTGTATATATTTTCGCGGGTACTTAATTTTCGCGTGTACTTAATTTCGCGAGTTTTTAGGCAAAATTTTGCGGAATTTAGTACTGTTTAAATTTTTCAAAACCACAAAATCGCTAAATTAAATACACACGAAAAATTTTTTTCAAAGTAGACCAACAATTTCGAAAATAAAAGAGAGAATGAATCTTTTTGAGTGATCAGTAATATCTATTTCATACTATTTTTGCACCTACAATCAAGGTCATAATATTTGAGAAAAAAAGGCAAATTCACCGGGTAGTTTGAAACCACAATCGATTTGTAGGTAGTAAGTAGGTTGGAAGGGTAAAATTTTAAGTACGATAATAAGAGTTTTACCTTAGGATCTGGAAATCCAAAAGTTCAAAAATAGTCCAATAAGGCTCAGAATATAGCATGGAAGTCTGCAAACCCCTCCCAAATTGAAATATTCGATTAAATTAAAGAGATAAGCCCAAAATCGACTTTCTCGCCGGAACTTTAAATCTTGAAAAACGTTAAAATAATCAGAATTCTCAACGATGGTTGTAATACGTTGTGTTTAGTTTATTTTTGTTATAACTCCTTTATTTAAAAATATCCGATTCAGTGAATCGCCAAATTTGATACACGCGAAAAATTACAGAAAGTAGCAATCGCGAAATTTAGTACTTGAAAAAGGTTGGTTTGTCAAAAAATGACTGGTATCAAAAAGCTTTGAATCGTCTGGATTGGCGTAAAATTATTAATTCCAAGTAGAATATTTTTTGATAGTTTTATCTAGTTACTTATTTGCATAATTTTTCCTTTTTTTCGCTTTTTATTTTATCTACCTAGCGCTGTGATCTCTATCTTAGGATAGGGCCTATTCCCTGTGCTAAGGGAAGGTTTATCTCTCTCTCTCTCTAAGAAAAAACCTTCATAATTTTTGTGTGAGGCAAAATCTCCCAAGTAGTGTGGCCGTGAATAACAGCTTATGTTTATTTGACATCAAAAGAAGCGTACTCTTTTGTGCTTAATTGTAGGGTGGGGGTCACTTTGCAATTTTTGGGAAAATTAAAATGTCCCCCCCCATTTTATGAAATTTTCACCCCTATATCGCTTAATAATGACCCCCTGCTTATCCCACCCCCTACAATTAAGCACAAAAGAGAGTAATAAGCATATATTTCAATTTCAATTCAATAGCTATCCCCAACGAGTACATTTGACAGTACATATAAAAAACACGGAACTCTAAATTAACAATTACCATCCCTGGGGACACGAGAAGTTATTTTCGCGTTGGTGCAATGCAACATGCTCCATCCCACCAACCTGAAACGCTTTCTCGTGTCTCCACCCCATTTTTTTTCTATCAATAAAAGTGAAATCGCACTTTTGTCCCTGGGACTATGGAGCAAAATTGATTCGAATCACTTTTTTTATTGTGTCAGTGGGATGGAGCATGTTGCATTGCACCAACGCGAAAAAAAACTTCTCGTGTCCCCAAGCCTTTAGGAAATTACTTTTGAACATTTTGGATTAAAATTTCTTTTCTTACTTTTTTTATAGCTGATGGGAATTCAATATTCTTGTATACAGGGTATCCCGAAAAAACATGTCTACAAGTAAGTAGAACATTTTTTGAATGCAGGTGTACTCTTAGGTGCCAAATAAACGGGCCCCTCCGCTTGTTAATTTTTCGAAAATTTTCCAACCCCCCCGGACCTTATTAGGACCCCCCCGTTTATTAATTTTTAAGAATATTGTCAGTTGGCAAAAGAAGTCCCCTTATTTTGCTCCAAAAAGCCTGATTTTAGCCTATATTTACCTTATTTTGGGGTTTTCAGAAGTACAATTTCCAACCCCCCGGCAATTAGGTCCCCCCCCGTTTATTAAAATTTCGAAAATTTTCCAACCCCCCCCCGTTTATTTGGCACCTAAGAGTAAGGTTTTCCAAGAAGTTATCTTCCATTTGAATGGCCCCTTAAGGAAATATTTTTTAACGGGAAGAAATCGATTCAAGAAAATTCTTTTGGAAAAACGAAACTTTAAAAAGAGTTGGAAAAACAAAACTTTAAAAGAGAGTTGGAAAAAAGAAACAATGACTACTTGATCTCTATTAAACTCTCTTAAATATTCTTTTTCTACCCTCTAAACGAAGGAAATACTATGTTATAAATTGTGAAGATCTATATAATTATAAAGACTTATGTTAAAAATTCTCGTTTTCGTATAAACAACACTATCAAATTGCAAAAAGATCTTTCTAAATGATCGAGGTATACTGTACAATGATGCTCATGTCTTGAAGAAGTCAATGGTTTGATTGTAATAATAGAAAAGTGAAAAAAATTCTTCAAAACTACATACTCGAAGATGAACCAGCACAACATCCCATAACAATTTAGGGTGGCATAAAAATTTAATCGAAATTCTTGAAGTACTCGATAAGAAAAGTGCATAAATTTTCATAAATTAAGGCCAAATAAAAAAGGACAAAAAAAAAACTAAATAAATTAAACAAAATAAACATTACATATACAAATTTAAGTAAAAAAATAAAATTATGTTAAAAATGCACTGATTACTAAATTTTTATTCAAATTTTTTGAAAGTTGCGGTTCTACAGGGTGTCCCTAATAAAAGTATCGAGTTTGAACATGCGATTGAGTAAAAAAGTTTGTGTGTGTTATCGCTAAAATATAAGAACGTTCTCCATCACATAGGCTCATTACAAAAGGTAGTTACAACTTATAAATTAATCAATAGCCCTTTTACAATTCAAATTCCCTCGTTTTACTTTTTTATTGTTCCATACATTCCATTTTTATTATTTTCATAGTTTTACATACGATTCTTTACAAACATGTTTTAATTGTTGCGTTTTTCTCATGATCGTAATTTCGTTGCATTTGTAAACAGGCAGAGTATGTTTTTATTGTTACGTAATGACAAAGAAAAAAGAGGGAGAGCTTAAAATACAATTTTGTGAATACACACTTAAAACTTTCTACTCAATCGCATGTTCAAACTCGATACTTTTATTAGGGACACCCTGTATGTCGTTTTCTAAATGAAAAAGCCGTATTGAATCAGCCTAAGATTTCTATCGTCAAACGTCAAACTTACTAGTTTTCCAAGACCGTTAGGCTACTCATCGAGCACATTCTTTTTTTAACATTCTTTTTAAAAAGTGATCATTTCAATCAAATCGAACTGGATTTTTGGGGCATGGGGACGAGTTTTTCGCCAAAAACGAGGCTAAAACTTTGGGGCAGCCAAAAATTGTCGGATTTGGCTGATTTGGCACACTTGGTCATTGGGTGAATACCTGAGTGTCTACAATTGGGCCTATGAATAATTTGAAGCCACTGAAGTTGAGCCCAGTGCGTTGCACACGTTCGACTATAATATAAAACAATACTCAATGGATACTTTGTAAATCAAAGAAAATATTTAAGGTTTGACAGATTCAATTCAATTTCAATTATTAAGCTTCTGAAGTTACGTTGGCATCTGGAAGAACTGAAGTGATCAAATCCAATAGTCTTTTAAAGCTATAGTCAAAACTTAACTTAACATTCAAGAATGGTGATTTTAAAAATATATCAAAAATATTATGAATTTCTTTGGAGGTTTTAACTTGTCATTCCACACGCAACCAGTGAAAGATCATTTAAATTAACCGATCCATGCCGAACGCATGAGCTGCAAAAAAAGAAAAAAAGGTATCTGCTATTAAATCTATTAAATTTCATTTCAACTAAAACTCTCCAGAACTCTCTGGGATAACACCTGAAACTCCGACAAAAAGCGATTCGTAGGGTGATTCAAATAAAGGATACCTTATTTATCAGTTCGTGCGAAAATAAGTCCCGTTAAGTTATGAGATACTCTCGGGTACTTAATAGCCGGGGGGGATTGGAATAAGCGGGGGAGTTGGAAAAAATCTCAAAACTTAATAAGCGGGGGGGGGGGGGTTGGAATAAAAATGTCCTGGGTGGGAAATTTTTGAAAAGGGAGCTAATACAGAAGAATTAGGACAAAAGAGGGAACTTTCGAAAACATTTTCCCAAAAATTAATAAGCGGGGGGGGGGGTTAGAATAGAATGTCCTGGTTGGAAAATTTTCGAAAAATTAATTAGCGGGGGGGGGGCGGCTATTAGGTACCCGAGAGTACATAGCAAGGTAAGTAAAGAATACCTTTTTGCGTAAATACATCTTCGATTGTTTTGTCTTCCTCCAGTTCCCTGGGAAATAAAAAAAGTTGCAAATTCAACTTCGTATTCGAGTGTTTGCTTCTACTTTCTAGAGAGACTCTCCGACACGACTAGAAAAAGACGATATAAATCTGAAATTATTCAATTAGAGGTAGTAATTTGAATGATAATGAGCCACTGTTACCTCAATCGATCTCCTTCCAACATTTCCACGAGACCATTTCGTTGCTCTACGGTGTCCACCAATTCTTTCGTCAGACGCTCAACCTCTTCGTGTTGCTTCTTTCGTGGACCTTGAAGAAGAATAAACAGACACTTTAGAATCCAGTGACATGTTACAAGCTAGTCTGATAAGAGAATCTATCCAAGCTGGCGAACTGCTTCGATCTTTTAAATCCAGTTTTTGGATGAATATCAGTTATACGAGCCTTTGAGCGCGGCGATGTGGAAGTCAGAACAATTGCACCAAAATCAAACTCAATCGTATACATAAATACTATGTAATATTTTAATGGTTTGTTTGTTATTGTTTTCACTGAAAAACTAGGTCACATTCGCCACAACCCTTGAGAGCAGAGCGTGGTGTACATCGGATGGATGATATGTGGATGAGATCATTTATAACCCAGTCATTTAAATATTTAAATATAGTGACCCATCCCCATGAACTAGCAGCGTAACGGTTGTAAGAAAAAAAATCAAAAAAGTTCTTACTATCAGAGGTAAGTAGGTCACGAATCCTTTGTTCCAAACGAGCTTGTCGGTCTTCCAATTGGATGGAGTTGGATTGGATAACGAGTTCAGATTCAAAACGTAATAATGTGTTCTTCTCGTTCACCAAGTTGAACCATTCAAACGTCAATTTGTTGGTATCCGCTGGTGGCGCTGTAAAAGCAAGTCAACCGAAAATAGTTAATTCACTCTGAGAATATAACTTTATATTATCGAAAACAAGAACCTTTTTAGAATATCACCACAAAGAATGAGAAGGAAAGAAATTATTAGTTTCGACAAATTGGTAGTTTTTGGAGTATCTCCAATCAAAAATTTGGTCACATAAAAAGTGTGTTAAAATGAAGCACATAAAGCAAAATTGCAAAGATAAACTCAGAAATTTGGTCGTCTAAAAAGTGCAAGAGCCTGAAAGTGGTACCGGGGGGGGGCTAGGTTTGCTAGGTTTTTGTCCAATTTTTGGAAAATCACGACCCTATGAGAAATTTTGTGATTTCTGGACCCTTACAGATACTCAATTTTCTTTTTAATGGTTTTTGTACCCCTTTGAGAGACCTTCGATGGTGTGAAAAAAGACCCTTATGGCTCGCACATACCCGTTACATATTTTGCATAAGTACCCCCCCCCCTCGGGAAGTGGTGGAGCACACTCCTAAAAAAAAGGAATTACTTACTATTTCCATCGCGTAGACTTCTCTCTACCGATTTAGCACGTTCTTCCAGCTCATACATCTTGACATCAACCTCATTGAGTTTCCATTGAATTGATTGGGCTTCCCAAAGTCGTTTCGATTCACGCTCTTTCATTTCTTTGCGTATTTTTCGCTGTTCCCTTCGCTTAGCTTTTTGCTCTTGTTGTCGCCTTTCTTCTTCTGTTAATGCCTTCTTCTGTTGACGAGATTAAAGAACGAATTTTGAAGATTTGTCTAAAAGGACCACACCTACACTACTTTGGTAAGCTCAGGTGTTCTTTTATAGAACCTTTATAACTTCAGAACTTCAAAAATATAGAACGAACAAAGTACCGGGTGTTTCAAAAAAAGTGTACAAGTTTGAAGCTAGATTGTGAGAAAACTATAGATATTATATATCTAAACTTTCCACCACCAGAAAGAACAAAGGCTAACTTAAATTTTGAGCTATCGTACTTTAAATTTGCTTCACGCGTTCAAAAGTTATGAAGAAAATTCGAAAAGAGTCATTTTTGAGAAAAAAGATCATTTTTTTTTCTCTTTCTCTTTTAGTCGGAACCACTATGGAAAAGGCAACTATTGCCTTAATGGGAAATATTTCCCGAACGGGAAAGTGGAAAACTTCCCAAAATAGCTGGACTTTCCAAATCGGGAAGTTCACCAGTTTCTCGATCGGGAAAGTGGCCTCTGAGCACTCCGGAAATGCCGTGGCAATTGTTCTGTGTAAAGGAGGGAAAATAAATAATATTCACCAGGTAGTTTTTTTAATTCACCGGGTAAACTAACAACAAACTTGTAACATCCGGTACATCGATCTGCTGGTATCTCGAATAAGCTATTTGTCAAACTTAAATCTACGAACTTTAATTTGTTCGCCCAGCAAGAAACTTAAGACGTATCAGAAACTTACATTCGGGAATTGAAACAGGGGCGTAAAATATGTAATAACCTTTTTCTTTCCGCCACCGAACGCCCTTTTAAAGAGGGTGTTATTTCTTTCATCCTCTTCACTTTCACTTGACGATGAAGAATCTGAGAACATGCCACGCCCTCTGTCTTCTTGTTGCCGTGGTGATGTAAAAGGATTGATGGGTGAAACGGGTGACACTTTCGATGACCCGTCTAAAAGAAAAGCAATCATAATATTTGATGTTAATACAATAATGACCGGTTAGTGAGGGCTGTACTGAGAAATATTGCCCGAGGTCAAGTAACGACCGAGCTTGCGAGGTTGTTGCATTGACCGAGGGCAATATTTTCAGTACAGCCCGAAAAAAACCGGTCGTTATTGTATTTGTTAACCGTTTCCTCCAGCTTTGATTGATTTTTAGCGCTTTATCCAGCAAAAATAGCGAAATAAAGCAGAAAAAAAAATTGCTATAATTTCTGACGTCAGAAATAAAAAATGAGAGAAATGATGTCAACGCATTGTTCATTTTCCTTTGAAAAAGTGACGTCACAATGAATTTTCCTAACGACGGGCACTCTGGACAATGTAGGCCCGTCGTCATGCGAAAAGAACCAATTGCATTGCGCAAAAAGTCGTGTAGCCCGCTTCGAAAAAGTAACCGGTTAACAATGAGAAATAGCAAATTATAATCCAACTCTGACACATTACACATCCAGGGATAAATAATCGATGAAATGTTTCAGGCATCAAGCTTTGACAAATCACATCACAAGTTCAGCTGATTTCAGTGGACTTTAACCGGCATACTATTAATAATAAAATAGTAGTAAAACCTGTTTTACCTTCAGTCGTTTTGGAGGACATTGGAATTTGGGGTGAGGTGTCTTTTCCTTGGGAAATCTTCCTGATGGGTGATGGAATCAATTCGCTTTCATCCTCCACAATAGTCTCCGGTTTCAGCGTTTTCTTCTTCTTTCTCAAGACAAGTTTCTTCTTTTTCGGTTTTGCTAGTAAGAAAGAAGAGACTTAGAATCTAAAGAATATTCAGTGCCGTAGGAAGCATTTTCATATTGGTGAGGGGGGGGGGCTGAAGATTAGTGACACCGCGAGGGCCAACCATGGTTTGGCCCGAGGGGGGGGGATTTTGAAAATTTGAGTTCTAGATTGCTTGAAAATGCACTCATAACATGCACTTAAAAGACAATTATGACAAATTAAAAAAGAAAAACTTTGCATTTTGCAAAATAACTATTTTTGAAAAAATTATTGGGGGGGCACCCAGTTGCTACGGCACTGATATTGGATACGACGAATTGAGAAGATTTTAATGTAGTATTTAAATGGTATACCTTATGAAATAGATTGTATGAAATAATCCTACTTTACCTTTTTCAGGTTCAGTTTGCGTTGATGTCGGTGGTTCAACCAGATCAGGAGCTCCGTCAATATCAATGTCAACGGATATCGGTCGAAAAGTACTACCCGGTATCCGCATACCTTCGGTAAAAGCCATCGAAACCGGATATTGTGCACGGCGTTCTTCTTGCGGTCTCCTATGAACAGCACCGAAACTGTCCTCGCGTGAAACGTAACTTTGATAACGTTGTCGATATTCATCGCTACCATAAATTTCTTGATCGTCCTCGTTCGTTGGTTTGTTCGAATCTCGTAACTGGTCGGGTACCGACAGTTTTTTCTTCTCCTTGGTAGGGCTGTATTCTAATTTCTTTTTCTTCTGACTATTCAACTTAGCTTCGTGCTTCTTTTTCTCCTCTTCAAACATAGAATCTTCCTGAATTAATTTCGTCAAATTTGGTGTCGAAACACTGAACTTGGATGCAGCCATGAAACTTTTTGTTGTCACTTTCTCTGGTGTACATCGTAGTAAGCTTGGATGCCTATCTAGCAAAGAGCGCGGTGTGAAGCGGTCGTACGGACTTTCAATTTGGTCTTCTTTTTCTTCCGGTGTTTGAGAAGAATCGATTTTATCAACACTGGAAAATTTGAAGGTTAGTTCGATATCAGAAAGAAATAATATCTTGAAAATGTAAGCATACAATATAATAAACAGTCACTAGTTCAGATACGTCATCGGATACTGAGCGCGAAGTGATACGAGATAGATTCCAGCGCTTAGTAAGAAAGCAATACTTAAAGACCACTTACTCTGCTTTGGTGAAATAAGGTTTATGTTTCGTATCTTTGGTGGATACTTCCAATTGTGGAAGGTTATTTTTTAGTTTCTTTTGGATGTTGAGTACTTGGGAAGTTTGCTGTGACTTGGTTGTTATGTCGAGGTCATCGTTACTCAGTTGACGTGAATAATTAGCTGCACGGACGTCAGAAGGCATGATTTGTTGTGTAACAGCTCGTCGACGTTTCACTGGATTTTAAAAAGAACCAAATATCGATTAGGAATCATGAAAGTGTACACTAGTGTCAAATGAAGCAATTCATATACCCGTATAACATAAAAGTACTTCTTAACCCCTATGATGCTGCATAAAAACAGGTTAATGTAAGGTTATCCAAGGCAAAACAAGGTAGGGCGTTTATTAAGCAACCAAGAGTAATATTTTGGTAATAAATTCTCATAAACAAACCTCAAAAAACTTTGAAATTCTACTTACCAGATTCCTTTTTAACAACAACTTGAGTGGGTCGCAAATTCCTTTCTTCTTCTTCTTCTTTTCCACCTTTATACAGCAAGCTGTTATAATGAACATTACAATAAAACTTCCCTTCGGTTTCTTCGTCCTTGCAATGGAATGCGTAGTTGCCAAGCAACAAACGGCATTTGCAAGCAGTACATCTGAAACAACTGCGGTGGAAGAAAAGACCTTCAGCTGATTGACGTTCCACAACGTATACTTTTCGATTGCAGAAATGACACAATTCGCTCTCCGACAGCTGAAATGGAAGGAAGGTTAGTATTTAAATCATTAAAAGAACAGGTTTTTGAGATTTGTCTAAAGAATATATGAATGCAGAAGCATTGCAGCCATTGAGACAATCCATGTACAATAACTTTGTATTTGAAAATGTTATTAAAAATACATTTATTCGACGAAGACAAAAAAGGATTTCTCATATTTTAGCGAAGGAGTGTTTCATAGAAGTATAGGTAATTAGACTAAAAAGTGGGTTTACCCCTTCGACACTGGATTCTTTGCGTGGTCGCAAGCCTGATCCTTTCTTCGTTCCTTCTTGTACAATACTATCACCAAAGACAGATTCTGCCAGCTGTGATATCCTCTTATATCTCTGTTGTCCTTTTGACGCTTCCATATTCTCTAAGGGTTCATTCCCTGCATTCCCATTGGTCAATTTGTTATCACGTGATCGAAGCATAGGAGAAGTTTTCTTTTGAACCTCGTCTTTCTTTGATGCGTTGATGGCATTTTTTTCGTGTTCCAAAGCATTGCCGTTGATTTCTTGCTTTTTGGTGTAAGATTGCAATTGAACGTCGTTTTCTTCATTGATTGTCTGAAAGCAAATCAACGAATTTTTTTCTTTTCTCCCATTGTTAAAGAACGATCGGCATAATATACCTTAATAAGTGTTCATTTTGGCGGATTTGGCGGATTTAAGCAAAATTAGCCAAAATTAAGTACATGCCAAAATTAATATACACTCAAAGTAGTGCGATCGTCAACTCATTAAAAGATTATCTTATTTTAAGACTTCATTTTTTAATCTTCAATGTGCGAGTCTAACGACTCATTTATTCTTTTCGTGAAGCTTCTTCTCACGTTCTCACGATCCATGATAAGAAATGATAACTTTTGAGCTCCGTGTAAAATAGGAGCATATGAAAACTTTATACCTGTTGATTTTCTCTGTCGTGTTTTGCTTTCTTCGCAAGTTTGCTTTTCTAAAGAAAGTCACATACAGTCAATCAATCAATCTACTTCTTAATTTCATAAAGGTGTGGTCTAGAACTAATGTACCTTTTTGCACCACTTAATTTGCGGGTTTTATGGTCGTTCCCATTTGTGCGCCAGTTAAATTATTATAGACAGTGAGTTTTTAGTTAGGCGTTGTATTTTATTATGGTAGCTCGTAACTCGAACATCCAAGGAGGGAGATGATGATTGAGTGTTCGAGTAGTAGAGAATTATTTTAATAAATACATAAAGCAAAAATATCGAGTTTTATTATTTTACCTTTGATCTTCTGGAGAGTCTTGAGATGATCGCCATTTTACTTGTTTTCCCTTTCTTTTCAACTGGTGATTTCGGTGAAACAGGGATGGTTTGTGCTTCCACTTTCAACGTATCGCCTCCTTTCGCTGGTGTCTTTTCTTTTGGTGCAGAGCTTGCCACTGAAAGAAGTGCAGATTTTGCTTAGATTTATGCAGGTAAAACGATACTGGGAATTTTTTAAAAGAGCCTTCGTATAAGTAGATGAAATTTTGGGGATGAAATGCATGGGAGGGAATGTGTACATGCAATAAAACCAGACAATAAATATTATGTTATTAAAAGAATTCAGAGCTGTATAACGTTAACAGGTTCCGTTATCTGTCGGCAAAATCGTCAGAGTCTGTGGGAAGTACAGAGAGCTCTGTTGGTACTTTTCTACCCTACCATAGCTTTACAAAAAAGGTAAGACGTCTAACAATTTGTTTTGTTTTTGTGTATTAAAAACAAGTGTGATAAATCAATGCCATAAGAGTGCTCGACTAGTTAAGAAGCAGAGCCATGTATCAATACATGGTCTATATACAATAGTATATTTAAATTATATCATATGCTAACCCTATTACGTTAACATAGATGTATTAGTACCTTAAGGGAATAAATTAATGCAAGAATTAATTAATGCGGAATAAATTAATGCGACAATTAATTAATGCGGAATAAATTAATGCGGAATTAATTAATGCGGAATTAATTAATGCGAATTTGGCCCTTTTTCGTAAAATTAAATTCCGCAAAACTTAGAAAATTTCGGCCATTCGCATTAATAAATTCCGCATTTTTTCTAAAATATTGCTTATTTTGGAGGTGTAAACCCCAAATATTCATTTTCTGGACTCCAGTGCATAAATTAAGCACTTGCTACTTGTATTCCCATATTTGACATTATTCTCTTACTTAATAAGCACCCGAACCAATTGAAACATTTTTACACGTTTTGTTTGTATTTCGTTGGAAATTTTTTAGTTCGTTCGTTCGTTGTTCTGTTTCTTGAAAAGGAAAAAATGATTTGAAAGGCTATTTCGCATTAATTAATTCCGCAAAATCCCTTAAAATGGGCCTATTCGCATTAATTTATTCTGCAAAACATAAAATTTTTTGGGGGTTGCTCGCAGTAATTTATTCCGCAGTAATTTATTCCGCATTAATTAATTCTCGCATTAATTTATTCCCTTAAGGTAGAGCACACTTGATAGAGAAACAGAGTCAAATTTAAATGTCACAAGAGAAATCTTTTGCAGAGGCGAAGTTGCAACAGGTGGCTCAGTTTTATGACCGATGAAAGTGAAAAGGTTTTTCTCTGGTCGTCAGTCATTTTCAGTAACTTGTAGAGAGTAACATAGTGATATTTTCTGGTGCAGTGTTCTGTTAAGTGTAATTTTACGTGCAAGATCATGCAAAGATGTATAGTGTTATCAATGTTAGTTATTGGTTATTGGTTAAAAGAACAGTGCAGTAAAGGTAGAACATGTTTTGTGTGGTTGATAAAAGATCGTTATTTTATTCAATACTCATTCATTCAGCTTAAGATCAGTACTGTAAAAAAATGGAAATTATGTCAAGGTATGGTTTGATGGATGTCTGTGTATTAAACGTGTCTCTGCATTTTAGCCAATTAAATGGATGTCTTGTCAAATAAAATGAGGTAGGTCAGTATGACAGTCAAATCAAGTTTTAAGATATTGCACTCGTATTGATTAGATGGGTTACCTATGGCAACGGCAATGCCATATTTGGTGTTGTTTTTAGTAAAAGGTTCGATTAAGACTGACGATTCTTGTTCATTCATCCTGCTGTTGCAATTTTCGTTATTTGGCTGATTTATAAACACTGCAAAAAGGAGAGAGTTGTTAGTCGACAGATTTCCTGATGCTGATTAACGTTTCGAAACAATTTTTCGACGTGCGTCTTTCGTGCCAAATCGTGCAATCTGTTAAAAGTGCTCAAAATTAATTTCATTAGTGCATGCCAAATTCTCCAGGCATTATCAAACGGTTAAAATTTATTTAAAGTCTTAGAATCGAAGCAATAACACTTCTGCTCAATGCATTTTTATGATATCTGTTAAAAAACAGAACAATGTGTGAAACATGAGAAACAAACAGTTTCGAATGGGAGAACTGTGAGCTTTACCTGGAGTTTCTTGGTGAAGAGCTTCATAATAAAGCGATAAATACGCCATAACTGTCAGAGTGTCAGGATTTCGTGATCGTACAAAATCACGAGCTGCAATCTTCGGCGGGATGCCCAGGTGTTCTTCTGCAACTTCAAATGCCTTTTCAAAGAAATCAGAAGACATTATTTGTTAGCGTGACGTATTTATTTTAATCTTCTTAGCTCTTCATACTGAAGTATTTAACAGCAAACAAGAAAGAAATGAAACAATGGTTACCTTTTCACAATTCACTCTTGCATCCTCTTCTTTTAAACTATGATAATCACTGAAAGAACAATAATAATGAGATAAAAATGATTGAAAATACCAAGAAGAATATAGAGTCATTTTAACCCTTTGACGACCGGGCCAAAATTCATGTACAATTGACTTTTTTTAAATAGTATCTTGGCATCGGTCTTTTAGTCACAAAACACGAGGTGACCTCGCCATCAATCGCTATAGGGATTAGACCTATGATAAAATCTACAGAACTATGATCTACCATGTAAAAAAGGTTACTTAAAGAAGTATAAAGAATATGGTAAGTATATCTTACATTAACTCCGGACGATATCGGTGAATAATTGCGCAGAATCCCAACCCATTTTGCCAGGACCTTGACATATCAACAATGGTGACATTTTGGTAAGATTTCGTTTGTTCTTTACACCATCTCAATAAGTGGTCCGGATCGATTTCCTTCTCTTTTCGTTCTACAAGAAAATTCAACGACAAAGTTTTGTCCCAAACATCTTTCTGGATTTTTTTCTAGCCATCCTTAGTGCTTGGACTTTCCTATACTGGTGGAAACTTCCAAAATTGAAGAAATAATTGGTCCCAATTACTTTGAAAAAAGGTGCAACTTTTTCCTTGATAAACGCTAGGTTTTTAGTTTATATTGGGGACTTGCTTTAACCTTAAAAATAATCTGAAATCGAAGACTCTTTCTATGCCGATACTGTAGACTTACTTTTTTCCCTTTGTCTCTCTTGAAGTTGTTTCTGATGATCGGTGAGTTTCTCAGCCCAATCGGCTAAATTGACCTTGGAATCGGTTGCATCGAGTAAATGACTTATTTGCTCCTTTCTCAACGAACGAGCGTTTAAATTTAAATATCTGGAAATAAGAAAAAGGATCATATAACTTAAAATTCACAAAATAAGGAAGAGTTTTCAAGAAGAAGAAATTTTCCCAATCTGTTATAATTCAGTCCCTGTATATATGGTTTACAAGGGAGAAATTAATTCTTGTTCCGAAATAGGCTGAGATCGAGAAATGAGATCATCTTTTCCGATGTTAGTCGATCGATAGTGAAGTGAAGCGAGTACTTTTACAATGAGTAAAGAGCTCGTTCGGGCTTTTAATTCAAAGAGTCTTAAACTGGGAGTTAGGAGTGGCAAAAATTAATATAGTAGTAGGCTTTCTAACCTTGTGGAAGGATCAATACAATAAAGATCATGTTTGCGACACAAATTATCTGGTTTGGTCTGTGGTAATAGTTGAAAGATGCTTTCACGCTCTTGTAGAATGTCAAGTGATTCTCGATTTAGTCCCAGACCTCTGATCATCCATGCTGCATCAAAAGCACCGAGAAATCCACGGGCACACCCTGAACCGGTGGGCCAAAACGGCTGAAAGACGAAATTGAGAGGATTTATGCTTTCAGATTGAGTTGGTTAATAAGATGGAAAGGCGAGGAGGTGGTGATTTCATAGATAATCTTTTCCCTGA
The DNA here is from genome assembly GCF_902728285.1 of Clytia hemisphaerica. Classification (NCBI taxonomy): domain Eukaryota; kingdom Metazoa; phylum Cnidaria; class Hydrozoa; order Leptothecata; family Clytiidae; genus Clytia; species Clytia hemisphaerica. The sequence continues at coordinate 1,441,589 of NW_027103734.1, read as the reverse complement.
AGAGTTCTTTCATTTTATTTGTACAGAGGAGTACACAAAATAAACAGGGTGAGACTAATAAGGAAATTATGAAGGGATGTTTATATTCCTAATCCTTTGATTTGATTCGAGGAAAGTCTTCGTATGTTTTTCCTGAGCAGAGAAAAAGGTCAATTGGTTTGACACGTTTGAAAAACCGTTGGAATTTCATCATGATTATAATACTTTTTGAAGTTCCTAGACATTATCAAAAGGTTTTTAATAAGCTTAAGAAACCGCACAGCGTTTATTAAATCGTGGTCCAGTGACAAAGATGACTCTCAAGCTACAAAGGGTCTTCTCCTTGCCGTTTTTGTTCGTCTTGCGAAACCACGTAAAGATTAGATAAAAATTAAATCAAAACTTCTTAAATTGATTCGAATAATTCCGAAATTTATTCAATTTTTATTTATTTGAGTGTTATCTTGATAATAAAACTCGATTTCGGTTTCTAAGAACTTGTCAAAAAAATATGAAAATGCGATATCATTTAAAACGATTCATTTTTGCCGAACTTGAAATTCAGGATTTCTTATAAGCAGTTTATGAAACCAAAAAAGAAAACTTTCAGTGGGGACACATTCGATACGTGAAGAGACATTACGCTAGAGAAAGATCGGAAGCATATGATGATGCTTCCCTGCTGTACATAACTGATTCATTTATTTTGTCAGATAATAAAACGATGTCATGATGACGTCATTAAATTCGGATTTATTTCTATGAATAACAAATAAGCTGCAGGCGTTTAATTTGATATGACATGCTCGTTGATTGTAAGAAAAATGAATTATGGGATAGGTGGGTTTCGTAGAACATCCTGTTATACAGTCAGCAGTATATAATATTTTCTGGGAATTCCATTAAGAAAAAATACTCCAAGTACAATTGTTCGAAATTACCTTACTAGTTATGGTTATGATGTCATTATAATGGAGTGCTTCGAGTATTTCATTTCCGTCGAATGAGAAGTGTCATGTTAAAGGGGAATTAACGTTTGGAATTAACCCTAAGATTTTTTTTCGAAACATTAAAGAGGAAGAAAAATGTGATCGAACAAAAAAAGAACCACTTCATAATGTCTTTTATTCATTGAGTTATTCAATCTTTAATTTCTCACGATTTTGACTCTACAATGGAGAAAAGCTCCCCCTCTGTTGATTTTGTGACGTCACGTGTGCTCCAACTATTCTTACTGTTACACTATATTTGGTTGTAAAAGAGATAAAAAACATAGAAATTAATCTTTTTTTAGAGTAGTTATAGCAAAACGTTGAAGAAATAATACTAGGAGAGTCTAGTTAGTATTCCAAAGGTGCAGTGAGCTTTCTAACGGTAAAAAGAAACTCAAAAACTGCATTTTAAATCATCATTCACCACTCTTCCCTTATAAAAAAGAGAAACACAGGGCGTGTGCTACGTCACATTTTTCGTATCCATAGCAACGCAAGGGAATTTTCAAACAACTCTTATTCCGGATGTAGAAGAGTAAAGCCCTATAAACCATATATATTTGAAATTGTCTCAATGAGCTCTATTTGATTCTGTAATTTATTTGTTGACAATTTTGAAACGTTAATTCCCCTTTAATAAGACAACATACCAAAATCGAGTGCTTTTATATATCAAATCAGACATCGCATACAAGGCAAAACAATAAATAGTCACCGGATATGGCCGATACAGATAGGATATTATTCTTTCCCCTTTTGTCTCATCGGAATGTGAGCAACTTAGTTAGGTAAACAGTATCCTTTCTAAAAATAAGACACATACCTCTAGAAGGACATCACCAGCAATACACATCAGTAACCTTTTGCCTTTTCTCTCATATATACGAGACGAATTCTCCGCTTGGTGGATTGAGGTGAAGTCAAACATTGCAACATCTTCCTTCTGATAATGGTTCACAGCGAATTGGTGATGTGGCAATTGGTAATTAGTGGAGAAGTCAGCAGCGTCTTTGGCAAATTTCAATAAATTCTTATGATTGACATTGTCGGATGATAATAACTTGAACACATCTTTACAGTCCTAAAAACAAAAATCTGAATATTCTAAATCTTATCTCACTTTTTTATAACAAGTCTTTCATCTCATGATAGTATGGCAAAACGAGAAAAAGCCCTAGATCAGAATTTTGAATTCTCAGTTACCAGTTTCCGAAGACTGCTATAATACTGGAATCTTGAGCGGAAATGAGCCAACACAAGTTTATCATAAAATAACTTTTCATTTCTTTCTATCTTTTGCACCGGCATCAATGTATCTGAAGTAAGTCTTTGGGACATTCGGTAGATATGAAAATTTCCCTTGAAATAAAAGTATATATACCTGTTTTATAACACCAGTTGCAAGCAAACTTTTTTTTTTGGCTGTCATAACAAAATAATGAGTTTCATCTCTATAATATACAATGTTTTCAAGTTCTATACCAGTCTTTTGTTTGAGTTCATGAAAAAAGTCTTGATTATAAATAAAAGCAACACCACTGATTTCTTCCACGCGTGCTTCTTCACTGGTTTGCTTGTTGACGAAATTACAAGTGATAGCGATGGCTAGTTTCCCGCGGAACTCTTTCCTTTTGAACTTCAAACAATTATATTTCCCATCGCAGCCACAGATAGCATCAAACTCTTGACCACTTATTGGTGATGAGCTTGGTGAAATCTTTGCCCTCCAACCCTTACCTAGTCCAAAAAGGAAAAAGTTACTTTTAGGCTAATCAAAATATAGATGAAATTAGTGAAATTTTCGCGAACTTCCAGAAATTGTAACTTGAGAGTATATTTTTGAATTGAGTTTGAATCAACGGATCCTGCACTAATGTACTTCCCAGTTTTCTCAAAGGTAACGAATCGAGTGAGAATTGAACCCACGACCTCTCGCTTGCCGGGCGATTGCTCTCCCAACTGCGCTATCGGTTAGTTGCTATTACACTAGTTCGTAGTAGACGAGCGGAGCGACGTGCTCAATGTTCACCATCCGGTACCTGAATTCTACGAATCAATGGAATTGCCACGAACTGAGACACAGCTAGTGTCCAATCTCCAACCAACCCGCTAACTTTGAGAGAACTGTTAAGCTATGTACATTGGGGAGAGGCATTAACCCAACGGAGCCCCGATTTCGGACAACTAGTCCATCAAGAGAATTGAGTTTGATATTGAACTATGCTGTGGTTAGGACCTGATGATAATAAAAAATTTAGGATCAGTAATGGCTTGGCAATTCAATGAGCTGATTGATTCAGCACTTCCTTTACTTCCTAGTTACATCTCAATGTCATTATTATTTAATTAAAAATAGACATAATTGACAGTGTTGTTAAATGGCACATAGGATAACATTAATTGAGTTGTATTTAAAATGAATGATAATTGATGTAGGGTCTCATGAAATGAAAATACCTTCTGAGGGTTGTATAACATCCTCGAACAAAACATTAACGTGAAATTGTACTCCAAGGAATAAAGCAATCTTCAACAAAATACATTGCATCCTTTTGATACCTAAAAAATCGAAAACATACCAATGTTTTATAGATGGAAATGGCTAGTTTAGTATTTCCTATTATCATAAAGAATCGTATTTTCTAAAACTACATCATATATATATAAGGAGTTCTTTAAATCTGCTGGATAGTAAAGCAGAAAGATAATGTACTTACTTATATGATCCAAAGAACCCGAACAAAATTTCCCGAAGAACGATTTCACTCCAATACCCTTCAAATCAACAATCAAAAACGGCCATAGATGAAGAACATTGTTCCTGGAGAATTTGTTTCGTTTTTCAATAATAGTCACATGGGCACCAAGAAAAGCACATTCGATAGCAAGACGTAACCCAACTGGGCCAGCACCTATAATCAATACTTTGGTTTTGGCGCATGGCTTGTTCTTATAGTCCTGGTGTTTCCCTCGTTTCTCAAGTTTATTGAACAAGTTTTGATATTTCCATGATTTCAATTTTGCTTTGAGTGTTGTTAAAACTGTCTTATGATTTTTAGGGTTTATATCAAGTAATTCACAAAGTTGAGCAAAATATTTGACTGTGTCTGGTATATCATTTGCTGCCAAGAGTTTATTATAAGTGGCATCAATATTGTTAACTTCTCCCTCTTCTACATCCATGGTTCAAAGTCTCTCCAAATATTCCACAAGAAAATGTATCGACTTTCAATTCATCAATGTTGCATTTAAGACATTTTCCAAAATATCATATCCTTTGGTACATACCAAAATCATATCAAAATCATTTTTGATATTTATTAAAACTAAAAAGATCAGAATACATTTCAAGGTTATAAACAATATCCATGAATCTAATATATTATTGTGTTCAGTGAGCGTTGACAAAAATATATGATTCATACATGATGATCTAAAGATTGAAACACGAGTGAAGTGTTGAGGTGAGAGAACTTCAAATATGAAAAGACTTGTGACAGATCATCGCCTACCTACTGTAAACAGTAGAAAAGCAGATCTGTGTATACCCTGATATCAATAATAGGTTTAACACTCTTCTTGACAAATGATAATTCTAACATAAAAAGACAAGAAAAACCTTTATAATTAATCGCTATGTTAAGTCATATACAATGTTTCCAGACAAATTAAAAACATTATAAGAAGAGGAGTTTGTTTAGAACAGTTCGTTTATATCTCAGTTATGTAACATGTCCAGAGAGAAAAGGCTTTTATTATTATAAGTCATATCATTTTCTATAAAATTCTTTTTGCTTTGTTGTATGAGTGGTGTCATCCTTTAATTATAAGAATAATGATTAGGCAAAAAAAATCATATAGGAAGTGCTATTTAATTTGTAACGGTTTTTGACATTAAACTGTTTTAAATGCTTCTCTCACCATAACTCAGTTTTTCTCTTTTAAAAAATCTCCCTAAAACAACTCTTACATATTAGAAATTGTATTCATTAATAGTTGAGCGTAATATTCAGTTTCTGGGATAAGGAGATAATTAAAGCCACTATTCCGTGTAGCCCCTACACTTTACAAGGTATAATAAAATACATGAATTATTGTTCTAGATCAAGTGATACTAAGTTTATTTTACCTGATTGTTTTAAAGGTTTAAAAACTTACAAACTATTTCAAAAACACACCGGAAACTATACAGCATTCCCTGATCAATTTCCCATTAATGTAACAAAAAGTTTGTACATTATTTTTCAAATTTTGTGCAGTAACCCCCCTTGACATACAAACCTGGGGCAGATGGCCACCTTTCAAGGTCTGAATTATTTTCACATCATAATTTTAAATTACCTGTGCATTACATTGGAAAATGCTAGTATTATTGGGCATTAGTAATAAAAAAAATGATCAGATTTCAGTGAAATCAGACCATCAGTTTGGAAGAAAATGAATAATCTATGTAAAATGTGTGGCAATTTTTTGTCACGGATGGAAAATGGACACACACAAGACGAGAAGACTATTCTTTAAAATGGCAATTGATTGCAAGGGTTGGGTTAGAGTTGGTTGGATAATGGCAAACCAACATTCTGAACTTTTATGAACATTTAAATATGCTCCACTCAGTTGAAACATTCAGGAAAATTTTGTTCTGAGATGCTGCTAAACTGAGTAACAAATGAAGGGGACAATTCAAAACGTTCTCAAGTATTCTCAGTCCTGGAATGAACCTTGTTTTTACTGAAACATTCCATTTTATTTAAAGTTGCTTGTGAGATGTATTGAAAATTGGTAACTTTTTATCACATTGTTAGAAAAACTCAAAAACCTTAAAATATTTTCCTAACCTAACTTTGATGCTCCTTTATAGGTATTTGGTTCATATAGAAAAAAGTGGAATTAGGATACTCTATAAAATTGTAATAAGCTATCAAAAACATCCCATCACACCGTAAGAAAACTCTTAGCATTTTGACCAGTTCATCCAACCTTCAAAGGATTACAAACCCATATCTAGGATCAAAACCTGAAAAAAGTCCTTTTACAAGCCATATATACCACATTCTATTTCAAAGCAAAAAATCTTCCACATCTCTCTTTCTAGTGTAGTGTAGCTAGAGACCTGAAATTTGGAGGGAAGATTCTTTGATAATATTAGAATATTATCATATGAAAATATTGGTAAAATACAGTTTCTTTTTTTTATAAGCATACGGTAAATTTCGGCTGAAGCTCACTATGCTTAACCCTTTCCGGACGCATGATTTCACGGCTATATGACGCAAACAAAAATTTGATTTTCTTCACTAAAATTGCAATAGAAAGTGATTGATAAAAGATATCACGATAAGTAATACCTCTTTTTTTTTCACATGTAATAGGGGTTTTGAAATACCAAAAAAAAATCTTTAAATATGGCTGACACCTGGTCACGTGACCGAAAAATCGGCAGATTTTTTTTCGGAAAGGCAAAATTTTTGACTTTGAATAAAGAAATAGAGTAAAAGGCATTTGCTTTACGCCTTGAACTTTTAATATGATTTAGAGAATTTTTAATTACTGACCGGGTAAAAAGAATTTCATGTCAAAAGCTTTCCAAGAATCTGAGTAAAGTGATTTTTTGTCCAAATTTTTGAGCAATTTTTCCCTTACAGATTTAGCCTGAGTAAATTTACAACAAACATTGAAAATTTATAATTCTAGTTGTAAACAAGATATCGAAAAGCGGTTTTTTGCAGGTTACGGGAAATTTATCTCAAAATCATTATTCAAAACCATGTTATTGTATTTTGGCGCGAGAACTGTTAAAATCTTTTACAAAGCTATGTGCCACCCGGTTGCCCGTGCGTCATATAGTAACACGATTCATGGGCCACCCAGTGGCCCGTGCGCCCAGAAAGGGTTAAGTAAAGCTCAATTTTGATCCTCGACTTATGCTTAACCCTATGCTTGGTAAAGAAATTATGAAGGGGGGGGGGTAATTAAGCGCATTATCCCCTCTCTTTAATCTTGAGAGAAATGAAGACATTCTCTTGTTTTCGAATGTTTACCATATGATTTCGAATCTTTATAGTGTTGTGTTCACTGTTCATGTTTCAAAAACAGACTGCTGCTACATTTTCTCTCTTGCTTTTTCATATTATATAGGGATTAATTTGGATTCTGTATAATACAGTACTACCAGTTTTGATATGCATTATACATATATTATTATAAATTATGGTTCTAAAAATTTCTTTGGCTGAGCCTCAAGATATGCTTAGCATATGCTTTATTTTTCTGGAAATTTGAGCTTCAGTATGCTTATAAACGTTATGCTTATTAAAAAAATGAGTGTATTTAGTACTTTGATCAAAATAACAAAAGATATCTTTTTTTGAAAATAGGTAAAAGGGGGAACAAGGGCAACAAGGTAACAGGTTGAGAATGGTGGCTCTGAGGGGTGAAAAATTGAAGAATAAAGCTCAACCTGTTTCAGCTACAGTAATAATAAGACCACGTGCAAAACGTGTAGAACAGCCATTTGAATGCTATCAAAACTTGAATAGGGTGTCAATTTCTATGCTTTTGTATTATCAGCATGAAATTTATAGGTAACAAAACCTTTGCTGGAATTGATTTAAAAAAGCTTTATATTTGACCATCAGATTATTATTTCCTAAAAATAAGTCATTTTAAAGTCAACATATTTAAAGTACAGTATTGTAGCTCTAAAACTACCCTTCCCAGTGTTTGCCTTTTGACAATTTTATCTATTTATATCAAAGGCATCTCATTTGCTACAAGTAAAATATTTGGTGTAATAAAGCTTGCAGGTATCAGACTTAAGTAGCCTGTCAATAATTTTGTCAAAAAACTTTCCATATCTATAAATATATCATAACTAAAAGTACAAAATATTTTACCAATATTTTCATATATGATAATGTCAAAATGACAGGTACTCTTGGGTACCTAATAGCCGTCCCCTCGCTAATTAATTGTTCAAAAATTTTCCACCCAGCACATTCTTATTCCAACCCCCTGCTTATTAATTTTGGGGTAAATGTTTTTGAAAGTTTCCTCTTTTGTCCTAATTCTGCTGTATTTGCCTCCTTTCATAAAATTTTCACCCAGGACATTTTTATTCCAACCCCCCCGCTTATTATAATTTGAGATTTTTACCAGTGAAAAGATGTGTGATTTGAGTGGTTACACAACTTTATTCCCAAAAAGTAAACAGTCTTTTATTCTGAATAAGAATGTACTTAAAAAAGACTCGTTATTGTCAAAAAATCATTCTGAAGGTATTTTATTAAAGGTCAAAATCTGGGAGTTTCTAAACATTGACCAGAAATGGCGACAACAACCGGTGACCACGACCAGCAACCAGATAATTTTGGGTTATTGAGCTTTTTCCATTTCTCCAAATTTGAACATATCATATTGAAGAGAAAGCTCACCCCTGTCTCATCTGTTTAGAGCCATATGCTCAATGCGTAAAACAACCATTTCGACGCTCTTGAAGCTTGATTATGGTGGCAATTTCTATCCTTTTGTATTATTGGCATTGAAAAATAATTAGCAGTACAAAATCTTTTGAAATTGGTTTGAGAAAATTTCTATTTCATCATCATATTGTTATTTCTGTCAAAATTAGTCATTTTGTCAGCATAAAGAAAATAGAATAATTGATTAGATTCATATCTTGAAAACTGGCCTTCCCGATTTTTTCCTACTGACATGTTCTATCTATTCATACTAAAGGCATATCTCATTCAGAATAATTAAAAACTATTTGGTGTAACAAAGCTTACAGACATCATACTTATATAATGCCAATTATGTATAAGTTTTATATTGATACTTCCTTTTTGCATATGTTTTGCATACTTTCTAAAGGAATTTCACCACGGCAATTCGGCCACCATAATTTTTGCATACAATCCAATATGGCAGATGGAAAGGCAAAAAGGTCTAGATGAACGGAGGTATAATCGAAATGATTGAGCAAATTAAAAATGGTCGAAGAAAATGACATAATCTGGAGCCGAGTGAGTATTCGATCACCGATAAAATCGATGGGTGGTCACTGATCACCTTCGGTTATTATCGATCATTATCGATTACTTCGATCACAAGCAAACGTATTCGATTGGTACTGTCTGGTATTTATATCATATTACCAACAGTCACGGAAATCCTTGCATTTGCACGGGGTGTGCATTTGCAACGGTTTCAACGATTTTTTCCGACCCTGTGCAAATGAGCTAGAACGTGTAAGGCAAAATGCACGAAAATTAACAAATCTCAACTTTAAAATGAAAATGGCATAAAACGCAGACGAAGGGCATTTTAATTTTTTCTTTAGAAGATTCTTTAGCCTTTTCCTTTTTCTCAAATTGTTGGCCAATTTGGTGCCTGGTTTTCTTCCTGGTTTTTGGTTTCTGTCCTGTTCACTGACCTTTATATACCCTGGACCAAGTTTCTCAATCCCGGCAAAGCAAAATCTTTGATCGGAGTTTTTTGAAAAGTGGTACCCTAATCCAGACAGTATTAATCGATAAATTCGATTATCGAAGTAATCGATAATGATCGAAGTAATCTATAATGGTCGAAGTAATCGAATGACCATTTATCGATTAACAATCAAATTTCGAGTACCAAAATTTCAAAAAAATTGTGAGTCTTTGATCACCTTCTTAACAACCCTTTGAAGACTCGATTACCGTTCGAGTACTTTGATTGTTATTGATTACTTTCGATAACCAATTGATTACTTTGATAACCAGTTGATTACATAGATACCTTGGAAAAACCAAAAACATTGACCTAAAACCAAACCACAAAAAGAAGCCATAAGAATCACCTTCACCTTCCTGCCATTTTGAGTGTGCTCGCCCTGGGTTTCCTCAAATAACCCATATCGCGTATTCTGATTGGTTAGAGAAAGCGAAAGTGGTTTTCGCGCGTAAATTGCCTGTTTTTATTGGACAAAATAAACTCAGTCTCATATTTTAGTGGATGAGATAAACTCAGTTTCAGATTCCGTCGCTTTACTACAGGAAACATATATCCGACACAATCAAGGCAGGCTAGCTCTAAAGCTCTAAAACAGCATCTAATAACATGAAAACCAGAATATGATTCTTCAATGGGAATCAAAACTATAAAGTGTACTTACAAACATCAATATGTCTGATCTAACAAAATTTATAACGGCACTGTCATCATTGACAATAAAACAAACGATATTCTTTCAAGAGCCTTGTAAACATTCCAACAACTTCCATCGAAATGATCTATCACAGCTAGGTCTACCATTTTTAGCGCGGTTTGAGGATTGAGCGGAAAATGCTCGCAAAACGCCTGCGAAGGCCCGTGCGAGTGAAAAACTTCAGTTTGACAATCATTTTCTCAAGCAAAGAGTACCTACGTGAAGCGATTCTAGCTTTACGATAGTGCCGTGGATCATCAGTGGATAGTATTCAATTATCATTATACCTTTATTTTCATTCCTAGAACTTTTGCAAAAAAAAGGAAAAATAGAAAAGTTGTATTTTTTACTGCTCTATTCACATACTGAATTTGAAAGATCTTCTATGTGGCGTTTTTTTGCAAACTTCAAAAAACTGATTTTTGTCCCGCTTTTGCAGGACTTTATGTCCTGCTTTTGCAGGACTTTAGCTTAAGTGCTTGCGTGCAGCATAGGGTACAAAGTCCAAACATGCGTTTCCCGTAATTTTTGTATGAACAGTTCTATGGAAGGTATTCAATATGATCGAAAGCATTCAATATGATCGAAAGTGATTGAAAGTAATTGAACAGTAATCGAAACGATCGAACAAATCGAAAATGATCGAAGAAAATGCCATGATGATGATTTGGAGTTGAGTGAGTATTCGATCACCGATAGAATCGATAAGTGGTCACTGATCACCTTCGATTATTATTATTGATCATTATTGATTACTTCAATCACAATCGAACGTTCGATTATAATACCAGACGATCTTAATCGAACGGAATCGACGATCGAACCAGTCGAACCAAATCGAACGCAATCGACCGATTGAAATTCGATTGTCGAACGCAATCGAATCTCAATCGAATATTACCGCAATTTTCAGATTCGATTGATATTTGATTGCGTTCGATTGATGTTCGATTGCGTTTGATTACGTTCGATCGTCGATTTATTGACCCCCGGATTGTTCATCGCATAATTTCTACGGGAAATCGAAAGTAATTTCATTCAGCTTGTGATGTTTGAGAGCTTGGATGTTGGGAAGCTGCAAGAATAAAGCCAGACAATCTCAATCGAACGGAATCAACGATCGACCAGTCAAACAACAATCAAACCAATCCCTGGAGGTCCCGGCCGAGGTCCTGGGGGTCCAATTGGTGCCCACTGGTCAGGGGATGTGAGGGTACACGTCTGCACCATTGGGGGTCCTTCAAAGTTCCTCAAAATGTTTTCAAAAGCTGGCAAAATTACAAAAAATGACCTCCTTTGGGTACCAGCCCCGATGGGACCAATCGAGGCTTCTACAGCCCTCCACAGCCCTTCGGACCGCTTTGGATACCCTCTGCCTTGCTTTCCCTCAAAGCCAGCACCCTCCATCAGTCATCCAAAGCCTTTAAAAGGCTCGGAAAGGCGGAAAGGCTTGAAAATCGGTCAAAATTGGAAAAAAAATGACCTCCTTTGGGTACCACTGCGGACGGCCCCTGGGGGTCCCGGCCGGTGTGCCGGGGAGTCCGATCGGTGCTTACTGGTCAGGGGGTGTGAGAGTACACGCCTGCACCATTGGGGGTCCTTCAAAGTTCCTCAAAGTGCCATCAAAAGCCGGTAAAAATTGCCAATAATAACCTCCTCAATTGAGGCTGCTACACCCCTTTCTCACCAGGAAAAATCGCCGGTGAGACCAATTGAGGCCTCTACAGCCCTCCGCAGCCCCCCATAGCCCTTCGGATACCCTCTGCTTGCTCTCCCTCAAAGCCAGCACCCTCCATCAGTGCTCTGAAGTCTTTAAAAAGCTTGGAAAGGCTTGAAAATTGGCGAAAATTGGTCAAAATTGGAAAAATGACCTCCTTTATTTGGGTACCACCATTGACGGCCCCTGGAGGTCCCGGCCAGGGTTCCGAGGAGTTCGATCGGTGCCCACTGGTCAGGTGGGATGTGAGGGTACACGCCTGCATCGGTGGGGGTCCTTCAAAGTTCCTCAAAGCGTCGTCAAAAGCCGGCAAAAATTGGAAAATTGGAAAATTGGCGAAAATTTGGAAAAAATTGGAAAATGACCTCATCATTTGGGTACCACCGTGGACGGCCCCTGGGGGTCCCGGCCGTGGTTGCGGGAGGTTTGATCGGTGCCCACTGGTCAGGAGGGATGTGAGGGTACACGCCTGCACCAGCGGGGGTGCTTCAAAGTTCCTCAAAGTGTCGTCAAAGGCCGGCAAAAAGTGCAATGGAATTACGCGCAAGTGGAGCAGCCTTCAGTTGCTCGGGTTTTCTCAAATTTTTGTTTGATTAAACTTGACAAAGTTCGATTAAGTTCGATTAGTTCGATTAAGTTCGAATAATGTAATTGAACTAATCAAACTGTTGAGGTCTCTTTAAAAAAAGTTCGATTAAGTTTGATTTCAGTAATCGAACTTAATCGAACTTTGTATTTTGAGAATTTGTGAGTATTCGATTAAAGTTCGACAACCGAACTTAGTCGGACATTAATCGGCTAACAAGGTTCGATTAAGTTCGACAAAGTTCGATTAAAAATACAGTTCGATTGGTTCGATTAATTACGTCTGGACCAATCGAATATTACCCCAAATTTTTGACGTTCGATTGAGATTCGATTGCGTTCAACAATCGAATTTCAATCGGTCGATTGCGGTCGATTGCGTTCGATTTGGTTCGATCGGTTCGATGGTCGATTCCGTTTGATTGAGATCGTCTGGATAGTACCGTCTGGCCTAGCCTGGCTATCCAAGCTCAAAATTTTAGAAAAAATAAGTTTTACCTCAGCCAGTCAAAGTTCTAAAATTATAGAGCTTGGTTCACCTAGAAATCAGGTGAACCCCTGTTGACAGATTTTCCTGCATGAATCCCATGGCTGCAAATAAATATATGCACATAATGACATGCATAATTTTATAATAGACCTTTTTTCAAAGAGGCAACCCTGTTGAATAATTATGTAGTCCAGCCATACAAACAATGATACAGCAAAGTATAATTACTGTTTCATGCATATTGTAATAATTATGCATGGGTGTATCATTGTTTTTCTTCTGGACTACATAATTATTCAACAGGGTGGCCTCTTTGAAAAAAGGTCTATGGTAGCCTTGACCATAAAATATAGACAGTGTGGTGGAAAGTCTGTTAGTTAGACAGAAAGTGCAAAGTGAATTTTGGAGTAAAAAAATTATCAAAACAAAACTTCCAAAACAGCACTACAAAATTGGCAAACAGAAAAGAAGAATTGAAGCAAAATAAATATACCTTTAGTTCTTTACACGGTGCAACCAAGTCATTAAGAAGATTAAAACAAGAATACCTAAGCAAGTAATTGGAAAGAAAACAACCAGAACATCTAAAAATGCCCATGTTTTGATCTTCCCACTTCTTCCCTACCATTACTGATATTTTTAAATTTGGATGCGTGGTCAAACACCCAAGGGAGATAATTAGGCATTCTATTGTTATTTGCTTCGAGGAAGAAAAATCAGGGAGATTTGCAAAGCAGCATACACGCCTTGCTGATCGCCTGCGCGATCCATCCAAATACTTTGCCGGACACTTCAAGTTAGCAACTCCAGAAGATTTTTTAAGTTTTAATTTTTTTTTCAAAATCTATCCTATCTTGTAGAGCTTTGAAAAAGAAAGAAAATGAGGGGTCATAGGCCTCCAGAGGATTAGTGGTTGTAAAGATATTCAAATTTTAGTGTCAAAAATTGACTAAAAATGTCAAAAAAAAGGCTAGGAAAATAGCTTGGAAAAATTCGAAAAATGTGTCAAAAAAGAAAAAAAAGAAACTTTCCAGTCATGCTTCTTAAATTTTGCATATCTCTTTTTCTAGTGTAGCTAGAGACCTCAAATTTGGAGGAAGAATTCTTTGATGGTGTTAAAATATTATTATATAAAAATGTTGGTAAAATATTTAGTATATTTATCAAAATAACGAAAGATATATCTTTTTTTGAAAAAAGAAGACATTGCATTGTTTTATTTTTGTTTTTGAAGAAAATAGCTTGGAAAAGGTTGAAATGAGTCAAAAAAGGTGGTAGGACCCATTTTCAAGGGGCCTCTGGAAATGGAGGAACAAAAACTTATGAGTAAAGAATAAGTTTTTCTGAAAGGAGAACCCCCAAATAAAAAGAAAATCCATTTCGGCAGAAATAAAAACTTTTTTTTGGGACATTCCCATGCTAAAGAAGCAAAAAAGTTAAAAAAACTACATGAAAATGAAAGAACTAGAATTAGCGATTGTGATTTTTGAATTCCTCACCCTTTTTCTGATAAACATACAAAGTTTCAGCCTCCAAATACATTTTCCTCCGTTTCCTGACACATTTGTTCTTTGAAAGTTGCAAATTGTTTTTCTCCCGTCGGCAAACAATTTTCAAAATGTTGCAAAACGTTCGGCATTTTACCAATTTGCCGTCGAGCCCGTGTCCACAGTGTTATATACCGCTGGAAAGCTAAGATTACGGGCTTTCATTTAGTAAAACCCGTAACGCTTTAGCATACATAGAAAAGAAGTTCCAAGGGTTCAAAGTTCACGGAAAAATGAAACATTTGGTTTGACGTCAACGAAAGTTGCATGACTTCTGGAGTCGCTATTCAAGTCAGCTCGCATAATTTCTTATACGCGCTCCATCATTCAGATATCTCTGATTTGCTTAGACCCAACCAATCAGAATATCTGCATAATCATCCTCAGATCAGAATGCAGACGATCTAGGTAAACCAGACCGTAAACATAAGAAATATCAAAATCAAAAAAAAGTTTACGGGCTGGATATCCAGGCTACGTCTGGCCTAAAATGGCAAATGGCTGTACTTTTACTCAATAAGAATAGCCAGAGTGTAAATGCATGTTATACGTTAATTTTTAACATTGCAATGGCTTCTTCTCGGGTACCAATTCCAAAAAAACTCCAATCAAAGATGGCGGATAGTATAGCTTGGATATATAAAGGTCAGTGGTCCTATCCTGTTACCATAATAATACAGCTACAGCTACAGGACAGGTTTTCAGTTGTTAACCCCCTGCCCGGCATTATGTAGTTTCCAGAAACCAAAGAATGCAGTATTTCTTACCTTTTCAGACTTCCTGGCTCATTTTTGATTGAGTGGACAAGCTGTATGTAGTGGTTGACTAGATTTTTGTTTACATTTTGAAATTTATTTTGCACTGGCTCTTTTGGTCACTTTTCGCCCGCCTCGGCCACGGTCCCGGCTCTTTGACGACAACGAAGCGGAAAAATTAAAGGCCCAGCTACATCTAATTACAGGAAAGTTTAAAGGTTATAGTATAGACAAGCCTTAAGAATGAAAATTGTATTTTCAAGACTCAAAAAGTTAATATTTTTTAAAATAGTATGAGCATTTTTTCAGCTTAATCTAAAATAAGATAATTAAAAATTGTTTATATTATTTCAAATTTGAAAACCATTGTAAAAATTTTAAGAATTGAAATGTTAATTAAGTAATTTTAGCTGTAACTCAGCTCTGCAATTTATTAGGATGATGTTAAAAAAACATGTGCTTTTCAAAACCAACTTTCACTTTTAACGTCAACAATATTGAATATTATTTAGATTTTTAGAGGGGAAGCAAGAAAGGAGTTCTTTTTTTCACTTTGTTGCAAATAACTTGCTGATATGGCTACTGACGATGGAGTTATTAAAGGTGAGAAGAAATTTCTCTTTATGCCTAATTATTCTATTTATCATATTTATCAAAATCTGAGTTTTTCTGAAAAAATCGAAAAATGAAAAATTAATTGAAAGAGGAAAATATAAAAAATTGTATGCTGCAGCCACTTCTGCTAATGTCCAAGTGCCTAATGACAATATCAAGACGTCGTTAAAGAGGTCCTCGAGGAGGAAGCAGCAGAAGGAAGGGAAAAGATTAGAAGATCATAGAACATCATCCATGACCATGGTGGTGTCAACGACAGAGGACAGTTAGTAACATTTGGCGAGTTCCTGTACGCGACCGCGATCTAAAAAATCATAACAACACTCATTAAAAAATGACGTTCGTGTCTTTTTGCACTTTTTTAGCCTAGACGATGTAGGAAACATAGTAAATATAAGCACACTGTGCTTTTAATTGGCTGAAGTTTTTTTTTTGCGTCGGAAAATTTTTTTCAAACTTTTAGAAATGATTGACCAAACTGTTACAATGAAAATTATCCAGCGCATTTTTTATCTTCTTATCTTCTTAATATTCAATAAAGCACTCAAAGTTTACTGAATTTAAGCACATAAGATATTCTTATAATTATTGATATTCACTAAAACACCGTTCGTTGTGCGCTGCGGTGGAGTGTATGACGTAACTCGCGCGGTAACTAACTTGCTTTTTGTTGGAAGATCATATTGGGCGTTTTGGCGTTACCACCCTCGAAGCTAGCGGGCGCCCCTGTCTTTCCGCAACTCTTTCCACCATTTTAGATGGCCATAACAATAGATCCAAAGAGCGCCATAATCTTGGAAAATAATTTGTTTTGGTCTCCAGCTTTGGGAAGTAGCAATGTTTTTGGTTGTTTTTGATGGAAAATGGTAAGAAACTTAAGTTTACAAATGGCATTTAGTTTTTGCTGGCTTATAGAATGGCAGGATCCTGGATGGTTTCCCTAACTGGAGGATGCTACCAAAAAAGATTGAGGAAGAGAAAATGAATGTTTTTCAGTCAGGATTAACTGCCTAAATAGGAACAAATTTATCGATTTTACAAATATATACTCTCATCTAGGATATAGGTACTTATCTAGGCATATTTTTTATTATAAGGTTAGAATATTTTAGAGACTTTTATTTTACATTAAAACTAAAAAAAGTCGCATGTATCAATTATTATTTAGGTATTTTCTAACTGTGTTCCAAATTTCCGAAAGATTCATCAATGCAGTATTGAATTATTGCATTTTAAAGTTTCCAGGCAGATTCCACTGCTTATTATTAATGGTCTATTTACATATCAAATCCCGTTTTTTAGTTAAAGAGAGCCTTAAAATGTTCCTATTTAAGATATTTTTTACAAAAGCTAAGATTTTCCACCCTTCCACCCACCAAAAGTGCTGATTTTTGGAAAAAGAAACCACTTTGTATTATTACATCTATTAGTCATAACTTGAGCATGCGACTTTGTTTTGAAATGAAAAATTTGGAGAAGAAAGAAAATGTTGCTAGCTTAGAATAAAAAATATGCCTAGATAAGTACCTATATCCTAGATAAATGGGAAAATTGGTCAACTCCTCACAACGACACAAAGGAAGACGAACAATTTCTCAAAGCTTTTTTAAGAGACTCCTTCTTTTACCAAAATGTCAATGAGCCAACGGGAGCTAGAGGTACTGATACGCCATCACTTATTGACCTGATTCTGACAAATGAAGAAAGCCAGGTCAGCAACATCTCCTATCTTTCACCACTTCATAAAAGTGATCACAGTGTTCTATCATTTACCTTCGAATGTTACCTTGAAACAGAATGCATTAATTAAAACTATAACTAAAATAAGGCAAATTTTGAAGCAATAAAAGGACATCTTGAGAACTCTGACTGGGTTACAGGTTTCCATCAAAAAGCAGGAAATGCAAACGTATTAAATGATTGCTGGAAGATATTGCGAGATAAATTATTTGAGCTTAGGAATCAGTACGTTCCTCATATACTAAGGGAAAACATGGTTACGGAAAAAAGGAAAGTTTTGCAATCAATCAAGATATTCAACAAAGCTTAAAAGAAAAACGTCGCCTTCATCGCAAGAAACAAGGTTACTTTCTCATACGAGAAAGAAGAAGACTAGAAGAACGAATTTGTGGTCAAGCAAACAGAAGCCCTAAGAAGTTTTGGAAGCATATCCGGAACTCAATGAAGACCAAATCGGGAATTTCCCCTCTTCTCCTTGATCCAAATGATAAATCATCATTCGTTTTACTGATGAGGATAAAGCTGACATCCTACAGGATCAGTTTTGCAGTGTTTTTACGAATGAACCTGCTGGATCACTACCTGAGTTTCCATCACAAACAGACACAAATGTAGCATTCGATCTAACAATCGACATGGTCAGAAAGGAACTGAAAGGTTTGAATTCTAATAAATCGCTAGGACCTGATGAGATTCACCCAGTCATGCTAAAAAAGCTAGCCTTTTATATAGCCGGTCCTTTACATACTATCATTTCCAAGTCCCTCGTAGAAAATAAGCTACCTGATGATTGGAAGACTCTACATGTGTCCCAGATCTACAAGAAAGGAAAAAAGAACCTTGCAGAAAATTACAGGCCTGTTAGTTTAACATCAGTTGCGTGTAGACTAATGGAAAGAATCCTAAAGAAACAAATAATGGAACACCTCACAAATGAGAAATTGCTATCCAACCAAACAACGTGGGTTCATGGGCAAGCGATCAACAGAGTGACACAACTTCTTCACTACTTAAACAAATGTGCGGACTGGATATCCAATGATAAGGTTGTTGACGTAATTTTTTTGGACTTCCCAAAGGCCTTTGACACCGTTCCACATCGCAGATTACTAAGAAAACTCGAAGCGTATGGTATCAGAGGAAGGTTACTTGGTTGGATGAAAGCATCTTTGTCCGATCGTTACCAATATGTGAAGGTCAATGGAAAGTTATCTAAGAAATGCCAGGTGCAAAGTGGTGTACCACAAGAAAGTGTCTTAGGTACACTTCTTTTCGTTATTTACATCAATGATCTAGCTGAAGTCACCAACTCAGAAATGTTCCTCTTTGCCGATGACACAAAGCTGGTTGAAGAAATAAATAACGCTGAAGATGCAATTAGACTTCAGCACGATATTGAGGCAATGGAAAAGTGGTCTGATGACTGGTTGTTGAAATTCCATCCTGACAAGTGCCACATGTTTACACTAGGGAAATTCTGGAACATTCAACATGCACATCCTTTTGAGATTGCTGGCTCTGTCCTAGAACATGTCGATCAAGAGAAGGATCTTGGAGTGATTATTGATTATTAAAATTCGAAGAGCACATCTACACCAAGATCAAGAAGGCTAACTCGATCGTTGGATTGATTAACAGGACCTTCGACTTCCTTTCTTCCGAGATGCTCCGCGCACTCGGTGGTTATAGAAACCATTCATATTAAGAACGTTTACAAGTCATGAACCAACCCAGCCTCAAGATCTGGCGTAAAATCGGGAACATGGTGGAAATCTTTAGACATCTTAATGTCTATGATAAATCTTCCCTATGTCAGAAGCTTGTTCTTCGAAATCGACCTCGACGTAAGCACAATCTCGAATTAAAGAGGAATTTAGCTGAAGACGACATTAGAGGATACCAAACGAATTCACTTTACTATAGGAGCATTGATACTTGGAACGGTTTGGCAGCCAATGTTGTAAATGCACTGTCCGTAGGGAAATTCAAACTAGAATTGACAAACAAATGGAATGATAAGATCTATAAATTGTAAAGATGTAAGATTGTTTCATAGAGGTCAATAGACCTGAGAAATACACTTCTATAAATTAAATTATATTAGCAAGAGAAATCCAGACGGTGTTAAAATATTCAAATATCAGAATACTTTGATGAACAACAATGTGGTTTTAGGAAAGAATATTCCACCCAAACATCTCTTATCCCAATGGAAGAGCTCTGGAAGCTAGCCAATGACAAGAAAGACATTTTCGGGGCACTGCTCATCGATCTTTCTAAGGCCTTTGATTGCATGTGCCACAAATTACTTGTAGCAAAGATCAGTGCATACGGATTCAATGACCTTTCCACTAGGTTAGTCAAGAGTAATCTAGAAAACAGGCAACAAAGGACAAAAGTAGGCAACAAACTGAGTAACTGGGATTCATCCTTGTCCCTCTGCTTTTCAATATTTATATCTCTGACCTCTTTTTCATCATTGAGGATACTAAGGTTGCGAATTATGCAGACGATACGACACCCTATGTTTAGTGCTCCGACCTGGATTGAAGTAAGTGTTAAACTAAGCTCTGTAGCAGAAAAAATCTTTACATGGCTTTCAATTAATCAAATGGTTGGCAATGCTGACAAATGTCAGCTAAAAGTTAACATCATTGACGATTTGCTCTACAGTATCTAAATATTAGAAAAGAGACTGTTTTCAATACCAAAATGTCAAAGATTCTTGGAGTAACCTTCAATAATCTCTTGACGTTTGAATCGCATATAGAAAATCTTTGCAAGAAAGCTAGTTTGAAAATAACCGCCTTAGCCAGAATTAGCACATTATCTCAGTTTAGGAAAAAAGAAACACTTAATGAATGCTTTCATTAAATGCCACTTCAATTACTGTCCTCTCATATTGATGTTTCATAGCAGGGCTCTAGAGGATAAAATCAACAATCTATATAAAAGATTCTTGAGAATCGTTTACTCAGACTACAACTCATCATTCAAAGATCTCAAAAAGGTGTTTAATTTTGCATAAATTAATGCAGATTGTGGGGAAATTCCCTGTTTTCCATCAGTTTTTTACCACAAATAGGCCAATAAATTTTGATCTAGAGAAGTTGGGACTTTGGTGTAATACACTTTTTTGCTCAGTTTGAAGAGCTCTATCATGTGATATAGGTCTTTTTTTTAATTGAAGACCCCCCAAAAATCATGAATTTCCAGGCCTTCCAATTTTGCCTGGAAACGCAAAAAAATCGCCAATTACTCGTTACTTGCACGATAATATCGTGGAAACTTTTTGATTTTGTAATCTACACATACTAATTCGCGAGTTTTCGTTGTTTTTTTTGGAATCTAAAAGATGTATCACGAAACGAAACGTTTTTCGACCTCAGCCGCGCGACTAAATGGGTAATTTCTTTGTTCTTTTGCTATTTCCTTTTGTTCTAAGTTACCTAAAGATGCTTCACAAATTTAAGTACTTCTACTAACTGTTCGATTACGTTCGATTGAGATTCGATTATGTTTGATATAAATTGATTGCAATGCAATTAAATTAACCCACCCCTCTATAGAGCTTGAGAGCTTTAGCGTGGGTTGCCACCAATACGCCATTTGAAAATCAGATAAGAGCGAGTGCCTAAGTAATGAACGAGACAAAGATTGATTCGAGCGAATGCAATAGACCTTTTCGCCTTTCCATCCGCTATCTTGAATTGTATGCAAAAATACAGGAACGAAAAAGCCGTGGTTGGATTTTGTTGGAAAATATGCAAAACATATGCAAGTTTACACAAAGATTAAAAAGACAGCAAAGCATCTTAAAGAAATATTATAATCATTAGATCAATAAAAGATACAATTTTTTAATCCAAAAAGAAATATTTACAGAACAACGGAAGCCTTTTAGAAATCTGTTCTTAAAGACATAGCATATTCTGTTTTCATGCCATTATAAAATTCCACGAAGACGGAGTACGCACATGAAACTTTCAAAACACGCAAACTGCACTATATTTGAATGTTTTTTTGGTTGAAAACTTCGCAATTTTTAGTGGTTAAATTTGTTAATTAAATTTAATTGTTTGGTTAAATTTGTGATTGCAAAACTTGAACTTCTTTTCTACTTCTGCTATAATGTTCATCTTTACACCAGTGGTAGATTAGCCTTAGGTAAAGAAGGTTGTCAAATTTGAAGGCAAACAGAAAAGTCCTTCGGAAGATATGGGACTGGAAATACCCCTTGGTAGCATTTTTCTGTGAAACATCAAATCTTAAACTTTTTACTAAAATTGGGGTTATCTTTTTCGAACAGTGCAATTAAAAGCTGGAAAGTGTTTAAGTGTTGGTGCATTGGTATTATTGATCATTTCGAAACAAAGGATGCATACCATTTAGCCAAAAACCCAAAAAAGTGAAACAGAGGGTTTAGCGAATGCATTGATTCATTTAAAAGTTTTCCAAAACAGACGATCAAAGCCAACAGTCTTTTTTCTGTATTTTTTTTTTTCGCTAAACCGAGGGTTTAGCCAACAGACTGCACCATTTGATTTTTTGTTTTGCTAAACCATTTTTCTAACCAAGCACTACACCTTGTTCACGCTAGTTCACTAAGTGCACGCATTCATAAGCCCTAAGCTTTAATGTTTTCTTCAGCTAGGCTACCATTTTGAAATTGGTTGCTGTGACTTCAGGCATTCAAATTCAAAATATTAAGCGGAGAAGTGTAAGATCCTAGAAATCGAATTAGCAATGCAATAGCTTCTTTGTTTAGGTAAACAAACTCAAACCATTTGCAGTTTAGTGAAACAATTTGAGTTTGGAAGGGCTACTCTCAAAGCGTACGCGAGCGTACAAGGGGGGGTCGAATTTTGCTTACTTTTGAGCGTACATACTTTTTGAATGCTTGGGCAGGGAAAGGTCAAAGGACTGTTGACCAGCAGGGGGAAAGGCATCTTGTCCCAACAAGACAATCTTGTCCCAACGAGACATAACTCGATGTAATCAAAAGTCAAAGGCCTGCTGACAGACAGGGAGGCAAGGGTATGTTGCCTTTAACATGTTGTGTATACTGTTTGATACAAAGTGTAAGTATGTGGTATTTGACTGACTATCTGGAGGAAAACAATCTACAAACAACTATGACAATAGTATAGCCAAAAGTCTTGGTATAACCCTAATCGCCTGTTTCTGGGTAAAAAACAAGGTGTTGAGAAAAACCTGGGAACAAAGTCTGCAGGGTACATATTGACATTGTCCTTGCCAGCAACCTTGAAAAATCAGAAAAAAAAAGCAGAAACTTGCAAACATAAATAGGAGGGGATGGGAGGGGGAATTTCATGTGACTGCTTGAGTAGCTAAGGGGGGGGTGGAAATCCTGAATATTTAAGCATGTTACACATGTGCCAGGAGGACAGGGTTTAGCACTAGATTGGATGAGCTGACTTTTAGCAAAGTGCAGAGGCTAGATCCTTAGCCTAGAAGCCAGGTAGATTGGTAATCTAGCGAATGAGCTTTTTCTTCTCATGTAGATCAATATAAAAAAAACCGAATTCTATGTAGGAGTAACTACTTTTAAATACGTCCATTAAATTGGAATTTAGTATCGTGACTTCACAGAACTAAACATACTTTTAGTCTGTTTTAGTTATTACTTTGAATAAAATGGTTTAATGTTATCTTTCTGAGAATTTGTTATTTGAACTACCAATTTTTTTACCAATTTATTTTATTAATTCAAATTGTTTTTTAGAAGAAGAAATGGAAGACGAAGAAGAAGATGAAGTCGAGGATGAAGAAATGGACGAAAATGGTGAGCGATTGATGTTTCTTAAAAAGTCCCTTTGTTCTTCCTGTTTCTCTTGTTTCACCTGGTTCTCTGAAACACTGTCTCAGTTATTACAGTTGTCCGTTTAACTTCAGACGTTTTTGAAATACAGTAAACAGACTTGTGTAACTTAAATAATTAAGGGAGGTGAGGATAATCTTTTGTCAAGTAACTGTAAAAGAAATGTAGTAATTAGCTAAAATGAGAAATTTTACAAAAAAATGTGCAATTTAAAGTCGACTTAATGTCGCTTAATTTTACAATTTGCAGCATTTCATGATATTTACAAAAACTTTACCAACCAAATTCAAAAGCTATCAATACCTATGAAATACCTGTTTTTACAACCATTTTATTTTGGCAATATACTAGGGGGTGTACCACAAGAAAGTTTCTCTTTCAAGTAAATTTTCTTGAGTTCAGTGTATTTTAAAGAAATACATCTTTTTAAATTGAAAATTCTTAAAAATTCTTTAAAGTGGGTTAACCTTTCACACGATTTTGAGCTTGTGCATAAAAATTAATCACATAGATCATTAACCTAACCTGAAAGAGGTGTTATCATTCAGATTAAGCTCCCCTTTTTATAACCAAAGCTCAACTTGGCTGCCTTTCTGCTTGATACTCAACAATTACCTTCCCTTAATTGCTGAGTATCAAGCAGAGAGTAATAAGGGTAATAAGGGAAGTTATCCAGGGATAACTTACTTGCTATTAATTTTTTCCTCAATTTGGCCCTCTTTATAGATGAAGACGGAAAAGAACCTGAGGAGAAGGTATTATAATTTGAATAGTTTTCTTGTATAAAAATTTCTTTTCAGAATACTCTATATTTTAATTAAGGAAAATCTCGGAACTCGTAAAATATTTCTCATATTGCACTCTTTCAGAACTTTCAAAATATCCTTAAGAGACCAGATTTGATTACTGAAAAATAAAGATTTTTAACAATGAAGTGAATACAATCGCTCTCATGTTGTCTTCTGACCAGCCACCATGATTAATATCTGTGGTCGCATGCCCAAACCTTCCGTTAGTGTAGTAGTTGGTGGATTCCAACACACTAGCAATGTGGAGATAATTTCTCCCAATTCACTGTCTCTGACCAGTCAGTAGACAAGAATTCACTTCCTGTTCTACCACGTGGCAATTGAGTCCTCGGGTTCCAGATGGACCCGTAGCTTAATGGTAGAGCAAATATATGCCCGCGAATGGCATGGTTGTGAGTTTGAGTCTCGCCGGATCCGTTGGTTTTCCAACGGTTCTGGTGGCTGGTCAGAAGACAATACGAGAGCAACTGTATTCACTTCATTGTAATACATAAGGGCAATATTCATGATTAAAGATTTTTAACTATAACTGTCCCAAAAGAGTTTTTATGCGAATCCTTCCAACAGGATAATATTAACCTTATTTCTTTCAGGTCTACTTTCCTGGAGATCCAATAGAAGATGGTGATGAATTGACTTTTGACAAAAGTGCTTACCATATGTATCATGCAGTATGTTACTTTGTTATTTGATGTTCTTTTTTGTTTGACTACGGTTGTCTTTATAGCACAGAATTGGAAAAACTTTTTCCAAACATCCACTATTTTGAAAAGTTTGCGTGTTTGAAAATTAGAATAAAGGCAAATTTTGTACGAAAAAATAAAATACATTTTTAAACGTTGTGGCTGATTCCTCCTTCTTATAAAGTTAACACATCTACAGTATTTATTTTCTTCTTTTCAGGCACAGACTGGGGCTCCATGCTTAAGCTTTGATGTGGTACCTGATAATCTTGGCGATGTCAGAACAGAGGTTTGTTTCCATGAATTGACTTAAGGTGTCTGCAGGTTTGTTTTATTGAAATGTTCTAATAAATTGTAAACCATGTACTATTTGGTGAAAGGGTTTTTTATGCCTAAAGATATTGTACTTAACTGCTTTCAAATGAGAAAATGACAGCTCTAGAACAAAGCTCAAATTGTTAAATTGCTCATAGTGTCAGCCCGCCCCCCAGAAATCTGAAGGGCACCTAGGCCAGGTTAGGGATTGGGGGCTAATATTTTGCAATTTTTTAGGGTTGCCAGGGGGGTACCGAGTCAGTGTAAAAACTTAAAAAAAAAACCACCCCACCAGCTATGGGCCAGCATAGCTGGTGGGGTGGTGTATTTTTTAAGTTAAATTGAGTTAAAAGGGTGGTCCTCTGAGAAAAATACATTAAAAAAGTTAGTACACTGTACTAAAAAGGGTGGTGTTCTGAATTGATACACACTGAGAAGTTAGTACATTGTACTAATTTCAGTGGTAAAAACACACAAACCCAGAGAATTCTCAAAGTTGGTTTTGAGTGTTTTGACGTGCTAGTTTCAGCTAATCTCACTGTATTCGAATGACTTTGTCTGTTTCATTGTTTCAGTGTTTGTACAACAAGGATTCAAATATTTTAATGTTCAAATCTTTCCTTTTATATAATTTGGTGCTTTTCTTAGCAAAATGCTTCAAAACCTTTGTATACGGGGGTAATTAAACTTATCTGGTCAAGAAGAAATTAGAACAATGCACTATAAGGGGTGGTTTCTAAACTTATCTGATCCAAAAAACAGCTAGTACAGTGTACTAAAAGGGTGGTATCAAAAATCCGGCCATGGAGAAAAGTCAGTACACTGTACTAAAAGGGTGGTGTCAAAGCCCCGACCGTATAAGAAAGTTAGTACAGTGTACTAAAAAGGGTGGTGGTCTCCTTTTTTGGGAAAAAATCCAAAAATCAAGTTAGTACCCTATGGTCCAGTACACTGACTTGGTACCCCCCCCCTGGGGTTGCCTATTCATACCTAGCTGTTTTGATGGAGGCTCTGGGGCTGTGTATATTTTCCAAATTGAATATTTCAAACTATTGAATTTTTTTACCCCTGCGCCCAGCTTCGCATCCAATTGCGATTTTCGTTTCTTTCCACGCACGTCATCTTTAGCTATATTTTTCAAATGTGACTGTTTTGATTTAGACAGCCGCCATTATTTTAGCATAATAACAAACCGCCCCAAAAATCATTAAGATTATTTAGGAATGACAAAAGAACAAAAAGTGTCAATTCAAAAAAATTATCGGCTGAATTATCGGGTACCTAACTCAAAGCAATTTCTCAAGGGGACTTAACTCGTTGGGTGCACCATGCTTCAAAGGGGGTACTCAAAAAGTGGGGTGAAGCCATGTCATGTTACTGTTATACCTAAAATTAAAGATGGATGTATTGTTTATATTCAGTTTCCAATGACGTGTTACATGGTTTGTGGGACACAGAGTGAAGGGAAGCCAAACCAGTTGTTGTTAATGAAAATGTCAAATTTAACCAAAATAATAAGCGAAGACAGTAAGTATGCATCTTTTGTTTTTGTTTTTTTGTTGTTGTTCACTTTTTCGTATTTTGGACAATAAAATCATATTTCCCGTCAAAACTATATATGGCTAAGATCAGAGATCTGACCTCAAAGAGAACAATTGTTGAAAATATTAAATAAAATGAAAATGAAACATAAAAAGAGACTAATAATTCTATAATCATACCGTTTTTGGACTTACCTTGGATGTCCTTTAAATTAACCTTCGTTTGTTCTTTCGTTCGTTCCGTCCGTTACCAGCTTTTCTCGGGATTGGCTCATTAGTTTTTTTACATAGTGATGCAAAACGACAGTACCCAAATAGTAAAGGAGCCCGATTTTCGAAAAACAATTTTTCTGGCCGAAAATGCCGGAATTATGCCGGAAAAACCGATATTTTGGAATTTTTTCGAGATTTCATCATTAGTTTTTTCTGATTTTTCGCACAGAGATGTGTATTAGCAATGCCCAAAGCATAGTCGAGTCTGATTTTTGAGAAAACTTTTTTTCCGGCCGAAAATACCGGAAATATGCCGGAGATCGCCGTTTTTGGAGATTTTAATTGAACTTTTTCCTTATACTTCTTTTTTTTTCGCACAAAAACATTATTGATATTAACAATACCCACCATCAAGCATGATTCAATTGTCAATAAAACTGATTTTTGCAACCAGAACTTTCTATTTTTATTTCCCTACTCCCCTTCCCTCTCCCTCATCAACAATCAATGATGAAATTTAATGTGTTATGCATTTTTGCTAAACGCTATATCTTCTGATTGATTGATTGTTTTCATTTTTCTCCTTATTGCTATCTAACTTTTATCATCAGGTAGGTCCATTCAGCATGTAGCTTGTTTTTTCTGAATTTTGATCAAGGAAAAGTTTTTCTGGCCGAAAATGACGGAAATATGCCGGAAATAGTTTTATATCTTGTTTTTCCAAACAAAAACATTATTTATGACCATTAAGCATGGTTGAATTTTCAATGAAACTGATTTTGGTCGCCGGAACTTTCTAAAAATCGCCAGAACAGACGAGAATCGCCGGAAAAACGGTTTTTCTTGAATTTCTCGAGTTGTTTTTGTATTTTTCTGCATTTTCATACTATTGCTGCTATTCTTTTAAATTGATATTTTTTTTTTGAATTTTTCTAAATATACAAACCAACCCAACCAAACATTCTGTCAAGAAATGAGAATTTTATACCAAAAAAGAGAGAACCGACAAACCAATAGATATAAAGTTTAAAAAGCTCAGCAGAATTTATATAAAGTCATCAAAATAATCTAATAACAGTTGATTTTTTTGTTCATCATATAAAGTTATCATATTTTCCTTTAAACTAAAGATACAAATCGAAATGATTAGCTATGTGTGAAATTTAAGGACAAAATAATTTCAATTTCAGGTGATTCAGAGGATAGTTATATAGACGAAGACGAGAATGAAGGTGATGGACCCCATCTTCGAACTGTCTCCATTAATCATATTGGTGGTGTCAACAGAATTAGGGTAAAACGATGTTGCACTTCTGTAATGTCTTTCGAATTTTCTTGGACAAAGCATTTAGACCATTTCCTTTCAGATCAAGTTAAAAAACAAGGATACTAGCTCTTCTTTTTGGACCTACCTCCGGGTACCCCGGTGGAGGTTCTATAAATTAACCCATGTCCGTCCGTCCGTCCGTCCGTCCGTTCGTTCGTCTGTCCGTCCGTCCGTCTGTTACCAGCTTTTCTCAGGATTGGCTCATTAGTTTTTTCTGATTTTTTGCACAATGATGCAAAATGGCAATGCCCAGAACGTGACGGAGCCCGATTTTTGAGAAAAAATTTATTTGGGCAAATTTGGGCCAAAAACTACCTAAAAATAGGGTTTTTTGGACTTTGTGCAAAATCCTGTCATTACTTTTTTCTGATTTTTTGTTCAAAGATGGAGGGCAAGATTCTCTAAAGAATGGCTGAAGTGGTTTTTCCCGGAAAATTCTTATTCGCCTTAAAAAACGGATTTTCGTATTTTTGGGGAAATTCCCATTAACCAAATAAGCAAATATAGCTTTTCTCAATGTTGACTCGTTATTTTTTTCTGATTTTTTGCACAATGATGCAAAATAGCAATGCCTAAAATGTGTCAGAGCCCGACTTTCGAAAAAAAATATATTTGGGCAAATTTGGGCCAAAAACTGCCTAAAAATAGGGTTTTTTGGACTTTGTGCAAAATCCTGTCATTACTTTTTTCTGATTTTTTGTACAAAGATGGAGGGCAAGATTCTCTAAAGAATGGCTGAAGTGGTTTTTCCCGGAAAATTGTTATTCGCCTTAAAAAACGGATTTTCGTATTTTGGGGAAATTCTCTTTAACCAAATAAGCAAATATAGCTTTTCTCAATGTTGACTCGTTATTTTTTTCTGATTTTTTGCACAATGATGCAAAATGGCAATGCCTAAAATGTGTCGGAGCCTGATTTTCGAAAAAAAATATGTTTGGGCAAATTTGGGCCAAAAACTGCCTAAAAATAGGGTTTTTGGACTTTATGCAAAATCCTGTCATTACTTTTTTCTGATTTTTTGTACAAAGATGGAGGGCAAGATTCTCTAAAGAATGGCTGAAGTGGTTTTTCCTGGAAAATTCTCATTCGCCTTAAAAAACGGATTTTCGTATTTTGGGGAAATTCCCTTTAACCAAATAAGAAAGTATAGCTTTTCTCAATGTTGACTCATAATTTTTTTCTGATTTTTGCACAATGATGCAAAATGGCAATCAATGCCCATGACCATTTTACAATATTCAACACACAAGCTTTATTTTTCCATTCTGAATTTTTGTACAATTATTGTCACTTTTTTCTTATTTTCATCTGATGCTAATCATTAGGTAGGTCCATTCAGCATGTTGCTTGTTCTTTTTTGTTATGATTCAACTCGTATTGATTTCTTCTATCTCTAGCAAACTACAATCAATAATAAACAGTTTTGCGCAACTTGGTCAGAAACAGGAACAGTGTATGTTTGGGACAACACTAAAGGAATGGAAAGCCTTGACTTGCCAGGAGTAGCGCAACATCAAACTGCGCCAAACTCAGCAAAGCACACATTTCATTTCTCTGGTCATCAGGTAATACCTAGACTAAGATGTGTTTAAGATGGTCTTAAAAATCTTATGACTTTTTCTATTAAAGTCTTTAACGAATCGATAAATGATTTAAAATTTGATCTCTTAATTTTTTATAAGGCTGAAGGATTTGCAATGGACTGGTCTTCTGCGACACCTGGAAGGTAATTTGTTGTTGTTTTGTACAATCTTTAAAAAGTATAAATCGAGAAATTTAGACTTTAAAAGAAATCATGTTTTTTTTTAGGCTAGCGACAGGGTCATGCAATCGAAACATTCATTTATGGCAGTTGCGAGATTCAGGGACGTGGAATGTGGATCAGAGACCATTGAACGCACATACTGGTTCTGTTGAGGATATTCAATGGAGTCCAAACGAAAACAACGTATGTCAAAACAGACTTTAAAATTGACCAAAGGAGAAATTTTTATTTGAGCTATGAAACTAGAACTCATTCTTTTTCGTTTGTATAATTATGTCAACCGCTTGTGCTCAGATTGAGATGGCAAGTAATTGTCATCTAAATTTTTTTTGGGCTTCCCTAATGGCCACCACCGGAACACTAAGCGTCACATATAGTCTATAAAAAGCAATACTATGCTAAAAGACATTCATATTAGAATGGTGATTTTGTGAAACATGTTTTTAGACTTTCTACTTAATGAATTCTAATCTTGAAGTGCTTATTTTTGAGTTTATCGACCTACCAGATGAGGGGAGAAGAAGAATCTCTCGAAACGAAGTCAGACGTAATTCTTATGATTCATGGTAAACTTCCGATATGCTTTTTTTACATTGTTTTTGCTTTAGGTTTTCGCATCATGTTCTGTGGATAAAACAGTTCGTATATGGGATGCACGTGCAGTAGGATCAAAAGCATGTATGTTAACTGCAAATGCACACGACTCTGATGTTAATGTCATCTCGTGGAACAGGTATGTGTTTGACTGCGTGCATAATCGTGGAAGTGAAGACTTTTTTTTAAAATTTTGATATCATTTGAATAAATAACTTAAATCCACCTGTTACCACATTTAACAACTATAGGTTACTTATGAATCTCCCCGCCCTTTTCTATGATTCTCCTTTTCAAAAAGCTCGATGTTTTGAGTAGACTTTACTGAAGGCACGTTGTAAATATTCTCCAAAAGTTTCGCCTAACTTTCTAGTGAATATAAGCTAAATCTTATATAAATTTTAAAATTTAGGTTTTTAATCACGAGGTGTCTCACGGTTCAGAAAGTAGAGCCCAAATTAGATAATAGAACGTCAGTTTAAATGTCGCCATTTTTTTCAATTTCGATCTCAAAATTTTAGTTAAAAGATATTTTCATACTTCCTTCTGAAAAAGGCTGAATTTCATTGGTTTACTCAAGTGAAAAGTGTTCTAAGTACTTCTATAATTTCTTCATTTTAAACATATTTAAAAAAACAATGTCTGCTTTTTAGGCACGATCCTTTCATTTTATCGGGTGGAGATGACGGAATGCTTAAAGTATGGGATTTGAGACAATTTCAGAATGGTGTACCAGTTGCGACATTCAAACATCACAATGCTCCCGTCACATCAGTAGAATGGCATCCGACCGACAGTACAGTTTTCGCAGCATCAGGTGACGACCATCAAATCACTATCTGGGATCTGGCTGTCGAAAAAGACGAAGAAAATGAACAAGCTTTATCAACGACTAATGATTTACCACCACAGCTACTCTTTATTCACATGGTAAGATTCTCCGACTTTAGGAACCATGGTTCTCCTTTCTATGAGCAATAGTACCGTTACCAGGTTTGGGAAAAATATATAACCAAGCAGGAAATCGATCACTAGGAAAGAAAATGTTCCATTTTGAAATAGCGATTGTTAAGGAAAATCAAAAGTATTCCTCCATATTATAATGGTGGAAATTATATAATTTCTGAACCTCAACCTCAATTCAGTTGTTATATCCACACAAAAAAAAAGATCTTCCTTTTCTCGTTTGCTTCAGGGCCAGACGGACATTAAAGAAATTCACTGGCATAAACAACTACCAGGAGTATTAATCAGTACCGCTGCTAGTGGTTATAACATTTTTAAAACTATAAGTGTATAGTCATGTGTGTTATTGGATGAGCATTAGGTGCAAGTTATAGCTGTAAAGGCACTCCAATCAAATGACGGACTTTTTGGAAATACACAGAAAGGTTACACTGATGTAAAAACATTTAATATTAAGTTCCCAAAGCCAGGCATTACAGTTATTTCGGGCTTATATTAACCAACAAATTGGCATGATAAGGTATACACATTTTATTCAATCCTAGATTTTATATTATTTTTATCAGTATTTTTTACCATTCATCTGGAGATGGGCGTGGCAATGCTCAAGTGTTGAATGGGGGTTATATTTTGGTTTTGAATGAATTTTCGAAAAGCGAGTAAACAATCTTTCATACTTTACAATATATTATTATAGTATAAGAAAATGTGTTTCGGGTATCGTGGAAGAATGTTCCCCGCTTTTTTATAACAAACATAACAAGCAGGGCTGTGAAGATACTGATCACGCGAAAAAGATTGTTCAAGAAAGAAGAGATCGAATACGAAAAGAAATTTCATTATACAGTTTTCATTACCTTGTTGCTATCCCGATAAGAACTAAGAAAAAACTTTCTGCCCCATAGATCAACAAGCTATTATTACGTTTTGAGATTTTTCTCAGTCAGCGGCTCTATGTAATTCTTTTCCTCTTTTCTTCAATGAGGAAAATATTGTTGACCTCGAGTATTCCAAGTTTCATCGTCATCCACTATTATCCACTCTATCAAAAAGATGTTTTGACCATGTTACTAAGCACTCCTTTGTTGGAACTAATGAATGGGTCGTAGGCACAACATAATAGGAACTGAAAAGCTTTTCCTACATTCCCTGAAAATTCTTTCTCGAACAAAATGAGTCATTTTAGCGTGGGCAATGCTCCGAGTAATCAAAATTTGATAACGAAGGTCGTTCTAAACCAAGTAATATTTAGGGAGTTCGTTCTTGAGTGTTCAGGGAGCTAAATGTTTTGCAAGTCTAATAAATTTTTCAAGATACATATTACTAATACTAATTACTTTTTTCTCCTAACTGAGCTTTGACAGAAGTAATCAAAAGCTTCTCTCCCAGCATTCATCCCTCTTTTTCTTTATAATTAGCCACTTCGCATAGATCGGCAATTAAAAAAAAGAAAACCCCCTCTCTTCGATAATTAGTCATTGATTATCTGTAGCTAAGCTTGTTGCTATGGCAACGCTTTATACCTATTTTAAAACTTCTTTAAAACTAATCTCATAGTATGGTATTAAATTCTTGCTTTAGTTTGAATTAATTAACTCAGAAGGGTCAAACTTGCACGGGGGTAAGGTAGAAAATCAAATTACTCAGTCTTTTTATCAATTTGTTTAAAAAATGCTGATCGAAATCCAATCCCCCTGGTTAGATGGGCTATTGCGATCCTTTCTTTTCAAATTTTTCCTGACTTAGTCATTTTATGTTGGTTGTGTTTGACTGAAAAAAAGTAAGCGCAAGAAATTAAAGCGAAAGGGTTTTATGTCCCTACGCAAGATATTTTTCTAAAGGCTTGACTTTTTCGAGAAGATTCTAACGAGCTGTGCTTGGATTGGGAGAAAGACAATTTTAGTTGGTCATGATGGCTTGTTTAACAAGCAAACTTAAGCTGGTCTTGTTGGTACTGCTATCTTTTGCTTTTCAAGGTGCGTAATGACTAAAGTTTCTTAAATTTTTTAGTTTTGTACTGGTTTTATTTTCATTCGAAGTAGCTTTCGATTAGCTTACTGACTTTGAAGTAAGCCATATCATCGTCTTCAAATAAATACCATCTCTATATGATCTCTACTTTATTTTTCTTGATATTCATCTTTAGATACTTTTGGCCACAACTTGGAAACGGAATTGCAATGCGCCTTCTATCCTTCTCAGTTTGGAGCTGTTGGAAGTACTCTTGACAAACGATTGTGTGGAACAGGCTTCGGAGGATTTAAAGTTCTTCCTTCAAACTCTGAAATTCCGAATTTATGGGACTCTTCAATTGACACAGGATTGTCATCTGGACCTAACAAATTTTCCAAAGATATTAGTAAGTGATTCTTTTTATCTTGTGGCTTACAGTATGGAACATTATGGGTGTTTGAGGTCATTCCAGACCATTATTGCATTATTGCTAAAAGAGTTTTTGTTCTTTCAAAGAGATTATACAAATCATGCTCTCTTCCCTTTATTCATCAAGGTTTCGATACATCTAGTTAGATCGTGTAGTTTTTCATCATTTTGAAGAAACCTTTAAACATTTCTGTACATAAAATAAAATAAAATCCAAAACTTTGCGATTTATTTACGATGAAATCAATGCACAAAGCATTTTATAAAAGCACTAAAAACTGTTATTTGTAAAAAAGGTTTTCATGGCTTAATCAAGAAAAGTTCAAGAGATTGGGACGAGATGGCGTTTTTACAAGCTCTTATTTGATTTGGTACCAGTAATAAAACAATTTTGTTACTTTTCCTAAAGACCGCATCATTTTTGGACCTACCTCCGGGTGCCCCGGTGGAGGTTCTATAAATTAACCCATGTCCGTCCGTTCGTTCGTCCGTCCGTCCGTCTGTTACCAGCTTTTCTCAGGATTGGCTCATTAGTTTTTTCTGATTTTTTGCACAATGATGCAAAATGGCAATGCCCAGAACGTGACGGAGCCCGATTTTTGAGAAAAAAATTATTTGGGCAAATTTGGGCCAAAAACTACCTAAAAATAGGGTTTTTTGGACTTTGTGCAAAATCCTGTCATTACTTTTTTCTGATTTTTTGTACAAAGATGGAGGGTAAGCTTCTCTAAAGAATGGCTGAAGTGGTTTTTCCCGGAAAATTCTTATTCGCCTTAAAAAACGGATTTTCGTATTTTGGGGGAAATTCCCTTTAACCAAATAAGAAAATATAGCTTTTCTCAATGTTGACTCGTTATTTTTTCTGATTTTTTGCACAATGATGCAAAATGGCAATGCCTAAAATGTGTCGGAGCCCGATTTTCGAAAAAAAATATATTTGGGCAAATTTGGGCCAAAAACTGCCTAAAAATAGGGTTTTTTGGACTTTGTGCAAAATTCTGTCATTACTTTTTTCTGATTTTTTGTACAAAGATGGAGGGCAAGATTCTCTAAAGAATGGCTGAAGTGGTTTCTCCCGGAAAATTCTTATTCGCCTTAAAAAACGGATTTTCGTATTTTGGGGAAATTCCCTTTAACCAAATAAGAAAATATAGCTTTTCTCAAAGTTGACTCATTATTTTTTTTTGATTTTTTGCACAATGATGCAAAATGGCAATGCCTAAAATGTGACGGAGCCCGATTTTTGAGAAAAAATTTATTTGGGCAAATTTGGGCCAAAAACTACCTAAAAATAGGGTTTTTTGGACTTGTGCAAAATCCTGTCATTACTTTTTTCTGATTTTTTGTACAAAGATGGAGGGCAAGATTCTCTAAAGAATGGCTGAAGTGGTTTTTCCCGGAAAATTCTTATTCGCCTTAAAAGACGGATTTTCGTATTTTGGGGAAATTCCCTTTAACCAAATAAGAAAATATAGCTTTTCTCAATGTTGACTCATAATTTTTTTCTTATTTTTTGCACAATGATGCAAAATGACAATGCCCAAAATGTGAGGAAGCCAGATTTTTAAGGAAAATATATTTGGGCAAATTTGGGCCAAAAACAGCTTAAAAGGTTTTTTGGGTCTGAATGGTTTAAGTGATTTTCGTATTTGGGGACATTCCTTTTTACCATTTTACATTATTCAACACACAAGCTTTATTTTTCCATTCTGAATTTTTGTACAATTATTGTCACTTTTTTCTTATTTTCATCTGATGTTAATCATTAGGTAGGTCCATTCAGCATGTTGCTTGTTATTACTTCAAATGACCAATTATTAAAGTATCTTATAAAAACTTCATCACACCTGAAGAGATTCTGGGTTACTTGAAAGATTATGCTCTTTAAGAAAAGTTTTCCTTTCCTGAGTTTGTTTCATTGGTTTTCGGAAACCAATCATCAAAGGTGTTTTCGTTTGGTCCACTGAAACATACTAAGTTAGACCACTAAGTGAATAAAATTTTTGTTCTTCAGGCGCCTACCCCGATCTTGGTTATTTGAGGTATAATGCCGATGAGAATAGTGGAACTCCATTTATCCAAACAGCTTTCATTTCACCAATCTTGGATGTTTCTACGTTGAGTACATTCGACATAAACTTTTTGTACGTGGTAAATGGTGCTGCTGTTGGTCAGCTTGGTATGTATTGCATCTGTCAAACATAAACATTACTTTATTTTATGATCCTACCTTTGATAAATCATCTTCAACAATCAAATATTATATATTCTCAATCGTTAAAAAGAGGAGATTATTTTATCCCTATCCCTTGACGTCTCTCTATCAAAAGTCTCGATTCTACTATGTCAGCGAGATTGGTGTGTGCCTTAAAGAACCCCATCCTTTGATTTGATTGCCATATTATATATTTTTTAGTCTTGGTTCTTGAGTACGATCCATCGAGATTTGACCAAATCACACCGATCAATATTACTAGCCTTAAGAATGATGCTGGGCAACGTATTGAAAGGAACGTTGGTGGGTCTAATGGAGACCCAGCCTGGAAAGAGTTCAAGGCAACTTTTGATGTGGCGTCAACTGAAAGTTGTCAAGTATGCTGACTTGTGTTGCTATATTTTTAAACGGGGAATGATCTAAACGGGACATTAACATATATTAAACTCTTATCTATATACTTCAGTAATGGTTAGACTGGAGTCGTTTATAATGCATGTAATACTAATAATAAACACAAATAATGATACGGGATTTACTTTTTTGCTTTATTTCTAATATGTCTGAATTAGTCGTCTAGCTTGCTAGACTAGTAATGGTATATTTCTTTTTTAGATTTTCTTACAAGTTATTCAAGAAGTGCCCTCAGATAGAGATAATGGCAATATCGCTATTGATGGATTAGATATCAAACCTGGTGCCACTGAGCCTGCTACTACCCAACCTGCTACCACCCAAGCACCAACGACCCAACCTGCTACTACCCAACCTCCTACTACCATAGCACCAACGACGCAGCCTCCTACTACCCAAGCACCGACGACGCAGCCTCCTACTACCCAACCTCCTACTACCCAACCTGCCACTACCCAACCTGCTACAACCCAAGCACCGACGACGCAGCCTCCTACTACTCAACCTACCACTACACAGTCTACTACTACCCAACCAGCCACCACCCAAGCACCAACGACACAGCCACCTACTACTCAACCTGCCACTACACAGCCTGCTACCACGCAGCCTCCTTCTACCCAACCAGCTACCACTCAGCCTGCTACAACTCAACCTCCAGTTCCATCAGGTCCTATTGGTAGGTCTAATATTTAATCTTTCCTGACCTCTAGCATTTTTCTTGAGCCACTTTGCTATAGAGTGTGCAAAATTTCGGATTCGGATTGTTTTTTTCATTTTTCAAATTTTCACTTAAAGGGCGTGGTCACAAGGTTTAGCACAAAATGAGGCGAAAACTTTTCTTTTCTCAAAAATTTTATTTTTTCATTTTTTTTTTTTTTTTCGTCCTACGAGTAATTCAAAAGATACTGAAGTTGAGCCAATGCGGTTAGCACGTTCGACAGTTTTCTTGAAACACTTATTGTTAACCCTTTAAGTGCCACGGTCATTTTTTTCCAACTTTTTAAAATAAAATTGCTAGTTCAAACTTTAAAGGCTTATATCTCCGCTTCGCGGACCTGCCTGAATGATAGAAAGGTGCCCAGTGATAAAACTTCAAATTAATTCGCTGGAGGACAGAATCAAGTAAAGCAGGGTCAAGTTTGGAGGTTATTTCACTAAACGGTCAAAGTCTTAAAAACGTGGATTTGTGTCAAATCTTTGCATTTTTGGCTTAAAATCTCGCTGGAAAGACTCACTTTTTATTTTTTGTTTGCTTGACCATGAAGCCCAATCCGATTCTTACGAGTTAGACCAAAGATGACAATTTTTAACTCAAACTGGGCATTAGAAGCACAGAAGGGATTCGTCCTTCTACATAGCCCATGACCAATATACTCGCCATTGGCACTTAAAGGGTTAAGCTGTACATTTTTCTGATAGTGGATTGATTTTATAAAAAAAGCGTTTAATAGCTTTTTTATTTCTTTTTTTAAAAGTCTTTTTCAATAATGGTGATAGTTTCTCCCAATAGATGTGCTTTCATTATAATTTCCTAATTATTTTCTCAAAAATGTTTGATTTTATTATCAGACATCTCCATAAAAGAGGTGTAGCTTGTTCTTCTTGTTTCTAAACGTTAATACATTTGACGTGACATTGTAATGTTACCTTTGCAAAAACACAAATGTTCATCAGGGCATAGAAAAGGGCTTTGATTTCTTGCCTTTATTTTGCAGGTGAATTAACTGAATGGACGCAATGGACAGAATGTTCTGTCACTTGCGGAGAGGGAATGCGCCATCGTAATCGGACTTGTGAAAATGGTACAATGTGTGCTGGATTGCTTCAAGATAGTGAACCATGTCTGGCTAGCCTTTTCACTTGCGATCGTAAGTATTCATATGACTTCTTCTATTTGGCGTGGTCCTAAAACACCATCCAGATGATTAGTTCATTCGTTTAGTTTGTGTTGTAGTTATTTTGAAATTCCTTCTGGCATCAAAATGAACTTACGTTTTTTCTGTAGTCGGTACGTGGACTGAATGGAGCGCGTGGACACAATGCAGTGGCACTTGTGGCAGTCGTACTCGGATGAGCACCAGAGAATGTCCAAACCATGGTATTCCACCATGTGAAGGAACTAATTCAACAATCGTCCAAAATTGTACTGACACTGAATGTGTACTTCCAAGTTGTCAAGGTAGATATTACTTCCCAATGTCTTCCACATCAAGACCTGTAACATAGCCAAACCTGAAATACCTTTGTGTAGTACGAGAATGTCATACATTTTTCGCACACTTCCCACATCTAGTGTCTAAGAGCAAGTTGAAAATATGCTCTTTGAGATAATTCTACCCATATTTTCATCATACCACGAATAATGTGAAAATAAATAAAGAACATCTGTCATTTAATTTTAAGGGTACGAAAATATGTATAGCTGTTCTTTTGATGGTACATTCGAAAAAGAGTTGAGTGAATTTTGTAATCTTGACAAATGGTTGTTTAATGGATGGGCAGAAGCATCATCGACACCCTCAGCAAACACTGGCCCTTCTGTCGACGCTACCTTCAACAAAAGTAAGAATTGGACTCCTTTTGAATCTACAGAACTTGTGAAAATCATTTGGAACGCAAACCATATGGTCAGCTACAATGTGATCGGGTTTTTGTTTTGTCAGCAAAAGAGGGAAATAAATCCTTTCTTATTTTCCATTTTTACATAACTAAGAAAATGAACTCCCTTTTTTTACAGATTGTGGAAAGTTCCTTTATTATGAAGCCACTGATGCGAAGACAGGGTCTGCTTTGAGTGCACCTTTTATGTCAACTAGTGGAGAAATGTGTCTCTGTTTCTCCCTCTCCGCCTACAGTAAAAACGTGGATGCCATGGGTTCAATGAGTCTTGCGCTCATTGGAGACGATCATAAAATCATCAAAGTGATTTGGGATTCCGAGGGTTTCATGACTATGAACGACACACATTGGGATAAAATTCATTTGAACTTACCGCCACTCAACACAACCATGAGCTACAAGGTAAATATATGAGTGAAAATAGATAGCATCATAACGCTCCCTAACATCCTGCCTGGAAGTGTTTGGGATTCGAACACAGTCTATATGCGGTGCCAGTCTATGTTCGAAGCCTTTATACTACCAATCGACAGAATGTTATAGTGAGGCACACTGATAACCTCGTCCAGTCTTATCACGTAAGGTAAGTTACATTTACCGTATTACTTCGGCGTTTAGCCCGGGGCGTTTATTAAATTTTTTCGATTTTAGGAGGGGCGTTTATTCGAAGGGGGCGTTTAAAAGGAGGGGCCGTTTATTGAATTATTTTAGTCTAAAGTCGAATATTTAAAACAAATATACCCTTTGTTTTAGTTCTTTATCAGGTTTTTAGTGCAAAATTTCTTTGGTTCAACGATTGAAATTGCATCGAAAACTGCTCTGGTTACAAGAAATGACTAAAATCTTCCTTTTCAAACCCAATCAACACTGATATTGAAGTATTAAAGTCATAAGTTTCTAATAAACGCCCCTCCCCTAGAGGAATTTTATATCTTGTCCAAACTCCTTTTCAAAATCATTCTGTTTAATTTTCAGTTAATGTTTATTGGTCAAAGAAATGATGATAACGTGTATTCTTTTGAGAGTGATATTGCTATTGACAACATCAACTTGAATGAAGGAAACTGTTCTGGGCCAAGTATGTTTATCATTGTGTTTTTAAGAACCCGAAAGAAATTCAATCCGAGATTTTGATTGCCTTAACGCTTATTTTCTGAAAGAAAGACTAAAATTTTACATTTTTAGTTCTCAATTGTATATATATTCTTTTGCTTTATAAAATTAAAATGCCTTCTCGCCACCGAGTTAAAATCCAATGGTTTAAAACTCTGAGAACTCTCTTTTAGTTGACGGACGTTACACTGAATGGTCATCTTGGGGTATGTGTGACCAAGCCTGTGGAATGGGCAAACAAAATAGGACGAGATATTGCACAAACCCTGCACCAATGAACGGTGGCAGTTGGTGCATGGGGGAGCACATGCAAAACCAAACTTGTAAAATCAAAGATTGCGATCGTAAGTTTTACTACTTTTGTATCGCCCAAATTTTGAAAACCTGAATAAATTTCGTATTTCCATTTCCATTTGCTAAAAATATTGAATCAAACAGGGGAAGTTTTTTCAGAGACACCCGGTATATTTTGTACACCAACAAAAGGAGCTGACTTTTCTTGCTATATATACACCTCTTGTCCTCAATCATTCGATCGATATATTGTTAACTATTTTACCATAGGTAATGGAGAATGGTCTGCTTGGACTGAATGGGGACCATGCGACAAATCCTGTGGCGGTGGAAACAAGACACGCTACCGAGAGTGCCACAACCCACCACCCATGGGAAACGGTTTACAATGTCTGTTGAATGGAAGCTCCACTGAACGAAGTATGATCGATATGGATGTGCAAACGTGCAATGACATCATCTGTGACCGTAAGTTAGTTTCATGAAAAAGCTTTTTTAATCTACCAGTCAAAAATACTTCAAAGATCATATTTGAAAAGAAAAGAGAAACTAAAAACATATTTGCATGTAGATTTCCATCAACTAAATTGATATCTTGGTTGACATATTACTTTGCTATTGTGACTATTTGTTGGTGACGGTTTTAGGTGATGGTGGTTGGAATGCATGGGCCGTTGCTGTTGAATGCTCTGTAGAATGTGGTAATGGAACTAAAGTTTCCCTTAGAAACTGCACCAACCCTGTCCCTCTTGGAGGAGGTAAACAATGCCCTATGGAAAAGAAATTATACAATCTGACCATGTATGCTTTACAAGATAGAAGAGAGGAACCATGTTATGCTGGAGAATGTCTTACAGGTATTGCACATTGTATTTTAATGATGTACAACATACAATAATATGTAGCCACTCCCCCTTGCGTTCTTGTATGTCAATCTTTAATTCTATAAGCTCTTGACAAGCAAGAATCTAACTTGATGCTTGACCCACGTCTTATTTCATTCTAGTAACAACTGGCTGGTCAATATGGAGTGATTGGGGAGAATGTAGTGCCCCATGTGATGACGGTGTGACAGAGTTGAAACAAACCAGGAACAGAACTTGTATCCAGGAACCATGCCCAGGAAACGCCACACAATCTTATCTCTGTAACCTTCACATCAAGTGCCCAGGTAAGTAACTCTTGCCTCGAGAAAGTATAAACTAACTATCGAAATATGGAAAGTTTTAAAAGATAACAAAATAAAAATTCATGATTGAAACAAACTCAAAACTCCCTTTAAAGTAGTACCTATCTTAAACAACCTAGCTCAAGTAAGGCAATTCTTTCTTAAACCAAATGTTAACCCGAAACTTATCCTTTTTTTCATGGTTTAGTGAATGGTTCATGGAGTGAATGGCAACCATTGACTTCTTGTTCCGTTAGTTGTGGTAATGGTACAAAACGATTCCAACGTCTTTGTAACAACCCCGCACCAGCTAATGGTGGTTTAGATTGTCCAGGTGATGCCATGAAAACTGAAAACTGCACCAACCTTCCTTGTCCTGGTAAGAATATATCTATCTATCTATCTATCTATCTATTTGGTTGAGTTGCAGGAGGCTTTAGAGGCCTTTTCTCGCAACTATAGACGCTTACTAATGAGCGTCCCGTCAGCACCTTGAACTGACTACCCAATTCCCCTCACATGGCATGGGTTGACCCGGGCGAAGGAACGTTCACTTGCCAAGTGAACTGCCGTGAGTGGGAATCGAACCCTGGCCGCCTGCACAGAAGCCAAGGTCGACTACCACTATACTACGGCACCAAGTCATACCTTGACTCTTGGAATTCAGATTTGAATTCACCTATATTAATAACAATGATTGTATTCTGCCAGCAATGGAATAATTTGAAATCTTTTCTAACAGACCAATCAAATTTTACCTTTCCCGTTATTTTAAAATATTGATTTTTTTCTTCAGGAAACTGGACAACATGGTCTTCTTGGGAATGTTCATCGCAATGTCCAAATGGAACTCAATACAGATCACGTGGATGTACAAATCCTGTGCCGGAAGTTGGTGCTGACCTCTGTTTAATGCTCAATACTTCTCGTTCTACATTTGAATCTGAATGTGGTGGTCCTGGCTGTTGTGCTAGTGAGCAATTATTATTATTCGTTATTCAGCATAACCTTAAAATCACTATCCTGATGATTCAATTACGTCACCCTCTCATTT
Source organism: Clytia hemisphaerica (assembly GCF_902728285.1). NCBI lineage: Eukaryota > Metazoa > Cnidaria > Hydrozoa > Leptothecata > Clytiidae > Clytia > Clytia hemisphaerica. The sequence goes on along the minus strand of NW_027103734.1, from coordinate 1,398,665 downwards.
TTTCCAAGTTAACAGATATATTTAACTACTTTCTTATTTTTCTTTTTAGCCAATGGGACATGGGTGGATGTCAAGAACATAACATCATGTTCAGCGGAATGTGGTGTCGGTAACTGGACATGGGAACAAGTCTGCACAAATTTTGGATGCAATGGAACGGATGTATTTTGTGAAGGAGGGGAAGAGCCTGGAGCTGTTCGAAATTATACTACAGAATGCAAAACGTGGCTGGATAAGGAAAGAGAGTCTTGCAGATGTAAGTAACGGTCTTTCAGGAGTGTTAAAACACAAAATAAGATGCCAATGAAAAACGTGTAAACTGAGATATTATCTACGTAATTGTTTTTTATTTGACCGTCATTCTCTGTAACCTTTCATAAATGTCGGTTTCTATAAGCAGGTAACTAGCGTTGTAAAAGCACCATGAATTTTAACTTACTTCGCTTCTTATCCGTATAGTACACGGAGGATGGAAAGTTGTCAACGAAACTGAATGTTCATGTACTTCAAACCAAACAAAAGTTGTTACAAGAGAATGTATCGACCCTGTTCCGCAAGGAGGTGGTAATTGGTGTGAAAACATAGACGGTACTGGAAACAATGATACTGAAATATTCACGAAATCTTGTGTATCAGAATGTCACATCAATGGAAGCTGGAGTGGATGGGTCAACACTACAATTTGTACATCGTGTGGTATAAGTGATACAACCGGTGTTTTGAATCGAACTCGGTATTGTAATAATCCTTCAGCCCTTGGAAATGGTACAAACTGCACTGATACTGAAAGAAACGTCATAAATCAATATTATGATTACATGTATAATGTTCATTGTGACGACTCTTCCTGTCCAAGTAAGTTATTTATATTAGATACTCTTTTGTTTATCGCTTTGAATTTTCATACCAGGATTTTCCTTCTTCAATTTCATATTTCATATTTGAATTTGATTTTCACACTATTTCAGTTCCTGGAAATTGGTCTATTTGGTATAACAGTTCATGTGATGCGAGTTGTGATACTGGTTATTTGACAATGGAAAGATTCTGCAACGATTCAGCACCTGTTAACGATGGAGACAAATGTACAAATGAAAACGGAGATCGTGTTTTGTATGAATCCAAATCGGTTACATGTAATACTCATCCATGTCCTCGTAAGTATCTACCTTTTATATTTGCTATTTTAATTTTCAAAGATTGTTGAAATGTGGGATTCCAAAATATTTCGAACAATTTCATTTTAGAAAGTGGTAATTGGACTGAATGGACTGCATGGACTGTATGTGATGGTACTTGTGGAAAAGACAAGAATAAAACTCGTTCAAGGGAATGCACCAATCCTCCACCCGAAAATGGTGGTGGTGCTTGTCTTAAATTGAAAGGCGGATTAGGGCTTAACGATACTGACTCTGTTTCTTGTGGTTTACCTTGCTGCCAGCGTAAGTTCTGTAATATATATTTTCACAACTTTTGTTACTTTATCTCAATCTATGAAGTTTGTGGAGGTATGAGATCGATATATTATCGACCGCCGGAGGCGGTTTCTTTCATAGTGGTACGCTAATCTCGTTTTGCCTTGGCTCATTACTTTGTCTACCATTTACTTTCGGGTTTTTTAACTAGGTTAGCCAGGTTATTCTCTTTTTTTTTCGAAAAAATTTTCAAATTAAATAAACGGGGGGGACCTAATTACCGGGGGGTGGAAAATGGACCTTAAAAAGGGTCAAAATAGACTAAATTTAGGCTTTTTAGATTAAAACAAGGAACTTTCCTTTTGGTAGCTGGGAATTTTTTCAAAAATTAATAAACGGGGGGGGTCCTAATAAGGTCCGGGGGGGTTGGAAAAAATCGAAAAATTAACAAGCGGGGGGGGGGGGCCGTTTATTTGGCACCTAAGAGTAGGCGTTAATAATGTGGGCGCGCTCTTTTGCGAGCGTGATGCGTGATGGAAGGCGGTCGTTTCAGTGTGGTTTAATCCACACTGTGACCTAGTTACTCTTAGGTTCCAAATAAACGGGGGGTTCGAATAAACGGGGGGGGTTGGAAAATTTTCTAGATTTTAATAAACGGGGGGACCTAATTGCCGGGGGGGTTGGAAATTGTACTTCCGAAACCCAAAAATAAGGTAAAAATAGGCTAAAATCAGGCTATTTAGAGCAAAATAAGGGGCCTTCTCTTCGACAGCTGAAAATATTCTTAGAGATTAATAAACGGGGGGGTCCTAATAAGGTCCGGGGGGGTTGGAAAATTTTCGAAAAATTACAAGCGGGGGGGCCCGTTTATTTGGAACCTAAGAGTATACCGATAAAATATTAAATGGATCACGGGACGTTAAGATCTCGATGAGAAGAAGAATCGTTTTGTTAGCTTTTCCCGTGAATAGGGAATATCTGAAGTATGTTAATTCTGAGATTTTTAGTTTGAAATTTCAGTACGATTTGTTGAAAGAGCCTAAATATTTCCATTATTAGTACTGAGCCCTCTCACCGATCTTTTCTTTACTTTCATCTTTTAGAGGATGCATACTGGGGTAACTGGAGTAACTGGAGTGGTTGTGACAACGCAGTGCCCTGTACAGAGGGGAATAGAACTCGAAATAGAACATGTCTCCAATCAGAATGTCCAAATGCGAATGTCGAATGTCCGATATTTTTTCAGACCTTCGCCTTAAATCAAACTGAAATTCAAAACTGCACTCAAGAGTGCGTAGTTAGAGATGGTAATTGGACTAACTGGACTGATTGGTCGAATTGTTCTGTGGCTTGTGGAGGAACTGGAACTTCGATGAGAACACGTAATTGTACGGGTATAGAGAATGGTGGAAAGGAATGTGTGGATCTTCACAACACAACTTCGATGTACGAAAATCAAACTGCTGATTGTTATTATTTCTGCAGAAGTAAGTTTCCCTCATGTTCCACTTTTTTGTTTGTTTATATTATAATCAGATCTACAGTGTCCCAAAAAAGTATACTAATAAAGTAAGGTAGTTGACTGAACCAGTAACTTTAATTTTTAGTTTAGCTGAAAGCATAGCTGCTCAGCTCTCAATTATTACGATCTACTTCAGAAGGTTTTACTCCAGAGTTATCAAGTCTTACACAAGGGTGCAACTTTTTAACATTGAAGATGGAATGAGTTATTCCAAAATAATCTAACTCAACTAACGTTAATTTGCAAAAGGTAGAAATGTCCAAGAAGTTGATTTTATATGCAACAGAAAGAAAAAAATTCATATTCCTTCCATTGCTGAAAGAATAATATTCAAACAGCTTTTCATTGAGGAGACATTGACTTTGATTAACTTTTTGCTTTGAAAGTTTTTCATCTGGACTATTTTAAATCTCCAACTCTAAAGTTTAAGTTGATTGACCTTAACGTTTTTTCATAATTCGATTTTACTTTTTTGCGGAACACACTGTATTAAGAAAGATAATATAATCTGCTGATTTTTTATTGTGCAATAAAGAAGTTTATTGAAAAGCAAACAAAAACAAAAAAAAAACACTCTACTTCCATTGTATTTTCAATTTGATTAAAATGGATTTGTCATGTTTCTTTCAGCGCCAGAAGATTGCACTTTCGATGACGGCTATTGTAGTAATTTTACCATGTTTGAAACTCCGAATGACGAACCGCGACGTTGGCTGCTTGATACTGATCTAACAAGTACTGCAAACACTGGCCCTGCAGCACCTCAGCAAGGTAAGTTTTCATCTTAGAGACATCACTTACATTACAAAAAGTTTTTCTTTTGCGAAAACGAAAATGTTCTTGCATGATTTCTAATTTATTTCCTGTCTTTCAGGTACTCATTATGCCTACTTTGAAAGTTCATACGACGTAAATAGTGTGCCGTATTATGATGATATCAAGAACGACGTAGACAAAACTGAAAGCTTTTCCATGAGTAATATTCCAGGGAAATATCTATGCATTGGATTTTACTATTATTCATGGGCGGAATCAGCAACTGACAACGTTGGTGGTACCATGGGCTTCCTTAAAGTGACTGAAAATAATAATGTAATATTGAACCATAACCGTGTCGATCAAAGCTGGAAACTTGCGTTGTACAATACTACAGCTTCTGCGCCATTTACGGTAATTTTTTCTCCGTTCATCATTTTATGCTTGTATTGGATATAAGTAGATCCGGGTTTGGAAAAAGTTTTCTTTGTGTGTTTTGACTTTTGATAACTTTCCAATCCAAATATCGATAATTATAGCTACGATAAGCCCCGTGTTATCTCAGTGTATGCTTTCTAAAGGGTTGATGTTTTCATAAAATTATTAGCAGCGTCTTCGGTTTTAAATGAATTTAAATTTTTTTCATTTTTCAGCTCACCTTTGAAGGACAAGCATTGACTCGATATTCTGATCATGCTATTGACGATCTTCGATTTTATGAAGTTGACTGTGGAACATATGTAAGTATCATATATTACAGCTGATCATCTACAGAATAATTTTATATTCCTACATTGAACCAAACTTTGCGAAAAACTCAAATATTTCTTACATTTCAAACCATTTTATCGCGTGAGATGTTGGTAAGAAATGCTTAGGATTTTGCATATTGATACTCTTTTCCTAAAGATACCATTATATCACGTTTGATATTTATTTAATTTTTTTACGTTTCAGCAATCTATGTACAAGCCGATCCCATCGAACTAAACGGTGAATACCCCGTCTCATGCTATCAAAAAAAGTCACAAGAACATCACAAATACAAATTTTTTTATTTAATAGCAATTTTTGTTTGTCGTTTTTTTATACAATTTAAATATGTTAACTTCTTTCCTGAGTTATATTTGTATGTTGTTTAATCTTCTAAATATTCCATAAAAATTATTACCTTTGAAAAAAACTTGATGTTTGCCTTTAATTTAGCTTGCCCATAATTTGAAATAAGGTAGATAAACGTTTCTTTTGTCTGTGTTTTCCAGAAGAAAAACATATGTTATCATATCGCACTTTTTTCGATGACGGTGCAATCTGATGATAACTGGAAAATCCCCCCTGGTGTGTGCCCATCCCTTGTGTGTGACTCGGTGTCTGCCCCACCCCCCCCCCTGGAAATTCCCAAATGCATATTTTTTTGTTCTTTTGATCAGGTTTTTCTTCAAGATATAAACATATTCTTGATTATAGATGCAAAGTTCTTATAAAGGTGCTGTCTGGTCGTAGCTTAGATTGCTCTGATAAATTAATGCATGTCCAATTTTTCGGTAATTTTTCGGGAGCAGTTCCCCCTAGTATAATGAATCAAACATCAAAAGAAGCGTATTCCGATGTAGAAAATGAAAGTGGCTGTTACTAAAATTCAATTTATGCCTTTTTTGAGATTTTGCTTTAGACCTGTTTTTGAGGCCATTTGTGACGACGTCATAAAACAAGAAAATTGAATATTTCAAGAACTAGTTAATTTCATGAAATTTTCTGCTCAAATTCGTCCACTGACGTCATCAAATTGAAGAAAAAAATCTCAAAAAAAGGTACAAATTCAATTTGTATACAGGGGGTGGACGAAGCTTTTCACCTTTTCTTGGAGATGTGTGGATATCCCCTGGGAAAAGAATGATTGGGAAAATTATTTGCATACCTAAAGTGACGGTGGACAAAAATCAGTTTTTTACCCCCTGGAGATGGAAAAACGTGACATTTTCCACATATAGGGTATTCTTATAAAAAAATTTGCTTTTGGTGTCTAAAATTTATCTTGTTCCTTCACCTCTTTATTTTGTCGAGTCGGTAATTTTTGATGTAGCTATGATACACCCCTGTTTCACAGCCCTGGTGCAACTTTTTTGCTGAGTGGGGGTAAAAATTCCTATTGGAATCCCAATAGGGAAAGCAATTCTATTGTTCCAAGGTTAAGAAATCCACCGGGGATGGTTTTGGATTGAAATTTTTAAACAAAGTCAATTTCCCAGTGGGGCTGAAATTACCGGTTTTTTTCCCACCGGGGACGAAATTTTTGCCAAACTTTTCAGTGGATCTGTGGCACAGGTGTGTTGTGATGATTTGATGCTACTACAGTATACAAAATTAATTGATTTTATCAAATCCCTTGAATTGAACGAGATCGTATCGCTGATGCATGCATCCTGAAGATGGCTCTGTTGTTTTTGCTGTTTTCCTCTGGTGAGCTAAAGTCTCAGCTTAGCCAAAAACTTGAAAACTCACGACATCGAAATATAGGTAAAACTCAAGGAACTAAATAAAGTTACTAAAATCGCAAGCCAATCGTCCTTTGATGTTCTTGAATTCATTTTATTCTACTCATAGATTTTCCTCAATAAAATTTTATTTTAACATTTGTTTCTTCATATTTCTATCGTTTTCTATCGGTTTCTATCGCTTCTTATCGCCTAGTGGGAACCAAGCTTAAGGAACCCCTAGAAATCTGCTAGAAATACCACCTGATATGTTCGTTGTTGGTCGAATTACAGAGAGATTCGAATTATCCATTCGGGACGGAGACTGGGAATTAGTTCGAATCATAGAAAGATACTATTAAATCTTCTTTTTTGTGAAAGCCGATCCCAAGGCAAATTTCGTTTCCAGTGTCACCCAAAATAAGCGGACAAATTTTTACTTTTTGCCCCGCAGGGGCTTTTGTTGCTTCACGTAGCGGACTTGCTCGCCAGAAAAATATTCATGTTCATGATTCAGATTCATGTTCATGTTGTTTCTTCAGATTTTTTTCGTGATATTTTTTTTAACTTTCGTGCATTTTACACAGAGCACTTGTGAAAGCGAGAAATCGAAAGTCCCGTTTGCACCCGTTTGCACTGCCAGTCTACACAGTTTAAAGGTTTCACAAACAACAAACAGCTCACAAGATTTTTGCTTGGTTAATATCTTTTTAACGTAGTTGCTCAAAACTAAAACTAGATTTAGTTGAGGGACATTGTTTGCTACTGAATGAATAACTATTAAACTACTGATATTGGATCAAACCTTATACGATTGTCGTCAGAAATGGATGACATCTTCAATTGGTTCAATCAAATGTACAATGAATGACAGTGTGTTTTACACACACAGTCTGACAGTGTCTGGACAGTTTTATACGCTGCTCTACCGAAACCCTACTGAACCCAGTACCCTATATATGGATATTGCATGCGCCGAAAGTAATTTTTCAAAGAGTAATCCTTGCGCCGCCGCCAAAACGTGCTAAAAACTGATGATACCAACATTGAGTTTCTTACAGAAGATTTAGTGAGTGAGACATGCCAATGAGAATATACTATGACTAACATGGAACTGATTAATTCTCGTGGACATTTGAAGCACAATGTTACAGCAAAAAAATGGTTGAGCATGGGGAGCAGCGAAGCAGCGAGCAGAAAAATGTAAACAGAAGCGGAACAAACAGTCGAGTACTGAGCGATCTTTTCAAGTCATCTCTATACAAAAAAGAAAAGCAAAAAGACCTATCGAATGAGAACATCATAATGTTCCACCGCAGAGTAACTTGTGTTTTGAATCTATCAAAGCAATTAAAACACTAGAAATCTTCAAATCCCACGATATCCAAAAACTCGAGAGCACGCAAGCAAATTGATTTTGCAACGGTATAAATTGAAACTTGAAAATGTTATTAACACTTAGTTAATTGGCATAATTAGTGAGATTAGATATAATTTGATCATTTTTCCGATGTCATTTTTAGGGCCTGTCTTCTTTGGAATCAAGATGGAACAAGAAACGAAGACTTTTTATAAGAACAAAAAACTCATCAAGCATTTTGCTTTGCGTTTTTTTTTTACCAAAGCTGTGAAGATCACATGTCAGAAGGATAAGCGAGCAATAGAAGAACATAATAATCTGCACAACACTCTCGTATCACAGAACCCGGTGGGGACCTACAGCGGGAAATTTCTAGTGCAAAATATGTTAACGGGGAAGAAAATTTGGGGTTTTAAATGGTTGGGGAAAAATTTCGACGGCGTGTACTTTTGTTAACTCCTCGAAATTTTCATCATTTCCCCCCAAATTTTTCAAGTTTATCCCCTTTGGAAAGTTCTATCGGCTATCTGAGCCCCTCAGAATGACTTATTTACTCAATATGGAGTTTTTCTCTCCCCAATTCATAAACGGATGATATACATTGTCCCGGAACATTTACTAACACGCATAGAAGTACATTTTCTATATTTCATATATAATAGAACACCCCTTTCTCAGTGACCCAGTGAAGTTTTGAAACCCACCGGGTCTTAATATAGGATCTCCAAAAGCTCACTAAGTGATAATCTTTTAACTTCCTCTGGTAGGGAAAAATTGACTTTCAACTAATATTCAAGAGTTCTTAAAAAAACTGAGACTGACCGGGGTAAGACGGTAGGACCATCAATAAGATCTTTGATTTGGGTTCTATGCAATTTCTTTCGCCGGTTAATTCATCATTGAGTGGAGCTGATACCGGGTCACTGATATAGGGGTGTAATAAAAAAAATTGTATATATAATCTCCGTGGATACAATCGGGTTCTTCGCGCTTCGATGGTGTGCAAACGATTCTTCTGTCGTGTTTTAGTCAAGTTGACAATTAAGAGTCATGTCTATCTAAGAACGATCTCGATTATCGGTTCACCCAGTGGTCCCTATAAAAGGCAACGAATGAATTAAAAAAAATTATTATGAAACTAATTTTGCGGTATATTCAGGGCTTCATTAGATTATTGAGCTTATCTTCAGATAGAAGTCAACGACCTTAAATAGGGGTGAATGACAAAATTATTTTACTAGAAGAAAAGATACATATTAAAATGGTATAAAGGATGACGATAAAACCAGGTGAAACATTCGAGAACGAAATACCTTTTCCTAATTAATGTTGTATGTGCAATATGACGATGCGTTGACCTCTCGATCCGGGATACTTGATAGCTGTACCATTATTCGGCAAGTCCATTTGGAATATCTAGAAAGAAAAGCAATATATTCAAATTATTTTAATCTTCAACTGGCAAAACCGCATCTTAATACCGATCAAATATAAAACAGTTGACACACAACAGCGTTTCAAAACCTTTCTAACATTTTTAAATGTCCATCATGTGGGGTTAGAAGATCTTTACAGTTCCCAAACCGGTGAAAATTCTGTACTCAAATACCTTACGTATCTGCCGCTTTAGGTGGATGAAACTTCGCGTGGAGTAATTGAAAATGGCATCAACCTCTAACTTTGCGTGGAGTGATTGAAAATAGGCATCGACCTCTAACGTTAGAGGTCGATGAAAATGGTAATAATAGCGGTATTCTAAGTCGTGTCATTAAGACAGAAGTGACTACCCTGAGTATCAGAGGTTAAGTTTTCAAAGAAAATAGTAACCTCTGAAGACAAATAATAGAAATTTTATCGCGCATGTGTCAATCTAATCACTGTAGAAAAAATCAAAGATGAAGAGCAAATATTACCATATTAATGTCTAGCAGACTGTATCAGTATGCAGTTTACTATTTACGAATTCCCCAGAAACCTCCAAGTGTAGTTGAAATGAGTTTATTTCGAAAGAAATCTTTTACATGATCCCCAAATGTATAACAGTAATTACTAAACTTTTAATTATGGAAATGTCACTTTAATTGAATCGAAATAATAGACGGACTTTATGTTTTGATTCTCTATCACTGACTCTTTTTAAAAAGCATTGATGACTTTTTGTAAGTTGTGTTTTCAACGACGGGAATAAAAATATCGACTATGACGCTCATCCAAGATCTTGGATGGTCGTCATGGTTACTTTTGTCTTTGCTGATTGCGCGATGAATAGAATCTCGATTCGTCGGCACAGCGTAAATATATGATTTTAAGCTGTGCTTTTCACGGTAAGAAGTGACGAGAAAGTAAAAAATCCCACTCGCACAAGACAGAGATGTAATGTGTATTCCGACAAGGACATGATGTGTATTTCCTTCATTGTGAGAAAGGGAGATAGGAAAGCAAAACATCACTTGCACACTCGCATGAGACAGGGATGTAATATGGTATATTTCCTCTGTTGTGACACAGGGAGGTGCGAGAGGCGGGAGAGCTAAAATACCACTCGCGTGATACAGGGATAATACGTACCTGATAAAATAATATTTCTTCCCACTATTTTACCGAGCTTTTTACGTTGCCTTAATATACATTAATGCTTGTGAGAAAGCATAAAAAAGCAAGCTTTTATCCCCTATTGATCGTGATATAAAGAGGGCCTTAGATAATATCCTTGAACTCATTCGCATTTCAATGACCTTCTTAAAGTAACTCTCACAGGAATCTGCAAAGACGTCAACCTAATAGACGTAATAAAAAACTTACCATTGTTGAAAGAATAACTTTTCGTAATCACTTGGGAATATAATTACTACTTGCATCGTGTTTACGTCATATTTCTCATCTCTTCACTTTTTCTACCGCGTAGGAGTGCCAAACATGAGATTTCTATAAGGAAATTTGAAAAACTTCACCGCAGAAATATTTTCAATTATTTGCTCAATTTTTCGACTGCAAGTTGTGGGGTAGCAGAAATATATATCAATGCGTTCCTTATAAGAGCCGCTAAACGAATATCGTATTTTTGTTTTCACCACGACGTGTTATTGAACGTTTTAAGTACTTTTTGTTTTAAGCCTTTGATCTTTCTTTTTTTTCTTTTGTTTAGCGTGGCGCTAAATGATGTGATTACTCATTTTTTTGTCGTTTAAAATATGACAGTGTGCTCGACTGACAAAAGCTGAAAAAACGGAGTATATATTTGATGCTATTTTGTGAATAATTTTTTACGCCAATATTGAAGTTTTAGCAAACTTTGAAAATGATGTTTATGCCATGATGAATGATTAATGCCATGCAAAGTAATGTTCGATAAAAATCAAGAAAACAAAAATTTGTTCAATTTATTGTAAAAGCTTTTCGACTATCGTCATCGTCAGTACAGTACCGTGAGATTGGGAAACTTGCATCAGTGGAGGCTAACATGCATAGCCCTTAAATGAATGACCTGTCTGGTCATTAAAATACAACTACGTAGCTCTGCTCACAGCTCTACTCTACCATTTTTGTTTTGATTTAACTTTGTATTTTAATGACCAGCCAGTTCTTTCATTTGAGGGCTATGCATGTAAGCCTCCACTGATGCAAGTTACCCAATCTCACGGTACAAAATACATAAGCGTATGAAAAAGTATCTACAATTTATAAAGCACGATGTTTATGCCACTGTGCCAGAACGGTACTTTGATGTCTATGTACGCCAAAGTTCAGCTTAGTTACCTGAATTCCAGACTGGGACAAAACATTTCAAGCTTCTAAGAAAAGCTTATTATTACACACACTATTGGAGTAATTTCAATTTGAATTGTTTTGTCACATATTATGAACAGACTCGAACACTGAACACTCTCTCTACTAATACCACCACTGCACACTGTACCGTGTTGATGTTAAACGTAGGAGCGTACTTTGCTCAAATCAAAACTGAACAAACTTTTTGACTTTTTAGAACCAGACGTCCAATAAAATACAAACACAATGTTGTACCCACCTGTGAAGTGAAAAGTTTTTAACCATGTTGACGGTGGTTACAACAGGACACGGTCATTTCGTTGAAGAATCTCCGCTTTCTTGCTTGCCAGGGAAGTGGAAGTGGATTACAGCGATAGAAAAAAATTGTGTACAGTGGCGGATTAGATGTTATTTTAATATTTTCATGGTGACCATTTTTTGCTGAAGGCCCCTTTTCAGATTTTCTTAGGATTTTATTTTATGGTCTTTTGTAAATAAAGAACAAAGGCTGTGAAATCCGACAAATTTAATCCCTGAAAATTAATACCTTTATTAAAATTATCTGATTCAACTGCCAATTTTGAGAGCAACTACACGTTTTTTTTTTATAAGGAACCTTAACTTCGCTCTGAGCCTGGAGTTCCTTATTTTTACAGAGAATTTCAGTCTCAAAGTTCCTTACTACATAGGAAATTTTGAACTTTTTGCCCCTTGAAAAATCAAAAGTTGGTCAAATTAGTCCCAATAAGGAGGTACATTATTTTCAAATTCACTTATTCTCAGCCTGAGCAGTTCCTTAACAATTCCTTATTTTTTGAACCATTTTCAGCCTCGAGTTCCTTAAAAACGTGTTCCTTATAAAAAAAAAAACGTGTATCAAATTTATATCTTTAGTAACCATGAAGAAATTTTATTCAAGCTACAGTAACTGAAAACTTTTTGCAGAAACACGTGTAAACATTGTTAAAGTTTTTCAGATAATTTTCAGTAACCTTTGATACAAATAGATTATATCTACAGTATGCCACCAGTCCAAAGTTACTTACTTTTTAAATTTCAAATCAAATGAATGCATTCAATTTCATTTTGGAATTCACCTTTAATCTGCATTATGTTTTCTTTATGGGAGGGAAGCACTTTCAGTTTCACAGTACACATTCTTATGTTTGGGTTTTCCAAATATTTTTATCTGGTGATTGAAGAAAATCAACTTTGATATCATTCTAGTTCTTAACATGTTGCGAAACCTGTACAGTAATGGTTTTATTCAGGTCACTTTGCATCAGAAAGTGTAGATTAACACTTTCGTTATGTATGGATCTTATTGAGGAAATTTTAACCGCATCGGCTCGTGTTTCTTAACTTTAAACAGCTCTAGTAACATTGAGCACTTTCTATGAAGACTCATTTCACCAATTTACAGTCTGATTATGATTCCCTTGCTCTCTTCATGGCTAAATTCCTCTGGGCTAATATCTGCTATCAGCGGGGCATTCATAGCGACAGCTAATTGCTAGTTATTAATTTCGCATAGCGAAAGTATTACGATAGTCTTTCTGTGTGTGTGTGTGTGTGGCGAGAAAAATTTTTGGGCGCAAATTATGGCGTGGGCGTTTGGCTGCGGGCGTACTACGGCCAATATTTTAAAGTTGGACTCACTCACAAAGATAAAAAACAGCGCTTTTCTTGATAATTAAAATACTCTAGTGCAAATACGTGTAACCAAGCCTTTATAAACATTCATCTTCATCATGAGAACTTTTTAATGGCTGCTTGTTTGCACATGCTTTTGAAACTTGCTGCTGCTGTATAAATTTTTATCATGTTTTCTGGTCTTTTGTAGAGTATTTAAAGAGGTTTATTATTCGTTTACTACTAAGTATTTTATGTTTGTGTAGTTAGTGAATGCACCAATAGTTGATAATGCTCAGTAAGTACAAAAAGAGTTAATTTTACATAACAACACATAACCCTCTTCTTCAAAAAACTACAAACAGCACAGGTATGATACTTGTTTCCTTTTTTCGTTTGATTATGTAAGTTTGATGACAGTTTTTTATCTGATGAAGTTTGATTGTTGTTCGATGAGTTTGGATTAAGAAAAAGTTTCAGCTTTTCCTCCCCGATGCCAGGCGATGATGTAGTCAACCGAACCCTATGAAACCAATTTTGGTAATCGAACCATCAAATTTCATCAAACGAAATCGAACAATAGGTGTTCGATTATCGAACCTGATCGAACAGTAATTGAACTTTACCGGAAAATCTTCAGTTTGATGTTTGATTATAGCTATCGCAGTTTGATTTTAAGTTCAATCAGTCAGCTCAATCAAACACATGGTTCGGTAATCGAACAGTTTGATTGACATCGCCTGGCCGATGGGATGATAGATATTGGCCTGCTCTTTAAAGGGACATTAAAGTAGTAAAATGTAAACATTGCGCGAACCACGTGTCATTAAAGAGAACAATTAAAATCACGTGTCCAAAACAAACTTGTAAAACAATTGAACAATCAAAATTAGACATGGTTATATTTTTTATTTTGACATGTCACATTTGTTTTGATTTTGTATCCGCTGCATACTGTTTGTTATGTCCTGGGACGATTGGTCGAAGCATGGGACTGCTGCACATCTGGTCTGTATTTTCACTTACTGACTTACTGTAAAATCGAAAGAGAAATCGTGTATTTTTAAATACGCCGTTCCTTAACTCAATACACTCTTCTCGAGATGCATAAATTTATTGTTGTCCTCGTTTTCAAACAGATTTCATTGCTATAAAATTACATATTCACAATGATAATTGTGTTGTTTACACCTCATGAGACATTTTGAATTTCAAGTACTCTTGTTTCAGAGTTAATGTTTGCCTTTCAGTACGGTCAAGTATCGCTTTTTTTTGTATTACGGAAAACGCGAATTAGATCTACGCTTTCGTGTTTTCACTTTCGATTTCGCCTAATTTCATAGCAAACCCATAGCAACGAGGTGCACAGGCATAGTTACGAGTGACTGCGCAAAAATCCCAACATAAGATTGATTTTAAAACTGTTTCATTAGATAAAGCATTTAAAAATACACCTTCTCTATGCTGGATTTTTTTCTCGAGTTAATAAATCTCAAGATATTGTTCAAAAGATTTCCCCTTATTTCACAGATAAGAAAAAGTAAAGCTTACTATACTAACGCGAGCGCTCAAAATGAAGAATCACGTGACATTTTACTCTGTAATTAGATTGTGCGTATACGTCAATAATAAAATAAGAAGTCCGTGAGGAATTACTGGCTGATTGGAATAATTTCACAGTTTATAATTCATTAAAAGCAAAAATGACATAATCAAAGAAATTGTGCATATTAATATATTTAAATCTTTTAGGAAACAGAACACAAAATTAGAATGTGTTCGTAGCTTTAGCGAAGAAGCAATTATAAAATACAACCTTGTTACCCCAAGAGAATCGACAAACTATGTTATGATTTCAACAATGATAGCAAGACTACTAATGTTAGCGGAACTCTCTAGGGAGTCTTGTTGTGATATAACAGTAATTGTCTATGGAAAATATCATTGCAAACTAATGGTAATGTACTGATTGAAAAAATGCAGAAAATGTCATATCTAGATCAATTTTTGGGTGTGTTAGAATGTGTTGAACATTATAATCGAATTATTTAAAGACGTTTTTCGTTGGTTGATGGAATAGCTGTTTGCGATTAGGTAAGTACCAAATGACGTTGATTTTTAACACCAAGAAACGTGGTCTACGTCGTACGAGGGGTAAATCGATTGAGAATAGGGTCACCTGATTTTTTTACATGCTTCAGCTTTTTTCACATGCACGTAAAATTCTACTGAAAGTATTACAAAACACTTCTGGTAGAGTTTTTCCTCGTTGTCAAAGAAGATGTACGTTTAATTTACGTAACTTAAGAGAATGAATGAACATCAAATTTTCGTAATGTCTTTACGAAAAATTTTACGTGCATGTGAAAAAGCTTAATCTTGGCTTTTTACGTAAACACTTACGTTTTCTTCGAAATATTTTTCCATCTTTTTATTATTTTTGACATTTCAAAAAATGGACACGTGAATTGACTTGACTTTACCCCTCGGAGATCGTTATATTTGTTAGCCAGGAAACACTGTCTTACCTTTTTCTTTTTTCCTGCAACATCCAAAAGAGAAAATGCTGAACAAGGAATTCGAGTTTTTTTCGAGATTTCCGCAGTGAAGTGATAGACGGGATTCCGGTCTATATATTTGTCTGTTACGGAAATCTAAATGGGACAGAAATAAACAGTCCAAAACTAAAAATTAAGTTGGAATGGTTTTGAAGTGCAATTTCTGATATTGAATTTTGAATGGGGACGAAATGAAAGTGAAAGTGAGGCTGGAATTGTAAGGCTTTTATGCTAAAGGGGACGAAACTTTTATTAAGCTTTCCAGTGTGTCCACCGGGTCTGTCACACAGGGGTGTATAATTATTTGCCATCTGGTTTGTGTATGACTAATATCATAATGAATGTACAAAACATCAAGATGAATATAACACCCCTGTGTCACAGACCCGGTGGACCCCCCACCCCGGTGGAAAAATAGGCCAAAAAATCGTCCCCGGTGGGAAAAATATCCTACAATTTCAACCCCACGGCGTAATTGCTCTATGATTTTATTCCCATTGAAAACTGAATGTAAAAAATTGCACTCCAAAACCATCCCCACTGGAATTTTCGAGCTGGAAACAATAGATTTTCTATCCCCATTGGCATTTTGATTGAAAATTTTCATCCCCAATGAGGGGAAAAGTTAGGGGAAAAGTTCTACCGGGGCACTGAGACAGGGGTGTAATATACAAATTTTTGCTTTTAGTTGAATCATGGCTGATAGTTGTGGGTACAAACAAAATTCTACGGTTGGAAAGACCGTGTCTAAAGCATCAACTTCTAAAAGTATGACTAGTGTTTAATTTCATTCTTGTGCTTACTTTTAGCAAGAAACTTTGTAAACATTTCATACGAGAGACATTTCTCTGAGTCTCTATGGTAGAACGCGAACTATTTTTATTAACATTCGAATAGTTCAACTAGTCGACTACTTTTTAGCTCTTGAGTGTAGGGGTATTTTCACAGATTTCTGTAAAGGCCGAAGGGCTAGATGTCGTGCTTTAACCTCTTCCAAGAAAAAAATATGAATATCGCAAAAAATATTGCTGCTAAAACCCGCGAAGCTTTTTATTGGTCAAGCACTGAAAATATATTGTAATTTCACATGACCTAGGTAGGATTTCATACCTAATCTCGGCATACTTTTCAACCAAAGCATGGCATCTAGCCCTTCGGCCTTTACAGAAATCTGTGAAAATACCCCTACACTCAAGAGCTAAAAAAGTAGTCTAGTTGAACTATTCGAATGTTAATAAAAATAAATCTATTATATGTGTATTTTACATTTTTCAAATGGCCCCTCAGCTGTAATTTATGAAATTTTCGTCTTGTAGCCTTCAAAGACAAGAAAGAAAAATAAGACATTATTCGTAGAAAAGATATATTGCGAAACAAAGAATATCGTCGAAGGATGTGCATCATTCTCCGCAAGGTAAATAATATGCAAAAAATAATTCTGGTAAAGTAAACGATAGAAATGCAAAAACATATCGTTTCAATAAAGTATTCCTAGCAAGATTACACTTAGTAAATTTTCATATACAGCCTCAAATTTTGTATGGTAATATCTGAACATCGGATAATTTATGGCATGTCCTTAAAATAGCCATAATTCTTGGATCCCTCGCATTAGTCAAAGGCAATGACCCCGGGGGGGGGGGGGGTACTTAGGCAAAATGGGTGCCGGGTATGTGCGAGCATAAGAGTACCTTTTCTCATTCCTTAAAAGTCTCTCAAAGGGGTACAAATTCAAAAGTTAGTCTCTGATGAAATCACGAAAATCTAAAATTTCTCTCTCAAAGGGTCACGATTTCCAAAAATTTTGACCAAAATTTGGTGAAAATCAAACCAAAATTTGAAAAAAATGGACCAAATTTTAGGAAAAAGTCTCTCAAAGGGTCCCAAAATCACCAAAATTTTGTCTCTCAAAGGGTCGATTTGCGATTTTCGGCTCGGACATACCCGTCACCTCGCAAACCTAGTACCCCCCTCCCTGGGCAATGACAAAAACATGCATCAACGTGTGGAGTACTACAGTTCTAGTATTAAATTAAAAAATTGTACGTCTCAATGCTAGATCTCGCCAGAGTCCATATTTCGACCAAAAGGAATTGGGCGGGGAATTGGGTGAACCGATCTTCATTTTCTACATCGTAATAAGCTTGTTTTGAGTTATAATTTTAAGCACTTTGCTAAGCTGCAAATAATAACTAAAGTTTATTAGTTTACCTGAGCCACGCTATTCTTCATATTCTTACGTTTTACATTTAAGGTCACTGTTTTAAGGTGTTTAAGTTTAAGTGGAAACAGTAGTTGTCTAACTTTCATTTCTCGCACTTTTAAAACAAATATGCAGAGAAGAATTAATTAATGGTAAACATTATGCTTATAAAAAATAAGAGTACAATAAACTAAGAATCGTTTTTATTAATGTTGTCCACCCGGCGTCACCCGATCAAAGAGCAAAAGTACATTGTGGAAAAGTTAGTTTTTGTTTTCGAACTGTTTACTGTTTCGTATAAAAAAGAGTGTTTTTGGCTGCTTTGTTCACATGCTTTCTACATTCGACTTTGAATCTGAAGCGCTTACCGATTGCTTCACGACGCGTTCATATAAGTCGACATACGCCGGTCTCTTTGTCTTTTTGTCGGAGAGAAGTTCTTTGCAGCTCCTCGTCGTATTCGGGCAGATCCTTGACCAAGATTTCTAATCTCTTCTTGATAACGCTAAAATAAATGCAAATTATAATAGCCGCATTCTTTTCACTGTTCAACACAATAAAAATACAAGGTATACTCATTCCCAGTGCTAGGTCACCTCCTTCCAGACGTTTCGCTTTTTCTGATTGTCATGGTCGGTCTAACTCCTGTAGCTTGTTCCCACGAGATTACCATCGTGTATACATAAGTTAAACTATAAGTTTACTTAACTTACGGTCCAATGAAAACAACGCCATGCACGATGTTTGTCAGCACTTGTTTTTCACTGGGAATATGATATTGGTGAATGTCCACGTTACATTATTAACACTAACGACCCAACAGAACTCTGTACATTTTCAAGTTCAGATAGCCTCTTCAAGTGTGAAGTGAAAACAGCAAGGAAATAAAGGAGTAAGGCAGTCTCGGAGTTAATTCATTTCCGTAGTTATCTTCAATTTTGCAATTAAACAGTCTATAACTATTCACAAATAGCGTTTTTAGTTGCATTATAGTTTTCGTTAGGTGATTTCTACAAACTCGGTTAAAATATGTTGAGAATTTGGGTTAATTCCTCGTTTTTAGCGATTTAAAGTCGCTTTTGGGCTAATTGATAAATTTGTTCAATATTTTTCAATTCGGGAGGGGTTTACAGACTTCCACGCTAGATTCAAAGCCCTATTAGATCATTCTTGAACTTTTGGATCTTCAGATCCTAAGGTCTTCAGTCTAGCGTTAAAACTCCACCCTTCCAACCTAAGTTCCGGCAGCTCCAGATCGTGTGTGGTTATAAAATTTCGTGGGGATTTCCTTTTTTCTCAAATATTATGACTTTTATTGTGCCTCGGACTTGGATTTATCGGACTGGAGGGTGATCTTTTTATATTCATTAAAGACTTCAATATCGGGTTAGTTTGATATAGATAAAGTTGACTATAGTATTGGCTCCATTTTACCGAGACAAAACAGATCAGTGCCCATTAATGGTGGCAAATAGATTGTACGGGTATGCGAACAGAAAAAAATTTATTTCAGTCGCCAATGAGTTACGAAAAATAGCTAAATTGCCAAATTTTCTGATTAGTTTCTACGGTTTTGCCCTCCAAATTTCTGATTACCAAACATCGAGCGGGCCAGCCCGTCTTCCAGCAAAACCTAGTTCCCGCTGCAAATTTTTTTCCGTAAGTGGCCCAAGCCCTGATTTAGTGGCCCAAGCCCTGATTATTTTACAGCCCAAGACCTGAATTACCGGCCCAATACCTGGGAAACTTTGCGATTTTTGAGACTTTAAAAATAAAATTGACGAAATTGCGAAATTGGGTTACGGTTATAGAGGGAATTAAATCCACATTAAACGTGTTTTTACCACGCCCTCCAAGAAAGAAAACGTAGACAGAGAATCGATATACTAAAAAACTCATTATAAAAAGTTAAAGTCCTAGTTACATTTGCTGAAAAGAATTTACTTTTAATAAATATACCTTGCCAGAAAAATTAAATCATAATAAATATTACGTGTTTTGCTTGCACAATTATTGGCTCTTAATCACTGCAACAATTTTCGGATGGCTGCACTGAATCTGTTGTCGGGTCTCAAGGGAGTAACGCTTCGTTATCATTTTGTTAAATGTCAAATGAAGAGAAATTGCGTGCTGACAGTATATGGTTTAACTTTGATGTGAAGTGGTATTCTGAAAAGAGAAATAACAACAAAGGTAAGCTAGCCGTCGCTTTTCCTAATACAAAATATTTTTAAACTTGACTTCACTGCCTTTTGGGAATTTAAGCTGGTTTAAATGTATAATTTCATTACAATTGAAATCTGTTTGAAAACGATTACAGCAATAAATTTATGCATCTCGAGAAGAGTGTATTTGTCAATTTGTATCTGGTGGGAATTGAGTGACAGGTGGTGGTAAATAAATCCCCATATTCTATCTTGACCGAAGTCTGTATCCTTAAGCTTTTCTTAATATATTTTTATATGGATTATTTTCACTTTCTCCAAGATTCAAAATAAATAAACAATACAAAAATTTGATTTTATTCAAACAAAGCTTTTCGAGTCTTAACTGCTCATCATCAGGTTGAAAATGAAATTTCTAGGTTGAAAAATGTATCATACAAAAAGTTGATTCTAGAATAAAAGGCTAATTAAAAGGGTCTATTAAAACGATAAAAACAATAAAAGAATTTTCAAAGGAGGCAATAAATCGTAAACCCCCCAATATGGATTATTGCGTTGAGATTTTGGAAAATCTCAAAGAGTATTATTTCTTTAAAGTTGGCTAGTTTTTACCCTGCCATTTTCTAGTTCAGAAGCTGGAGCTCAACTACTAAACTGATTTTTGCCTTTATTTAATGGCCTCTTGATTGTCCATGGGGTCAACTGATGCTTGTCTGAAGGTTAGACCTGCTGTTTGTGGGTCAAAAGTCACAGGGTAAATTTCCAAAAAATTTCATAACCTCAAACTCCCTCCCCCTCCACAATATTCTGCAATATTCAAATTTGTTCTGGAAAAGCCCAATGATTTTGATGGTGGTGCACCATCATTCATATCAGAAAGATACAACAGATTTTTCTGACTAATGTAGCCGTTTTCTCAATTTTAGAAAAATCCTACTGTTTATAGAAAGAAGTTGATATAAACTTTGCGCAAGTGAAATCACAAGTGTCATTTTTTCTTCTTCATTTTCAAAAAACTTTAAAATTTATAAAATTGTATATTGCAGTTCTCTGATTTATTCTGAATATAAAGATCTTACGCTTATAAAAAGGAATTTTTAGTCGCATTTTTTAAAGAATCTTTTTGTTTTTAATGGATTGAGATTTTTCATAAGAAAACAGGGTACGACCTGTGTGTACAATACAATGTGTATATTTTGTGTAACGCTTCATTCAAAATCCATAATGCTGCCGGAGTCACGTTTCACGTTTTCGTCGTTGATGTTCTAATATTATGCGAAATTTTCGACTTTAAGTCGTCTTGTTTTTTATATTCTTATTCGAGCTTGATTTTTTTCAGAATGACTTTTAACAATTGAGCCTGGTTTACGTCTAGGCTACGCTATATCCTCTTTTGTTTCCAAAACTTCTACTCTGAAGCTGTCTATTGTGTAGACTAGTTTACATCACATGTCATATTGAATCGACTAACATCCGATAACGCAGCTAAAAGCCGGAGAGGTACCTCTCTCGCCGTACCGTATTTACCTATTTAATACCAATCCAAAAGTTCCCTTAACAATCAAATCGATCAGATTGGTTGAGACTTAAAATCATGATGTAATTCACCTAAATGATCCAATCAGTGCTCAGAAAAAGCGTTTGATAATTAAGGTTTTAATTTTTTCCCAAAAAATAGTCCAATTTGGCTCAAATTTAATTTGTGTTTTTGTGTGAAACCAAGTATTTTGGAAAAAAAACTTATTTCAAGCCAAAACTTTCCAAACTCTCTCCTTAAAAGTAGATTCATATTCTGAATGAATTAGAATTTCGAAACAAAGTCTGGATTTTATTTTTTAGTGACTTTAATAGCAATTTTTGTTTGTCGTTTTTTATACAATTTAAATATGTTAACTTCTTTCCTGAGTTATATTTGTATGTTTTTTATTCCATAAAAAATTTTGTTTGACTTTTATTCTCGACAGTTGAATTTTAGGTTCTCTGTTTCCCCTTTTACAAACACTTTTTAGTCCGACAACCAAACAGTTTGAATCCAGATGAAATGTAACCAGTTCGGAAGTGTGTCTACTTCGACTGTCTTTGTCTGAAAATAGTTCAGTAGTCGCATGATCTTTTATAATTCATAAGCTTTTTTGTCTGGCAGCGGCTAACCCAAAACTAAGAAAGTTTAGATGCTAACTATTTCGCCAATCTTTTTATCCCTAAATTTTTATCTTTTTGAAAATCACCATTTCCTCCTCTTTTTTTTCCTTATCGGGAAATATTTGTCACTTTTCCCCGAGGAAAATTATCCTTGGGGTATTTTTCAAACAAGTTGTTCGGACCTACCTTCAATGGGGTCCTATAAATTAACCTTGTGTTAAATCAAAAATGTGTTCGTTTTTAAAAACTCGTCAAAGTCAAAGCACTTGTTGTACATTTTTAGAAAGCTATGGGGTGGGGGAATCAAAATATCTTGGGTGCCAATTTCTTTTTCGGACAAATATGACGTCATATTGAGGTTCAAAAAGCGCAAAAACTGGACAAAACAGTGCTTTGACTAAAAAATCGAGCGATTTTACAAATTTCCCCCTATTATTATCAGGAAACAATATTTTCATGATTTCGTGTCTTTCCACTGCCAAATTATACATACTGGTTGTTGAACTACGCATTACAGTATTAGCGCTTCTTTGATCCCATACCAGTTAACATTTCAAAAGTAATTATCTGACAATTTTTTTAGTTTTGTTCAAAAATATTTCACGATAAGACCTTTCCTAAGTCCATTGGGACTTTATGCGTACAAATTTTCGCGAACAGAAACTTTCGCGATTTTCGCGAATTTTGGCCTTTTTCGCGAAAGCAAATGTCTTTGAAAATTCTTATCAGGGCATTTCGCGAAAGTTTATGCTCGCGAAAAATCCTCGAAGAAGATGAAAATCTATATAACCTCGAAATCTTAATAAATATCAAATTTTCGGCATATTATTATCCTTCAGTGCTATTTTATAGTAGTAGCACAACCGTCTTTAGCGGATTTATGGATCTCCCACTTTTAAGGCAATTTTTAATCGAAAATTCTCATTTTTATCCAACGGTTCGCGAAAGTTTATGTTTGCAAGATGACGGGTATGTCTGTTTGAAAATCGACACTTAATTTAAACTAATTTAATTAAAATTTATTTAGACCAAATTTAAAAAATTTTACTAAATTCTTTGACATATTTCCCCAAAATTTTCAAATTTTAGTCCAAATTTCAAGAATTCATGACCCCTTTGACGGAGTCGATGTTTGATTTTCGTAATTTTGGAACCCTTACAAAGACTCAACTTATTTTTTAATGGTTTTGTGCCCCTTTGAGGGATAGTGTGAAAAGGGACCCTTTTGGCTCGAGCCCCCCCCCTCCCGGCATTATCTCATTAAAGTATTTGCTCTGTGTAATAAATGTTACATTTGACACATGTTGAAAAATGGTAAGTAGAACAAAATTTAAACAAACACTGAAAGCGAATGGACTAGAGGACCCATAAGAAAGAGGAAATTTCAGCCTCGTATTATTTTTTACAAGATTAAAACCTATTTTATTGATTTTAGGAATCCAAGAACTATTTTTGTTTCGGCCAAAATGTAAACCATGAATCATGTTCTTTCAAATGCTTATTTAAATTAGCCATTAAATTTGTATACTTCTTGGCTGTGGGTTATCTCAGAATTGTGATATTTTCTCTTTTTCGTTCCGTTAATGTAATTATTCTTGTTCTGATTTATTCTAGGTTAACCTTATTTTCGAACAATTTTTACTCCCAGTCACATATCGGACGACAAGACTGAGAGGAAACATAATATTTGGGTTTCTCTGGTACAAACAGCTGGGTACAAACCGTTGAATCCTTCATGCTTGAGAACTTAGTAAGAAATATTTTCAACATGACTTATCATCTTGTGTGCACGTTTTTTTATTAGAACAAACTATATAAGAACGTAAGGCTTTTAAGGCCAAAATGTTAAGAACAAGTTAGGAAAATATTAAGTAAATGAACAAAAATACTCAAAAAATGGCGAAAATAAGAACATGTTAAGAACATTTTTAGGCTTAAAACTTAAAAAAATTAAGAACATCCCGAGGCTTCAAATATTTTGGATGCTTTTATAAAAAAAACGTGTATCATCAAAATTTCCATAGAAAATACTGTCCGTTTTTTTTCTTTTCATCATTATTTTTAGAAGGCAATGAATTGCCTCCTAAGGGCAAACAAAATAGGCGAAGTGGGCAGGTAATATTCCCTCTCTTATTGCTATAACAACAAAATTCTTAACGACTAATTAAAGCTATTGTCAACATATTACCAAGATAAGATGATTTAATGGATTGAGTTCATGTATAGCTTTTTATTGATTTTTTATCCTCTTTTTCTTATGGCAAATTACTATTCAACAATAGCCTTAATTAAGCCTGTGCATTATTTAACCCCCATTCTTTTTTCTAGCTCTTTTTAGACAATATGTTAACTATCTTACCCCCTGATTGATAAAAGTAATCAATTTTGTAAATCAGTCAATAAGTTTAATGAGTAATAAAGTCCAACCTCTTACCCCCTGAATTATTTTCATAATAGTACAGAAACAAATGAGTCATTCTGTACGAAGGTATTCGCGATAGAATTTTTCGAAACCAGTTTGATTTGAAAAAAGGCCTTGTCAAAAATATCGAATAACAGGCCTAGGGTTTAGAGAAGATACTTTAGTGATAATTTTCCCTTGCGCGTTTTCTCCTTATTTTTTCTTGATGTTATTACTGGCTTGATTTGTTTTCAATTGGTCAACATGAAATCGTTTTCTGTTTTGGTGCTGGCATGTTTGGTATACAACTTGCAAACTATCGAAGGTTAGTTGAGTTTTGTTTTTGTCGACCTGTTCTCTAAATAAAAGAGTGCAATATAAATGAACTCCTACTACTCCCAATGCTGTGTGTTTTCTCAACCCGCATGAAACTTTTATACATGGAGCTTGTGGAGTGTGATCTGATCTCTGGCAAATTTTAAAATCTGTTCAATGTCTTCTGCTCCTATCTCCTTGTCTACAAGCACAGACTTGTCTGACGCGCGAAAAAAAAATTTCCGCCAACAGAACACGAATGCTAATGATGTTAAGATTTCCATTCTTGCAGGTTTGAACTCGCTTTGAATCTTCATTTTTTTTTTTTTTTTTGACTTTCGAATTTTTGTTTAAAGGTGGAGACATTGACATGTGTAGGTTTAAAGACACTGGCGATAAATTCTGCTCCTTATTTGGTGGTCATTGGTTGGAACCAGATAGTAATGTGTGGCAGACCCGATCTATGCCTACAAGTCCAAACACAGGACCACAGAATGGTGCTGATCCTACAACTATAAGTAAGTTTTGTTTTAAAGATCTTTTTAAGAATCTAAAAAAGAGCTTATATCTCTTGACCTTATTAAAAGTTTGTTTTCAAAACTAAAATATCGAGCCAGAGGCACACGCCTACTGGAAAGATTGGCAAGCTTTTGGCAGCTTTTGGCTTCATGTCAATAATACAGGAACACATGACGAAGTTAGAAAAAGGTGAAAAAAAAACAAAAGTAGATGATTAACACGATACGAAATTCCACATTGAGTTTCAAAATGTGCATACACGTTTTTTTTTTATTTAAGAACAAACTATATAAGAATTTAAGGCTTCGATGGCCGAAATGTTAATAACGAGTTAAGAACATTTTAAGGCTTCGTGGACTCTAAAACACCGCATTTCTTAGGAATATGGACAAAAATGCTCACAAAATGGTGGAAATAAGAACATATTAAGAACATTTTTAGGCTTAACACTACAAAAGTTAAGAACATCCGAAGGCTTTAAAAACTTTGGACGTTCTTATAAAAAAACGTGTATGGCTATATGTAAATTGTGTATTATTCTTGTTGCTTTGTAATTTGGGAAATATTATGTTCCGTATGCTTGTATACATTTTGACCGTCTTTCCATAATCACAACTTCTTTTATCCTCTCGTTTTAGGTTCTTCTGGTGACAAATTCTATCTTGTAGCTAACGGTTTACTCAACACACAACATTGTTATTCGAGTAGATCAACTTCAATGGATCCAACAACTGACACTAATGTTTGTGTAAGCTTCCTCTACAACATGAACGGTGCCACCATGGGAAGTTTGTGTAAGTCGAACTACGATTCTTTTCATAATATTTGAGACAAAAAAGGAAATTCCCAACGAAGTTTTGTAACACCAGACGAGTTGAAAGTGCTCTAACTAAGTCTAGAAGGGAAGAGTTTTAAATCTCACATTCAATGGTAGACATAAGACCTTAGGATTTCAGGATCCAGAAAATCCCTAGGTACTATTTGAACTTTCTTCAATATTTCAGTTATTTGTAGTGGTTTCTAATCCTTTCATCAGTTGCTTGAAGTATTTTCTTGGAAATAAATACAATTTGAAAGAAAAAAACAGAAAGCGCGGCTTTTTCAAATACTGTAAAATTAGCGCAAATTTTCATAGATCAAGAGTTATATATCACACGAAGAAGGTTTACTTTCTCTGTTTTAAAACTTACGAGGTACGAGCTAAAATATCTATAAAGTGTATGTATGTCTATGGTTTTATTGTTTATCCTATATTTGCAGATGTGATTCGGGAACACCCAATATCAAGCAATGCTTTACCACCATCGCCTAAACCACAGATTGATCCACTAAACCTCAGTGATGGTGATCGAAAAGAAGTTCTGGTGGCTACTGGCAATCAAGGAGACAATTGGATTCCTAAATCAATGACGATTCCGTTGGTATCTGGTAAAAACTTTTACAGGGTAAGACGATCAACCTTTTTTTCTATTTATACACCTTTGGTCATAAGAACTGGTAAACTTCGGCCGAGGCTTGGCTGTTCTTTACGACATTTTCAGGTATAAGTATTTATAAGCTTGTAGTGGTAAAAAATAAGTAAAATAAGTCATATTTCTCCCACTATTTATAAATGTCGATGGTCATACTTGTTTATTTAGATTTCATTCCAAGTGATAGTTGGTGATGGTCCAACATCAATTGTTGCTCTTGATAATGTGAAAGCGTCCTTGGGCGCATGTCCAGGTATGATAGCTTTAATTATAATTATAATTAATTGATTAATTATAATACTTTAATTGAAAGAAACAGTAGCGTACTCCAGTGTCATAGAGCCTCCGCCCCACTGGAAAAGTTTGTCAAAAATCGTTTCAAGTGGAGCACTCTAAAATTTCAACTCCACTTGGAAATTACCTTAATGGTATTAAAATTCGTGTCTTACAAAATTTCGCGGGTACTTAATTTCGCGATTTTTTAGGTCAAATTTCGCGAAATTTAATACCGTTTAAATTGTTCAGAAATACGAAATCGCGAAATTAAATACACGCGAAAAAATTTCAAAAATAGGCCGAAAATTGCTAAATTTTGAAAAAAGAAGAAAGAATGAATTTTTTTAAGTGACCAAGGATATTTTGTTCCAATTTTGATACTATTTTTGCACCTAATATTTTGTGCTTCAAGTAAAATTAGTCTTTTTCTTGTTTTAACCCTTCTATTTAAAGATATCAAATTAAGTGAATCGCGAAATTTAATACGCGCGAAAAATCTCAGAAACTGGCAATCGCGAAATTTAATACACGCAAAACACAACACGCGAAATTTAATACCATTAAGGTACTCTTGAATTCTGCACTTAAACCAGTTTTTCAACCCTATTGGTATTTTGATAGAAATTATTAACCCCACATAGGAAAAAAGTTCCGACAGGACATTGAGACAGGGGTGTCTTCCGGTTTACTTACAACCTACAAAAGGGGATTATTTTTACATGAACTTAGAAAACATAAATTTATCTCCCTTCCCCTCTTATAAAGCAAATGTTTTTTTACAGGGCACTCGTCAACAGTAGTTGTACCATCCAGCTCCACTACTCAACCTGTATCTACATCTCAGGCAGCTGTCCAATCATCCACTCCCGTTGTCCAATCCTCGAGTCAACCTCCCGTTGTTGAGTCCTCAAGCCAAGCTCCTGTGGTCCAATCCTCGAGCCAAGCTCCTGTTGTCCAATCCTCAAGCCAAGCTCCAGTTGTCCAATCCTCGAGCCAAGCTCCTGTTATCCAATCCTCAAGCCAAGCTCCAGCTGTCCAATCCTCGAGTCAAGCTCCTGTGGTTGAGTCCTCGAGTCAAGCTGCACCACCGTTGTCTTCAACAGTTGAGCAACATGCCACTTCGTCAGCAATCGCTCCCTCACCGTCCTCTTCTGTATCAGCACCTATGAGTAGCGCTATCCCTTCAAGTGGTAAGTGTATTCTTACATGTGTTGAAAAATTATTGACCGATTTGTGGTAACAAAAAGGCGGCGATAATATTTATAAGAAAAATAGTCTCTGCTAGATATCCTTCCAATAGGTATTGTAGCTTTATTATCACATTCATCTTTAAGGAGACGGCCAATGGGCTCAATGGTCTGGTTTCACCACCTGCCAATTCCAAGGTGTCGCATGTGGTTGGGGTAAACAAAACAAAAGTCGGTCTTGCTCCGACCCTGCTCCAGCTGGAGGTGCTCAATGTTTGAAAGTGGATGGATCCATGAGGGGAATGGATGAAACGGTTGAAAGTGATTGTTATGTTGCTTGCCCAGGTAGACGGTTTATTTGAAAATAAAGTATTACTATAGTCAATCTTTTCTTTAAGTGGAATACGCTTTGTATCTCTAATTTCGGCTTAATCCAGCTTCGACAATGACTCATCGTTTTGTTGTTTTTCCATTAAAGATAATGTAGTGGACGGAGGATGGGGCGCGTGGAATATCCACACTAATTGCAGTAAAGAATGTGACGCTGGTATGCAAACTGTGAAACGCGAATGTAACTTCCCTTCTCCTTCCATCAATGGTGCTCATTGTCAAATGGAGAACGGTTCAATGGGTATGGTGGAAATGAAAGATGTGCCATGCAATACTCAACCATGTGGTAAGATATCACGTTATCATAAAGCAATGAAATCAATGGACAATATTCTCAAAAATAAATAACATAAGTGCCAGGAAAAATTCAAAATTGTGTATGAATTCGATTTTCGAATTTATCATGTGGTCACCTGTGACTGAGTTAAAGCCTAGAGCTTTTAGTTGGACCATCTAATTGTACATTAGTACTTTCACAAAATCTTTTGAATATTCTAAAATATTGCTTTATCTTTATAGAACCACTTGATACTTTTGAAAGTTGGGGGCCATGGTCGCCTTGCACAAAGACATGTGGCTTCGGTGAAATGACACGAACAAGACAGTGTACAGGTATCTGCAGTGTGACCAAGGAAACAAGAGAATGCAGCTCTGGATGTCGAACATACAAGTGCCCTGGTATGATTTCTTTAACTCATCTTGAAACAGGTTCTGAAGGCCATTTCGTTCCTACTCCTGTGTTTTATTGTGCAAAGATCTCCTTTTACAGGTTAGGGGCCGTCCATATAGTACGTACGCAAAAATGTTCCAAAAATTTGATACCCCCCCCCCTTGTACGCAGAGAACAATAGAAATGATGTCATTTAAACAATAGATGTACGCTTTTGATAACCCCCCTCAACCCCCCTTCACTGTGTACGTACATGGATGGCCCCTAATGGTAAGAATAAATGACCGCGAAGGTTGATAAACTGATTGCTACTACTATTTTTATTTTGATGATATGTAAAATAAGTTTTGACTTATTTTACGTTCTTTCAACTCATTTTTCAAAGAGAAATGGATAGAAATAATTTAATGGACCTTTTTTTGTAGATCCGTCCGAATATCAATTTTACTGTGATTTCGAAGATAATATGTGTATCACCAAATTCCACAGTGAACCTACGAAATTTGTTGTCGGTAAAAGCACACCATCACCTAACACTGGAGCTGACGCTGATGCTACATTCCCAACTGGTAACTTTAGATATTTGTGGGCTTCAAATTTTGTGGATATGGCAGTTTCTCTTAAAATCCACATCATTTTTTTAATTTCGAAAATAGTCCAAGGTATGAAATCACCCCTAACCTGAATATTTTCAAAAACAAGCGAGAAACTTCTTCATCGTTGTTATTCAAAGGTCTTACCAAAATGAAGCCATTGCAAAGGTGAAAATTGTGACAAGAAACATTTCAGCAGATTATTAATTGATTGATTTCTTGTTTTTTGCAGGCTGTGGTAGTTTCTTATACTTCGATAGCTCTTTATTCGAAAACGGCGTCCTTGCTGGTCCAAGTATGATCGCTCCTACAGGACAACAATGTATCTCGTTCGATGTCAACATGTATGCAAATGACATGAACCACATGGGAAACTTGACTGTTTATTTTTTCCAACAGCAATTTGGTGCAGGCTACAAACAGGAAGTCATTTGGGAATCTTCAAAAGATCTAACACCAACCAGTAAAAAATGGCATAAAGTCAACATTGACCTTTTTAATATTGACAACAGAAATGATTACAGGGTATGTCTCTCTAAATAACGTGGTAATCTTTCTTGAAAAAGGAAACGCCCACATTTAATAAAGATAGATCATAACTAGCCGTCACCCGGCGTCGCACCCGCCGAGTAGAGTGTTGTTGAACACATCAATTCACAGCAAAAATTTCCACGTTTTAAACGCACGTGGAAGAAAATGTCAAGTTTACGACAAAATTGAAAGTTTTCCACATTTTAAACGCACAGGGAAGAAAACGTCCAAATTCACAACCAAAAGCTTTCCAGGTTTTAAACGCACGTGAAAGAAAATGTCAAGTTTATAACCGACAAAAGTGGAATTTTTCCACATTTTAGACGCACAGGGAAGAAAACGTCCAAAATCAAGAACAGACATCAAAGTGTACATTTCACAACTCGATCAAACGTCACACTACCTACCTGATGCCTAAGACCATGTTCACACATTACTGTTCCGTTTCGCTCCAGTATAATTTTCGTTACGGATCGAGAGTGTTTCACATTACGGATCATATTGGTTTTGGAACGCTTCGGAGCAAGAAAACGGAGCAGTTCCGTTCTGATGAAAAAATTGGAGTGAAATCGATCTGTTTTGCTTTGTAACGTCTTCTTTTTTTATGTTTTGAATTTGGACGTTCACACTTGTTTCGGAACTGTTTCGGAACGGAACCGAACGGAACCGTAACGTCTGAACATGGTCTAAATTGATTTTTGCTACATTAGCATTTGCTACCTTTTTTTCGGATGATAAATGACATGGTTATGATATCTCTTTAGATCCTTTTCAAAGTTCAAAAACCATTTGGAACATTTTTGTCAGATGTTTCCATCGATAATTATGTCGTTAAAGAAGGTCTATGTCCTGAATCAGGTATAGTACTACTATTGTTTCTTTAACCCTGTTGTGTGGAAAGCTGTCCTCATATCACATCTTTGACCTCTAACATCTAGATTTTTGAAACTTAAAGCTGGTGTAAATTTAGCAAAACTTGGCACATGGCTTGTCGCATTGTCATTTTTTGTTCAGTGCAATCTTTGTGTTTCTTCACATTACCTTCTTATTTCTTTTTTAAGTGGATGGATATTGGTCAACCTGGGAGGATTGGGGCAAATGCTCCGAAACATGTGGTGATGGACTACAAACACGCAAACGATCTTGCACTTTCCCTTATCCAAGAAATGAAGGGAAAACATGTGCAGGAAACCCTACGGAAGTACGTTCCTGCAACGACAAAGCTTGTCAAGGTACTAATTTTTAGAAATATTCCATATCGATACTGTCAATATCAAGAAGGAAAAACTTTTATAAGAAGGGTTGATAATGATACGAAAGCCATCGGGAACGGGTCCTTAAGAACTATTAGAGCGCCGTCCAGACACTGCTAGTTCTATGCCATAAAAACGTATAAGACTCAATCTACGCTGAAGAGTATAGTGGCTTGTCGCCACCGTTGAAAGGGATGAGTGCCAACGCACACCACAGTGTCGAGTATATTACTCACCATGTTATATCCAAATCCTCTACGCCCGCCTTGGCCTTTTCATAGTAAGGGTGGCGTCCAAAACTATGGTATTAAATTTATCTACGTGACACCGATGTGTTTGTTTTCAGCCTTCGGTACGTGGAGCGCATGGAGCCCATGGCAAGAATGTTCAGTATCATGTAATAACGGGACGACCAGCCGAGAACGTGTTTGCGATACTCAAGGTGCTGTCTGTCTCTTATTGGATGGAAGCTCTGGAATCAAAGAAGCTCAAAAAATGGATTGCAACATGGAACCATGTGATCGTAAGTCCCCCCCCGCTTGAAAATTTCTTAAGCCTCTTCTAGTTTTGTATGCGGCCTGATTTGCGTTTCAGCTCTTTGTACAAATATTGATGACCCGAATGGTGTTGAGTGGTACAGTAAATTCTCGTCTACAACGCGTTTATAATTAAGACTGTGAGCCGATATGTTTATGCTTTAGATTTATGTGATTTTTTCATGTTTTAAGGTGATGGTGGATGGGGCTCATGGGGTCCATACCAAGCTTGTTCGGCTACATGTGGAACGGCTACCAAAGTACGATCAAGGATTTGTGATAACCCTCAACCAAGACAAAATGGATCCTTCTGTAAACTTGACGTGCCGCTTGAAAATGGAATTCACGTGTACGATTTAGTTGAATCAGAAAAAACTGCTTGTACACTTCCTGTCTGTCCAAGTAAGTTGTTTGATCCCTCATCTATGCATGAAATATGGGAAGGAATCGTCCTTTGTACCGTGTCATGCTGTCAAAAGTCTTACTTTAAACCGCATTAAACCCAGTTTTTGATAATGTTTTTGGAAACAGGGCAACAGGCTGACATTCAGAAATCTAAAATCTAAAATTGATCTTTTTATGGAAAATATAGATTCGCACGTTTTTCAATTTTAGCTCATGGGAACTGGAACAGCTGGGTTGAAGGAACGTGTAGTGTGGTATGCGGGAATGGAACAAAGCTCAGGTACCGAGAGTGTAATAATCCTGCTCCTAAGGACTTTGGCTTGAAATGTGCTAATGCTACTGGCTTGAATCAAACACTGTATGAAAGTGAAAATCTTACATGCTCCAGTTGTTGTCCAAGTAAGTTACTAGCTACGGCTTTTAACAGGTCTGTTTTTCGTAATATCAACGTATAAAATCAACCTTTATCAACCTTTAATTATAGGCTATGATAGTTTATTGACATTAGGTTGTAAAGTTTAGTGACATTGTCTTTTATTTCCATGAATTTAGCCCTCCCTTTTTTGCTATACCCTGTTTTGCAAAACGTACCTAAACCTCACACCAGAAATGCAAAGCTGTTTTCAAACCTTTGCAAAGTTAGATTTTGTGAGTGGTCACAAAAACTTAGCCTTTTAGCTTAGGGGGAAGGCAGCTCACGCAATGATCATTTTGACTTCAAATGCATATTTATGCTTTCTTTTAGCCAATGGGACATGGGTGGATGTGATGAAC
Organism: Clytia hemisphaerica; assembly: GCF_902728285.1. Classification (NCBI taxonomy): domain Eukaryota; kingdom Metazoa; phylum Cnidaria; class Hydrozoa; order Leptothecata; family Clytiidae; genus Clytia; species Clytia hemisphaerica. The sequence continues at coordinate 1,365,348 of NW_027103734.1, read as the reverse complement.
ACGACATCATGTTCAGTAGAATGTGGAAAGGGTAACTGGACATGGGAACGAGTCTGTACCAATGCTAGCTGCGATGGAACGCATGTATTTTGTGACGGATATGCGCCTGGAGATCGTCAATATGTCAATAGAACTTGTGAGAATTGGCTGGATGAAGAAAGAAGTTCTTGCAGATGTAAGTAATTAACGGACACTCCAAAAAGCCGACACTGTCTAATAAACGGACACAACCTATTCCCCCTTTTCTCAACTTCAGTTGAGCTAGAATCTGAGAATGTCTGTCTGTGTATGTGTGTGTCTGTGTGTATGTGTGTGTGTCTGTCACCAAAACTTTGGGGCAGGCTGGAGACTTCAAAAATGGTCCGATTTGGCTGAAATTTTGCGCACTTGATCCTTGGGCAAATCCCTGGGGGTATTTTTTTCATTTTTTCAAAATTATAATTTTTGGGGCCTGGGGACGAGTTTTTCGCCAAAACGAGGCTAAAACTTTGGGGCAGGCTGGAGACTTCAAAAATGGTCCGATTTGGTTGAAATTTTGCACACTTGATCCTTGGGCAAATCCCTGGGGGTAGTTTTTTCATTTTTTCAAAATTTTAATTTTTGGGGCCTGGGGACGAGTTTTTCGCCAAAACGAGGCTAAAACTTTGAGGCAGGCTGGAGACTTCAAAAATGGTCCGATTGGGTTGAAATTTTGCACACTTGATCCTTGGGCAAATCCCTGGGGGTGTTTTTTTCATTTTTTCAAAATTTTAATTTTTTGGGCCTGGGGACGAGTTTTTCGCCAAAACGAGGCTAAAACTTTGGGGCAGGCTGGAGACTTCAAAAATGGTCCGATTGGGCTGAAATTTTGCACACTTGATCCTTGGGCAAATCCCTGGGGGTGTTTTTTTCATTTTTTCAAAATTTTAATTTTTGGGGCCTGGGGACGAGTTTTTCGCCAAAACGAGGCTAAAACTTTGGGGCAGGCTGGAGACTTCAAAAATGGTCCGATTTGGCTGAAATTTTGCACACTTGATCCTTGGCCAAATCCCTGGGGGTGTTTTTTTTATTTTTTCAAAATTTTAATTTTTGGGGACTTGGGACGAGTTTTTAGCCAAAACGAGGCTAAAACTTTGGGGCAGGCTGGATACTTCAAAAATGGTCCGATTGGGCTGAAATTTTGCACACTTGATCCTTGGGCAAATCCCTGGGGGTGTTTCTTTCATTTTTTAAAAATTTTGATTTTTGGGGCCTGGGGACGAGTTTTTAGCCTAAACGAGGCTAAACCCAAAATGCTATAATTTTTCTTAAGCCATTAAGTTTACAATTGGGCCTACGACTGATTTCAAAGATACTGAAGTTGAGCCAGTGCGGTTAGCACGTTCGACAGTTTTAACAAACGCCACTAAAACAGTCTCCAAAAAGCGGACGCCTCCAATTAACGGACACTTTGCTTACTCCCCGAGGGTTCCCGCTAAATGGAGGTTCCACTGTGATTCCTTTGATTTCTCACTTTTGTAGATAGTTTCAATCATATAGAAAGAAATGTGTATCAACCAAGTCTTTTTCAACTCAATGTTGCCAATATGTAAAAAACGATACTTTACAGTGATTGCTCATTTACATTGTAAAGTTGATCGAAATTTCGTCTCACAAAATGCACTTATTCGCAATTTGTTGTGTACTTTATGTTTTAAATATTTCGGTTGGAAAAGTATGTATTGTGAAGTCAATAATCAAGATTATCTGAGCTTCTCAGAATTATTAATTTCTACGTCCCTTAATTTCTTCGGGAAGTCCCGAAATTTCGATAGTCTTGAATAGATTCTAGCGTACCAGAAATCTCCGATATTGATATTTTCTTATTTTTGTCGTTGTCGTTGTGTAGTACACGGAGGATGGAAAGTTGTCAACGAAACTGAATGTTCATGTGCTTCAAACCAAACAAAAGTTGTTACAAGAGAATGTATCGACCCTGTTCCGCAAGGAGGTGGTAATTGGTGTGAAAACATAGACGGTACTGGAAACAATGATACTGAAATATTCACGAAATCTTGTGTATCAGAATGTCACATCAATGGAAGCTGGAGTGGATGGGTCAACACTACAATTTGTACATCGTGTGGTATAAGTGATACAACTGGTGTTTTGAATCGAACTCGGTATTGTAATAATCCTTCAGCTCTTGGGAATGGTACGAACTGCACTGATACTGAAAGAAACGTCATAAATCAATATTATGATTACATGTATAATGTTCCTTGTGACGACTCTTCCTGTCCAAGTAAGTTATTTATATCAAATACTCTTTTGTTCATCGTTTTGAATTTTCATACCAGAATTTTCCTTCTAGTCTGGCCGAAATACAATAAAACAGGGGTGAACTTTATGGAACGCCGTAGCTGCCTTATGTGAAAAAAAAATTCGATTAAGCGATAATTCATTCGACATAAAATTCGATGCGATAAATTAATAAAAATTCGATGCGATAAACCATTCGATAAAATATTCGATGAATTATCCGACCGGCCCTTACCCGATATTTATATTTTTGGTGGAAACGGCATATCTTTCAAAATGTAAAACGCAACCCAGGACCATAGCGAAGGTCAAATATCACGCCTTTTTTATAAGAATGGTGTTTTTTCATTTCATCATGAATATTTTTAACTTTTTGGGGAAAATCATCCTAAACTATTCTTACGGTATTCTTAGATTAGTATCCAAGTTTAACCTATATTTAACATGTAATACATATCTGAAGCAAAAAGTGGCATTTAAAAAAAGTTTTGAGTCTTCCTGTGGGGGATAGTTCGCAATTTACAGTAAAAAATAATCTAAATGTGGCCTTCTATGGTTCCGTTGCAAAATTCCATGATGGTGATATTCTTAGCGTATTCCTAACTTTTTGCCCAATTTCATCATGAATATTCGTATAATAAAGTATATTCTTATCAAAAAAAGCGTGTATCTGATTATCCCTAAGAATGGCCAATTGATTATCCCTAAGAATGGCCAATTTTTTGAGTTCATTTTTTTCGACAGTTGAAAAAAGTCACCCTCGAGCCAGGGCCGATAAGCGATTCTGCGACGTAAAGAGGCCAGTGTTGCAAAATTGAAGGAATCGGTTATATCCCCCGTCAACGCGTCCATCAGCATCATCAATAGCGTAAGGGGGTCAGATAAGCCTTGGGGTCGAGGATGGAAAAAAGTTTCATAAACTTTGACGACATCGCAATTTGACTTCGAACTAAACTTAACGTAACATAATCTACATAAAACTAAAATCTGTTCAATAATTGCCCTCAGAATTGATGATTGACTTACTCTTTTGTGCTTATTTGTCTAAAATCACTTACTATGAATTTTCTCTCAGAGTACCAACCCCTGCTTATTCCACCCATACCTATAATTAAGCTCAAAAGAGTATTGGATTTATTTGCGATAATTCTAAACTCAGTAAGATAGATCAATAAATCTGTTAGTTCTATTTTTTTCGGACACACTGTTTTTTTTCGATCGACGATTTCACCCTTCCGGAGCGCCGTTTCCACCAGAATATCAGGTAAGGGCCGATTGAATAATTCATCGAATAATTTATCGAATGTTTTATCGCATTTCATATTTCATATTTGAATTTGATTTCCACACTATTTCAGTTCCTGGAAATTGGTCTATTTGGTATAACAGTTCTTGTGATGCGAGTTGTGATACTGGTTATTTGACAATGGAAAGATTCTGCAACGATTCAGCACCTGTCAACGATGGAGACAAATGTACAAATGAAAACGGAGACCGTGTTTTGTATGAATCCAAACGGGTTACATGTAATACTCACCCATGTCCTCGTAAGTATCTACCTTTTTTTCTTTGCTATTTTAATTTTCAAATATTGTTGAAATGATACTTGTGGAATTCCAAAATATTTCGAACAATTTCATTTTAGAAAGTGGTAATTGGACTGAATGGACTGCATGGACTGTGTGTGATGGTACTTGTGGAAAAGACAAGAATAAAACACGTTCAAGGGAATGCACCAATCCTCCACCCGAAAATGGTGGTGGTGCTTGTCTTAAATTGAACGGCGGATTAGGGCTTAACGATACTGACTCTGTTTCTTGTGGTTTACCTTGCTGCCAGCGTAAGTTCTGTAATATATATTTTCACAACTTTTGTTACTTTATCTCAACCTATGAAGTTTGTGGAGGTATGAGATCGATATATCATTATACCGATAAAATATTAAATGGATAACGGGACGTTAATAAGATCTCGTTGAGAAGAAGAATCGTTTTGTTAGCTTTTTTAGAGAGTAGGGAATATCTGAAGTATGTAAATTCTGAGATTTTTAGTTTGAAATTTCAGTACGATTTGTTGAAAGAGCCAAAATATTCCCATTAATAGTATGGAGCCCTCTCACCAATCTTTTCTTTACTTTCATCTTTTAGAGGATGCAAAATGGGGTAACTGGAGTAGCTGGAGTGATTGTAACAACTCAGTGCCCTGTACAGACGGGTATAGAACTCGAAATAGGACATGTCTCCAATCAGAATGTCCAAATGCGAATGTCGAATGTCCGATATTTTTTCAGACCTTCGCCTTAAATCAAACTGAAACTGACAACTGCACTCAAGAGTGCGTAGTTAGAGATGGTAATTGGACTAACTGGACTGATTGGTCAAATTGTTCTGTGGCTTGTGGAGGAAATGGAACTTCGATGAGAACACGTAATTGTACGGGTATAGAGAATGGTGGAAAAGAATGTGTGGATCTTCACAACACAACTTCGATGTACGAAAATCAAACTGTTGAATGTTATTATTTCTGCAGAAGTAAGTTTCCCTCATGTTCCACTTTTTTGTTTGTTTTTAATCAGATCTACAGTGTCCCAAAAAAGTATACTGATAAAGTAAGGTAATTCTGTGAAAAGACTGACTGAACTTGTAATTATAATTTTCAGTATAGCTGAAAGCATAGCTGTTCAGCTCTCTGTGATTAAGATCTACTTCAGAAGGTTTTACTCCAGAGATATCAAGTGTTACACAAGGGTGCAACTTTTTAACATTGAAGATGGAATGAGTTATTCCAAAATAAGCTAACTCGACTAACGTTAATTTGCAAAAGGTAGAAATATCCAAGAAAGTTAATTTTATATGTAACAGAAAGAAATATTCATATTCTTTCCATTGCTGAAAGAATAATATTCAAACAGCTTTTCATTGAGGAGACATTGATTTTAATTAGCTTTTTGCTTTGAAAGTTTTCTATCTCGACTTTTTTTAATCTCCAACTTGGTGTGCTTAAAGCTAATCTAAAGTTTAAGTTGATTTACCTTTTTCATAATTCGATTTTACTTTTTTGAGTATCCTTTTTTGTGGAACACACTGTATCAAGAAATCTGCTGATTTTTTACTGTGCAATAAAGAAAGATTATTGAAAAGCAAACCAAAACAAAAAAACACTCTACTTCCATTGTATTTTCAATTTGATTAAAATGGATTTATCATGTTTCTTTCAGCGCCAGAAGATTGCACTTTCGATGACGGTTACTGTAGTAATTTTACAATGTATGAAACTCTGAATGGCGGACCGCGACGTTGGCTGCTTGATACTGATGAAACTAAGACTGACGGTACTGGTCCTACAGTACCTCAGCAAGGTAAGTTTTCATCTTAGAGACATCACTTACATTACAAAAAGTTTTTCTTTTGCGAAAACGAAAATGTTCTTGCATGATTTCTAATTTTTCCTCTCTTTCAGGTACTCATTATGCATTCTTTGAAAGTTCATTGAGAAACAACGAAAATAATGAACCGTATTATGACGATGGTAAGAGTAGAGACGAAGACAAAACTGAAAGCTTTTCCATGAGTAATATTCCAGTGAAATATCAATGCATTGGATTTTACTATTTTTCATGGGCGGATGATGCAGCAGCTGACAACCTTGGTGGTACCATGGGCTTCCTTAAAGTGACTGAAAATAATAATGTAATATTGAACCATAACCTTGTCGATCAAAGCTGGAAATTTGCGTTGTACAATACTACAGCTTCTGCGCCATTTACGGTAATTTTTTCTCCGTTCATCATTTTATGCTTGTATTGAATATAAGTAGATCAGGGTTTGGAAAAAGCTTTCTATGTATGTTTTGACTTTTGATAATTCTCCAATTCAAATATCGATAATTATAGCTAGGATTAGCCCCGTGTTATCTCAGTGTATGCTTTCTAAGGGATTGAGCTTGATGTTTTCATCAAATTATTAGCAGCGTCTTCGGCTTTAAATGATTTTGAAAATTTTTCATTTTTCAGCTCACCTTTGAAGGACAAGCATTGACTCGATATTCTGATCATGCTATTGATGATCTTCGATTTTATGAAGTTGACTGTGGAACATATGTAAGTATCATATTCTTACAGCTGATCTTCTACAGAATAATTTTATATTCCTACATTGAACCAAACTTTGCGAAACATTTCAAACCATTTTATCGGAGATATTGGCAAGAAATGCTTAGGATTTCGCATATTGATGCCCTTTTCCTAAAGATACCATTATATCACGTTTGATATTTATTGAATTTTTTTTACATTTCAGCAATCTATGTACAAGCCGATCCCATCGAACTAAACGGTGAATACCCCGTCTCATGCTATCAAAAAAAGTCACAAGAACATCACAAATACAAATTTTTTTATTTAATAGCAATTTTTGTTTGTCGTTTTTTATACAATTTAAATATGTTAACTTCTTTCCTGAGTTATATTTGTATGTTGTTTAATCTTCTAAATATTCCATAAAAATTATTACCTTTGAAAAAAAAACTTGATGTTTGGCTTTAATTTACCTTGCCCATCTTTATTTTATACGCCTTTTTGACCCATATACTTACACGGGAAGTATATCTATAGAGGTCTGCGATTCAGACCCTCTCCCACTCCCTCTCAACGCCTTCAAACCACATGAAACTGAAATTCCTTGACTTCTTAGGAGAACCCCTCCCCTTGGACCCTCAATTCACGCAATCACTCTCTTTTTCGAAAATGCTCAGATTCATGCAATCAAAAAGTGGATTTTCACGTTCATGTAAGTTTTTTTCATTTCACGCATTTTTTTTCAATTTTCACGCATTCACGCAACCGAAAATGTTATCTGGCACCCAGATGTTGAAATTTTCATCCGATTTGCTAAAGCTCTGAAGGTCGGGAAAATTTTCAACATCTGGAAGGTTTACATTACGGAAATTTGCGAGACTGCGTCAAGAATTTTGCAGCGGGAGGTATTGTAACCCAGTCCTCGTTTTTGTGGATTGCCCAGCCGAAATATTTATAGGTTAACTGGGGATGCAGTACATCAAAGTTTGACCATCATTCCTCTCTGATGGCAAATTGGCCGGCTCCTTTAGAGCTTTAGCGTGGGCAGCCGCCAATCCGCCATCGGAATATCAGATAACCAAAAATGCCCATTCACGCAAACCGCTGGGGGACCCTGTTAGACTAGTATAATTCAACCTGTGGTAAAAAATTGCAATGATTTGAAATACGTTGATAAACGTTTCTTTTGTCTGTGTTTTCCAGAAGAAAAACATATGTTATCATATCGAACTTTTTTCGATAACGGTGCAATCTGACGATAATAGCTGGAAAATCCCCCCTGGTGTGTGGCTCGGCGTCCCCCTCTGGAAATTCCCTAATGTATATTTTTTTGTTCTTTTGATCAGGTTTTTCTTCAGGATATAAACACGACGTCATAAAACAAGAAAATTAAATACTTCAAGAACTAGTTAATTAAACTACATGAAATTTTCACTAATGATAGACTTTACCACAGGGAGTATTCTGAGTGAAATTTTATTGGACATACCCCGATGGGTGGTAGGTCCTTTAAATTCACCGCGGTTTGCTCGTCCGTCCGTAGTCTGTTACCAGCTTTTCTCGGAATTGACTCATAGTAGAGGGCATTTTGTAAAATCGCTCGACTGTTTTGTTAGAAGCACTTGTTATACATTTTTGGAAAGCTAAGGGGTAGGGGAATCGAAGTTACTATGTTTCCAATTTTTTTTCGGACACTTTGGTGTGATTTTCGGACAAATATGACGATCTCAGGCAAAAATCATAGGGTTAAAAATTAATGAAAATTTTTGCTCGAGAAAACGGAGACCTGTTGTATATTTTTGGAAAGCTCTCAAAAAATTAGGATTAGAGATAATTGCTAGTATAGGTGATTTCAGTACCTAACTCGAAATATTGAGCTTCAAAAAGCGCCAAAACTGGACAAAATAGATGTTTCTGGCTGAAAAACACGGTTTTCAATGGTTAATATCTCGAGTCAGGTACACAGAAATCACCTATACTTGCAATATATCTCTAATCCTAATTTTTTGAGAGCTTTCCAAAAATATACAACAGGTCTCCGTTTTCTCGAGCTAAAATTTTCATTAATTTTTAACCCTATGATTTTTGCATGAGACCGTCATATTTGTCCAAAAATCACACCAAAGTGTCCGAAAAAAAATTGGAAACATAGTGATTTCGATTCCCCTACCACTTAGCTTTCCAAAAATGTATAACAAGTGCTTCTAACAAAACAGTCGAGCGATTCCAAAAAATCGAACAAAATTCCCCCTAATATCATTAGTTTTTCTAATTTTTTGCACAGTGATGCAAAATGGTGATTCCCAAAATGAAAAAAGCGACGGAGCTAAATTTCCGAAAAATAATTTTTTTGGGCAAATTTGGGCCAAGAAGTGCCTAAAAATGGTTTTTTTGGACTTAAAACGTGTGAAATTGCTTTATTAGTTTTTTTTTCTGATTTTATGCATAAAGATAGGGGACAAGTTTCTCTAAAAAGTGGCTCAAGCGGTTCTTTTCGGGAAATTTTTTTTGGTCGTAACAATCGGATTTTCTTATTTGGGGAAATTCCCTTATGTCATATTTAGGGAAAATGAGTAATATTTCTTAAGATTGGCTTGGTATTTTTTCCAACATTTTGCATATTGATATAAAACGGTAATATTTAATTTCTGATGGAGCCCGATTTTCGAAAAAATAATTTTTTGGGCAGATTTGGGCCAAAAAGTGCCTAACATGGGTTGTTTTTGGACTTTTTGGGGAAAATCACTTTTTATCGTCAATAGGGAAATCACTCTAAAATATTTATTCACCGCAGTATCTTGTACTTTTACGGTGTGCCGGGATTGACCTTTTTTTAGTACGATATTACGGGATTTGACGAAAAAAAAAATACGGGAAAGCGGTATTTTAAAATCAGACGGTGACGGTATTTGGCCTTATTTTTTGTCATTTTGCCGGTAATTGAACTTGTACAAACCGGTGTGACGGTGTTATTATTTTTTTCAATTTTCGGGATTCCGGGATTCAGCAAAAATTTTGACGGGAAAACGGTATTTCGAACCCCTACAAACCCCCCCCCCCCCGGTATAGCCATTTGCGTACGCTTGCGTACAGGGGGGGTACTCAATTTTCGATATTTTAGTGCTTACGTACTATGTGGACGGCCCCTAAGACCTTATTATACACGTTAGAAATTGAATAAGAGAACGGAAAACCATCAAAAGACCCCAAACTTTGATAGAAAATGGGAGCTCATCGAGTAAGAGAATGTCGAATAGGTCGAATAGTAGACTGTTACGTTTCTTAACCCTAAAAGCCACGCTTTTTTGAAGACAACAATCTTTTTTGAAATTTTTGTTTAAAAAAATTCAATTTCAAATGGCGATTGTGGCTCTAGAAATTTTAGAATAGGGTTTTAGATAAGAGTTTTGGCACCGGTGCAAATTCTAGGTCTCAGCTTTCTAAACAACAAATGCAGTGGTTCTGACGACGAACGAAAATTTACCAGGCTAGTGAGTTTCAACCAATCAAATTTCTTATTTTCACTAGCCTTATACATTTTTAGTCCGTCGTCTTGATTGTATGCTTAACCTCATTATTCTGACCACTAAAGGTTGAGGAAATTTGACAATAAATTTCAATTGGATGGAAACGTGTACGTCGTGGGAAGATTTTTCTTGGGGAACCAAAGTCTAAATTTCTAACACACAGAATCATGCATTCACGAAAACACAACAACCTGGCAACGTACCCACACCACACAAGCAACCAGAAACATAAGCTTACAAGATGGACGGTATCCAGTGTTAAAAGTATAGTTTCAAGCAATTTTCCATTTCGTACGTGTATAAATATGTTATTAATTGGTTTAGTTTAAGAAAAAATGCTCACATTACGCAAAGCACAATTAGTCAACCCACGGATCCATTTTGTTGGTAAGGCGTTTTGCTTATTCATGAACCTAGAGGGGGAACCCGCCGCGTCTCGCTCTTTTCATGTAAAATTTGACCATGGTTTTCGGCTATAACTAATTAAAAAGACCTCGTTTGGCTATGAAAAGACAAGTTTTAATTTTTCATCTTAAAATCTTTCTTTATAAAACAATTTCATACTTAAATCGGAGAAATTTTAGCGAGACTAATTTTACGGTTTCAGCGAGTTTTTGTCATTGCTATTTTGTAGTTTACCATATTTTATCAAGAAAGCCTTGGAATTTTAACAACTTCGAGAACCTTGCCTTTCCGCTTACTTTAAAAAGAGATTATTTTTCGGGGTTGAGTCTATCCCCGAAATTTGAGTATTGGATAGTAAATTGTACGTAACACCGAAGTCCTGATACAATCATGGAGGTAAAAAATGAAGAATTTAAATATTTGACCCACACCTCTTTTTTCCAAATTGTGAGACTATTATGCAAAAATTTATAGAGGTTTATTCTTCAACCCTCTGGTCCCATGTTGTTTTGACGTTTTAAAAAAAAAAACTTTGAAAAAGAAAGCCAGGAATCGAAAGTATCAAAACATCTCTTCTACTCTACGGGACTCAGTTTCATCAAATTTTCAAAAAGCAAAAAGCCAGAGTATAAGCTCTAATCTTTATCTCTCTCAGAGTTACGAAACGGGAGTTACTGGAGTTACCACAGCGATGTTAGTATGTTAGAATTTTTTGTTTCCGCTATAAAAGATTTTTTTTTCGCTCCCGCGCTTTTTCTATATTTTCATGTACATAATCACCAAATCTACGATTACAAGTAAAACCTCTGGAAATCCAACCAATCTCATAATTCAGCCTGAGTTACGACCACTCGGCGTGAATTACGACCACTCGACTTGACTTACCACCACTCAACTTGAAACACGACCACTGCTCGACGAGGAAACCAACGACGACTCTCGAAGGACGGTGGACCGACGACGACTCTCGAAGGACGGCGGGCCAACGACGACTCTCGAAGGACGGCGGGCCAACGACATACCAATATTTTAAAGACCAGATTAATTAGTTAGATTGGATTGAAGACGGATAAAATGAAAGAGAGGATCCCACGATGTCCCTCCCAACGACTTCCTGGTCGGACGACGACTTTCGAAGGGTGCCGCCCCGACCTACGACAACCTTCGAAAATCGGCGGCCCGACCCACGACGACTAGTCCGGACCTAGGCTGCTGGCATCCACTAACGGATTCGTGCTCCTTATACTACCTGGGGGTTTTGTAGAGGTAGACTAGTCCGGACCGGCTTTACGAGCCGAACCCCCCCCTCATATGAAACACGGCTAAAATTACGGCCAGGCAACATCCTAAGTAAAGTTTCAGAAACTCCAGGAAACTCCAGATCAAAGATAGAAAAATACAAGATTTACTCTCACCCGTACGAAGAAGCCACGACCTTTTGGATTTTGGATTGTTGCATGGCACTGCTGATCTTTTGATTTCGATTTTTTTCCTCAACGTAAGTATTTTGTTCCTAACGTTTTTCAGGTACACAAATCATTAAATCTGATATCTGGTTCCCAGAGTATGTTGTGATATTTATAGTTCTACCAGTGGAAACCACCCAAAGGAAAGGGCCAAGACAAGACAAGACCCATTGATTGTTCCAATTGTTTTCAGTTGCACGACACTTACCTCTCTTAGTCTTAGGCATGTGAAGAGGGTATTTGTCTCCTTTAAGGGTGCCTTTTTGGGACCTGGTAGTCCCTGTAATACTTGTCTTGTACTTGGAATACATGGAAATAGTTGTTTTGGAGAACACAATGACTGAATGATCTCTCCGGCCTCCGCCAGGGAGTTGGAGTCAAAATGCTTGCAACGTTACAACGTTACAGCTAGAAGCTGTTTTTGGGCTCAGAATTAAGGGTATCAGTAAGTAGAATAAGATTCAGTCCAGGTAGATGTTTTCCTATTAAGAAATTTTGCGTATTGGATTTTTGCTAGGTATTTTGATGACTCTCTCAAGTCTTTTAAATCTTTATCATAATAAAGATAACAGAGGCAAAATCGTCGTCAGCTTGTCAAAATTCCATAAAAGTGTCTAATAATTTTAGAGAGTGTCACATTCTAATTTCGATTGCAGATGGCAAACAAAAATATGTTGCGTTTGGGTCGTCCGGCCGACTGTTTATTTACAAGAAAACCCGATTCGGAAAGTCGGTAAAATCGTCGGATTTTTTTGGGCGCTGTTCGCAGGTTTGGATCTTTCCCATAATGGTGGGCACAGGCGAGCAGAGCATGTCTTTGAATCATTATTTTTTGTTTACTTAACCCACATTGAGTCCCGTTCAAGTTTTTTCATGTACCCTTTTATTGAAATTTTCATGTCAAAAGTCAGCAACGCGGTAGGGCCAATACCTTGGGGGCCGAAAATAAGGGCCGCTTTAAGGTTAACACATGCGCGCGCACATTTAATTTGGCAAATTAAAGATGGCGGCATAAGATTCTGTTGATTGCCGACTTGATTCATCGGGATTTACTAGATCTTAAAAATCCGACAAAGAAAATTTACTACCGACCCGAGACCCGCCTGGATTTGAAGATGTTTTAGGACCCGAATGGAACATATTTTTGATTGCCGCCATATTCTTATTACACAGGCTCTCAACTTTGGCAAGCTATTTTTTTCATTTTTCATAAAAAAAAATTATTGGAGTGACAAAAGATGAAAGGGATTCAAAAGTATACACACAGTTGAAATTCTGCATTTCAGTAGGGTGGTCAGTCGAAATTTCAAACTGATTTGCAAAATGTCAAACCAAGTTTAATGAAAAGCCCTTATCCTCAGAAAAAAAATGAGGGGTCACTCATCTTTAAACCTTTAGTAGTTTTCCAGATATTCCATTTTGAAGCTCCACTTTTTGAAGATTTCTGTGCAAAAACCTCCCGCCATCTTGTAACCTCTTCACGGCACTGAAATCGCAAGTGTTTCACAAAAAAAATCCTTGCGAGAAGTGGGGCGAGTGGGTTTTTCCGTAGCGCAAGCTACAGACGGGGATCACCATACCATTAACTTTCCCTTAGCGCTTTCCACCCGAATCTATTTGATTAAAGATTTTTTCAGATTTGGAAAGAAAAAACATTTATCTTGTTAAAATAATAACGTTGGTTGAAAATTATTGTAAATTTAATGGAAATATTTGCAGTTTAAATGCTTATTTTAACTTCCTGAAAAAAGTAGAACACTCTAGTCAGCCAACGTGGTACGTTTCGAAAGCTAAACTATTACGGGGGAAAATGTAAAAAAATTCAGGCCGATACCGTAAACGGCCATAACTTGCAACGAAAAACAGCGTTTTTTGACTAAACGATGCTATATCTTTTAACCTAGAAAAGTTATAGCAATGAAACTTTCACAAAATAAGCTTCTACCTTATTCCTTTTTAGATTACCATACATTGATCCAAACAGAAACTTCAATCGAAAACGTCGTTAATCCAAAGATGACCAAAAAATTTTCTTCAAAGTCCACAACTTGCAACGGTGCTAATTTCATAACAACAACATACTGAACACGCGCCAACTCTATCACATGAAACAAATTTGATTTCAACAAATTTTAATAGCATAATTAAAAAATGGCACAACGATGGAGTGCGTTGTTGTAGACAAAAGATGGATCAATTTGTGAATTACGATTACTTCTCACACATGCAAATTCCTAATTGGTTTGGCTTTTTTATGACGATAATGGAACATTTGCAAAAACATCGATAGAAAGACGGGGGGCATTACTAAGCGGAGAAGCTCAGTGTAACGAAGATCTGGGATTTCGTACCTTCCACGAGTTGAATGATTCTTCTACACCCCCATCTCAATTAAAGCAAAATAAAGTCTACTTTAATTGGATTACTTTTCGCGAATTTATATTTTCGCTTTTTTGCAAATGTTTGCCTTTCATTCACGAAAATAAAATCTTGCTAAATTGCGAGAGTAAGCTGAGTTGCGAAATTCAATACTCGCAAAACTTTTGTTTTGCGATCGCCGATTAGTGAATATAAATTCAAAAAAACAAACCTTTTGCGAGATGAAAACGAAATAAAATATTGAATTAAAAGTTGGGATTACGACGGCAGGTTACGGTAACAAATCAAGGACCATCATCCGTACCTTATTGTGATTTACCTTCTTTATGGGACTCAAAATTTGGAAATAGCGTATAGATGGATTTCCATGAAAATTTTTGAGTGAAAAATGGAAAGTTTTATTGAAATATAGTACTAGATGTTTTTGACTGGAGAGATTCAATCATATATAATATATACTTTCATAGAGATAGAACACTAAAAACGTAAAATTTTTCTCGGGAAGAATCTTTAGCGAATATTATTGGGTATCACTATTTGCGTGTTTCCTCAAAAAAAAAACCACCTTGCTCTTTCAAATTTTAAGTTTGACACATTTTTTTGGTGGTGTTAAAACACAAAATGAAGACATTCGAGGAAGCTTATAGGCTCGGGAAAGCTTATACGTTTAAATAACGGTTTAATATATTATTTGTTTTAAGTCTTTCGTCTTCTACCGTTGGAATCCCCGATTCTCGTCATAGTATGCCAAATTCATTCATCGTTTTGCTATTGAACTTTACTTTCGGGGTGAGAGAGGAGAGAGAGAGAGAGTGTTTTCGATCCCCATTCGAAATCCATCCAATGTAAAAAATTGCACTCCATCTTCACACCATCTTCATTGTGTATTTTAAAGCTTGGAACAATAGAATTCCTATCCCCATAGAGATTTTGATAGAAATTATTGACCCCGTTGTGGGAAAAAATTCCATTGAGACAGGTGTTTCGGCGTGACATGATTTACCGTATTTATATATAGGAGATTTGTAAAAATTCGAGAAGAAAACGGATATTTACTTTTTACCATGTATCCCGTCACTGTCTGCCCGGAGTTCTGCGTTCGCAAAGAGTGACACCTCTTAGACTGAGAAATAATTGTCTAATACGCTACTCCTTCTCTGGTTCCCATTGACGAGATACCGGAATATTCATCAGAATATTCATCTCATCTTCATCAGAATACTCATTGCGCTCATTTGACGTTGACTTTGCACACACCCCTGTCTCACAATCTATATCGATCGACGAAACGTCCATATACAGTGTTACATATACTTTCTTTTACACCCCTGTATCTTAACTAAGTTCAGAACAGGTTTGAAGGAAAAATAATCACTTTTGATTAAAAAAGTTCTTAAGAAAAATTCAAAATTAGCGTGTACAGGGTGTGTTTTTTCTTTTCCGAAGCTTGTATCCTTCATATTCATTTCTTATACTCTTACAAAATTGGCTCTGATATTTACTCCTCATTCCTGAAGGGTTGCTTTTTTTATCCGTCCTGTCTTTTGGTAATTTTTTTCCGTAAATCCAACGAATTGTAGAACTTATTTCAATTAAATTTTTCTTATAAAAGAGACGCACTTGAACAATCCTTGACCCCCTGATCGTAAAATTCATGATTACAGTTTAACGACGAATGATTTTATTGATTTCTTTTGAGGCACTTTTATGACACCAGTCTTGTTATTAACATGATTAGTTTTCGTATGGGACATTAGGAAGCAGAACTTCAGCTGAGATCCTTCAGTTATAATGGTTGATTGATTTAACATGAAAGCATTGGTAATTATCCAATTTATGCATCGAAACGTCTCTTCGTTGTGAAATGTAATCTAGCAACTTCAATCGAAGAATACGGAAGAACGAAAAACTGTACGAGCTGCGGATTTCGACCCAGCAAGGCCTCGTCTTTCTTCTTTCGAACTTTCTAGAAATCGCATCGTAAGAGAACGTCAATCGCCCAAGCGAGGGGGTTTATTGGAGAGACCTAATTATTTTCACTTTTTCATCTTCATCTTCGCAACAAATTATTCAATCGGGCTCGTTTTGCTTGATTAACGTGTAGTTTACCATTTCGAACATTCCCTGAAAAAATGAAAGAAAACGAAGCAATCAACATGGAGAAAACGTAAATAAACAAAGCTGTTGCAAGTTAAGTCCGTGTTGCAAGTTATGGCCGTTTACGGTAGCTGACTCAGGTGGCTAGCGCTTTTGATTTTAGTAACCCCCGGTAAAAAAATTTCCTGTGCCGTGAACAAGACGTTTGAAAAGACGCACCGCTGCGAGTACTCATTTTCAAATTTTGAAAGAACGAAAAGACATATCTTGATAACTTCTTTTGCAAAAGAAAGCTCAAATAAATTCTCTTGAAGTTGGAAAAAGAATTTGTGCTAGAAAACTTTTCCTTCCTGGATTTATGTAAAAGTTTGAAGATTTTTTTTCAAAAGTCCTGCTTTTGTTACTGCCGCAGGCGCGAGCCTCGACCTCCCTAATTTCAGAGCTGAAAATGTTGATAAAATATATTATATGCAAACTTGTAAAAAAATTTGAAAATAACTTTTTTGTACAATAGGGAGTATATAATGTTCAAGCTCTATCAATCTTTTAACCTAAATAATTCAAAGAAATAAAATTATGACAGAATATTGTCGGATTTTTCATAACCAATTTTGAACAGCAACGAAGCTCGCTTCAAAGAGACTTAATAAAAGATGTCTAGTCGTTTATATGTTCATGATTTTAAAAGAGCCATTTTCTGTAAGAACCAGGCAGTTTTGGACAATTTGATAGTTTCGAACATTTTAAATTCCTCCATTTTTGGATATTTGGTAGACAATAGTGAAAATTTCAGAATCCCAAAATTTCAGGTCCCCAAAATCCATAATGGCGGATTTACAGGCAATCAAATATTTCACTTTTTTTGACCGTTTTCTTTGGGGTTGGTCTAAAAAGCAGGGTAGCCAATTGGGGTAGCCAATTGGGCTAGGTTGTGGGGTACCTAAATATTTTACAGACCAGAATAGAAATACCGAAAATGAATGCATAGAACCACATTTTACTGACCAGGGAGCACGAATCTGATTGATACTTAGATTGATCATGTATAATTACAAAGATAAACAAAGATATAAATTACCACGTGTTAATGCACGAGGAGTAAGAAATAGAGCTTCATTATAATAGAGCTATTTCAAAAGACTTTTTGTACCTATTATAAGCTGCCATATTAAAAAATTTTGAAAGGAATTAATTGTTTGAAACATCTAAACATGATATAAATTAAACAATAGATTCAATAACAAAGGATTGTTAAGATATGACAAGATTAGAGATCATATGGCCCAAAGGCGATTCCAAAGCTATTATCATCGAATTACAGCTTCACGGAAATAACAATTAAAAACATAAATAAGATCTAAATCTAAAATATTAAAAACTGTTTTGTATATATTTTTTATTCCGGTCTGTAAATTTTCAAACGAAGCCAAGAAGGAAGACAAAATGGCGCCAGGTCTCTTGAGAAGTAACAAAGTTTAGTACCCTTGGAAAAAAGGCTATTGTGGCTGAAGTTCGAAAGGAATCTTAAATTTTATTACATGGAATCATTAACAAGATGTTGTATAGTTATTTCCACATGAAAACAGGTTTCAGATTTCAAAAGTTTAGGCAAAAAAAGGTACCCCATAACCTAGCCCAATTGGCTACCCCATTGGCTACCCTGCTTTTTAGACCAACCCTTTTCTTTGTTACAACTTTAAGAGGCATTTTTTCAAGTTGCAACTAAGATCACATGGGTTTTTATTAATTTTCTCGAAGTATATACCCAATTAGTGCTTCCAAAACAAACAAAAAAAACCCATGTGACCTTAAACGCAAATTCCATAATGGTGGCTTAAAGATGTTCCAAAAGCCCAGGACTTTTTTGGACCAAATTTCTTTGTGGAAATGTGTTAAATAACTTTATGACAGCAGATTTAAGCAAAACTTCTTTTATCAACCTAGGTAAGTCTCAGTTCATGATCATAAGGGGAAAACAAAGTTTTGAGAAAAACAGCTTTAAAGTTTCAAAAAATGTATGGTCAAGAAACAACTTATCTCTTCAAATCAATTATTATTATTATTATTAACGAATATTTATTCAGGATGATTACTTTTCAGTTCTAAAAATGTACAATATTTACATAAATATATACAATAAAACTGTTTTCCGTTGCAGTCCTGATAAAATATAAAAACCTAAATCAAAAAATATAATTAATAAATTAGCTAAAATATTGAAAAAATCTAAAAGGCTCAAGGCACTGGAGAAAAAAGGACAGAGAAAATTAAACGTAGGGCTAAATGCATAGACCAGAAGCAAATTGAGACTCTTCTATGCACTCATCATACCAATAGCAATATATGCCTGTGAAACTTGGTCTTTAAAGAAAAAAGATATGTCAAAACTTTCAGTCTTCCAAAACGACTGCCTCAGAATCATGGCTGCGAAATGCAGAATCGACAGAACGAAAATATTAGATTTAAATCGTAATTTCTTGGTGTCAAGATGGATATCCTTGATATGATCAAAAGGAGGAGAATGAACTGGTTTGGTCACATCGCAAGAATATCAACTATGTGCACAAGGCTTATAAGCGTGATTTTAAGGAAAAAAGACCCTGTGGACGTCCCCAAAAAGATGGAGCAATCTAATCCAAAGACACAGGGATCCCACTTCCTACTGCTGAGCGCCATGCCCGTGACAGAGAAAAGTGGAAAGAGTTTGTCTCCAAGAAGTGTGCAAATATCCCCGTGGTAAGTCAAGCTGAGTCAAGTCTAATCTAGGTAAGTTATTGACTTGAAACTCGGCAGAAATATTCTCTACCATAAAACAGGGATATGTTATAGCGGAGCTGGATGAAGGACGAGAATTCCTTAGCGGATTGCTTCTTTGTCTTTTCTATTGTAAACTGTTCATAACAGAAATCCATCTCTGTCCTCTGAGTGTTCTGTTTTTATAAGAATAATGAAGCAGACAAAGTATTCATGCAGTACGTTTGCACATATTTTGCTATGATGTTCCCGCTTTTCATCAAAGTAATATTTGTAGAAGATTCCCCAAAAGCTTCCTTGTAAATGAAATCTATTTTTATCAGCGTGTGTTATGAATTTGAGAAGCTTTCATGATTTCTCTTTAAAAATTTTGGTTGTAAATATTTTGACAAATATTGTTTTAATTGACTTGAAATTTTTTCCATAATCAGACATACCGACATGCTTTCTGAAAATATCAGTTAGAAAGTGAGGCACCCCTTGGTGTACTGTAGCGCGGTTTTTGAAAAAGTACTATTTATAATCTTAGAGAAGAAACTTCTTATGACGTCAAATACAATTGAGTAAAGTCACATCTGACAGCAAGAGTCAAAATCTGAGTTTTTCTGAAAAAATCATGAAAAATCGCTACTAGACCCACTCAAATTCATCAAAAACATCAACCAATTAAACTTAAACATCACCATAACCATCCATCATGACGTCCACGAGGAATAGAAATATTCCAAATCCGCTTTGCAGTCCTTCATCCTGTGCTGACTACCAAAACGAAGAAAGTCTAACCTGCTCGAAGTGTAATCGACTAGTTCACTACATTTGTACAAGGCTACCACCCTACATGATTGCAGTCTGTAAAGACGGGAGAAGAACTGCGAACGCATGCAAATACGTGTGTTGAAATTGTGTGAAAGTAATTAAAGATCTTTTGGTCCTCTCCCCTCAACCTGGACCTCAACCATCCCTGCGAACGGCTGCTGAGCTTGCAAAATTAAATGAGACGATTAAAGAAAACGAAAAGACAATTAAGAAATTGAAGTCTAATGAACAACAACTTCTTGAGATTATTGAATCTCAAAAAAAAGAGCTCACTAATCTCGAGAAGAAATTGTCTAATGCCCCGGCGTTTCATACTGTCGAATATGTAGAGAGCAAACTGGAAAAGAAACTAGAAACCTTCCGAGCGGAAATCTTAACATCATTGAAAGAGGAATGTAAAAAATCGTATGCTGTAGCCACTTTTGCCAATGTCCAAGTGCCTAGTGACAATATCAAGACTGCCGTTAAAGAGTTTCACGAGGAGGAGGCAGCAGAAGAAAGGGATAAGATCAGAAGATCAAAGAACATCATCATCCATGGTGTTGAGGATCCAACGACAGAGGACGCTACCAAAAAAGATGAAGCATGGGTGAGAACACCATCGAAAAGCTCCACGTCAAAGTTAACATCAAGTATATCTCAAGAATTGGCAAATCAGTAGACGGGAAAAAGCGTCCCCTCATTGTTACTCTGAACAGTGAGGAAGAGAAAATGAATGTTTTTGGAAATCTCCCAGCGCTAAAAGGAATTGATGCCTACAAGGGATGAGCATTTGCGAAGATCTAACTCCAGCTCAAAGAAAAAAGTACAAAGAGGCGGCAGAAGATGCTAAGGCACAAAATCAAACCAAAAAAGATGGAGTCTGGAGAGTGCGGGGTTTTGCAAAAAACGGATTCGGTGTAAAGAAGATAAACGCCAAAGATCAGCAATAAACCAAACACGAAAAAAAGACGTAACAAAGAAGAAAGACGAACAAACTAACGAACGAAAAAACCTTAACACACTATATACTAATGCAGACAGGTTGGTCTAAAAAGCAGGGTAGCCAATGGGGTAACCAATTGGGCTAGGTTATGGGGTACCTCTTTTTGCCTAAACTTTTAAAATCTGAAACCTGTTTTCATGTGGAAATAACTATTACAACATCTTGTTAACGATTCCATGTAATAAAATTTAAGATTCCTTCCGAACTTCAGCCACAATAGCCTTTTTTCCAAAGGTACTGAACTTTGTTACTTCTCAAGAGACCTGGCGCCATTTTGTCTTCCTTCTTGGCTTCGTTTGAAAATTTACAGACCCGAATAAAAAATATATACAAAACAGTTTTTAATATTTTAGATTTAGATTTTATTTATGTTTTTAATTGTTATTTCTGTGAAGCTGTAATTCGATGATAATAGCTTTGGAATCGCCTTTGGGCCATATGATCTCTAATCTTGTCATATCTTAACAATCTTTTGTTATTGAATCTATTGTTTAATTTAATTCATGTTTAGATGTTTCAAATAATTAATTCCTTTCAAAATTTCTAAATATGGCAGCTTATAATAGGTACAAAAAGTCTTTTGAAATAGCTCTATTATAATGAAGCTCTATTTCTTACTCCCCGTGCATTAACACCTGGTAATTTATATCTTTGTTTATCTTTGGAATCATACATGATCAATCTAACTAAGTATCAATCAGATTCATGCTCCCTGGTCAGTAAAATGTGGTTCTATGCATTCATTTTCGGTATTTCTATTCTGGTCTGTAAAATATTTAGGTACCCCACAACCTAGCTCAATTGGCTACCCCAATTGGCTACCCTGCTTTTTAGACCAACCCAATGCAGACCAACTAACTAAAATAAAGAAAAAAAAACTAAATGAAGTGATTTCAAAAGAACAACCCGATATCATTGCAATTTGTGAAGTAAAACCGAAACATTCGAAAAAAGAACGTCTCGTACAAGACTACCACATTGGAGGTGGCTACTCCGATGTCCGAACCCTACGAAACAAATGCCTTAAATAATGTTGGACGTTGAATCATCGTTTTGACACATAAATCGATCAAAAATTTAGTCGAAGTGACACCCAATAGTGAATTTCAGGAGGTATGCTTGCTGGAAATCAAACTCAAAGGAGCGGATTCTTTGCTTTTTGGATGTATGTATCGAAGTCCAACCAACACGCCAACATCAGCAAAAAACAATACAGCACTTTAATCTTCTTCTGAAGGAAATAGCAATGAATAAGAAATGCATCGGAGGAGACTTCAACTATAAAGATATCAATTGGGAAAACTGGTCAACTCCTCACGATGACACGAATGAAGACGAACAATTTCTCGAAGCTTTAAGAGACTCCTTCTTTTACCAACACGTCGATGAACCAACAAGAACTAGAGGTACCGATACGCCATCACTTATTGACCTGATTCTGACAATGCAAACGTAAATGATTGCTTGAAGATGTTGCGAGATAAATTATTCGAGCTTAGGAATCGGTACGTTCCTCGTACGAAGGGGAAACATGCCTACGGAAAAAAGGGAAGTTTTGCAATAGATCAAGATATTCAACAAAGCCTAAAAGAAAAACGTCGCCTTCATCGCAAATGGATAAGATCAATAGTTACAACTTCGGAACAAAGAAATAGAGCTATTTACGCTACTGCGAGAAACAAGGTTACAGGGAATATCAGACGAGAAAGAAGAAGACTAGAAGAACGAATTTGCAGTCAAGCAAAAAGAAGCCCTAAGAAGTTTTGGAAGCATATCCGGAACTCAATGAAGACCTCCTTGATCCAAATGATAAATCATCACTTCGTTTTACTGATGAGCATAAAGCTGACATCCTACAGGATCAGTTTTGCAGTGTTTTTACGAATGAACCTGCTGGATCACTACCTGAGTTTCCATCACGAACAAACACAGATGTGGCATTCGATCTAACAATCGACATGGTCAAAAAGGAACTAAAAGGTTTGAATCCTAATAAATCGCTAGGACCTGATGAGATTCACCCAATCATGCTGAAAAAGCTGGCCTTTTACATAGCCGGTCCTTTACATACTATCATGGCCAAGTCCTTTGTAGAAAGTAAACTACCTGAAGATTAGAAGACTGCACATGTGTCCCCGATCTACAAGAAAGGAAAAAAGAACCTTGTAGAAAATTACAGGCCCGTCAGTTTAACATCAGTTGCGTATTAAGAATCCTAAAGAAACAAATAATGGAACACCTCAGGAATGAGAAATTGCTATCAACCAAACAACGTGGGTTCATGGGTAAGCGATCGACAGTGTCACAACTACTTCACTACTTAGACAAACGTGCGGACTCGATATCCAATGATAAGGTTGCTGACGTAATCTATTTCGACTTCGCAAAGGCATTTGACACCGTTCCACATTGCAGATTACTAAGAAAACTCGAAGCGTATGGTATCAGAGGAAGGGTACTTGGTTAGATGAAAGCATTTTTGTCCGATCATTACCAATATGTGAAGGTCAATGGAAAGTTATCTAAGAAATGCCAGGTGCAAAGTGGTGTACCACAAGGAAGTGTCTTAGGTCCACTCCTTTTCGTTATTTACATCAATGATCTAACTGAAGTTACCAACTCAGAAATGTTCCTCTTTGCCGATGACACAAAGCTTGTTGAAGAAATAAATAACGCTGAAGATGCAATTAGACTTAAGCACGATATCGAGGCAATGGAAAAGTGGTCTGGTGACTGGTTGTTGAAATTCCATCCTGACAAGTGCCACGTGTTGACATTAGGGAAATTCTGGAACATTCAACATGCACATCCTTATGAGATCACTGGCTCTGTCCTAGAACATGTTGATCAAGAGAAGGATCTTGGAGTGATTATTGATAGTGAATTGAATTTTGAAGAACACATCTACACCAAGATCAAGAAGGCTAACTCGATCGTTGGATTGATTAACAGAAGCTTCGACTTCCTTTCTCCCGAGATGCTCCGCACACTTTTCATTGCATTTGTGAGACCTCACCTTGTGTACGCGCAAGCTGTTTGGTCTCCACGACTGATCAAACACTCTGATGCAATTGAAAGTGTCCAACGTAGGGCCACAAGATTTGTCGGTGGTTATAGAAACCATTCATATGAAGAACGTTTACAAGTCATGAACCTACCCAGCCTCAAGATGCGGCGTAAAATCGGGGACATGGTGGAAGTATATAAACATCTTAAAGGGATCCTCCGGTCATTTTGTTTGGCTTTGAATTTTCGTTTTATGAATATGAGAAGGAAAATCTATTTCATAAAACGTAAAAATCTCTTATAGAGCCATAAATGAAATTTTAAAACAGTCGAAGCTTCATAAAAAGATTATCTCTTCGACCTTCCCTTCCAAACAGCTGAATCGAATGGTGCGTATGTGACGTCACTTGTTACCCTCTCTTCTTTTATAATTTGTTTAACAGAAGAGAAAGCTTCAGATTTTTCAAGTTTTTTCTCTTTTTTGTCTAGTGATAAGTTATCTTTCTTTCAATTCTTCTCCCTTCTGTGAACGGTTAAAACTTTTCCTTGTAAAAAATATTATCCTAGGAAAATGGAAGGTAGGAAAATAATGGGTTTGCAGTTCCAGTCAACGCGAAGCGGGGAGAAAACGACTACCACTAGTACATCATTGACTACACCAGAAAATAGAACAAATCAACAAGATCAGTCAGAAATAATTGGGAGATCTGAAAGAAATGATTGGTGTAAATGTGATAGATGTAGTGTTATGACGGCCTATGGTTTCTTGGAGGAGGATGAATTTGCTGCCACAAGATAATTAAGAAAGCCGATTCATATTACGCTATGGAGAGAAATAAATGCGCAACTCAACATTCTGATAACACTAAATTTATTCTTGATAAGTCTTATCCGTACATAGGTTTGGTTATCTTACATGATTTATTCAGTGATTACTTGCCTCCACGTGACAAAGCTACTACCAGAAATTATTGATATGTCGCGTATAAATATTTCACTTGGTGGGCTCATAGCAAAGGAAAAAAGAATGTCCGTAGAAGATTACCAACTTGTGTGCTAAGAACTGTAAGGGAGAGATTTCCCGCTCCTGATGGTGTATACGTAGGATTCAAGGCAGGGGTAGCTACCACAGATAACCGTATGTCATCATTGAGATTAGTCGAAGAGGAAGAAGAACTCAACGAATAAAAAAGCTGAATAATATTAGACAAATATTCATGAAATAAAAAAAAAAGAAATCTATTGATTATCTTTCACTGCCATTCTGGAAAACTTTGTAGAGCGTTCGATAGTTTGTTCTCTAGCAGGCCTTTCAGCAGGTGTAACGTAAAGCCGCTTTCTCTTTGTCATTAACTTCCTATTTCCATCTACGACTGTGTGGTAGCATCGAACAGCAATGTCTCGAAGGAAGTCGTATGATTTCTCCTTCTTGACCTGCTTTGCCACAAACCGGTGGGAGTATTTGTGATAGGCAATCTTGAATCGCCCTACCAACTTTCCCTGATTGAGCGTTTGTTCCCTATTGATATTAAGGTTGTGGTCTAAGGCAGCAAGCATCATACCACATTCCATTTTATCCTGCTCGTAAAAAATAGATTTGGGCAGGTACCTTATCTTCAGTGCATGGAGAACCTCCAAGTGTTGTATAGACGTTTAAATTGAGCTTGCGAAGACCTTTTTGGAATTCAGCGTTAAAGATAATCTTCTTCAAGGCTTCGTGTGGTTTAGATCCTGCCTTTAGCCAATCATACTGATGTGATTTGTCATGGGGTGGGCAACTTGTGTATTGGTTTCCTGGAAATTCGTATCTGTCAACAATGTGAACAATCACGCTGTTAAACCGCTCTGTCAGCTCTTCTTCGTTTTCGTTGCAATTTCGTACCGCCCAATAAAAATGATTTTCTATCATTGGAGCCCAATCTGCCAGCTTCTCGTATCATTCTCTAACTATATTCAAAGGCAAAATATATTGCAACCGTTCTCGTATTTCCCGTGATTTTTATCGCAAAACACCCATAAAAATGAAATGATGAAGTTATATGAAAGTTTCACAAGCAAGGTTTTTCATTTTTTAAAGGGAGAAAAAAAAAGAACATCAAATAAAAATGAAAACGTTATTGATAATCTCAGTCCAATTTACTGGAATTCACTGTAAAATAAGCTTTTCAACTTCTTATGTGACAACAATCTACGTCACAACCCATTACTTTCAGCATCCGGTTAAAAATTACGTTTTAAAACAAGATGGCGACTATTGATATTTCTTTCTCTATTTGTTAAACAAAAAGTGCTCATAATCTCCTTATGTGGAGCTTTTGAGGGAAAAGAGAAACGTTTTCGTAGATGTTTTTATGTTAGCAGTGATATGAGAGAAACTTTAAAAAAGGCCGGAGGGTCCCTTTCATCATCATCCTTCATCATCCTTCGACCTAGGTCCGAATGGACCTAGGTCGGAAACAAACAATAACCCTCCCTCCACAGCTCTCGATCAGCCATTGCAGTGCCCAGTTCCTCAATCTCTAGCCCTGTTTCTCGTTTCAAAGTATCAAGAAAAGTGCGCTTTCTCGAGCGCCTAGTGCCCGCAGGACACCAAAGTAAGATCTCAGACACCATTTCGTTTTTCGCACGGAAACAGTGACCTGAGAAAGAGAGCATCCTGCTAGTCAGGACAGAGGAAATTCTTGGGAGTCCATGATATATCTCTTGAAGGGTTGGGTGGTTGCGCCAATCAAGATTCTGGACTCTTTTCAAAAGATTTGTATAGCAGCCATCAAGGTTCTTCAGCATGGTTTTTGTCATGGTCCAAGTCTCCGAGCCATATAGAAGAATGGGCTCGACAAGACTTCTAAAAGTTTGAAGTTTAAGAGCGTTAGACAAATTAGAGTGCCATATCTTGTTTAACTTATTACAAGCTTTCCAAGCTAGACCTTTCCTAATTTTAAAATCGTTTTCAGAGCTGTTAATATGAGAGCCAAGATATTTAAAATCCTTCACAAGTTTGATATTGACACCATTCTTGGAAGTTAAAGGGAGGACAATCCCAGAGGAGCTGATAAATTCAGTTTTTCCAGCATTGCAATAAAGACCGACTTGACTGGCCGAAGTTTCAAGTGAGTGAAGAAGACTTTCAAGATTTTGAATACTCTCAGAAACTAAGGCAAGATCGTCAGCAAAGTCAAGATCGGTCAGAAAAAGGCCGCGGTTACGCTTGCGCAGGGGAACTTTAATTTTGATTCCCTTGTCATTAGATAAGTCAACAGAAATTCTTAAAACATAATCTAAAACAATGATAAAAAGAAAGGGAGCTAAGGTGTCACCTTGTAGAACTCCAGCATGAATGTCAAAAATATCAGTGTCTCCGTCAGCTGTAATGACCTTTGCTTTGGTGGACACGTAGAGTGCCCTGATGGCTGAAATGAGTTTCTCTGGAATGCCGTACAATTTAAGAATTTCAAACATTTTTACACGAGATATGGAATCAAAGGCTTTTTTAAAGTCAACAAAGCAGATAAAAGCATCTTTGTTAAGTTTTCGCATTTCTTCCAAAATACGTCTGATGGCTAAAATCTGTGTAAGAGTACTTCTTCCCTTCCGAAAACCATTTTGGTTTTTTCTTAGAAGAGGATCAAGAACTGGAACGATACGTTGTAAAAGAAGTTTGTTGAAGATTTTGGCGGCGATAGGCATAAGAGTGATGCCTCTGTAGTTGGATGCTAAGGTCAAATCACCCTTTTTTGGAACAGGAATGATACCGCCAGTTAACCAAGCAGAAGGGGGAGTTAGAAACTCAAATGTGTGATTACAAAAATCGAGAAGCATTTCCATAAAGACGGGATCTTTCCAAAGCAGAGTTGGAATATCATCAAGGCCTGAAGATTTATTATTTGAAAAAAGTTTAACGCAATTTGAAAGTTCATCAATTGTAAAAGGAGAAGTTGATATGTCAAGCTCATCAAAAATTTGAGTTAAAGGGAGAGCATTAGTATTTAAAGTAGGTTGGTTTCCAAGTAAAGTTTTAAAGTGGTTGAGCCAGTTTTCTCTTCTTTTATCTGGTGAGCCACCTTTGAGCTGAATAGAAGGGTGGTCTTTTCGACCTGTTAGATCATTGATCGTTTTCCAAGCGGCCGAGTGCTGATGGCTAACATGAAGATTGGAAATTGAGTTTATCTTACCCTGAATAAACATCGATTCGGCGTTAAGGTAGGCATCATCCAGAGCTTTTTGAGCATCAGAGAGGATTTTTGATGTTCTTCTTGTAGGGCGTCGCTGATGTTTTAGTTTGGCCTCTACAAGTGCATTCCGTGCATCAGAAACAAGGTTGTTTTCAAAGAGATATTTCTTTTTGACTTTTTGTTTCTTTGGTAGAAGAGCAAGACTAACTTCTTTATTAGCTTTAATCAGATTTTGGTAACTTTTCTCAATGTCGTCGTCTGCTTGAGCCAATGTATCAAATCTATTTTTCACTTCAATAGTGTAAGTAGTTCGGAGGTCGTGGTTACAATAAACCTGTTGCCAATCGATGGATTTCATTGGGTCAGGTTTAGACTTTTTAGATGATCTAAGGCTAAGAGAAATGCGACAGGAAACAATTCTGTGGTCAGAACCAACAGAAGAAAAAGAAGAATAGGACTGAGCATTGCGAACACTGTTCCTCCATTTGTTTCTTACAATCATATAATCTAACTGAGAGAGGCTTCCTGAAGGGTGTTGGAATGACCAGAGTTTGGAAGCCTTTTTCATAAACATTGTATTTGTTGCTAGTAATTGAAACTGTTGCATGAAGTCAAAGAGTTTGTTACCGTTCCGATTAGTTAATGGGTGGAAAGAGAACTTAACGTTGTCTAGGCCAAGCTGAGCATTAAAATCACCAGATATCACCAAGAAGTTGTGGGCAGGGGTGTTAAGGACAGCCCTAGAAAGAGAAGAGTAGAATTCATCAACTTCAGATTCATCAGAAACGTTGGTGGGGCTATAGCAAGAAATGAATGTTGTTTTCGGATTGCTATTAAATTCGGCGACAATAATACGGCTTGATACTTTTGAAAGTGAAATTAGGTTGTTCGCTGCCTTAGGAGAGAGTAGTAAACCTATGCCCCCTATGGTCGAACCCTGAGAGTTTTTCCAAGCAGAGGATGTTATAAGTTTATTTTTACCAATATTAGTATGTTGAAAGTTAACCTCAGGATGTAATGCTCTATGTTCTTGGAGACTAAGTATATCAATATTGCATTTGGAAAAACAGGAGAGTAGTTCCTGTTTGCGACTAGTTAAAGTAAGAGTACGCGCGTTAAAAGTGTGGGTCCCTTTAATGTCTACGATAAAACTTTCCTATGTCAGAAACTCGTTCTTCGAAATCGACATCACCGTAAGCACAATCTCGAATTACAGAGGAATTTCGCTGAAGACGGCATTAGATGATACCAAACGAATTCACTTTACTATAGGAGCATTGATACTTGGAACGGTTTGGCAACCAATGTTGTAAATGCACCGTCAATAGGGAAATTCAAACTAGAATCGACAAACGAATGGAATAATGAGATCTATAAATTGTAAAGATGTAAGATTGTTTCATAGAGGTCAATAGACCTGAGAAATACACTTCTATAAATTAAAATTAAATTAATTATAACTTTACTAATGAAAACAATGTTTTTCATTTTTTTAAATTGTTATTCACCAATGTTTTACAGGCCTTCTTGATAATTAAAAGTTTTTAATCGTGAACAATAAATGCAGCAGCAGAATCATTGGCTAAGAGGAAATCCAAATTTCACGAGTTTGTAATTAAAAAAGTTAAATTTCATATCAAATTTTAATGTCAGGGACAGAGATAGAACAAGGCTTTTTTAAATGTGCGTTATCCAGCTCCGCTATAACATATCCCTGCATAAAAGGAATATTCATAGAAAAAAATTTGGGTTGATGACATCATCATTAAGGTAATGAAGTCATCACAAAGTTTCACAATTACCTCTGACCAGTGAAAAAGTACTTTCCACTAAAATAGTAATTAAAGTTAAACAAATAAACGTTTCCTAATTCTGTTTTGATTTTCTGAAAGCCATAATAAATATCTTTAACATATTTGCTGGTTTTTAACATACCGATAAAAGTTTTGTTTTGATTGAAAGGTCTGATGATGCTGATTTAGTAAAAACAAGTGCGACAAGATTAGAAAAAGTTTTGAAACAATGAAAATACATTGAATAAAAAAACATTTCTCAAACAAAGGGACTTAAGCTGATACTCTTTCAAACATTTTTATGTTTATAATAAATAGAACGTTTTCTATTTTTCTTTTATAATCAAAACATTCGATTGTAAATTTTCTTAAAATCAACTTTGCTATTTTTTTGTTTACAAAAGCAATAGAATGTGAGATCGCATCTCAAAACAACTTTTGATCTTTCACTTGTTTGCAGGATATCGTCGCATAAAAAAGTAGCTTTAATTTATCTGACTCAGCATGAAGACACTGCCTAAAATAAGCTCCTTTTATTCCCGTAGAAAACCTTTAACGTTTAAGATTAATGTGTAGAAGATGAGTAAAATTTGTTAAAAAATAATAACATTATTTTTGATGACGTCATCAATTTTTGAAAATGTCTTCATAGTTTTCTAATACGCATTATTGATACCTAAAACCTGTCAAAATTTGAAGTAAATTGGATGCTAGCCTGGGAATCCATGCTATGATTTCTTCTTTGATAAACTGATGGCGAAATGTATAGCATGGTATGGGTTGAGAGTTTGAATTTCTCAGATCCTTATAACGGTTGAAAACATAGCCAATCAAATTTTGTTATTCTTTTACTGGTCACACTTTCTTAGAGAAAGCGCAACTTTCGAAATTTGGTTTTTATTTTAGTAAGTGAGGACAGCGCTAAATTCGAATTTCCCACTGTAAAAAATGTGAGTCCAATATTGGACTCACAGCTCGAACCCGTCTTGTGTACATCAAATTATAAAAAAACACACGACGGGTCTCCTGTCTAATTGGATGCCTATAACAAAAGTTATGCTGTATTTAAGACTTTGTGATTTTACAGGGTTTTAGCTGGATTTTATGACATGCCTGCACAAAAAAGTCATAAAACCTGATCTGGTAGGTGTATAATTGTAAAATTTAGTAAACATGCTCCTGATAAGATTATATTAAAAGTCAGAAACTTTCAGCAGGCTAAGTTTGATATTATAAGAAAGAGGAAGATCTAACTCTAAAAATAACAGTTGTTTTTGTGTGATCGGTTTTCAAAATAAAATTTCACTTTTCAAAATGAGCCTGTATATCGATTGTTTTCTAAAACGATGGAAATTATGTATGAATTATGTTTTTAAATCCCAACCGCAACTGTTACAAAATATCACATATTATTTACATTTAAAAAGAATAAGGAATGCCATATTACTTCGAATAAAATCCCCCTTCTTTTAAATACCCCCCCCCCTTCAAATAAACGCCCCTCCTAAAAGAAAAAATATTTAATAAACGCCCCTTCGAATAATTGCCCCTTTAGGAGATGGGTGTTTATTAGAAACTTGTGACTTTAATACTTCAATACCAGTGTTAACTGGGTTTAAAAAGGAAGATTTTAGTCAGTTTCTTGTAACCAGAGCAGTTTTCAATGCAATTTTAGTTTTGCACTAAAATCCTGATAAAGAACCAAAACAAAGGGTATATTTGCTCTAAATATTCAACTAAAGACTAAAATAATTTAATAAATGTCCCCTTCTTTTAAACGCCCCTCTCGAATAAACGCCCCACCTAAAATTGAAAAAAATAAATAAACGCCCGGGTGTATATTCGAAGTAATACAGTAAATCTGTAAAACTTTAAAGATTAGATCTAAAATTACCATAAAAATAAAATACCACTTTTCTTCAAGAAATTTCCATTTTTTCTTCTTTATTTTCTTCATTGCTTTTCATCTTCCTACCTTAAGGGAAGAAATTTTCGCGAGAAGAAATTTTCGCGGAAGAAATTTTCGCGGAATTTAATTTCGCGAATTAGGGCATAATTCGCGAAATTAAATTTCCGCGAAACACACCAAAATGGTTAAATCGCGAAATTAAATTCCGCGAAATTCGAATTTTTTTTTTTTATTATTTTGTTGTTATTGACCAGATGTTACTTGATGAAAAGATGGACACAATTGATTTTAAGCATATAACGTGTATTTTTTATCAAATATAAACAAATATAAACAACTCCGTGATGCTTAAAATTTAATCTAAGTTGAAAACTTCTTCTCATCGCGAAATTAAATTCCGTGAAACTATTGAAATCGGCTCATTCGCGAAATTAAATTCCGCGAAATTTGCCATTTTGAAACTCTGATTCGCGAAATTAAATTCCGCGAAAATTTCTTTTCGCGAAAATTTCTTCCCTTAAGGTATTCAAATTCTTTTGTATTCTCCTATTTTATCATTTCTATTAATTTATTCAGCTTGGATTCCAAGGCTAGCAGACAGTTAGTTATGTAATGTATAGCCAAACCTGTTACTATCCTGACCTTACAAATTGAGCTGATCAAACTGATTTTTTTTATCAAACTGATGTAACCTGTTCAAACATGATCCATGATGATCTATTGGGGCTCGATTATTTCATAGGTTTGATAAATGTTGGATCAGCATTAAGAGTTATAACTGATAGATTCAAAATTCCATTAAATATAGACTTTTTCTTAATCACAATGTCATTACAAATAAAATGGAACAGTTTTGGGCTTTTCTGAATCACAATGAGTACAAAGGTTTATTAATTAACTTGATTGGAACATGCAGGAGGGTTTTTGGAACAGTCAGGAACATTCAGGAACCTTTACGGACGCTAGGACATTACTTGGATGCCCTAAGATGCCTAGTAAATACAGGAATCGATCAGGATCCAAGTCGCTTTTTTCACTGAAATGCTCTTATCTTATATTTAAAGTCGATTGTGATAAAAATAACTCATGGCTCCGACTGGGGTTCTAGGTCCCCCCCCCCCCTACAAAAGTAGGCCCCCCTGAGAACAAGTTCCCCCCAGCCTGATAAAATTTTAGGTCCCAGTATAGGAGAAAGATTCTATGGCATTCACAAAGCCCTATTTACATGTGTGTGCACTTTTCGAGAAGGAATGTCTTCATTTTTGCATTTTAAGGATCAGATCACACTTTGCATGAAAACATAAAGGTTTAGAGAAATTAAAAACCAACAGTAAAGAAAAATATTTAAAAAGTGTTATTTAGCCCCCAGAGTTACATAACTAATGCAGGTCCCCCTAAGATAGAGCTTCCCCCGCCTGTTGGGAAAAACAAGCAGCTCCCACCTCTTATATGGCAAATTTTAGGTGTAGCTCCCCCCGTTCAGGCGGGGGGGGGGGTGCGAGCCATGTAACTCAAAGTAAATTCTGAGAAAGGCACTTCCTAAATCTAATTTTTGGATTTTTTGTTTACATGTAAATAATATACAGTGAAAATCTTTTGAAAAATCTGTTTTCTTTCCTTTAAAATTGTGGATCTTTGAAACTTGGGCCAATTTGCCCAAAAAAGGGCACTTATGATAAACCTCTGACTTTAAGAGCAGTTTCAGACATGATCTTAAGCTTAAAGACTCATTTCAAAACATGCTTTCATGGAAGACAACCATTGCTACTTTGAAAATTCATGATATTCAGCACTACAATGTCTTCGTCATCACTATGGTGACGTAAAATCAGTCAATATTTCCCTTGCAACCAAGAAGTCTAGAAAACACAATAGTTCAAATTTTGAAAATATTTGAGACCAATTAGCTGGCTTGGTCACAAGTGTCAAATTGATGCTGTATACTTTAGAAGTCTTTATTTTATGGTAGTCTTCAACTTACAATTAAACTTTCAATATGGTATTTAAAGGCAGTTAACTTAAAGGGCATATCCTAAAATGGTGGTTAAACATTTTCATTTTTGTTTTTCCTTCAAGTCAATATCAATATTTTTTAAGCCTTCTTCCACATTCGTCTTCAATAAATTTAGATGTTTGACTTCTCAAAAGGTTTTATTAGTAATCTGTTTATCAAGATTTTCAAAAGGTAATAACAATGATAAAGAAAATGAAATTTTAGGACGAGAAGATCATTATCATTTCAAATCTGAAGTGGAGTTTTGAAAATAACTTTTAAAACAATAATAGTTACAGAATTGAAAAGAAATAAGATTTGTTGTTTTTTTTGTTATATGTTTTTCAGTACCTTTTTTTGGTTAATTGTTGTATATTGAAGTAAAATGCGAGTTTCAATATGTCTACTTATAATTTCTGGTTTATAGTCAAATTACTTTTGACACCTAGGATAAAAAGACAGTTGTTCAATAATTCATAATTTTTTTTCCATTCTTAAAAATATTGGCTGGTTAAGATTCTAAGTTATAAAAGAATAAACACGTTTTGGAGAAAGGTGAAAAGTTTTATTATTCGACTGTGATATTAGTACTTTTTTATTAAATTTAAACATTAACATGCTTTACAACACTCTTCAATACTAATATGCTCTTTTTGCCCGAAATTATTATATTGTTTTGATTAAAGAAGGGGAGCAGAATTTTTTTTGTTATTAATTTCACATTATGATTTGCCTGACTGCTTTTTGATAGTAATGACTACCGTTGATTATTATTATAATTGCATTAGGAATACTATATTTTTCTTCTCTTTTTTGAGCTACATCATTTGCCATAATTTCATCAATATATTCAGCTGTATTAAATAGGTAGGACTTTCTGAGGTTTCCATTTGATAAATTTAAAATCAAGACAAAATTCATGACGCATGAAGGAATTTCCTTTGAGGTATTTTTTAGTATTTCCTTTTTCCAGTGGACTTGATATCACATTTCGATCTAAAGCCTATTGCTGAGGGAAGGTTCAATTTCTGTTCATTCATCTCTCACTGTTGTAGTGTTTATTTTAATAACATATCATGTATTCAGTAACTGTACACCATGAAACTGTGAGGTTTATACAATCTCGTGTCTTTTTATAAACCTTCTCTTCTCTATAGAAAGTTGACTTTATTGTTTAAGGAAATGGAGAGGAGACTTCTGTCTTGTAATCAAAAAAAAGTTAGTGACATGTCATTTCTCTTCTACCGTCCTTTTAATTAGTTGATATGAGAAAATCCAATTCTACTCATTAATTGAAAAGTTGTTAGATTAGTATTACTGTGTGATTTCTACCTAACAAGAAATGACAAATTGTCTTATTGAGCTTGGTTTTTTAACTACTATGTCTCTTATTTTATTTTATAGACTAAACTACTAAAAACTTTACGAAATTATGACAAAAAATGGAAAAAGTTTTAACATTTTGTTTGGTTAGTTTGGTTGTTTTTGGAGAATGTACTCGATTCCAAAGAGAAGAACTTGGTGTACCAGATAGGTTACGTTTTACAAGTGGAAAAAACACTTATTATAACTGCGATATTTTTAATGGACAATTGGTTTCTAATTTGAAAATAGGACTTCACATCTACAATCACAAATCTGTAATCAACTTTGCCATCAATGATACAAATTTCAATGTTGTTGCAGAGAAAGTACAAGACTTTTACTTCGCCCATATTAGAATTGTCAAAAAACCTGCTAAACTTAATGAGGTTGTTATAAAGCTTGTGGCGAAGGACGAATCTGGTATTTTTATAGACGAGACTTTGTTACGTATCAACAGCCCCAAAATTATCACAACATCTGCTCCTGTATTTGTGAACAGTTCAGATACAAACATTGATGTTTATGATGATGTATTTGTTGGTAGTACAATTGGCCATCTTCTCATCACTAACAGAGATGCGTCGGTAATCTACTATCTTGACCAAAAAGACTCGATAACATTGCGCGAATTTGGTGTTACTGTTGATGGGAGTATAATTGTAACAAAAAGACTCAATCATGAGCGTAAAAATAATTTCAAATTCCAAGTTAATGCAAAACATTCGAATTTGGGACCTTCAGCTTCAATAACCTTGACTGTGACTGTAAAATCAGGTACGAGCCCTAAAAAGATACCAGAGCTTAGAAGGCTATATCAACCATTGATAAACCAGAAACCAAAATCAGCTTATTCCGTATCAAAAAATGGGTTGATCAAATTCTCCTTAAGTGAACTTGCACCAAAACACACCATTTTAGGAGGGATTGGTGTTAAACCTGATCAAATCAGATATGTCATTGGAAATGGCAATGATGGAGAATCTTTTTCGATTGACAGTGAAACTGGTATCATAAGTGTTAACAATGCAAGTCAAATTGATTATGAGAGAAAGAAGGAATTCACTTTAGAAGTCAACGATTATCCCAAAATCTTTCATATTTCGAAAATGATCGAGATTACGATTTTGGATGAGAATGATAATTCCCCTATTTTCACCAAGAACAAATATACAGCTTCTATTGATGAAAATGCACCCATTGGTGAAAGTGTAATTAAGGTTTCTGCCAGTGATAAAGACTCTGGAAGCAATGGTCTAGTGCATTATACATTCAGTAATAAACGGGAACACCCATTTGCCATTCAACTCGATGGTACCATTACTGTTGCAGCATCATTAGATCTCATTAATCAGAATTCGATTCATTATCTGTATGTCAAAGCACTGGATATGGGTCAATCTGTTCGTCGGGAAACAGAGACCCTGGTTGAAGTGCACATCAAAAGTATTAATAACCATAAACCAGTATTGAAGAATGTGAAGTGTGATATCTTTTACAATGTTGAACGAAAGAATGAAGAACTGTTCAAGTTAGAGGCCGTTGACGAGGATGTCAGTACTTCCATCACTTTCAGTACCGTTGAGAAAAGTAAAGATATTTTCATCAATCAATCTTCAGGTGTTGTCTACTGGAAAGGTGATTTAACTCAACAAACAGCAAAAATCAATTTCCTTGCTTTTGATGGTTTACATACTTCAGATCGTATGCAAGTCATTATCCGTTTTGTGAACGAGCAAAGCTCCATTTCATGTCAAACTTATTCTGAATACGAAATTGTCAAAGAAAAATTGGAAAGGAGAAAACTTCTACCGAAGCCAGAAAAAAAGTCGTCCTCTACAGTTAGACCAAACTCAAAGCTTTCTTTTGTGGAAACACCCGGAAGTTCAGTTTACATTTCAGAGAATTCAGAAATCGGAACTTTTGTTGGGAAATACCGCGTGGTGAACCCAAACCCACAATCCTATGGTATTGTTTTGTTTTCAATCACCAATGGTAACCATGAAGGGAAATTCAACATTGATTTACACAATGGAACTTTATTTCTTCGTGGTAATCTCGATCGTGAAAAGACATCTCAATACCGTTTGGAGATCGAGGCCAGCGATAGCATCTCAGAGAAGATTACGACAATACTGGAAGTTGAAGTCACCAACGTGGATGACACTCCACCCGTCTTTGAGAATAATGGCAGATACAACGTACAAGTGAAGGAGAAAGAGAATATTGGAAGGACCATTGTTACTGTGAAAGCTAATGCTGTCGGTGATTATGGTCTGACTTACTCTCTTGTTACTCCTTCCACCATCTTTGAAGTCGATGGCAAAACTGGTATTGTTCGATTAAAGTCCAGTGTGGCCAAACAACCCTACAAAGAGTATTTTATTGAGATTCAAGCAGCTAATCAGACCATGATGAATCCATTGTATGGATATGCTGTAGTTCATGTCAAAGTTATCGGACTGCAAAATCATCCGCCTCTGTGTTTGATTGAAGAGCAACGCATCGAGATTTCCACCAGCACGTTAGCAGGTGTCATTATCGGCCGCGTCTTCGCTTATGACGTAGACGAAGGGAAAGCGGGCAAGGTGACATTCGCTGTCAAAAACAAAGACAATACACATTTTGATGATTATTTCTCAATCAACCGAAAATCAGGCCTAATAACGTTGAAAAAGGATTTGTCTGTCCATGACAAAGGTATCGTCTTTCGAATCCAGATCGAAGTTTCAGATCAAGGGAAACCAGCACTGTCCACTATTTGTCATCTCTATAAAATCATTGTTGAAGATTCTGGTGCAACTCAACCAAGTTTCACGCATACCAATTATCCAGTCTCTGCATCCATCCCATACAACAGTAGCAGAGGAACGTTTGTCACTAAGCTGAAAGCTGTGCTCCCTGGACAAGAAACTTCCGTCAATGTTAGATATTCACTTATTGATGGCACTGGTATCGGACTTTTCACTATCGATAGCGTATTGGGTTCCATCTACGTCTCGGATAACACAACAGTCATGCCTTTCTATTGGCTGACCGTACAAGCGTACATGTTTTCAGATTCAACTAGCTATAGGAATGCTCATGTTTTGATTCAAGTCAGTGGTCAACGGCAGGGAAGTTTGTTCTTCAAACCAAGCGTCTATCATGTGAACCTCCCTCACAAAGAAGAGGATGCACGGTCAGTTGTTCAACTCTATGCTACAGACGGCGCTGGCAGATATAATCTCAAAGGCTTGAAATACACCATCCACGCTGGTGATAAAAAAGAATCATTCAGTATCGACAGCAATGGTTTGATGACCACAAAAGACATTCTAGATATCGGTTTGTACCATTTGAACGTCACTGTATCCAACCCAAACAATAAAACTTTCATTTCGTATGGTTACGTTGTGTTGGACGTTAAAGCAGACAATTCGGAACCTCCAGTCTTCAGTGGGCCAGCTGACCCTTCTCAAGCAGTGCGCATATTTGAAACATCAACGCCAGGTTTCAACCCACCTTATTTGTTTCAAGTCTCTGCTCTGAATCCGTCTTCAGATGAACGTACCACGTACCAGAGTACAGACACGGATACGTTCACTATCGATCGGTTTACTGGTGCTGTCAAAAGCAAAGCATCTTTGAAAAGTGGTGGACAATACTTCTGGTCTGTCAGGGCAACCAATCAAGCTGGAAAAAGCACAAGCAAATTCTATTACATTGTTGTTGGAAGACGTCCCGCTGTTCAAACCAAAATCAATTTCAAGAAAAGAGTGTAAGTTCTTTACCCATTCTTGTTGATTTTTGTGTGATTTAGCTCGATTAAATTTTCAGATCTCTGTGTTGTAGTTTCGGAAGATTCGTATCCTATGATTTTTTTTGTTTTGAACCTTCCAGGGTATTTCACCAAGTATATAACTAAGTAATCTTTGAATGGAAATACAATAACAATTCTCTTTCCACTTATTAGATACCATGTAGTCATGAAGAGTGGGTCGCTGGCAAAAAGTGTTATCGACCTACAAAAAGAAATCATCAGCTCACATTCAGAATACAAATCATATTTTTATGTCCTTTCTGGGAACGATCTACAGAACTTTCATTTCCCACCGGCAGGTAAGTCTCACATTTTGATGTCAATTATTTTCAATTATTTGTTTGAATATGATTATCTTCCATAAAACAGAAGTTATTATTGCCTCGTTTACTCTGTGTGCATTGTCTTTTTGATAAAAAGATTTCTGTACGGAGACCTCTGCGATGAAGTATAATTTACATAGTGTGAACCCCCCTTTTTTAAGGGGGTGGGATCTAACTGTTCCAAAAATGCTTTTTAGGGGTGGGGTGAAATAAAATTTAGGGGGGGGTGTTTGATCCCTCTGCTCACTATGATTTATAAATGGCGTACTGTATAACCCGGACCCGGACCGGACGCTGGACCCCTAGAAAACCCGGACCCGGACTTTTACGAAAACCCGGACCCCTCGTAATTTTTCGAGAAAACCCGGACCCCTCATAATTTTTCGAGAAAAACCGGACCCCTCATAATTTTTCGAGAAAATCCAGTGAAATGTGAGTAATGTATCATGATTCAAGTCGACTGATATAATTATATACATAATATATGTTACAAGTTCCCAACGGATTCTCAAGCTCGGTTATAATAAAACTATTAGATGTTAGTAGCAGACCCGACTGACAATTGTTATGTAGCAGGTTGAAACATGAGTTTCTGCTGGAAAGATGCAGTTTGTTTTCAAGTTAAATCTTCAAAATAAAACAAACTGCGTGGGTTTCTTTACTTCCAAACAACCTACCAATAGTTTTGGAACACTCCATAATAAAGGAAGATGGCTGTTCTTGTGGATTGACTTTCTGGTATTTCCCATATAAACACGATGTGACATGAAAGTGAAGAGACATGATTTGTTGGTTTTTGTTTGATTTGTTGACTCATATATCTCATGGCAAATGGGATAGCAAATGACTTTTCATGTATTGCTTGGCTCTACATATGATACCTCTAACTTTGAACACCTCCAGAATGTTGAAAAAAGCACTTTACGTTTACGAGATAAGTTTCGATTATAATTTTCTTGGAAATTTTTAATCGACAGATTTGACTCGGCGTCAGTTTTGTTTGGTTGATAAATCTTTAGCTACACCATGACCATGGGATGATTTTCAATAAACTTTTGTTGTTATACAATGACTTTTTATT
The DNA here is from genome assembly GCF_902728285.1 of Clytia hemisphaerica. Classification (NCBI taxonomy): domain Eukaryota; kingdom Metazoa; phylum Cnidaria; class Hydrozoa; order Leptothecata; family Clytiidae; genus Clytia; species Clytia hemisphaerica. The sequence goes on along the minus strand of NW_027103734.1, from coordinate 1,325,123 downwards.
TCTGGCTTGGTTATAACAGAACAGTATTTGATCTTATGTACGTTCACGTGAAATGAATCTTGGCTCTTGACTTGGGGTAAACATAAGTTTGTGTATGACAGAAAAATTCCATTTTTGCAACTAGAAGTTATGGAAATGAGCTGATGCAAAACATTTTAAGCAACAAGTATCATGATCATTAAAAGCAATGAAATGCCACACAGTCACTCTACACATGGTACTTTATGCCTCCAGGCTGCTCCAGCCACCCATGATTGGTATCAGAATGTTGGAAGAAAAAAAATTTAACTAGAAATTGTTTATAGAAATTATATTGACTTATTTTTACAATTTTGACGGTGTGGGTTTTGTTGGTTGATAATGTTCACACCGTGGGATGGTTTTCAAAAAACTGTTATATTGATAGTTGTTTGTTGGAATTGATTACCAAAAAAAAGAGAATCTTTTTTTGATAAATGCTCAGGGGGAGGGGTACAGAGGCAGGGTACTCAGCCATGGGGTACTACCGTCAACTGCTCCAACTTGAGTGACGTCAAACGCTCACATTCGCGCGTGTTCCACTACGACACAGTGCCCTGTGTCTGTACACCCCCCTGAAATGCTTTATTTTTTCACGAATCAAAAAAACCGTGCGGATGGTTGACATCTTTCTCTAGTCTTGTATAACCAATGCAGTGTCTATTTTCAAATCTTGAAAACTCTATATCTACTGAATTGAAGCTCTGACTAGCTGTTTTTAAAACTTTTAGCCATTTTTTTTCTTTGTATATTGCTATTAAAGATAGATTTTTACTTTGTCGTAATGTGAATTTATGGTAAAGTTTTAGTTTTTGAGTTTAGTTTATCTACAGCAGTATTTTTTCAGTAATCCTTTCTTGTAAATATAGTAACATTTAGCCACCGGACTCATTGCCCTCGTTATATTCAATTTTTAATATATTTAATATTTTTTTAGGACTGATAAGTACATCTTTTTGAACACCAAAACAAAGCAAACAACATGCCAATTCTTTCTGGACAAATATATCTGTAAGTAGGTAGAAAAGGAGAGTTTAAACACAATGGGTATTGTTTAACATGAATAGAAACACAATGGGTATTGTTAACATGAATAGAAATGAATGGGTATTGTTAACATGAATAGGAGAGTTTGAACACAATGGGTATTGTTAACAAGGGCAGAAATGAATGGGTATTGTGTTAGAGCAGAAATGAATGGGTATTGTTAACAAGGGCAGAAATGAATGGGTATTGTGTTAGAGCAGAAATGAATGGGTATTGTGTTAGGGCAGAAATGAATAGGCATTGTGTTAGAGCAGAAATGAATAGGTATTGTGTTAGAGCAGAAATGAATAGGTATTGTGTTAGAGCAGAAATGAATAGGCATTGTGTTAGAGCAGAAATGAATAGGCATTGTGTTAGAGCAGAAATGAATAGGTATTGTGTTAGAGCAGAAATGAATAGGCATTGTGTTAGAATAGAAATGAATAGGTATTGTGTTTACTTTAAATCATCAAATTTTAAAACGAAAAGGCATGAGAAGAGCTGAAAATGAATAAGCATTGTTTTCCACTTTTTAAAGTAAATCAAGATACAATTTTTACGCTTTGATTAAAACACAACCTATAAAAGGATGAAAATTGCTCACGTTTTTTCTCAGTTTTTACCTTTTCAAAGTTGGAGAGCTGTTAAGGGCATCAACAAAATGGCGACTTTTAAAGAAGATACTTCAAACACCAATGCTATGAACAACATTGGCGACAAGGCATCATACATGAAGAGAGAAAGGGCATTCTCCTTAGGAAAATTTAAAGTTGTATATTCGAGAGAAGGAGAAGATGCGGCAGATACAATCATTGTGAGAAATTTGTATGGTGATGCTAAAGAAAATCAAAGTATCTTTGGAATGAAGGGGGTGGACAACATCAGTAAACTATTTTTGTCACTGATTACAATTTGTCACGACAACAAAAAATGGATAAAGAAGAGTGCTCAATTTTTGGATCATGCTAATCTAGATGAAGTGACTGATGTTTATCTCGAAAACACTCACAATTTGGATCAACTGAAAAACTGAAAAACAATTGACTCTTCAGAATATATTCAATTTGGAATAAGAAAGGATGATGACGACTACAGTTCTATTGTCAAAGTAGAATTCAATCGAGAACGTGCGATTTTCAGTTTGTCATTTTACATAATTGAAGGAGTGTTCAGAAATAGAATTTATCTATTCCCAGCTGAAGTCATGAAGCTTTTGAAATACATGAATTCAAGATTTGAATTTTCAGAAGTGGAAAGATTGAGATTAGAAACGAAAGAAATGGTGAATGAAAAAGCTATTGATTTTTCAAAAGACGATTTCTTTTAACTTAAACAATGTTCTATATATGCGGAAAAAATAATAATGTATAAATGCATCATGTGAATGTAATATTTAAAATATATAAAAAATGTAAATTTAAGATGTAATAAAATAAAATAAAAAGTATATCAATTTACATTCTCTTCCATCTCTTCCGTGTTTTTGTAATACCCATAAGGGCGTGTGCTTATACCATCAGATAAAATAAATCTTTTATCATCATATGGACATAACGATATCTTATTCTGTTGTATCTTTTCAAAGTTGGAGAGAGCTGTTTAAGGTATGTGATCACCTTTCTTGACACATTCTCTTTAATTGATCATATCTTTAGAACAACAAATTTTTATATATCAAAGGTATATATTTTCTGAAAGCCAATAATATTCTCTTTCTAATGCTAAAATTTTCAGCTGAATTTAAAAAACTAAGCAGGATATAATTAAAATCTTGAAAATTTTAACCTTACCTACTTTAAAGAAGGTTAAAGTCACCCATAGCTTTTGAATTTTGAAAAATAATTTTGATGCTATGTCCCCAATAGATTGAACTAAAAAAGTGTCTTGGGATTTTTTTTTTTTTTTTTTTTTTTTTGGAGAATTGACTTTAACTCTTTAAATCCTGAATTCTGTAAAAATATTGATAAAAAAGTAAATTTAAATGTGATTTCTTCAGTTATCTGTAAATTGAGGTAAAACAACTCGGTTAGAAATAAAAATCTAAGATACTTTTTAAGTTTGATCTTTTTGGGATATCATAAAAAAAGAATGAAGTCGATACCTAAATGCTATGGATGACTTTAACTTCGTTAAAAGTAGTATAATGTGGTAAAATATCTTTTTTTTTTTTTTTTTTTTTTCTACATTAATTTGAAATTTTTAACGAAATGATTGCTATTTATTTGAGTAATCAGTGAAATGTGTCAAAAATATTACTATTCAAAAGAGGTGACAATAAATATTAGCTGAATTCTCTCTTTTGTCTTTATTGTTTCCAAAAGAGATAATTATTTGAGTTAATAATCCCTCATAAAACGAACTTTGTTTTGAAATTTAAATGATTATAACTCAGGATCAAAAAAAAAAAAAAAATTTAAGATCGCGATTTTACCAAATTGAAATCCAATAACTTTTCTTCAACTTTGACTGAAAAAATTTTTTTTTTTACAAAAAATCGGAAAAAGGTATACACATACATTAAGGAATAAGCAAAACGGCGACTTTTAAAGAAGATACTTCAAACACCAATGCTATGAACAGCATTGGTGACAAGGCATCATACGGAACGTCGAAGGTGTTCTCCGCATAGTGATATCAGTTAATGATGTGAATTGGAAGAGAAAATCCAAGGGATTATATAATCTCAAATGAGGATTAGTTGATCCCACTTAGGTAATCTAATAAAGGGATTCGATAATCTCTAAAAGATTTACTTGAATCGGATAATTAGAAAGAGGGATTAGGAAATCTTATAATAGGGGTTGGGTGATCTGAGATAAGGATTAGCTTGAATTAGGTAAACCCAAACAGAGATTAGGTAATCCCAAACATAGATTAAGTGAAGGATTAGGTAATCTTAAACATGGATTAGGTGATCTCTAAAACATATTAACATAGATTCAATATAATCCCAATTAAAGATTAGGTAATCTTAAACATGGATTGCGTTAGATTAGGTAATCTTTAATAGGGATTAGGTAATCTTTAATAGAGATTAGGTAATCTTTAATAGAGAGTAGGTAATATTTAATAGAGATTAGGTAATCTTTAATAGGGATTAGGTAATCTTTAATAGAGATTAGGTAATCTTTAATAGAGATTAGGTAATCTTTAATAGGGATTAGGTGATAGTCCCAAAATGATTAATAAAACAGACTAGGAAATGTAGAATAAGATCAAGCTAGCTTTGACCCAAAATCGATTGTAAAGAAAAAAAAAAGACATAAGCGTACTCAATTGAAGAAGAAGAATCCAAGATCCTGAAGAGAAACCCGATATCAGATTCCTCTTGCATTTGGACTATAAATTGGCAAGAAAAGATTCTATTTCTTCATAATGTTTAAAACCAAGGGCGACAATGTATGAATGTGACGATTGCGAAAAGACCTTTTCCACAAAAAGCAATTACAATCGCCATGCTGCAAAAGCCCACCCTGAAGAATCTGAAGAGGAAGAAGATGATGATTATTCAGACAGTGAGTCAATGTCCAATGATGAAGATTCTGATGACAGTGAACAATCTCAAAGCGATGAAGAAGAAACGATAAATATCTGGGAGACCATGTTCAACGAATGTGAAGAGACTGGTTTATCAATTAATGAAATTTATAAATACAAAGTCCTTTTTCTCCGAGCAATGAAAAATAATATAGCTCATAAAGCATCATGCAAACTTTGCAAAGAGTAGAGACGAGAAGATATGGATTTGAGGAAGCATTGGATTTGCCATTGAAAACGTCAGTCTTTGATTCATCGACATATAATTCAATTTTCAAATGATGAAATGAAAGAATGAAACGAATCGATCTCTGTAATAGACACTTGTATTTTCATTAAAGCTCTGAATATATTGCTCTCTGATTAGATTATACTAGGATGTTAGCACTAACAAAAAGCTAGAAGAAATTATAAATATAATGAAATAGCGTATTGTAAAACAAATGACCAGGCATCAGTAATTGTGATTAAAGAAAACAATGATGTCTTATTTTTATTTGTAAAGAATGAATTTGGGGACGTTCGCTCTTGAAAGTCTTCAAGGTATTTTATTGAAGTTATTTGTGAAAGACAAATTTTTAGGTATCTACATAGCAGACGAATTTAACAAATATAAAAAATAGCCAACAATTATGCAACTGCTTTAAAAAATCTTGTAGCTATTTTTAATACGAAATCATGATCAGAAGGATGAGAACGCTGGATCGTCATCACCCGACGTCGCACCCTATGATGATTAGATAAGATGAATGCATCCTAAGCCCTTTAGATAGTAAAGGGGAAATTATAGACTGAATTAATCTTTAAAAACGAAAAATTGCTACTTGAGACCAATCAGATTTTAACCAGTTCTACAAAATGATTTTATCTGTACCTTCTGACTCTATTATGATGTGTGTAATCATTATTAAAATCAGAGGAAAACAAACTAATTATATTCGACTTTTGGAAAAATTGGATTCAATAAATTTTTCGTTACCATCATTTCACAATTTCGCAAAAATATCGAACATCAGTAGGTAGAAAGTGAGAGTTTGAACACAATGGGTATTGTTAACATGAATAGAAATGAATGGGTATTGTTAACACGAATAGGAGAGTTTGAACACAATGGGTATTGTTAACATGAGCAGAAATGAATAGGCATTGTGTTAGACCAAAAATGAATAAGCATTGTTTTATATTGCGTTTTGATTAAAACACTAACATGAGCAGAAAATGAATAGGTATTGTGTTAGAGCAGAAATGAATAGGTATTGTGTTAGAGCAGAAATGAATAGGTATTGTGTTAGAGCAGAAATGAATAAGCATTGTGTTAGAGCAGAAATGAATAGGCATTGTGTTTACTTTCAATCATTAAATTTTAAAACGACAAGGCATGAGAAGAGCTGAAAATGAATAAGCATTGTTTAAAGTAAATCAAGATATAATTTTTGTGCTTCGATTAAAACACAACCTATAAAGGAGGTTTGTAGGGGTTCGAAATACCGTTTTCCGTCAAAATTTTTGCTAAATCCTGGAATCCCGAAATTGAAAAAAATAATAACACCGTCACACCGGTTTGTACAGGTTCAAATACCGGCATAATGACAAAAAATAAGACAAATACTGTCACCATCTGATTTTAAAATACCGTTTTCCCGTACTAAAAAGGGCCAAGGTCCACCGTAAAAAAGTACAACCCCACCCCCATAAAAGGATGAAAATTGCTCATGTTTTTTCTCAGTTTTTACCTTTTCAAAGCTGGAGCCGTTAAAGGAATAAACAAAATGGCGACAAGGCATCATACGAAACGCCGAAGCGTTCCGGCGGCCAGCGATTTCAGTTAATGATGTGAATTGGAAGAAAAATACAAGGGATTATCTAATCTCAAATGAGGATTAGTTGATACCAAAGAGGAATTAGGTAATCTAATAAAGGGATTCGGTAATCTCTAAAAGATTTACTTGAATCAGGTAATTACAAAGAGGGATTAGGAAATCTTATAATAGGGGTTAGATGATCTGAGATAAGGGTTAGCTTGAATTAGGTTAGCTTGAATTAGGTAAACCCAAACAGAGATTAGGTAATCCCAAAGAGAGATTAAGAGAAGGATTAGGTAATCTTAAACAGGGATTAGGTGATTTCCAAAACATATTAACATGGATTCAGTATAACCCCAATTAAAGATTAGGTAATCTTAAACATGGATTAGGTGATCTCAAAAAGGATTGCCTTAGATTAGATGATCCCAAAGAGGGATTAGGTAATCTTTAATAGGGATTAGGTAATCTTTAATAGGGATTAGGTAATCCCAAACAAAAATTAGGTGATAGTCCCAAAATGATTAATAAAACAGACTAGGAAATGTAGAATAAGAACAAGCTAGCTTAGTCCCAAAATCGATTGTAAAGAAAAGAAAAAAAAGATATGAGCTTATATTGTAGTAATGAAGAGCTCCTCCAAAACTGTCAAAAAGTACAACTTTTCGTTTAGCAACCAAAACTAAGAGCCAATGGTTACCAAATTTATGAATAGGTTGATTATTCGCTATATATAGTCCATCAAGAAGCGAGTTTTCTTTAAGATACCAAAGAGGAATTAGGTAATCTAATAAAGGGATTCGGTAATCTCTAAAAGATTTACTTGAATCAGGTAATTACAAAGAGGGATTAGGAAATCTTATAATAGGGGTTAGGTGATCTGAGATAAGGATTAGCTTGAATTAGGTAAACCTAAACAGAGATTAGGTAATCACAAACATAGATTAAGTGAAGGATTAGGTAATCTTAAACAGGGATTAGGTGATCTCCAAAACATATTAACACGGATTCAGTATAATCCCAATTAAAGATTAGGTAATCTTAAACATGGATTAGGTGATCTCAAAAAGGATTGCCTTAGATTAGATAATCCCAAAGAGGGATTAGGTAATCTTTAATAGGGATTAGGTAATCCCAAACAAAAATTAGGTGATAGTCCCAAGATGATTAATAAAGCAGACTAGGAAATATAAAATAAGATCAAGCTAGCTCAGACCCAAAATCGATTGTAAGAAAGAAAAAAAAGACATGAGCTTATATTGTAGTAATGAAGAGCTCTTCCAAAACTGTCAAAAAGTACAACTTTTCGTTTAGCAACCAAAACTAAGAGCCAATGGTTACCAAATTTATGAATAGGTTGATTATTCGCTATATATAGTCCATCAAGAAGCGAGTTTTCTTTAAGATCCCAAAGAGGGATTAGGTAATCTAATAAAGGGATTCGGTAATCTCTAAAAGATTTACTTGAATCAGGTAATTACAAAGAGGGATTAGGAAATCTTATAATAGGGGATAGGTGATCTGAGATAAGGGTTAGCTTGAATTAGGTAAACCCAAACAGAGATTAGGTAATCCTAAAGAGAGATTAAGTGAAGGATTAGGTAATCTTAAACAGGGATTAGGTGATTTCCAAAACATATTAACATGGATTCAGTATAACCCTAATTAAAGATTGGGTAATCTTAAACATGGATTAGGTGATCTCAAAAAGGATTGCCTTATATTAGATGATCCCAAAGAGGGATTAGGTAATCTTAAACATGGATTAGGTGATCTCAAAAAGGATTGCCTTAGATTAGATAATCCCAAAGAGGGATTAGGTAATCTTTAATATGGATTAGGTAATCCCAAACAAAATTAGGTGATAGTCCCAAGATGATTAATAAAACAGCAAAAAAGAACTTTTAAATGATGAACAATGGGTAAATGAACTGAAAAAGAAGATTTTACAATCAAAAATTTTAAAATAGAATTTATCACGATGTATCTCTTTAAGAAAAAAAAATTATTCATTTGAAATGCTTAATGATTGTTTGTTATATTTTTTGTTCGGTTGTATTATTATACGCATGAGTGAATAAGCTGAAAAAGAAAAATTGCAGCGATAGTTTTGAAATCAAATCAAAACAAAAAGAATATACATTCATCGAATTTTTTTAAATACGTTTCGAAGTTTTATTAAGGCAAGCTAAAATTAAAATGGAAAACTCTTCAAGAATTTTTGATTTGATCGTTCTTTCAAGTGGCGAAGAAGAAGAAGAATCGATCATCGAACCAAAGAAAGTAAAGCATGAGAACATAATTGAAATGCCTGATGATCAGTTGTTAGCAGACTGGATTCGAAATTATCAAGGGTAATAGGTATGTTTTTCACACTTATTTCTTGATACTACATCTATCTCGATCTAAAATATGTATGGGTCTTTTTTCAATAAAAACTGATGAATAATGTAGCGCAAGAAAAGTAGCATATATTATAGAACTCATTGAAAACTACTTTTTTTATTTAAGACTCTTCGCAGAAACAACTACTACCCGCAATCAAATATATTTGCAAATTATGGATTTTTCTTCTGGATCACAACCACTCTCACAATCGGAGATTGATCAAAATTTGAAAGTAGATGAGGAAAAAGAAGCAACAAAGTTCTTCATTGAAAGAGAAGTATATCTCATGGGAATTGTCGATAAAACCACCGAAAGGATGATCAATGCTTTAACAGAGACAGTCAATGAAATGTGCAAAGGATGCCAAGAAGAAGGAGCACAAAAACATCATGTCTTATGTAAAGAAAACATTATCAATACGACGATGAAACTGTTTGAACACATGTGGAATGAAATGGATATCGAGGAATTCAACAAGCAATCAACGGCAAAGTTTTTTAGACATCTTCAAAACAAGGAACAATTTTCAAGAGATAAAAATTGGTTTGAATATTTGAAAGAAAATTTTTTTATACATTATTTTAGAATAACAGAATAAATACAAATAAATGAGCGTATACAATAAATTGAACATTTACTGCTAAAAACTACCATGTCCTGGGAAATATTTTAACAAAAAATGTCCTATCTTTTGATCATTTGCGAAAAAGTCGGTTCTATCAAATTTTTTTACAATGTCAGACAATCTTTTACCACGGCACAATTGAGTAGCAAAATAAATGACATATCCACCGCAAACTTTCGAGAATAATGAATGTAGTTGAACAGGGTTTCTTTCGATTTCAGTCTGCGGTTTATCAAATGTGGAAACGCCGGAGGCGTTCCTCGCCCAGCGATTTCAGTTAATGATGTGAATTGGAAGAAAAAATGAGGATTAGTTGGTCTCAAAGAGGGATTCGGTAATCTCTAAAAGATTTACTTGAAGCAGGTAAACCCAAACAGAGATTAGGTAATCCCAAAGAGAGATTAAATGAAGGATTAGGTAGTCTTAAACAGGGATTAGGTGATCTCCAAAACATATGAACACGGATTCAGTATAATCCCAATTAAAGATTAGGTAATCTTAAACATGGATTAGGTGATCTCAAAAAGGATTGCCTTAGATTAGATAATCCCAAAGAGGAATCATGTAATCTTTAATAGGGATTAGGTAATCCCAAACAAAAATTAGGTGATAGTCCCACCAAAATGATGAGTAAAATAAAGTGACGCAACACTTGAATGAGCCTCAAATAATTTCAAAAAATACATTAAAGACTTTCAAAAAGCGACCGCTCCCAAATCCATTCTTTATAGTTAAAAATAAGACATCATTGTTTTCTTTAATCACACTTACTGATGCCTTGTTATTACAACACTCCATTTTATTTATATTTATACATTTCTTCTAGCTTTTTGTTCGTGCTAACATCCTTGTCCTGTTATTTTTATTCTTAAACAACGTAGCTGAAACTTAAAGCATCTATATATTATCATGATGTTTCAGTAACCCTACCTTACGCTAAATGCTTGACCTCGGGTGAAATGATTGACCCAAAGAATAAAAGAAATAGAATACAAGTATAATCTAATCAGAGAGCAATATATTCAGAGCTTTAATGAAAATACAAGTGTCCATTATAGAGATCGATTCGTTTCATTCTTCCATTTCATCATTTGAAAATTGAATTATTTGTCGTTGAATCAAAGACCGACGTTTTTCAATGGCAAAATCCAATGCTTCCTCAAAGTCCATATCTTCTTCGTCTCTAACTCTTTGCAAAGTTTGCATGATGGCTTTATGAGCTATATTCTTTTTCATTGCCCGGAGAAAAAGGACCCTGTATTTATAAATTTCATTAATTGATAAACCAGTCTCTTCGCATTCGTTGAACATGATCTCCCAGATATTTATCGTTTCTTCATCACCTTGAGATTGTTCACTGTCATCAGAATCTTCATCATCGGACATTGACTCGCTGTCTGAATAATCCTCATCTTCTTCCTCTTCAGATTCTTCAAAGTGGGCTTTTGCAGCATGGCGATTGTAATTGCTTTTTGTAGAAAAGGTCTTTTCGCAATCGTCACATTCATACATCGTCGCCATTGGTTTTAAACATTATGAAGAAATGGAATCTTTTCTTGCCAATTTATAGACCAAATGCAAGAGGAATCCGATATCGGGTTTCTCTTTAGGATCTTGAGTTCTTCTTCTTTAATTGAGTACGCACATGTCTTTTTTTTTCTTTTCTTTACAATCGATTTTGGGACTAAGCTAGCTTGTTCTTATTCTACATTTCCTAGTCTGTTTTATTAATCATTTTGGGACTATCACCTAATTTTTGTTTGGGATTACCTAATCCCTATTAAAGATTACCTAATCCCTCTTTGGGATCATCTAATCTAAGGCAATCCTTTTTGAGATCACCTAATCCATGTTTAAGATTACCTAATCTTTAATTGGGGTTATACTGAATCCATGTTAATATGTTTTGGAAATCACCTAATCCCTGTTTAAGATTACCTAATCCTTCTCTTAATCTCTCTTTGGGATTACCTAATCTCTGTTTGGGTTTACCTAATTCAAGCTAACCTAATTCAAGCTAACCCTTATCTCAGATCATCTAACCCCTATTATAAGATTTCCTAATCCCTCTTTGTAATTACCTGATTCAAGTAAATCTTTTAGAGATTACCGAATCCCTTTATTAGATTACCTAATTCCTCTTTGATATCAACTAATCCTCATTTGAGATTAGATAATCCCTTGTATTTTTTCTTCCAATTCACATCATTAACTGAAATCGCTGGGCCGGGAACGCTTCGGCGTTTCGTATGATGCCTTGTCGCCATTTTGTTTATTCCTTTAACAGCTCTCCAGCTTTGAAAAGGTAAAAACTGAGAAAAAACATGAGCAATTTTCATCCTTTTATGGGGGGGGGGTTGTACTTTTACGGTGTGACGGGATTGGCCCTTTTTTAGTACGGGAAAACGGTATTTTAAAATCAGATGGTGACAGTATTGGTCTTATTTTTTGTCATTATGCCGGTATTTGAACCTGTACAAACCGGTGTGACGGTGTTATTATTTTTTTCAATTTTCGGGATTCCAGGATTTAGCAAAAATTTTGACGGGAAAACGGTATTTCGAACCCCTACAAACCTCCTTTTATAGGTTGTGTTTTAATCGAAGCACAAAAATTATATCTTGATTTACTTTAAACAATGCTTATTCATTTTCAGCTCTTCTCATGCCTTGTCGTTTTAAAATTTAATGATTGAAAGTAAACACAATGCCTATTCATTTCTGCTCTAACACAATGCTTATTCATTTCTGCTCTAACACAATACCTATTCATTTCTGCTCTAACACAATACCTATTCATTTCTGCTCTAACACAATACCTATTCATTTTCTGCTCATGTTAGTGTTTTAATCAAAACGCAATATAAAACAATGCTTATTCATTTTTGGTCTAACACAATGCCTATTCATTTCTGCTCATGTTAACAATACCCATTGTGTTCAAACTCTCCTATTCGTGTTAACAATACCCATTCATTTCTATTCATGTTAACAATACCCATTGTGTTCAAACTCTCACTTTCTACCTACTTCTGTATACTTTATTGTGTGCTTTGATTTCTATTTTAATCAACCCTTCCAACTGCTGATCTTTCAACTATCATTTAGGAGTATAGAATGGGCTTCCATAGTGCCATTTTCTGCAAAGTATTTTGTGCAAATTTTCAACAAAGCAGACTTCTTGACTGTCCTTGTCCCTTGTGTTAAAATTGTTCTAATGGAGGACATTGCCATTTTTGGTAGCCTTCACATATCAATTAGGAGCTTTGGCTTAAATGTTTTTTCTGACGAAATTATACTAATCTGGAACTATTAGGCCTTTATGAACTTTCTAGAACATTAATCTTGCTCCAATATTGAGAAACACTGGAAAATAGATAAACGCCAATTATAATATTTCCTGGCCAACCCCGGAATTTTGATTGCTTTTCTCGTATTTGAGTAGGGTCCGGGTTTTCTCGTAAATTTGGACGGGGTCCGGGTTTTCTCGTAAATTTGGATTGGGTCCGGGTTTTCTCGAAAAATTACGAGGGGTCCGGGTTTTCGTAAAAGTCCGGGGTCCGGGTTTTCTTGGGGTCCAGGGTCCGGTCCGGGTCTGGGTTATACAGTACGCCTTTATAAATAGCAATATTTCTCTCGTCGTCTGCCCTCTCTCACCAACACTCTATCGCAGCAGTCAGTTTAAAAAATCTCAAATGAGAAAAGACAATGACAACAGACCCTCTACGGCAAGGAATTTTGAAATTAGCTGTAGATATCGGGTCTATGTACAGACTAAAGCGTTTTCTACATGCCATAGAAGTCTAGAAGTCAGATATTGATGTTTACGGTCTTTTGTGTTGCAGGATCAACATCTTCGTTGAAAGTGACAAGTCCACTGAACTACAAACGAAAACCTGTCCACAAGTTGACCATCTTAGCGTTCGATGGGTCCTCCCATGCCAATTGTCAGATCGAAATTACTATCGAGAATGATGAAAGTGAAAATTATTTGACCGCCTCTCAAGCTTGCTTCGAAGCTCGTGTTCCAGAGAATGAAAAGAAAATTCGAAATCTCATCACTGTCCCAGGTATAATTTTTTGTTAACTAGAGAGAGTCAGATGAATTCCTTAATTTTCAAATAATGTTTTTTGATGTTTGGAAGAAATGTTCTTTGAAGTTTTTGAGAAATGTTCTTTGAAGTTTTTGAGAAATGCTCTATTGAAGTTTTCAAGAAAATGTTCTTTAAAGTTTTCCAGAAATGTTTTTCAAAGTTTTCAAGAAATGTTTTTTGGACCTTTAAAGAAATGCTTTTTGAAGCTTTTAAGAAATATTTTATGAGGTTGGGAAGAAATATTTTATGAGGAGGTTGGGAAGAGATATTTTATGAGCACGATCTACATTTCTGTTAGTGACCAACTCGGACCTTTTACCACGTGTTGAATACGTCATGATCAACAACAATGATGGCTCTTCACCTTTCGTCATCGATCAACATGGTACCCTCAATGTGAAACCATCCGTTTCCTTCGATCGTGAACTTCAAGACGAATACATCGTGACGGCGGCCGCTGGTTTGAAGAAAGAAAACGCTACTTTTTGTGTCAACGTTTTTGTGGAAGATGCGAACGACCATAAGCCAAATTTCACGCAGAATGTTTATAAGATTGAAGTGTTGGATTCGACACCAGTTGGATCTTCAGTGATGGCTGTCTATGCTACTGATAAAGATACAGGTATACTTCTTCTTTCACTTCACATCCCGTAGTGATTTGTTGATGGAACCTAGCAAGATTTTCTTTTTTCTCAAAGGTTTGACAGTTTTGGTTAACTCATTACTAACTGATTATCACCGTGGCCTGCCCTTCAATCTCAGGATCAAAATTCGAATATCTGATTTTGTTCCAAATGGGAAATATGTAATGATAGAGTTATTTTGATTTTTTCAAGGTTCGAATGCACGACTAAGTTACTCCTTCCAAAAAGAAAATCAATATTTTGGTGTGGACAGCAAAACTGGTATCGTTCATATCAAGAAAAGTTTGAAAGATGTGGCTAACAAGAGCTTAACATTAATGACCATTGCCACGGACCACGGACAAAAAGCGTATTCGGGAAATGCCAAACTCAAGGTATTGTCGCTCAAAATAATATTGTTTTTAGTTTTTGGACCTACCCCGGGTGGGCTGTAGGTCCTATAAATTAACCTCTGTTCGTCCGTTCGTTCGTCCGTTCGTTCGTCCGTTCGTTACCAGCTTTTCTCGGGATTGGCTCATTAGTTTTTCCTAATTTTTGGCACAAAGATGCAAAATGGTAATGCCCAAAATGTGACGGAGCCCGATTTTCGAAAAAAATTCATTTCCGGCCGAAAATGCCGGAAATATGCCGAAAAAACCGGTTTTTTGGCATTTTCTCGAGATTTCATCATTAGTTTTTTCTGATTTTTTGCACAAAGATGCGTATTAGCAATGCCTAAAACATGGATTAGTCCGATTTTTGAGAAAAATTCTATTCCGGCTGAAAATGCCGGAAATATCCCGGAAATCGCCGTTTTTGCAGATTTTCATTGGACTTTTCCTTATATTTCGTTGTTTTTTCACACAAAACATTATTGATAGCAATGCCCACCATCAAGCATGGTTTAATTGTCAATAAAGTGATTTTGAAGCCGGAACTTTCTAAAAATCGCCGGAACAGCCTATTTTCGCCGGTAAAACAGTATTTCTTGAATTTCTCGAGCTGTACTTTATATTTTTTCATGAAATTTTGCACACTGATGCAAAATGACAATACCTAAAATGTGACGGAGCCCGATTTTCGAAAAATATTTTTTCCCGGCCGAAAATGCCAGAAATATGCCGGAAAACCGTTTTTTTTACATTTTCTCGAATTTTCATCTTTAGCTTTTTCAGATTTTTTGCAGAAAGATGCGTATTTGCAATGCTCAAAACATGGCCGAGTTCGATTTTTGAGAAAAAATTTTTTCCGGTTGAAAATGCCGGAAATCGCCGTCTTTGCAGATTTTCATTATATGTTTTCCTTGTATTTCTATGTTCTTCACACAAAACATTATTGATAACAATGCTCACCATCAAGCATGATTCAATTGTCAATAAAACTGATTTTTGCGACCAGAACTTTCTATTAATTTTTCCCTACAACCCTTCCCTCTCCCCCCATCAACAATCAATGATGAATTTATTGCGTTATGCATTTTCGCTAAACGATATATTTTCTGACTGATTTTTTTCTCCTCGCATTGCTATCAATATTTTGGTGTCAGCAACTGGTATCGTTCATATCAAGAAAAGTTTGAAAGATTTAACAAGAGCTTAACATTAATGACCATTGCCACGGACCACGGACAAAAAGCGTATTCGGGAAATGCCAAACTTAAAGGATGTCGCTCAAAAAAATTTTGTTTTTAGCTCGTAGATCTTCGGTATCGTCCACGCGCCCTGTTAGATTCCCTTTTAAAGAATTCTCTCCCTTTGTTTGCACTCTAGATCTTTGTATCGTACGACTTCCAACGCTTAGAATTCAGCAAACCGGAATACAAATTCTCCATCAGTGAGAATCTGCCAAAGGGAACTTTGGTGTCAGACAGTATCAAAATCAACGTCTCGAAAGTTTTGTATGAAATTGTTGCTGATCGACCTGGGGATTGTTCTACCAAGTTCTGGCTTGGACCTTTCACTGCTATTTTACTGACCTATGTAAGTGTCTTTCTTTCAATATCATTCGTTTTTCCTTCTTTGAAAGTCGCTCGGTATAAATGGTTTTAATATTGACTTAATTAAAGAAATAACACTTGATTTGTTTTAGACATTGTTTTTTGGAGGGAGTTTTTAAGTTATTTTAACATTGACACCCTGGGTTATTATTGGAAGAAAATAATTTTTTACTTTTATAGACCTTTTCAGGGTGTGAAGCCGAAGGGAATTTCTTCATTCTAATTTGTAAAACGAGGAAGGTCTTTTTCGCAAACTATATTCAAAAGGATTTCTATTTTAATCATGGGATGAGCTAAAGCTCTTTCCAAGTCCTTTTTCTCTCACTTGATATACAAACTCTCATAAAGCTAAGAAGTCTCAAGCCACGCTATTTTTCTAGACCACAAAAGAAGAATTAAAGGATTTCGTGAAAAGTTTGATGAAATGAAATAACTTGACTTCTAAAGATGACGTCATACTTGATTATCGAAAGCTCTGTCTTGTCAGGTCAAAACTTCATCAATCAAACTTTGATTCGCCTCGTCTACATACATGCATGTGTTCAAGTGAAAGACTATAAAATTAACTAACTAACTAACTAATAAAAGTCTCCCTCTCCCTTCAGAGTTCTTCGCCTCATGAATTCAAAACAAGATTTTTCCTATAACCGTCAAATCACAAAATGCAATATCGAGTGACCCCAACAAATGACCCTTCTAAAAAGCAAAACATATAAAAGCCAGGGTGCAGTATGCAGGGTGCTTATGAGTCCCAATAAGGACGAAATGTATCACCTGCTAAGATCAGAAACTATATGAATTTTTTCAAACATCTATGATCAGTTACTATAAATTGCATTGCTTTGAGAGACTCATTTTGCGTTTTGCTTCAATATAGGATGTTTTGGACGCTGAAGAATTTGGTTCGTGTACATTCAAAGTAGTGGCGCGTGTTCAAAACAAAATGGTATCCCGAACACGCCTCTTTCTCACCATCCTCAATGTTAACGACAACAAACCAGAATTCCTCAACGCTTCCTACACCGGTCACGTGACTGAAAGTATGAACAGTAATACCCCCGTCTTGCAATCAGATGACACGCCCTTAAGAGTGGTTGCTAAGGACCTTGATGATGGAATTAACGGAAAAATTAAATACTCCTTCGTTGAGAAGCTGGCAAATATTTATTTCACCATTGATGAGAAGACGGGCGAAATTCGAACCAATTTTGTAAGTAAACCCATGTTGCGAATATTCTTTACATAAAGTATATCCAGGTGAAGCATACCGTGGTCAAATATAATTTCCACCATTTGCTTTCAATATGTTTGTTGAAATTCTTTTTTATCGCACGGTCCTTCTTTATTTCTTTATTTCAATGCGTCAATATATTTTGTTTGTTCAGGTTCTTGATTGCGAGAAACATCCAACGGAGTTCGAGTTCAACGTGAAAGCAACGGATGAAGGAACACCCACATTCTATTCCATCGTTCCTCTCACCATCTCCGTCAGAAACATCAACGATCGTATACCTGGGTTTGTCGACCTCAAAATCATGTCAGTCAGATTACCAGCGTATGAAGGAATGATTGTTGGTCGTCTGAAGGCTAAAGATTATGATATCATTCCAGAAGAATTGATCTTTGAGCTGCCAGATTTGAATGAAGTTTTTGATGTCCATCCAAAATCAGGTGAAAAGGCCAAAATAATGTACTGTCCATTTTAGGGATATGACCTATTCATCTTAAAAAGATCGTTTTGTTCGAGATAGATTTGAATTGAAGAACACAACCATAATTATTCAATTATTTTCCCTTCAACAGGTGATGTGTTTGTGAAAGATCCAAACAAGTTGACAAACCAGCGAATGTTGATGGTTCAGGCCAAAGTGAGCGACTCTCTTTTCCACTCCATCGTATCTTTTCAAATACAAATAATCAGATACAAAGAAGATTCCAACTTCAAATTCATCCCTTCTGTCATCTCTGCTCAAGTCGTAGAAAACCAAGAAAATACGGATAAACCAATCGGACTTGTGAATCCGATCGGATACTTAATCGGGGAGCAAATTCATTTTCGAATTTTGAATCCAGTCCCGGTTTTCAAAATGGGCACAGTGTCCGGTTTGATTGAAGTCAACCCGAATTCTACTTTTGACCGCGAGGAGATTGCGAATTACGAGATCCACGTTGAAGCTTGGAAAGTAAACAACCCGCAAATGGTGGCCCGTGCTTTGGTCAATGTTACGGTAGCCGATCAGAATGATAACAAGCCCGAATTCGTGCAAAAGAAATTCTACAAAGCCATCGATATCGATGATGCAGTTGGTACTGATTTGTTGATGGTGACTGCCGTCGACCGTGATGCTGGTGAGAACGCACAAATCAGGTAAGGATCTCTAAAAACCACTTTAGCTTTTAGCGAATATAAAGATAGTTAGCTATTCCACTACGATGAACAGTATTTTTGCATCACTCGTTCACGTCACTGTACTTTTCTAAATTTTGAGCGTGAACCAAAGAAAACATTTTCCCACGCCAAAAATGATGGCTTTGCTTCTAGGATATATGTTTTGTTATAGAAGTGATTTTTTCTTAAAAAACTTTAAAATGTATCCTCTGCTCTAAAGTACGTTCGTTACTACAGCTAACGACACTTTACAGCTAACGACACTTTACAGCTAACGACACTTTATAGCTAACGATAATTTATAGCTAACGACACTTTATAGCTAACGATAATTCTTGCTCCCTCGTAGATACTCAATGGTGAGCGGTGACGGTCAAGAATTTTTCAGCATCCATCCTCAAACAGGCCAAGTCACTCTGAAGAAGAAATTCATCAAGAGTAAAGCATCAAAACAATACTCTATTGTTGTCAAAGCCTCAGATCACGGTACACCTAGTCTCTCTTCTGAAGCCACAGTCGAGATGTTCATCATTAACAAAGACCAACCGAAATTCAAGAGCAATTATTATGGCAACGTTGCTGAAGATGCTCAAATTGGTGATAAAGTTGTCACAGTATATGCCACTGGACCAAAGAATCGACAGGTGTATTATCAGATCGTGGCGGGTGACGAGTATGAACAGTTTCATGTTGGTTTCGCTTCAGGTAAGAAGATTTCATCTTTCATTGTAGGGAGTCTGGAATCAATAAATAGCTCAAAATATATATTAAGATATATTAAAAAACCGGATTCCATTGAAACTCCTTAATGTATGAAGAAGATTGAGAACGACAAGAATGTTTGCTACCCTTAGTTGCAAGATGAAAGAGTTCATTTGTATAAAGAAAACTCTTTCTCATCTTTATAAAGCTTTTCAATACTTTCTTTCCCTCCAGGTGAAGTGATAGTAGCTGGCCGACTCGATCACACGAAGTCTTCAAGTTACAGTATGAAAATCCGTGCTATTGATAGTCTGACAGGATCCTGGTCTGATACAACTTGTGATGTCACCATTTTGGATGTCAATAATCATTATCCGTTATTTGAGAAAACGTTTTATGTTGTGGATGTGAAAGAGAATGTGGCAACAGGTTTGTTCATATTCATAACCTACAATTTTGCAACTGGAATTTTCAATGGAGGTCTAAAACGCACTGTTTTTCGGGAGGGAGCCATTCTCATTCAATTATACAATAGATCTTGGAGCATCCAACTTTCTTGGACAAAGTAATTGATCTTTAGCACAGCTTTTATTAAAGGAAGGGACGGAAAATATCGGATCATTATAAAAGATAAACATTGTGAATCTTACCAAATCGGATCTAGATTCAAAAACTCAAAAGATTGATATTTCTAAAAGTTCTTTTACTTTATTATCATAGGATCATCAATTTTGAAAGTGTCAGCACACGACCAGGACATCAAGGAGAACGCTGACATTACCTACACGTCGACGTCTCTCGGTGAAGACAGTATGGATTACCTATCTATTGATCATTTGAACGGGCTTCTTACACTCGCTCACCCACTTGATGCTGAAACCAAAACAAATCACTTGGTTCAAGTGACGGCGTCAGATAACGGCACTCCGCGTAAATCGAGTTTTACGTACGTTGAAATACGTGTCCAAGACGTCAACGATAATCCACCGAAATTCCTGTCATCAGAGCTCACTTTTACTTACTCTCAATATGAAGACGAAGCGCATTTTGTTGGGCAAGTTCACGCTTACGATGCTGACTCGTCAGACAGTTTAACATATAGCATCGTCCCATCGTCCGATTACGTCATGGTTGCCAAAGACACAGGGAGTGTTTATTTGAAGAGAGATCCATCTCCCTTGCAACAGATAAAAGCAACCATTCAAGTAACAGACGGTCTTTACAAAGACACAATCCATATCATCGTTCTACGAACTGGAAGTAACAATCATGCGCCGGAACTCTCACAAAATCTCATGGCTACTGTCAAAGAGAACAACGCCCCAAAAAGCGAATTGGTCATGAAGCTTGAAGCAAAAGACCCGGATATTGGCGCTTACGGAAATGTCACTTTTCTCTTCGATGACAATTACAGTAACAAATATTTTACTTTGAAAGTGGACGGTAGATTGTTTACCACAGATGCTGTTTTCGACCGAGAAGATATCGCGGAGTTCATTTTACCGGTCAGAGCGGTTGACGGAGGTGGTTTGTTTACATTGGCTAACGTTACGGTTACGGTACAAGACGAGAATGATTGTACGCCGCAATTCGAGTTCACGTCTTACGAAGCTCACGTATCTACGTCACAAGTGAGTGAGGAATCGTTGGTACACGCTTTAGCCATTGATGATGATTTTGGAAGCAATTCAGAGTTGAAATATGTTGCTCATGGTCTTGAGTAAGTTCAATATTTATACTGCTTTTCATATAGATGAGTCGCTGATCAATGACCACTTTTTTTTACAGTATGATACTTTCTAAGATTTTCCAGAGACATTAATTGATAAACTATGCCAAGCATCAAACTTTTTGTTTCAAGTTAGGGCTTGGTAACTGTTTGTTATCTTGTTAGAATTAAAACGTGATTTTATTCGTGTCAATGTTAGAACACTTGAATATATTCAACCTCGTTTCACGAGGGCTCATACACATTTTTAACATTGTTTTCTTTTTGCCACTTTTAGTTACGATTCTCCACTGGTTGTTGACAACAAAACTGGTTTAATCTCACTGGCGGGATACGCGAAAGGTTTGAAGTATCAATTCTCAGTGCAGGTGTCAGATAACGGTTATCCTATTCTCCAATCACGGACCGGTATCCAAGTCTCCGTCAAACGGTGGGATCATCGTGTCTTCGCTTTCGCTAACAATTCTTATACTGTTAATGTCGCTGAGGATAAAGCGGTCGGCTCCATCCTAACGCAACTCACCGCTCGACTGAAAGATTACAAAGGCTCAATCAAGTACGGATTCATTGACGGAAATCTTCCGTACACCAAAGCATCCGATTATTTCACTATCGAATCCGGAAAGATTCGAATAAAGAGAGCTTTAGATCACGAGAAAATCACCAACTTCAAACTCTTAGTGAAGGCTCGTGCAGATAATGGGGAAAGTACCAACGCTTTTGTTTACATACACGTCCGAAATATCAACGATAATAAACCTCGTTTTGATCCGAGCACCATCACAGTGAAGATCTCTGAAAATACACCAGTCCATTCTCGCGTCATACAAGTGAAAGCTCGAGATGTTGACGATCCTTACGGCGACCAATTGACATACAAAATCAACGATGGTGATGCAGAAGGAATGTTTTTGATTGACGAGGCAAGTGGTTGGGTGTATGTAAAGAAACCTTTGGATCGTGAAGTTCAAGAAACTCACAAACTTATCATACAAGTTTCTGATGCGACCAAAGGTACCATTAACACGGCCGAGCTATCTTTGACCATCAACCTCTCAGATGTCAACGATTGGGCTCCAAAGTTCACCAGAGATCGTTACGAATTCAAAATGAAGGAGAATGCAATAAGCTCTCACGTTATTGGTCAATTGAAGTCACATGATAAAGATTTAGACTCAGTTGTTCGTTATTATTTCGATCCACTGGAGAAATCAAACCGTATGTTTAGCCTCGATCCTCAGTCTGGTGTCATCACGTTATTACGTCCCATACCACCGGATACGTATACGTTTAAAGTGATTGCGTTTGACGGCGTTAACCGTAACTCGGCTACCGTAATAATCACAGTCGAAGATATTGATGATAAAAATCCACAATGTTTGCAAGCGTATTACAAAATCGACGTGGCTGAAGATTGGCCGACTTCAGACGCTCTGACCAAGTTCCGTGTGAAGAAGGGAGACGCGAAAGACACGCTCTCCTTTTACGTCCAAGGAGATGGGAACAGTAAATTTGAAGTCAGCGAACAAGGTAACTCTTTTTTATCAAGTTTCGTATTTTCATACCGAAGTTGATTTCTATAACTTAAAATAATATGTAAGAGGTTTCATTCATTTTGCCAAATAAAAAATACCGTGCATTGAACCAGGAACTTCAAACTTTGTCAAAATTTTGGGACGAATGATGTACTTTCTAAGACGAAGTCGTTTTCAACTGTGCGTTGATTGAACCTTACTATAAATATTCTACTTATATCTCATTCTTTTCAGGTACCTTGAAAGCCATCCTACCATTAGACTACGAGCAAACACCGTCCGAGAAATTCAAAATCATGGTGGTCGATCAATCCGGACACAAGTGCAATTCGGACATCTTTTTGAACTTGCGAGACGTGAATGATAATAGACCGTCCTTTGACCAAGATCTTCACACGACCACTGTCCGTGAAAACACGTCCCAATCTGTCGTCATTGCACAGGTAAAGGGTTAATTTTGTTGTAAAAAAATTCACAAATACAAATTGAGTGGAAATTCAAAATTAATCTTTTTCTTATATATCACATGTAAACAATTAATGGGCCGTTTCGAGAAAACGTCAAACACAGTTGAAGATATGCGCGGGTGCTATTAAATGGTGCATTGAGTCGCGGCGCTTTTAGGTCACTCTTGGTAATTAAAAAAGAGCGTGGCATGACATATACTTTTTTTAAATGGCCATCGAACAAACCATTCAACTGCCTTTTTTGTAGCGATTAAATTCGACATTTTCATTGTTAATTTTTCAAAGGTCCGTGCAACAGATTTGGACAGCTACGACAATCGCAAGCTGACCTACAGCATTATCAAAAACAATGAGCAACGTATTTTCGCCATTGATCAACGTGGTATCGTCACCGTCAACGAACCTTCCAAAATCAATCGGAAGAAGCAGCCTGCATACTCACTCGTCATCCAGGCTAAAGATAAAGGTTCTCCTTCTCTCTCATCCAACACTAAGCTTCAAATCGCGGTGTTATCAGCATCTGATATCCCACCAAAATTCCAGCAGCTTGGGTACGAGTTTAATATCACAGAGAATAATGAGAAGGACGCGGTGATTGGTCGAATCTACGTGACTGCCAGTAAGAATTTGATCGAAGAAAAGATTGTGATGTCGGTAATCAATGACGAATCAGATCTCTTCACTGTCACCTCCAATCATTTCACTCTGAAGGTAATTTGCTTTCATAAGAATTTTCCCTACATAGCTTTAAATTTGTATTTTTAATACTTTACCACGTTCAATTCTCGAGAAAAAAGGCCATATTAGTTTAGTCTAAACCGGAGGTAGTGTAAGGAGCACGAATCTGTCAGTGGATGCCAGCAGCCTATAAAATTATAGATTTAACCACCTAGCTTCAACTGTGTATATACCACAAGTCAATAATACACCCTCCCTTTCCTCGCCTAGGTCAAAGCAAGTCTTGATTACGAGAAGGCATCGCGTTACGCATTCGACCTCAAAGCACATTACGAAAGTATCCCGACACTTTCGTCCACCGTTCGCGTCACGGTACAAGTCAACGATCAGAATGACCATAAACCACAATTCAAAGAGAAGAAATTCGACTTGCAAATCGATGAAAATGTGCGCTCAGGAACCTTCTTCTTATTGGCTTACGCAGAGGATAAAGACGGGTCACGTGAGAATTCCTTAGTCACCTATCGCCTCATCGGAGGTCCGCCTTCATTACCCTTCAAAATCGGTCCTCAATCAGGTGAGATTCGCGTCGATGGCTCCTTAGATCACGAGAAAATCAACTCGTATCAATTTGAAATTGAAGCTCGTGACAACGGCCGACCGTCATTTGCAAGTACGGTCAAGGTATTGGTAAATATCACCGACCTCAACGATAACGCGCCGATTATTCAAGGCTGTCACCGAGTCATTGTCCAAGAACGAAAACCAACCGGATCGGACTTGCTCACCTTGAGCATTAGTGATGTGGATTCACCACAAAATGGCGCCCCATTCTCATGTTCGTTATTGGAAGGCGATTCCAATCAGTTCGAGATTTCCAGCATTGAAGGAGGCACCAAATGTGTCATTTCATCCAAAGAATTGTTCGATAAGACGGTCAAAGATGAGTACAACCTGGTTATTCGTGTTGCCGATTCTGGTACGTTCTTTTTGAACTTGACTGTTTTCAGATTTAGTTACTCACTGTTTTCATACTCTGGTCACAGCTTCCATTTTTTAGATTTTTAATAAAAACCAGACCCTTGAGAATCGGTGTAATCGTACTTACCTAGGTCTCACGCACATTTTTCATGTACTATAATAATATGTACTATGCTGTAATAAAGATCAACTTCCATTACCTTGCCAGGCTGTTTATTACTTGGGTTCTCTTCATTACTGTGTCTTTAGTTTTTTATGACAAACATTTTGTTCCTCACAGGTGCCCCTACTCAATATAGTGATTGTACAATCGATGTGAAAGTCGTCGAAGAATCTTATCACCCACCCGTTATTCAAAGTCCCAAAATCTTTTACGTCATCGTTGCCCCGCCCTACGGATGGACCACTATTGGTCAAATCAAAGTTTTCGATGAAGATAAATCAGACATTCATCAATATCAAATCATGGGTGGAAATGAGGCTAATATTTTCCATATCCAGTCTGCGTCTGGTGTCATTGAAGGCAAACCTAAAGAAGGTTCTTACTCGTTAAGTGTGGAAGTATCAGATGGAAAGTATGGCGATGAAGCAGTCTTCAAAATTGTCGTCAATGAGTTCAACGAAAAACTCAAGAAACAAAGTGTTTCGGTGGTCATCAATGGAGTTGACGTTCGAACTTTCGTCGATCATAAGATGGTGGATTTCGTCAAACTGGTTGCAGCTTTGAGTGGTACCATCAAAGAGAATGTCTTCATTTGGTCCATCGCTGATCACAACCAAACACCCATGAGCAGCAGGAAGAGAAGAAATGCAGATCAAAGTGTGGTTGTAGCTTTAGCTGTCAAAGGAATACAAGATAATGTGAGTTTGCTTTTCAAAAATCTCTCCTTCTTTATACCAATATGATTATACCAACCTTATGTGTTTTGTTAAGATTCTCGGTCACTTTTTGATATTACCCACACCAATAAATTTCTCTTTCCAGCAATACATCCAACCCTCAAACTTGAGAAGTTACATCGAAAACAGTCGCTCAGATTTCCAACAATTGGACCTTCAAGTATCCGTTTCGAATACAGAGTGTCAAAGCACTAAATGTCCCACAAACCAACAGTGTGTGGTGACGTTGACTCCTAAAGCACCAATCGTTTCGTTGTTTTTGCCCACTGGTTACATGTCTTTTGTTAGTCAAGAGAAATGTTATTGCTCAGATGGTTCTGAAGGTTTGTTTTCTACTCATTCGTCATCCTAGCAGGGGGTTTCAATAAGTTATCAACGATCTCTTCATCTTGGTGAAAGTTTTCCTCTTCTACCGTACTTGTTCCGCTTGTATCGTTTTTGTTCCGTTTGTATCGTTTTTGCTAACACTGATTAAGATTAAAATAGGCCTGGTTTCATTTTGTTTGTTATCAAACATCTTCTCCGCTATTGAATCATGTTTGTGTCAAAAGCTTTACATTATCATTTCATTCTTTCTAGGGCCTGTCTGTTTGGAAACGAATCCATGTTCACACAACCCGTGCAAAATTGGTGAAAAATGCGTGGTCACTTCCACTTACTTTAAATGTGAATGTATGGAACATGACAAGTGTGATCCTTGTAAGTGACATGCGTAAATGTAGTATTTACCAACCACTAAGTTTTATGATCTGCTTCGAAACATCTCATTTCTTATGCTTTTTGTCAGTTGACAATTTTAAGCAATTTTCTCTTTCTACAATTTTCAGCCGTGGACACGGTGACATTGAAGGGTGATTCTTATGTCACGTATCAACTGAAACAGAACTTTGACGAACTGTTTGATCAGCTGTCCATGAAATTTCGAACGGAAGCCACCACCACCGAATATTTGTTTCACGCTTATGGAAATGATTTCTTCATATTAGAGGTAAAATATCAGAAGTTCATAACGAGACTCCTATAATCCCCCGTCTGAATAAAAAAATCTTAATCAATCTATATTGGGGTTGCACAAGGCATTAAACCTGATTGGATAACCTTTTCATGCCTCGTGAGCTATTTTAAAGTTTCAATCTTAATATGCATAAATCTTTTTTATCCAACAGATCGACAAACGCGGGCGCATCAAAGCACGTTTCGACTTCGGAAGCGGTGTCGGTTTTCTTGTCATTGATGATCCGGTGGTCAATGATGGAAAATGGCATCATATCAACGTCGAACGTTATGGTAATTATGTTGCCATGGTGCTAGACGAGAAACACGGCTTAAAAAAAGAAGCTCGAGCACCAGGTAGTTCTGCCAAAATCAATATCAACGGGCGCGGAGTACAGATAGGCGCTGGCCTCACGCACGATGGTAAGAACTTCAAAAATTTCCAGACGGTCTAATGATCCTTTCAATGATAAGCTCGTTGTATGGCAAACTTTTTCAAATAAAGGTTTTCCTATTTTAACCTATCAGTGAATGACTTTAAACATTCTCCTATCTTTTTCTCAGGTAAACCGTTGTTCGGCTTTAAAGGCTGCATCAAAGAACCGAAACTGAATAATCAACCGCTACCCTTCAGTGGGACAAGCGATATTGTACAATCCGTGGCCGCACACAAAGTGTATCCTAATTGCAAAGATTCTGGTCTTTGTAGTGAAGAAAAGTGTCCACGTTTTAGTGTGTGTATGAACACGCTTTCGAGCTATCATTGTCAGTGCCTACCAGGTCATTATGGTATGGAAAGCTTTTCTTTCTCTATTTCTATCAATTTTCCTATAGTTTTTATTCCATATGAAAACACAGGAAAGTTTTAGTTTATTTCAATCTCTAGGTAATCATGCGTCTTGTCTGCAGTCATAATGATTTAGGTTTCGGTAAAGTTTTTTCAGCATTTTTTTTTTGAGAACGATTTGTGATTTCATGTTTTGAAAATAACAATTTCTCTAAAAATTATTTACTTTTAGGTCCACTCTGCAAAACTAAATTAACATGTAAGGACAACCCGTGCCAAAACAACGCTCGCTGCACTTACGAACAAGCTCGAGATGAATCTGTCTCATACAAATGCACATGTAAACAGGGCTTTACCGGTGGCAAATGTCAAATTGCACTTGGACCTTGTGCTTCAAGGCCCTGCTTAAACGGAGGGCAATGCATTGCAGTTAATGAGAATTCGTATATTTGTAAATGTGCGTTGGGTTTCACAGGCAATAAATGTTCGATCAACACAAACCCTTGTGCGTCATCACCGTGTCGCAATGGTGGCACTTGCAAAAACAAATATAACGCCTATCAGTGTATCTGTCCCCCTGGAAAAACAGGGAAACAGTGCTCTGATGGTGAGAATTGTTTGTTCAATAAATGTTTGAATGGGGGTAGTTGTATGGAGAGTGATGGTGGCTCCTTGTGTACTTGTGCCAGAGGATTCTTTGGTTTGCGATGTCAACATGATGTAGATGAATGTCTTCTTTCGGGAAATTGTAAAGATACGACGTGTGTGAATACATATGGTGATTATTATTGTAATTGTACCACTGGTGACCGATTGAAAGTTTGCCCCATCGCTTCAACTGGAGACGGGGGTTCTGGTATTCCAATATTGTATCTTGTGGTTGGTGGTGCCGGTGTATTGCTTTTAATCATCATCGTTATCTTGTGTTGTTGTTTCTTTAAAAAACGGAAACGTGATCAAGTACCTTCCCATTTGGATTCACACGCCAAATATCCGTTGAACCGATATTTACCACACGATGGCGACGAAATGGCCTTCTTCCCGCCCAGCCCGCCACCGCGCGGTGAACTTTTACCGCCCGCGTATTATGAAGAAACAGACCAAGCATCGGCGGCAATGTATGACCCGTCACTAGTCACATTCAGCGGTGCTTCGTCGCCTGACGAGTGTGTTAAGAAGGTACCTCTTAAATTAAGCCCAAGTGTTGAGTATGTTTCGGAGGACGAAGAAATGAAATCGATGCCTGGTTACCATTGGGATTACTCGGAGGTATATATAATAATAATGCACTTTAACGCACCACTCACACTTCTCATCCATTCATTCATTTCATACACTTATAAAAAACCATCGATTTAGAGCACTAACAATTTTTGTTGCTTTCCTAGACAGGAAACTAAACCTAAAGTTTCCTTTTTTACTGAGAAAGAAAGAAAATTGTCCTCAAGTTAGTGTCGATTAAATCGATGGTTTTTAGCATGCACATACATACACGTTTATACGATATACTTTGCTTTCATTTACTTTCTTTAGTGTATTGTTATGTCTTTGCATGTGAATAATTCATTTAGGGAAAGTGAAAGATATAGAAGTTCAACTGTTGATAGCGGAGAATGTTTTGTTTATAGACATCATACTCTCTATACCTGAGCTACTTATATATCCGTTGAATGATAAACGGTATTCTGTGGAACGATATTTTCAGAAAGCATGGTTGAAAGCATGTATTAGAAGTTCACGATGCACGACACGACACACGATACTTTTACTATAATAACAGAAATAATGCATGGCATTCAACATTCCACTCGTTAAACATCGTTTACGATGACTAATTTATTAAAGCATGTTATCATTCTATTTCGTTCGTTCGTTCGTTCGTTCGTTCGTTCGTTCGTTCGTTCGTTCGTTCGTTCGTTCGTTCGTTCGTTCGTTCGTTCGTTCGTTCGTTCGTTCGTTCGTTCGTTCGTTCGTTCGTTCGTTCGTCCGTTCATTGTCCCATTAAATAACCAACTCACTCGTTCTTTAATTCGTTTATTCCTCAAAAACTCACCAATTTGTCCATCCATTGACTCATTCGTTTTTTACCTCATTCCTTCGTCCAGTTTTTTCATTCATTCATTCATGCTTACCCTCAAACGTTTGACCAATCAATCAATCAATCAATCAACCAATCAATTTTAATCAATGAATGATCGACAATTGATCGATCGCTCATTCATTCATTCACTCACTCACTCATTCATTCATTCATTCATTCATTCATTCATTCATTCATTCATTCATTCATTCATTCATTCATTCATTCATTCATTCATTCATTCATTCATTCATTCATTCATTCATTCATTCATTCTTTCATTCACACTGGCATTCATTCATCTTCTTGTTCATTCATTCGATCATTCAATCAATGGTGTACACCTGATCTCCTAACTCCGATCATCTCATTGCAACATTCACCCCAACAACTCCATAGCAAAACTCACGATACCGACACGTAACGACACTAACTTACTCACACCTCGGGGAATAGTGCAGTAGAGTTTGACGTTTAGCGAAGCTAAAATAAATTAAACAGGATGAATTGGTCGTTTAGGATATACATTGGAGTCTCCGTAACTCGAATAGCTCCTTAACACTCAAGCAACGGTGACAAACCCTTAAAACTCAAGCAACGGCGACAAACCCTTGCTCAAGCAACGGTGACAAACCCTTGCGAACAAATCTTTATAACTGGATCCAATTTCAATTTTCCGTACTTGTTCGAGTTGTGGAAACTCTGCTCTTAGTGGGGTCGTTTAGCATAATTTACGGGAAAAAAAATAAGATCTAGCTGAAACTTTCTCCAGACCTTCTCTATAGGATGCTTATACCTCAGGAAAAATTCCCCTAAAATCCAACTGGTGGAACATCAGACATTATCAAGTATACCATTCGAAAGCTCTCGAAAAACTATAAAGAAGACTTTTAAACAGGTATAGCCGATTTCTTTACATAACTCAAGATATTTCATGCGCAAGTTCCACTTCTCGCCACATTTTGGTCTAAAATTGACCATAAATTGCATCTTCTGCGTGAATTATCTTGAGTTAGGTAAAGAAATCGGCTATAACCGATTAAAAGTCTTCTATATAGTTTTTCGATAGCTTTCGAATGGAATGGTATACATGATATTGTCTGGAAATAAGTTTGAAATTTTCAAAAAATTTCGCCCTTAGGATTTTGCCTGGGGAAAATAGAAATTGCCTAAAAAAGGGATGTTCCACCAGTTGGATTTTAGGGGATTTTTTCCTGAGGTATAAGCATCCTATAGAGAAGGTCTGGAGAAAGTTTCAGCTAGATCTTATTTTTTTCCTACAAACGGCCTGTATGTTTGTAACACGACCACACTATGTATGATGGCATGATATCTCCTGCGATGTAATAATTCAAAATTAGTACTAGTAATCGTATGGTTTGGAGTGCAATTAACGATTAATCACGAGTAACAAAGGAGAAAATAGTAATTTTCACGAGTCCGAAGGACGAGTGCAAATTACGGTATTTTCTCCTTTGTTACGAGAAAGCTCGAATACGAGAGTTCTTTCGGAACTATGACAAAACATAACACTTGCAAGAATAAGAGGGATGCAGGGAAAGTCGAGGTTTTGTTTGGACTCAACATCATGAATAAAGCATGAATAATGTTATTCCATTTCTAAATGTTAATGTAAAATGTTTTTTATGTTGTTGGTTTCATGATCTCTGTTTCTTTCTAGCTCGACATATACGCATACATTGTATTTACTTGACATACACGTTCTTTCTACCTTTGCTATTTGACACAACAATCTCTGTTCAATTAATTGCTTGCCATTCAATTATGCAGATAATACAACGTTGGAGTCAGCGAGGGATCAACCTCACTCAATTTCAACGTAAATTGATTTAGGGGTTGCGATTCCTTTGTGGAGTAACACCTTCTCTTTATTTGATTGTCCCGGTTTCGTTTTTCAGGTACCGGAAGATATGATCTACCGAAAGATGTCACGTGAAGGAAGTCGGATCCTTCCCACAAAAACCGACCAGTATTACGATGACGAGAACCTCGAATGTGTTGATATGCCGGAACTCCCCGAACGACCGGCCAGCAGACGTTCTTCGTTACCCGGATACTCTGAATCTGAAGCGGAAATACCGGAGTTACCGGAACTTCCTCAACAAGTCCGTTTATCACGGCAATCGTTGCGCTCAAGCAACCAATCTCCTCCGAACATTAATTCGATTTCTTCATCGGAATTCCGAAACCGATATTCGTTATTATCGGATGAAAATGAACAAGACGCGCCTTATCTCCAGGATGATGATGGAGGTGAGACGACGATGTCGGAACTTACACGCGTCACTCGCCCGCGGATGTCGGATGGATTTTATCAACGATATCGGCGTGAGAGTGAGAGCAGTGCAAGTGATGAACTTGATGGATACACGGAGACGTCGTTCAATTCTGATGATGACGCCACGGAGCATGATCCTTTGGATCCTGCCAATACTAGAAAACTTGAAAGAGATATCCAAAAACTAATCAAAGATCTTCAAAGAAGGACGGAAGAAGATTAGTTACGAGTAACCGAGTGAGAGATAAAAAGTTTTACAGTTTTATAGTTTTTATATTTAAGTTAATTACATAGTTTTAAATTATTTTTTTCCTTCATAGTTTGTTTACATTTTCGAGACGGATGTGCAGCCTAGCTGTCATCGATATTATTTTTTCAGTTTATTTTTTACTTTAGTGACTTATTTTGATATAGAAATTTCAGTTTTATTGAAATTAAGAATGAAGGACCATTTTGCGGTTTTGCGGATGGTCTTCTTTCTAACATGATCATGCTGTAATAAGAGCCGGTTTACGTGAATGAATCTCACTATGTTCCGAGCCACATGTATAATTCGTGATATTGTGCTTATAATAGTTTCTTGTCTTTAAAGTTTTCGAGCCTTTTTTATTTTTCGATTGTTTTTATATGTTTGTTCCTTCTTGATAGTATTGCCTTTTTCACACGTTTTTCGAATGTATATTTTATGTTTTTTATTGCCGTAATTTGTTTTGTATTTTTCGAACTTCAAAAGTCAAATCTGCTTTTTGTGTGGTATTTGTTCTTATGTTTGTATAAACTGTAACTCAATTTCAGATGTGATGTCGTAAACTGAGTCAAAATTTAAGTTCTGTCTATTCTGTTTTTCGTAACTTCTAGAATATTTTATCCATAGTACACGTTTTGTTTATAAGAACAAACTATATAACAACATAAGGCTTCAACAGCCAAAATATTAAGAACAAGCTAAGAACATTTTTAAGGCTTTGTGTTCTTTAAAACACCCAATTTCTTAGGAAAACGGGGCAAAATAATCAAAAAATGGAAAAAAATAAGAACATTTTTTCGCATAAAACACAAAAAGTTAAGAACAACCGAAGCCTTCAAAAATTTTGAATGTTCTTATAAAAAAACGTTTACCTATGAAACTTTTCACACAAACTGTCCTTTTATAGTTTTGGCGATAAAACAACTTTATCGAATTTTTAAGAATTTTTTAAACTGTTGATAGATTATGTTATTTTGAAAACGACACTAATTTCATGATATTTTTTGTTCTTTTTCATTCATTATATATTTTTGCTGTTTTGTAAGTTTCATGTTTCCAATATGTTTCGTTGTTAAGTAAGAAAAGCCTTTAACAATGACCTCAAAATATCTTATGTGTCAAAAATTGCTTTTTGGACCTACCTCGGAGGTCCTCTTATTTTACCTTTGTTCGTTCGTCCGTCCGTTCGTCTGTTACAAGCGTTTCTCAAGATTGGCTCATTAATTGTTTCTGGTCTTTGGCACAAAAATTGTTATGCCCAAAATGTAATAGAGCTCGAAAAAAATCAGCCGGAAAACTGGCATTTTCTCGAGATTTCATCATTGATTTTTTGAACAACGATGCGCATTAATTAACAATGCCAAACATATCTTCAACAATGAGTCAGATTTTCGAGGAAATTTTTTTCCTGCCGAAAATGACGGAAATGTGCTGGAAATCACCGTTTTTGCAAATTTTCATTGTGGGTTTTTTTTGCTATGTTTCTTAGGTTTTTCACACAAAAACTTTATTTATAATTTTGCTATGTTTCTTAGGTTTTTCACACAAAAACTTTATTTATAAAAATGCCCACGATTAAGCATGGTTTAATTTTTCATAACACTGATTTTTGAAGCCGGAACTTTCTAAAAATCGCTGGACCAACCGATTATCATCAGAAAAACCTTTTTTTTTAATTTCTCGAGCTGTTTATGACAGGGAGTTTATTTGCTGGATAGTATTTTGTACTATAGGGGTGGGTGGGTGTCTAAAATCTGCTGTAAAGTACTGATACATACCGCTGTTTTGTACACAGAACCCCCCCCCCCCCACTGTTTGGCTTTTTGGTACTGAGAAGTAAAAATAATTAAAACTTTCTACAGCATCATCCTCTTAGGTGCCTGCCTTGTAAACAAAGTAATTTTTGTAAAATCAGTTTTAATGTTATTTAGAAGTACACATGGCCCAACTTAGAAATTGGGGCACTTTTTCATTTGTTTTCATCAATCATGGACATAGGCAGGAGAACCGTCCTGTATTTTTTTATAATCTGATGTATACAGGACAGGTATGACCTGTGAGGCAAAAAAAATTACAGTGGGAAATTCGAATTTAGCGCTGTCCTCACTTACTAAAATAAAAACCAAATTTCGGAAGTTGCGTTTTCTCTAAATAGCGAGGTTAAGCAAGAAGCTATCTATTACGTACGGAATCTATTACGTGAGTTTTTAGACTGGATCCGAGGCGTTTTAACGTAAGTACTTCGTATCTCTTGATAACGAAATTTTTAGACCATAGTTCTGACCTTTTTCTTAATCAGCATAAAATTTCTGATCGATTGGTATATAATATGTCTATGTTTAAAGTCAAAAAAAATTTTCTTTTTCAAGCAAGAGGGCTAAAAAGGGTTGAAATCTAAAATCCGCCATTATGGAAATTTGAGCCTGATCCAAATAACGCCACACACGCTTCCTGACTCTTCAAGGACTATACTTTCATGATCAAAAGAAAAAATGGCTATACGCCGATGCGCATACGGGACCTAACTCAGCCCCTAGAGTACTTTTCTTTGACAGCTAAAAATATTCTTAAAAATTAATAAACAGGGGGGGGGGGGGTTCTAATAAGGTCCGGGGGGATGGAAAATTTTCGAAAAATTAACAATTTTAATTAAGAGTACTTCGCAACATTGAAAAAGAACGATAAATTTCTTAACTTTTTTTCACCCTTACAGTGCAGTTTGGGAAGCCTGAAAAACGTACCCTTGAAGGCCGCTTCTACCTAGGTAGATCGCTTAACTTCAGTGCTCCCGCTGGGTTTTTTCTGAACAAAAATATTTGATCAAGCAGCTTCTCTACAATCTTTTTAAATATGTTATGAATTTTTTCGAATTTTTTACAAAAAACACATTCGATATTATTTCTAATGACGTCATTCCCTTTCAAATGTTGGATGTAACCTGAGTAAACGAAAAATAGGAATATATGTTGAACTAAATCTTTGATCCAATCCGACTCTTTTTTTCTTCTTCCAACATAATATTTTCTTCCTGTCCGATTTTTGCATTCGAGTAAACGATTCCACATTCCCCGGCCTTTAGCCATTCGAAAAAAGTGCAATCATCCGAGAAAGTTGTTTATTTGGGTCGTTCGCCAAAACAAAAACTAACAGTAATAAAGCCGAGACCCAGTGGAAATCTGAGGAAAGAAATTTGTCGCAAAAATTATAAAACGTAAAAGTCGTATATTTCTAAATTATATTAATAAAAAATTACAAGACTAGTTTAGCATATTAAAACAGTAAATTGAACTTCAATTTTAAACGCGGTTAGGAAATATTGGAAGGAATGACTACTTTAATAAGGGCAGAAACTTTCGCTTCTGCCAGGCAAGAAATTAGGCTGCTGGTATCCACTAACGGATTCGTGCTCCTTATAGATACTACCTTGGGTTTTGTAGAGGTCTGCGATTCAGACTAGTAAGAAATTAAACCTTAAAAACGCGAGAAAAAAATTTCGCAAAAATTAACTTTTCTACTCATTTTTGCACTGCTTGCAAAATTTTTGCGTATTTTATAGTTTTTGTTACCAAAAAAGGTAAATTTTATATGAATTCGCGAAAGTTCTATCTGTGAAGTTTCAGCTAAAACCATAATTCACGAAACTTAAATTAGCTAAATTTCGCGACTTTTTGAAAGTTTTACATCATCCACGTCTCAATATATAAAAGTTGACTTGATTAAAAGATTGCAACAGAAAAATTTCAAAAATTTAAATATTAAAAAAAAATAGAGCTGCAAAAAACGTTTTTACCGGGATTACCTTCGAAGTCCTGAAAACTTCGAGAAAGATGAAGTCAATGAATGAATATTCTTTAAAAGGTTGCAAAAATATGGTACTTAAAAATAAAACAGTGAAATAATGACAAATACGTTTCATTTTCGTTTCAAAAATCCGCGCCTTTGAAAAAGAACAGGGTCTTTGCAATACGATTGATAACAGTTCATAGAACATAAATAACTCAATATCTTTAGGTGGTCTCTTTCCATACTATAAGACATGGCGTGAGTCAGCCGCGAGACATCGTACGAGAACACATAAGGGATCCCTTCATTGACGCATGGCATCCCACAAGGACAATATTTCGGTGACCGGAGAATGTCTTTCAATAAAGTTGGCAATCGTTGCAAATAATCCGACCTGAAATTCAAATTCGAGAACAATGAATAGTGTTAGAATCAAGATAGTTTCAACGGCAGACTGAAGTAGCTTTCCCTGTATATGAAACCCAAGCTACAAGTTTTTGGCCATAAGGTCAACATCTATCTGTGAAACTTATCGTGGCGCAGAACTCGTGGAGAAAATAAATTAAAAATACAGAGTTGACACATATATAAAGGCCCTTAGGTAAAAAGGATTACGTTTTAGCCAAGTTAAAAGAATAAAGTTTTTTACTTGGTATCCGTTTGAATAATCTTTCTGCAGCAAATTTCGAACAGTGTTGACGGCACCGGAAGTTCTTTATGATATTTCTCATCCAGTAAACCGACATTCATTTCACCGAATGCATTTCCACTAATATCAAGAAAGTCGAATTTCAACTTCAAAAAACTCCAAGGTAGACATTGCAGCATATTATTGGTCAATTCCAGCCTCTGTACCGATTTCATATTTCCAAATGAATGCGGTATAGAGACTAAATGATTGTCTTTTATCTTCAAGGTATGAAGGTTCTTTAAACGGACGAAATTATTTGGAAGATATGAAATCTTATTGAAGTTCATTTCTAGAATGTGAATCCTGTCAGCAGTTTCACCCTGTAGTAAGCAGCATGGAAAACAATCAAAGTCATTATTTGATAAATTCAAGCACCTTAAACTTTGAAGCCCATCTAAACATTCGGGTAATGTTTTCAATTTGTTCAAACTCAAATCCAAAATAGTGAGAGCATCTAGTTCCAAAATTCGAGCATCTAGTCTTTGTAAAACACATCCATTGATGATAAGCGTCTCCAACGTCGATGGAAATCCATTTCTCAGAGGATATTCTTTCCGTGAGAGAACTTGCATTTTTACTTTCGGTTTTTCGATATCACATTTTTTGACTTTTAAAATATTTTCCAATTCCGATATGTTGCTGATCTCCTCTTTGTTAAAGACCAACTTCAAAACGTGTAAAAATTTCTTCAATGCGTTGACGTCCGCCTGGAAAGTGCAGAAAAGTAAAAATGTCTGTCGCCCTTTTTATTTGGGAAGATCCCTGTATCGTTGTTCCATCGGTGTTTCTCGAGGAATCCAGAAAAAAGACTAATTTACATCCGAATTATATGGCATTCTTTGAGGAGGTTCTTTGATTAAAAAAACCAAGGATATGAAAAAAACGATCAAACCAGTTCGAATAAAAAGAAGGATATCAAACCTTAGATATTGCCAAATCATGTGGAGGGGTTTTCATTGATAATGTGCATTTACCTTCCCTTGCGAACCGGTTGTGCACTTTCAGTATATTGTCATGAACCTAATGTTTAAAGAAAATCAACTTCCATTTGCTAACAAACACAGCATTTCAAAACAAGAGAAAGATCGACTTACGTCGCCTTCAACTTCACACAAGCTCTAATTTGAAAAATTCATTTGTTAATTCTGATTTGTCATGGTAGGAGGCGCACATGATTTGAAACTCATAAAAACAATATCTTAAAAGTTTCGACAATAAAAGTAAATAGCCGCGGATTCCATCTTGAACTTCATAACGCTGACTGTAGGTTGTAAGTCGTAAATGAATTACTGCAAAGTCAAATATACAATACATCCGAATAATTGACCAACAATGGAAATGGAATTTGACGACAAACCTTATACTTGGTACCACTTTTACTTTTGACAGAATAAATAGTGAAAAAGACTTCATGTTTGTCTTTCTTCTTTTCTTTGCCCAGCATGAAGGTGGAGTGACATTTACGGCTCTCCATCCCAGGTGCTGAACGGTTTAAAACCACCAAGTCACATTTTAATAACATTTTTTCTGTATTTCTTATATCTGAAAACAAAATGCAGTGAAACAAGTGTTATTGTATTTTGATCATACAGAGACAAGTGAAAAGTATATACAAACAAAGAAATGGGAAACTGAATTAAAGTAAAAATCTCGAAAAATCGGTTTTTCAAAGACTGTATCATTAGAAAAATTTGGGATTAGAGTAGTAAAGGATATTTTGGGAAACAATTGAGTTGTACGAAAAAACTGATAAAAAGTGATTAAAAATCATTTGTTCACAAACTAAAAATTGTTTTACATTTCATCTGAATATTTTGCACAGACTACGAAGGTATTCAACCTCCCTCGATCAAGCTTCCAAATGTTTGGTCTTTCATGTATTCTGCAAGAATAAAGATAACCCCACTAAAACAATTCATTCTTTATCCTTCTCCTTTTCTTTCTTACTTGAAGCCGGCTCCTCGCTGCCTTTCTTTTCCTTTTTATCACCATGTGTCTTCTCTTCGAAAGTTTTAATCTTACTCAACAAATTCTTAAGTTCTTTATCGTCAGATTTTTCATCAACCTTTTCTTTCTCCTTCTTTTTATCTTTCTTTTTCTTCTTTGAAGAGGACGAGCGCTCACGATCAGGCGAACGCGAGTTCGATTTGCGAGATGACTTTCGTTTAGGTGAGGTGGAGCGTGACTTAGATCTGGATTTGGATTTTCTTTTTCGACGTCGTGGTGATCGGGAGGGTGACTTGGTAGGAGATCTTCTCCTTCGACGTCTATCGCGCGATCGGCTTCTACTTCTGCG
Source organism: Clytia hemisphaerica (assembly GCF_902728285.1). Classification (NCBI taxonomy): domain Eukaryota; kingdom Metazoa; phylum Cnidaria; class Hydrozoa; order Leptothecata; family Clytiidae; genus Clytia; species Clytia hemisphaerica. The sequence continues at coordinate 1,286,458 of NW_027103734.1, read as the reverse complement.
TCGACGTCTTGGAGACCTTGTTCTAGACTGGAACGACGCCGTGACGAACGGCCTATGCTTCGTGATCTGCTCCTTCTCGGAGACCTTCTACGTGGTGATCTACGACGAGGCGAACGTGTTTTACTCTGAGATCGACGGCGTCTTGGAGACCTTGTGCGGGAGCGACTTCGACGTCTACGACGTTCACGGGAAGGACTTCTGCGACGTGAACGAGATGGAGATCTACTACGCGACCTAGAGCGAGAGGTAAATATGCGAGGTCTTGCTGGCTCGATTGAGGAGGGACGTTTAACGGCATCACGTTGTGATTTTCGAATACCACTTTTGCCAGACGCAATCCGTTCACTTTCAGGTTTGACAATGGGATGCTTCGAATAATGAACTGTCAAGCATTTGCCACCAAACAAAACACCATTATACTGCAGAGCAGTAGGAACAGATTCCAGGTTGGAGAATTCGACAAGAGCAAACCTTCTGTCTCCATCTTCACCTTTCGAGAATCTCAAATACTTCACTTCCCCAACGCCAGAAAAAAATGCCATCAATTGCTCAGCCGACAAATCATCCGCAATATCTTCCACAAAGATTGTTCGTTTGATTTCTTCAATTTCTACTGGATCAGTGGTTGTGGTGATTATCGGTGGTGGAGGAAGTCCTGGCAATCCTGCACCATTCGACGTGTCTTGAGGGAAGAATTGAGGTAAGAACCCTGTCCCTACTGCAAGGGCGTACGCATTGATAGTGGAAATTAAATGCTGGCAATCCTTCTCCTCTGGGATCTCTTCTCGATTCATTGGAACAACAATGAGTGGTTTATCAATGAAAACGGTGTTGGTGAGATGTTGTGCAACGCCACATTGTTCAGAGGTGTCGAATTTGATGTAACATAATCGTATTTTGATGGTTGGGTTCTCTTCCGTAGGATACATTCGAATATCTTGTATGGTGCCCAAGTAACCAAATAACGTGGCTAATTGTTGCAATGTAGCTCCAGAAGAGACATTGCTGATTCGTACCACTTTCCCAGTGAAACCATTCCCATCGTTTACTGCTTCTTCTTTGTCTCCTTCCTCTATCTTGATGTCTTCTGTCTTGATGTTGGCTGCCTCTTCTCCACTACTGGCTACCCCATTAACTATAGGAGGCATAGGGGGTGGAGGCATAGGGGGTGGAGGGAGGGGTGCATCTTCCGGTTCTGCTTTGATGGTTTCCCCTTCCATTAGCCACTATTCTATTTTTATTTCTAAAAAAAATAAATAAGAATGTTAAATTAAAACTTATCATACAGTAATTATTAGTACGGTCTAATCGTGTAAAAATTGTGCACAAAGGGGTGCAAGCATGACACTTTGCACAATTGTAGTTTAGGGTTCAAAAATGGATTTAAATCTCAGACCCAAAAAATTGGCACCTATTTGTGTATTTTACAGACCAGAACAGGTTCCCAGGCTAAAATGAATTTTTTTTTCCAAATTATGTCATGTTACATACCGTTGGAAAGCATTTTTCATGCTTGTTTAGAAAAACATTACAACCTATATCTGAAAATGAAGCCAATAAAATTTATTGTGGAAGGCTTTTTGAAAAATGACGTAATTGCTGACGTCAGCAAAAGTTCAAGGACAAGCAATACTCTTGGATATTGATTGACACAGTTTACCTTCCCTCAAACTGTCTATGCTTAAACTCCCATATCAAGATTATGGGATTTGGAGTGCGGGCCGATTTTACTTTCATTTTCAGTGGTTTAACTTAACTTAGCAACGGGGTGGTCGTCCATAGTTAGGCGTTTGTGCAAATAAACAAACATAGAAAGTTTTCCAAATCCCTATTTTGATTGAAACAATAAAAAATGAAACAATAAAAAATGAAACTTTTCAATGTTTCACTTTTTTGCACCAATTCTTCAAAATGAAAATATTTAAGATTTAAAGTTCTTCTTTTATTCAATGATTTTTTACGGCACTTTGTTGACCATCTAACTCTCGCATCAAATTCCCACTTTCTTCAGTAAATTGAAGATGAGAAATAACCTAAGCCACGGATCACGGATTGAAACAAATATATGAAGGGTGGGGTTTTACAACCGCCCGTCATGCAAGGCGCTGAGGGGCCACGGGTGACAAAAGAAGGGCTCTGTGAAATGTGGCAATCTCATTGGTGGAAATTTAATAAACAGCTGCGAAGGAGCGCCAGGAAGCAATCAGTAGAGGAGACCACTTTTGTTTTTGTTGCAGATTTCTAAATAAACTTCTCTTTTTTGGAGAAAAGGCTGGGAGGGTATATTCGGAGTTACAAGATTTTGGGTCCGATGACGTCATCAAAACCTGAAAAGCAATATCTCGAGTTTGACAAGAATTTAAACCAGACGGTACTAATTGATAAATTCGATTATCGAAGTAATCGATAATGATCGAAGTAATCGATAATGATGGAAGTAATCGATAATGATCGAAGTAATCAAACGACCACTTATCGATTAACAATCGAATGTCGAGTACCAAAATTTCAAAAAAATTGTGAGTATTCGATCACTTTCTTAACAACCATTCGAAGACTAGATAACTGTTCGAGTACTTTGATTGTTATTAATTACTTTCGATAACTTTGATAATGAATTGATTATTTTGATAACCAATTAATATGATATATCTTTAAGAAAAACCAAAAACAATTGACCTAAAACCAAAGCATAAAAAGAAGCCCCACCACAATATTGACCGCCTTATTTCCCAGCCATTTTCCCCATCATTTTGTGTGCTTTCGCCATGGGTTTCCTCAAGTATATAATTCATATCGCGCATTCTGATTGGGTTGGAGAAAACAAAAGTGGTTTTCACGCGTGAATCGAGTGTTTTAATTGGCCAAAATAAACTCGGTTTCAGATTATTTTGACGCGCTGCTACAGGAAACATATTTGATAAAATCGAACATAGTTTTTTTCTATTTTCTATTTGGCTGAGTCGCAGGCTGTCGCAGGAGGCTTTGAAGCCCATTTTCGCAACTATAGACGCTTTCGATTAGCGCCCCGTTAGCACATTGAACTGACTACCCAATTCCCCTCACATGGCATAGGTTAATCTGAGCGAAGGTTCATTCACTTGCCAAGTGAACCGCTGCGAGTGGGAATTGAACCTCAGTCGCCTGTGCAGCAACCAAGGTCAATTACCACACTATACCACAGCGCCTGTAGTGTCCTCCAGGGTTTGTTCCCCCCACCAAATTCTTGATTTTTTTTAATCTCCCCCCTCTTTTTTGCTTTCCTCCTAGAAAATTCTAAAAATATCAGTTCCCCCCATACTGTAAGTTGGTCTAATATCGACATCCCTAGTCTAATTCTGACACCCATAGCTGTCAACTTCGCCTCACAAAAATGCGGGAGAGCTCCAAGTCAGAAAAATTTTCCCCGATAATCCAATTTTTCTGAATCAGAAAATTAGGAAATCGAGGGAATTTTTCCGCAAAACCGATTTTATCGGAATTTTCTTTCGGGAAATCGGGGAAATCAGGGAATTTTTCGTCCTAATTTTCCAAATTCCGGAAATTTTGCCATTCCGCTTTTTCAAAATCTGAATTTCTTTTGGAAAAAAAATTGGAAAATTTTTGGAAATACGGTAGATGCGGGAGAAAATCCTGAAAATGCGGGAGATTTGGCTGAATTTTTTTCCCGCGGGAGAAAACGGTGGCATGCGGGAGTCTCCCGCCCAATGCGGGAGTTGACAGCTATGGACACCCTTCTTTAAAGAAAGGAACAATATAAAAGTTTGAATCACTGATTGAAAAAGGGTTATTCCTCTTTGAACACTAAGCAAAGAAAAACATTTTCAGCCTTTCTATAAATTTCAGCTGATAAAAAGGGTGTCGGAATTAGAGGAGGGGTGTCGACATTAGACCAAGTTACGGTAATATACCCATTTCGTTTCGAAGAAAATGCCATAATTAGGAGTTGAGTGAGTATTCGGTCACCAATAAAATCGAGAGGTGGTCACTGACCACCTTTTATTGTTATTCGATCATCATTGATTACTTCGATCACAATCAAACGTTCAATTAGTACAGTCTGGTGCCCCTCATTCATTGGATCGAAAATCATCAAGAGAATCTATTTGGTCAATGAAGAAATAGTTTCAGTAAAGTGAAAAGTTTATTACACTTTCAATGACGTCATTTAGGGCCAAATGACGTCAGAAAACATTAAATTTGCAATATTTTTATTTTTCAACCATTTTAAGCAGTAATTTTTCGTTCTTTGGGCTTACAAATCAGATCTTTTTACCCGGCAGGTCCAAAAATGTATAAAACATAATGCATATTGCATAATACATAATATTTAAAAAATATCAATTTTAGAGGCTATGATAAGGAGAATCTGAGAGAGAATACTTTCAACAAAACAAATATACCATTTTCTACCAGATAATAAAGGGTAGAAAGCTGTAAATTTGAATTTTGGATGATGAAGAAAATCCATGATCCACTGAAAATGCTTGTCGCCATTTTTATTTTCATAGTTGTATTTTACAGAACGTAGTATAGTGTAGAAAAAACACGAAAATATCTCCTCCGTATATTACTTTTCTTACTCGAAAACGTAAATTTTACAGCAAGATCTTTATTCTGGGTTTTCTCAGATATTTTTTCAAACAATTGCTAATCATAGTATATAATCTTTTTACATTCGAATGTTTATGTGTTTACCTGCTTTTTTGAGAAAGAAGAAGGGGGAAATTTTTCTGATCTGCTGCATCTTCTTATTATTTATGCTGGCGGAAAACTCTTTGTAATTGTTGTTATGATTCGAATGTTTTCTCTTTCGTTCGGATTCGAAAAGTAAAATCATCTCTGGGGAAATCCCTCTGATTGGAATGTTTACTTAAGAAACTCTTTGAAAGAGGTTTTTCGCGGTTTTAGCCTCTACAAAGGAGAGGCAGTAATTTCTTTTGGCGTATTGGCGCAAGGAGTGAATATAAAGTAAGATATTGGCATAAGTCAAAGCTTTTCAAGACGAGAGGAGCACCGCCATTCTAACGCCCAATTTCATTACGCCAGGTTTAAACGCATCCACCTCGCTCTCCCTTGACCATCATATAACGATGTAGATTGTAAATATAATATAAAGCGCTTTTAATTCATTAATCCCTAATCCCATTAATTTTTAAAATATGGCTCATTGTCATGATTAATTTAACTTTATACATTTCTTTCGAAAGCAGCCAGCGAGGCGACCTTTTTTTCCGATGCGTTCTGAGAGCATATTTCAAATAGAAATTTTGATCTGTTCTGATCAGATCTTCGAAAATTAATCAGCTAGAGGTATAATCAAGGTCATCTAATGCGTTCTTGTTGTCTAGGTAACCCTAGAAAGCTTCATAACACATCTTTTAAGGAAAAAGGGGGTATAATAATCAAGAGAAAATTGATGTAATCTTGTTGCTTAGTAACCCTAGAAATTTTCAGAACATCTTGCATGGAGAAAAACCAATATCTTACAAAGTTATTTTGGCAAACTTTTTTTCCTATATTTTAGAACACATCAAACCATAAAGTAGTGATAAGTTTAGGGAAACAAATAGCGCAATAAAGGTTTCCTAGAAATCAGAACACATCATTTGTATAAATTGAAAGGTCATAACATTTGGTCTCCTAGAAGATAAGAACCGGCTGCTTCTGTTCTTTTTTAGAAGTAGCAGCAATTCAAGCTTCTTTTCTACAAATTTTAAGCAACTTTTAGGCATGAGAAGATCAAAATCTCAAGGCTTTCGAGGGCTTTGCCCCTAGGGCTCAGCCCTAGACCAGTTTTTTTTTTTTTTTTTTTTTTCTAATATCAATTAACAATTCGGCGTAGACTTTGCATCGTTTCCACACTGGCTCCTTGGCGGGTGCAACGCCGGGTGACAGCTAGTCCAGGAGCTGGAGCTCAACTACTTTTTACCTTTACTAATTCTGATGGGGGAAAAAGTAGAGAGTCCAGTGGAACCCAAAAATTATGTGACTGAAACTATTAACTGTCACATCAAAATTGAATTTAAAACCAATCAGAATTCCCTCTTTTTTTAATTTATAACTATCGCAGCTCCATCATTCAAATCAGAAAGCGAAGATAGTATACGGCAGATTTTCTGACTAGGTGACGGCTAGTGGTTGTAACTAATTGACCTAAAATGAACAACTAGTGACCAGTGCTCAGAACCAGACCCGATCAATCGAACTTGTCGAACCAATCGAACAATCGAGCTAATCGAACGATTAAAGTTCAATTAAAAAGATTAATCGAACTCTAAGATTTCTTAAAAGATTGTGAGTGTTCGATTAAGTTCGATCAATGGGTTTCGGTTCGATCTGTTCAATAAACCAATTTTGTTTGACAAGTTTGTGGTGCTCAAACACCGTATATTAGCTTCTTTTCAAAGCCAAATTGGGAATGTAAATCGGGAAATTACTTCCGATAACGGATTACACACTTTTCCTGTATCCTTTTAGCGCCAGAGGCGGTTTGTTGGGGCGTAGTATTCCGCCACTCGGCCGCGAGCGAAACTGCAACAGAGGGGCTACGGACTTTATTCCGGATAGACAAATATCCGGGTACAATAAACGTCAAGCTGTTGAATGCAATCGAATCTCAATTGTATCTATATCTGCTCCATTGTAAGGGAAGTTTAATGGTATAGTGACCCCCGTCTCTATGGCTCGCACTACGGAAAAACACTCTCGCCCCAAACTTCCTGCTTTCTATTTCAGTGCCGTGGACATGTTACAAGATGGTAGGAGGTTTTTGAACAGGAATCTTCAAAAAAATGGAACTTCAAAATGGAATATCTGAAAAACTACTAAAGGTTGAACGACCCTGCCGGTGCACCCAACAGTCGTGTGCTGTCGGGTGCTGAAATTTCCAAATTTGCCAAAACACCCGACAATAGCGCACCCGACAGTCGGGTGCTAAAATTCCAAACTTTGTTACATGTCGGGTGCTGCTAAAAGCGTTCAAGATGTAGCACCTGACAAAGTGCACCCGACTATCGGGTGTTTAAAGTTCTAACTTCGAACACCCAACAACAGCACCCGACTGTCGGGTGCACCGGCAGGGTCGTAAGGTTGAAAGATAAGTGACCCCTCATTTTTTTTCTGAGGATAAAGGGCTTTTCATTAAACTTGGTTTGACATTTTGAAAATGATTTTGAAATTTCGACTGACCCCCCTAGTTAAGTCCGGGAACTGTCGAAATGGCAATTGCGTGCCAGGACAAAGTTTTTGCAAGTTAGGGAAGATATGAGGATTTTATATCCACAAACTAATCGAACCTTTTACTGCCCGAACTAATCGAACTGCTATTGCTTCAAAAATTGTGATTGTGATTAGGTTCGATTAATTTTTTTAATCGAACTTTAATCGTTCGATGGAGTTCGATTAGTTTGATTGTTCGATTGATTCGACAAGTTCGATTGATCGGGGGTCTGGTCAGAAAAAGCATTTGACTGCAGGATACAAAACCTTTAATAATCATGCAGAGTGTTTTGTAATGTTTTCTAGTTAGTTTTCTCAACTTTTGTCAAGCTCAATTAGAAACTCTGGCACAAAATAAAACAATAACACACAAATACATTAATAAATTTAAACACTCAAAACCTGAAAACGTTCACATTGACATTTTTACCGCCATTGCTGTTTATAAAGTTTACTCCATTGCTCAGCAGAAAATTACACAGAAAATTTGACATGAAATAGAAACCAGTACCGAATTCTATTACCAGATTTTCTAATCCTGGTTTCTGTCGAGTGAGAAACAAATACTTTTGATAAAAAGGGAAAAATATATTCAAAACTAGTCTATCAAACGAGAGGCAAGGTCGGGCGGCACAAGCGGGTGTAAAAGGGGCGGATTATCATTGCTGTGGGTTTAGTGCACTGACCTTTATATATCCCTGGAACAAGCTATATCCACCATCTTTAATTGGAGTTTCGGAATTGGTACCCGAGATGAAGCCATTGTAGTGTTTGAAACTTTGCCTAACCAATTAAAAACAAGAAGCCCGTTGGGCGTGAAGGCCCAGCGAAAAGTAACGTGTTGAAAACGAGCGTGCAAAACAGCAAATGTATGACCATGTTGATCAAAGACAGGAAAAATATTTTCAAAGTCACCGCAGTACGAAGTCCATTCCAACCGGGTCTACAGGCGCAGGTTCACGGTTGAATACTCTCGGGTACCTAATAGCGGGGGGGTTTGGAATAAGCGGGGGGAGGTTGGAAAAAATCTCAAAACTTAATAAGCGGCGGGGGTTTGGAATAAAAATGTCCTAGGTGGAAAATTTCCATAAATTATGCGCGCCCATAGAAAAAAATGAAAAATACCCGCAAATATATAGTGGCTTTTTAACCTATTAGGTGCACTCACATATGCAGGGAGAAATATCCATGCAGGCATGTTAGTTGGACCAGACTGTAAACCAGAAAAATAATCTTTAAAAAACTAGACGGTGAAATAGTTTACAGTCTGCATATCCAGGCCAATAAAATTCATGTGGTTAATGTGAGTTAACAGTTTAATGTGACAGATCCAGAAAATGATCATTTTCACTGTTCATGCGTTTCAACCTTGAAAAATGTTTCAATCTAGTTCAAATTTACTCATGAGCTGCATTTTAGTGTCCATTAACAGATTCCAGAATCAGTTTATATACTTTAAATAATTATGTGATTCGAGTTTGAAAAATCAAGCCAACAACCGTTTAATACGACAGATCCAGAAATGACCATTTTATTTAATGTGTAGAATCATGAAAAAAGTCCCAATCTTGTTCAAATTTACACATGCACTGCATTTTAGTCTCCATTTAACATATTCCATAATCAGCATATTTGAAATAATTTTGTGTCGAGTTTGAAAAATCAAGCCACCGCACCAAATCGTCAAACGAGACAGATCCAGAAATAACCATTTTCACGCGTAGCATCATGGAAAAGTTCCAATCATGTTACAATTTACACATATGAGGTCCATTTTAGTGTCCATTACCAAATTCCAGAATCAGTTCACTTGAAATAATTATCTGTTGAGTTTTAAAATCATACCACCACGTCCCACCACTGACTGTTGTTTTGGTAAAACAGCGACATATCCAGAAGTGACTGTTTTCTTGTGTAGCATCAAGAAAAAATCTTATTCAAATTTACACATGAGCTGCATTTCAGTTTGTTTATTTCTATATCAAAAGCCATTATTTCCTAAAAATAAAGTCTTTTTGAAAACAAGAAAACAAGAAACTAAAAATGAAAGTGATTTATGATTTAAGGTAGCATTTTCACTCATAAAACTTTATGAAAACTTGAGCAAAGATATGGCAGAATGTTGAAAAAGGTTTATAAAGAAAAATCATTACAAAATTTCTTTGGTTTGAAAGTCTCTTGACTCTTCAAGAAAGTATGAATCAACCTCCTCGCTTCGACCGCCATCTTGTTTTGTTTTGAAAATTGTTTTGAAGGAGCGCGGAATCAGAAAATATATCTTTTATAGCCAGTATCCGACTTTAGCAAGCTTTTCCCTCTCCAGACGGCAAAATTTAAAAGTGTGGTACTGTTTTTGAAGCGCCGTTTCTACCAAAATGGACGGACAGAAAGCGGAAGGACGGACGGAAAGTTGCAAATGAAAGGCCCTATCGCTAGCGCTGGGCCAAAAAACCCGATCATAAAATTTTGCTTGGCCGGCATTGAGCAACTTGGTCCAGGGATATATAAAGGTCAGTGGTATAGTGCACTGCAGCGAAGACAAGAAACAAAAAAAGAAGCGTAACTTTTGATAGAATTCAACTGAGATACTGTAACAGTTTTGTGCGTGCTTGTTGAAAAGACAAACAAACATGAGTGGAATATTTTCAAAACAGAAAATATTTTAAAAAATGGAAAAGTGAGGATGAAAATGAGCACAAAGCCGCTAAAAATCCGTTAAAATTCGAAAACTCCTGTTGTCATAATAAAAATTTCCAAGGCTTTTCGAATCAAATGTTATTTGGAGGTTCCCATCAACTTTCGAGTTATTTATCGTATACCTCCCTTATTGTACGGATGATTGGAAAATCGCGCGGAAGAAAGTCGGCGTTGACCTAACAAAGTTTACTCTTTTTGACGTCAATTATCCCGATTCTGGTTTTGAGGGATCTTAGGGGCGGGATATGGCGGGATTTTGAGGGATCTAAAGTCGAAAATTCCCAAAAGTTCCCGTTTTGGAAAAGCGTTCATTAAAACCAATTATTGTGTTCAAATTGTACCCGTATGGGCTTAAAAAAAGGAAGAATGCATGAGGTCCTTTTATAAAACAGTAAAGCGCTTAGTACAAAAATGAACTTTGGATTTCCCCGATTTTCAAACATAACCCAACGGATTAGAATAGGTGGATTAACTTCTCTCGTTGCTCCCAAGAGAGATCCATTGTCTTCTCATTGTTACAAGAAAAATCTGTAAATGACTCTGCGCACTCCTCGTTTAGTTTTTTCATTGTTTTTATAAGAACAATTTTCCAATTTATACAGTTTCGAAAACGAATTTGTCCTATGATTCGATCAATTTTGATGATTTTGCAAATATTTTAAATCCTGCACTTAAGTTTTAGCATCAACAAACGCTAGACCAGTTTTAATGTAAATTTTTAATCTTTTGTCAATGGCAATCTTCAGATAAGTGAAAATTAACGTATGGTCTATAACTAAGAAACTATCGATGGGTCACGAATGGGTTGCATACTGGTGAAAGAAGACTGTATTTAGAATTAGGAAAATAAATTTCAAATTATTTGGCTAATTTCTGCATTGGATAGAAAGGGCTAAAAAAGTGCATTTTCTTATTTAAAATGTACCACGTGATACGTAATGACCAATGAAAATGTTGAAAGTAATGATTTTTTACAACTTTTTTACAACTTATCAAGTTTTAATTGCTAGCAAACTCGTAAAAAAGTTTGATAACCTAACGAGGAGTGTTTTCTATGAGTTCTTAATCCACCTATTCTAATCCGTTGCATAACCCTAAAGATAAGAGTGAGGTAGGTATCGAATGAATTCCCTAGAATCTAAAGGTTTGAGATGATCATTATCTACTCTTATTATCATGGATGTGAAAGGTATAATGTAACTGTTTTGAGTTTTATTTCAAAAAATCTTTCGCAAATAATGATAGTTGAATTCAAATTCAAATTATTTATTTTATAAAAAAACTAAAATTGTAATAATTTTATTCTACTAATGGTTGTGATCAGGACTTGAAAATGGAGTAAGGTTTTCCAGGAGCGCATTCTTCTTGAACTTTAGCTTCAGCTTCAGTAGATGGTTTGATTTCGATGTTCTCCAGCTAAAAAAATTGAGAATAATACTTTGTTGAAGCGACGGAATGGATATACAGTTGACTATTTCTCTAAGTCGAAATGGAAATCGAATTCTTTCTAAGAAACTTATCAACAAAAATATTTTTAAAGGTTTTGTTTTTAAATAAGAGTGATATCGTTTGCTCAATTTTAACATACAAGCTTTTTCACATTGAATTGACACATATGTGGAGCAAGATTTGTCAGACAGAGGAAAAGAAAAACAATTTTTTGTTTATTCAGCACAATATAACAATAGGGAGGCACTGTCCTGATATGAAACATGCGTCTGATATAAAACGGGAACACTTACGTAAAATAAAACCTTTAAAGTATTTTTCAAGGGCTGCATGGACGGCATCTTATTCTTTCGGACAAATCATACTATCTTCTTGTAAGAATGAATGAGAACATTAGGCTCGATTTTATTGACAAAAACCAAAGCACAAAATGAGAACAATTTTAGTCTCATTGGTTCTTATAAAAAGGAAGTTTACAAACCTCGATGCTCTTCAGAAGGTAGGTCAAGTTGTCCATCAAAACGGTCGTCTCGTCAAAAGAAACAGATAAATCCATCGCTGACACTCCCTCAGTTGCTACACGTGTCTGAAAGAACGAGATAGAATATATAATATCAAGTTGTATAAAGTGGACAGTATATCAATCAAATGTTACAGTACCATTTAAGTTGGTCATCAGAAGTGGTCTGAATCAAGATCAAGATAAACAAGCTAGATGCTGAATGGACCTACCTGATGATGAAAGTTAGATAGCAATAAGGAGAAAAATGAAAACAATCAGTCAGAAAATATAGCGTTTAGCGAAGACATAACGCCTTAAATTTAATCATTGATTGTTGATGGGTGGGGGAGAAATAGAAGGTTGCAAAAATCAGTTTTATTGACAATTGAATGATGGTCTTCTCAAAAATCGGACTCGGTCATGTTATGAAAAATTCAAGAAAAACCGTTTTTCTGGCGATTCTCGGCTGTTCCGGCAATTTTTAGAAAGTCTCAGCTATAAAAATCAGTTTTATTAACATATGAATCATGCTTGCTGGTGGCATTGTTATCAATAATGTTTTTTGCGTGAAAAAACAATGAAATATCAGCAAAAAGTCTAATGAAAATCAGCAAAAACGGCATATTTCCGGCATTTCAGACCGGAAAATAATTTTTCTCGAAAATCGGACTCGACCATAATTTGAGCATTGCTAATACGCATCTTTCTGCAAAAAATCAGAAAAAACTAAGGATGAAAACTCGATAAAATGTCAAAAAACCGGGTTTTCCGGCATATTTCCGGCATTTTCGGCCGGAAAAAAATGTTTTTCGAAAATCGGGCTCGGTCACATTTTAGGTATTGTCATTTTGCATCAGTGTGCAAAATTTCATAAATATAAAGTACAGCTCGAGAAAATCAAGAAATACTGTCTTTCCGGCGAAAATAGGTTGTTCCGGCGATTTTTAAAAATAGTTCCGGCTTCAAAAATCCATTTTATTGAAAATTTAAACATGCTTGATGGCTATTAATAATGTTTTTGAATGAAACAAATGATACTTTTATGGACCAACCTGGTTATGCATTTAACACATATATAATTGATATCTACGTGAGCGTGACCATTAAACAATCATTCATAACACAAATAGTGACGTTCTATTAAAATTAGTCGTTTGTTTCTTATAAAAAAAACGTTTAGAAACCAAAATTTCATGCTCTTGAAATAATCTTTCATATTCAAGACTTCGTGAGCAAAAAAAACATCCATCTCATCAAAAAATTGAGTAATTTGGCTAAGAACATTGATGTATGCTTATTAATAGTGATTCTTATAGATAAAGATGCGTTTTTTTGAGCTGAAAAATTATTTTTTAACAAAAATCTGCTTGAGCCATCTTTTACCTACTTTCATGCAAAAAATCAATGATCCAATATTTCACAAAGTCCAAAAAATCCTTTTTTAGCCGTTTTTTAGCTGAAATTTACCCAAAAAATTTTTTTCTCCAAAAATCGAGCTCCGTCACATTCGAGGATTTATAGTTATGCATCTTTGTGCAAAAAATCATAAAGAATGAAAGAGCCAATCTCGAGAAAAGCTAATACCTAAGTAATTGATAATGTGCTTATAAAAATATCGAATTTGGCCAGTTTTTCTATAAAAACACGCCAAGCAACCAAAATTTCATGTCTAAACACACATATTCCTCAAAAGTAAGCCCTCATGAGCAAAAAAAACATCTATCTCATAAAAAACATTTGCCCCGAAATTTTTTTTTCGAAAATCGGGCTCCGTCACATTCGAGGGTTTATAGTTACACATCTTTGTGCAAAAAATCAGCCAATCTCGAGAAAAGTTGCTAACGAACGAACGAACGAACGAACGGTTAATTTATAGGACCTCCAGGTAGGTCCAAAAAGATCGTTTGAGTTGTGGTACTTTAGTGAATTAATTTTTGGCTCGCACTTAATTTGGCGATTACCCGAATGACTATTTTTTGTGGATATTTAATTTGATAGTTTATCAGATTCGTTAGTTTGTCAAGGATTCAATTGAGCGGCTGCAAAGGTTTTATAAAGACTACTTGATATTTGACTTAACCCTATTTTTATCAGGGGGGGTGTTTTCCACCAGGCTGGCACTCTTTTGCTAATAGCTCACTGAAAAAAAATTTTAACACTCTGAAAGTTTTCGACTTTTAATATAATCCTATTAGCAGCATGTATACCAAATTTTACAATTTTACACCGACTAGATCAGGTTTTATGACTTTTTTGTGCAGGCATATCATAAAATCCAGCTAAAACCCTGTAAAATTCCAAAATCTTAAATTTAGCATGACTTTTGATCTCGGCATCCAACTGACTTCAAATTTTGACAGGTTTTAGGTATCAATAATAAATTTTAAAAAATATTTTAAAAATTTTCAAAAACTGCTGACGTCATCAAAAATGACGTCATTGTTTTTTGAAAAAACTTACTCATTTTCTGCATAGATTTAAAACGTCAATTTTATTAGTATGTAAAAAACCGGCAAATATGTTAAAGATATTCTTTTTGGCTTTTAGAAAATCCAAACAGAATTGAAAAATCTCCATTCGTTCAACTTTAATTGCTATTTTATTGAATAGTACTTTTTCATTGGTCAGCGATAATTGTGAAACTTTGTGATGACGTCATCACCTTCATGATGACGTCATCAACCCAAATTTTTTTCTATGAACTCCTTTTATGATAGAAAACATTTCTGCCAAATTTCATGTCCACATCTTTTCTAGATCAAAAGTTATGCAAGGCTGGTGGAAAACACCCCCCCCCCTTGAGAATACAAAATCCGAAAAAGCCTGATAATAATAGGGTTAAAAAGGCTAATTCTGTATTAATTTTTCCCTCCAAAAGATTATCCTAACATCGGGTATTTTATTTGGCGGATTGAGCCTAAAACCTCCAAATCCACCAAATCTAATCCTCTCTATATTTAATACACTTTAAGTATCAAAAACATACCTTTAAATGAGCAACAAATGGCATCAGTTTTTTCATATGTTTCTTGACATCAGCATTTGTTTTCAAAGCATTCATAATCTCCTTGTTTTCAGGGAAGGTATTGTTGTTCTGTGTATACATCTCACGTAAAGTTTTCAACACCACTTGTTGCCAGGGTGGATATTCCTTAGCAACATACACAACACCTTGAGTAGGCTTGCCAACCTCCACTGATGGGTTCTTCCCTTTCTGTCGGTTAGAAAAAAAATTGTTGAGTCACATGAAAAAGGTAATAAAGCAGAACTTATTTTTAGATACAAATACTCACCAGTAACGTCTTTCAAGGATAAATGTACTTCCGGAAGAACATTTCTCCAGGAAAAAGTTATCCCCTGCGAGCTATATTGGAAACCAATTTTCCATGGAGTTGGTACTCGATAGTACAACTGTTTCTAATAGGAGCATTGTTTTCTCGTCAGCCTTTGATTGTGTTTCTTTTGAAAATAATTGAATATCAGGGGTAACATGAGCATTCGGCGAAATAAATAATTTCGATCCTGAACTTGTGAATTTTTTTTTAAATACACAATTTTTTTCTATAAGGCGAGGTCAATTTAATTTGTTGTTTTACGGGCCAAGCTACCCAATAAAGAGGGTCGGTCGGTCGGTCGGTCGGTCGGTCGGTGAAAAAAATGAAAATGAAAGTAGAATTCCACCTATAAAGTCTCCTAAAAAGGCAGCAAAAACTACTACGTCTTGACAAGAATGCGAACAAGAAAACAAAAAGACAAAAAAAGCTCGAATTCATGGATAAAATAAAAAATTGGACATAAAATTCTTAAAACCTTGGTAAAACTATCAAAATTTTTCAATATTTGGCAGTCTGTAAAGTAATGAAATTAAAAATGTACTACCAAAATCATTTTTATTTTGACTTTTGGAATTTCAGGGTCGGTCGGGCCCGTAAAACAACAAATTGGTCTCACCTAAACAACTCGATAAAAGGTTTGGAAATAAAGAAAGAATTGAGCAAACTGGGATGGTTTAGTTTTGGAAAGCTTGTATTTTCTATAATTAATTTTATCAAAACAGGTGGAAATAATATTAAGTTTTCTTAATACAAAAAATCATGTTGACCTACTTGGTTTTAGGACGACTAAAAATTGGTTGTTGAGTATAATAAATGTTCGAGCCGAGGTCAACTATCAAATATCAATTAAAAAATAGAATCTCCTCAACCAATATGAAATTTTGATCGAAATGTTACCACATCGTCCCATATGTTATTCGGATGAGACCCCTAAAAATTGAAAACCCCTTTTTCATCGGAAAAAAGTCTTACTCGACAAATAAAAATTTTTCTACGAACAAATTCTACTTGTAGAAATCGAAATACCTAGTCCCAAAGGGAATATCTAAACAAGAAGCCCGTTGGCCCGTTGAAGGCCCAGCGAAAAGTAACGTGTTGAAAACAAGCGTGCAAAACAGCAAATGTATGACCCCGTTGACATGGATCAAAGTGAAGACAGGAAAAAATTTTCAAAATCACCGCGGTACTTCTCATTGTTTAGACGCTTGGAATTTTATTGAATGGTCTCCTACCAACCGGGCCTACACAGGCGCAGGTTCAAATTTCCAATAAAATTCTAGCCTGTGTATCCAGACTCAAAATTTCAGAAAAAAAAATCTTACCTGGTGTAACTAAAAATTTCGGGTACAATTTGTTTGATACTGCCTGTGAGTGAACCTTGTTGACAGACTATCAAAACCCAGGCAGACACACATAATTAACTTACCATATAACCTCTTTTACAAACTCAAAAAACTTTCAAAACTACTCTAAACTTCATCAAAACATCAGCCACATTTTAAAAAGGCTCCTTTCCAGCGGCCATTTTGTTTAGAAATGAGCCTGTGTTTTCATTTTCAGTTGTTCATCTTTTTTCACAAGGTCAGCTTTTTCCATAAATTATGCGCGCCCATAGAAAAAAATAAAAAAATTCCCCGAATATTCTGCTTAGTGAGTGGGCACTTTTTAACGAATTAGGTGCACTCACATATGCAGGGAGAAATATCCCTGCAGGCATGTTAGTTGGACCAGACCGTAGACCAGAAAAATGATCTTTAAAGAACTAGACGGTGAAATAGTTTTTATGGTCTGCATATCCAAGCTAATAAAATTCATGTGGTTAATGTGAGTTAACAGTTAATGCGAAGATCCAGAAATGACCATTTTCACTGTTCATGCCTTGCAACCATGAGAAATGTTCAATCTAGTTTGAATTTACCCATGAGCTGCATTTTAGTGTCCATTAACAGATTCCAGAATCAGTTTATATACTTTAAATAATTACTATCAACTGCTTCAACTTGGGACTATCTGAAAAAACATGGGACGGCAATTCGGCTACCATTTCACCAAACTTCCAAAGTCATTTGATTTGAGTTAATGAACGGCGTATTAAAAAATACACGATTTCTCTTTCGATTTTACAGTAAGTGAAAATACAGACCAGATATGCAACAGTCCAATGTTTCGACAAATCGTCCCAAGTTAGAGATGGTTGACGGTATGTGAGTCGAGTTTGAAAAATCAAGCCACCGTCCGTTTAATGCGACAGATCCAGAATTGATCATTTTATTTAATGTGTAGAATCATGAAAAAAGTCCCAATCTTGTTCAAATTTACACATGAGCTGCATTTTAGTCTCCTCTAACATATTCCATAATCAGCTTGAAATAATTCTGTGTCGAATTTGAAAAATCAAGCCACTGCACCAATCGTCAAACGAGACAGATCCAAAAATAACCATTTTCACGCGTAGCCTCGTGGAAAAAGTACCAATCTTGTTCCAATTTACACATGAGGTCCATTTTAGTGTCCATTACCAAATTCCAGAATCAGTTTACTTTTAATAATCATGTGTTGAGTTTGAAAATCATACCACGTCCCACCACTGACCGCTGTTAGCGACATATCCAGAAGTGACTGTTTTCTTGTGTAGCATCAAGGAAAAAGTTCCAATCAATTTATAAATGAGCTGCATTTCAGTTTATTTATTTCTATATCAGAAGCCATTATTTCCTAAAAATAAAGTCTTTTCGAAAACAATAAACTAAAAATATAAGTGATTTAGGTAGAATTTTCACTCATAAAACGTTATGAAAACTTGAGCAAAGACTATAGGATATGGCAGAATGTTGAAAAAGGTTTATAAAAGAAAACCATTACAAAATATCTTTGGTTTGAAAGTCTCTTGACCACTAAAGCAAAGAAAATGTTCAAGAAAGTATGAATCAACCTCCTCGCTTCGACCGGGAAAAGGATAATTACAAGGTCTCAAAAGAAGGTTGTCTATTGCTCATTCCGACATTTTAAATTTTCCGGGGGTTTTGTTGTTTGGAATTGATTAACTAACAGTTAGGTAGGGTCAGGGTTGCTAGTAACGGCTTGTCACTGTGCCGGGTGCATACTCGGCGCCTTGGGCCCCGCAGGGTTGCTAGTAACGGCTCGAATTTCAGTCAGGTTATAAGTCGATGTCGGAATGAGCAATAGACAACCTTCTTTTGAGACCTTGTAATTATCCTCTTCCCTTCGACCGCCATCTTTGTTTTGTTTTGAAAATTGTTTTTGAAAGAGCGCGGAATCAGAAAATATATCTTTTGTAGCCAGTATCCGACTTTAGCAACCTTTTCCCTCTCCAAACGGCAAAATTAAAAAGTGCGGTACTGGTTTTAAGCGCCGTTTCTACCAAAACGGACGGACAGACAGCGGAAGGACGGACGGAAAGTTGCAAATGAAAGGCCCTATCGCTAGCGCTGGGCCAATAAAGTGCTAAAATATAAAACTTAATAGGATAGTGATTACATAATGTACATGATTAAAAAGTTGAAAAGGTGCAAATAAAAGTTATTTGTCCGGAGGGACTGATTTATAGTTCTTTAGAATGAATCTGTTTGTATGCCTGCATTTAGAGACTAATTCAGTTTTTTTTTTCACTAGTTTGCGTTTGGAAGTGATAATGTGAAATTTTTCTGCCAAACAAAGGTTGCACGTTTTTGTTCCATTTTTGTATGATGCAGCTTGATCAATAATTTTCCAGGAGAGAATTGGGTCAGTGACGCCTGATTTTTTCAAATCCCAATAGTGGTTTGAGAGCTGGGTGTGGCTTGTAGCATCTTCGTGTCTCAGTGTGTATTTGTGTGTGTTCCAACGATCCTTGAACGTGTTGCCAGTGAGACCAATGTAGAATTTGCCCGGGTCGTTGATAGTTGATTTGATGTGACATTGGTAGATGACGTTTTTTTCAAGGCAATTTCCTTGAAGTGGACAGATATTATTCTTACGACAGTTACACGCTGGGTCGTTAGTTGTTGGATTTTGATTGTTTGAAAGCACTTTCTTATTATGTGAAGAAATTATTCTTGAAATGTTTGGTAGACAACTATAACTAACTTTCAAAGTGTTTCTGTTCAAGATTTTTCGAAATTTGTGGTTTTTTGGGAAATTCTTATCGACGATCGCGAGAAATCTTTTTGCAATGTTAGTTTTGACATTCAAACTGAATGGTGGATTAAACCATATAATTTTTCGTTTTCTTGATCTTGGGCGATTATTTGTTCTTATAGAGTGGAATGTATGGCAAAGAAACCCGCTTTCATTACTTTAAAAGATCGCAAAACGGACTTTGAGAACAACCCTAAATGCCGATTGATAAACCCTGCTAAGTCAGAAATAGGAAAAATAAGTAAAAAACTGTTAGAAAATATAAACAAATCCGTCAGAGAAGCGACTGAAGCCAACCAATGGCACAAATCCGAAGACACCATTGAATGGTTCAAAAACATCGAATCGAAAAAGAATTGCTTGTTTACCAAAAACGGGGGTAGTGATGATAAAACAGATAAAAAACAGATAAAACAGTTTTTCAATCATAACACATTTTACGATCTTTTTACGAGAATGACCTCATAGCCAAACTGTGCTTAGTGTTTTAGGAATTAACAAAGTTCGTTAATTACTTAAAAATAAAGGCAATATAAGTTTAGGTTCGAACCCTAATCACCCTATCCCTTTTTTTTCGTGTCACTGAAAATAATGTGGTTCCTAAATCGGCGAGTTGTCAAGAAAAATAACGAGAATGAAAAGACAGTGTGATACCTTTTTGTTGGCAGCAGCGATCATATTCTTCAAACGTAATCTGAAGTCACGTGCACACTCCATCAGATACTGACTGCACGTCAACAAGCCATGGTCAATATCACCAGAGACTGGCCATGATGCATTCATGATACTCCCCGGCTACAAAAATAAAGGGAAACCATGATGTTTCCGAATGGATTAACCTTTATTGGTTTTTACGAGGTTTCCTCTCGGTTATTCAGTCATAAAAAAGCGAGTTCTTAAAAATTTTGTACATAGTCGTTTATAGAAAGTCCAAGAAAAACAAGCTATTAGTCATGGAATGAAACTAGCAAACATTTGAAGACACATACCTTTCCTAACAAGCTCCAGATATGTTCGGAGACGTGGGGACAGATCGGGGATAGCAGTAAAGCTTGCACCTAAAGAAAGTTGAACTGGTTATTTAGCATTCATTTAAAATATATAACACAACATAAAGGCAAAACAAAAGTGGAAAAAATCTCTTTTGTTTCTCTGAAAAGCTTTTTTTCAAACATTTTACCAGAATATTTAAAAAAATTATGTCTCTTTGAACCATTATTAGGTCACAACCTTCGATTTTCTTAAAATCAAGATAGTTAGGCTATAAGGTCTAAACGAAGATAACAAACCTCAATGTATTTCATGACCACGTCGATATGCATTCCATCGATTGATAATTCACGATATTTATCACGTACTGTTTGGAATTCATAAAGCCCTGACTTCAACCCTTCACGGAATTGCATTTTCTCGAAGGCTTCTTCTGTCTTATTGATTGTCAAGTTAATCTCTCTTGAATTAAAAAAAAAATCGATTTTTATAAGGATAATTCAACATGTTTAGGTCCTCTTTCTACAGAGATTTTGATCATGGTCTAATTTCAAAATTCACAGCAAAAGAGCGGGAAATATTCCAAACTTGGTTGAGAAATTTAAGAATGGGTAAAATAACTGGTTGAACTTACGATAAGAAGACTTGGTCATTGAAATCGTTCATTGGTCCTGATCTCAAGCTTTCCTTTAATTCGATCATCTCCTAAACGTTTTCAAAAAGAAGGACCATCATTTTAACAAACAGCATTATTACTAACCTTGATAATTTAGTGGAGTATAAGTGAATACCTATCAAGTCATGAATAAAGTAATGGAAAAGCTGGTGTTTAGAGTCATAATAGAGCCTTTAATCAGCAAAAATGTTCAGGAAAGTGGGTTTGCACGAGGTTAGGGTTTTTTATTTTGGTTGATTTGTCAAAATCGATGAGTAGAACTGATATGATGGAATAAACCCTTAAGTAGCCCAATTGCTTCTCAAAATCCAATACCTTGACCCATTCGATCAGTGTGTACAATCTCAAAAGTCCTGAGTCAGCAGTTTTCTCAACGAAGTTTGCGTCTTCAATAGTATCCCCTGCATCAGCCAATGCCAAACGCATACCTATAATGAAAGGAGGAAGGTTTCGATCAACAGCAATCATACTGATTATAATGTTACAAAATATCGAAAAAATGAGCCATTTGTGGGAAAGAAGGTCTATTAGAAAGCTTTTCTCAAAAAACTTTCTTAGGTTGAACAAGAAGTTGAAGAAGCATTATTAAATGAAGAGTAGTCGACTTTACCGTCAGCTGAGAATTTTCCAATGGCGCTTTTCAAAGTCAAGAAGTTGCCAGTCGATTTGGACATTTTCATAGAGTTCAGTAACAAATGCCCATTAGCACGAACACCTTTTGGCCATTTCTCTTCCTTGTTGTTCCACACAGCAACATGGTTGTACAAGAAATAAGTCAAGTGGTTGGGAATCAAATCTTTGCCTGATACTCGCAAGTCTAACGGATACCAGAATTCGAATTCGGCTTTCATTTTTCTAAAACAAAATGGAAACTTTATTCAGTTTAATGTTTAAAAGAAATGATCTTTGAGTTAGGGTTTTGAATTAAATCTACAACAAGCTAGAACATCATGTTAAGAAAGAATTATTTTACCTGAGAATTTCATGGTCGATGTCGGTCGTTGGAATTTCATCGACTTCTTTCAAGAAAATGTAATCCCAAACTTCATCGGTCATTTGTGCGGCACTGTCAAGGGGATAAGAAAGTAAATTACAAACAAAAGGGAAGGAGCTATTTTTATCTTCTAAAGTGCTTCTACAACGCAATTCATCGGCGACGCATTCCTCAAGTGTTCAGTATTATTCAAGAGAGCTGTGTTGTGTTTAAGTGAGCAGCGAAATGAAATGAGCGTTGGAAGTACCTAGCATTGGCTAAACCAGTATCTCGACCGTAGATTGAGCCTTGCAAGAAGTGAGCAATGGTGTAATAAGCCATGTAAATTGTGGAGTCTGATAAAGATTCAATGAGGTATTTCTCATCCCAAGGAATCTTGCTACCTGAAAACGAAAGAAAAAACAGCTTTCAGTATACATAATTATTCCGCGAGATTCACTGTTCTGTGAAAGATAGTAGAGAAATTTCAAAATTTGGCAATCAGGGCATAACAATGCTTGTAAAAATACAATCAATTTATTGAAAAATTTATATAAAATTATTCATCATATACCTAATCCAAAAGAGCGAGAACAAGCGTGTTCCTGCAACCAATCTAGTGTCGCCAAGAAGTTATGCCTCGTCTCATCTCCATACCTATAATGGAAATGAGCACAAAAAGAAATTAAATCATACAAAAATCAATTAAAGTCAATAGAAATAGAACGTAGCTTCACTTCAGACTGAATTGACCTAGTGCTATGATATGCTGAAACTTTCCATAGTTTTTACTGACCAGCTTTTGTGTTTAAAGAAGAGAAGCCTGACACTAAACTTGTTCGCTCAACAGAAAGTTTCATCTTAGTAAAAGAAAACTTTGTAAGGATGAAACATACGTCTCCATCATGCCCAACAATTTCTTTGCTTCAGCTTTCCAGGATTCTTCTCCGTAATCTAAGTACCTAAACAATAATTACAATAAACAAAGTTATAATCGCCAATTCGTAAATCACATGATCAACTAAAACAAAATGGTGGCAACAGTTACTAGTTTCCAATCTACTTTTATACGTATAAGGTAGATACAGATAGCTAAAAGAGATCAAGATAATCTTTCAGGAAAAAACTGAAATATACCATTGATCACATTTTGAGACAATACATTCATCTCCAGATCTGGAAACGACTTTCTTCTCTGGTTCCATATAAATAATTGCTTGTCCCTGAACGAAAAAATCAAAGCTTCTTGTTAGTTTCAGTTCCTTAACTGTATTTTTAACATATTAACCATGATAGTTAAAAAGTTTGAGTAAAAATAATTTTACCATATTATACTTGTGTAAAACTAACCAAATGAATTAGGTGGACATTTTATTGACGATTATAACCAATAAGTAAAGACAAACCAGAGTCCAGTATCATCATAATTATTGAAAAAAGTACCTCATCCTTTTCTTATATAGAATAGAAGAGTTACCTCAGCGACCATCTTGTCCTGAACCTGTTTCTTCACATCTTGAACTTTCAATCCTTTCAGCTCCTCAACTAACATTACACCTTCATAAAAACCTTTCTTGTAAGTCAATTCCTTTGCATCTGCAAGTTGAATTTTATCATTTTGGCTGTTGACTTTGAATTTATCACAGGCAACAATAGCTGGTAGGTTCCCTAGCTCTGGTACATCAATAATTGGGATAGGTTCGTAAGGTAAGACCATTTCATCTGCAATGTTGTATTTGGCCCGGAATGGCTGTTTGTTTTTCAAATCTCTTAGTGCAGCATAATCGTCAGGAGCATCTGAAGGTACTGAAGTGACCACGCCAGTTCCTAAAAGAAAAAGGTTTCAACATAAAAAACATGCCTTTCTTTCAAGTAGGTCTTCATCGTACAATACACTACAGTTTAGTTTTTTTCTTAAGAAGCAATTTAATTTAGGCAAATTGAAACAACTAGGAGCGATTATATCATCTACAAAAAAGTTATACAAATTCAACCTTTATCCTCTTTGATGGTCAACATCGGTAGTGTGTAAATGACATTGTGTGCCGTTAAAGGTGCGTTCAATGCAACACCCATGATATCTTGTCCAACCAGTTCCAGCACAATATTCACTTTGTTTTCCTCCTTTGTCAATCCTTGATAAGCCATGTTTTTTGCAGCTCGTCTTGTACTGATAAGAATTTCATTATCTTTTGACGACTCAAAAGCAATGTACTAAGAAAGATACATGATGATGAAATGATGAAATATACTACAAATTATATGCAATTACTAATGTAATTACCAAGCTGGTTGAGATTACAACTTAAGGCAAAAGAAATACTTTAATATTTTAACCAGCAGAAAACCTTTTCTTTCACTGTTTATACAATAAAGAACACTCACAGGTAGATCTGGGTGAACCCAGCAATTGGTTTGACCATACATTGTTTCTGGACGTAGTGTGGCAGCAATCAAATATATATCTTTTCCTTCCAGGGAACTATTAATAGTTAAGAACAAATAATACCATCAAAACTATTATAATCTATTAAACTACTTGGTCACAGATATAACTAAACTTCAGAAATTTGTACCTCAATTTTTCAGGGAGTGGAGCAGCAACTTTCATCTTGATCAAAGTGTATTCTTGAGGTGCAACTCCCTAAATTACAAAACATTTTGAATTATTATTTAGACAAGACAAGTTCAAGTCGCCCCGATTAGTTAAAACTTTACCATCCGGATATACACAAACAAATTGAAAATTTCATGAACATTTGAATAATACATACTTCTCCAGATAGTCGATCATGATCCATACAAGGTTGTCCATCTTTGGCAGAGAAAATTGTATATCTAGGAATTTAAAGTTGAAAATAAAATAAAAAATTTTGTTTTAAAAAATGTATCTTTCCCATTTACCGAAGATTTATGTTGTTGATCGTAGTTTTTTAGCAATCAGTAAAATAACTAGCAGATAAATTATCTTTGAAGTTATAAAATGTCTCAGCTGTACCTTTTGCCAAATTTCACTTTTCCAGCTTCTTTCAATTTTTTAAAATGCCATCTCGCAAAAGAATCATAGTAAGGATTGGCATCTGTAGTGATAAAAGAGCGCCTCCAGTCAACCTGGTGAAATAAAAAGATAATATTATGTCCCAGACAAAATACAATCAAACATTAACAATGAGGGCTCCACAAGACTTGGAAAAAAGACACTACCATACACGATAAATCAAAGCTAAGATGACAATCTTATTGATGAAAAATATATACCATTCAGTATTTTTCCTCTTACCTTCAGACCCATAGCTTTAAGATCCTCAGTTGCAATCGGTGGAAAATACTTTAGCCAATGAGCAGTATCAGCAAAACTAGGGAGCAATTAGTTTTAGAAAAGCATGAATTCATAAGAAAGGTAACAATGCTTGAGGTATGGGTATGTTATGAAGACTCTTGGGTGAGTTGGATACCATAGGTATCACATGGATGCAAAGAACAATGTACATTTGATCGGTCAAAGTGGGTTTTTCGAAAGTTTTGGTTGATTTTTTCTGAAACAGAGGTTTCAAATTCAAAGTAAAAATTGGATAGATGGCTTTTACCTTTTGATTTCTTCATCTGGGATATCCAAAGCCTGCATAATTTGCCATTGATAAGTCAAGCCACCAGTCTTTGCAGCTACTTTGCTTTTCATCTTAAAATAAATAAAAAACATAGTGAACAAAAAGTCCTGAAAATCGCAAAGTCTTGAAAGTGGGTAAAAATCTTGATGACACCCAAATTTGAGGGGAGTTCCATCAAATTTTGGGTAAGAGGGTACAACCTAGAGTAGGCAGGTGTTGCTCTAGACTAGGGAGGGTAGTGACCCCCTTCAGAACTTTGAATAATATTTGATTTTTTCCAGTATTTGTATTGCCAGTTCTCATGAATGAAATTACTTTTAATTTCAATTCTACTAGTTTTCAAATACTGATTGATATTATCAAAACACAGTAAGACCTGTCTGAACATTTTGTCTGTCCCATTTGAAAATTCAAATTTAAATGTTCTTTGACCTAAACTTCTTTCTTACGTTGGTTGTATCTTTTTTTTCATCGCCACTTGGAAAAGTTGGTGGACATCCAAATAGTTCCATTTCACGTTTTAATTTATCAGCGCAGGCCTAAAACGAAAATCATGTGATACTTCAAAAATCAGAATGTAGCAAAGTAAAAGTCTTGTAATCTGTGCCAGAATCAATATTCAACAGTTAGCATTGTTCTACAAGTTAATTATCAAATTTAAATAAGTGATGAGTAAGAACCAATTTTCACCAATTTTATTCAAACTTTTTTAAATACTGTTCTACAAACCTTGATTGGCATGCCAGTACAATGGAAACCAAATGGAAACAAACATTTTTTTCCTTTCAATCTTTGATAACCGACAGCAAACTAACAAAGGAATGATTGATACTGTTGATTAGTTATTGTTAAAATTACAAAATCAAGAAATTTCAAGATTAATTTTTTTATTACTAGAAATACGAAAGTGTTAAACAGGTCCTTACTTCACATTTTGAAATGGTAAAAGTGTGTCCTAAATGAAGTTTTCCATTCATGTATGGGTAAGGAAAGGTAACCATATATTTTCCAGTGCTAAAAGAATGAAAGTATGAAAATATCAAAGAGTAGGACATAGGATAATTCTTTGCTGGATTATGCTATAAATAAATTAATTTTCTGAAATTTTTCGTTACAAACTTCGGAACTTATCTCTTTGCCTGGTAAAGTATCAAAAAGTTTTTAAAAAAGTAAGGATGATAAAGAAAAATATTTAACATGAAACGGAGAATCATTCTGCTAATGAAATATGTTTTGTCAACATACCTTTCTTCATTGGACTGAAAAAAAAAGAAGAAAACTGTTAATGAGAAACTAATTATTATTTGTTACAAATGTCACAAATATTCAAAACACAAAGTTTGTAAAATATGAGGCATAGAATATCTTTAACTTGTAGGCACACACCCTAGTCAATCTCTGTTTCTCTAATTATAAATTTAGTGTTAGTTTAAGACAATGCCTTTGGATGAATTTTCATAGATTAGTTATTAAAATTTATGGGAATGAGCATAATTGATAAAAAAAAGAAATTTACTGAATCAATTACCAATAATGATTTTTGTTTTGATTTACAGATGTTCACTATAAAGTATTTGACATTTTCTCCCAATACAGTTTCAAAACTAAATTGGCCATTGAGAGCCATAAAAAAGAGCTAGCATTTCCACCGCCTTACCTGTGGAGCATTTTCTTCAAAGATTTTTGCATCATACCACTTCTTTTGGACATTCTGTTCAATTTCAAGCAAAGAGTTAACTTTGACGTTACTCTTCCTTTCAAGTTGCTCCTGTAAGAAGAAAATGCATCTGAAGATTGCAAGCTTTGAAAATACCACGTGTTCAATAATAAAATCAACTTTTCTTTCCAAAAACGGCAATTATTGCCGAAAACGGCAATTTTCATTTATTTACTTTTTTTACTTTTCTGCTGATTCAGCATGTTATTGTCAAAAAAATTGCCGTTTTCGGCAATAGTTGCCGAAAAGAGAAATAATTGCCGTTTTTATCTTAAACACCCAACTGCTTAAGGTATTCTGACTAAAATTGTGATTTCAGACTGAAATTTTTGATTGAGATTCCTCTCACCAGGTAGGCTTTCACACCTCAAAAAGAACAAATCTTTGCAACGAGAAATGTGTAAATGTGATCGCATGCATTCAAGCATGTAGTAGTTAATCGATATAATCGATAATCTTGAGTAATACAACCTATCGATTACTTATCAATCATGTATCGATTGTTAACAATCATCGATTACTTATCGTTCATGCATTGATTACTTATCAATTATTTACTTATCTTCGATCACGTATCGTTATCGATTATATATCGATCGTGACCGACTATTGACTACGTTACCGGCCCTTTTTACGCTGGCCCTTATTCCACCAACGAGCCCAAAAATAACACTAATAAGGTCCGGCGTAAAAAGGGCCAAGATAAGGTATTTAATGAAGTAAAGAAAATTTCTGAAATTCGCCAAATCTCATACCGATCGTATTACTTTGAATAAACGCCCGCTTTCGAATTAATAATGCTCCTCCAAAAAGGCAAACCATTCAATAACGCCCCTTCTCTAAATAAAACGGTAACTTTGTTTTTTTTTAACTTTTTTTTGTTCAGCCTTTCAGAGGGTTTGAGAATGCTTCAGCCGAAATTTACCGTATGCTTATAAAAAAAATGAGTGTAGTAGCTTTTCTAGGCCCTATGCTACCAGGGGATTGGATTCAATTCAAAAGTACATCCCAATCGAGATCAGCGAAAAATGTTGCTTTTAATTTTGCGAAAATGGCGAAAATTCGAGAAATCGAGAAATTTCATCTCGCGAAGGGTGAAAGCTAATCCAATTAAAGTACCACTCCCTAAAATCTGATAAATAATCGATCACGAATCGATAGTTGATCGATTAACTATTTGATCGATATCTAATCCATCGGTTACTTAAGGCGTGGGCAAATGTGTCAAACTACTCATCAAACAAGTCATCAAACTGTTTGATGGAAAATTTCGAAAGTTTGCTCACATTTGCACATTTGCCCACGCCTTTAGGGATTATTTAGGGATTATTAATTTTCCATTTGCGCCAACCATCAAACTAGTTTGATGGTTGGAATTTGATGGTTGGAAGCAAGCATCCGAACACAGATATAAAAAAAGTCTGTTCTTCTGCGGAAAATTGCGAGGTCTGTCACAGTAAGTGAAAATACAGGCCATATAATTATCAACAATCCAATATTTTCACCAACCGTCTCAAGTTAGAGCCGTTGACGGTACTCAACACTTTTGTAATGAAATCTTACCCCCTTTTTTTTACAGAAAATCTGTTTCAAAGGAAACTTGATCAAAGCACCACCCCAAAATGATTTAAAAAAAGTACAAAGTATATCAATAATTTCACAAAATAATGATGTGACCATTTGTATACGATTAAAAAATTGACCAAAAGTTTCCAAACCCCCCTTTCTTATTTGATCCCCCCTACACATTTCGATCCCTACAACATATTATTTCCATCCCCTGAGTTTTTGGCAAATCTTGGTACCCCCTACAAAGGCCCAGCTAAAAAAGTTAGCATCCTCTTTTTGGAGCTTTGAAATCAATTGGTTTGAAAAAGATTTAGTGTCGTTTAACAAAGATAGATGTTGTTTGAAAGAAAGTATTATTTCTGCTTTTAGCAGGCCATACAGTTATAAGAAAATAAAAGATGGGCTCTTCCAGAAAAAAATTTATATAGGGGGTGGATGACGGGAATTTTCAGATAAAAAAAGCACTCGGAAATCCAGTCAATTTTTCAAAGTGCTTCGGAAATTCTGCTCAATTTTTTATTTGAACCCTTGGAAATTCCACATAATTTGTCAAAGTTTTAAAAAAGGTATCGGAAATTCCAGATTTTTCCACCAAAAAAT
Source organism: Clytia hemisphaerica (assembly GCF_902728285.1). NCBI lineage: Eukaryota > Metazoa > Cnidaria > Hydrozoa > Leptothecata > Clytiidae > Clytia > Clytia hemisphaerica. Next base: position 1,256,984 of record NW_027103734.1, on the reverse strand, counting down.
TGATTTTGTATCGGAAATCCAGGAGTTTCAATTGCTTTTGTATTGGAAATCCAGAAATTTCAAAAAAACATTTTGCCTCGGAATTCCGCTGTCGTCCACCCCCCTATAATGGACTTTAACATGTTTAACTTGGAAGAGCCCAATATGACTACTCACAGTCATTTTGGTTGTTGTGAAATTCCTTCCTTGAATGTTTGGTTTGATTCTCAATACAACTGTATGTAGATTTTCCCAGTTTTTAAAGAATCTTAAAATCATCCACCTCAAATCCAGTTTGTTTTTCTTTCATATGAAGCTAAAAACATAACAGACTGACAGAGAAAGCTGGCTGGTTGGAACACGTTTGCTGTTTATCGATCAGCTTTCCGGGGTTCGACTGTGTAATCCTGCATCTTTACTCTTCTTGTATTTCACAGTGAGCGGGTGACTTTACTTAGTACTTTCTCTTTCTTCGATAGTGCGAATCACACGCTCCATTGAAAAAGTAAGTTTTCACAAATTTTAGGCTAAAAATGATGAAATCTGATGCAAGGATTGCTCCACATTTGAGTTAAAATACATCAAGCTGAAGACGACTATCCCTGCCCTCTCGCCCAAAAATTGGAGGATAATTTTCCGCCACCGGGGACGATATTTTGGCCAATTCTTTCCATCCAATGTAGACTAGCAAGCGTCTGTCTTTCCTTGGACACAGGAACGCGGGAATAGTGCTTATATAATAAAGAGTTCTTATAAAATATAGAAATTGCCGCGGGAGAGTGGATTGGAAAGACAGACTAGTTCCAAACGGTGCAATACGGGATTTTGCTTCAATCTAATCTCAGGCAACGTTCCCTCGAAAAAGAGGGAAGATAAAATGAATGGACACGGCTTATTTTTTCTTCTATTCTCATCGCAATATTTGAGTTTCTCAGAGTTATGGATGAGAAAAAAAATATAAACACAAACAGAAAAACGTGGCGAGGACTTCTCCAACTTCTTTGCAAAACTGAGAAGAGAAGATTTTTAATGCTTTTAAATGTTTATAAACATAGATTTAAACTGTCTTGGCATTCTCTATCTGAGATACTTTATTCATACATTGTTTTTGGCTTGGTTGGGACGTTGATATATTCAAAAAACAAACAAACTTTTATATGGATTATACTTTCACTTTTTCATGTGATTGTTGTGATTGAAAGATTTTTTGATTATGTATGGTTATAAACATTCATGACATGTTTTAACACTGGCATCTTTGAAATTTTGTTGGCTTAGTACGTTGGTAAATCTATAGTACAAGTGCAGTATTTATGACAATATGACACAGCTGAACACAGATTCCATGACTGCATCATGCAGGATACTTTTTGCAGGGAATGTTCAATATGTTTATGCTCACATTCATTGGGTAACAGATCACTGCTTTTTCTATAGTACAAGTTAAACTTGATAACCTTATCCCAGAGAATGTAACTCTGAAATGGCTACAGAAATCCTCAAAAATTAAGATGGAAAGTATGGTATTTATATAACATTTTTGGTGGTGCGATACATGGTGTGGAAATGATGAAAAGTGAAAGTGGTAATTTGGAATTTAAAAATTGAATGCTTTTTATACGAAAACAATATTCTGACAAGCTGACCAGTGAGACACATCTTGGTTCTGTTTGTGAATGAAAATAACAACATTTTACATTGAGATGGCTGGTTTTCTGGGTTTTCGGATGCCCGGCCGTTGTTTAGCTGGATTTCACTACCTTGAAATTGTTAGATGTACGAGGATGTTTTGGGTTTTCACTACTGGCAGACTTCCAGGGGGCACTTAGGCAAAATTAAGTATGGGGACATGCCGCTGATCAGGGTCCCTTTTTCAGACTCTAGAGATATATGATAGGGTGTCAAATTTGTACTAATTTTCAAGATAGTAACCCTGACTGGGTCAATTTTTGGTCATTTTAGACAATTTTTACAGTGAGAATATTAGAAATATTAGAAAATATTTGAATTTTTCATCTACTTTAAGTCATTTTTGCCACTTTACAGATTTTTTTCGATTGAATCATTTATCGTTCTGAAATGGTCCCAAATTTACCAAACATTTATATCTCACAGGGTCCACTTTTCAAACTCCAGCGCAGGGCACATCCCCGTCGGTCGTCAAGGTTGGTGCCCCCCTCCCCCGGAGCATACTTCTACCTTGTAATTTTTTGTTGTCCACTGGTGTTGTTGAACACGTTCAGACTGAAATTTATACCTACTGTGAAAGTCTTTCAAAACTTATACTATGCTTATATGCTTATAAAATTTATGAAAATTTTGATTGGACTTTTGCCAATTTAAAAACAACCACTTGGATTTGGAAGTAATTTTATGTATATAATTTTTATAGCAAAATTGGAGGTCAATATGTACATATAATTTTATGTTTTGTAAAAGCTGTTGCTTTTTTTCTTTTTGGCTTTTATAAAAAAAAAAGTTTTCTTATGCCTGCAATGGCCCTTGATCCCCTGATCTTTTATATTCTTGATGTCGTTTTTCTAACATGTTCATCTTTTTCTTTTGAAAGAGATTTTTTTCCCCTTACATGAATATTTTTGTTTTGGAGTACCTAGCTGGTAGGTACAGTTCAGTTTATATTCTTTTCATTCATTTCACAAATCATACTTTTTGTGAATAGTTTTATTTAACTCCTTGTCTTGTTGTTGGTATCTTGTTTCAAGTACTTTCAAGTACTTTCAATTTTTTCAAAATAAAAAAGCTTCTAAATTGACTGATATTCCATTGTACTCACCTTCTTTTATATATATAATACATTAAAATCAAAAAATAATCAGGATGTGAGTTTGTTTTGATTTGAGTGAATTGAATTGTATATCAAAATGTTGCACATAAGATGATAAAACACCTCTCATTTAACAAAATAAAAAATAAAAAAGCTTCTAAATTGACTGATATTCCATTGTACTCACCTTCTTTTATAATACATTAAAATCAAAAAAATAATCAGGATGTGAGTTTGTTTTGATTTGAGTGAATTGAATTGTATATCAAAATGTTGCACATAAGATGATAAAACACCTCTCATTTAACAAAATAAGAACCAAGTTTTCAAAAACGCTGTTAATTTAGTTCGGCAATTAGTTTTTCAAGAGTCGCATTAAAAAAAACATAATAATAAAGTGTAAAAAAAGTACCGAGTTTTGTTTACTTTTTTATTCTAATCCGTGAGAGTGAGTGCTCTGTTTTGAGTGAGCACTCCGCCGCGGTAGAAAAAGCACTCCACCGTTTATTTAGGAAATAGCGCCTTTTGGAACTAGTCGTTGTATTCAGAAAACATATAAAAAAATAGATCCCATTGAAAGTTTAATCTGCAGCGAAATACAACGACGTGGTTTACTAGTCTACATCCAATGGGAAGGGGTCCTTTGGGGTCTGTGAGAAGGGGTGTATTTTATATACCTAGGCTACTGATATTTAAAGTTACCTAAACCGTACTTCATCTGGTACTTACCTATAGAATCCAAAAGTTCCCTTTTCAATCAGCAGAAGCGCCAAGATGACAGACAGAATATTCAATATTTGCGATTTTAGCGCTTATGATAAGGGAACTTTTAGCTAACTAAAGTAAGGATACCTCACTAGTCCGACAACAAATCAATCCAAATCCAGACAAAATGAAATCAGCCCGGAAGTATGTCGATTTCAAAAAATTTCGCATGGATAAATTTTAGCGAATACTCGTATTACATTATTGACTGAATTCGTTTTCTAGCATTTCTTTGCACTGAAACCCTTCCTATTGATAAAAATGTATCAAGGCAATATAAGGGGCCGTTCACATAGTACGTACGCACTAAAATGTCGAAAATCGAGTACCCCCTCCCCCCCCTGTACGCAAGCGTACGAAAATGGCTATACCCCCTCTGGTAAGTACGTACTTTTTCATTCACCCCCTCCCTCGGTTGAAGAAAATTTCGAATTCAAATCGTTTGGTTCGGACCTTTATTTCATACATGAAACTCAATGTTTATCAAGAAACTTTTTCTTTTCCTTGATGCGTATTTAACAAGCGTAAAAGTCGACAAAAAAACAAGCGAAAAAGGGCAATGAAAATTTTTTCTCTGCGTACGTACATTTTCCTTTGACCCCTCCCCTCCCCTTGTACGCAAGCATACGCTTTTGAGAAGAGCCCCCCCCCCCTTAGTGCGTACGTACTATGTGAACGGTCCCTAACCAGAAATTTCGCGCGGATAAATTTTAGCGGTCTGTCGATTCGGCGTGTTTTAGCGAGATTTATTTTAGCGAAAACAGGGAAAACTCGCTAAAACGCTAAAATTAGTCTCGCTAAAATTTCTACGATTAAAGTACGACTTCTTTTTTTTCCATAGATTATTTCGATAGTCGCACGATCTTTCATTCACGAGCTTTTCTTTTGTCTGGCAGCGCAGCAACCCCGCAGGCATACAGGCTCATTCCCTGTATTGTGTGTAAAAACAAATTTGTGGGTTGGCTAGTGCAGCATGCTGTTGTTTTTGCAAAAATACTAATTTTTTTTATCACTCATTGTCAGACAAAATATGTTTCAGAAAACTGGCGCAACAGTTAAATTGTATTGTCGGACTTCTGAAAACTCCCCATCTATAAATACTTAAGCCCCTTCCCTTCCCGAGAAATAGGTAGTTCCAGAATCTTACACGAATGCCATCTGGCTAGGTCATGATATCACATCATGATACAGATTATGTCCATCTGAAAAAAAACACATAAATATCATATTGTTGCGTGGTAGATCAGCGAGATAGTGAAATCGTTAAAATGCACCACAAAGTAATCTGGAAAGCTTAAAACAACATATGATAAATATTTTCTTTTAAAAATAGTCATTATAATAATATACAAATCTTCTCTTAAAACAATAAAAATCTTTATTTACAAATGGCGTATACGAGTAGTAGAAGAAAATCGAAAGTTTATGTTTGGTAGGACAGAGGTAGTAGCGAAACAGGGAAACACTGTTAAAATTGCCTCCTTTACGTGAATTTGTGTACTAATTTCCTTAAAGGCACGGGCAACTTCATAATACCATCGTCTTTGAAGATCGTGTTGAAAGTAAAGTTGACTTTTTGCTGGTTCGAACTCATTATTTGTTCATCCTTGATTTACAGGAAAATTCGAACCATGGAAGAACCATGGAAGAACCATGAATCGTGATTTAAAAAGATAAATCAGAATAATTTACAAATGAGACATGTTATATACAATGGAAGCAACTTAAGGCAAATAAACAATATCACCCATTGACTGACATAGATGATTTTGATTGCTCTTCAATTGAGTGATTGACCAATCGGAAGGCTTCTAAGAATTCATTGAAGTCAATCTTTCCATCTTTGTTGATGTCAAGAGCTTTTGCTAAATCACTAATGCTTGAGTTTGGAGTGTCCTCTTGGTCGTTGAAATTGTTCAATACACGACAAGCTTCCTCAAATTCTTCCTTTGAGATGAAACCTAAGAATAAATCAAAACTTTTGATGAGGGTTTGTAGGAGAGATTTAAAATTAATTTAACTTTAACAATTTTAATAACTAAAGAAATCTAACCTTCTAGAGTGCCATTATCTATCAAAAGTATGGCTACTGAACATTTTTCTTTGACAAATTCGAGAAACATTTCAAAGACAAAAACAAAAACACAACACATTAACAAAATAGTTGCAAGTAATTCTTTTTATGTACAGGAGAGTCTCTTTAACCTCGATAACACAAACAAGTTTTCTCGTCCATTTAGTTAATAATGCCTTGTAAACCTTACTCCATAACTCCAAATTTCATTAACTCGAACAAACTTGTGTTCCCGTGCGAGTTCGAGTTATGGAGTCTCCAGTGTAAAAACTTCGAGATTCAAATGGAAGATAGAGAAAAGAAATGGTGCCGCTCGTATACTATACCTGAACAGTCTTTATCGATGATCCGGAAAACAGTATACAGGGCATCTTTATTCCGATAGATCGTCTCCGATAGTCCATTGTCATTCAACTAAAACAGGGAGATTTCATTGTGAATAACAGTATAACTGTGAGCGAAATTGCTACGTCTATTAAGATATTGTGTTGTGATTTCAAAAAAATGATTTTACGATTATTACGTGATAATTTTTAGCAAAATAAAAGGATTTTCTCGAATGGAGTTTTGTTAAAGGGGCAAAAAAATTAGATTCAATCAATAGACAGTAATTACTCATTACCTGTGGTAACATTGAATCGATACGATATCCTTCGAACAAAGTCTCGTAAAGGATGAATCCATTTTCATCTTGGACAACAAGCTTTGGGCGTAACAAATACCATGGAAGTTTCATTTGCAGAACTTTTTCCATCACAACTGTCCACTCCTGGACATGAATTTTCCCTGCGAAAAAAAACTCAATCGGTTATGGTATCACTAATGAACTCAATTAATCAAGCAGATAACAATACAAATCCGCAAGCATTGTGCTTAGTGAACTTCTGTAGATATAGATTTATGAAAATATCAAGTTTTGTTAACACTGAAGATTCTATGACTCTTACTCTCTCTGATGACGAGTGAAAATGCACAGGTCACTACAAATGATAAGTCTAAAAGTAAATAAAAGAGGCAAGGCAAGTTTAAGGATTGAACAAAATAACATTAAAATATTAATGGTAAGTTGATAGACATGAAGATACCTTGCGACTTCTGATCAAGCCTTTTGAATTCTACCAAGAGTTCTTCCCTTTGTGAGTAAATTTTTCGTTGTAAATCTTGAGTCGCTTCGTCTTCATTTACACCCACTCTGTGGAGGAGAAGGAGAAAACAAGTTATTTCAATCTCCATACCGTCAAACACAAATCACACCCCTGTCTAATCATACGAACCGTCTTTAACAGATCGACCCTGCACAGTACAGGAGTTGGCCTTCTTTTATTTTTAAGTGACAAGAGAGAAAGCCAGGATCATGACGACAAATGTATTCCATACTATTCAGTATTCAGTTTGGTGAGTTTTGAGAAATAGGACGAGGTGGATAAATGGTAACTGACCTGACAGTCATTCGCGTTTTAGGAGCATCGAATTGGATGATTCTTGGCTTTAAATTGACGTCAATCTTTACATAGGCGCCCAAATTACTTGAACTTGCATAATAGGAAGACACAGAGAAGATGGTCAGCACCTATGAAGAACAGAGGCTAAATGTTTTTGAATTAGCTATTCTATGTCGTCTTATAAACAAAAAGGTCTGGAAAATGAGCTCACAGGCTGATCATACCTTGTCATCATGAGTGTACTCGTAACCTTCGAACTTGCATTCATGCGACCGAATGATCAGATCCCAATCATACTTCTCTAATATCAATTTAGTGATGTCAGGACCAAAGCAACACCCTCCACCTCTGTATTTATTGAAAATCTTCCCCAGTTGAGGTTGAGGGTCACTCCATAACAAGTCAATAATCTAAGGTTGAAAATAAATGACATAATCAAAACGCCTAATAAACTTTTTAAAAGGTGCGAACACTAAATAGACTCTATCTGAATTAACCCATGTTTACGCGGTAAATTTACAGCACGTTATTTTTTATCAATATAAGGTTCCGAAAATCCGCGTGAAAAAAGTGAAAAAGTCCAACGTCCAGAAGAAGAAGACTTTACTTCAGTAAAACTAAACTTCACAGTTCACTGCCCTTATTTCTCTGGTGTGTGGCTTAATCAAGATGATCATTAGATGACATTTCCATAAAGAAAACAGTTCAAAATGAAATGGAATATTGATTATAAAATTGATAAAAAACAGTACTGAAAAACAAACCTGTTCCCATTCTTGCAAGACCTCCATAGAAGGAGGTTGGTGATCGTCCAGGGAAACATGAGTCGGTTTCAACACTGAAGAAAACTATAAAAAGAAAGAAAATAAGAATATAGAAGAAGCTACTTTATCACAAAAAATCAACTGGTCATGTTATTAACGCAAATCGACCCGTGTCGTGCTAATTATAACTGTCTAGCAAAGATTGAGCCATTTCAAAAGCTCTGGCCTTTCCGTTGATAAATTGTCATACTCTTTTAACCTGCGTCAAATACTTGAGTAGTTGTACAAGTGTAATAGGGTAGCTTACGTGAGCTGGGAAGCCGGAAGTTTTCTATTATAAATGATTTCATTGGCGTCGATAAAAACAGAAAAAGTTTGATACCTGATGGCGACGAACCGTCCTCAAACGTTCCAAATCCGTACGATCGGAAATACCTCCATGGCAGACGAATATCTTTTCACCGATCAATGTTGCTAAGGGCAACCAACTAAACACTTTGGAGCACAAGTCCATAATATGACCAGCTTCACCCTAAGGGAACGATGAAATTCTTTACATCTGAGGAATCTGGACCATAAGCAACAACATATTGGAAATTTTGTATTTTGAATTTTCTATTATGAAGCATTCTGGGATACATAGTCACAGAGCTTCATGAGAGTTATATTGTGTTTTGGATTTGAATCAAAATGAAAAGGAAAACTACTTACTTTGTATTTATTTGTAATTTCTTTTGTAAAACCGTACCTAAAAACAAGGGAAGCATGTTGCAATACCGAATGGTAGAAAATAGAGAAAGGGCGAAATATTTCAATAGAGGAAAGCCAGAAGGCCAGAAAACTCAATAATTATTCCCTGCAAAAGTGGGATGGAAAGCCGCTGATAATTTCTGAGTATTCCTGTGTGGAATCCATAATTACACAATGAAGATGTTGTAATAAGTTTTTTCTTTTCTCAGATTTGTACAGGATAACCAATAAGATTTTTTTGTGCTATAGAAAGGAAGAGCGACTCTTATGCTGGCAAAGCATAATAAACAAAAGAATTTCTCAACATTTGTGTGGCGCAGCGCAGGAGTGTAAGAAAATCGAGAACGTTGTGTAAGCAAATGGTAAATGATGTCTTTGAAAAAATATTTAAAGTAAATATTGATCCTAGTAAAAAAGTGAAATTAAAAAGTTAACGAGTGCAAATTATTGATTCATATATTGAAGTATAGTTTAAAGGAATTGTTCTACGAAATAAGTGCTTTTGGTCCCTGTTTTCTGGGGTTTCCAAAGTCTTTTCCACAAAAGCACTGAAAGCAAAACAAAAGAGCGATTAAGAGACACCCGAACAGAATTGTGGCGCAGCGCAGGAGTGAAAAAAGAGAGAAATTGTGTAAGCAACTGGGAAATGAATGTCTTTGAAAAATAAGGTTTTTAAAAATGTAAGTGGCAAAGAAAACGAGCGTTGGTAAGCAATTGGTAAAAAAATGAGGTCTTTGAAAAAATATTAAAGTAAATATGATCCTAGCTAAAAAAGTGAATTAAAAAAGTTCACGAGTGCAAATTATTGATTCATATATTGTATAGTTTTAGGAAAAGGAAATGTTCTACGAAATAAGTGCTTTGGTCCCTGTTTCTGGGGTTTCCAAAGTCTTTTCCACAAAAGCACTGAAAGCAAAACAAAAGAGCGATTAAGAGACACCCGAACAGTGATAAAACACTGAACAAAAAGATGACGTAATCATACCACGAATGCGATGCAGCACAATTGTGAGCGGTGTTTGAATAATTCGTCCCTTTTCTACATTGAAACAATCTCGTCTCATCTTTTGTGTCACATACTGATAACATGCTCCTCCAATCCGTAAAAATGAAGCAATACTAAAGATGAAAACTGTCGTTGCCAGGAAAACTTCATAAATTTTCCATTTTGTGCTTTCGTTTTCTTCCTGTGCTTTTGAGCGGACTGCTTTGAACGCAGTATAACATGTTACCAAGGTTACCACAGCAATGATCACATCTTTCAGAATCATCCACCAATTGGCTGATGACGTAATGTATTTCTCAATGTAAAAATATTCCAAAAATAGTTCGGGTGCGTCTTCAGTTATAACGCTCAAAGCGTATAAGTCGAACTTAATGGCATCCAGTTGAACTTGTGTTCCCCTCCAAGCAGCGATTTTCCCAAAGGAAGCGACAACTTTCAAAGCACAACCATAAAGGGGGAACCCGAAGATAGCCTCAGATACATTCGGTTGACGAGTGATACCAGGATCAATCAAACCACCCGTCTCATACTGATAATGAATTTTCATATCTAGAATAAAATCTACATAATCCCAAATGATTTTGAAGAACATCAAGAGAACTGTTGCAGAGAAACTCTTGAATTTCAAAAGTTTGGCATTCTTGATAGTGCAACAATAGATATACCATTTGACACCGATGAACATAGATTGCTCTATATTTTCTCGACGTTCTTTTCTCCTATTTTCTTTATATCTATTTCTCCATTCTCCTTTCATTTGAAAGAAAGCGATGGCGTAGAAGGGTAGAAGAATCACCCCGTAACCAACGATCATTGAATATACTTTAAATTGAAGCGTAATATCTTCATATGGAGTCTTCCAAAGCTCTTTTATACCACAAAAAGTAGAATTACCAGCAGAAATGGGAAGGTCGTAGCAAAATGTTTCATTTCCCTGTGTTCTGTTCATGACTTTAAAAATTCGATGAGCTTTCAACTCACTGACAAAGTTTTCTTTGATTCACTGCATACATCTGCCATATACTCTTTACTTGTAAGACGATAATCATTGTAACAAGGGAAAGCAAAAATATTTTATTGACATTTCACAAAAATGATGCAATTGAAACTTGTGACGTCAATGGACATTTTTCTTCTTAGAAATAGACTTTGGAAATGCATACGTCGTGTAAAATAAGAAACTCGTTATTTCTTCTCGGGAAAAGAGCTCAGAAATGCTGAAAATGACTAATAATAAAGTAGCGAAAACAAATTTCCTATTGCAAACACAAGGTCTTTATCATTCATTCATTTTAGCACGATATTTATTAATGGTGACGTGCCAAAACGTGCACTGAGGTTGAGCGTGTGTTTTAGCATGTTACTTTTATAACTACTTATTCATTTTCGTGTCGAAACGAATGGAAGACGGATCATCAACCCTAATACACGTTTTTTTATAAGAACATCCAAAAATTTTTAAGCCTTCGGGTGTTCTTAACTTTTAAGATTTTTAAGCCTAAAAATGTTCTTAACATGTTCTTATTTTGACCATTTTGTGAATATTTTTGACCGTTTTCCTAAGAAATAGGGTGTTTTTGAGTCCACAAAACCTTAAAATGTTTCTACTTGTTCTTAACATTTTGACCAGCGAAGCCTTATGTTCTTATATAGTTTGTTCTTATAAAAAACGTGTAGGCATTATAGACATTAGGAAAGGCTCATTGGCATAATAGAAAAATCCGATTGATGTGTACTAAGGATTCAGAGGAGACTTCAGTTATAAAACCTTTAGGATGGATTCCTGGGTTAAGTAAGATTTCTTTATAAGACCAGGAGGGTGTTTCCCTGGGTACCCAGGATAAAGGAAGATTCAGTTATTCAGTTTTTTTTTGACGTCATATTTTTAGTTTAGTTGACGTTAAATAAGATCACAAACCTTGTAAAATTGGGAATAACTTGTGAATAATAGAGTGTGTCAAAGGTGTGCCAAATTTTAGCTTCGTGGACAAATTTTTTCGTCTTCTACGCTGCCCCCAAAGTTGCGAACAAACAAACAATTCTAGCTCAACTGAAGTTGAGAGCTAAAGTCTATTAATTTCATGATTTCATAATACAAAAGTGGAATTCATCTGTTAGGAAAAATTATTTTTACTCCTCTTCACATCTCGTTGGCAAACTCTTTGGTGAAATGTGCTTACCTGAGTTCGGATGTAATCCCTGAGTCCGTTTAAGACCCACGTGAATCGGGGACAAAACATGAAGCAACACAACAGCAGGAAATCTCTATATTTTTACCACGATCTACAAATCACCGTTGAAAATATATGGATTTTCAGGAGATGGCAACCCATTCTGTAGGCGAAACATCGATGATGAATTAATGTTAGATAAGCCAAGGACACTTGTATAGCGAAGCTGGACTAGGACAAACGAGTTTTCAACACATGCCTGTCGGAGCGAATCCGCGAACCGGCAGCGTTGAGAATATTTCAAATTAATGAAATAATTGGTGTTGCAAAAGTTTATTTTTCAATGAGGGACTTTGTTTGCAAATTTTTGACTTTATCTTGAATTTTAAAATAAAATATAAGTTTGATCAATAATTAAAAACAATTGAAAAAAAACCTTCGAAATAGTTAAAGTGTAAATTACGTAAGTATTTCAAGGTGTAACAAATATTTTAAACAACTCTTAGAAGGTGAAGTTGAAAATGACGAGAAAAAAATGAGTAAAAATAGCCTAAACTCGCCTAAAACTTTCACCAAAGTCCCAATCTTAAGGCTATAGCAAGATGTCGAACAAGAACGGAATTTTATACTACAAGCTGCTAAAAGCAAAATCTAAACATCATTCACGAGAAAGAAAATTTTCTCTTTTTTAATGATTTGATTGTATAAAGGTGTGATAAAACTCATCATAAAGTAATTTTTTGATTGTTATTGTAATCATGTCAAAGCAATTTCATAAAATATCTTTAGCAACAAACTTTCCGTGCAAAATCCATCTGTCTGACGATGGTTTTTCATTGAAAAGTACTTTTATTAAAAAGTATTTCTGATTGGTTGGAAAAACATGAGGAACGACCTCTTATTGGTCAAAGAAATACAATGTCTATTATTACGACGACACACATGGTTCAAAGAAAATAAATTTGTGCTCAGTCCAGCTACGCTATACAAGTGTCCTTGGATAAGCAAAGCATATTGAGCAGCTTCCAGTGAAAGCTGGTGAAAAAAGTAGAAATCTACTATGTACGATGAAAAAATAAAGAAGGTTTAACCTATAACTGCAGGCAGCTGGGAAAGCCTGTTTTGTTATGTATATTCGGCCCTAATTTGGCCCAAAAATGCAAGAACATTTTTGACCAAAAACAACAATTATAATGCATATCCTAAAATTTCGCATATCCCAAAGTTTTTCTTTCGTTAACCCTTACAATAGACTTACGTCCGGTTGATGGTCATTAACCCTTGATCAGAAGCCCATGCGGTGAAAAATTTGGAATTAATTACCTTGTTAAATATTGTGATGAAATCGTTGAACTTTCCATGAATATCACCAACCACAGTGACTTGTTTACAAATATTCAAATTAATCTCTATGACGTTGGGAAGGATTTTCATTCGCGAAAACGCTTCCAATAGAATCATTTTCACGTATTTCGGATGTAATATCTGAAGAAAGTGCAAAGCATATTTTAGTTATCCTGGTAAAGGATTTCTCAGAGACAGGAATGTAATCTAAATATATAATTAACTAATAATATTTGGATCATTTAGTAAGTACTAAAGGCTAAATGTCCTAAGAATTCTTGTTATATGTAAATTAGTTCTTAAAAGAAATGGTTAGGCTAACTCTTCCGAGGCTAACTCTTCCGTGGATAACTCAACTACTAAAAACCGGATAATAAAATAAGAACAAAATATTTAGAATGATATGAATTCATAAATAAACAAACTTCTACCTGTCTTTTCTTTCCTTTGAAATATTCCAGCAATTCTTTTGTTTTCTCCAGTGTTATTGGTAGCTCGACGTGCGGTCCTTTATAAGAGCTATCCACCACCATGTTTGAAACTTCAGCCATGGATTCAGTTTCCAATAGATTGTTGCTGGTTTGAGCTTTGGTCAACATATTGACAAATCCTTTATTCGAGTGGTCTAAAAGCAAAAAGAGTCCAAAAGTTTATTTCCTTTCCATAATTTAAAAAGAATGAGCAATGAAGACTTATAAGAGTACTAGAAGAAGAACACATTTCCCAAACACTGGAGTGTTACAATAACAAAGGTTCATCTAAGTGGTATTTTTGAAGAAACAGAAAATAAGATCCCTGAAAGAAAATTAAAGAATCTTACTGCCGTTTTTTTCGACATTTGATACCATCTCATTGAAAAAGTTGTAAAGCTGAAAAAAAAAGGATAACGAAATAATTCAAAGCTTCTCCTGGAATGGTTTTAGACCATTCATTCGTCTTCATAATAGTTATCGCACGGTACCGAATACAATGTTGGATATATTTTTTGAGCTCAAATTTTTCGTCATACAAAATATAGAAAACTTTGAACGAGAAAAATATATATCCAATATTGTACAAGTAAAAGTGTGATAAACTGGTTTATCGCCAATATCAACAAACTTTCTCTCTCTACAATCAATGACAAAATATGTGGCAATTTTTTGAAAAACCCCTTCCCCCCTAATATCAGTGTTAATGTGAGCTTTTTCTGAGCATGGTAGCAGCCTTTCTACCCATAAACATTGATACTAGGGGTGAGGGAAGGGAATTCTTGCCACAATATTTAGTCACAGATTGTGTTTTGTTCCCTAATTTTTGTTTTTTCACTCCTGTATTTCGGTATCAATATCAAAACATTCTAAATGATTCGAGTTGTCATTAAACAATTAAAAACATTCTTATTTGACAACCTTTTTGTGCTTTGAGAGAAAAAAGAAAACATTTCTGAGAATAAATTTGGGTATAAGATACAACAAGAAAGTACAAAATATGGTCTCTCGCTTACCAAGCCCCTTCTTTGAACGGTCTTGTACGGTACAATACGAAATACAGCATTTATGTACGCGATCAGCCAATCTGATTACTAGTATTTTTCATGTCGTTCACGATAAATGAGAAAACTATGCACAAATTCATTCGCATAATCGATTTATGGATTCATTGGGAGAGAAATTACAAAAAAAACTTTGCATACGTTAATTTGGTCATGTTCAGCAGAATATTCGATTTCTTGGAAGACCTTCCAAGCACAATGTCTTTTCAATTCAAGTCTGGCTTTGTATCTTCGGTACCATTTTTGAATGATGATTGATGATGCAAAGGCTGAAAGTTGAAACAATCCTTCTGACGTAAAATAAACAGATCTCTCAGCTCATGAATTCAGCTAAAGAAAAGAGTATCAAAGTGCTTCACTCGTATGCAATAAGACAAACCCTTTTGAAATTGTTTGAACTTTCAAGATAAGATTTCAAAATTGTAACCAACAAACCTGCATCAGGATTGAAAACCCTTTTCAAAGGTTCCACTGCATTTCTAGGTAAATAAGGAGACTGGTTTGGGATCACATCTTGTTTCTTCTTTTTAGCCAAAGGTGTCACTTGAATATTTTGTTTCTGATAGTTACTTGAAGCACATCCCATTCCTGTTCACATTTTCAACAGAATTCTTTCAAATTCTGTATCACAAATACCAAAGGTGAAAACAAACAAAACTGAAATTTATTCCTCATTCAAAACCAATCAACCCTTCTTCTTTTTCATTTTCCTCTTGTTTATATTTTCTTTTTTATTTTTTGTGGTTGCTAAGGATAAAAATTTTAAAAAAGTGAAAAATATACAAAGATCATTAACATGAGTACGACGAGGCCCCAAAGAACGAGTTCAGTATGTTACTCTGTTGTGAAATCTACATCTTGTTATCTATTTCTTTATTTTTATCTCGCTAAGAAAATAAAAAGAAATTGGCTTTATTTCACCTGCTGTGAGATATCACTGTTATCATGATAGAATCAATAGGAGGAAAATCTACTTTTTACTTTATTTTGATAATATTAAAAAAATAATCTATGATACTTTTCCCTTTAAAACAAACAAGAAAGCATTACAATGAGAATAGGATGATAATGAAAAATTAATTCGACTTTGATCCGTTTTCATTATCTAGTACTTCAAAATAAGTATGCAATTTTATTTCATTCGTCAACAATCAAACTGTCAAGAGCTGATAAAACGAAAAATCCATCTAGTATATTTCTAATTTGAATACAATTCCATTCAGTTAGTTTTCCAGTTATCATCTTTTTGCTGACACAAAGTTCTATTGTAAGATGAAAACCTTTGTAGTTTTATTTTCCATTTCCAAATGTAGGCGAAGGAAACGTTCTATGAGAAGGATTTATATAATTCCCTTCAATATTTGAAACACCCGCCTGATATTGCCATTAACAATTCTTTTTGCAATCCAATCCTTACGTTCAGGAGAAATATCTTATTTTCAGTTTGACACAAAAGTAGAATAAACACAAGAAGCAACTTATGATATTAAAGTGTTGCCAAGCAACTAACAATTCAGAATGAAACTTCTAAGGATCCTCAAAACCACATAAAAGAATTTTGATTAATGTTTTATCAAAACAAAGAAAATTAATATTATTACATTGAATATATTTACTATCTAGCAACAATATCCTCAATTGACTTGCCAGTGTGTTATTAAAAAATACTTGAAATCAAAGTGTCTCATTTAGATCTTTTACAATTCTAAAAATCATGATAAATGAATATGACAAAATTTACCACAGATTTTCTTTTTGGAGGACAGGAGATGATCCTTTCCTGACAAACTTAGTACCACAGGCGTTTTGTCTGTAAACAAACTAAAAAGATCGGAATTATTGATAATTAGCTTAAAAAAGCCTTCAGCTCCCCTGGTGGATACAACACTGACTAATATAGTTATCCTTCAGGCTATAACTTAAAACATTGCATAGCTTCAGCCAGGTTTCTAGCTCACCCCAACAAAGTAAGGCCCCCCCAACAATCTAGCTTCCCCCAAAAAATTGCCTTTTGCTAGGTCCCCTAACACTTGGGGAAAAAACAAAAACATTGTTCTCCCGCCCCTGTAGAGAAGTCAATAAAAAATATATGCGAGTACAGTACTGATAAATGAAAACT
Source organism: Clytia hemisphaerica (assembly GCF_902728285.1). Classification (NCBI taxonomy): domain Eukaryota; kingdom Metazoa; phylum Cnidaria; class Hydrozoa; order Leptothecata; family Clytiidae; genus Clytia; species Clytia hemisphaerica. Next base: position 1,240,251 of record NW_027103734.1, on the reverse strand, counting down.
CAATTTTACTTGTATTAATATTTATGTTTACAAATCTTTTCCTTTTTATATTTGATTTAATAGTAAGATAAGAGATCTTTTGAAATTAGCTGAACAGCCCCCAGAGTCTCAGACAGATCATCTAGGCCCCCCAACAATCTAGGTCCCCCAAATATTTTGGTAATTTTAGCCCCCAGGCTCTATAAAGGCCAAAATATTTCTTAGCCCCCCCCCCAAAAAAAAAAAGTAGGGGGGGCTGAAGCTATGCATTGTCTCATATTGGGTCTGTTACAAAATCCAGGCAATGACCCATGGAGAGATTGACTTTTCATAATTCAAAAGTTTTTGTTGAAGGGATAGGCCTCTCTTGAAAGCAGCCTTTCCTAGATTTTGAAGCAGAAAAGATTATACTAAAATATTTTTTGTCTGGCCTCTAGGTCGGGTTGAATTTTCATGTAAGAAAAAGGGGAGGGTACATTTTCAAAGGAAGAGTAAAGTTTTGAAAAAAAATTTGTGACAATGTACCATAAAGCTAGCTAACCTCTTAAGTTAATCAGTAGCGATCTGGCTTAATTTTCTCGGGGGTGCAAACTATAAAATTGGCGCCCCTGGTGTTTGTTTCCTTTTTGGCGCCCTTCATCATCAAGTGAAAATATTTAAGTGTAAGATTGATTGGTTGAAACTAAGAACCGGAATTATGAAGTTAAGAAACGTCTTTTATTTATACGAAAATGATGGTAATGGTAACTTGATATCCCTTTCCTTGTCATTTGAAAAGTTGAAGTTTTCTGGGCGAGGAGGCGCAACCATGGTTTGCGCCGACAGAAAATTTTTCAATTTTCACCTTTGAATCAGTCTAAAAACGTCTAAATCTAAGCACCCAAAATGAATCCCCTCAAATTGGACTCAAATCGGATTAATCAAATTGAAATCAAAATTTTGTAACTAGCAAGGCAAAATTTTCATGGTGTAAGAAAAGTCAAACAGCTCAAAAGAACCCCTAAAAAGAGAAAGTTAGTCAGCATAAGATACAAAAACTACAGTTTCGATCTTTTTGGCAATCTCTCATTTTTGGGAGGGATAAGCGCCCTCTTGAACCCCTGGTAGATACACAACACTCCTCTTGCTTTTGCTTTTTGCGAATTAATAATGATGGTTGTTTCCAACTGATGGAAAAATGAAGAGCAAATCATGTAAGAGCGCAAAAGAAAACGAAGCGCCGTAGGTGAAAAAAATTAACATTGTATCTTTAAAGGGCGCTAAACGATCGTTAGATAATAGAAGGGCGCTAAATCGCTCAATTAAACATCAACAAAATTTTGACGCCCCCTTGAAAAGCTCTTTTGGCGCCCCTCTCAGTTCTGTCTGGGTTGTGCAGTGCACACCCTGCACCCCCTGCCAAGCTGCCACTGAAGTTAATTATTAGAATTAGCATATAATTTTGGGCAGTATTATTATAGTGTGCAAAATCAAAACATGGAGTTCTGAACCTTATTCCAAATTTGTTTGGCTTTAAAGCTAAATCGTGTGTGCACCATGTCTAGACTAGATGGAAATTACATAAAAAAACCTGATAAGATTACCATCATGGTACCATCAATTACTAAATCGTGTGTGCACCATGTCTAGACTAGATGGAAATTATACAAAAAAACTTGATAAGATTACCATCATGGTACCATCAATTGGCTGGGGTTGATTTTCTATTGTAAGTTGACAACATCTCCTAATTTTCTGTAGAGGTAGAAACAATAAGTATGTTTAAAACACTGATACATAGCCTAGAAAACAGGCACTGCTGGGGGTCCTATAAATTTTTTTTGGGAAATTTCTGGACCCAAATTTTTATTTTTATTAATCTACATAAAAAGTTGAACAAAACCTGAAAAAATCAGCCCCTAAAACCAACTAGATGAGAAATTATTTATTATTGGATTTTGCACCACTACAGATTTTCAAAAACTTGGGGGCGGAAATTGCTCAAATCAAAATTTTCAAAACCCCATATCTTGAGAACCGCTTGAGATATAGACCTGAATTTTTCAGGATCTTCTTTTCTCATTAAAGGGATCATTTGAGCAAGCACAATCAGCACAATCTGAGACATCAATGAATCACACCTTGAAGAATTTGAAGATTTAAAAAAAAATGGCTCTTAAGTCTGGATGGCTAACAACATAAACACATAGATTACTGTCAAAGATTTTCTTGATTTATAAATTGGGTTCTCATAAGGAAAACCAGCAGAGAAACGGTAGGTAAATCTTCAGGAGAGATCCATAAAATATATATCATTGATATCATGTAAAGGACAATTAAAGTGAATTTAGGATGATTGGGTGGATATTGGGCGGACGGGCGTTTTGCACATTCCTAGATCGGAAATTAGACGAGAGTAAAAGACGGGGGCGTTTTAGTATGTAATATTAATTCATTATTTTTATATTTTTATTTTTTACGAATGCAAAATTAATTTTTGATCTTTGAATTGAGGAAATATAATGTAATATATTATATTTGATTGTCAATGCCAAAAGATATTTCTTTACTTTACGAATAATCTGCGTGTTGCTTTGCCACTTACCCACGAATTGTTTTAGTAGACACTTCGGTCACGTGACTGACTGTGGTCATAAATTATTGTGGAAGTGAACGCTTAAGAAGAATGTTTGGGAAATCAAAAAGACAACTTTTGTAAGGATGTTGAGTTTTGTTTACATATATGGCACTTTGTGATGGACTGATGGAACATGATCTATAAGTTCAATCGAACGTAATTGACAATCGAATTGCAATTATTCGATCACGCGTTCGACAATCAAATCGCAATTATTCGATCGCGTCTGATTACATTCGATTGGTTCGATTGGGATTTTCGTTCGGTTGACACCATCTGGTTACCAAAATCAAAAATCTACTTCTTCGCTCATAGAGTAGAGAAGTAGTCATAAGACATTAAATTCTTGAAATTTAGACTAAAATTTGAAAATGTTGACTTAGATTTTTGGGAAACAGTCTCTCTAAGGGTAGCGAAAACGTCAAAAAATGGACTAACAACCAGAAGCCACTAAATCCTGCCCTAGCGACAAGTGAGAAGTGCGCTATAGTACCCTATGTAGCAGGCACACCCTTTAGCCTAAAGTTTAGGGGTTAGGAGTTTATGTTACCTGGAACAAATGAGTAACCCCCACACCCAGCTGGCCGGAGTATCCCTCCCTGGCGGTTTTTGTGGGTAGGGTCAGAGGTCCTTTTGGAAGAATTGTGATCATAATCAGACAGTGTCAATCGAACAACTTCATTCAAAAATCGCAATCAAACCAATCGAATGTAATCAAACGCAATTGAATAATAATTGCGATTCGATTGTCGAACGTAATCGAATCTCAATCGAGCAGCCGATTCCTGGTTAATATTCTATTGCATTCGAGTAAGGTTAGATTGGTTCGATTGATAGTTAGACTATGTCCGATTAGTTTGATTGATTGTCAATTACATATTGATTAATCTTCGATTTCGTTCGATTACGATTATTTTCAATGAGTTTGATTGCGATTAAACTAAATTGGATCACTCCGTTAGAGCTTTTTAGCGTGGGCGGTCGAGTGCTTAAGTACCGGACGAAAGCGAATAAAATCTAATACAATTGAATCAATCAAACGTAATCAAATATAATCGAATACCGTCAACTGCTCCAACTTGGGACTATCTTACGCAACATGGGACAGCCATTCCACCACCATTTCACCGAACCTCCAAAGTCATTTGATTTGAGTTTAATGAACCGCGTATTAAAAAATACACGATTTCTCTTTCGCACGGAGTAGGCTTTTAAATCGAAATATGAAAAAAATCTGTAGTGGAATACGCACGAGTGTCCGGAACGAAGAAGACCAAATTAGTGGCAAAACGATGGAGCGTTTGACGTCACTCGCGCGACAAGTTACACACTTGCTATTTGTTAATCCCATTGGGCGGTAGGCGGTTAGGCGGTAGGCGGTTAGGCGGCAGGCGTTCTCTAATTCTCCATTCGGCGTCCGGTCATTTTGAATGAAAACAAAAGTTTAAAAGGCCGCGAAAGTGACAGAAAGTATGATTGATAAATTTGGTGGAGTTATCAAAACAAATTTGTTGTCAAAGAGATTTAACAGTAAGTGAAAATACAGGCCAGATATCAACAAGTCCCATGTTGCGTACACTTGTCCCAAGTTGGAGCAGTTGACGATGTACAATCGAACGTAATTAATTGACGACCCTGCCGACTCCCCGGACAGTCCGGGGTATTTGTCCAGGGTTGAAAATAAATGATAATATCACCGGACATACGTCTGGGGCACCATTACGCGCGAGGAAAAAATACCCCGGACATTTTGTGTCTTTCCTGTCGAACGTTCGTGACTATTTTCAAATCGAGCATGGGGAAGCATAAGCATTTTGTTTTAGTACCTCGGCCTCACTTGCTAAATATATAAATTTGCCGTTTTAAGAGTGTTTTAATTACCGCACTTGACCACGCCAACATCATTTTTTGAAAGTCGGAGAATAGGAATGCCCGCGCGGCCATTTTTTGAAAGTCGGAGAATAGGAATGCCCGTGCGGCCATTTTTTTGCCCGTCTCCAGACCGCGCGGTCAGTCCGGGGTGTCCGGGGTAAGTCTCAAAAACAAATAAAAAATCCCCGGACGCGGGAAACAAATACCCTGAACACGACCCTGGACACAGCCATACATTGCACGGTGAAGTCCAGTGGGCGTCGGGTGGGCGGAGCCTAACCTATTTTTACCACCGTAGTAAATGTCCCACCGTACACGAAAAATACTGCCGGTGTATTCCGTGTACGGTGGGATTCTGTACGTACGGTGGTGTTGTACGGTGTTTTCGATCTTACCTAAAATACCAATGTACACCCACCGGACGCCCACCGGACTCCACCGCGCAATGTACGGCGGTGTCCAGGGTCGTCCCCGGACTGCCCGGGGAGTCGGCAGGGTCGTATTAATTGTAGCAATTGAACGGCAAATCCTGGGTAATATTCGATTGCCATTCGATTGCCATTCGACAATCGAATTGCAATTATTCGATTGTGTTCAATTGCGATTCGTTCGAATAACACCGTCTGGTCATAACAGTTAGTTTAGCCTATCTAACCGTTGTGTTACTCTACCTTTACATCATATGTTAACAAGCACAATAATACAGCTAGTCTTTTCCAAGATAACTTTTTTTGAAATAAACCATTGATCAAGGGAATGATTACCTGTAAGAATATTCGTTCCGTGTTGTAAAACTGATACCATTAGATTTGTACTATCATAGTATAAGAAAGCCGCGGCTGGAATATCTACCGCATTGTCTTTTCAGTTAATTGCTGTTCCATCTCTGTCTCCGAGCTTTATAAGAACATCAAGATGCTCAGTTTATCATTGGTAGATAGCTTTTGAAATTTTTCTCTTACTTTCCTTTACAAAAAGTTTTTTTGTTACTAGATATCTTTGAATCTGTACCCAATAGAACACTTGAACTAATTTTGGACATATTTTAGGGGTATTTTGTGGAAACAATAGTTTTTTGCCAAAATTGAAATTATAAGAACTATATTCAAGATGACAACTTTCTTGTCAGTTTGAATGATAAATTTTGAAGGTGATGGCTTGAAACTTTCACAGTATTATCTAGATGTACTTTTTCATTGATTTCTAAAAAGATTTCAGTGAAATATTGCGAAGGCATTCGAGGCACTCTGTTTATTTTTTAGTTCTTTCAGCCCAGCCATTTTGTGCTTGTTTAAATTTCTTATTGTTGATCTTTCCTTTACAATGATTTTACAATGCAAGTGTATTATCAAGGGCATATCATTAATGTCTAAAACACACTGTAAAGTAAGTATTAACGACAAACCAATAAAATTTACCTTTAAAGATGCTACATTACTGATCTCTTGATCAAAAAATAGTCATCAAATACGACAGAGATAGAACAACAGAAGTTCAGATGTTACCATTCCAGCCGCGGCTTTCTTATACCATAATGGTACTATCTAGTTAGTTTCTTGAAATTATGTTTTCATATGAGAAATCTCGTCCTCTTCTCCGCAGCTTGCCTACCATTATGCGCATTCTTTGGTAACTTGTTTTTTTTGTAGCCTATGTCATTGACGTTAAACTAGGCTATAACCCCGGGGGGGGGGGGGGGGTACTAGGGTTGCGAGCTGGCGGGGGGGGGTGCCGCCCGACTTTCGAACTTTGGACCCTTACCGGGACTAAAAAAGAGAAAACCAAGAAAAATTTTGGGAATTTTACGATCCTTAGCGGGACAAATTTGACCAATTTTGACCAAATTTCGATCTTTCAGGGGGTAAAAAATTGGAATTTTCCTATTTTTCCGACCCTTAGTGGGACTGAAATTTGATTTTCAGATTTTTCCGACCCTTAGCGGGACTTTGGAAGTCCAAAAAAGGTACCCTTAAGGGCGGCACATACTGTACCCTTCATTTGCCTAAGTACCCCCCCCCCCCCGGGGCTATAACGGTCAACTTGGTAGATTTGTACGAAGTCGAAAGATCGCCGTTCTGCGCTAGTCAGCTAAATAGATACCGAGTTGTAATAAATGAGTTGATGATATTAGCGAAGAGGCTAGGAAATCCTGAGTTACGAAAAAACCGAGTTATTCTCAATTTCGTAGCTCGTTTTTTTTCCGTGACGAGTTATACGGAAAAATCGTCTGAGACAAGTAGTTTGTAAAATGTGATCTGTGTGGAGGAGATCCTATTTATTGAAACATGAATGGAAGGTACACTCCTCCATAATGCTCATTTTCTAAATTGCTCGTCTCAGACAAATTAATCGTCTCAGTATAAATGAAACTATTTATTTCTGGTATTTTAACTCGAGTTTTTTCCTTTCGTTAAATTTTTGAGTTATTTCTCGTTTTTTAGCTCGGTTTATTTTCGTTCTTTTAAATTTTCGAGCTATTTTCCTTCCATTGGGCTCTTCCAGAAAAAATCCGTTCATGGGGAGTGGAGGATGAATTGTCTAGGGGTATTGAAAAAATACCAAAAAATTGCAATGTCCAGGGGGTAAATTCCAATGTCCAGGGGTATTTTTTTGTGTCCACAGGGTTGATTTGATGTTTGTCCAGGGGTATAACCCGTGTCCAGGGGTATAACCCGTGTCCAGGGGGTTAAAAATCAAAATGTCCAGGGGTAATTCATGAGAAAAATAATATATCCTCCACCCCCCATGAACGGATTTTTTCTGGAAGAGCCCATTCTCGGGTTATTTTGGCGTTCCCAGCAGTAGGCTCAAAACACGCACTTTTAGTTTTCACGCAGTAGGGTGGTCCAATGGCGGAAAATACTGGCGGCCTGGATGCAAAAAAACAAAGTTGATATTTGGTCACTTTTAGCTTCCCCGATTTAAGCGCTAAAATTCCACCGATTTTTGCCACTGGGGAGAAATTTTGCTGATCAGCACTTAACTCGGAAAGTTTCAGTTTCAGAGTTTTGCGTAACTCGACATTCATTTTAAAGACCAAAAAAAATTTCAATGCGCGGGCCGCTCACTTGGAAATCTCCCGAGGAATTCCAAAGAGATTTCTATTGTAATACTCCCGAAACAATCCCACAATGCATCGCTTTTTTAGAAAAATCAAAAACTCCGATAAGACCTATTGCAATACCCTCTGAGAGGACAAAGTCGATAACTTAACAAAGGATTTGTTGAACTCATTTGATCATGTTATAGTCAATTTGAGTTCCTAAATTATTTACATTTTATCACTTTAAGTATTTAAAAACATCACATTTTCTAGTGATATATGCACTTCAGTCACCAAACATAACGTCAAAATGCAAAATAAAATTGTCTTTTCGTCGTTTCACCATTCATCATTTTGTCATTTTTACGTGTCCCTTCTGGTTGGTTCCTTTTTTATTTTCTCAACCGTGGTATACCGTAGTATAAAAATTTGTTCTGATAGTCCGATGAGAATATTGTAATTCTTTCCACAGATAGTAGACCAAGATTCCGAACGTTTATGCAAATGCAGCAATCCGCTGTCAGTGACTGCCACGTGGATAATATAAATAAACAAAACTAAGTATTGATTATACTCTAGCATTTTTAACTAGATGTTGATCTATAGTGATCATCGTCTATCGTTGAATAGATGTGTCCTTCGTTACTCAACCATTCGATACAATTCCTGAAAAGAAAGAAAATTGTCTCAAATATTTTACTGAGAATTTGGGCCAGGGAAAGTTAAAATAACTTTTGAAAATAAAGTTAGTTTAACCCACTAGCTCATCTTTGGTATAAATCATTTCCTTGACAAAAATATATATTTTTAAAAACTGATATGAGTGACGATTCAAATGAAATTTGAGAAGGTTTACTGATCTCACTACTATCTATAAATTTATGACTCTCATAAGAAAACTAATAATTTCATAGTCGTGTGTTAGAGGGAAAGTCATCCAACATCGTACATACCTCAACTGCTTTTCTTGCATTCCACGACATTTATTTTTCAACGACTGAAAGTGGATTCCTTGTTCTTCAGTGCACGCAGAAATGTAATTGAAGACCAATTTGTTTTGACCGGTCAAGCCTGCATCATTGTAACCACCACCAAAGTTATCAGCATTTGCACCAGCAGGGGTTTGTACCCCACCCAACGGTGCTGTAGATGAGCCACCAACAATCTAAGACAGCGATACCAGAATGACTATTATTCAATTCACCATAGGATGATGAAATATATTTTATTGTAGGAAAACTCATATCAACTATGGTTGTGTTCTAAATTCTAAAATTCAACGAAAGGCCCTTGCGAAGCTTCCTTTTTTCAATGAGTCATTTTATAGAAGACAGCAAAACAGCTAAGGCATAATCAGTTCCTTTTTACCCTAACCGTAAATAAGAAATTTGTCTGTTTCTTATTTTTAAGTTAATGTTAGAGTAGTACTTAAATTCCAGCATTTTGAGCCCCCACCGTCCTACGTCATAGAGTAAAGAAGGGTTGAAGTACCTTCCGCCCCCCCCTCTAGATTAGCCCAACCATAATTCAAAATGGCCACGTAACAAAAGGTAAGTACACACTTAGGGGAAGTCATATTCATGGAAGAGAGTGATATCAAGAAGGAAGAATCAATAAAAATCGGAGCACCCGTTCCAACCGATGAAAATTACCTTTTCGATTGCTAGCTTAGCATGAACAACATCCAAAAAGTGATATGTAATTTCATCGAAATCAACAACTGGTGTAATATTGAATGCCATAACATTTCTTAATTTCCCCTCAGATAGTGCTTTCATATTTCCAACCACTCGAACGTATGTATTTTCTCGGCACTCTGATCTCTTGAATGCGGTCTTCTCCTAGTAATTTAAGAAAGTTATAAATTACATTTGCCCAAGCAGGCACAAATGGGAAATTGTCTTAACCTTTTTTATTATAAAAAACCAGTAGTGAGATTTTAATTTTAAATAAAGACTAGATAAAGATAAGTTTTAGTGAAGGTTTAGTTTATTAAGCGGAGCTTTATGGAAGACAAGTTCAATGTGAAAATCTAAGAGAACCTAGAACTGCTTTCATAAATTTTGACAGAACTTTGGGCTATCTCCTCCTATGAGAGAATATGCTTAGGACATAGAAAGTTGAAGGGAGACGAGCACGAGATATTTGTACATACCTCGTCATCTAGCCATTTTCGAACTGATATAAAGTCACCAGTCATGTCATCAATTTTGTACGAAATATTGGTTGCAGCTTCACTGACCTCTCTGATGATACCAACAAATGTCACCTAGAAAAAAATCAGAAGTAACTTTTCATTCCAAACCATTATACTTTTCAAACTCTGTTCCAATTTTACTTTTAAACTGCAAGTATATGAATCTTTGGAACTTGAAAGTTGGTAAACTTTGGACCATTTAGAGTACTGGAACATTGACTATACATCTTAGAGAGAGGATAAAAACCTAACAAACACAAATACAATCTAAGTATCAAACTTACTTGGTGAATTTCGACTCCTTCAAATCGAAAAACATCTTCTGTTGCATTATAGTCAGCTTTTTGAATGATTGCTGCAGTTACTGGTAGAAGCGATTGAGCTCTTGATTTCTGTAAAAATCAAACTTTCCATTTTTTTATTTTGATCATCGATAGAAATGGACAAATATTGGTAAACGAGGTAAGGTCAAATGAATGCCAAACTCCAAACTTCACTATCCAGAAAGTAACAAAAATATATAGTTGTGTGTACTGCAGTGCCGCAGCTATCAGGCCAGCTCTCACGAATGTGCCAATTAATTCCTGTCCGGCCAATTTGCCTTTATAAGAGTATTCAAATATATTAACTAAAAGTTGTCAACAGGTTTTTAAAAAGACAATTTAACTTATCGCTTACTTTAGCATCTGGACCTGGTGTTTGTGATCCACCAAACCCAGGGCTCATAAATCCACCTCCACTTCCTCCATCACCCTTTAAAAGAAAAAATTAATTTTACCTCAATAATTGCACAATCCAAAATCTTTATTATGAGAAATGAAAAATCTGTCAAGGGAATATTGGAATGCATAAAAAAAAGACATTTCAGTACACTCCCTAAAAACAGACAAGCTGAATGATAAAGCTTGACCAATCCCTTATCATATTAAACAAAAATCTTCACAGGGTTGATAATTTTAGTTTTGTCTGCTACAACTTTTATCAATTTAAGACTAAAAACTTACTTGATAGTTATCACCAAATCCTAAAAAAATAACAAAATGACTCTTTAAAATCTCTTAGTAACAAATATTGTAAATGTTCCCAGCCGAACCTTACTTTTATTTGTTAATTCAGAATTTTTATGCATGGGGACTTGATAAGGTTTTTTGTTGAATTTTTTAAAAGGACAAAACAAAATTCCCCTCAGGGGGGGTCAGGGTCCAGGATACCAGCTCATGACCCGAAAACCTGATTTTTTGAGATTTGAAAGTAGAAGACACCACCCCCTATTTTGATATTGATACCAACTTGAATATCCCAATCATCTTAAAAAAGGGCGACCTCCCCTAAATTGGTACCAATACCAACATGGAAAATCCCAATTTTCTAAAAAAGGGACCCACCCCCTAAATTTGTATTGATACCAGCCTGGGAAACCCTGATTTTCTGAAAATGGGGGAACCACCCCCTTCCCCACCCCAGCTGACAATCAGTACAAATGAGATAATTTTATTTGCACAGATACTAAAAATGGTGCTGAGCACATTGGACTCTGAAAATCAAAACAAGTTTCTCTCATTCTAACTCAACGCAAAGTTGCATAGTGGCAGATGTTTTATAGATAAAACAAACTATACTAAATAAAAACTGATTCAGCCACTTTTTAGAGAACCTTGCCATTTTTATGCATAAAATCAGAAAAAACTAATGAACCAATTTCGCAAAAAGTCCAAAAAACCCCATTTTTAGGCACTTTTTGGCCCAAATTTTTTTTTTGAAAATCAGGGTCCATCACTTTTTGGGAATCACCATTTTGCATCACTGTGCAAAAAATCAGAAAAAACTAATGAGCAAATCCCGAGAAAAGCTGGTAACAGACGAACAGACGGATGGATGGATGGACAGACGGACAAACAGACTGACTGAGGGACAAACAAACATTGATGTTTTTCGACGTCAAGGTGAAAACAAGACTTAGCGCTGACTTATGGCAGCAGAAAATTCTTGACCTGCATTTGAAACAAATGGCTGTCGCTAATGAAGCTGGTTCAACTTTTCGCAGTTTTTTTAGTAAACCCAGGGTAAGATTAGGCTACAATCTATCACATGCTGCTATTTTTGAAAATCTACAGGCTGTCTGGAATTTCAAAAAATAGAAGAAATTGTGATTTTTGACAAGATTGCGGATTTTTTCATGTAAGCAGCATACACCAACTGAAAGCTGAGGTTTTGTAGTGCTAAAATTTGTTTTCAGCTATCATTTCCAGCTCATTAGCAATAAGCCAAAGTTTAACAGTCATTGGGCTGATTTTCAAACTGTGTCAGCAAAACTCTGCACGCCCGTCACGTGGAAAGCTAGATTTCATCTGCCATTTTTGGTGCTGCTTTCGAAAAATTATTTCTTGCTGGTACAGGGTGAGCAGACGATTCTTTGGAAAGGCGATTTTTTGTGTTTTGAATATGGAATAACTTTGGAAATACTTAACAAATTTAATAAATGACCCCTTATTTTTCTCACAAAGGACTTTCAAATAAAATTTTGCAAAAAAGGTATTTTTTTGAATTCTCAAGCCAGCAATTATTTTTTATGTACGCCCACTATCACATTCTTGGTTACCTTTCAGATGGTGTATACTTTTTTTTTTTTAAGAAACACACTTTTAAGAAACATGAGGCTCAGAATGCCTAAAAACTAAGAAACATCTAAGAAACATGCTGAGGCTGAGAATGAGAAAATAACATTTTTTAATTCGGTTTTTTTAAGAACCTTCCAATTCAGTCTTTCATAAGGCTGATTATGTTAGCGCTGACTTACAGCACCAGAAAATTCTTGACCCACATGGAAACAAATGGCTGTCGTTAATGAACTGGCTCATCTTTTCAATTGTGTTTTTTAGTAAACCCAGGGTACGATTTAGGCTACAATATCTATCACATGCTAGTTTATTTGAAAATCTACATTTTTCGCCATTTTTCATGTAACTAGTATACACGTTTTTTTTTTTTAAGAAACTAGTTTTACCAAGCAGCCTCAATGTTTCTTAAGAAATCGGCCTTTTGAGCCTTTATTGTTTCTTACATGTTTCTAAACTTTTTGACATAATCAGCCTTTTTTTCATGCAAAGAAAATAACACATTTGTTTTGATTTGAAGGTTCTTAAAAGAAACGAAGTAAAAAATGTTACTTTCTCATTCTCAGCCTCAGCATGTTTCTTAGATGTTTCTTAGTTTTTAGGCATTCTGAGCCTCATGTTTCTTAAAAGTGTGTTTCTTAAAAAAAAAAACGTGTATTAACCTTGACGTAGAAAAACATTGATATCTTTGGAAAGAAAAGAGATATTTAGATTTAGTTTATTTGTTTCCCTGATTTCTGATTGATTTAAAAAAAGAATTAAACGATTTGAATTTTTTTATATTTCGATTTAAAAGCCTACTCAGTGCGAAAGAGAAATCGTGTATTTTTTAATACGCCGTTCATTAACTCAAATCAAATGACTTTGAAGGTTTGGTGAAATGGTGGCCGAATTGCCGTCCCATGTTTTGTCAGATAGTCCCAAGTTAAAGCAGTTGACGGTATAATGCGTTGAAGTTCATTTTGGTGAATTCTTCCTTGTTCCGCGCCAAAAATCCCAACGGGTGACCTCCCTAGCACTGTTAATTTTTCTTTACTGTTTCCCTTCCCTCTTTATCATAAACAAATAGAGAGAGAAAACAAGGGGATTGATTTTTAGAAGGAAGGAGCAGCAAGAAAGGGATTATTGAATCGCACTATACACTATATATTTTCGAAAATTTAGCACAAAGCCCTTGGGGGATAGGCATTTTTAAAGGTTGGGGGATGCCAAGAAGGGGGGATCATTTAACAAGGGGGATCAGACCCCCTTCCGCACTATGGGGCCAAAACATCTATCAAAGCAGCAAAATTTCAAAACAAATGGACTAAGCAGCTCCGCTCTACTCTACTGGTAGGTTGTTGCATTCTCTCACCAAACGACTACTAAAAGGATGTGCAAGGATACCTCTTTATTATACCTATCTCCAAAGGACAAGTAACAGAATTAGATATAGGAGATGAAGACCAAGTTATAATGGTGTAATAATCGCACTGGTTTCCAAAGTGAAAGTTTACGAGCGAAGCGTGCCTCCATTGTCTAAACCCAAAAACAAGAAAATGTATAGACTTTCCACATTCAAATTTGTCCATTTTTTTAGTACTTTGCGCGTGAAATATAATTGATTATTTATGGCCAATCAGATGCAAGATCAATGCTGCGCTCTAGAATAAAACAAGAGCCAAAAGAGATATTTTTGTTTTAGATTTGTTGTTGTTGTGCCCAGTCTTTGGCCGTTGAGATATTTGACAGTATGGCACTTTATTTTTCAAGATGTTTTAGCTTTAGACAGAGTACGACACTTTTTCTGGCAGAAATCCTGGAAAGGTCTCTGTATGATCAAGTAACGGTAACCTGATTGACAAACCTAGTGCAATGAAACTTCTGTGTTGAAGAGTGCGCAACTGTCGAGGGGAAGGAAAACTGCCAGTTTGCAGTTTTTTTATGGTTTGTCCCAGCCAGGGAAAGACAAAGTTTTGATAAATCCTGGCAGACATAGATAAACTTTCAGTGATTTATACTGGTACAATTAACAAGGAAAAGGTGAACACTATCCGAAGTCAAAACAAAAGAAGAAGAAAGATGTCATCATATCCCAGACCAATCTGCAAACAGACACCTTTCATACCAGAACTCAAAGACAAAGGAGATTAATTAATGCTTACCCTTTGGATTGAGGTTATAAACATGAAAATTGTTCATAAAATTTTCAGATTGTCTGTGTTTTATAATATACGGTAAGAAGACCAGTGCCATCCATGTCACATTTATTGTCACATAGTTCGGAAGGGGGTCACTACCCCCCCTACCCTAGAGCTACCCCCCCTACCCTAGGTTCTTCCCCCTTTTAAAATTTGATGCTACCCCCCTCAAAATCCTACAAAAGAAAATAGAACACACTGCATTGCGAAAAAAATAGAATCATTTTGAATCGAATGTTTCAAACATACTAAACAATTAATAAAGAAGACGTTGCATTGTAAATTAAAAATAAAACTTCTAATTTGGGAAAACACAAAAAAAAACATACCACTGACATCTTACCCCCCCCTTTCTAGATGAACCCCCCCCCCCTTTCTAAAAACTTCCCCCTTTCTAGAAAAAATTCTCTTACCCCCCCCTTTCTGAGATTTTCTGAACATCGCTACCCCCCCCCCTTTATAAAGGGGGGGTGCGAACTATGTGTCACCCAACGCAACATTGCACATGATATGTGAACTCTTGGCTTGTTATAAACTGTAGGGTACAGGTCAGGGAAATCTAACAAATATCTGACACAGTCAAAATTTAAACACTTTTTTCAGGTGCTAATATTATTGTTTTAAGAGCAACAACCATCATGAAGAATAGAAGAATGTATTTTTCACGCTAACCATTAAATAAATGACATTTTTGGAACGTTGGATTTTTCCTACCAGGAGTGGAATTGGATGGATGGGGAACTAAATAACCCAAATCTGGCATACCTTAAGCCGGGCGGTGTCAATCGTATATAGTTCGATAATTTTGTTTGATTTTAAAGTTCAACATTTTGATTACAAAAAGTTTCATAGCGTTCTGCTGACACCGTCTCGCTTAAGTTTATCTTAGCAAAAGATCGACTAATTTTGCAGTGCCAGAGAGCAAAAAAATTATAATTTGCTAAATTTTTTCCAGCTTCTTTTTATAACAAGCACAAAAGGGCTCTATATTTTATTTGAATTCTATCAAAAGTTACAGCCTTTTTTGTCTCTGCTGCCAGAATATTGATCTTTCTTGACTAAAGTTTTTTTTTTTAAACAATTTCAGTGAGATCGGGTAACTTGCATCAGTGGAGGCTAACATGCATAGCCCTCAGATCAGGGGGGGTCAGTGTACCAGAAGGTGGCATCTATCCTGGGGTGGGTGGGTGTTTGAGAAAAAAATTTGTCATGTACTACCTGTGTACTATAATTGGGGTGTTGGGTCCAAAATCGAATTTGATTTTTACTACCTGTGTACCAAAATAGGGGTGTTGGGTCCAAAATCGAAGTTTAAAAAGTGTGGAAACAAAAAGGTTCAGAAATTATCTGCTAAAATAGAAATGTAAAGTTGTTCTATTATAAATTAATCAAGCCAAGTTTGTTCAAGATCATTCTTCCAAACTTCTTGGAATGAATTGAAATCCTATTAGATCCCACTGAAATGAAGGTTTATCGAGTCAATGTAAACATTCGAACATTTGAATTCAAACATTCAACATTGGTGCCAACTCTCACGCATTGGGTGTGAGACTCATGCATTTCCACATGGTCTCGCGTAATTTTGAAAAGTTTGATTTCTCACGCATTTTGCATTTTTGAGAAAAAATTTTCTGTTTTTCCGATTTTTGGAAAAAAGTTTTCCCAATTTCCTGATTTCCTGATTTTCGGAAAAAAAGTTTTCCCGATTTTTGGTAAAATGTTTACCTGATTTTCTGATTTTCCGAAAAAAAACAAACTTTATTTACCGGATTTTTCTAGGTAGTGCCCAGTAGTAATTGGGGGGTATGGGGTGGTCTTGGTTTTTTCCAGGTACTACCCGGTAGTAAATAGAGGGTATGGGGTGGTTTTGGTATTTTTCCATGTAGTATGGTGTACTTCAGGGGTGGGTGGGTGTCAAGTTTTGAAAAATACCTTGTAGTACACATACATGCCACCTTCTAGTACACTGACCCCCCCCCCTGCTCAGATGAATAACTTGGCTGGTCATTAAAATATAAGTTAAGTCAAAACAAAAATGGTAGAGTAGAGCTGCGAGCAGAGATGCGTAGTTCATTTGTTTTTAAATTTTACTGCTTTGATTGGTCAGTCATTTGATGGCTATGCAAGCTTCCCTCCACTGATGCAAGTTACCCGGCTTCACGATATCTGTTCTGAGGGAATTTCAAAAAAGTCAAAAAGTCTTTGAGATCTGTTCTTTTCCTTCTGAATGTGGTTGCCTGGAGTGGCAGCTGAAAATTCTCTGGAAATTGTCGATCTGTCCACACAGATATTTAAACTGTTAGCTGGAAATTAAGTTTCTGTTCTGAAAAGTCCTTCAGTGGAGCTGGAATTTAGCGATCTGTTCTTATACCGTGAAGTCGGGTAACTTGCATCAGTGGAGGGAAACTTACATGGCCATCAAATGACTGACCAATCAAAGCAGTAAAATTTAAAAACAAATGAACTACGCATCTCCACTCGCAGCTCTACTCTACCATTTTTGTTTTGATTTAACTTCGTATTTGAATGACCAGCCAGGTCATTCATCTGAGGGCTATGCATGTTAGCCTCCACTGATGCAAGTAACCCGATCTCACGGTATAAAGTTTTGTGTTAAAATTTTAGTCCATATTTTAGAGTTTATTTCTTGTTTATATTGTGCAAAGAGACGTCACATATTAACTAAACATTAATACAGAATTATATAACAAAATAGAATTCAATGGAAATAAGGCTGGACTTAGAAAAATTGTTAGTTTGCCGTCACCGGACCCTAGATAGACCTTTTTCAAAGAGTCCACCCTGTTGAATAATTATGTAGTCCAGCAGAAAAACAATGATAAAACCATGCATAATTATTACAATATGCATGATACAGTAATTATGCATGGCTCTATCATTGTTTTTATGGCTGGACTACATAATTATTCAACAGGACGTCCTCTTTGAAAAAAGGTCTATTTTGGAGGTGGGTCGGTCGGTCGGAAATTTATTTTATTTTGACGATTTAAGAAATTTTTGTACATGGAAGGGTTTGTTTACATTTAGGTAATTTTGAATGGAAAACAGAAGAGCGCTAGCAGGGAATTCACGATTCTTATGCTTGAGACAGACAAGATACAAGTTTTGATTTGATTGTTTGAAGTTTTTGAAGAAAAAAACATTTCTTCTTTAAGGCAAATACTTTTTTATTTATTGGTTTACGGATCCGCCGACGTTATTTTTGCCAAAATAAAAAATAAATAAAATGGAGATTTCAAAAACTTTTATTTACTTTTTCTCCTCCGACCTTCAAAAAAGAAGGAAGAAATAAAAAAACCTTTACTTAAACAGGAAAACAAAAGAAAAGAAGAGAAGAGAGAGGGGGTTAAATGATCTAACACAGCTGTGCTCTATTCTGCCAATGTAAAGATACTTTGATCCTTCCCTTAATGTCAGGGAACTTCCCCATGGAATTTCCCTATCCACAAAAACTCCAAGAGTACATTTTTCCTGCATATGTGCTAAGAAGAAGAGTTGTTGAAGAGAGACTTATTTAGATACTTAGCAAATTTCATAAAATTTTATTTTATTATTTCCTCCGATTTCTGATTTTTAAAAAGAAAATAAAAAAAATTTAAAACATCAATTTTATTTTTATTTTTTTCCATCCTCCTGTCCAAAACTTTTCCTCATAATGTCCGTAAACCAGAAAATAAAAAAGTAATTGCCTAAAATGGCAATAAAATTTTTTGGGTCGGCAGGTTTTAAGGTAGGGTTGGTCGGGTGACGGCAAACCAACAATTTTTTAAGTCCAGCCAAACCTTTGCAATTTTTTTTCTTCATTACTGTTGTTACACTGTATTTTTTTTGAGTTACATGTATTTTTTTTCTGTGCTGGCTTTGTTTTGAAAAATACCTGTGGATTAATTTTGGCCTAGATTTAATACTTTCATTTTTTGGCGATTGATCAATTTCTTGAAATTATTAAGTGGGGATTTTTAATTTGGTGCGCATTGGGATGTTTGAAGGAGGACTAAAAACACATAAAAAATATGCTAAAAAGAGGCGATTTTTTCATTAATGTGCTATATTTTGTTGAATTTGTCCATTGACCGATATTTGAAATATTTGTGTGGATTAGAAGGAATACATTTGCCATCAATACGGCCACCGCTAAGGTCAGGAGGTCGAAGTGTTTATTCGCTGCTGGTGAAAAAACAGAGAGCAAGGGACCCTCAACAAAAAACTTTCGAATTTTTTATCGGCATTGGGCCGATAAGGGGGTGGGGGGGTCCAACTACATACCGATAAAAAAACAAGTATTGGGACGAAAATCTTTTCAGCCAATTTCTTTCTGATTTTGTCCACAAACTCCACTGAAAGCATACAATTTCACTTGCTTTCACCTTCGCGCACAAATTCGCAACTTTAAAAGTACAGTTTTGAATTAGCTTTGATAAAAAAACTCTTTTTTCATAGGCCAGCGTGCTGCCATTTCCTTCGAAATGTTGCGACTTATTCATCGCGTCTTTTTAACTTTTGTTTTGATTAACAATATCAATGCGGGTATGAACAAACTCAATGTTGGTGCAAATAGACAAAAACTCAACGAAGACGGGTGGGAAGGCGAGATCAACGCGATGGCGGTAATGATTGGAAAAAATTGTGTTTTCGAAGATGTAAAAGTTGGTTTCAAAAATTTTGGCCGATAAGAGCAAGGAGGGGAGGGGGTCTGGAGCTTATCGGCCCAATGCCGATAAAAAATTCGAAAGTTTTTTGTCGAAGACCCCCAACACGCGTAACGCCAGGACCCTGCCGACGCACCGGACTGTCCGGTGTATTTGTCCGGTGGCAAAAGTATCCTTTCACTACACCGGACGCAATAAGTCCGGTGTCAGTCCAGTGTTGCATACAGGGAATTTTGGACGCGGGACATTTATGAAACAAAAAATTAAGAAACACCAAACGCACCCGACTGGTCATGTCCGGTGTTTTGATTGTCCGGCGGAAAAAAATATCCTTCTCCGTCACCGGACATCCGACTTCCTTAAGTCTGGTGTAAAGATTTCCGGTGGTAAAAAAAATCTCATTTTACACCAGACTTTCGCATGTGCGGTGTTCGTTAAGTCTGGTGCGTCGGCAGGGTCCTGTAACGCCTTTTATATTGATACAATTTATTTGCAAAGTACTAAATTAGATTTAAAAAATAATAATAAGATAAGAAGTTACCTTGGAAATTCATCTCTTCAATGAAGAAACTTTGAGAATGTAAAAAAGTTGGTGGTTCACAGTGACAGTCTGGTGCAGTGGTTATAAAAGTAAATTTCTACTCAATCCCGCGCGTTGTGTTTACTTCTAGCCAAGAATAATAAATCATAGAAAAATTCTACGCCTAAAAATATGGGCTGGGAGGTCTTTTACCAAGGGAAGAAACGATTTGTTGATATGGCGGGAAATAGCATTAACGATTTTAATTGCAAAGTTTTACCTTTGATTTACCTTATAATTATTTTCCTTGGCCTTTCTGTTAAATAAAATGAAGTAAAAAATCCTTCTTCTTAAAATTTTAAAAATACATCACAGATAAATCATTTAATATCGATGAAGAATCGATAAGAAAAATATACTCTATTGTCCGAACATCTCATTTGCTTTCACTCATACCCAGGCTCCCAAAATCGAAGAAGTAGATAAAATGGTTCTTTTTACTTGCTCATCGCTAACAGCCAGCACGTGTAAGTAAATTTCAGATTGTATTTTATTATTTTGACTCACCTAAAACTCTCTGGAAAACCATGGCAAACCTGTTAGAATTCTTATTTTAATTTTTTACCAGATCACACATCAAGATGCAAAACGATAGCGGTGAAGTTGTGGATCTCTACATCCCAAGAAAGTGGTAAGCATTGCCAGTTTTTTTTAGAATGAAAGTTTGATTGAGGAAAATTTGTGCTAGTACAATCAACATAAAAGGGGTTGCGGAACGACCTTCCGTTTTCGCAAAGCGAAGAAATTTCGACACTAACAAATTATTTTTATAAGTCAAACTTTTATTGATAATGTTTTCCCACTCAACTCTTTTTTTTTATAAGAATTTTATAAGAACAATACGAGGCTCAAAAATTAAATATGCCGGGTTTTGAGCAATTCAAAAACAATTTCAGGCTCAAAGTGCAAAAAAGGACAGCCAAACCTTTAAAAAAATTTACTGGTTCTTATAAAAAATAGTGCAAGTGACAAAAAAGAACACACATGTTTCTTGTGCAATGGCTGAATGACCAACAACAAAGATATTACATTAGGCTTTAGGCTGGTAGTTTATCAGAATAAATTGAAAGACTTTTATCCCATCTTTTAGTGAGTTTTTGAAACAATTACTTAGCTCTCTATAAAACTTTTACAAAGACAAATTTATCAACAATTCAAAAATTATATTATACATTTCCCTTCAAAATTTAAAAGAGAATAGTGCGTAGTTTGAAAGACGATCTTGAGCTTTTCAGCCATTATCTCTCTAAATGTGCTACTTCTTTATGATATCATTCACTTCAAATGTAGTATCAATTTTCCGAAAAGGAACCAGCATCCTAGCAATAATTTCCAGTAACTTATCAAGAATAGTGAGATTTTTTGCGTGATGAAATTTGGTCTTTTTGTGAGTCTATTTTTGCGATATTGTGTGTTCGGCAAAAAGATGTTCCCAATGTTTCATTTATAAAATCAATCCAGACCAGTCCAAACTAATTTTTTCTAGAACCTTGCCTTGCAGAATAAAATTCAAAAACTTCTATAATTCATATAAGTACATAAAGTAATGCCATTACTATTTATTAGGCGGTAATATAATAACAAGCGTTATCTACAATCTCACGTCAAAGAGTTTATGACCAGACGATCTCAATCGAACGGAATCGACGATCGAACCAGTTGAATCAAATCGAATGCAATCGACCGATTGAAATTCGATTGTCGAACGCAATCGAATCTCAATCGAATATTACCGCCATTCGATTGCGTTCGACAATCGAATTTCAATCGGTCGATTGCATTCGATTTGATTCAACTGGTTCGATCGTCGATTCCGTTCGATTGAGATCGTCTATGAAAATATAAGTTGATTTGCCAGTAAAAAACACTTTTTTGTGAAAGATATCTTGTTTGAAAATATATTCGAGCTAGCATCAAAAGTAACATATACCATAGGTACTTTTATCATTTAAGTTGTCTTTTGGGCTAAAGTCATCAATCATGCTTTTGTTATAACTTTATCGTACAAATATAAATCGGCATTATTCTAATTGATGATGATCAAGCTCCAATGTTAAACAAAAATCTCTCGAGAGTCAGCAAGAAGCGATTGGAATCAACAATCAATCAAGCCAAATCAAAATGATTCCATTATTATCGAATAAATATTGAAGAAATCTTCAATGACGAAAATAGCAACTAGTAATTATCATTTTGATTCTGTTTTCCAGTACAGTCTTCTCTTTTGTCTCGTAAACATTGCACGGAATAACATGGAACTGGCACAATTTATATTCAGCAGGACCATTTTATTATTCTCCATCAATCACAATCTGTTCATACAGTCATAATGCTATGTATATTTTGGTTTTATGCTGCTTCTTTGTTGTGTACGTTCACCCACCAAAACTCTGAAACACTGCTGATTCAGCCAGTCGGCCGATCGGTAAAGTCACCCATCACATCAATCAAGGCAAGCTCCCCTTCACCTGAACCCTGAAGACAGAAGAGATGAAAATAATTATAGTTAGAGTAAAATGAAATAAGCACACGCCCATATGAATAAAAAAAGCCTGTGGAAAGAAAACATGGCCATATGATATCCATGAAACACATGGCCGAGAAAAAAACATTTTGTTTTGTGAGATGAAATCCAATTTATAAACAAAAAAGTCAACACAAAGAAAAAGTACTAATGTAACATTCCAAAGGTAGTTGAAACTATAAAGGTGAAAAAGAATGAAGATTTACCTTTCAATGGGCCATAATCAGTCCAAAAGTTAATGCATGCACCTCAAAAACCGAAAAAATTCGTTGGTTTTCAGGGCCATCTTTGTTGTTTTGAAAATGAAACGCAGAAAAAAGACTGGACCCAGACATTCTGGAAGAAGCGGGAAAAAAGCAAAGAAGATAAAGCTTTGACACTCTTACTATTGTACAAAAGTTGCAATTTTAACAGAGGGGGGTCATGCAGTTATTATATAAACACTATGACAATTACTACCGTGGTGGTATATAAACCAAAATTTGGGAAAACAGTTACTCCACCAGTGGACTAACTGCAACATGGGTGGTGCCTAAGCCCAAAATTGTCGATTTTGGTAGGATATGGTGTACTAAGTGAGCACATTTTTCAATTTTTCACTTAAAATTTTAGGTTTTCAAAAATTCCGGAAGCAAAAAAATTCAAAACATTTTTTTCAAAAGTCAAAAAAAAATCACAAAATTTTTTCTTCAATCAAGGCATGAAAGATACTTTAACAAACTTGGAAAATGGTTGAGATATTTAACTTTTGAACGGTCGTTAATAAGACGTACCCAGTAAAATGGTATCAAAAATGAGGAATTCAGTGAAAAAATTGCCAAATTTGGCATTTTTGGGGTGGTATACACCAATTTTGAGGGTAAAATCAGTTAGTACACTATGGAATAACTGCAAGGGTGGTGGTGTCTGAAGAAAATGTCCAAAATTGCAGTTACTCCACATAGTGTCAAGGAGTAACTGCAAGACCCCCCCCTGATTTTAATCAAAAGTCTTACTTTATAATACTTTTGATATCAATATTCTATTGCAATAAATATTTTTACAAAACGGATACTTTTAATAGTGCTACAGAAAATTGATCCCATCCAACACGAAGCAAAGTCGATATGTCACCCTACGATTTTTTTTGAAATTTTCGTACATATAACATATACAAATTTTTTACGCCACACGCCCAGATCTAGAGAAAGGATGCTACACTCCCTATTCGGGCGCTTCGCGCCCTCAAAACGGTCGTTCCGCAATGACGAGAATCTTATCTGATATTTTGATGAATTCAATCGAGCTTTTTAAAACTGAGTACTAGTATAAAGACCTAGTAAGCTTCAAATCTAATATCCCAGACAACCGCGCTCGATAGGATCGATCATCGGAACGGCTCGATGACAGATTGATATGTGATCGATGGATTACTTAACGATCCGGATAGGAGACCGATAGAGGATCGATACTGAAGATTTTTTCAAGCTTATGATTAGTTATCGAATATTTATCAATCTATCATTAATCTTATCGACCCTATCGACTTATGATCGATAACAAACCAGACCCCCGCGCTCGATAGGATCGATCATCGGAACGGCTCGATGACGGATCGATATGTGATCGATGGATTACTTATCGATCCGGATAGGAGATCGATGGAAGATTCGGCCATTAAAAAGTCTTGAGTATCGATCTTTGGTTGATCCATTATCGAGCTAGTATTTCAATCGAGTATATCGATTCGTCATCGATCGTTAATTGATTCGTCATCGATCGTTAATCGATTCGTCATCGATCGTTAATTGATTCGTCATCGATCGTTAATTGATTCGTCATCGATCGTTAATCGATTCGTCATTGATCGTTAATCGATTCGTCATTGATCGTTAATCGAGTATGCATCGATTATAAATTGATTATGCATCGATTATAAAATTAATTAGCAGGTTGGGGACGCTTATTATATTAGGTACCCGAGAGTACCATATCGGCCATTTTTAAGCCGGGCCCCTCCGCTTTTTTAAGTTCGGAGCTAGGGCTCAGGCGAAATTCCGTAATCTAAACCTTCCAGCAGATGTTGAAAGTTTCCCCGACCTTTTCCCAGAGCTTTCTTAGCGTGTCGAAAGAAAATTTCTACATCGGGTGCCAGATAAGTACCGATAAGTAAATCCGGTTTGACGCCATTAGATCGATATGGATCGATTAATCAATATAAAAAAACGGTCGATATTTTGATTGGATCGATAGAGGTGTCGATAGGTAATCGATAGGTGTCGATAGGTAATCGATAGCGAGAAAGATCGATTAATATTAGAGCTCGATTTTTAGAAAGAGTCGATAGGGTCGATAAGATCGATAAAAGATCGATGATAGATCGATAACTAATCATAAGCTTAAAAAAATCTTGAGTATCGATCCTCTATCGATCTCCTATCCGGATCGATAAGTAATCCATCGATCACATATCGATCCGTCATCGAGCCGTTCCGATGATCGATCCTATCGAGCGTGGGGTCTGGAACAAATCGATTAATGATCGATGACGAATCGGTATACTCAATTGAAATACTAGCTCGATAATGGATCAACGAAGGATCGATATTCAAG
The DNA here is from genome assembly GCF_902728285.1 of Clytia hemisphaerica. Lineage (NCBI taxonomy): Eukaryota > Metazoa > Cnidaria > Hydrozoa > Leptothecata > Clytiidae > Clytia > Clytia hemisphaerica. The sequence goes on along the minus strand of NW_027103734.1, from coordinate 1,215,382 downwards.
ACTTTTTTATGGCTGAATTTTCCATTGATCTCCTATCCGGATCGTTAAGTAATCCATCGATTACATATCGAGCCGTTCCGATGATCGATCCTATCGAGCGCGGACGTCTGGAATATCTTGTTCTTGCTGATCAAGTGCTTCCACTACTTGTGACCATTGACAGATTGAATTAAGCTTTGAAATGCTCTTTTAACAGCACAGAACATTACCCTATATTTGATATAGGTGAGATTAATATCTTTGTTTTACAAGAGAAATGTGTAAAGCCTGGTTTACATTTACTGTGGTTGTTATTAAAGAGCGTGCGCCAATAGAGAAATTGGACGAGCTAAAAAAATTATATAAGATATAAAGCAGAACCCCTTAAAAACCTCCTGCAGCTTTCTAGAAATTTGAATAACCCCCTGGAAACCTGAAATAACTTATGTCTGGCATAGAAAAACTCTAAAGGTAAAGGGTCCTCAACTATAAACTGATATGCTTCAAACTCTCCCTATTTTAGCCCAAATTTTTGAAACAAAGTCTTACCTCTATATGGAAGTATGCTGAACAGATCTCTGTCTAGAATTTTTCAGCTTAACAAAATAGGTGGTAATTATCTGGTTTTTCATGCACTGATGAATTGAAATATTCTGAATAACATGTTGACTTGCATATCGAGCTTTTTAAACCTGAGCATGAATTAACTAATTTCACTTATGTGTGATACGGAATACGAGTGACATTTCAGTGAACCTGTATGTCAAGCTTTTTTTTTTGCCTACAGTCAGTGGTTAATATTGAAAACAATGTTTATCAAATTTACAGTTTTATTATAGCTCAGCCACCAATACCTTGATCTCATCAAAAGACCATGCTTCAGTTCAACTGTCTGTTGCTGAGGTAATTTTTGTTATTATTGAAATTTTGATAACAGGTTAATGATGTTTAATTCTTCACTTTGAACTGATCCAATGTGATTGATATCTTTTCAACTCCTGAAACCTGTTCTTATTTGAAATGGAACTACTTTTGTTTTATATTTTACTTAAAAATATAATTCAAACTCAAAACATCTCTTTTAGGTTGACGATGAAGGCAGAATGACAGGTGGATTCAAAACCTTTGCATTTTCTGGCAAATTGAGATGTGCTGTAAGAATATTTAATGATTACAAAGTATTTTTATGGAATGGAAACTGATGATTAACTTGTTCATGCACCACTCAGACTTATGATGGTGATAAAAAGAACCATATAAGAATGAAGTTTCTTCAGTTTTGTCATTTATCATTTGGATCACCATATTATGTTCTGAAAGTTGTGATTAATTAGTTCATGCACCACTCATACTAATTTCGATTAGGATGGTGAAAAAAGAACATAATGAACTTTCTATATAATGCTTAATCGGGCAAATTGTACTAAAAAATTTAAGTGAGAATTTATTTTTGACTGGAAATTACATTCTCTTACTTGAGCTAAATCTTGAGTTCTTCTATTGAAGTAGTATGACCAGTGATGATTATTTACCTACATTGCCTGATATTACATGATTTCACACGTAAATCTGAGGTCAATTCTATGTGTCTACTTACCTTAAGTGGCTTTATTTTTACTTTGATTAATTTAGGGGTCACTCACATATCGATTTTTCCCACGCTTAGCGTCATTCCGACGCTAATAAAAAAACCCACCTACCCTTAGCGCCATATTATGAAATAAACCGAAATTCGATGGAAATCTTTTTACCTTTCTCACTTCAAGTATTGATGTTCACTGCCCGAGAAGTTTCTTCCCCCCTTTTGTTGGTACATTTTGTAGTGGTTTCGGTATATGACTTAAGCACAGTTTGGTTCCCAGACCTGCATAAGTTATGACGCAGGGGAAAAGCCCCAAACTTTTTAAACATCTAGCGTCTCCGGCATTTTACTATATTTTACTCAAAAAACCAATATCTCTAGTTGATTTTCTTAGCGTTGCTCAATCTAACCCACCCACCCTATAGCATCGGAATGACGCTAAGCGTGGTAAAAATCAGTATGTGAGTGGTCCCTTAATAATTCGATTTGGAAATTATTAACTCTAATATTGAAGCTCCATTTTGCAAAACTTTAAGAATAAATCATATTGTGAAAATTAGTCTACATATTCTAAAATTTACACAAAAATTAATTAATTCACTTAAAGCTAGTTACCAGATTCTCAAAAGTTTAGGTACTATTTTGGAAATTATTGGTTTGAATTGAAAATTTTATCATATTTTCATTTAGGCTGAATCTGATGATGCCCTCAATCATTTATGTCTCAAAGATGGAATTTTCCCAAAGTAAGTTGATCAATGTTGTTAAATTCCCCCAATACAGTCTGCAGTCCGTTCATCTGTTGAAAGAATTGTAACCAATGTAAATGTATTACGAATCGTTTTACCTGCTTATTTCTTGTCCCAGGGTACCCTTACGATTCCCAACTAGTTTTAGAAAAATAAAATTTTAAAGGGACATAAAAGTAATAAAATGTAAACATTGCGCAAACCACGTGTCATTAAAGAGAACAATTAAAATCACGTGTTCAAAACAAACTTGTAAAACAATTGAACAATCAAAATTAGCCATATTTGGTTTGATTCTTTATTTTGACATGTGACATTTGTTTTGATTTTGTATCCGCTGCATACAGTTTGTTTACAAATTTCGCAAGTACTGTCATGTTCCTTTAAAGAAAACCTGGTTTACCTCAATGGGCCATTCCATTTTATATCCCAACATGGGGTAGATGAACATTTCCAGAAAATGTCCCAGGTGTTAATTCATTTATTATTCGTTTATTTAAGGGATAAAGTGTTGCACTAAAATTTCCAGGTGTAAAAGACTGGTTTTAGTTCATCCACCCTCGCTTAAAGGTGTGAAAAAATCTTTCCGAGGGTATTTTTTGCAAACTTTGCCGTTTTCCAGGGGGTATCCACACATTTTCAATACTTTCCTTGACTTAAAGGTTCGTCCACCCTCCCCCCTGTATGGTTTTGGAACAGCCCATGCCTTAATGGTTAAAATTTATTTATTTTTTCAGGAACTACAACATGAACTAGAAGTGTACACCACACTGAATTGTACATAAGGAAATAAACATCTCGACTACAATTATATTGCATTCATCTTTTGTTCTACCCAGATTTGGACATTTTTTGCCTGTATTGTTGTGTTGCAAAGGATTCTTAACTCTATTTGGCCTACGGGGCTGTTTCTGTTCGGAGGTCAAATTATTGGTAATACCTCCTGGAAATAGAGCTTTTTCCATGAAATTTTTTGAAAATTCCTAACTTTATTTACCTTCAAAATGAAAAAAATTTCACACCTATAAATTTTCACACTTACTGACAGGTGTCACAAAAATTGACACTTTTCCAATACAAATTTATTTTTAATGTCAAATATATCGTTTAAACCGTAATTTATTGAATATTTAGGATAAAATAAAGCACTTTAAACTCGGCAACTATTTTCTAAAGCCTTTGTTAGAATACAATAGCTTTTTAGCATATTTGTAGGTATTGTCGGTCGAGCAATTGGGGTGTGTTTGATGTTTTAGTTTTTGCTGAGATTATGTTGAGGGTAGTGTTCTGATCCAAGAGAGATTTTCAAACTTTTCTTAGATATAAGAACAAAGGAAATTTTCGGTTTTTCCTCACTTTGGGCATGATGAGTGACGTCATCGAAAAAAACTTTTGTCAAAAGATATCTTTTATGTAGCCCGGGGTCCACTTAAAGCTTTTTGATAGCCAGATTTTAGTTGTTTTTGGAATGTAAAAACAGTATAACAAGGCAATGTTTTTATTTGGGAATAAACCAGCTGCGCTGGAAGGTCAGCCCAATAAGCTTAAAACGACTAGCAGGAAGTACAATCAAGAAACATAATTCGATGTTAAAGCCAAAGAGTAGCTTCTTTCAATTTGTTGAATAAACTTAAACAAGAATCGCAAAATTGCGACTAAATATTTCCTTAAAAATGAAGGTCATTATTGACATACCTTATTGGTATATATTTTCGCGAATCGCGAAATTTTTTCGAAAAAACGTGTTTCGCGTGTATTAAATTTCGCGATTCACTAAACTAGGTATTTTCAGAAAGTGGGAATATAAAGCAAGAAAAAGACTGATTGGTCAGCCGAAGCTGAGCATTCAAATAGGTAAAATTTTCTTCTACTTCTTCCACCATAAGACGGCAAAAAAAAATCCGATTTCCCGATCTCACTTTGATTTCTAAACTTTCTTCCGATATCGGGTTAACTTTTTGGGTACTTTTAGCGTGCGTTGTTTTTACAGATCATAATCATAATGTGGTGTTTCAAGATGGCGGCTCAAGTGATAAAGTCAGATGTGATAAGTCAGTGTTGTGCCAAAGTATTTCCAGTGTAAATCTGTTGCAAGCTTCAATTTCTGTCATTTATTTTTTTTAATCGGCAAATCAAACACATGATTTTCATCAAGGGGATTCTTTTTCTACATCTTTTGAAGGTTTAAAGTCTTTTGCTCAAGTTTTTGTTTATGTTGAATTTTCTGATACTTTTTATTGCTGCTTTTTATAATAAAAAGTCTAGTTTTTGCAATAAAAAAATATTTTTCTTGTTTGCCTCTAGGTGGGATTGATGGTGTTATAATGTTATTGGAATTTGATAAAGTTTACAAAAGTACAGCTACTGTCTAAATTTGATAAAGACTGGATGCAATCGTGCTTCTTTGGACTTGGTTTGGACGTGTTTGATAAGGCGAATCACAAAAAATTGTTTGGTTCCCGTCATTTCTACTTTAAAAAGTGGGGGTCATTCGGTCGGTCGGTCAAAAATATTTTTCTTTTAAGAAGCAGCTACATCTTGTTGAAAGGGAATCCGTGTGGACTGATCCGAAATAAGAAATTGAGAAACCGTAGATAAACTGGTTTTCGGTTTACTCTCCATTAGCATGCGGCTTGCTACTTCGATTTGAAAACTTGTAAACACAGAGCGTGCAGAGGTCGAAAGTGGAAATCTAGCAAAGCAGCTGAAAAGCTTTCCGATTCTCCAACTCTACCTGCTGACCGTAAATCAGGGTCAGTCAGATGACGGGAACCAAATGATGACATCACATCTCCTATTATTGGACTTGCAAAATTATGACAAATGGTCTTTGGAATTTGTTCAATTATATTAATATTAATATATACAGTTCTTGTTGAAATTGATCAAACTATTTTTCATGCAGTTCCGGACGCAGATTGTGTTTTTCTAACCTTTTCTAACCTTGGCGCACGTTTTGACTGAATGATGGAATGGAATAAATGGCGATAACAGTTTATACATATCTCTTATCAGACTTGTAGAAAGCGGACTGCCGAAAGTTATGAAAAATGGTTTCTAGAATTTAATGAATTATACCGTCAAGTTACACAACATGCACACTCTTGTCACAACTTGCACAGTCATAACAAACAGATCCATCTGGTCTTCATTTAACATTGTTTTAAATATGTTTCATAGGCGTTTTAAATGTTTCATAGGCGTTGTGGTATAGTGGACATCAACCTTGATTCCTGTACAGGCGACCAAGGTTCGATTCCCACTCACAACGGTTCACTTGGCAAGTGAACAAACCTTCGCCCGGGTCAACCCATGCCATGTGAGGGGAATTGGGTAGTCAGTTCAAGGTGCTGACGGGATGCTTACTCAAAAAGCATCTATAGTTGCGAGAATGGGCTCCCAGCAGAGCCTCCTGTAACTCAACCATAATAGATAGATAGATAGATAAAGTTTAAAAAACACTGCCAGTGCTTGGCACAGAAGAGAGGACTCCCAGTTGAAATTAATTGCTACTCCGCTGCCCTGTTGAATTTATTTATTATGGTCGTGTGTTTATTCCGCCAAGGCGGCAAAGCGATCGCCCAAATTCATAGACCAATCAAAAGGGAGTTTAAAGCAAAATGGGGGAAAAATGAGCTTCCCTGCATAGTTATGAATTTTTAGTTTTGCTTTCGGTTATCATTTGCGACCAGCAAAGTCTTCAAGATGGTTGTGTGTGCATGTTGTGTAACTTGACGGTACTATACAAAATTTATTTACGAAGACTGGATTAAATTATGTTTTTCTGACCTTGCCAAATTTTGGCTTTGACTGAATAGCAGTCAGTTTTTACGTACCTCATTGGCCTTGCAGACAACTGACAAATGGTTTCTGTAATTTGACCAAGTCTACCAAAATATAGTTCCTGTTGAAATGTTATAAATATGAACTACGTTTTGCAAAGATTTTGATGCAAATTGTGTTCCTTTTCTTTTCTTTGTGACTTAAAGTTTGTAGCTTGTTAGTTTAAAGTGTTATTGGAGTTTTATCAAGTAAAACAAAAAGTACAGATTCTATGTATATTTCATGGATATCTTTATTTTGGTTCTGACGTTTTGGCAATTTTCTTATTTATTTCTAGATAACACTTTGGTCAGATATGGATATTGTCTACATCCAACAGAAAAATTGTATCATAACTGACTGGAATGAAATTAACAAAAAGTTTAATTACCTACACTATGTTTCTCATTTATTTTATAGTAATGGGCTTTTCCAGAAAAAATTCGTTCATGGGGGGTGGAGGATATATTATTTTTTCTGTGATCTACCCCTGGACATTTCGATTTTTCACCCCCTGGACACGTGTTTTACCCCTGGACAAGCATCAAGTTGACCCCCTGGACACAATTATTTACCCCTGGACATCGCAGATTCACCCCATGGACATGGCAGTTTTTCAGGGTTTTTTCAATACCCCTGGACAATATATCCTCCACCCCCCATGAATGGTTTTTTTCTGGAAGAGCCCAATGAACTATAGCTTACTCTCGGGTACCTAATAGCCGGGGGGTTTGGAATAAGCGGGGGGATTGGAAAAAATCTCAAAACTTAATAAGCGGGGGGGTTGGAATAAAAATGTCCTGGGTGGAAAATTTTTGAAAAGGAGGCTTATACAGCTGAATTAGGACAAAAGAGGGAACTTTTAAGAACATTTTTCCAAAAATTAATAAGCGGGGGGGTTGGAATAAGAATGTCCTGGGTGGAAAATTTTCGAAAAATTAATTAGCGGGGGGGGACGGCTATTAGGTACCCGAGAGTAATTGTTTGATGTCATAGAAACAGTGCTACAATGCTAAGAGAAGTATACTTTGATCTTCTCGTGGGGGGGGGGGGGGTGGAGGAGCTCTCAGGCTTTTTTAAATAATTTTAAATCAAGTTATCAAATGTTTCACATTTTGTACATTATTCAACATTTTTAGTCTACTCTGTTTCAGTACATCTTTTAGATCTGTTAACCCACTAATTAAAGCTATCTAGCTAAGCTCTATTGGCTGACCTTCCAGCCTCGGCTGGTTTATTTTGCTTGAAACACAACGTTTTTGATGTAAAAATACTAACAAAATACTAAGAAAAATTATTTCGCGTGTATTTAATTTCGCGATTTTGTAATTTTTAAAAATTTAAACAGTATTAAATTTCGTGAAAATTGACCAAAAAACTCGCGAAAATTTGTAACACGCGAAAATATATACCAATAGGGTATATAAAAAAGCACACATAATAAAGTATACATATATAGTCTAGAAGTATAAAACCTTCAACTACTCAAAATGGAAACAATAAAGACAAAAACCCACAAAACAAAAAGACAATACAAATACTACAAAAATCTAGAATGAACATTCACAGAAAATCAATCAGGTTGGAGTAGAAAAGGAAAATATGATGACAGAAATCCGTCAGTGTAAAACTAGTGACCTGAAATGACTTTAAGGAAGAAAGTAACTCCATATGAGTTAAGATGGAAAGAAGTAACTCAATATGAGTCAAAAAATATTTCAAAAAAAACACATTATCTGTTCCTCAGTTTTATTTCGACATTTGTCCAGAAAGAACTGGCATGCTGTTTGCTTTGTTTTGGTGTTTAAAAATATGTACTTACAGCACCTGACCCCGAGAATGTAGTAAACCCCGACAATGTAGGTTTCTCATTTTTTAGCATTGTAGCCCTAACGATAAATCAACATCATAAAAATTTGTTTCAGAGCATACTGTTACATATTACTGATTATTTCTAGACATAAAACTTTAACTTGAATTGATTTTTTCAGGCGAAAATCTGAATCGAAGTTGATTGGATACTACTCGAATTGAGACATTTTTTAAATAAATCCTCTCTAAATCGAAATCTATTGGAATTAAGTTATGATGATAGGGTATTTTCTTATTCCTAATGAACTAAGGAAATGTGGAAAATAGTCCATTTCAATATTTTATTGTTCTAAGTTAGATATTTTAACGAAAATGTTTGACCTACCTATTGGGGTTAGTTGACCTACAACTTGGGAGCCTTCTTAACCCGACATAAAAAGTCTGTCAAATTATATAAAACATTTTTGTTGTACTTTCATAACATGAAAGTATTTCCTGAGAGATGATTAATGTTGGCATTTTAAGCTTTTACGACGTGTCCCAGACCCGCTGGGACCCCAGCCCAATCAGAAAATTTGCCTAAGTTTGGAACAATAGAATTTCTATCCCCATTGGGAATTTAGTAGAAATTTTTTGACCCGATGTGGGAAAAGTTCCACCGGGGCTGTGAGGCAGGGGTGTTGTTACATTATTCACATATTTTAACACAGAATCTTCAACCTACAAAATAAAAACAACTTTCTTGTCTCTTCTTTTCGTCCTTTCTTTTACTTTTCATCATTTGTAGCACGATAAAATTAATACCTTTGTTAATTTTTTGTCAGAGTATTTTTCTAAAGTATGAATTTGACTTAGAGAACAAAAATTTCCGATGAATACTGAAATTTTTCTCTCAGCAACCGAATCTCTTCACCTACATTCTGGGGGTTAAAAAGCGAAAAATCCGATTTTCAGAATAACAAAAGCTCTTTAGAATATTGTTTTGGCATAAAATATTTCTAAAATTTCCTGTTATAATTAATTCAATCGAAAAAAATATCAACATTTTACTATTACTAGATTTAAAGACATAAAACCAAACCTACATTCTGGGGGTTATAACGAAAATGGGAGTCAACTTCAAGGACCAAAAAAATTAGCTTATCTATCAAAAGTAATGAAACTAACCCCTGGGAAAGGATTTTGGGAGTTCAAAATTTCGTTTAAAACATTCAATATTTTTTTAAATGCAAATCTACATCTCTCAGGTCTGATTCAAATTTCACCTACATTCTCGGGGTCAGGTGCTGTATCAGCCCTAAAAAAAAATAGAAATTTGAATATAATGAGGGCAATAACTCTGGTTAAATGTTACTTTATTCACAAGATTTAAGGATTACTGAAAAAATACTACTGCAGATGAACTAAACTCAAAAACTAGAACTTTACAATAAATTTACATTACGACAAAGTAAAAATCTATCTTTAATAGCAACAAAGAAAAAAATGTTGCTCAAAGTTTTAAAGCATTTAAATAGCTTTAAACAGTAGACCTTTTTTAAAAGAGGCAGCCATATTGAATAATTATGTACTCCAGCATAAAAACAATAATACAGCCATGCATAATTTAGGTCTCTTTAGTTCAGTAGGTATAGAGAATTCAAGATTTGAAAACAGACACTGCATTGGTTTACAAGACTAGAGAAAGATGTCAACCATCCACACGTTTCATGAAAAGAATAAAGTATTTATCAAAAAAGGTTCTCTTTTTTTGGTTTAACAGTGTCGGCTGCGCACGCGTATGAACAATTTTCTATTTATTGTTTTGATTTTGGCAACCACGAGAAACTTCACTCTCCCCCGTAAAAAATGGTATGTAAACAGCCAGTTCTCATAAGAAAACCCAGCAGAGAAATGGTAGGTAAAGAACTCCTTTTCATCATAGCTTCTTTTCCTCTTGGTGAATTTTTGTGAAATTTTCAGGAGAGATACATAAAATTGTCATTAATATTATGTTCAAACATCTAAAACATTCTCTTTAAAGGAAGGAAAAAAATGGCAATGTTTACATTTCTCTAACCTTCCACAGTACTAAAGTGATCATTTTTGCCTCCCGCCTCTTCTACGGTGGAGATGGCGAGACTGTTAAACGGTGTCTTCCAACAAACAACAATCAATATACCCTAACAGGATCCCACGGTGTAAACATTATCAACCAACAAAACCCACACCACCAAAATTGTAAAAATAAGTCAATATAATTTCTATCAACAATTTCTCGTAAAATGTTTTTTTTCCAACATTCTGACTGTCTGATACCAATCATGGCTGGAGTCATCATGTGTAGAGTGACTGTGTATAACAACAAAAGTTTATTGAAAATCATCCCACGGTAATGGTGAAGCTAAAGATTTATCAACCAAACAAAACTGACGCCAAGTCAAATCTGTCGATTAAAAATTTCCATGAAAATTACAATCGCAACTTATCTCATAAAATGCCCCGGGGGGGTACTACCCTTGTCGACCGACGGGGGTGCTCCGCTGAGGTTCGAAAAATGGACCCTACGTGGGACTCGAAATTTGCGAAAAAGTGACCCTGAATGGGACTGAAATTCCAAAATTTTCTCAAATTTTCGGCTAGTTCGAAACGCAGGTCACAGGTCGCAGGTCACAGGTCACAGGTCAGTGATGACAGGTTGACTCTAATCAATGTCATTGCAGAGGAAGATGTTTGGAAAACACAAAGAATTATCAAAAACATAATTCTCAAGCAATTTCATCCATATAAAACCATTTCAAACATCAAAATTTAACCATGTGCTTTTATCGATCTTTCGCAGTTTGCGCCGTGTATAACGCAGACCAGAAAATTTAAAACCATATTATACGTACAACAGGTATATTACATATTGTAATGTTTGTAATGTTATATGATGGTTACATATAATAAAACTCATCGCTCTAAAACTACCTTCTCAGAGAACTCACGAGCTTCTGATTGGTGTAATTTTATATCCAGCCATATTGTTATCATCACATTCGGTATGCTAAATATTTTTGGTGTTTTTCTCTTTTAAGACATGATATTTTGTGATTTCTGTCAACATTTTTGTCAAAAATTGTCATTAAGTCATTAAAATAACAATTGAATGATTAATTAGTTTCATCCTTCTAAAACCACTCTCTTAGGGACCTCACAAGCTTCTGATTGGTGCCGTTTTATATCCATTCACACTATCAACATCACATTCTGTATTATAAATATTTTTCGTGTTTTTGTCTTGTTAGGCATCATATTTTATGATTTTGTCATTATTTTTGTAAGTAAGTGTCATTAGGTTGTTATTTTATTCAATTGTCATTTTATAATATCTTAATAACATGTATTACTTTTTTGTAATTTAATGCGTTATGCATTGATGTTATGTTATGTATATGTTATGATCTTATTATCTTTTTTCCGGTCTGCACTTTGTTGACCTGTGACCTGTGACCTGTTGACCTGTGACCTGTGACCTGTGGTTCGAACTAGCCGTCAAATTTTCTACTTTTTCCCCAAATTTTCCAAAAAAAGGCACCCTACGAGGGACTGATTTTTCTATTTTGGTGTTTTTGCGACCCTACCTGGGACTCGTGGAGGTTAAAAAAGGTACCCTGACCAGCGGAGCATCCCCGTAACCCATCTTGCCCTAGTACCCCCCCCCCCCGGGTAAAATGCTTTTTTCAACATTCTGGAGGTGTTCAAAGTTAGAGGTATCATATGTAGAGCCAAGCAATACATGAAAAGTCATTTGCTATCCCATTTGCCATGAGATATACAAGTCAAGAAATCAAACAATAACCAACAAATCATATTCATAACAATTGCCAGTCGGGTCTGCTACTAACATGTAATAGTTTTATTATAGCCGGGCGTAATAGTTTATTAGTCGACTTGAATCATGATACATTACTTATTCTTCACTGGATGCATTTTTCCCTGTGAAATTAAAAACGGGCGTCAGTCATGGCGTACGGAAGGCGTTTTGACACGGGAAATTATGGAGGAGAAAGCCCGTTTTAACAAATATTATTTCCCTTTTGGAAAACGGGAAATATTAAAAATCGTTTTTCACTTTCTTCTTTTTAATTATGTAAATAGTGAATAAATTATATAGTGTTCTCTCATTATTATGCGCAAATCGTGAAAGGGATTTGGAGGGTCACCGGGGCTGACCAAGACACGTGATTTTAATTGTTCTCTTTAATGACACTTAAAATTTGGAATGTTTCGACTTTCAAAAGATTCCGACTTGCGAACTTCTAATGCGACCTGCGGACTTCTAGTGCGACGGGACGACTTCTAGTACGACGAGACGAGTTTAAGGGTCGAATTTTGGCGGCGATCTAACTCCATAAAAAACGCCTAAAAACGCTATTTACCTTTCCATTCCATAAACTAGAGATATTAAGCGACACGAAAATCGTATTGTGATTTAGGATCCCCTAGGTGGTGCTGCAAATTTTTTTTCCGTACATGGACGGAAGTATCATTGACGGTCGGAAGTATCTCATCTTGACGGACGGGAGTATCATCGACGGTCGGAAGTATCTCATCTTGACGGTCAGGAGTATCATCGACGGACGGAAGTATCTTAAACTTATCTGAAACCTTGAAATATGTCGAACCCACCAAATGAAAGAGTTTCTGATCAGAAACACAGCGCGCTATCCGTTGAGCCACACTCGCACAGCATAACACAAAATTAGGAAATACTTATAAGACGACAAAAAAGACGGGGGTAATGTTATTATAATATGGGTAAAATTGCCCCTTTTTTAACCTGACTGAAATTCGAGCCGTTACTAGCAACCCTGCGGGGCCCAAGGCGCCGAGTATGCACCCGGCACAGTGACAAGCCATTACTACCAAACCTGACCTAAGCAATTCCAAAAAACAAAACCAAACAACAAAGATGAGATACTTCCGACCGTCGATGATACTTCCGTCCATGTACGGAAAAAAAATCTGCGGTGGTGCTATCCCGCACTCAGGAGCTGGTCTAGTTGTTTTCACGAAAATCTAATTCTGTTTTCGTGTTAGCATGAAGGGTGCTAGTCAACTTGATTAATTTGTACAATTTTTTATGTAAACAACAAACCTGTCTGTTTTGTACATGTTTGTACCGCTGCTACTCTATGTATCGTTGGTTGTTTTAAGTTGTCAGGCGTTCAACAGTCGACTCCATATAGATTTTTGAATTTGGCTTTGATAAAGTTCAGTAAAAATCAGCAAAAAACAAACCAAAAAGAATCAACAAAACTTATCTAATATTCCATTGGCGGATTGGCGGCCGCCCACTCTAAAGGGAGCGGGCTAATTTCCCCTTTATTGATGTGACGCATCCCCAGTCGGATTCAACAGACTCGCCCGTAAAACTAAAAATATTTCGGTTGGCCCCGCCAATCCCCCGAAAAGGAAGGCTGTGTCCGGACCTCCCGTTGCAAAATTCCCTCTAAACCTTCCAGATGTCGAAAATTTTCCTGACCTTCAGAGCTTTAACGTGTCGGATGAAAATTTCATCATCTGGGTGCCACATAACAACAAAACACACTTTAAAAGTTTGGTGCATTTTTAAAGAAATTACAGTTGATACTAAAAAATACCAAGAAAGTAAAAGGACTTATTTCCCATCCAGAACGCTCGCGCGTAGTTTTAAACACAAACGCTGGATTTCAAAAAATGTACTGTAGTCTTCCAAACAAATCATTTAGTGATGTTAAGGAATTTTTGGTTTTCGTGTTGCAAAGTACTCCAGTTTTCGTGTTTTTCGTGTAATAAAATTCATCACTTTTCGGGTAGCCTTCATCATTTTTCATGTAGCATATTCATCACTAGCCTGTTAGACGAAAACCGCTTTTTTTATCGCGATTAAAACAAAGAAAAAATTTGGTTTGTGGGAAGGTACTGGCTAATTCATCACTTTTCGGGTAGCAAAATTTAAAACTTCCGGGTTGAAAGTTTTGAGATGACGTCATTTTTTTCATTTTATAGCAATACATTTCGCAGGTCTATTGACCTATATGAAACATTATTATAGAGAATTGCAGTCCAGGCCTTCTAAACCGTTCTTGTACAAAAAATCTTTTTAAAATATAAGTTTTCCATTTAAAATCGTCATTCGATCTTGCTTTATTCATCTCGTCTGCTCGCTTTTTCCACTCTTTGATTTGTTCCCTCTTCATTTTTGTCAAGTCATCCGGTGATCCTTAATTTCGCGAACGTCTCGTGTTGTTTCAATTCAGTCAACTTCTTCATGAATCTGTATTTGCTATCACTGTCTTTGAATGTAACTTTGATTTGACGCATAACTTTAGATTCTTTTCCAACACGAGAGACTTAGGTTGGTTGAGTCTTTAAATTAAGTTAGTTTTGTTTCTAGCGTGGAAAACTGGCTCTGTATTAGATTGGTATGTAACTTGATTTTTATCCTTTATGTATTCTTGCCATCTTGGCTGTAAATCTTTGACCATTGTTATTAGTCTTTTTTCACTCTCACTTTTGACTTTTAGTATGCTTTCGCACGCTTCAATTTCTTTATAGCTGTGCGTGCAGCCTTTATGCTTTCGCTTGATTATGAACTTTTCTACTGAGGTCTTTTGCCGGAGAGCAACAATTTATAGACACGTATTTTCGGTAACCTTTATTAAAAAACGTATTTAACTGGTATGGGGTAGTCCAGTGCAGGCATAATGTAGCGTTCGTTGGCATTTATGACATTGAATTCTCATTTTTTCATCATCTTTTATACAATTATGCTCGGTACATCGATTGTTGTCACTCGCATCTTCAGGGAACATGATCTTCCCAGGTGATGTCGTCGTTTTTGGTTGAAATATGGCTGTTTTTCCATATTTTTGACATTTAATGAATTCTTCATTTTAATTTAAGCTTCATCATTTAAGCCTTTCCAGGCAAAACCTAAAAATCCCGTAATAACGGAACTAGTTGACCTAATTTGGTTTTTTATACATGAAGTGAAGTTTCTTCTGATGCTTGGGTCTAAACGAGACAGGAAGGCTTAAAAATATCGAAGCATCCAAATAAAAATAGTCAGTTGTACAATGTGTTCCTGGCTGAAGGAGAACGCTGCGTTGATTTGTCTTGTCAATCTCAAAATCTAAGTTTTAGTATTCTGTAAGATTTAAAGCGTTTAATTCAATTTGAACATCAGAATCAGAAAAGGCAATGAATTTTGATATGAATACATGTATAAAACATCAAATTTGGTCAATTTGTTCCAAAGTGGAAGTTTTTTGACATCATGACGTAATTTGCCAACTTTTGGTCTACTGTTTAAAATTAAGTTATAGGCTCTCTAAGGATCATTTGTATCAAATTGCTTTTATCACCATCTGAAGTATTCTTACGTTTTTATGTGCTACCAGACCTCTACTATCATAGTAGAGAATGATGACACGAAAAAAACAGTCAATTACCGATACCGAGTGCTTATCGACTTAATCCCGAAATACCGATAAGAAAGACCTCAGTTCGAGTATCATCATCGATACAGCACGGCTTTGATGTGTCGCGAGTACAGAATACAATGTCTAGTAAGCGCTGTGATAGCTAAAAGTAAAAGAATTCAGGGTACGTGAAAATTTTAGGGCACGTAAAATTTTTAAGGCACTTGAGGCACTAGGGCGCTAGAGGCACGTAAAAAAAGTTAAGGCACTAGGGCACGTGGGACACGTAATTTAGCAGGCTCCGCAACAGTATTGTTCCGGGAGTAGATAGAAAAAAAACGAGAAATCACAGTCTACTGCTAATGAGCTGTCAAAAATTATGTTCGTCTACATCACAGCTTGCCAGAAATACTACACCAGCAATATTGTCCACAAAGAGTGTCACTAGACAGGCTGTGTCACCAAATATATCGCTTGGAGAATCGCAGGCCTCTAAAAAAAGCGCTTATACTATCATGATTGGGCTGTACCTCCAAAGTTGACTCAATAATCATATGCAGTAGTTTTAAGCTTGTTTTAAGTGAAAATTCCGCTGTAAAAGTGACATTTTAGGTTAAGAAAATTTTAATTTATGCAAAAGAACCAAAGAGCAAGGGAGCTTCCTCCATTCGTCAGTTACACAACACCAATAACTACTAATTTATAATTTTAAATTCCCGTCAATGTATTATCTTTATCAAATGTACTTGAAACATATTTTATATATCATTGAGGAGGGGTGTGTGGCATATCGAGATAATCTTTTTATCACTTTAATCATGAAGGTAATAAAGATAGATGGAGAGTCAATGCCTTTTGTTCTATTGTGATTTATCATCGGAAGCAAACAGCTGTTTGGTTGCTTTGGGAATAAGATGATTAATTTTGGGTATACTCATGGGGATATTTAAGTTCATAAAAAGCTGAATAAAAAGATGTTGGATTTTTAACAACTCTATTGTGAGATAATAACTTTGTTGATCAAAATAAGAAAAAGATTGCCGTAACAAGCACAAAATCCTATATTTCTAAGGGTCCCCTCTCATAAAATCATCGATAAATTTCAAAAAGAATTCTATATTACGATTAGGTAACCTTTTAATTAATCATCCATCAGAATTTGAAAACCCCCTCCCTTTTAGACGTAAAAATTTTTAATGAAGAAATTTTCAAGGAAAATGTGCTGAAACTCTCAAAATTAGCACAGTGTTCGCCCAAAAATACATCGATATGAAATCATAGAACTTTTGTAACCTGACTTTAAGAAAATTATTTTTGTATCGCGTTTGAACAAGAACTTTTTGCATAATAAGTTTATTTCAATCAGGATAACATTCTCACTTCTGTTCTTATAAATTTACATTTCGGATTTTTTTGCTTCCAATGATGGTACATAAAAAAAAAGCCGCTTTGAATAGATTTATAAAAGATTTCAACGACCATTTAGGCCATTACCGAGACGTTTTCTCTCCATCTATATCTTTATTACCTTCATGCTTTAATAAAGTTAGCTCCAATTTGGCTTTATCCCCCTAGCCCCATGAAGAACAGAATAGCCCCACCAAATTTGGACATGTGCGAGTTACTAAACAGGCGCAAGGGTGTTTTGAAGTTTCGCATTTTTGCTAAGAAAATTTTCGGGGAAAATTATAGATAAAATATATCATGAGAAATTTGTTATGAAAGGAAAAATAAATATTTGAATAAGATAATATGAATTTTTTGATAGTTTTTCTGCAAGTTATATCGTATAATGATGGAATAGATTTTCTTACTTCAACATATTACATGTCAGTTTACTGTAGCAATTAAACATTTGAAAATAAAATTTTTATTTGACATAATCTTCCTCGAATGGAAGTTTCTTCGATTGAAAGAAGAAAGATTTTGAGAAGTTTGGAATTTTAACCCCACTCTGTTTTTTGCTCACTACAGAAAGACTTTAAAATCGAAAAAGAGGAGAGGATAGACCACTTCGACGAATGATGTCTACATTTTGAAGTAGTTTTGAGTAAACGAAAATAAACTGAACTTGAGGATTTTTGGAGTGTCATATTGCAATCATTGTAAGCGAATGACTCCTTCTCGTGCTGTTCGTGTTGATAGATTATGTCATTTGTTTGTTTGACGATCTACTGTCAAAAATTTCTTGACAAATGTGCTTTTCTGTTGTATTTTGCGTTGAAATGAAAATAAATTTTACTGTTTGAATGGTTTTTCTGATTTCTCTGCCATCCCATGGAATCCTTGTGATTTTTATTTCTTTTTTAATTTGTAGCAGAGGGAGATTTTTTTGGAATCGAAAGTGATTTCTCAAATTTCGTGTGAAAATTATCTGTGCATTCTGTGTGTATATACTGTACTTTCCTTTTGTTGCGAGATAATACTTCGGCAAAATTCTTGTTGGCTGAATGGTAAGCTTTCCCCCACCAAATTTGTTCTCCGGGGTAGGAAATTCCAGAGAAAATTATTACAGGATAGTTTTCTTATTCTTATAACTCTTGTACCCTTTCAAAGAAATGACATGAGAAGAAGTTGTTTTCCCATCAACGTTTATTTTTTTTCATCTTTCAGAAATAAGAAGTAATAAGAAAAATCGGCATGAGAAATCAAAATGGCGCAACAACAGATTCTCATCCTCCTTTGTTTAGCACTGACATTACCTATCGTTAGAGCTTACTTTTCCTATCGGTTCCAAGTCCGTGAACATGAGCTACTACCATTGACATTAGGGAGAATACCAACGATTGAAAACGGAACAGTTGTGTTTGTGCGTAATATTGACCCTTTATATGTAAACGTTAACGTATCCACAGGCATTGTATCTACAATCTCTCCAATAGACCGTGAAGAAATTGAATCGATTCGTTGTTTCATTGTGAACGAATTCTCCAAACAATCACTCAGTCAGATTATAATCGACATCATCGACGTGAACGACCATTATCCAGAATTCCATCCATCCACCAAACAACTCTCAATCTCGGAGTACTTCAAAGTAGGTCACTCGTTGAGCCTGCTCTCACCAGTTGACAAAGATTCTGGCTACAATGGAATGATCTCAAACGTCACATTGAAAAACAACGAATCTCGCTTTTCCATCGTCTACAATAAAAAAGACAGTAAATATTTCAGCTTAGTTTTAGAAGAACCTCTAGATCGTGAAGATGAGCCATTCATCGTGATCGAACTGATGACAACAGACTGTGGTTCACCTTCTCTTTCTTCCAAAGCAATAATCAATATCACCGTCCAAGATATCAATGACAACCAACCAGTATTCCCAAACACTAATATGTTCTTAAGCATCTCCGAAGCAACAGAAGTCAACTCGTCACTTATTTCCATGAACGCTACCGATCTTGATGATGGAGATAACGCAGAGATTTTATACACGTTAACCAGTAGTAAAGAAAATTTGGGAGATAATTATTTCATGATTGACTCTCATACCGGTGTTGTTCGTTTGATACAGAGACTGTTGTATGAGCAAAACACATTCTTTGATTTGACCATCACGGCTAAGGACCATGGCTCACCAAGCCTCTCTTCCACGACATCACTCAGGATCTCAATCACAGACTCCAATAACCATCCACCGACAATTTCCATCCCAAAACAACATTTCACCATTAAAGAACATAATCCTATCGGACAATTCTTAACATACGTCACTATACATGATGAAGATTCCGTCGAAGGGAATTTCTCATTAAAGCTTCAGAACCATAAGTCCATTTTCACTGTCAAACCATTTCAACTTAGAAAATTAGACCAGACATCGAAAAAAGCTATCCGATATTACTTGACCATCGAACAATCAATCGAGTACACAAGTTATCCATATTTTGAGCTAAATCTAAAAGCCACGGACGGTTTGTACGAAGCTTACGCTAAACTTTTCATTGACGTTCAAAACGTAAACAATGACCCACCAAATTTTGACCAGCAAAATTACGTAACGGACTTCTACGTACGATCTCCGGAAGGTTCATACGTAGCCACGATGCACGCAACTGACACAGACTTCAGCGACGGCGGGAATATTACGTACAATTTAGCTCCATCGATGCTTAGTAATCATTTTAATATTTCATACACTGGTGTCATATTACTGACTAAACCATTACCATTAGACCAGGTCGGTTTTATCAACTTAACAATTTCCGCAACCGACCATCAAACACCTACCAAACAAACTTTCGGTTACCTTTCGATGAAATTGGTCTCCAGAAAAAGCCCGTGTCAACCGAAAATTTCGACCTATCCTCGGAAAATTGAACTCGATAGAGCAGAACTCTCTAAAACCATCGCAGCATACCCAACAGAAAACAATTGCCTGGTTCTTTATAACTTACAAACGAATGTTGCAGAAACTGTTTTCACCATAAATGAGCATGGAGAGGTATATTTTCATGAAATGCCAACGAAGCATGACCAATCAGTAAACCTCACCATCACTGCATACAATATTCACAATCTCCATTATACGGATACTATATCAACCATTATAACTTTCATTGACGAAAAAATCACCACGGATCATGTTGAGTTCGAAAAACCGTACTATTTTGTACAGTTAAAATCAGATGCAAAAGTTGGCGATTTTGTTACGCGAGTCGTGCCTGTTCCTATGACAACTGCAAAATATTTTATTGAGGGTGAAACCAATAATTTTTTGCGAATTGACAATGATGGAAGGATTTATATTATGAGACGTTTGAACAGGGTCAACATGTGTAACGTTTACATGATAAAAGCTATGGTAAACCCGACTAAAAACATTTCAACAATTCTGATGCATTCTACTGAAAGCACGAGTGCACTTACAAAAGGGAGCGGAATATTCATGAGAGATATATTTTCATTTACTGTGAAAGAACATTCACCAAAAGGCTGGATTATCGGTAAAATTCGACTCGCTCATCCAATAACAAATTCAAGACACTTTTATATTGAACCTGCTGAGACATCGAGATTATTCAAAATCGACAATCAAGGATACTTGAAACTCGATCAACCACTTCGAAACGTCAATACGAAAACTGTTTATAAACTCGTCATAACACTTACCACTAATTGTTCTTTGTACCGAGTTCCAGTACAAGTTAGAGTCGAACATCTTAATGACCATACCCCTTACTTCACATCACCTAATTTTGCCCAGTTAAATTCTTCCCACCCAACCATACACCCTGTCTACCACGCCACCGCCCGAGATTTAGACACTGCTCAAAATAGAGAACTGATATTTCAACTGGCACAAAACGGGAATGGATATTTTTGTATGGACCAAAAGAGTGGAGATGTTTATCTGACTCGAAGGATTCATTCTAAAGAACAAAAAATCTTTGTGTTGAAAATGCGTGTATTAGATCGTGGTCAACCCCAAAGATCGTCTACAAAGACAATTCACTTAATATGGAATGGTAATTTAAATGATGAACGTCGAACCAGAATGAACGTCCATGTCAACGAGACAATACTTGGAAAAGGCTTTCTTCAACTACCAGCAGCTGACAGATCGTATTCAATTGAAAGTCATTCAGATATCTTTGGAATATACCCTAACAACTGGATTTACACGAAAACTCGAACAGTTGAGCAACATTATTACAAACTTTTGATCAGCGAGGTAGGAGAAGTAAATCAAAACCAAAATAAACAAAATGGCGTCATTGTTTACGTCACCACTAACTCGAGCAAGCCAAGGCAGATTTTCGATAGATCCATTTATGATTTTGTGGTCAACAATGACTACACAGGAGTCGCCATTGCCAACATTAGCCTGTCTACCAACGATAACAAGACTGTTTTGTATCTTCCCGAGGCTAACGACTACGTAGACATTCTATTTCAAAGTCATCTTTTATTGAAATCCAAGCTAGATTGTGAAATACTTCGAGAAACAAACTGTCAGATCATATTCCCCATCAGTGGAGTTCGCAACGGAGTAAAAGAGACTGCCATCGTTAAACTTAAAGCCATGGATCGAAACAACCATGGCCCACGATTCATATCCGATCACGTGACTTATGAATTATCCTCAAAAGATTCATACATTATACCAAGTGGCGTTCTTGAAGTTCGAGATCGTGATTTAAGATCTGAGTTTATGTTTTCTATTAAAAACTCGAACTGCTCGTCCGTCGCTCGTATCAATTCAACAGATGGAGAAATACGTTTTGCTAACCCTCTGAAAGGAAGCTGCATGATGCATATTCTTGTCCTTGATACTGATGTCCCATCCAAGAACGACACAACAGAGCTACTGATTTATAACATACATCAAAAGGACATATATTTACCGAAAGACGAGAAAATCACAATTAATGTGTCAGAAAATGTACCTTTGGGAACTGTTCTATACCAATATCCACATAGTGCTGGTGATTTCGATTTCAAGTTTAAATCTATTTCCAGCACTCATTTCTTAGTCCATCCATCAACAGGTTCGGTGATTGTTGAACGAGAAATGGACTACGAACAACAAAGAAATCATTCTTTGCTTTTATTGATAAACGATAAAACCAACATTGAAATCCTCGTCAACGTGTTGAACGAAAATGATAATCCTCCGGTACCGAAAGAAGAACATGTCAAACTAACCATCCGAGATGATATGCCCGTCGGTTCCGTATTTCCCGTTTGTACTGCAAAGGATTTGGATAGAGACTTACTGCAGTATTCAATCGATTGGAAAGTAATGGACGTTGAAAATCAATTTTTCAATTTCTACAAGAACAATTGCTCTTTGAAACTGAAAGAAAATTTAACGGAACTTGCAGTCTCAGAGATGGAGGTTCAAATTTCGATCAGCGATGGAGTGCATTTGGTAAAGATTGACGTCAGTTTAAGGATACTGAGAGTGAGCGCACCAAGAATTCTCTCTCCATCTGCGTGTCTCGTCCCTTCCAATGTTGATAATGGCAGCTTACTTTATCAAACTGAAGTTCAAAAGTCATACCTGGACCAAATCAAGGAATATTCCATAGAGAAAGGTATGCGCTCTACTTCAATATATCCTTACATCAATAATTAGAATGTGAAAAGATTGTAGTTTAAATCTTCCTTCCTTCCTGACAAATGAATAAATTAAAATTCAATGATTAACCCACGAACTTCTTTAACAATTTTAGGTCTGGTATCACACCTCTTCATTGTCAACTCCACTGGTGGAATGCAACTTCGCCAGAATTGGCCAAACCAGCACAACTACATCATCCTGAACATTCTGGTGAAAACAAAAGCTGGCATACAAACAACATTCAAATTACTTTTGTTCAAAGATGTTGATGGTGATTTGGCTTTCGAAAGTGATACATACTTTCATTCGATCAGGTTGGTCATGATTGTTTTTGCTTTTCATTGAGAATTTCGGAAAAAAAATACTATTAGTGTTGTTTGTACAAGATTTTAAAAAGATGATCCCCAAATCCTCGGTCTTACTACCTTCAAAAAACATCGATCGTGACTTTTTTAGTGCTACTTTCCAATAACCCATCATCGTCCGCAATTTCTTTCCAGTGAAAACAAAGACGTCGACTACAACTTACAAGTGCGAGTTCGAAAACCGTCAGCCGGCATCGTTTATCACACTGTGTCCGGTAAATATGCGTACTGCTTGAAAGTTGATGAAAATACCGGACAAATCAGTATTCCGACACCGATTGACCGGGAAATGACAGGTCCCCGGATCGACATGAACATATATGCCATCGATATGCGAAACTATCAAACAGCATGTACAGAATATTCGTTTTTTATTGACGGAGTCAACGATAACGCGCCACACTTTTGGAGACATCCTTCAGAGGTTTGGGTTCAAGAGAATGAAATCAACCGGAAGATTCTGAAATTCAATGTGACCGATTTTGATGAAGGCGATATAGTATCGTAAGTTATTGTGGATGCAAAGGTTTATTTACATTAAATGTTCACCTACTTTGAATTTTATTAAAGGGTTCTTTGCAAAAAAAACATCCATGCTAGAGACATAAAAAGAAGCAAATTAAAAATATTGACTTTTTTCCATTCTTAATTGACAAATTTATGTAATCTTCATATTATTTTCAGGTACAAAATCACATCAGGAAATGATTTAAACCTATTCAAACTCCAAACTGATGGTTCCCTTGTTGTTGGTGATATACCTCTGGACTATGAAGAACAGAAGATTTACATCCTGGAAGTCGTTGCCAGTGACAACGGGTCACCATCTTTAGAAACAAAAACAACAATCAAGATCTACGTCACCGATCAAAATGATCACACACCCTCTTTCAGTGAACAACAGCCATATTTCGAGATTTTTGAATCTTTGCCTGTTGGAAGTCTCATTGGGAATATCACGGCAACCGATTTAGATTCTGATAGAAATGGCGCTGTTCAATACAAAACCGTTACTGGTGATTACGGTTATTTCAACATGGATCCATCAACTGGCCGAATATATTTGGTAAAGCCTTTGAGTTGTATAGATATTTGTGCTTTTTACATCGAAATTGAGGCTGAAGACAATGGTAGTCCATCAAAAGGGCAAAGGACATCAATCGTCATCAATATCATTCCCGAAAACGAACAAATCCTCAGCAAAAACCAATACAATGTCACTGTTCCATATCATCTGTCCATGAACTCTAAAGTTACCCAACTGGAGATAGCACCATCAAAGTTTTTATATGGCAAGAAAATCTTCTTTTCGATCGTTGATGATGATGGTTTCTGGATTTCAGAAAGTGGAGCTGTTTACCTCAGACACGAAATCCCTTATGAAGCGAATCACATCCAAATGTTGGTCAGAGCAAGTCGTAACAAATGTACTTCTGATTTCGAACTTGCTACAATCAGCATCGAGATATTGAGGGATAACAGTGCACCTTCCTTTTCCAGTATAAGAGATGTTTTTTTTGCCGTGGAAAATTCTGTGATTGGTTCAACTATAGGTCACGTGACAGCAGTAGGAGAAGGAGAAATTGTATATCAACTGGCAGGTTCAAACACAGCAAATCTACCATTTGCGATGTCCTCAAATGGTTCTCTCATACTAACCAAACCAATAGACTTTGAGAAGAAAATTAAATACCTTTTGGAAATTGAAGCTTTTTTCAAGAACAAACCGTCACAAAAAACAAGACAAGTTGTGTACATTTTTGTGGTTGACGTTAACGATAATTACCCACAATTCAACCATCATTCACCGACCATTGACATCTCCACGAATCATGATCCAAGCCGGCAAATCTTTCAGATCCACGCAACTGACTTGGATAGTGGAGATAACGGGAAGTTAGAATACCGGTTACTCAACTATACGGATGTTTTTAGAATCGATGCAAACAGGGGTTCTGTTTTCATCGTAAACGGAACTTTCAAACACGGGGATGACTTTAGAATCGGAATCGAAATTAGGGATAGTGGAGAAAATCCCAAATCAAACTCAACTTCAGTCTTGATCAAATTTTTTGAATCAAAAATACCAACGAGATTTAAGAAATGTTACCATAAGATCAATGTCACTGAGAATCAAGCACCAATTGCTCATTTGTACAAATTTGACGTCGTTGATGAAGATCATCAAATCGTGACCAGCAAACAGTACAGCTTCAGAATCCTGGCCACTGGATCAGTTTTGGAAAAGTTCTCTATTCAGAATACAACAAGTGTTTTATCACAACTGAAGTCGTTAGACCGTGAACAAAATCCTGGCTTTGAATTTCATGTAGTGTTACACAAGAATGATGAAGAAGTTGACAGAGCATTAGTGAAAATAGAAGTGCTGGATCTGAACGACAATCCACCAGAGATCTCAAAGAACATGAGAGCAACAATTTCCGAGCATTCACCAAAAGGGACATTTATCATGTCAGTCAAAGCTGTCGACAAAGATACCGGTCCAAACGGACATCTTCAATATGCTCTAGGTAACTACCAATCAGAGTTCGAGATCGATAATCAAGATGGCAGCCTAACAGTGAAGAAAGATCTGGACCGTGAAATTCAATCTCGCTACGACTTGGTGGTGATTATACAAGATTTGACACCTCCACATCATTCAGTCAAATCAACCATCGCCGTCAACATTGAAGACATCAATGATAAACCACCAAAGTTTATCACGTCTTCATCAGAAATAATAATACCTCCTGGTTCACCAATAGGAACGTACTTAACAACTCTCCAGGCTTCAGATGCAGATACACCTGTCAATTCTAGAATGGTCTTCACATCGAATGATTCAATGATTTCCATTGATCAACACCTTGGTATTGTCATCTTATCAAAACCTACCGACTCATCGTTCTCTTTTCAAGCAAACGTGTCAGATCCAACAAAACCTAATTTCAAAGATACAATCACCGTAAAAATTCACATTCAAATTGGTTCATTTCCAACCTTGAAAAAGTCTAATCGTTACTACAGTATTGTGGAGAATGACGATTTTTATCTCCACAATGTCATTCATCGAGTGGAAGCGGTGAACAAAAACGACAACCTTCGCTTTGATATTGTACCCAAGGATCGAGTTGAATTCAGAATCAATCAAACTTCTGGCAAACTCTTTCTACGAAAAACACTTGATTACGAATCTCAAAGGTTTCACATCATCTGGGTAAGTGTTTGGAGTATCGATTCTCCAACATTCAAAAGTCATCAAAAGGTGACCGTCTTCGTCATCAACACCAATGACAACATACCAACATTCGAACAAAATGAAACAATGATTCGAGTTAGAGAAGATTCCATAAATCGAACAATCGGCAGATTCGAAGTCTTTGATTTTGATGAGGGAGATAAAATATTCTACTTCTTATCTCCACCATACACAAATAATGGATATACCATCAACCATAAAACAGGTGTTATAGAGAGAAATTTGGAACTGGACTTTGAAACAACAGCAGAATACAACCTGACAATATACGCAACTAACGACCCAACTGGTAACTCTGAAGATCGCAGTCAAATGTTTGTAAACATCCGAGTTTTGAATGTCAACGATGAACCGCCAAGATTCGTTAATCCACCAGAGAGAATTGAGATTCCAGAGAATTTCACTATTGGTGCACTGATCGACACTTTCAATGCAGTGGACGATGACAATTTATCTCCAATCACTTTCACAACAAACTTTCCTGATTATTTCAAGATTTCGCATACGGGTCAATTGAGCTTAATAAAGAGCCTGGACCGAGAAGTTCTTGGAACTAACCAATCACTGACATTCACCATCAACGATGGAGTTCATTCAACCAATCACAGCTTGACTTTGACAATAGAAGACGTTAATGACTCTCCTCCTCAGTTCTCTGCTACCAACTTCACCATAGAATTTCCAGAAAAAACAAAGATAGGTGAAGAGATTTTTTACTTTCACGTACAAGACGCAGACGAAGGACAAAACGCAATTTCAAAGTTGGAGATGGTTACAACCGATCCAGATATCAACCAAATCTTCAAGCTCCACAACAATGGCTCTCTGGTCACACAAAAGAACCTTACCATCAAAGGACAACAAATAAGATTCAACCTCATCATTGAAGCGACCAATATGGGATCACCTTATTTCAGAAGTACAGCAAATGTTATCATCGAAGTCTTAGATCTCAACGATCATGCTCCAGTTTTCGAACAGAATTTCTATAAAGGATACATTCAGGCTGACGCCCCTCTCGGAGAAACAGTTTTAAGAGTTAACGCCAAAGATGATATTGATATAGGGCCTAATGCCTTGATCAACTATTCGATCGTCAATGGAAAAGGTAGTTCATTTTTTAGCATTGATTCAAACGGTAATGTTAATGTCACCAGATCCTTAAAATCACTCGTTGGTCAAACGGTGGTTCTCACCATTCAAGCAAAGGATAATGGACATTCACCTTTATCAAGCACGTGTGTTGCGAGCCTTACAATCGAACAACTAAATACACACCAACCTCAAGTATATGGAGAGCCTTACCTTCAATACGTCCTCGAAAATCAAACAATGCACGAACAGGTCCTTCAAATCAAAGCTGATGATGTTGAATCGAAAGTAGATTTGAAATTTCAAATGGTGAACGCCGAAGACAACTCACCTTGGACTATCCATAACAATGGTTCGATATTTCTGCGTGCTCCACTGGATCATGAAACACAGACCAATTATACCCTGATGATCAACATTACAGACAGCTCCAACAGTAATCCAAAATCTGTGATGACCACAGTTGAACTCCTCGTTGGCAACATCAATGACGAACCACCTGCTTTTGATCAAGTGCACTACAGTGTTTGTGTTCCAGAAAATTTTGATGTAACAAAACCTTTACTAAAAGTCCATGCTGAAGATGCAGATTCTATCAACACGGTGGTGTCATACTCAATACAGAATCCAACGTTCAATTTCGGGATCAATGCAACATCTGGTGACTTATTCTCCATGAGAACGTTCAACTATGAAGACAGATCATCATACATTCTCAGCATCGAAGCCAGTGACAGTGGATCCCCCATCATGAAATCTGTCGTCAAGATTACTGTAAACATTACAGGTATCAACGAATATAAGCCTCGTTTTGATGCAGCGTCTTATTTCTTCAACATCTCACGTAGAAGAAAAGAAAATGAACTGTTGGGAAAAGTCACAGCTTCAGACAGAGACCAAGGCCTCGATGGAGAGAGTTTTTACAAAATAGCAGCTCCACTCCGTAATGGCATCGCCGTTAACCCGATATCAGGGGATTTGACCATCTACAGAAGACCTTTACCACAGCTGCAAGAAGTCCGAATCCTGGTTTTCAATAAGAATCATCAGAGCTTCTTTGACCAAACACAAGTCAGAGTTGATGTATTTGATTTCACAGGGGCCCCTGTTTTTGAAAACGATGTGTACCGTATTTCGGTTTACGAAAATGAACCTATCCAAAACACAGTGTTTCGTGTCACGGCAAATTATTATGGTGGGGATAAAGATGGATTGTCTTACGGTCTGGTCAGTAAAATAGATCACTTCAGTATTGACTTACATAATGGTGATATCATCCTTGAAACTTTGTTGGATTATGAGCAAACAAAATTATATCAGTTTCAAATTTTTGCCAAATATGGTAACCTTCCTGAAGGATTCGCACAAGTACAAGCCCATGTGCTGGACTTCAACGATAATCCACCACGAGCTTCTAATCCAATATGCGTTGGAAATGTTACTGAAAACACTGCACCAGATTTTACCATAATACCAAAAATCTCAGTAACAGATGCAGATGGTCCGCATAATGGAGCCCCGTTTCATTTCAGTATAAATGACAACGCAGAAAAATTTGAGATAGACGAATCGAGCGGGATGGTGCGGAACAGAGTATCACTTGACCGTGAAGAGCAGCCTGTCTACAACATATCAATCAGGATCGCTGATAGTGGGACTCCTCCTTTATCATCTCTTTACAACTGCATCATTAACATCAATGATGTCAATGACAACCAAGGAACGAGTCGGCGAGCAGACATTATTGTATCCCAAGATAGTTTTCCGAAAATTGGATTTGGTGATGTTTCCCCGATTGATCCCGATTCAAATGATAAATACTCATGTGAGCTCGAAGATAAAAGTAACTTGTTGGTATTTGATACATATTCATGCTTTCTGAGACTAAAGAAATCAAAAGTGTCCGAATTTCCCGATTCAACAACTCTGGTTTATTTCGGACAGCATCGGAATGAGGAGAGAATAAAATCAAGCGTTACAATCAAAACAAGGGAGCTGCAAGCAACCTGGTTCCAACACAACGTTGCTTTGTTTGTTTCGAACATGAATGAGGATCAGTTTATCAGCTCACATTTTTACAGACTCGAAACATATTTGAATGAAGAGTTTACTGACAAGTTAGCCTCTTCACCAACCATTATGATAGCTTCAGTCAAAAATATTCATAATGGTGTCATCGTTGTTTTACTTCCAAACAAAGAAACAAAACAAAATGAAGACCTTCTGAGATACCATTTGAAGCAAAGTACAGTGAAGCTTGCCAAGCTGTTTGGAACAGCACACAGTGTATCCATATTCGAAGCATGCGAAGTAAACGGTTGCCAGGATACGAGTATGGTTTGCAAAAGTCAACTCGTTTTTACAGAGTACGTTATCCAAGAGACGAACAATCTGATTCTTCATGGGAGAGACTTCAACATCAAGAAGCAGTGTTTGTGCCCAGCTGGACGAGTTGGAGTTGGGTGTTCCAAAATACCTGAACGCTGCTCTGATCTTCCATGTCAAGCGAGCGGTCGCTGTGAGAATCTTCAAAATGGGGTCCTTTGTCACTGTCCAGATGGTTTGACTGGGAAATATTGTGAGCTCGATGTCAATGAATGTTTGTCGTCGCCATGCCAACAAGGGAGCACGTGCGTTAACAAACATGGCGGATTTTTCTGTGTTTGTGACGAAAATCATGAAGGAAAAACATGCGAAAAGAAGAAATCGCCTTGCTCATATAACCCTTGTTATAACAATGGACAATGTTTGAAATCCTTGACAAGCGAGTTAAACTACGAATGTAAATGCAGTTTTGGAGATTGGGGTTCTAGGTGTGAGAAACAGAGTTGGAATTTCGGCCCCGCCTCATGGGTTGAGATCATTGCAAACAGATCAAGTAGCGGACCATTACGAATAACTGGTGAATTCGCAACAATACAAAAAGATTCGTTACTAGCATGGACGGTTAACAAAGACTGGGTACTAGCTGTTCATATATCTGATGGGAAATTGAGTGTTTCCATGGTGATAAAACAAAAGATGACGTCATCAATAGTGTTGGAAAATGAGGTCATGGTGATGGATGGTCTATTTCATACATTTGAAGTTCGACTGCATGAAAAGGTGAGTGAACCATCTTCGAGCTTTTCAAGGGGTAAATTTAGACAAAAATTTTAGTATTCCGATGAGCCTCACATTTATTCAAATGAAGTTTGCATCATCTAGAAAACGGATTTGACTTTAGCTCGAGTTTTTGCTTTTCAAATCTCACGAGAGAATCTTATTTGGGGGCTTGTATTTCACGCAATAAAGAATATAGCTTGTTTTGAATTTACGATTCTCATTTTCCAGGAGATGATACTGAAGGTTGATGACCATGAAATATCAAGAAGAGTACAAACAAAAATGAAGTAAGTATCTATGATTTTTCATTATTACAAAAAACACTGAACTTGTGTCCGTCAATTGAAGTTGTTTCCACCTTTCACCACCACGTTTGGGGAGGGTTTTTTGCAATCAGGGGAATTTGTTTTTATCTATTTTGAAGAGTACCCAGTTTACTGTTCTTTATGTAGGGAAACGAATGATCTCACTGATGCAATTTACATGGGTGGTGTGAAGAGGGATGGAGATATCGAAAGTCTTCAGATGCTCAACCTCTCCTCCGTTGAGTTCATCGGTTGTATGAGACGTTTGAACATCAATGGTGCTATATTGAATGGTGAGATTTTATACCAACACTCTGATGGAGTGACACTTGGTTGTAAAAGGAAAGAAAACGTCTGCGAAGGAGATATATGTGGATATGGCAACCAATGTATTGATCGATGGAGCCATTTTGAATGTCAGTGCCGTCAAGATGGAATTCTTGCTAATGGATGTCTTAGAGGTATGATGATGAAGATGTCCTAGTATTTTATTGCCTCAATTAAGCCGTCCAAAATTCAATATTTCAAGAGATGATACCTCAGAGAAGATCCTACCTACGGGGGGGGGGGCTGGAGCGGTAAAAGTGACTGCACTAATGTGATATTTCTTTATTGGTGTTTTTTTTCTTCAAGACGACAAGAGTGTCCGGTTCTCGAAAGAAGGAAGAGGGATAAGTGTTCGACTAACGGACAGCGAAAGAAGAAAAAGGAGGCTGCAACAAGTGGAGAGTCAACAAGAAAAGAAAAACAAACGAAAGCGAAGGTAACGAAAAGAACAAAGGAAAATAATTATTCCTTATTATCCTAAGAGAAATATCTTTTTGTAGAAAAATGTGCTGACGATCATATCCTGGTTTGAGGACGAGCCAAAAGTTAGAGAAAATTGTGTTTAGAGAAGGATTCAAGTCCGCCCACAAAACATAAAAATATACTTTAAAATTTAGAAACCAATTTATGGAGTTCTACTACCAAGAAAGAAGCATGACCAACAACCTATTAGCAATTCAATTTCGTACACGAAAAGACGATGCAATCCTTTTCAATAGCACTGACGTTCACGGAATGACACTCATATCGGTAAGAAAAATTAAACTTTTACTGTATACTGAGTTATAAAAAATCTTCTACACATTTTTTTATACAAGCAACCAAGTTGCTAAGGCTTGAGCCCTATCTCGTAAAATAAAAGCTTTTTAGATAATACTAGCCATCACCCGGCGTCGCATCCGCCGAGTAGAGTGTTGTTGAACACATCAAAAGCTTATTACCCTTCCCCACCACCCTTTGGATGGTGGGGAAGGGTAATAAGCTTGAATTCCAGAAAATAAGCTAGATTGCTAAGCAACCCCGAGCCCTGACCCGAAAATTGGAGTTGCTTATAAAAAAATGTGTATTTAGAGAGTAAGAAAACACAAATAAGAAAAACATTTTTGTACTGATTTTGCTGAATTTTTTTCTGTATAGACCGATTCAGCGCAATCCAGTAAATTCCAATCATTTAAAGCTTGTTCATTTTCATATTTTAGTTTGGAAAAGAACAAGTCCATTACTCATTCACTACAAAGAAAAACGATTTGAAGGGGCAAGCAAATCTTGACCATCGAGTCAATGATGGTCAATGGCATGAAATCTTACTCAAGGCTCAACCGAGATCAGTGGAATTGACGTTCGACGGGAATCAAACAAAACGATACACTTTTAAAGGAGATATACACCACTTCTTCGCCTCTTCAGTTCAGAATTATTTATTCGGCGAGGCGTTTAGCGGATGCTTTGGCAAAATACAGATCAATGACCATTTCTTTGTGTTAGGTTCATCGAATAGTGTTTTTGAGATCGATGAGCCGTCATCTATCGAACGTGGTTGTATGCCAAGTGATGTCTGTTCGCACCGACCTTGTGTAAATAACGCACTGAACTATTGTGTCGATATTTGGGAATCGTTCAAGTGCGTGAAACCAGGGGTGTGTTTGGAAAGAAAATGTGAGAACGGTGGTCGATGTATACCTAAGGGTTTGAGTTCATTTTCATGTGATTGTACGAGGACACAATATGGTGGCAAAAGTTGTCAGATTCCTTTAGCGTGTCTCGATAACCCGTGTTCAAGCAAAGAAAACTGTTTGGCAAATGGACCTACATATCAATGCGTCGTTATGGAAACTAAAGAATCGAAAAATCAAAACATAGGACTAGGAATTCTAATCGCTATTGTTGTAGCGAGTATTTTCGTATTGATCATAATCGCGATAGGAATCGGGTGTCTATCGAGTAAACGTCGATGGAAAGAGAAAGAATTTCGTGTGGACATGTTCAAAGAAGGATTCGAGAATGATGCAGTTGAGCATTATCATCATCCTATAATGGAAGGCGACGAATCTTACGGAACCGACCATCCTAACCAACAAGCTGTTCTCCCTCACAGACACAGGAGAAGCAAGAAAACGAGTCATTCTCTGCCTGAGCTTCGCGAGAGGCCTTTCTCTATACTCAAGAACAGGTACAAGTCGGCTCAACAATTTCATCACCAGCCTCCTAAAGATAAGGGGTCATTAGATGACGTGTATGAGAATGATCTTTACAACAATTCATACCCTCATCCTCCACCGCAAGGAGAGTCAGGCTTCAACTCGTCATACAGTGAAGGGGAAAGTTCAGTGGATGAGCAAAGTAGTGTTTATTATTCCACATCAGCAGCACAGGTTGAACTTTATGATATCGAACGTGCTAGTATGCAATTCAGTGAAATGAGTTTCAAATATGATCCACCAATCAAAAACAACGCTATGGAAACATTACGTCATGTGAATCAAGGTTACGTCAGTGATTCCTCTGATGCTTATTTTACATCCAGTGAATTTGAATACGGTAAAAGGAATGTCAACCGAAGAAATCCTGCCTTTATTTTGAATGAACAGAATAAGCGAAATTTGAAACATGGTAAGAATGACCATGGTGGTAGACAATCTGAACCCGATACCTGGTCATACGGAGGTTCTACACTCTCTAAAGGAAAACAAACTTTGGAATTGAGAGAGAAGATATTAAGAGAACAACTGGGCAAGAAAACGAACGGAAATGGTGAACTTGAAAAGTCAGAAGATCACATTTCTGAAGCTGAAGAATTTGTATAATTATTTTTTCTCAAAAAAATAGTTTGTTATAACTTTTCCATACAGCAAGCACGGTTGGTTTACAAGGTGTAAAAGGTATATTTGATATGCTAGCAATTGAAAGATGAACACACTTTCTAGAGTTTTTTTCAGTATGGTCTGAATAAAGAAGTGTATAAAAATACTGCCTTGAGTCGTCCAAAGAAATGATGCTTTGATTAAGGCTACAAGTGTCCTTCAAAAGAACGCAACTTAACTAGCTAGCCAGCCATTTACAATTTTTAGTTTAATAGAATTCTTATTTAATATATTTTCTAGTTTTTTTAAGATTGTAAATACATGTACCGGGTGTCTCTGAAAAAACTTCCCCCTGTTTGATTCAAAATTGCGAAAAAGTGAAAAAATATATTAGCTTGATTTTTTCGAAATCGTTTAGAGGAGGGTTTAACTTAAACTTTGGTATATCAAACTTTAAAATTGCTTCATTAGACCAAAGGTTATGATGACAAAAAGAGTAAAAAATCTTTTTTCAAAAAGAGCGAAAAAAGACGAAAAAACAGGGTATCAAATCTTTTGTTAGAAAAAAAGACACTCAAACTTTCTCTTCTCCACTCAAATAGACTCGCTAAGCTTTGGAAACTTTTGGAAAAATTTTGATAAAAGTTTGTTGCTTTTTTAAACTTCATGCTCATTAATGAATCCAAAAGGAGCTCTAAATTGGCAATAAAAATCATTAAAAACGAATAATAAAACAAAAAAGATGCACAGAAGTTCAAAAGTAAAACTTTACTGTCAATAAAGTAGTATTTTCTTGTCTAATTTGAACAATTTCTTTACTCTTTTTGTCATAACTTTTGATCTAATGAAGCAATTTCAAAGTTTGATATACCAAAATTTAAGTTAAACCCTCCTCTAAACGATTTCGAAAAAATCAAGCTAATACATTTTTTCACTTTTTCGCAATTTTGAATCAAACAGGGGGAAGTTTTTTCAGAGACACCCGGTATGTCATAAAAATATATCATACCAGATACTTTATCATCTTGTGTAAAATCAACCAAGTCCACTCTTTTTTCCTTCATGCCAGGCCAAATGTACAAATTGACTATTTGAAAACCTATTTTTATCAAGCAGAAAGGTCCTGCAAGTGAAATTCAAAAATCCAAGTAACCAGCTTTCTAATCAACAGACCATACTTCTTTAGTGTTATATTTGAACGCGTGTACCATGGCCAATCCTGAGAAATACATTCCAATTCCCATGAAAAGAAGACTACCAACGATCAACAAAATATTGAAAACCAATTCGAAAGTGTTTATTTTGTCCCATTTCAAGATACAGTAAAAAGCACATGGGAAAATGATTTCAAGGAAGCATCCGGTGAAACAGCCAATGAATGATAAGACCAAGCAAAAATGTGGAACACTGATCGCCATCAGAAGCGTCACCAAAACGAGGCCAGTGCGCACCAAAACGCGCCGTTTCATTCCTTTATCAACATCTCCAGTGCTTTCGGTGATAGAGGAATCGTTCTCGAGAATCTCAAAAGCAGTAAACATAGGGAGGGTATAGGAGGATAAGGCTAGGAACAGAACTACTATATTGACCATAGTTAGAAGGACTCCAGGTGGCAGATTTAAGGCCACCACTTGCAACGTACTGTCCCCAAATGTCATGTAAGCCACAACGCCTATCCCAATTTTCAACAATGTCATAGCAGTGTATCCTAGATTCATGACAGTTCCAACTTTTTGTGGTTCCCGCATACTAGCCTCTATGACGGAGAGATACATTTGAGAAGAATAGGAGGCTATGATGACACCAATGGCTGAAATAAACTCCTTTGCAGAGATGATTGACATCTGACCGACCTTCCACGTAGCAACGGATGTGAAACAGTACATGATAATGACCGCTGTCACAAAAGCAGCGGAAACAACCGTGACCGTACTCATTAACGAAATATGGTACAATTTCTTTAGAAAAACGTTCGGATAAACGATCAATCCGAAGACTAGGATCCAGACTCCTGATGGAAAAATTTTGACGGGAAAAAGAATGTGTAGGACGGAAACAGAAACGATTGGATACAGGGTTGCCATGAACAATAATTCCAACACTTGTACAAGCAGTATAATTCGACGACCGTATTGAGGCCAAATCGCTTCTCCAACTTCTGCGTAACTGGTCCTGAGAAATTCAAAATAAACGAATTAAACGAAGTGCTCAGTCTAAAACATTTCAAAGGATTCAAGTAAAGGAAAAAATAAATTCGAGCTCCAGAATGGCTTTAAAATTGTAAGATTGGTTGGTAATGGGCAGAAAGGTTAAAAAAATACACAAGTGGTCGACGTATGCCATGTTTCTTTGTAAGAGTCCAATTTTTAAAACTTAACTTTAAGCAAAGCGCAAAGCCGTTGTTAGATCTAACCACTTCTGGTATAAAAAACAAAGATGTACAAAACTACCTGGTTCTGACAATAGTGGTTGATCCATCCTCCTCATTCTCCATCTCATCATAATGACACTTGATCAAGATTTGGCCAGTGTAATTCGAAATGGCTGCTACGATCACCAAGGCAACGATACTCCACCACCCACCGCCTTTGATGACGTAAGGCATCGCTAGGATGGCAACACCTTGGTAAATGAAAGAACCATATGCTTGAGAGGTTTCGAAATTAAAATCTGACTTTTAATATGATTAATGGATTATTTATAATGGCCTTTTATTGAAGTCAGAATATCACAGCAGGGAAATATATTTTAGCGAATAAGAATTGAAATTGAAAAGTAATTAAGGATTCGACGGATTCGCTCAAATAAAAATATTTCTTCGACAAACTTTTAGTTTGTACCTTGAATGGAATTGCAGATATTCCAAAAAGCATTAGAGGAGGAGATTTTGTCACGTGATTGATCCTCTGAACACTCTCCACCATCCTGTTCGTCCCCAGTCTCCACATCGGCCGGTAAACGCTCGTATAAATGGAACCGCTCACATACGTTTGAAAAGAGTTCTTTCACCATTTTCTTGTTACGTATATGTGTGTGAGTTTTGTCCCTAGGGTTTTTACACCCTAGCTTTTAGCGTCGTTGGTCTAAGGAAAGCTTGGAATCTTTGCTTCACTGGTTTCTCTGGTTTCTCTGGTTTGTCTGGTTTCTCTGGTTTCTCTGGTTTGTCTGGTTTGTCTGGTTTCTCTGGTTTGTCAGGTAATCTTTCGGTGATCTCTAGATCATCAGGTTGTTATATTCGAAGTGTCTTCAACTTCATTTCCCTCGCTGTAACAATGACTTCAAAATAATCTACAATTTCTAAAATGTTTGTGTTGATATAAGCTACACAACCGAAATGGGGTCCAATCACTAGAGTTATATACGCCTACTATTACTACAATGAAAAGATACACTACAATTATTATATACACCCATCTGTCGAAATGACTTCAAAACAAGGGGAGTAAGGGAAGAGGATGAATAATAAATAACAAAATCATTTAAAGGGAGGGTTCTTTCCAACAGTATCTATGGTTCCTATAAAACCCACCAGGAACCCTCACCATTGATTCCCCATTGATCCACACTCATATAAACAAAAATGACAAAGATTTTATGGAATAAGTCAAGTTTACCTACAAATTGTACTCAGATGAAGAAAGGTCTGGCTCTCAGCTAACGTAAGGAGTCGGAGTAACTAATGGAAAAGTAAGTCAAGTTCTTACAGAAAAATTGAAGAATGAAAATTCACGAAAAGTAAAGTGGTGAATATTGTGAAGAGTGGAGACATCTGTTTGTTTGATACAAGGATATGAAAAGAGAGGAATACTTTCTCAAAATCTTCTTTTCTTTCACAATATCCATCACAAATTAAAGTAATTTCAAGGGGTTGGACCAAAACATTAAAAGAATTCACATGTAAACATGATCTCAGACTGTTTTAAATTTTTACTTTCTCCCTCATTGAGCGATTATTTTTGGACTAATATCAAAACTCTCATGTTGAATAGATGAGGATGACTGTTCATTATTGATATTGTTGACTTTCTATTGTGTGTTTTGGAAAGTCTGTTTCAATGGAAATTGCTGTCAATAAAGTTTTCAAAGTCATTATTTCGGAGGTATTGATGATGGAGTTATAGACTGAAAAACTAAAACTAATTAATCTTTTATCACTTTCTAGATATTCTTTCTTTCCATTGCAGACAATGCTCCAATAATCGGACTACAAGCATTCTATAATCATGCTTTACGTCCATTCCGACTGACACTTGTACACGACTGAACGCAAAAACAACTCAGATGCATCCTGTCGCATCAAGACTTCCTGTAAACTGAGTTTAACAAGCCTTCATTCTCTTACAACAACATTCAAGTTCAACTGAAAAATAAAAACAGGACATTAAAAAAAAACACATCAAACTATTTCACGATTATTCGTCCCTTTATAGATGTTTTTGATATGATCGGATATATGTTGACTTCAAAAAAAGGTTATCATCCCGTCCAATCTCTCACTATCTACCTACAGGTCTGTTTCGGATATATCTTTAATTTGCGACCTTTTTATTCATCAAAAAGAAGTACTGGGACGTTTTAACAGGATTGACGACACTGTAAGGGAAAGATAACTTCAGGCAAAACAATTCTTCCTGATCATTATCAAAAGAAAGACAATCTCGTTAAAATCATTTAAAAGAAGATTTATTTTGAAGGTCCCTCTCATTCGAATTCAAATTTTCAGGCAAATGTCTGTCATAAGTTTCCAAATAAAAGTTCAACATTGCTTTAATGGGACAACGCCGTTTGAAGGATGAGAAAATTCGTAGCCACCATCTTAATCATTCATGACTTTTCAAAAATAATTTATTTGCATTTCACCCAACAAAAAAATAAAATAATTTTACACTCTTAAAAATAATATATTAAAAAATTATCACCAAAATTATTTTGAACATTATTTTTCAACCAAACTTTATATATTATATAGTTTACAATATTTACAGATTTTCAGTTAAAAATGATAAAAATGTGTTGCCTCTTCAGTACTATGATAGTAGTTCCCTTATCAGTTGTTCTGGGACTCTTTTGTAAGGGTCTCTGGATTTAATTGTTATTTTAACAAAATTTGTTCTTTGTTTTACTATTAAGTCTCACAGTCCAAGACTGTTCTCGAAGTTTTCTATCTCATCGCGGTAATGATCAAGCAGTGTGTTGATTTCGTTGACGCGCGTTCGATTGCGTTTGATTTCGTCCGCGTGGATCATTTCGATTAGAGTTTGAACACGTGTGTTAGAACGCGTCACAATATCATCTTCCTGTAATAAAAAACCTTAGCATTTCTCTATATACATCTCATCTGAAGGTGTGGTATAAATTTTCTTGGAAAAATAACATAATTTCATCTGATATGAGGTTTTAACACATGTTTAATCAATAAAACTCACAGCATATCTTCTAACTAACTAAACTGATAACAATCGACTAAAATCGAGCAGATACGCTCATCACGGAACAAAATGACAATCTTGCAAACTTAAAGCCCATTTACATCATATCGGAAGCTTTAAAACCCCGAGATATAAATAATTTAAACAACACAATACAACAAAGAATTATGTTATTAAAAAAAATCAATGAAACGTCTGTAAATTTAGTGATTGAAAAAAATTGGAAAAAAAAGAGAATTCATTTCAATGAAAAATCTACTTTTAAAATTCTCGAGCTTCCAAAATCTTAATAAAATAATAAGTTTTGAGAGTTTTAGTAACAGAACTAGATGATTAGTGCAGCAATTCAAGTGACCATTATCATAACAAAAGCGAATTTTAATGTAAATTTATTAGCTCTCTATTATGAAGATGTTAGATCCACTGACCCTGGTGGACCAAGCTATACCCAACATATTTGATCGGAGTTTTTTTCAACGTCGTACCCAAAAGATCCCGTTGTAGTGTTAAAACGTTGCCTAACGACAAACTGCGCTACACCACTAGTGTGCAAGTAACATCTAGCGCCCACAATGTGGGTACCGTTTCAAAAGAACTCCGATCAAAATATTTTGCTTGACCGGGATGAAGAAGCCTCCAAGGTCTATATTATAAAGTTCAGTGATTAGAACAAGCGAGTAGAAGTGTAAGAGCTGATTTGTCTGTAAGAACTATCTAATATAAAAGGAAAAAATAAGGTACCTTGTTATCGATACGAAAAGTGTGAGCGTCGTGTGAAGCAGATACGGCGTTTACTATCGTGTCTTTGTCCACAAATAACTGAAAAGAAAGGAATGTGACAAAAATGGAAGATTTGTCCGTCGCTTCATTTCGACAGTGTGATTGGTTTGTAGTTAAAAAAATAAAATGTGTCAAATGTAATTAAATCCGGTGAGGCGATGGACTTAAGTACAAGTAATTTATATTGGTGAAATAAATGAAATAAATGAAATAGATTTTAGTTTAGTTTTTCCCAGGACTTTCTGTTCTATCGTATAGATCAGAACACGTATTTTGAGAAAAACGAACATATTCCAGAAGCAGCCGGTGGAGAGATTTTTTAGAAATATGTGTTCTTATCTTTTATAGGAAAAACCGTTTGCCAAGATAAAACTTGTAAGATATTTGTTTTTATCCACGAAAGACGTGTTCTGAAAATTTCCAGGGTTACTTAGCAGCAAGATTACATCAATTTTCTCTTGATTATACCCCTTTTTCCTTAAAAGATGTGTTCTGTAGCTTTCTAGGGTTACCTAGACAACAAGAACACGTTAGATGACATTGATTATACCCCTGTCTCGTCAGAACATATCATCATTTCTAGCTGATTAATTTTCGAAGATCCGATCAGAACAGATCAAAATTTCTACCTGAAACATACTCTCAGAACACATCAGGAAAAAAGGTCGCCTCGCCGGCTGCTTTCGATATTCGTGTTCAGACTTACCACACGAACATCATCGTTCATTTCTTCTTCAAGTTCATTCTTCATCAACTTTTCGAGTGTGACCACTGCTATATCGGACAGCTTTTCATGATGGTTACTCTCTAATGTACGCAACTGTGAAATTCTATGCCAAGGAACGAGTAGTTAAGGAAAGATTTGATACGTGATTAAGTTACATTATTACCGAAATGTATTACAAAAGTATACAACAGATACATGAATCACTATTGTTGAGGGTTATTCAAAAGAAGCCTTCTGTTATCACAGAAAAATGAAGAAAAGATACAATTCTTGAACATTCTCCACAAAACTTCCAACTAAATCAGCCATGTTTCTTTCAAAGTCTTTGATCGATTCCTAAAAAATGTTTAACCAAAAACAATTTATATATAACCGAAATCATTGCTTAAAATGTAAAACACGATACGCTTCTCTTTTGTAAGGACGGGGATAGCGAAAAAGGAGGTCGTTTAAGAAAAGCTTTATCATCTTTCTGTCCACAACTAGGTGTAGTTGTCTTAAATTCTGTGCTTTTGAAGAATGAGTCATAACACCTGAAATTATCCAATTTTGAAAGCACAAAACACTTTGGGGACCGAAGTTTTTTACTAAGTTGGGGAATGGGAATATGGCCCGTTCTACTATGAAAATTGAGCTTTAAAAAATGCCATTATATCTAACAGTCACCCTGGTGTGTACATGATAGAATGCGAATGTGGTAAAAGATATGTTGGCGAGACCGGGTTAAAGATATCCACACGTGTCAGCCAACACAAAAAGAACGTTGAAGATGAAAAATGGGACATTTCGGGTATAACTAACCATGCTAAAGACTGTACCCAAGAACTTAATTGGAACGAAGCTAGGCTTTTAAAGACTGAAGAGAACAAATTTGATAGAAAAGTGCGAGAAGCATTGGAAATCCAATTCCGTCAGACGGCGCCACATAGTGACCATGGTCTTAATTTAGACGATGGTCAGTATGTGACATCTAAGTTTTGGAAGCCAATGCTCTCGCACATTAGGGAGAAGACACTACATTGACTTTTTTGACGTCAAAAAAGTCAAGGTAGCGCCTTCAACCGTTTGTATTGTTCAGACCTGACGAAGACCTGCACCAAGCAGGTCGAAATATTGTTTACACGAAAAATATATACAGATTGACCATTAAAATGTTATTTAAAAGCCATTATATCGTATTTTAAGCAGTGCTTTACGTAAAGAAAGTTAAGGAGAAACCTCTAACTGATCGACGAGTTGCATTTCGAGTCCCATCAGAATATCCCACAATGCAGTGATGGAATCTGATAGTTCGGCGATTCGTTTTTCAGCTGTCTCTTGATCTGTGCAATTCACCAGCTCCGAAAAAACCTGAAAGGATTGCGGTTCATTTTGACACGGTAAGCCGTTCTAGAATTTTAGGTTCAAAACAAACTATAAAAGTTTATTCTCTACTAAGTTAATTATCTACATTTTCCCCATTAATGATAAAACACTCGTGAAAATCTTTCCAACACAATACCGCTATCTAATTCGGATTATTCCTTTTTTTTAAGTTTTTGCTGAAATTATTATTGAATTACATACTTTAAGAGAACGTATATACTTACTTAGAGAGTTTTAAATATTCAGCTCCAAAAATCTTTTCTTCAAAAAATTGAATTCCGTCACGCGTTGCATTTTATGGTTAACAACTACAGATATCTTATATAAAACATTAGATAGAACTACTCTGTATTTCCCAAGCAACGGCAGGTGAAGCAAAATAATCCGCCATCTTTGCTGAAAGTAGGTCACAGTAGGTCACAGTAGAAACTCTATTGACACTGCGATGACTTCAAAATCTTAAGGATCTCACAAGCCATAGTTTGCTCCCCCCACCAAATTCTTGATTTTTTAAATCTCCCCCTCTCCCCCCCCTATGACTTTTCAGTTTTTTAGTTTCCTCCCTCTTTTTTGCTTTCCCCCCAGAAAATTCTGAAAATATCAGTTCCCCCCATATACCCATATAAATTTCTCAAATTTCAACCTGATACAAACGTAAAATTTTGCTGCAAAAGGAATACTAGACAAAATAGAACAATAATGGGTTAATGTAAACAAACATGCTTAGAAAAGCAGACTTAAAATAAGAGTCTGCTAAATCACGCGCCTTAAGCGCCTCCGCGCCCTTAAATTTTCACGCGCCCTAAATTTTCACGCTCCCTAAAAATTTTACGCGCCCTAAATTTTCACACGCTTTCATATTTTCACGCACCCTAAAATTTTCACGCACCCTAAAAATTTTCAAATTATTTATTTTATTTTATTTCTAAAAAACTTCTTAACAGTATACGATAAGATGATTGGCCCAGCGCTAGCGATAGGGCCTTTCATTTGCAATATTCCGTCCGTCCGTCCGTCCGTTGTCTGTCCGTCCGTTTTGGTAGAAACGGCGCTTAAAACCAGTAGGCGCTTAAAACCAGTAACACACTTTTTAATTTTGCCGTCTGAGAGGAAAAAGCTTGCTAAAGTCGGATACTGGCTATAAAAGATATATTTTCTGATTCCGGCTCCTTCAAAACAATTTTCAAAACAAAACAAGATGGCGGTCGAAGCGAGGAGGTTGATTCATACTTTCTTGAACATTTTCTTTGTTTTAGTGGTCAAGAGACTTTCAAACCAAAGAAATTTTGTAATTGTTTTTCTTTATAAACCTTTTTCAACATTCTGCCATATCTTATAGTCTTTGCTCAAGTTTTCATAAAGTTTTCTGAGTGAAAATTCTACCTTAGATCACTTTCATTTTTAGTTTCTTGTTTTCAAAAAGACTTTATTTTTAGGAAATAATGGCTTCTGATATAGAAATAAATAAACTGAAATGCAGCTGATGTGTAAAATTGAATAAGATTGGAACATTTTTCTTGATGCTACACAAGAAAACAGTCACTTCTGGATCTGTCGCTGTTAACAAAACAACGGTCAGCGACAGTGGGACGTGGTACCGTGAAGTCGGGTAACTTGCATCAGTGGAGACAAACATGCATAGCCCTCAAATGAATGACCTGTCTGGTCATTAAAATACAAAGTTAAATCAAAACAAAAATGGTAGAATAAAGCTGCGAGTAGGGCTGCGTAGTTCATTTGTTTTGAAATTTGAGGGCTATGCATGTTTGCCTCCACTGATGCAAGTTATTACCCGACTTCACGGTATGATTTTCAAACTCAACACATAATTGTTTCAAGTAAACTGATTCTGGAATTTCGTAATGGACACTAAAATGGAGCTCATGTGTAAATTGGAACAAGATTGGAACTTTTTCCATGATGCTACGACGCGTGAAAATGGTTATTTCTGGATCTGTCTCGTTTGACGATGGGTGGCTTGATTTTTCAAACTCGACACAGAATCATTTCAAGTAAGCTGATTTTGAAATTATGTTAATGGAGACTAAAATGCAGCTCGTGTGTAAATTTGAACAAGATTGGGACT
This sequence comes from Clytia hemisphaerica, assembly GCF_902728285.1. Classification (NCBI taxonomy): domain Eukaryota; kingdom Metazoa; phylum Cnidaria; class Hydrozoa; order Leptothecata; family Clytiidae; genus Clytia; species Clytia hemisphaerica. The sequence goes on along the minus strand of NW_027103734.1, from coordinate 1,171,298 downwards.
GTTTTCATGATTCTACACATATTAAATAAAATGGTCATTTCTGGATCTGTCGTATTAAACGGTCGGTGGCTTAATTTGTCAAACTCTTTCACCGTCTAGTTTTTTAAAGATTATTTTTCTGGTTTACGGTCTGATCCAACTAACATGCCTGCAGGGATATTTCTCCGTGCACCTAATTGGTTAAAAAGCGCCCACTCACTATATTTTTGCGGTTTTTTAAAACATTTTTCTATGGGCGCGCATAATTTATGGAAATTTTCCATCTAGGACATTTTCATTCCAACCCCCCGCTTATCAAGCTTTGAGATTTTTTCCAACCTCCCCCCGCTTATTCCAAACCCCCAAGCTATTAGGTACCAGAGAGTATTCAACCGGTTGGTTAGGAGACCATTCAATAAAATTTCAAGCGTCTAACCAATGAGAAGTACCGCGGTGATATTGAAAAGATTTTTCCTGTCTTCACTTTGACAATCTTTCTAGACTGGCTAGACAGTCAAAATGGTGGTAATACCAAATAACAAAAAAGTTGAAAATTTTGAGCTTTTTTCTTTTGTTGCAAAATACTTACTTGTGCTAAGACAATTTTTAACTTCTGAAGTTTTTGGTGTTTTGTTAGTTAGAAGGTCTTTTTGTATTCACGGATATTCAAAAACATATCGCCTGAAAAAACGCGATATTTTTCCCGGGCCTATCTCTCATAAAGTTTATTTCAAAATATAACGGCGGGTTTTCATCTTACTGTTGAAATTTCCATAATGCAATTATAATCCATCCATTTTATGTATTTCGAGCGCAGAAACGTGAATATCTTTTATTTTGGCTCCACATTTGTTTATAACGTGCGTGGTATATTTAAATAGTCTTCATTCTTGTATTACTTTATAAAAGTCATAAAAAGATCTTTTGATTATAAAAACTAATAATGGCTGCCATACTTTCATTAGGTGTGACTGACTTTAATTGCACGCTTCAGGAAAAAATCTATATAATAATACCCATACGTGTCTGAAGCCTTTTTTTACAGCGTTTAGATTTTTTTCGCTAGCAATTTTAGATTTCCGTATAACTTTTTCCGGGGGATATGTTTTAGATTCGCCTCAATATTTTTAGCCTAAAATTTTATTTTTTTTAATTTTATAATCCTTACCTCCTGATTAGTACCCATGACAAATATAAAATTTAACAATAGAGTGCAGATCCGTTATTTTTCTAAATTTGCTATATTTGGAAAACTTTCAAAGGCACCTCTACATTCTTCAGATATTCAAATGGAGTGGAAGATTATTTTCAAAATTAGAATCAGACTTCACTTTCGAAGACGGCGTGGGACGGCTATATAGCAAAAAGGCGCGTAAAAATGAAGGCGCGTAAAAATTTAGGGCGCGTAAAATTTTTAGGGCGCTTAAAAATTTTAGGGCGCGTGAAAATTTAGGGCGCACAAAATTTTTAGGGCGCGTGAAAATTTAAGGGCGCGGAGGGCGCGGAGGGCGCGGAGGCGCGCGTGATTTAACAGACTCTAAAACAACAATGAAATGAAAAATTAAAACCCTAAATAAAATCCCCCCACCAAATTTGCAAACTATAGCTAAATTGTGACGTCACTCTATTCAAGATGGCGAATTATTTTGATTCAAATAAGGTAGGAAAAGCTTCATCTAGTGTTTCATATAAGATATCTGTGTTAACACAGACTAAAAGATAAGGACCTCGTCAAGTTAGGACATACCTTTCCTTTTTGGCTTTCAAACTCTTGTATAGGTTGAAGACTTTCTTTCAAATTCTGTTGTATGGCATCATTGAGCGCTTGAAAAAAAGAGTCGATCTCCTCTTTTCTCTTAACGCGATCTTTCAAACCAAACTCGAACAGTTTCATACAAACATCGTTGAAAGTTTCTCGGTAGGTTTGTAGTAATTCTTCTACTCCAGGTAATTGTTCAAGCTTGGAAGCTTCAGCATCTTCTTCAAACATGCTTTCAAATAATAAAGATGTGTTCAGATCCTCTACAAAGGCTTCCTGCAAAATATGAAACACATCAGAGTTTGTTTTAGAACTGGCATTGATTCCGCACTTACGGTCGAACTATCCAGAAGTCCACTCGACAATCAAATCACTTTTCTGAGACCTGATTGGTTGATTTGGCTCAATTACATCATAATTTTGAGATTTAACCAATCGGATCGAGTGGGTTGTCGAGCGTACTTTCGTATATCAAACCGCAAGTAAGTTTTAAAACGCCCAAAGATACATTGTGGATTCTATAATTCTAAAAATCGTTGTTAGCTTTTTATACAAAGAATGAAAAGTTACAATAGCGTAATTTTTATAAAACATCGTAAAAAACATCGCATACGAAGATGTTATGAGTTATGATTTTAACGTTTAAATTTTTTTATCATACGGCAGGATTGAACAAAAAGAAAGCCCTTAGGGATTGATATCTGGATCTCAGCTAGATTATATTCTTTTGTTATTAATTTTCTCATGCGAATAGTGAATTTTAATAGACGTTTTCAAATCTCGAGACGATTTGAAAATTCTTTTTTGACGTCGCCTTTGGGACGAAGACGGTAAAGGAAGAGTACAATAGTTTTAAATGATATGAATCCCTCGAGAATTATAACGTCTTTTTTAACAAAAACTTACGACTACATTTCAAATTTGTGCACGTGATATTAAATCTAGATAAATCGGATAAAAATTGCTATTTGATGTTATGATTTACTTCACGTCTTTATTCAAGTCACCGTCCTAGATACTAAAGATCCCTAATTATGAGGTAAAAACGGTATAATGACAAAAAATGACAGACAGTCTACCTTGTGAATGACTCTTTGGGAATCACTTTCTTCTTGTTCGATGCGTTTGTTTTGAACGATAGCTTCATCATGGAGAAGAGCCTCAATAGAATCATGGTAGGCCTCTACTGCTTCATCTCTTTTCACGTCATCAATCAAACGGTAGTTCAGGTAAACAAGTTTCGGTAAGTGGGCGATGGTGTATTTGTAGTACTCGTCTGTCTTACAGAAAGGATTGCCACCCAATGTTAAAGTATTCAGTTTTTCAAACCTTCGTAAATACACAAGCTATGATGGAAAATAAGTAAGTAAGTCTGCGACCACAGTCTCTTTCGATAGCTATCTACCAGAAGGTAGGGGAGGCCGCCAGTCTTTCTCCCTGGATCCTTTTCTTAATTGTTGAGCATCAAGTAGAGAGGCATGAAGTATCATTTTGGGAATCTTTGGTATGAACCGGCTTACTTACTTATTGAAGGAAAATGAGTTGGTGAATACTATGAAAAAACGGATAAACGTCAAAAAATGTAATTTTTGGAATCTAGTGTCTCCACTATCAACAGTCCAGAATTATAACTGTAGCCTAACTTGCTGGTAGAGCAATAAATTCGTTGTGAAAGTAGGGAAGTTATACACTTACATCAGTCAGTGTTCCCAACTGATTGTTTCCCAGTGAAAGAATTTGAAGTTCGGTCAAAGTATCCATGTTGCCAACTGTAGTAATTTTATTGTTGTAGAATGTCAAATCACGTAACTTGGTCAGTTGATCTAGCCCTTCGATCACTTCAATATTGTTAAATGATAGGTCTACGAAAAATGAGGGTAAACTCATGTAACACCAAGACTGCAGCTAAACTTTTGTACACAGTTGAAGGGTCACATAAGTATCAGAACTATAATAAATCCTTATATAACTATAATCTATTTTCTATTTCAAACATTTAAAAACAGTGCTTACCTAGCCATTGCAAGTTGACCAGTGACCCAAGGCCGTCAATTTTTTCAATGAAATTATTATCCAATTGAAGTTTCACCAACTTTGTGAATTGCCATAAGTTGTCAATCTTTAGAATGTCTAAAGTAAATGATTCCATTGCATTTCACAAAAAAATACAAAACAAGTACTCTCGGGTACCTAATAGCCGGGGGGTTTGGAATAAGCAGGGGGGTTGGAAAAACTCTCAAAAATTAATAAGCGGGGGGGTTGGGATAAAAATGCCCTGGGTGGAAAATTTCCGAAAAGGAGGCTAATACAGCAGAATTAGGACAAAAGAGGGAACTTTCAAAAAATATTTCCCAAAAATCAATAAGCGGGGGGAGGGGGGTTGGAATAAGAATGTCCTGGGTGGAAAATTTTCGAAAAATTAATTAGCGGGCCCCCTCCCCCGGCTATTAAGTACCCGAGAGTAGTATAAAACATTTAAAATGATTTGTTAATTTTAAAGATTGGTCCTAATCCATTAACTAAACACAGCTCGTGCGAGTTATGATACAAAATGATGCGAATCAACTTTTAATCCAAAACATGATGAAAGGACTTACTCTTGAAATCCAACCTTAACTCTGACACGTCTTTGAAATCGATGCCTTCCTTCTTTGCGATTTTCCCAGCTTCACTTTTTGGACCTTGCTCTTCGACAGATAATTTGAGCAATAATTCGTCAATGACCGAAGGTTCTATAGCATCATACACTCGACTCATTTTTTTTATTATATATACATCGCTAGTGAGAAAGACAAACACAAATTATACAATGAATCAAGAGAAAAAAGTGCTAGCAATCCCACTTGTGTTCCTTTTTTTAAACTTCTAACAATATCATAAATTCAAATAAATTTTCAAGGTTGATGCCTGAGAGGTACCAAATAAAAAGACATATATTTGATATCGAAGAATTTTTTATAAGAAAAAAGGTAATTTTAATGTTATTTACAAAAATATAAAATAGATTTAATTCATAAATTTCAAAAGCCCTATTATAGCATTACAAAAAATAGCAGAAAACATTTTAACCTTGCCTATTTTAACTCGAGATGATGCTTAATAGAAAAGATAACAAAAAAATTACAGTAAGAATGCATTTTATTTTATGACAAATCAACGACAAAATCAAGCTTGTAAAACGATAATATGTAAGAAATTATCGGGGTAACTCAAATGTTCACTCATCCATTGGACAGGTGTCACCAGAGGTGGTGTCAAACCTTGAACCAAAATTTTCCATCCATGAGCCAATTCTGTTTTGTTGTTTTCGTTTGCCATCACGTAGGGAATACAATGATGAAGCAGTTCACCAAAAGTATGAAGTTCAGATTGATCTGATACTGTTTTGAATAGCTTCTGCAACATTGTACCATCTGATAAATGAATACGCAGCGGGACGTAACGAAATGGTTCACTATTGACCCTTTCCATCAGCCTTTTGTTGACAGACCAGAATTGATCAAACTTATCATTGGAAAGACCAAGCCATAATTGTTTGTGATCATTTTTCTTCATACTATTCATGACATAAGAACGGTGCTTTAAACTATCTGCTTCCTTGACTGCTGACATATAATTGGCCTCTACAGTTTCACGCCCATCACATTTCAAAATCTCTTTTTCTGGGAATCTCTTAAAATGAACAGTAATGTTCCAGGGAAGTGTTTCTGGACCATAAAGGTCAAATAAAGCTCCGATGGGAAGATGCCATTTTAAAGGTTGGCCATCAAACTCAAGCCACATGTCATCAATATTGTCTTGGTTGCTAGCCTTTTGGAAATGACGAAAAACCTTGTCAGTCACAAGGGGAAAATAGGTCATACGTGGAACTAAAAGATAGCATGGCTCTGGTGGTTCAACTGTTGTGACGTCATCAGGGCTGAGGCTAAAACATACAGGAAGTCTCCCTTCCCATATTTCTCGTAAAACCTCTTTATCATCTGCCATTTTCTAGATTGATTTAATATACTAAAATGAAGATGGATAAATGAAAAACAATGAAAAGTTTGCTCAAAAACCATAAATTCAAACAGATCTTTAGGAGGAAAAATTTCAAACATTATCAGTATTATCGGACCAGTGATATTCGAATTTAGAAGTTTATTACGATTCAATAGATTCATCTAGCATCATCAGACAAGGTGAAAGATGTCTTCTCCACTAGTGGCAGCTAAACCTTCTTTATTATATAAATGTAGTTTCCGAACAAGGTGTGAATCTTAAAATAAACTTCTCTCCACACTTTCTCCGCTCCTTATATCACGACTTACTAGTTCTATTCTATTGAATTATCACATAATACATTACGTACATTTTCGTGATTTGATACTTCTTTATTTACTGTAATGACTCGCAAACTAATTACATTTTTCCAGAATCATTAAAACTACAAAGATCTCAATAATCCCAAAGAAAATGAATACAAACAAGACAACAAAAGTAAAAATTTTGCCAATTTTGTTAAAAAAATCTTATTTACTAAATGATTATATAAAACATAAAATTGACTGCCAAGAGTAATGAACAAATAATAAACAAATAATGCTTTACTAGAAAAAAAGGTAACCTATCAATCAGGCTCTAAAGCTCTAAAACAGCATCTAATGGGGGGGGGGGGGGGTTTCAAGGGGTACTGAATACCAAATACCGGCAATTTTTTCACAAACTACCGGAATACTGGACACAATTAACTCTAAATATATACTGTCACCGAAAATTTTTACATTTCATTTTGGGCCTATTTTGTGAGGAAAGGTATTTTAACTGCAAGAGTTGTTGATGAAATAAGAACTAAAGGATACCCTGTTGAAAACATCATTTTCAACTGTTAAGCTCAGTATATCAGACAAACGATCTAATTTCCAAAACCCAAGTGCAAATATAAATGCCCTCAAATAAGACAGGCTACGTAAGTTGGTCTAATGTCGACATCCCTCTCTATCTTTAATTTCGACACCCTTTTTTCTGTATTTAAAAATAGGAATAATAGGAAGCACTGATAGACTAAAGATTTTTTCCACTCTGTTTGCTAAGCAAACAAAAATAGTTCATGGTTTCAGCCCACTTTTCAGGTGCCCCCATTGAAGCATGGTGCCCCAGACGAGTTAGGTCCCCTTGAGAAATTGCTTTGAGTTAGGTACCCCCATTCAGCCGATAATTTTTTTGAATTGACACTTTTTGTTCTTTTGTATACCAGAAGATTGTAATCAGTTATAAGTGTGAGTGTTAAACAGTTAAACAGAGCCAAAAACACAACTTGCTGTCATGTTTGCTTACTCTTATCCTGAGGTTTTAGCTTCTCTATGCTAGCATGAGAAGCGCACTTGTATGAGAAAAGCTTTGTTTTTATGCTATAAAGATGGCGGCTATAAAGACTTTTTGATAAATAACGAGATTGCTCACGGGAATTTTTGACCCGCATTTTGCGCGATCGTATTTGATCGCCTGCGCGTGTACGCTCTGTGAATTCTGTCTGCTGTATATGGGTACTGTATGCAAGAAAAAGCTCCTTTTTCAGTCTTTTGAGACTTTAAACAAGATTGGAGAGTGTCCTTACCCCCTAGATGGAATTTCTAATTTTATAGGCACTAGCAGGGTTTACAGTCCGTTTGCTACAGTCCCCTTACAGAATTGGAATAAGTATCAAGAAGAGTCACTCTTCAACTAAAGAGTCCTGAAAATCTCGATGAGTGATCGGCTCCCGCATGTTCGAAACGATCTAAAATCATTTGTTTAAGAAGTTAATACCTTGACATGGTAAATAAAATTATACAGGTCATGGCAAATAAAGATATGGTACTCTTAATCATTGATTTTCATTTAACTACTTCTCACAGCGGCCAAGTGGATAAGATGACATGATTCAGAAAATTGTTTTTGAGAGTTCGAATCCTATACGGTGCGTTGAAGTTAGTGTTATTTTGTCAGCATTGACAAAACTTTTCTGGTTTTATGAGCTCGTATTGATATATTTCTGTTATAATTTTAGTAGTGTCACCTCAGCATGGTTTCTGCCCCCCCCCCTTAAAATAAGGGGGGGTCAAAAAATTGCCTTTTAAAAAAGGGGGGATTTTTGTCATTTTTTTAAGGGGGGATTCTTTATCAAGGGCTGCAAGAATCTATCAAAATAAGAAAAAAGGGGGGACTAAAATATTTGGTTTTATTGATAATAATTTTATTTGTCTAATAATATCTTCTTTCCCGTTTTTGTGCTCACAATCTCATGCCCACTATTTTGCAGACCATGCTATATTGAAAGTTATGTACATTAGAATGATCTTTGGCATTAATGATCTTTGACATTTTCAGCTCTGTCACATACAAAATCAATGTCATAAGCATGAAATCTTACTTTGTGTTTTACAGTCTAAATTCTCTACTTGGGAAGACCACTTACTCGACCTAACTTAAACTAGGACTACAATCAGAAAACATTCCCAGTTCAAATCTAATGATAAAGATAATTTACAAGGCCTAAGATATGAACAAAACACAACTGTTGTACCAGGTACTGCATCTTTTGTTTGGTTTTATTCATAAAAAGTTTTATTTGTATCATTTGATTATAGGATCCAGTTTATTTTCAATGATTTCTTTTTATTGAATTTTATTTAGTTAGATATCATTATGTACCTAATATAATGTTGATGGCATTGATATCAAACCAATCGTTGTACTTTGTTATTGTCAAAGTCTAAAAATTAAAAATCTGAGGGGGATTCCTCTTTTTTTTTCATTTTAAGTGGGGACATTCTAACAATGGGTACCAGTAATTTTTGTTCGATTTAAGGGGAGAATTTTCTTTACTTTTAAGGGTAAAATTGCATTTTAAGGGGGGACTGAAAAAGTAGGCAGAAACCATGCCTCAATGCAGTTTGACTCAAGTACAGTATTTCAAAATGGATCAGGTTGGTTAGCGTGATGAGAGTCAAAGAGTCATGCCTTTCCCTTCTCTTGAAAAACCAGTATTCCAAAACTTTTAACTAAAAAAAATGCATAAAAATTGACTTTTGTCTTTTTTTATTATCTTACAAACACTTTTTTCAGAACCACAAGTGAAAAGAAAAGCAAAACTGAAAGAAAATGCTGCTAAAAAATGATTGACAGGTCTAAAAGATGATTGACAGATGTGGGATTGCTCGCGCGGGTTAGAAATTCCCGTGAGCAATCTCGTTATTTATCAGAATGTATAAAAACAATCACATTTGAAAAATATAGCAAAAGATGACGTGATGGGAAACAAAAGAAACAAGAGAATCGAATGGGGAAACTGGGTGCTGGGGTAAAAAAACTGAATAATTTGAAAATTTTGATATTCAATTTAAAAAATATACACACCCCAAAGAGCCTCCATCAAAACAGCTAGGGGGAACCCGAAAAAAATTTTTGTTTCCAGTCCACCGGCCGGATGAAAATTTACTTTGTCGTCACCCAACCACATTTTTTTTCGTACATCATTGTTAGGGTTAGGGTTAGTTTGTTTGTTTGAAAAACTTTGATTTATCACACGTGATATTTTATATTCTGCTGTAAAATGCACGCCTAGAAATCATTTGGAATGAAGGTTTTATCCTGATCATTGTTATAGAAATGAAATTTTATTCATCTCAAACTAAACCATGCATTGTTTTTGTTAATTCTTGCTTGCAACTCAACTTTTAAGAACCTTTTTTTTTAAATATACTTGGTTTTTATAGAAGAATCATGCTCTGATTTGTGAGTAAAACAAATAGAAACATTCACAAAGTGGGGAATTTTCAGTAAGTAAACAGCTTTGTTTTTATAAAAGGAATTATGCTGACTTGTGAGTAAAATAAAAAGAAACATTCATAAAGTGAGGATTTAAAAAATTGGGGAAATGTCTCTCTCACTACTTTTTTCTCAAAAAAGTTCCCTTCATATCCCTTCGTAATCACAGTTTGGAGCCTTTAGCAATTGAAGAAGTTGACGTCAAATACAAAACTGAACGGTTGTCGTCTGAAAAATGCACAAAGATGGCGGAAAAAATTCAAGAAAATAATCAAAAATCACCATCAATAAACGACTTTTGCAGCCCGTCAAAGTGCATCATAAATGAAGAAAACGCACTAAAAGATACCCTACAATGCAGGAAGTGCCACCGTTTAGTCCATTATCTTTGTACAGAACTGCCACTTTACCAGATCCAGATATGCTTCTCATACAAATCAAGAAGTTTCCAGTGTCAAAACTGTACCAAAATCGCGCCACAGGTAATGGAAAGGTATAATTCAAATGAAACATCAAAAATTGAAGGATTCAAAAACGAAATCAAAGCCTGTGAGAATATAATGAAAAGGCAGGACGAAGAAATAAACCATTTGAAAGCACAAGACGTCAATGTTATGGTCAACGAAATGAAAGAAACTATGGACACCAGAATAACCACGCTTGAAAAGAAGATTGAAAGCATCATCGAAAAGAAAGTAGAGAAAAGACCACCAATGAGCTACGCTAAAATCACGTCCAAACACATCGAGAAAAACATTGGAGATGCGATTCGAAAAGAAAAACAGGAGGAGCAGCTGATTCGATCTACAGCACGCAACCTAATTTTTCATGGGATTGATGAATCGACAGATGAAACTGAAGAAGAAACAAAAATCGAGGACGAAGAATTTATCCATGATAAAATTATTGGTCAGCGGCTCCATCTGAGGAATATAAAGATTACCGAGACGCAGCGGATCGGGAAATTTACGAAAGAAAGAGAAGATAAAGCGAGATACCGACCAATTAAAGTCACATTTACGAACGAAGAGGACAAGAACACAGTGTTGCAAGCAATAACAAAAGAAAAACGCTTTCCTTACCGAGTGACAGAGGACTTGACCAAAAATGAAAGACAGATAATCAAAGAATGGTGTAAGGAAGCCGAAAAAATGAATGCTAAAATCAAGGGAGACAACACAAAATGGAAAGTCCGGGGGAGCCCGCGAAAAAAACTCTATTTCAAAAAGATCATTGTAAAAAGTACGAGCGGTTTATAGAGGCCCATGTGTCTTCACGGTGGCCTGCAAACCTGTAAAGCTTTATTATATTATATAAGATAAATATTCCAAATGAAAGAGAGTGTCCAGTTCTTAGAGATATTGTAACACAATTGAAAATATAAACGATGAAAATTAAGTATTTAAGAATAATCGCACACCTAGAAGACCACTATAAATCAAAATCTAGGCGTGCAATGATCACGTGAATTTTTCTTATGCCAAAGCCTGTATTTATGTCAAGTTACTACAGATTTAAGGTAAAGAAGACCATCATTTTAACTTCTATTATTTTGCGGCCGGCCGGGTGAGTGTTGTTTTCGTCATCGGTGGACCGGAAACAAAAATTTTTTTCGGGTTCGCCTAGGTACCCCCAATTAATAGGTAACCCCAAAGAATTGCAAAATATTAGCCCCCAACCCCTAACCTGGCCTAGGTGCCCTTTAGATTTCTTGGGGGGGGGGGGCTGAAACTATGTAGTTTCCATCATATCAGCGATCCTGACCCTCCTATTATTCCTTTCGCTAAAGAAGGATGTCGAAATCAGAAGCGAAGAGGGCTGTGTCGGCATTGTATTAATTGTACCAAAACTTACAGTATACCGTAGGTCGGGGAAACTTCGGACAGATTTTCAAGTTTTTTCTTTATTTCTCCTGGAATATGAAAAAAAGATCAACCAAACTTACTGTACATAACATTTGTGTTATTGTCTTTCAGAAAACAAACGTTACAAGTAAATCCGCCAGGTCATTATGAAAGAAACACCATCTCAAGTTCAGAAAGGTTAACTTCGTAAAATGTTAAACTTCGGAATGAATTGCCGTCACTGCAACGATCTACCATCATGACTGGATGCTGCGCCATTTCAAAACAAAAACATTGAATTTGAAGTGCTATTTGTTGAAAAATACCAAGAGACAAATTCGTGTGAGCCGAGAAATTAACGACATAAAGATACGAATTGCGTTTAAATTGGTCATTAATTTTCTGGGCGTGCGATGGAAGTGTGAATAATAAAACTCGTCAACCGATCATTAGTTTTTGCACGTAACTTTTTATGGACGCTAAAAATGATGAGAGCGGGTCTTCCTCAGAGTAAATTGGTGAAACAAACATGTTTTATAAGAACTTTTTCAATTAGACTGTCTCCTTTCCTTATGTTATTATCATATCGTTATATTTCATTAGATATTTTTCTTATTTTTCGCGGGACCATCGGATCCTAAGTTCTGGGTATTATTTTTTTTCGGAAGCACATAAACTTTCCGGTTTTCAAATAAAGATAACAACCCTTGTGTCAACTCGCGCTCCACTTGAAAAATTGGGCCGTGAGATTTCGTACCCGGTGTGGAAACATCTTTTTTCAATTTCAACCTCATTAGGAACTTGAAAAAAAACATTTCAAACGACCCCAACAGAATTTATGAGAGAACAATAGAATTCAAATCCAATTTCGATAGAAAATTTCAACCCTGTTGTTTTGCCTGAAGTTCCACCGGGGCTGTGTGAAACATGGGTGTTATAGACATATAAGCGAGAGAGCTAAATGTTCATCGTGAAAAAACTGTTTCAAATTTTATTTTTCGCAATATGAGAGTTCAGTTTTGATTCCTGTATTTATCCAATAATAGGGGCTGTAGCGTACTTTAAATACATGTACTTTAGTAGTTCCTATGAAATCAGAATCAAATCAGCAAAAAGCTATCACTGTGGACAAATAGGTGTTTTATACAAGTATCAAGTGAAATTCAATGTTTGCTAAAAATATCGTTTTAAATAACTTGAGTTACTGTAGACGTAGTAGACTACAATTTTGAATTAGATGATTGTTCGACGACAGCACCAACGATGTACCAGATGGATCGGATGATGTGCGAGGAAGTTAGCACGATCAAGATCATGGTCAAAAATAATAATTCATGTCTTAGAAGTGAAAGAAATTGGAACAAAACGCGTACTGTAAATCGCGAATTAAATACGAATTAAATATTTTGTTACCAGTGGGACTACGGGTCGTACGGGTGGTTCACAAGTTCGTCGATGCAGGTTTCATAGATTAGATCAAAAAGAGAGCAAAAGAAATAAATGCAAAATACCTACCGAGTAAGTAAAAACATAACTTCAATGGTAGAAACATAATATTGTATCTAATTCTGTTTCATTACCGCTGTATATAAATGTCTTACCCCTCGTCTTACCCTACTTTAAATAAGACACCCCTATCTTACAGCGGCCCCGGTGGAATTTTTTCCAACAAAGCGGATAAAAATTTCCATCACAGGCATTTAGTGGAAAGTGGAAACACCCCTGTCTCAACTACCGAGATGATAAAAATGTTTAACCAACTAGCTATCGTTAAGGGGCTGAATGATAATAACTTAGGAGTACTTTTCACATCAAAGCCACAATAGACAAATTATCCTTATTTTGGAGAAATTCGACACCTGGATCTGGTGAAATCACTGATCACTTTAGGCGTACAAACGAGCACAAAGTTTTGCGAGACTGAAAGAGCGCAAAGTTTAAGACAAACTTTCACGAATCGTTGAATTTAAAATTTTTACACAAAGAATGGCTTATTAAAGGGACAAATACTTCTTGGATTGGCTTGAAACATTTGTCTTTTGACTTTTTAGTCTTTTAGCAGGCTAAAAAGTGTCATAAAAGTTACATTTTATTCAAAGTTTGAAGTTTTACAGATTTTCTATTTTGTCAAGAATATTTCGCAAGCATAAACTTTCGCGAATGGCCCTTCCTAGAATTTTTAAAGACATTTACTGTCGTGAAAAGGGCCGAAAATTGCGAAAGTTTCTGCCCGCGAAAGTTTCTACGCCTAAAGTAGTCTATGTGAATTTTATATTTATTACAGCTTTTTACAGATTTTCTATTTTGTCAAAAATATTTCGTCTGCATAAACTTTCGCGAATGGCCTGAAAGAGAAATTTCAAAGACATCAAATCTCGCGAAAAGACCAAATTCGCGAAAAGTGCAAAAGTTTCTGCTCGCTAAAGTTTATAAGCCTAAAGTAGGTCATAAAAGAAAGAAAGAGATTCTACGGAATACCACAATGCAAAATCAATCTTTGAGACAGGGCTGTATGGCGAGACAATATTTTCAGTAGACATGCACTATTGTCACAGCACCATGGAAAGAGCATGACAAACTCCAGGGGATTAAGGCGGGGTCAAAATGCTTGCAACGTTACAAATCAATTTCAGAAGCTCATTTTGGGCTCAAACGAAGCGTATGACTAAGTAGAATAAGATTCAGTCTAGGCAGATGTTTTTTCATTTTGAAATTTTGCGTAATTCGCAAAAATCTTCAATTTTGCGCTATTTTGATGACGTCATAACAATTGAAATTCCAATAACTTTTGATAGAATTATCAGAATAATTTCAAATTTTTACCTAAGATGCATATTATTAATGTTTTCAGAATTAGACAAAAATTTCATCGAAATTTGATGACGTCATCACTTTTCGGCCAAAAAACTAAAATCGTTGAAAAATGCTGACGTCATCAAGATTTTAAAATTTTTTTGAAATCTTTTGAAAATTTACCTCGGAATGCATCTTTGGTGAAAATTTGAAATTATTTTGACGATTCTATCAAAAGTTATTGGAATTTCAATTTTTATGACGTCATTAAAATATCGCAAAATTGAAAATTTTTGCGAATTACGCAAAATTTCTAGATAAAAAAACATCTGCCTAGACTGGATCTTATTTTACTTGGTTATACGCTTCGTTTGAGCCTAAAATGAGCTTATTAAAATGATTTGTAACGTTGCAAGAATTTTGACCTCCACGGACCCGCCTTATTCCCCTGGAGAATACGTGTTCAGGCTCTTTAATTAGTTACGATAATTTCATATTTGACTCATTAGAATTTTCATCCAACATATCATGTGGATCAGATGGTGACTTACAAGCAAGCATTTTCCAAGAATTGTTTGACATATTCTAATGTAATGTTCTAATAAAGAAAATCCACCATCATCGACTTCTAATAAAAATAGGGTTTTCCCTTTACCTTACTTTATAAAAAATAGAGCACCAAATTATCTGCACGTTTATCATCAATGTCTGGTGACGTCAGAACAAAGTTCTTATAATTGCTTCGAAATCACTTTATGTTTCTCTTGGGATTCGCTTAAAGAAGATCTTTCTCGGCTGACGGTAAAGCCATTTTCGCAGCGACTTTCTCGGCGAATTTATGGAGAAACTTTGATGAGTTATTGAAGATTGAGGAATGCATATTTTTAGCCCAAATAACTTTTAACGTGACATTCAATGTCTCCTCGTTTCATCACGTAAATAAAATTATGAGGTCGCTGCCTTAGATATCCAACAAATCTCTTTACAATGGAAGATGGTAAAATATCGCGGTTTTCTTCAATTTCTTCTTCGTTCTTCTTTCGGCGTTCCGTCGCTTGATATGTATCGTCGAGTGTACTTCATTTCTGAACTGTGAAAGAAAAAAGTACGATAAAATGTTAAATCCTCGCGAAGTAATCACTTGTTAAAGATTTTAGTCCGAAGTTTCCTTCATTCCGAAGTTTCCCCGACCTACGGTAGTTCCTTTGTTTTGAAATTTTGCTGCTTTGATTGGTCATTCATTTGAGGGCTATGCATGTTAGCCTCCACTGATGCAAGTTACACGTTTTGTTTTTTTAAGAAACACACTTTTAAAAAACATGAGGCTAAGAATGCCAGGACCGCACCAGAGTTAATGAACACTGGACACGCGAAATGTCCGGTGTCGGAGAAGGATATTTTTCACACCGGATAATCAAAACATGACCAGTCCGGTGCATCTGGTGTTTCTTAATATATATGTTGTTTCATAAATATCCGGCGTCCAAAATTCCCTGTATGCAACACAGTCTGACACCGGACTTATTGCGTCCGGTGTAGCAAAAGGATATTTTTTTGCCACCAGACAAATACACCGTTTGACAGGCTGAAAACGCCGGACGGCCCGGCAATCGTCCTTACGGGAAGGCCCCGCAGCGTACCTTTCGCGGCCCGTAGCCCGGCAACCGGTGACAGTGCCCCCACCAGACAATCCGGTGCGTCGGTAGATTAGTCAATTAGACTATTGCATTATCGGCATGCATCCTTTAAGCTTGACAAAGTTTGGAAACATGTAAGAAACATTTAAGGCTCAAAAGGCCGATTTCTTAAGGAACATTGAGGCTGCTTGGTAGAACTAAAAAAAAACGTGTACCTGGCTGATCTCTCGGTAGCTCGGTAGCAATAATTTTTAGTGGTTTATCAGTTTTTGATACAAACAAAAACAATCGAAAATGCAAAAACAATCCTGAACAATCCAAGACAATGCACATAATCAACTTACCATAAAATATCATAAGAAGTTAAACACAGTCATAACCAATAACAACCTGATGATCGGAGCGAGTGAGTTGGGTTTTATTTGATTGAGAGGTCAGCAAAAAAGTTGTTGTGTACAGCCATGTCAGGAACCGTCTCTAAAATCAAGCAACGTCTGTAGCACTATACTCTGTATCAGAGTCTAGGATATAGCAGCTTTATAAATGCATACGTTTCTCGACTTCATAACGTCTGACGTTTTATTTGGAATAAATACCTGTCAGTCAGGGATATGTTCAAATTAGTCTATTATTGGTTATTTAGGCTATACAGTCAAGAACACCTTCAAATTAGCCTATCATAGGCTATTTAGCCGAAAATCGATAAAAACCTCGATTTGTACTCGTAATCGTATGGTTTGGAGTGCAATTAACGATTAATCACGAGTAACAAAGGAGAAAATAGTAATTTGCACGAGTCCGAAGGACGAGTGCAAATTACGGTATTTTCTCCTTTGTTACGATAATATAATATCTTTTGTTTCAAAAGAAAACATTGTAGTGTAATTTTTCTTTGTTTTTAATAGAAGCTATTGTAACGTAAAATTTCTTTGTTCTTTTTATATTGAAGAAAAAAAATGTCTTTGTTTTTTATTATATAGTAAAAAAAATTGTCTGACACAGGACTTGGGAGAGAAATAAGGGGACAAAAGTGTCCCCCCGCCAAAGAGTGCAAAAAGTGGTAATAGTGCAATTAATGATTAATCGCACTCCTCTAAACCAATCAGATTCGAGTAATTTTGCACAGCTGACGATTACTGACGAAATATAAATAGTCGCGTCTTCTCTAAGGAATACATGGTTTCTCATTTTCAGAGAAATGCTCATGACAAATTTTGACATTGGGTCAATTTTGGTTTAGGAAATATTCCACTTTTTGGTACTGCGCATGCGTGCGCATGCGCAGGGTAAGAAAATCGGGCTTTTTGTCGATTCAGCAGGACTTCATTATCAGAAAATTAGCCTATAATCGGTTAGTTAGCCGATGGCTATTAAATTTATTTATATTTTTGTTTCCAAAATTGAATGCTATGTCAGTTTAAGTGAAAAAGATTCTTTTGGCTTTGGGCAATGAAGTAATGGTGAAAAATCCCGGGGGGGGGGTACTAGGGTTGGTGAATGAGGGATGTGCGGACGGGACCTCCGAAAACCGACCCTTAGAGAGACCAAATTTTAGTGAAAAAGTGACCCTTAGTGAGACTTTTTCGAAAAATTTTCTCTGATTTTGAAAAATTTCCTACCCTTAGCCTTAGTGAGACTTTTTTGTAATTTTTTCCCTCAAAATCAAAATTTTTTTCTAAAAATCGTGATTTTTCCCACCCTTAGAGAGACTACTTTGAAATTTCCTGATTTTTGTAACCCTTAGAGAGACTTTGATAGGTGACAAACCCGACCCTTACCGTCCGCACATACCCAGCACCTATTTTTGTCTAAGTAACCCCACCCACGGGTGAAAAATAGACGCGACTATTTATATTTCGTCAGAAATCGAGGTTTATATCGATTTTCGGCTAAATAGCCTATATAAAATAGTCTAAATAGCCTATGATAGGCTAATCAGCCTATGATAGGCTAATTTGAAGGTGTTCTTGACTGCTATATCGTGCCGATATAAGACCTGACGACCATGCTTTCGAAAAGAGTTATCACGATCGGCAGAAAGATCACGTGCACAAACAACAAAATTATTAGGATGGCGATTCCGACAGCTATAACTTGTGATATTTCCTCTACAACAATGGATGCCATAGATTTGACAACAGTCGACAAAGCTATTAAAGAAATCTCCTGGTCCCAAGGAATAAAGGATCTGGTAGACTCCCTGCATAATGTCGATGGTATAGTAAAGTTGTTTTGGTTTTCCTGTTACTATGTTCCCATCCTCATTCTTCTTTCTATTTCCACTTCCATTTATCTTCCTATTCCCATTATTGTGTTCTTTTCCTCCACTTATGCTTTCCAATTTTGCTCTCCTCCCCATTACGCTTCCATTCTGCCTCACAAAAATGCAGGAGAGCTCCAATTCGGGAAAATTTTCCCCGATAATCCAATTTTTCCAAATCGGAAAATCAGCAGATCGGGGGAATTTTCCTACAAAATCTGATTTTATCAGGATTTTTTTCGGGAAATTGGGGAAATCAGAGAAAATTTACGTCCCGATTTTCCAAAATCAGGAAATCTTGTCATTCCGTTTTATCTTTTTTCAGGAAATCGGAAATTTTTTGGAAATGCGGGAGATGTGGGAGAAAATCCTGAAAATGCGGGAGATGATCCTGAAAATGCGGGAGATTTGATTGCGGGAGTCTCTCGCCCAATGAGAGAGAGTTGACACCTATGAGACGTGTCCCTCATCCCTGTTCCTGTTCAAACACGTGTTCCTGTTCCCATAGATGTTCCTGTTCCCATATGTTATATACATGTTCCTATTCCAATACATCTTCAAGTTCCCATTTGTATTTCCGTTCCCATTTGTGTTCCTGTTTGCATTTGTGTTCCTGTCCCCGTACGTATTCCACATATTTGGGAAAGGAAGCACAAATGGGAACAGGAACACAAATAGGGAGGAGAGTGAGATGGGAAGCATAATTGGAGGATAAGAACATAAATCGCAACCTTCATTTCAAAAAGCCCAAGTCCACTTACCCCTCAATTTCAAAAAGATCTAAGTCCATTTATATGAAAATAAGTTTTTTTGTATTTTCTGTATCTATGAGTCATTAGCTTTCTTTTGATACGTATAATATAAAGATTTCATGCTTAAAAAGGCCTTCAAATTTTTTGATGAACAATTGTGGACTAAAGGTCTGTAGACTTTTCAAAAATTCAACAATACAGAGTGCCAAGAAAAGCCCTTTGACACTTGGGAAATTCCCCAAATGAACCACAAGTGATTATTTGGCAGAAGACACCTAAAAGCTTGCTAGCAGTCCTTGTGAATTTTGGACTTGCAAATGACTGAAAATGGGTGAACTTCAGCCACACAGGTGGTGGGTGCACCAGAGAGCTCTGAAAAGTTGTTTATAATACACCTTTCTCTTTCTTCTCTGTTTCATATAAAAAGTCACCAAAATTTCGAGTAAACAAACCATTCCATTGGCTTAAAGCAAAAACACAAACAAAAAAATGTGCAGAGTGAGAAAAGTGTGCTTTCTGTGCTCTTACCCTTATTCTTGCTTTTTATATGAAGCAGCTAACCTTAAAAAGGTGCATTGATTAAACAATCTCAAATATGTTCTATAATAGATGTCTTCTCGAAAAAGTTGAAGAGCAAAACTCACTGAACCTTCAATCTTCAATCTCAGACAAAAAATAGCCTGATGACTTTGCAAAAATTAATTTCCTTCAATGTCGAGTGGATTTGGATTCTGGCATTGTCATCCAAACTCTCCAAATCCAATAAAACAACACCGGCCCTGGTAAAGATGGGTTTTCAGATCATGGACCTAAGTCCATCAAAAAAGAAAACTTATTTTAAAAAGGCCTAGTTCATTTAGGTCTCAGCCCATATTAAGATAAAGAGTAGATGGCCTAAGTCTTTCAAAGAATCTAGTTCACATTAAAAGGACCTAAATGGATCAAAACAGTATTGTATGGCAGGTTTTCAGTTTTCAATGTATTTTGGTCAATTTCTATGGCCTTGGTTATATACTGTATATTCTCAAAGTTTGTGTTTTTTTAAGATCTATTCAATTATTAGCAATTTTGTTTGAAGAAAAAAGGTTTTATGTGAAACAAAACATTCATGATTCTCTATGATGTTTTCATAACTTATTTAGAAATTTTGTTTGAAGCTTAAAAAGTTGTTGGATTTTGTGTGATGTTTCCTTTGCTTTTAACAAAAAAAAAACAAACATGTTCTCTGTTTCAAATGATTGATTTCGGTTCAGATCTTTGGAATTTTGTGTTTGAAATGTATATGTTTCCCTTTTTAAGGGGGTCTGTGCCTTATTTTTCCAAGGGGTTCTCGAACATTACCATAGGGGTTTATTTAATTAAGGTTTCAAGGCCAGGGGCTATTCCAAACTAGAATACTTTAAATCAGGAATCCAACAGTGCCAGACAATTTCAAAAAGTATAAAAAGAAGCATAACCCAAAAATAACCATTTCCTTGGATTTTTAAATAAAAAACAACAAGAAAATAGAGTCGATGTTGTAGGAATATTTCGACGATCTTTATCATCTATTTTTGTTTTTGTCTATCAGACATCGCTGAATACTGTCTGTATTAGGTTATGCCATATCTTCCTTTCTTTGGAATGTAAAACTCCTACTCTTCTGGATATGCGCACTGCTCCTGTTTTGAGAAATATTCTCTGTTTACATCCCATCTGACGAGGTTTAACAAAACCTAAGCCAATCGGTTGTGTTTTAAACATTCTTTATTTCAAATCTCTATTGAATCTCTTTTGTTAATCCTGTTAATAGGCGAATTCTCGTCTTGAGTCACTTTGGTCGCCTAAAGCAGTGCCTATAGACCAATATTAAATTTTGGAGTATATCATGGCCTACTAAAAATTTTTATTTATTTATTTTTAGTAGGCCATGAGTTTATCTGCATACACTTTGTTCGACTTGCAGAATCATGCAAAAATAATGATTAAACAAAAGAAACAGTCCAGAAGTTCACCAGCTGACCTGTTCTACTTTCTGCATACTTTCTTTTTTTGTCAAATATCAATGTCTTCAGGTTCTTTTGCTGTTGTTTCTTGTGAGAGGGTGAAAGACTGAAAACAAAATGAAAGACATGGAAGTTGAAGAAACTGTCAATGAAGAAGAACTTAATAATGAAACTTCGTGGTCAGAGAAAATGCTAAAACTGACCAAATCTATTCATTCTTTCAACAGCCAAGGTATATAATTGTAATTCCTCACGAAAAATCTTTTCCTTCTTGTTAAAAAGATGCTTTTCTATTTCAAACGTCAGGTTTTCATTTAGATCTTTACCTTATCTTTTGCAATATGACAGCTATCAGTCAGTTTTATTGTGAAAATTGATCAAAACTAGTCAAAGCTCTTCTCATCGCAGTAAGCAGGCGAACTTCAATATGGTACTTTGTTTTTCAAAAAAAAATGTACAAGTTTAAATTAACATTGTGAGAAAAATAGAAATATTATATATCTAAACTTTTCACCATCAGAAAGAAGAAAGGCCAACTTAAATTTTGAGCTGTCATATCTTAAATTTGCTTCACGTGTTAGTTTAAGGTTTTAATTGCTGTAATTAGGATATTTCGATTTTAACGATTCTTTTTTGCGGTTTTTTGTAAGCTTGATTTTCATTCTTTTTCGAAAGGGAATATTTTCGAACTTTCTTTATAACTTTTAAACACTTGAAGCAAATTAAATAAAGTATGATAGCTCCAAATTCAATTTAGTCTTTCCTCCTTCGAATGGCGAAATATTTGGATTTATAACATTTTTAGTTTTCTCAGGTTTTCTCACAAACTAACTAGAAACTTGTACACTTTTTTCTGAAACACCCGTTGTTTTGAGATTATAGGCTTTTGCTATAAAAGGTACTTTTCCGTCTGAGACCACTGTACAGTTATTTCTGTCATCTTGGATACTAATAACAAATTGGTCTTTCTAATTTCAGCAAACTATGATGATGGTATCTCTCTAAATTGTACTCCTTATTGAAACCCCTCCCTTTCCTGACCTTTTCCTGACCCAAAATAACTGTTTCAATTTTGATGATTAATTCCTAGCAGCCCCTTTTATCCCTTATTTATGGAATGCCTTATTTATGGAATGCCTTATTTATGGAATGAGAAAGAAAGAAATCCAAGGTGTATGTAACTTTTCATTTTGTATTTGCTGAAAATTGTTTCATTTTAACACTACCAAGGAAAAGTCGAATTTTTATACTCTCCAGATCTTTTAGACTTTTTAAAGGCATTGTCCATACTGCTCCAAATTGTACGTAAGTTATTATTATTTTTTTAGAATCAAAGGATTATGTTCCATTTCTCTTGAACGATGCGCAAATCGGTTTGGTATCTCCAGAGGTGATCAAAGAAATGTCTAAACAAAAGGCTATTTTCATCATTGCGAAGGATTTGCTCACCGGAAAAACAAAATTTACCACAATGGCGCTGTCACTCAAGGACAGGGAAGAACGTTCTACGAAGTTAGCCTGTTTCTTACGGGACCTAAAGGACAGAGATGTGTTCCCAACCTTACGGGGTTGGAGAAATGAGGTAATCATATTTTCCACTCTAATCATGAATTGCACAACCTTTAGCCAAACTAATTTTGTATCTTCTATCTTTACTTTATTAAATAAAGACCTTATACAGGACGCCTTTTTGACACGAAAAACAAACCCATATTCTAAGTTGATAAGTATTTGATAGGGAAAAAGATTAGGTTCGAATAGCTAGAGGATCCCTTACCTTATCGGTTAATTATTTCAAATTGAAGCAAGATTGATTAGGATTTTCTTCTCTCATAAGATTGCCCGCGAAATAGCCGAAAGCCCACCATATAGCAGAGATAAGTGACGTCTTTCCGATACAAATCATTTGAGTAGGATCCGTTCTAATAAATGGGTTCGTACGTAAAATTAGCCACAAATGGTATTATAAGAGGATGATGGTCTGTTCACTGTAGTGAGGGATATGAATCTATAAAACAATAAACTCATCTCTCAATCTTAGACATACGAGGTCAAAGAAAGTTTCAATTCCGAAGTTCTACTCGATGTAGAAAGATCAGCTTGCTGTGAGTGAATGACTTGTTTTATTATTAACCATTGAAAGAATGTAAAATCATCTTTAACCAAGGAACACAACTTATCTTTGCCGATGGTCCGTTCCTTTTTACACAGTACAAGAACTCTTTTCGGAAATCGAAAATTTGATCTGCACATACTCGTAGTCGGCAGCAAATCTGATAAGCGTACAAAATGTGGTTTTGATTTTGTTCAGCCTCGAAAAAACTAAATTTCTTAGATGTCGATAGAAATTTGTGAATTTGATAGAATGGTGATAACACCGAAATATATCGTTTGATTGTTTTTAACATTTTAAGAATCTTTGAAAAATGGCCTCAAATTAAAACATAATTTAATTTGATTTTATTTCGGTCAAACCTGTGTATAACCGCCACATTCTTTTTTCGTGCTAGGTCTCTTCGGCTTTCACACGTACGGTGTCCACGTAAACGGGTACGTAAAGAACGATCAGGGCGACGTTTACATGTGGGTCTCAAGGCGAGCGAAGACCAAGCCAACATACCCAGGAAAGCTCGACAATACTGTAAGCTTTAACATTCGAGTCTTTGGAAGTGTTTCAATAGTGCTAAAATGTAAGAAGGTGACATAACCATTGTTGGTTACAAAAGAATGTATCTTTAGGAAGATTTTGATGTTCTAACTTCTTTCACTTTCAACTCAGGTCGCAGGTGGAATCGCTTCAGGGGAATCAGTGAAGCAAACATTGGAACGAGAATGCCTTGAAGAAGCGGGCATTACTGGCAAATTTTCGTCTCAAGCAAGACCAGCTGGGACCATCAGGTATTTCCTTAAATCAATCATAATTATGGGTTTTCAATATTTTACCTCAAAACCTTTTGTAGACACAAAGATGTATTTTTGTTTTTCATCGGTTACTCTTTTTTTATTTTTAGTTACTTTCTTTCAAATGAGCTTGGCCTCCATCCGGAGACGGAATTTGTTTACGATTTGGAACTTCCCCGCTCGTTCGAGCCAAAATGTAACGATGACGAAGTTTCCGATTTCTATCTTTTACCCATCAAGGAGGTAAAATCATGTTTTGTTGCTGTTCTGGTACAGGGTGGGCAAAAATATAAATATGGTCAGACAAAAATTGTGTTACATATGGAAAGCAATTAGTGCCATTTTTTGCCCACCCTTTAATAACATTACTTCTCAGCTCTTTCCTCTTACTTGTTGAAGAAGAACCGAGTGTTACTGTCTTTGAAAATATGGATACCGTATTACTTCTTTTAAACGCCCCCCTCGAATAAACGCCCCTCCTAACAAGGAAAATTATTTAATAAACGCCCCCCTCAAATGAACGCCCCCTCTAGGGGAAGGGTGCTTATTGGAAACTTGTGACTTTAATACTTCAATACCAGTGTTGATTGGGTTGGAAAAGGAAGATTTTAATCATTTCTTGTAACCAGAGCAGTTTTCGATGCAATTTTAGTCGTTGAAGCAAAGAAATTTTGCACTAAAATCCTGATAAAGAACTAAAACAAAGGGTATATTTGCTCTAAATATTCGATTTTAGACTAAAATAATTTAATAAACGCCCCCTTCTTTTAAACGCCCCGGGCGTTTATTCGGAGTAATACGGTATATGTAGAATATTTTTCTAAATAGCTTAGAACATAACTATTTCCTTTCAAGGTAAAAGAACTTATATCAACAAAAGAGTTCAAGCCAAACTCCGCGTTAGTGATACTGGATTTTTTGATCCGGCATGGTTCAATTAAACCAGATGAAGGTATTCTATTTGTTGTTTGTTACTTTACCCTCTTGAGTGAATTGTAGTGAATAAAACGATAACATTCGAAGAAAAGGTTCTGGAAATGTAATGGAATTCTAGCTTGATTTGAGTAGAAGATTCATTCAGGAAGATTTGAAAATTTCAAACTACCAAATAGCCGGATGGTTGAAAGTTTTACTTTTGAAAACCCAATACTAAAGGTCAAAATCAAGCTAATTTGTAAGCTAATAACTGAAAGCATTCTTGTAAACATGGGTCCTGCGATTGAGGGCTGAAGACAAGGAAAAACAAGGAAACATTTTTCTTTCATTTTCCTTTTAGAACCACATTACGTTGAGTTCGTCAAAGGTTGTCATCGGACGCTGGCCTATTGATGAATGCGAATGGAGTATTGCATTGTTGCTGATTCTGTTCTTGTATATCTGCTGACCAGTCATCGAACCGTATTTTCCATTGAAAATTCTACCGCCGTTGAATCTATGTCCGTTTCTCGGGATTAGATCACAGGAATTTTCCGATTTTGCTATAAAGATGCAAAATGTGACTGAGCGCTTTGGGAATATTTGAGCCAAAAACAAGATTCAATTAGTTGATATTATGTTTTGTAAGCCTATCCGTGCTCTTTTATTTTACGTGTCCCAGTGCTTTTACAACTTAACGAGTGTCACATTTGTTACGGGTAGTCACTAAAGGGTTTTAGGGTTTCCTGTTTTAATCATTTCAACTTTATGCTCACTGTTCAATGTTTTGTATATCCATACAAATTATCACTAGTTGGTATAACGTTTCTTTACAGAGAGTGATACCAATGACCTGGCATGTGTTCACCTACATAAAACTGAAAATATTTCACGATATTGTACTTGTTTTGTTTCTCTAGATTTGTTTTCCTTACTTTGAATAAGGATTATCTTAAATCTCTATTGACTATTTAAAATAATTTTGTATTTACAAAACCCACTATTTATTAAAAAAATTTGTACAGAAATTTTTATAGGAAAATTGTTTTTTAAAAAAGATAACTTTATCTTATCACGAGGCATTTTTTCCAATCCATATTTTCGAGAAAAAGTGAACAAACTTTTCAGTGATTAAACTATTAACTAGCATCTATCATGATCGCAGCTAAACAAAAACCTCCATCTTTCGACCATAAATTCAAAAAATGAGTTCCCGCAGTCACATCACTAGCAACAGTATCAACCTGTGTCCGACGTCCAGGGTCACCGGGCTTTCCTTCTTGGATGAAAACCGGTTGATCGTTTTTATCATCTATCCAGATCATTGAAGAGCCGCCCCATTTTGAATGCGTTGTTATGGCAACTTCAAATCGTTTATCTTTATTTTCAGGTGATTTTGGAATGGTAAAGACGAGCTTCAGAGAGGATGTCGGTTTATCCGTTTTCTCAGATTTATAACAAATAACTTTATCAAATCTAATTGGAAAGTTAGTAGCATATTGTATTTTAAAGCCATCATTTGAAGCCACGCTCACCTCCAAAGTGTTATGGACTGGATCTTTTTCATCGGGTCGTATCAAGGTCCAACAATATGGTTCTGGATGTTTTGGGCCAATGAATAAGGGGTCTGGTAACAAATACTGGTCCTGAAAATTGACAATATCACCATCGTGTTTTATGGCGTATTGTAAAACAGCTCGCATCACGTGTCGCAGATGAAGTAATATCAATAATGCTGATTGCGCATGCCCCTTAAGAGATGGATGGTATTGGTCAACACTGAATAAATCAGCCAATAGAAATCCTGGTCTGGATTTAACTAAGCCGTTACAAACCATGGCTCTCCAACTCAATGTAGGTACTTTATAATAACTCGCTATAGTATGTTCTTGTTGGTCTTCAAAGTTCGGACAATCTGATAAACCAGAATTTTTATAATCGATCCCTTTAAAGAAATTCAGATAAAGTAATGCTGGTTTCGTTGGTAAATCAAGAATCATTCTAGTGAACCTTTCTAACGGCCTTGCACCTTTCGTGGGAAACGTTTTATATCTATTATAATCATTAGCTGAAAGCTCCCATATGACTAAATCAACATTCTTCTTCAGGTGGTTTTTGACACAATATGAAAAATAATCTGTCCCTATAGAACCAATGGCTGCATTGTTTACTTTCATTTTGGAACCAGTGACAGGGAAAATCCATTGGTTCCACCAATCAACTACGCCCTTATAATAAAGTCCTTCTATGCTTCCACGATCTTTATATAACCCACCACCAGCACTTATGGAGCCACCAACTACACTCAATGTTATATCATGACCTGTAATAGCTTTTCGCATCACACCCTTTAATCTCTCTATGTATCCCGGATAAACAAGTCCTGAACGAATCAGTATGGCATTCAAGTCTAGAGAAGATAGTGTTTTGTATGGATATCGCCAAGATTCTAAAGGGTCCTTGTTTAGGTATTGAACGATAGCCTTGGCTTTTTCAATATTAATGACTTTAGTTTTGTTTGAGGGTTTAGAATTTGATGAAGCAAGTAAGTTCATCAAGTTCCCTGAGTTTGAAATGTTTGGCTGTGATTCTAGAGCGCTTGATATAGTAACTGCAAAAGATTGGTTTTGCTGTTTGGCTGTTGGATCAAAGCTTGGCTTCTGCTGTTGTTTTACACCATTTAGAATATTTGTATTTGATGATTGTTGTTTTGGTTTTGTAGAAGCGGTTTCATTGTTTGTGGATATCGCGTTTTCTTCCATGATACTGGGGATGGATGAATTTGCGTTATCCACCGAATCTGGATCTGACCATGTGTTGTTTGTGAGTCGAAAATTGTTGGGTAGTTTTGGTCTGGAAATTACCAAGTCATCGCTATTATCGTTTTCTGTTTCACCTTTTTGTTGGCCGTCAGTGGATGATGATTTTTTGTCTCCAGTGCGGTGGAACTCTGTCTTTTTCTTGTAATGTTCTTCTATGGTGTAATGTTTTGGATGAGGGTTGGTGGGTGGCATATGGTGAAGAGAAGATATAACTATTGTTTTGTTTGTGTTGTTAGATGTCAATGATTTATTGTTCGTTGCAGTTGTAAATATCACGTGTCCAGGTTGTTTGTTTTGAATAACCTTATTCGTTGTCAATGTTTTGTTTTTCGTTTTGTTTTTCTGTTTTTGAATGTTTTTAGCGACCGGTTTAGCGATTTTTTTCTGCTGCTTGATTGCTTGTTTCTTTTCGAATGGTTTTTTTGGACTTTGTTTCTCAGTTCTAATCTCAGCAGAATTTGCAGAAGTTCCTTTGGTTGTCTCACTCTTCTCTTGACTTGATGAAGAAACCGCTCTAATCAAATTCTTATCTTCAGTATTCAAATTCTTCATCTTATCTCGAACTTGTTGTAACTTTGCGATATCTAAATCCAGTTCAGTTTGAGGTGTCGAGTCTGTTTCTTCTTGATGTGGGTCATCAACACTTCTGGTCATCTGATCTTTAGGTGTGATCACGATTACCCGCACGTGTTTATCTTTGATCGGTTGTTTGATCTCATCCACGAATTTCTCTTGAATCTGTTCATAACTTCTCTCCATATCTTGATAAACCTCATCCTTTTGGACGGCATTTTCTTCCAACGATTCTCGATCAATAATAATCGTAAACCCTTCATCGAAATCTTCGCTGCTTCGTTTTTGAATAATTGAAGACCGTTTTTCCACAATCGGATTTATCGGATTCTCTTGTTCGGTATCAATGACGATCAATGCGCTGTCACTTTTCTCGTCGTAATTTTCGAGGGTTTGCTCCAACTCATTATAACTCTCTTGTTCTTGGAGCAATGTTGGTGAGCTTGAAAGGCTTTCTTGTTGGCACGTGATTCGACATGTTGAAAGGAGGAGAAACAAAGATAAGGAATGGACAAAGAGTAACATGCTGCTCGCCTAAAAAATAAAGCAGGAAACAATGGATTTACAATCTTTCTTTGCGGTATTTTAACTATGCTTGAAGGTTTCTTGACACTTCCAAAGTAGAAATCTGACTTGGTTGGTTGGATAATTTCATTTCCCTTGACACTCTAGTTATATAACACACCTGTGTCACAGAGCCGCTTGGACCCAGGCCCCACTTGAAAATTTGCCCAAAATTTCGTCCCCGGTGGGAAAAATATCCTACAATTTCAGCCCCACTGGGAAATTGATTTTGATTTCATCCCCACTTAAAGTCAAATTTAAAAAAATCACACTCCAAAACCATCCCCATAGGAATTTTTGGGCTGGAAACAACATAATAATCACCATTGGGATTTCGATAGAAATTTTCACTCCCCCCCCCCCTGAGGGAAAAACTTTCACCGGGTTGTGAGACAGGGGTGTTATATAGTTCAAGATTCAAACCAATAATAATTTTTGTTTCTGATAAAAAAGAATGACTGCTATTCTCCTCTTTTTTCGAACAAAATGATTATGAGCCATTCAAAAGCAATTTCATCTTACCTAAGAATCATGTTCATTTCAGTCACCTCTGACCATTTTGACAGCAATAAAACAGTGGACCATTTTATTCAACATCTCATTTTCTTATTACATATATTTTATTCTCAAATTGAAATTTCATGATATATTTTCATCAATTTGCGCGTCTTCCAGAACGTTTCTCAACTTAATTCAATTAGAAGAACGCTATTCAAAATTTGTTATGATGCAGAAAGTGAGTAATGCAGGTGAAAGAGGCTTTTAAATGAAGATTTAATTCTTCATATTCAAGCAACATTCAAAATTAAAAATCAAAATCTTTATACAGTTGAAACTTTAAATAGACAAGCTTTCAATTTTATTTTTTTACAGTTTTTCAGCAAATCTCGTTCAGCTTTTCATAGCTTTTCTTCCTTACTTTGGGCTACTACATTCTCAATCTCCATTCCCTCTATCTTTATAACTTGGTCGACCATAGACAGGAGACCCGTCCAAAATATGATCTGATGTAGTTCGGGTTTGACCTATCAGTTAGCTTTTGACATAAAAGATTGACAGAATTGCAGCTCTCAATTAACAAAAACAACTGTGTTTTTCCTTAAGTGTCACCAGTAAAAGAAAAACAAAATTTGATTGCCTTTGCTTTCTCAGCTGTCACTTTAAAGATGATGATAAAGCTCACAACATTAGTTTTATTCGCCGTATGGACTTCCTAGTATCTTTGCGACGTCACCAACTTGTGACGCAACAAATTTCGAGAAATTGACGTCAAATAAAATTTGCAAAAGAAATGGAAAGCTCATTTGATTTTGTGAAAAGATGTCTTCGGTTTCAGCAGAGATCGATTATTTTGAGAATCAAGAAACGAAAATGTCATTAGATAGTAATAGTGAAATAATGTCTGATGAAATTCAGTTTAAAGGGAACCTCACTGTTGAGCAACGCCTTAAAATTTGTGAAGAAACATTTGTCGAAAAACAAATAGAATTCGAACACCAATATCGTTTGCTGGCAAAAGATTACGAGCACAGCATCAATTACGCGCAAGAAGTGCAGCAAGAGTTGATCAAGACTCGAAACCAACGCTGCGAGGAGTTCGAAAAACTCAAAGAAACAAGCCAAAACGAGAGAGCAGCTACAAGACGCTTGTTTAAAATAAAAAACCAGAAAATTTCGGAATTACACGATCAAGTCCGTAATTTACACGAAGAAGTGGCAGCTTGGATGACGTTGGCGAAATATTGTCAATGTGAAGCAAGCGTCAACTTCGCAGGAGATTCGCAATCTCCTTTGCTACAAAAAACCAATTCTCTAAAAGAAGCACGTGCTGCAAAAAGTTTAAAGAGAATCAATAGCCAACGATTGGCTGAAACGCAGTCACGTGATGCTGCACGCAATAAACGATTGGTCGAGCCAAGATCATCAAACAAACGGCTCATCCCAAAAGAAGCATTGGAACCGATTCAATCAAAAGAATTACCTTTCCGATCCGCCAATCCTAAATTGTGAGAATCTAAAATCTTACTTTTTTCTGTTTCAGTATCGTGAGTGTAGAGATGGAAATGTCATTTGATTTTAGAAAGTTTGATTTAAGTTTAGGTGTTTAGATATGAAATCTTGAATTTAGAATTTGTAAATGAAATATTTTGGTTTTACTTTTCAGTCGCGTCAAAGTTTACAAAGAATTGTCAGTTGATGAAACAGTACTGACCAAGCAATTCCCCATTTTGTAAGTTGATAGAAACTTTGTTGTTTAGTTGTGAATCAGAGAAATTAGTTTTTACTGTAAAGGACAAACATGAGAGTAGTCAAAAAGCAGAGATTGACATTTTAGTTACTAGCCTTTGAAAAGTTAGTAGAGATAAAAAGAATAAGTTATATTATGGAATTTTTCTACCTCGTTCTAGACCGAAAATCGAAAGAGGAAACAGTTCTTCCGAAGATTTTGAAGCAGATTCGTTGGACGTGAGAGATGATATGTAAGAAATTTTCATTTAAACGCCACAATCTAGTACTGATTAGTCACCGAGGACGAATCAACGAAGTGGTTAAGATCAGTTCGATGATGCATTCTGGGTTCATTACCGCTCCGGTAGCTTCGGTGTTTTCTTTCTAGCCTTTTCCAACGTGGTTCATCTAGGTTGGTTTGCATTAAGTGTTTGAAAAAATTTCGTTAATTTTCCACTGTTAAAGGGATGCAGTTTGATATAGGTAAGGTAAGTAGACTATGCAGTCTCATCAGATCTGGTTACATGGGAACATCTGGTCTGTCATGAATTTGGTCTGGTACTGAACTTATATTATTGTTTTGTTTTAACTCTCAGAGAGCTGACATACAGAAAGACACCATATTTGGTTGGAAGTCAACAACGAAGTGGTCAGTCTCACGACTGTGATGAAAGTATTGAAGATGATTCGTTGTTGAGACCATCTCCGTCGGTTTCACTTTCGTTTTCAACAACTAGCACTCCTCCACCAGATTTCAACAATTTGAAAGTCTTGTAAGTTTTTTATTGACGCGACTAGTTGCCAAATTTTTCTGGCCTTGATTCAAATATATGCATTCGTTTGATAGATTATTTTGCAGATTAAGTAAAAGTAGGGGTAAATGGTGTTCAAAACAAGTTGCTGTTTTAGAGGAGAGAAAGACCGTGTGTCAATTTGTTTTGCTCGCCAAGGGTTGTAAAAATCATGTGTTTGATTGTCGAACCCTCACTTAGCCTCACTTAATCAAAATTGTCCATTGTTTCCCAGACCTCCAATCAAAGGAAATGAGAACCAGCATTCAACTCCTTCACCACGACCACCATCAGTGAAAAGGTAAGACCCTCGATAAAATGTATGCATTTTTGTGTGGAAAAATGGGATAATGTTGTGTACTTTCTCAAAATGATGGTGATTAAACAATAATGAGATAAACCATTTTTAGGTCATACACTGTCTTGTCACCTATCACCAACAAGTTGGCGTCAAAATCAAAAACACCATCATACCACAAGTAAGTTCCCTTTTAGTGAATCTAATCCGTATATGTTTCATACCATGACTCAAACATACGATGTAGAGAGTAGGTATTCTTTATAATGTTTCCCAGATAAAAAAAAACACTAGTAAAAATATAGTCAATAAATATATATGGAACAGGTTGTTTGTGCAGAGTAATTGTTTTAACGAGATTTACTCAATCTAAGAATGATTGATTTTTCAGACCCCTTACTATCAGACAACCATCAAAATCACCATCATCACCAATCATTGCACGATTACCAGCACCGCCTACTTCTCCACGAAAAGATTTCACACCTTTGAGATTGCCAGTCATCTCACCGCAATCAACAGCTCAACTGAAACAGTTAGTAAATATGACGCATCCTTTAGCCTTGGCACTTATGATTTACACCTTCGTAGTTAGGAAATACAAACTTTATTTGTATAATTGAGATACGGAGTCTCGATATGTCATTTTTCTAACGGTAGCTCCGAAAAAAATCTGTTGCTAAAATAGAAAAACGGTGGTTCGTCGCCAGCTTGTGCTCCCGTTAGAAAATATGACATCTTACGCATACACGCTTTTTTAGGTTAGGATCCTAATTCATACTAGATTTAACAGTTAGTACATACGTCTCAAGCATAAAATGGCATTTTTGTGAAAGGATGCCTTACTTGAGGGTAATTGACAGTTTATAATTGAAAATGCTCTAAAAATGGCATTCTTAGCTTGAGTAGCAAAATTCCATGATGGTGATATTCTTAGCATTATTCTTAATTTTTTGGCCATTTTCATCATGGACATTCTTATAAAGTGTATTCTTATAAAAAAAAGCGTGTATCAAGAATGGACTTCACTAATTTATCATTCTTAATTATAGAGAAGAGAGCGACATACATGGTAGACCAATCGCGTTCACATGTCCTCTCCTTTCACCGTCCAATGAATTCAAACCAAAACCGCCGACTACAAAACCACAACGGCCCCATTTGAACCATCGACACCAGCGCCGTGTTGGAGCCAAGCCCGGAATGCCCAATAAAAGCGTAAGCTTTATCATCAAACATTAAAGACGCTTCAAAAAACCAAAATCTCATATTCATAAAAATGTTTTCCAAATATATCACTTCATCTTATCTAAATATGATTTTGTTTTTATTGGACGAGTTAGAACTCTAAAAGAAACTACTTTTCGAAAGGTTTAGTGGACAATTTTGGAGAAAATTATATTTCGTATTACTGGTCTGCAAATTTAAGGCTTATTTTCTGAAAATATTCTGTTTCTGTAAATCTATTTACAAATCATAAGCTGAGAAAAACAAATTCAATTTATAAACAAACCGATCAATAAGTTGTTGGTATTCCAAAACATCCACAAAAAGCTTCAAGTGAATATCCTTCGGCCCTTTTATTTCGTTCTGGTTGTAAATGACTATCTTGCGCTCGTCCAAATATTCAACGGCCAACAGATTCTCATCATTTCCTGGGAAAGTAATTAGATATCTTATAACATATTTTTAAAGATATTTTGAGCATTTGGACAGTGGCCTTTCTTTCCAATATTTTTTGGGGAGGGGCGCGAAAGGCCACTCGTCCGCTTATCTTTTCATACCTGAAAAAGATCGAGCAATAAGTCTAATTACAAAGAGAAAATTACTATTCAAAAGTTTCGATGCTCGCTCGTGTTTTTATAGCTAACTTTTTCCATAAGAGGAATACCAAAAATGTGACTTAACTCAACTCGCACTCCAGGTATAAACCCTGGGACTGGCAAAAGTCCAAATCAGTCTCTGAACAATATATTTACAACAGCTCACCTTCAGCCAGAGCAAAGTTATAATGAATGTGCGATTGATATCCCGACACACTGTAGCTGAATCGGAAGAAGTTCACCGGCAGAGTTTGTCTGAATCGAAATGTTTGCCATTTGATCTGTCGAATCTTGAGGTGTTGGCAATATAAATCTTCTTTCTCGCATTTGGCTTTTTTGCAAAAACTAAAAAAAATACGACGAAATTCAGAATTAGTAAATCTGGTCCGGCAGCAAAAAAAGATAAAAAATGATCCCTTTTGAGACAAAAGTTGTTTGCATGAATTGTTTGAGTTTCAATTTTCGAAAGTTTTCTAGAAAGCTTTGTCACCATATTGAAATAGAACATCAAGAATAGAGATTTTCACATTATGCACGTTCTTTTTACATTACTGAAATCAAACAGAAGTTACGACAAAGTTCAGCAAAATATATTTCATGGATAATAAATTGTAAGGTACAATACAAGTAGCTTATTAAAGTCATTAAATACAAAGTTTACAAAACATCAAATCAAAAAGGATATTGTGAAACGCTGATGAAGATTTTGTAAACAAATCGTTGATGATGACCGTGCACTGCATCTGAAGCATCAGCTCGGAAAACCAATTCGTAATCTTTCGGTCCTTTGATGTCCTTACTGTTGCGGACCTTGACGCGTCCTCGAGTATCAGTTTGTAAGATTTCGAAAGCACCGTCCGTGTTGCCTGCAGAAGAGAGCAGGTGGATGATAAATAAAAGTTCATGAAGTGTTGATAGTCACAAAAGGGGCAGGGATCCTGGTAAAGAAACAATGCATTTGTGGTTGTATGTAAAGCACATACATTCGACTAATAGTGTTTTGTGATTCAGACTGAAAATAAGTCCATCCTCGTCAAGAGAAAAGTTCTTTCGTAAGAAAAATCAGCAAGATTGATGTGTTATAGTCCACAAAGGAACTCTCAAAGAGAAGTGTTTTTTACCTGAAGCAAACTCGAAATTCAGATTCCACGAGGGGCCAAATCCTGACAAGGAGTAAGTGAAAACAAAACCATGTCGTTGGAAATCACGATAAAATTTGTAGTGTGACCATTTGATGCTCTGTGTTGGGAGTGTCCGGCATTTTGGGTTTCCGTAACAATTGACTTTCCGGCATACGCTGCAAAATATGATTGGATGAAAGTGCGACAAAAATGTTAGTTTTCTTATCGATGACGATGTACAATTTATTAGTCAGGAGTTGGTTTGAAAAAAAGTGAATTGGAAAAACTATTAACAGAAATTTCGTTTTGACATCTGGTATCATCATTGTATTTACAGTGCATTAGTGTATTAGCATGGTTTATAAAATCTAAATTACAAAATAAATTGACGAATATTTGGGGTGGGAGCATATAAAAACTAAAAGATTGCAGCGACTATTTCAATTCATCAACGCAGACCATCATATTACATCGTCGACTTTTCTTCTTTATGTTAAACCTTGGTCGTTGGTGGCCGAATGAACTGATGGTTGGATACAGAGATGTAGAAATGATATTGATAACGCCACGAAGCTGTTGATGAAATAGTTTGTTGGGTAACTTCAGTTTCCATCACTAGATGGAATTGGTTATATCCTTTGATGTCGTATTTATTAAAGAGGAAGATTTCATGAGCTCCCTCTTTGCGTTCGATCGCGAAGTAACCGTCTTCGTTACCTGTGAGGTATAAGGGATGAGATTTAGTCAGTCTGTTGTGTGATTTAAATGCTGCAAAGTCTTACTTAGGCTTCTAATTTTTTAAAACAACTACTAGGTCAAAATGAGATACTGTAAGGCCTATAAAGGTCTAAGCAAAAGAATACAAGATGCATTGAAATCTATCGGTTTGTATGAACAACTTTAACCAAATAGGATACCTTAAAATAATACACCCGCCCTTGTTTTGTATCCATAAATATTTTTCTCCAGTTTTCACAGGTCGTACGTTAAAGATTTCTGATTCCTCTGGAAATATCTATCTATTGACCACCCTTCCTTCAAAACTGATTGTCGTAGTTTTGTAGAGAAAAAAACTTTCACTAACCTTTCACAATTTGGACTTTAACATGGTGATGTTTATTCGAATAAGTCCACCAATATCGGAATCGAAATTCGGATTTCCGGATTCTTGTCCCGTTAACGGTTTCAGTAAAAACCGAGATTTGTTTTTGGAATTCAAAGAGTCTTCTGCGAATAGCGATAAAGGATTTCTTATTTTGACAGAGTTTTCTTGTTTTGAGGCTTTTGATGTGATAACAATGTTTTTGGCAGCCTTGCGGTCGATCCCTGGAAAGGAATAATGTTAAGTGACTGGTGTGTTTGTTGGTGAGTTTGTGGGAAAGTGAGTGAAGATGTAAGCTGACTAAAACCTCGGATTGGAGGTTAGTGGAATTTTGTTCAACATCATATATCTTTTCTTGATTCTATACTTATCTTACAAAAGCAAATTGCGTTTATCGTGAGAAAGAGTTTGTGAAATTGTGGTGTGCTTTTTGTTTTAATGTTTGTCTGTGTCGAGATAAGCTACGGGGATTGTAAATACAAATATAACGGAGTTAACCCTTACCAAAACCAATAGTTCCATATTGATTTTGGATACTTTAGACTATAGACTATGGAAATGCCAGTCAAGGTTTTGCCCAACAGCAAAAAGTTCAATAGTTATTGGAAGATTGCTTGCCAGGGTGTAGACCACAGAACGAACTATTCCTAATAATTATTTTAATTTCAAAAAGGGACTTACTTTCGACCAGTTCGGATGTAGTAAGGAGCAGGGCACGATTCATCGATACAACGGTACGAACCATACGTGTTGAAACAACGTTCACTTCCTGAACAATCATGTCCACCTGTCGCACACTCGTCAATGTCTATAAGAAGGGAAGTAATATGTGTAAGTTTCTATCCGGATCTAAGATTCAGTATTGGGAAACAAAATTGTTATGTTAAAGGTAAAAGGAAAGTTCTCTGATATATTTCATGAGAATGAATGGTATTTTAGTACCGATGGTCATTCCCATTCTTATATCCCACGAGAATCTCCTTTGTTCAATACATGGGTTTCGAATTCATCTTTCGTGCTTTGATTCCGTGTAAGCGGCACGAAAAATTTCAAGTAAACAAACTCTCTGATTGGATAAAGTGTTAATTCAATATTCAAAAAAAGAGCAGTGCGCATATCCCGAATAGTAGGAGTTTTACGCTCGGAACGAAGGACGATATGACGTATTCTCTCAGCTCTCCAGTAGCTTTAGAAAACATATTAAAAATCTCACCATTACAAGCTTTGGTTGATCTTGCTTCATAACCAGTTGGACACTTGCAGTAATATGAGCCGGGTGTGTTGATACACTGATAGCTACATTGATGAAGTTTTAGCCTGCACTCGTTAACGTCTGTAAAATGAATTTTTATTGAAATCAGATGAGAGAGAAAAGAGTATAGTTTTTAGGCTACTTTCCTGATTGCTATTTCTCATATATAAAGTTTTTTCCCGGGCCTACTCCGCGTCCTCCCTCTCAAAAATATCTTGTAATATACTGTTCTTTGGAAGAAACTAAAAATGGTTAGGTCGTAAAAAAGATGTCCCGGGACCCCAGGCTTGCGCCCCTACTAACATAGTTTTAACTAATAGATAAGAAAATGTTACGTCAGAGAGGAAATAGTAAAACCTCCTGATCCGAAACAGTTCTATACCCTAAACATTATGTTACCATTATGGGTTTAATTTAATTGCCCTTGCACAACCTTTTTTTAGCAGAGATACCCTATCCGCACACTCAACTTCACATAAAAAGCAGAAATTGGTAATCGCATCTGTTCCGTATAGTAGAGGACGTAGATACTCACCTATGCATTTCTTAGTAGCAGGGTCAGGTTTGTAGCCTTCATTGCAAATACATGAGTAGCTTCCAGAGAGATTGATGCATCGTCCTTTCTCACCACAAATACCCGGTTGCTCAATACATTCATCGATATCTGTGAGAATAAGTAATATCAGTTTACTGAGGTGGTCAACAATCAAGGTATTTTCTACGGAAAAATTAATTAGATTTTTCGTTTTCTCAAACATCAAATAGGATAGACATCGGCAAGAGCCATTTGTTTCATTTGTACCTTCTAAACACCCTACTACGGTCGAAAGTTAGTCTTGTAACATTTGGATGATATTTCCGAATATCAAGTTCCAATCTTTGAGCAGTGACTTTGAATGCAAAATTCGCCTTCGGAAAATAAAGTTCTCAGTTCATGAGGCTTACCTGTACAATAGCCATTGAGTAATTTCAATCCATCTTGACATCTAGTTTGTTTGCACTGGTAACCACCAACGATGTTAATACATTCAGTGAATGGGTTTCTACAGATCTGATTGCCATGAATTGCACACTCGTCAATATCTGGTTAAATTAAAGAAGTATTGAAATACAAACACGTTGAGCATTTCCAGCAATTATCACTGTATGTAATATTCTCAAAAAGCTTATAAAAGATTTCTTGGTACGGATTTTTCAAAACAACAGCAACACCGTTTCCCCTCATTAGTGTGGCAGGGGTGTAAATGATGCCTTAAGACGCAAGGGCTTAAGTGATATCTTGTGAGACAGTGATGCGATGGCTTGTAAAACAGGGTGATGTTATACGAGAGGCAGAGTAGTAAATGTCTCTCACCTTCACAATATCTCTTGTTTGTGATCGTTGAATAAATAGCTTGATATTTGGAATGACAATTTTGAGGTTCGATACATCGGAAGGTTCCATTGACGTTCAAACACATCAAATCAGAATGGCAATTT
Source organism: Clytia hemisphaerica (assembly GCF_902728285.1). NCBI lineage: Eukaryota > Metazoa > Cnidaria > Hydrozoa > Leptothecata > Clytiidae > Clytia > Clytia hemisphaerica. The sequence goes on along the minus strand of NW_027103734.1, from coordinate 1,132,631 downwards.
TCTGCCCCTGTGACACATTCATTGATATCTGCGAAATAAAAAGGGAGATAAAAAAGTTTTTACCATGATTATGAATTGATTGAACTAATTCTTATTAATTAGCTTTTATCTCAATCTGCAGATTTCCAAAAGTTTTACTCGTTTGACTTTTTCCTAAAACTACCAACAAATTTGAAAATGCCAAAAATACATTCAACATTTAACATTGATCAAATTTTAACGGCATCGACAAATCTCTAACAAATCCGGAGAACTCTCGATGAGGCATTGCTATTTACTCCTTTGGGACTCGCACTTACACAGTTTTTTAATAATAGGGCAATAACAACGAACGAAATCTTACCAACGCATTCACCATCTTTTAGTTCAAAACCTTTCCTACATTCTTTATCTGTGGACTTGACACATTTATTGTCTTGCATTTCGAAGCCGACATCACAAACACATTCGTAGCTTCCCATGGTGTTTTGACATTTTCCAACGGAACAAATTGTTTTGTTGGCCAAGCATTCATCCATGTCTGAGGATGAATGGGAAATTTTAGATATTAACTTTTTGAGTCAAGGATTGCATTTTGGTAGGTCAGGAAAATTAAGGATAATGATGTCAGGAATTTAGGCCAAAACAATTAATGGGCTATTGTTTGTTGTTACAGAAAAAATTACGTCATTATAAATCATCCTCACCATGACACGTGATTTTATCAAGACCAGCGAAATAACCGTCTTTGCAATGACAGACAGGGCCATCGTTGGTTTCTCCACATGACACTGTTGAAGCTTTGTCACATACGATGTCACTACACGTCTTACGTTGTGGTGTCTGTGTCGTCTCTGGAAAATGAAAGAGTTTTCTGACATTATTTTGAAATTTCTTGGCCCTGAATAATAGGATGAGACATCCATTCATTGGGATTGGTAGGCATTTATCTAGTATTGCTTTTGTTTGCAGTTTTTTGGTACCTTGGCATAGTATTATAGTACATTTTTCAAGCTTTCTAAGCAATCCAAATTAAAATAAGTTTTATAATTTCAAGTAAGAACGAAATTCTACAATCTCAGGCGAAGGATCAAAGTAGCCACAGGAATTGTATAAGAGTAACTTAAATATCGGAGTTGTAATCTCTTTAACCATTGAAGCCTTATATTTGGTCAAACACTCATTTCGAATTTCGAAAAAAAATCTGCAAAATCGTTACACAATATAATACACAATCGTTAATTTGAGCTCTCGTTACATTTGTTCGAATTAAAGAATTCTAGAAAAATGTAAGCATTTACTTACGTATTGGCATTTCTTGTTCTTTATCTTTACAACATTTACGGTACGCATGCGTACACAGATCATTCTTAAATTTGACTGCGTCACAATCTTCTCGTTTAGAAGCCGCTTTTTCACCGACCTTACAACAATCACAACATTCCATTGCTGCTCCCCCTCCAATGTCATTCTTTCCTCCTGAACAGATAGCATTCGACCTGAAATAACATCTCACCAAGTTACAAGGAAGAAAGAAGAGGGGAGGGGGTACACAAGCTATAAGACTTGACTCTATGGAAACCATCTCAGTGTAAATTAACCGATTCCATTCCTGGTTTCCTAATGGTAAAAAGGTGCACACTTATCGTGAACAAATTTCATGTTAGGGAAAACCAGCAGTTTAGCTTTATAGATGAAACGTGAACAAAGAAGATGTGCTTGTCGTCTTTGTCAGTATTTTAGTAAAATCCTAATTTGACTTACTGTCCTAACTCAATCCCGGTGGTGCAGAAGTTCGATTTGACGGACGAAATACAACATTGTTTGTAGATGGTTTTACAAAGTAGTTTTTGTGTCACTCCATTCAGTTGAAGGTTCAGTTTATTTTGGATTTCTTCAAACTTATCTGCATTTGAGATTGAACAAGTGATTTGGTCTTTCTCCAGCACAATTTGTTTTGTGGCATCTGATATGCCGATTCTGCAACAGTTGGAGATATTGGCTTGGACAGCATGACCTGAAATGCAATTGCAATAAGATGAACAAAAAATGTAGATTAGGTTACATTCAAATGGGTCAAAATGACCTCGAAACATCGTCATTTTTACTTTCATATGATTTTTAGCATCAAAACTTAATTTTCAAATACTATAAAGTGTCAAGATACCTTTGTGAACTAAGTACCATGTTTGAATAAAAGTAGTGCAAGAATATAAAAATAAGAATTTTACCAAGAAATGATATCAAAAATACCAGCAGCAAAAATGAGGGCGATGTCACCATTTTTCGTCAAGACTAATTAAAAACTGAAATCAAAATAATGTTGTTAGCAAAAGTTTTAAGAAATTTTTTTTATTTTTTTTTTTTATTTTCCGATTTATTTAACGTTGGTGTTACATAGTTATAATTAAATACTAATTTATACCAACTATAAGAAATGAACTTGGTTGCTTTCTCGTTCACGTCAGATATCATTTCATTTGAATGATTTGATTTGAGAGACGTAAGAAAAGGATTATTATTTTGTCCACAAATATTGGACATGGTTTTAAGGTCATATTCTCATAATCTACACTGTAACTGTGCTTATTTTGCTTTCCAATGACGTCATAATTTATGCAAACATATTTATATTGGATTTAATTGGACGTGGTGGTTGGGATGTTCTAAACTTAGTTTGAAATTACGAAAGTTTTTGAAGTTTATGAGTGTCTGGAGTCTTTGGTTTTATAAAAATTTCTTATGAGAAGGGGCAGTCAACTTTAACGTACCTTAAGGGAACTTATTTTGGCGAAATTGACGAGCGAACTCGAAATTCGTCAAACTTAGTTCCCACCAAAATTAATATTTTAGGTCATTCGCCAAATTAAGTTCTCGCTAAAATCAAAAAAGTCGTTGATTCGCCAAAATAAGTTCTGGCCAAAATTAAGAATTTTGGTATTTTGCCTAAATAACTTCTTGAGTTAAAAAAAAAGCTTCAAATAAGGCAAAATAGAACAGATTTACACTGTCATTCGCCAAAATAAGTTCTCGCCAAAATTTAAAAAATCCCTGGTTCGCCAAAATAAAATTTTTTTTTGGATCGACCGTTCGTCAAAATTAGTTCTCACCAAAAAAAGTTCTCTTAAGGTAAATTCAATGACATGCTTTTAGTTCCTACATTATTTTAGAAATCTATCAAATACAATAATACAAACTGATATTTAATAACGATACGGCTAGAAGAAGAAATTTCTCCCTAAAGAAAGATTTAGCTTAGCGGCTTAGCTAGGTATAAAATTAACCCATCAAATCCAAACAATCTTGATGACATGAGACTCCAATTTTCAATACTCCAGTTCCATCATCGAATTTTCTATACACGTGTTTCCGATTTGAGTATAATGCTGATTCCCAACAAATTTATTTAGAACGCCATAGCATGCTCCGCCATATTGAAATAAATCATGTAAATAAATCGATCCGTAAGCTCATTTTTATTATCAACAACATCAGCATGGAAGACGAGTTGAATATCTTTTGGACCAATCAAATCTTTGATGTTGATGATTTGCATACGGCCACGTGATGTCTGACGGATTCGGAAAAAAGATTCTTCGTTTCCTAAAAAAAAAAATGTCGTTTTCATATGAATTGGTTTTAAGCTATGTTACATTTAATACCGTAAAAACTAATTCTCTTTCTCATAGTCGAACGTGCGCAACGCACTGGGCTCAACTTCAATGGTTTTAAATTATTCATAGGCCCAATTGTAGACCCCTAGATATTCACCCAAGGAACAAGTGTGCCAAATTTCAGCCAAATCGAACAATTTTTGAAGTCTCCAGCCTGCCCCAAAGTTATAGCCTCGTTTTGGCGAAAAACTTGTCCCCAGTACCCAAAAATCAAAATTTTCAAAAAATGGAAAAAATAACCCAGATATTCACCCAATGAACAAGTGTGCAAAATTTCAGCCAAATCCGACCATTTGTGAAGTCTCCAGGCTGCCCTAAAGTTTTGGGACATACACACAGACACACAGACATTCTCAGATTCTAGCTCAACTGAAGTTGAGGATTAGGGCAGCTTTCCCTTTGTTACTTGACAAGGAAAACAAAACCAAGCCTCTGGATTGGCAAAAGCTATTTTCAGTTACTTAGTCGGTCAGTTCTATAGCTGCAAGTTATTGCCTAGGTCTCTAATCTATTTTTTTGGTGATAAACCCGACAAATAAAGAACACCGAAGCAGCTAACTCCAGGAACAGTAAATCCATATTCTATAACATTTTGCACAATGGTTAAATTCTGAAAATCTACCAAAAATACAATGTCGACTGTCGACTGTCGACTCTGATTATTTGATAGAAAAGATTCTTGTTCTTATCTGGAAGAATTTGTACCTACCTTTAGCAAAGTAAAATTTGTAGCGGTATTGATAGCCGTAGCCTGATAAGGAGTAACGGAAAGTGAAAGTGCGAGCAGGTTGTTTTTGTTGGAATGCATATCTGGTCCATTTGACGCTGGATGTCTTCACAGCTTGACATTGTTTGTCATCTTTGTGACAATACTGCTTTCTACATACACTAGAGAAAAGTATAACATTATTAGCGGGATCCAAAGAATGTAAATCTATATAAAGCCCTGTATTTCATGTATTGTATCGTTGAGTCAAAACAGTTTAGACGAAGCTCTAACAATTTTAGAAAGGAAAATGAAGTCATTCAGTTGTCAAAATGATCAAATACATAAACTTTACTTGAACATGGATTCCGAAGACTTACTTAGATCCGACTCTGTTCATGTATTTGGGACATTTGTAGGTCACACATTGGAAGGATCCTTTGGTGTTGACACAATCTTCCATCCCTGTACACGTGTGTTCACCACTACTGCATTCGTTCACATCTACAAAGATGAATCAAAAGTAATATAGTACGAGGCTGTAGTGAATAGCGTCAACTGATGTAAGAAACCTTGATTTGCAGTTATTAAGCGGTAAGATGATACAATCACTAGTTCTTGCACGGAAAAAGTATGAGATCGAAAACGTTACAAAAATAGAAATTTAGAGTTTCTCTTTTTTTCTTTTTGTTAATACGCACTAGCACAAAGCTAGCCTAGATATCTAAGATGTGAAATATTTTCCTATTTTGATGTTTCTACTATTTACAGCTTGTTCTACCTAGATGCTTGTAAACCCAGGGTTGGCAGTTTTTTAGCTTCGTGCAATATTTGAATTGACAATACGCATGTGCTGCCTTCTGATATAAAACCGCTTTAGGAAGAAGACCAGGCTGTAAATCAGAAACATCAAAAATATGAAAAAGTATACAACCTGGATTGCTAGGCAAGCACAAAGTACACAAAATATCTCTATTTTTTGACATTATACTTTTTTCCGAACACATGAAAAACTTTTTGGAATGAACAAGCTTTAAGTTAGTCAGTCAATTCATCTGGTGGCTGTCGGCGGAGCCGAGAGTGACAGGAGATTATACTCATTCGCTGAGTAGGCGGTGACTGGGGATCGAACCCACAACCCTTAGATTGTAAGGCAAATGTTCTACCGACTGGGAAACCCGGACACATGCATTATTCATTTACAAATATTTAAGTTTTGATACCAACTGATTTCTTACCATAGCAATATGGCCCTTGTGATTTGTATCCTTTTGGACATTGACATTTATAAGATCCTTCTGTGTTCATGCACTCATAAGCACATCTTCTGAAGTTCGATTCGCATTCATTCACATCTGGTAAAATGACGATTGAAAGAAGTCAAAATTTGAAATTTTAAACATCCTAAGAAAGTTTTCAAGTTGTACAGGGGAAGAAAATTTCAGAATTACCACTTTAGTTTTAATCTTTAAATATTCCAAAATCCAAAACCTTAAAACTCTTCACAAAGAAAAAGACACATGTGGTTGCGTCCTGGAAAAGATACTACAGTCCACATTTATAAATGTACTTACCGATACACTTTTTGGTTTTCTGACATGGTTTGTATCCATGGTTACAATAACAATAAAATGAGCCCCAGTAATTTCGACAACGCCCTTTTCCACACACATCCTTTGTTGCACATTCGTCGATATCTGGTGAAAAATAGAAAATTTTATTAGCAGTATTTTTGAAAAGGCCATCATCTGAGCACACGGCTGACTTTTTTTCAATGAATGACATCCTCAGAAAAAGCTTGGGATTTATTTCATACCGTGACATCGGTCATTCTTTAATTCGAATCCTTTGGAGCAATTGACTTGTTTGCATTTATATCCACCAAGAAGATTGATGCATTCTCGATTTTTCCCACATCTTACATATTCACATTCGTTAACATCTAAAGATTAAAATTCTTACAATTGTCGACCTCTCAAAAAATACTTTGTCGACCTCTCAAAAAATACTAGGGAAGCATTTGTCGACCTCTCAAAAAATACTAGTTAACATTTGTCGACCTCTCAAAAAATACTAGGGAAACATTTGTCGACCTCTCAAAAAATACTAGTGAAACATTTGTCGACCTCTCAAAAAATTCTAGGGAAACATTTGTCGACCTCTCAAAAAATACTAGGGAAGCATTTGTCGACCTCTCAAAAAATACTAGGGAAACATTTGTCGACCTCTCAAAAAATACTAGTGAAACATTTGTCGACCTCTCAAAAAATTCTAGGGAAACATTTGTCGACCTCTCAAAAAATACTAGTGAAACATTTGTCGACCTCTCAAAAAATTCTAGGGAAACATTTGTCGACCTCTCAAAAAATACTAGGGAAGCATTTGTCGACCTCTCAAAAAATACTAGGGAAACATTTGTCGACCTCTCAAAAAATACTAGGGAAACATTTGTCGACCTCTCAAAAAATACTAGGGAAGCATTTGTCGACCTCTCAAAAAATTCTAGGGAAACATTTGTCGACCTCTCAAAAAATACTAGGGAAACATTTGTCGACCTCTCTAAAAATACTAGGGAAACATTTGTCGACCTATTAAAAAATACTAGGGAAGCTTGCGAAGACGAGATATTTCCAGCACTTGCTACACATAAAAACGTTAAGATGCCAAAAGATGACCCAGAGCAGAGCTAGGTTAACAAATTCACATTGGAACCAACCTTGACAGATTCTTCTCTTGTTTTTGTAGCTTGCTTTGTACCTTGGGTAATAACAATTCGCAATGCATCTATGTGTACCATTCTTCTTCGTCAAACAGAACTGTGGGTAATCGCAAGGTGATTTTTCATTTCGCATACAATCGTCTCTAATTTGCATTTCTCCATCCTGTTTTTCTCCTGAAGCTGATGTTTCAGAATCACAATGGACATGCAATAATAGGTTTACCAATCCTGAAATGATTTATTAAAACTGAATTTCGGGTTCCCAGCAAAAAAAGTCTCAGTCTTATGTAGCAGAGTACCTAGTATCAGATTCTTCAATCATATAACTAAAAGGGGCCCCAAAAAGAGACACAGTGAAAAGTGACTGAAAGGCGATTAAGATCCATTAAAAAAAGTTTATTCTTACCGACGGCAAATATTTGTAAAATATACTTCATTTTCGTACTAATCCTTCAGTGACCGCTCTATTTGTGTATTTTGTACTGAAAATTGGTAGTGCTTGCTTTCCAAAAAACTCTACCGGTTTATATATCGACTCCAGAGAATGTCTTTTTACAGCCAACCACAAAATGTAATTATTTAATGAAAGTAAAAATGGTCACACTCACGCCCTCATGCTCTTAACAAGGTTTTAGTGAAAGATCATTTGAGTAAGTGCGGCCATGGGTGGATAATCTTTCAACAGTTAACGTTTGGATTGATGATTGAAAATAAGGTGTTGTGATACTGTTTGTGACTTGGATGAAAAATATATCTCTGTTGAAAATCTTTGTATTCTAAAAAATCTTTCTTGATTTCATGATCCTAGCTGTGCCCAAGAGCCTTTAAACAGTAGAAAGTGTCTACCTAGTGTCTGCGGTTTGGTGTGCTAAATGAAAGACATCATTCGCGATCAACCAACACCTTGTCAAAACGTGGTCTTGTAACCTTTTATATTTCGCCAAAAGGTTTAGAAGAGAATGGAGGCATTACTTCCTATTGTCAAAAAAGAATTAACGTTTGGGTTTAAGAACTTTTGGTTCTGAAAACGATTTTTTGCTTCTTTACAAGAATGGAAATAACAAAACTTTGGAAAAATTTTGCCTAACTATTTACAAATAAACTGTACCTTTAATAAAAAAGTGGGAAAACAAGTTATTAAACTTTTTTCCGATATGTAATGAATGTACTTTATCAAATATATTGAATTCAATTTAATTTAGCTCAATTAGATGCAGCTAAGTACTCCTTAATCATTTTATTTGAATATCTTAACGCCAGGAAAAATTGTGCTCTGAGACATCGATGAAGAAAATCGTTTCATAGCGATATCTGAGAGGCGATCCTTGAACACGTTGCAAAACATCCATATGCATAACCAATTGGAAACGACGTGGTCCGTAAACTTTCGATTGGTTTTCAATACGGATGGATTCCGGTCCTGTTTTTATGATACGGAATCGACCATGCTCATGTCCTGTATTGAAAATATAAAACAAAAGGAAATGTGATCGATTAAAACTCGGGCGAAGAAATTTGAGCAAATCCATGGAAGGCAAAAGGGAGGCAAAAAATTACAGTTGACCCTCGCTTATTCGATATCGAACGGGGAATGTCATGTTTTCGAATTACAGAGAGATTCTAATCATGGAGAGTGTTTGAAGAGAATTCGTCCTTAACGCAGACAGGGAATTTGTACGAATTATAGAAAGTTTCGAAGATCAAAAGTTCGAATAAGAGAGTCTTCTCGTGTCCAACATTACCTGATTTCAATGTAACTTTGACTTCATATTTATCACGTGGAAAGCTCCACCAATATTTGTATATAAAACCTTCCACACCAATCTCTTTTTCATACTTGTACGTGACACGTTTGATAGATTGAGGCGTTCGACCCAATTCACATTGCATTTTCTTCTCAAGTGGCGCCTCATCACAAACCTTTTTGCAAGCCATTGGATCACCCCTAAAAAGTGAATATCCAGCAATCAAAAGTTAATCATCAGAAGTCGAATCAGAGTTTGCCCTTTCAGGAGGATATCCAATTTTACTCAACAAATCAGCTAAAGATTCTAGTTTTGCTGAAATTAGACCAAAAAGCTGGAAAATGAAAATTCGTCTGACACAAGAAGGGCTTTGAAATCTCAGTACGAAAATAAAGATTCTATTTGTTACTAAATGAAAATAAATGAGAATCTATTGAAGAGCCTTCATAACATACTTTCTTGCTTCTTGGGCGTAATATTCCATATCAGGGCATTTCTGTTCAATACACTGATACGATCCGTGGGTATTGAAACAGAACGACCCTGAAGGACAAATACCAGGGTTCTTCTTGCATTCGTCAATATCTTGAAAAAAGAAAGAAAAAATTTCTGAACCAGTTCTACATATAGGTTAAAGATTCTACAGCAGCACTGTATCAGAAAATATCCTCTTTAAAAAATGACTACACTATTATCCTATTTACATCTAACACTAATTTTCAAGAGAAGAACGGAAAATATTCGTTACATTAAAAGCTCTCTGTTGATTTGAAAACGATTCATTTACAGGAAATAAGTAAGGTACTGTGAGTGTCAAACTGTTTGTGATTCACACTCTTGCATGACAGTAATAGTGGTGGAGGCCTGGAAACGCATGCGCAAAAGAAAATAAGGAAATCACATACCGATACAGTCTTCGCCCATGATACGATAGCCTTTTGGACAAGAGCATTCAAAACTTCCTTCTGTATTCATACACTTATAATCGCAATACTTTCGAGATGAAATTGCACACTCGTTCACATCTGAAAGCAAGAAAAAAGGATTCGAAAGTGTCAGAAGAAAACTTCCTCCATACATGATTTTCAGCAGCCATTATTCTATTTGATAAAAAAGTCGAACAAAGCCATTTTACTAGAACCAAGTTAGGGAAAAAATATTGAACGTGTCTTGGAAATGCGGAGAGGTTAATACAGTGAATACAATAGCTTGACAGAATTAACAACTTCAGGAACTGCGGTCCAGTTTAATCAAAACGGATATATGTTTTTTATCTGGCTTAGAGCTGTGAATTCAGTCATTCAAATGCATTAAGATTCTTGCACTTATCGTTGTTAATAAAACATTTGAATACCTGTGCAAACTTTGGTGGTTGGGTCAGATGAGTATCCATCTCGACATTCACAGTAATATGAACCATGGTAATTTTGACATTGTCCTTTACCACAAATCGATGGCTCGTCCAAACATTCATCAACATCTGTAACAAACGGAATCAGTATCCAGGCTTTTAAACGACAACTCTTGCATTGATTTTATTCCTGTATCACAGACTCAGTGAAACACATTTGTCAAAATAGCGTCTTGGTGAGAAATGTACCAAGAAATATTATACTCATTGAACTCCGAACTCCCTATTGAATTGTGAGCAGCAAACAAATGATAGATTGAAATAGTTTTAGCCTAGTCATATTATTCCTATTTGATGAAAGATTTTCACCAGGAATCCCAGGCAGGGTGACCACGCTTATTTTAGATGAAAAATACAGCTTTTTTGGTCAAAAACATTCTTTTTTCCAGGTATTTTCAGCTGGAAGGCTTTTTCCAGCCTTCACCCAAAAATCTGAACTTTTTTCCAGCTATAAGCGATTGCAAGATTAATACCAGCGGATACCCCTCAAAACCTACAAAAAAATAGAGGTACCCTTTATCTGAAAATGTGGGTGGAATTTTAGGCTGAAACCTTTTGTGTTGAAAGTACGCTGTCTGTGGTTCCTAAAAAATGGTTTTTCTCCAATAAATTTTTATAAAATAGTCCTTTTGGTCTCCAATTTTGAACAGTGATTCACTGCAAAGTAACTCATGTTGCAATTAGATTATTGGGACCTAAATATTTTTTTGAAAATTGTACGTTAAAATCAAAATAAACCTTAAAACCTAAATTAAAACTTTGAGGGCCTTAAGATTTGTTTGGGGTCTAACCATGAAGAAGAAAATTATTTTTTTCATACCTACTATAAGTATAGGTACCAAAAAGTATAGGTTTTATGACCTTAAATTGTGTAATTTGTAAAAACTTAATTTTTTGATGGAATTCTTGATAAAATTTGGATAACTTTGAATTTTATAACACTGTCATGGTGGATTTATGATCTACCATTTTATAACTATTGCTATAGTAACCAACTCTATAGCCATCTTATTCAGCATTTAATTATATGATGCTTTAGTGAATGAATTTAAAAACACTTCTATGTTTGGACTGGCAGAGTGAAGAGCTTGCAAAGCTTAACGATCGTATCGAGGAAGAATGTAGACGTATTGGTTTTGTATGGGAACGAGGAACGTTGTCCATTAGTCGTTTGAGAGATGGCCTTTGTGTTGAGCTATGAGGAAGCTACAGACATCGTTCATTCAATGATCTCGAAGGCAAAAACATTGTATTTGAAAATGTATTCAATCTATAATTGTTATGTTTTAATTTCTGAAGAAGTCAACCACGGATTTGTCGTTAATTACATCTAGTGTCAGTTTATGCTTGTGTCCAGAATTCTACAATGCCAAAAAGGCTTTTCCCTTCTTCCAGCGTTGGGCTCCAGATTCGATCCCAAACACAAATTTATTGTTATCAGAGAGACAGTTTCCCTTGTCGCCCGTGACAACACTTTGCGATTATTGAAATTCTCGAAATTAGGTATTTTATGAAAGCACATTGTATAAGAGGTTGTCAAAAAGTGAACAAAACAATATTAAATTAAGTTTGGTGGCTAAGAGAGCCCACAGTGCATCTTTGTAGGTTTTAAGGGGTATCCACTGGTACTTCTAGATTTTCAAAAGACATTTCTTTCAAATCGATCATAGAGATCTATGCTTTGACAAAAGAACGTCTGATGGACTAAACTGAAAATGGCTCATACTCAGATAACATCTTATGAAAATTAAATATGTATAATTACATAATAATTCTAACGAATTCCTGACATAAAGTTAAAATTAAAATTTCAAAAAAGTTTTTCCAGTTTTTCCAGTTTTTCCTGTTTGGAAAATGTACCTATTTTCAGTTTTTCCAGCTAGTTTTCAGAAAAAGACCATTTTTCCAGTTTTTCCAGGTTTTCCAGCATGCGTTGCCACCCTGCCAGGAGACGGATTTGTCGAATAAAAAGCGATTTGATAAAATGACTGAGGAATAATACAAGCTTTTCGGTTGAAATGAAAAGGTTGCGCTAGTTGGAGCTAGTTGGGATATACGATAGCGTGGTGCAAATAAATGGATAAAAAGAATTCCATCCGTTTATGGAAGGAGGCAGCATCAACTAACCTTTGCACCTTCCATTGATCATACGGAAGCCTTGTACACAACGCACATTCTTGCACCGATATCCACCCACGGTGTTGATACATTCCTGTGTTTCCGCATTGCAACGATGAAGATTCTCTTTACACTCATCTACATCTGTAGCACGAAGGGGAAAAGAAGAAATTACAATTTAGTTCAAATTTCACTCTGAAGTTTTAAATTCAAGTTCAAATGACAAAGAGAGTCGAATTCTCCTTGATATTTCTAACTGTTTCTAGTCATCAAAAACTTTAGGAATTAAGGGAGGTTTATTATAAACGACATTCATATCTTTAAAAGGAAATTTTACCTTCACAAACTTGTTGTCCGTTGCTTAATTTTGTCTTTGTATATCTTCGATTAGTTGTCGGACAATTCATGTAGCAACGAGGTACGCCATGCACAGATATACAAAAGTGTTCTGGTCGACATCTGTTTTTCGACGTGTAACATGCATTCTCAGCTGAAAAAAGATTCGGAAAGCTAGTGTGAGGTTGAACAAGATTAAAGCTGTCATTAAAAAGTGTATCAGGTTTGAGAATTTGATTAAAAGACTTAAACTGCAAAGCAGGAAAGAGTGTGGCAATGAAGTGTCAGAGTGCTGAAAATATCACTTTAAACAATGCAAATTTTGTTGGTCTTTTCCCTGGACAATTTCAGAATGGGGAGAGTAGTGAAAAAGAATGATGTTTGGGGAGAGTAGTGAAAAGAATGATGTTTGGGGAGGGTAGTGAAAAGAATCTTGTTTGGGGAGAGTAGTGAAAAAGGCAACAAAACACACGACAAACCTTTGCAAAAGAAGCGTCCGTGATTCTTGTGACCTTCCTTGCATTTGCATTTGGCGAAACGACTGGCATAAAAACATCCCAATGACGTCTTAGGGTCACATTTGACGTCACTACATTTTCGACCAATCACATTTGAAGGCGTTGAAAGTATTTTTTGAATAGCTTTGGTGGTTCCCTCTTTGGTGGGTGGTAGGGTGACTTTCGTTGTGGGGCGGGGGCGTTGTGTTGGTTTACGAGTAGGCGGTGGGAGGGTGTTTGTTTCTGATTGCTGATCTTTTTTAGCTAAAAGAGAAGCAGATCATATTCGATGGGCAATAGCGTATTGTGTACCTCGTTCGGGAAACCTGTACAAAAATCCGCGAGGATTCGTAAGCAAAGGGTTTCCAATACCCAAAGTTCGAGGAAAAATTAGCCTTAAACAGATAAATATATATTTTTTTTAATTGAAGAAGACTGAAATTTTCTCAAAATAAATTATACTCATAAATGAACTTAGTACTTAATTAACACAAGACTGACTTTTTCATGTATTTTGCTTTCCATTTTTCCCTACTTTAGCGTTATGCTGCATTTAAAAAAGTTTATATTTTTAATTTAATTGACAAGGTTCATTTGAAGTTTTAAAGCACCATATTGAGAAGAAGATCAATTTCGCGATTTGTGAAAAGTAAGCAGTATACCTCTTTCACAGCAGTTTTTGAAACCAACTTTGCAATATTCATCAGCAAAGGGTAGAATACAAGACTTGCCAAAGATACCAGCTCTATGACCGTCCTTACAACAATTACAGCATTGTTTCTGGATCGTTCTATATTCTTCTACTTGTGTATCTGGCTCCATACACGTCACCTTTGCTCTGCGGAGAAAAATGAAAACCACAACATGGAATTTTTCTTTTGAGAAGATTTAAAACAAAAAGATAACGAAGATTCTTAGGTCCACGTTAAATATTTTCAGTCAAAACAAGCAACATGCTGAATGGACCTACCTGATGATGAGAATCAGATAAAAATAGGACAAATAGCAAGAGAGTAAAAAAGTGTAGTGAGCAGCTTGAATAGATTACCGCGAGTATCACAGCTCAAATTAATATCAACAGTCTGTGAAGTATAGTTAAAGTCGTATGACTTATAGTCGTAGATACTGGGGTGAATAAATTCTTTAGCGCGATTTCCCTATTGACGATAGCAGGTGATTTTTCATGGTCCAAAATCGCCCAAAGAATTATTGTTTCGAAAATCGGGCTCCGTCACTTTTTGGGAATCACCATTTTGCATCACTGTGCAAAAAATCGGAAAAAAAACTAATAAGCCAATCCCGAGAAAACAAACAAACGGGCGGACGAACGAACGAAAATCGGTTAAATCAAAGGACCTCCACCCACCAGGTAGGTCCAAAAAGAAGGAAAGGAATTATATCATTCGATCAGAACTTTGAAGAGCACGTAATACTCACAAAGCCAGAGATCTACCAACTCTGCAATATCCGTCCTTTATCGCATGTGTACAACATTGTTTGAAGAGGATTTGACAAAAGAATCCGCGTGCATTATTCGGGTTATCTTCACACTGGCCACCTTGTTTATCACCGGCAAACAGTTTGCGACCATAGTTTACACCATCTTCGCAACATTTGGTGTCTTCAGCTGTCGTTGCCAAACCTGATGGAAAAGGAAAAGAAAATAGAGCAATATTCAACTAAGGCCAAAGATTCCATGCATTATCTGACGTTACAGTTACATAGAGCGTAGTTTGTTTTAATTCCTTTTTCGCAAATCCCAAAAAAAGTCTGTCTCAATATACTCTGCAAAAATATCGGGAAAAGAAGATTGAAAATGAAAAAGAAAGAAATGAACTTCTTCAAAAACTGTGCTAGAATTATCATTTTCACACGAATGCAATAGTTCAAAGTTTATCACTGATTGACTTTGAAAACCATCAAAAGACAACAAAAAGAAGGGCTCTCTTTTCAAATCAGCCAGGGAAGATTTTTAAGCTGTAATTTTTGACTGAATAAATATTTTTTGAATTTTCTTTTCTTCGCATTTATGACTTTCTAAGGTCGAAGAGTGTTCGATATAAAAATGAAGATCATAGCACGAATATTACAAAAAGTTGAATTTTTCTTCTTCACTTTTTATCTTCATTTTTTGATTATTTGAATATTTTTTGATAATATTCCACTCCATAATATCTTTTCAACGAGCACAGAGCCGCTATATAATTCGAATTCTTTCAGAAGTTATAGCCTTCTTTCTTGCTGAAGATTATATTGCGACAGACTTTATATCTCAATTTCCCCAAATATATGCAAGGTTCTGCAGCCCTTTGGAACCCTCGAAAATTGGGTGCTAGGTAAAGGCCGCCCTTATTCCCCCACAGTACCACAACTCTCTGTGGCTTCCACAACTAAAATATCTAGATGCCAAAGATAAAAACCATAATCATGCTCTCTCAACATTGCATATAACAATATCATAAAACCAGATGGGATAATATAATGGTATAGGTCTCTAACACACTTACATTTCGTTATTGCAAATGAAAATAACACTAGACAAAATAAACCCTTCATACTTTGCAACCATATAAAAAAACTTCAAAATTCCTTATAAACGCTAAATCAAACTGAAATCAAATTTTTCGATATCAAGTCAAGTGGTCCTCATTAAAGCACTGTCCAAACAAGAAGTCAGTCATCAAAAGAATAATGACCTTCACATCACACAGAGTCAGTTAGCCTTCAAAGAGACTTAGATAAACATTTGATCAACCTTTTTGCTTTAATCTGCAAATGATCAGTTTAAGAAAACAATTCCAGCCAAGACACGTAAAGCCGTACTGTATCTTATAAAAGCGGAAGATTGAAAGTTCTCAGGAGTATCCAAGCTTTAGGAAGAAGCATGAAAGTCAGTTTTTTTCTTTAATAGCTTAGAGAGAATTCAGAGAATGATAATGACATTTTCTAGACTTCCATGAAATATGAATATTCCTTATGTAATGGTCTAGTAAAGGATTGTTAGGCGTAAAGGGAAATTATTTACATGGAGTAAATTAATGACTAACGTGTCAAACTGTTTCCTTATCAATGTCTTTATTCATGTTCAGTTCTGACAATCGTAAGGGAACTTTTATTCGAGTTCATTAATCTCAAAACGAACACTTTTTTGAGCCATCATCAGTTTGTCTAGCAATACCCATGAACGTTTTTTATATTTTGAAAGTTCTTGCCGTGTGTTGAACTTTCTTTTCAGCCAGCGAAGAAGAGTTTGTTTGTTATAGGCAACGGTTTGTCAAGAAAAACTATTTTGTTTGCGAGCTTGTAAAGTATATGGGTAAAAACACGAGATGAACATTTCGAGATTATACAATCTTTTTCGCCAATGAACGCCAAACGATCAACAAAATAAAAACTTAAATTCAACTTAGCCCAGGAAAGAAGGCAACCGATTTTCACTTTATTCACATGCATTAGGCTGATTTAAACGGAAGTGGGAGTATAAAATGTTACTCCTGTTATTCATTAGAGCTAGATGCGCCCAAAATGAGTGGAGCCTTGCATTTCTGATGTTGTAATACTTTGATTTACAAAGTGTATCCTCAAAACACATGCATATATTTTTAAAGTCTATTTTTAAACATAATGTTTTATTAGGATGTATTCCTAGTGCAAGACTTCTGCTGACACAGCCAAATGAACAAAGGGAATAATCTTTCCTTCTGCGTATAACTTTAACTCGATCTTTTTCTGCAATCTAACATTATCTATGCCTAAATCTTTAGCATCATCGAATGGGCCACCTAGCCCGGACGGGAGGGAGGGGGACATTCGATTAAAAAATCTAGCCAAATTTGAGTAAATTTGGGCGAAAAATCGACCCTAACGATTGCATTTTCTGAAAATCGGTAACCATTTTAAGGCAAATTATGGTCAGATTTTACACTCTTAGAGTGCACTTTTTCTCATCTTTGCTTATTGCGACCCTTACAGTGTACTTTAGGAAGCTAGGAAAAAGGACCCTAAAGGCCGCACGTACGTTGTGTCAGGGTGTGTAACTTTTGGGTCAAGGTTTACACATCAAGAGTCTGTTAAAATATCGGTAATCTCCTAACATATCATCCTTTCTGTGCATACAAATGGCTACAACGCTCTATGTGGGATATGTGACAATCAGATCTGGTTTTTCAATCAAAACATTCAAAACTGCGCTGCCTTTTGCTTGAAAACGAAAGCGACTGGGTTCTAATGTTTAGTTTATGATTAGCGATTGATATTATTGAAATTTTTTGCTTTAGCCAATCACCGAGCATGAAAGCTCATTTAATACTCATCACAGATCTTAAACAGATCAAAGCGATGGCGAGCTGGCATTTAGAGTGCATACTACCATAGCACGGAGTAATCAGAATCCACTTGGAAATAAGTTTTGAATCAATACCTGTCAATACATGTTTTTTTTATAAGCAAGTGTATGCCCCTTGGTCAGGCTCGTGTATGCTTAAGTTCTCAAAGCATTCAGGCATAGATTATGCTTATTATATGCTTGTAAATCATGCTTATGATTCACCCCGAGCCAAGTTTTTAGTGAATTTTCAGAAATCTTGGAAAAACTTTGTTCAGATTTTGGGAGCAGTGGAATGTAGCTAGCCGTGGAATGTCTTTTTTGTACTTGACCTCTACTAAACCTTTTTAAACAGATAAAAAATGACAACTTGAAAAGTATTTCAGGCTGACATATATGCTTATACTATGCTTAGATGAATATACTTACTTTACTTAATTACTATGCTTAGGAATTCTGCAAATCTGAGCCTTCATATGCTTATAAGTGTTATGCTTATAAAAAAAACAAAAAACATGTAGCTTTTAAAGCGAAGTAAAGTTAAGCGCTCCACAGCGTGCTGTGTCAGAAAAAATATTTTGACAACATTGAAAGTAAGAATATTCTGACGGAAGAGGAATGAACAGCCTCATTTTGTTTTTTCGAGTTATTTCGAGGATGTTTCATAAATAAGACGAGAAAATGAAGAAGTCAAAAAATGTCTAGGAAAAGAATGAAGAGAGGAATCTACCTTGGAGGGTAAAAGAGACAGACTAAAAGAGACAAACGAAGGGAGATAAACTAAAAGAAACTTTTGGGAATCAAACGCTAGCAAGGTAAAGTAGGGTCAACAAATATTTATAATTACAGCAATAAAAAGTCTTTTCTCTATCTATAAATTTTCATTATAATTCTATATAAGATTTTTTTCTGTACAACCTTTTCTTTTAAATCTCTCAAAATTCATAATATATAATCTCATTATAAAAAAAGACCAACCCTGTTTTTAATATCATTTTTGAGACCAAGTTGAAGGGGTAATCACGTGACTTAGAACGTCAAAAATTAAACATTCCAAAATTATTTCTACCCTTGTAAACCTTATGAGAAACACCTTTAAAAGTTCCCGAGTGACATCTCTGCCCTATAATTGATTAAAATGAAGTCTCGAAGAGTCCTAATCTAAGAAGGAGTTGACAAAATGGGCGATCTGTATCGAATCTAGGTATACTTTTCATTTAAAAAATAAAAATAATCTAAAAACTATCGTCCAATGACAAGACATAAAGGAATGCTAAAAACACATATTTAACGTAATAATTACAAGGTATATTCTGAAGTAGAATTAGGAAAAATTGAGCGGATATTGGAAAATAAAAGTCGAAGAAAAAATACTATTGTAACAGAAAGAATCCCCAAAAAATGTTGCGTGCATATTCTAATAAAATTTTATAAAAATTTTTCGTGTAATAACAGAAGACAATAAAGTAAAATTTATGAAAAATTAAAACTAAAATCGTAAAAGTAATAAAAGGAGGTATTTTTACGAATTTTCTTCTAAGTCCTCTTCTTCATTTCCGTTCGGTAAAATAACAACTTTGTTTTCCTCCTCCTCAAACGGATGGTCACCATTTTCGGTTGCCGGTAATAGATTCTCGGCTGCCGTAGGTTGTGACTCGTCAACTGGTACTTCCTCGTCTGGTGTCGTATTAACTGACGTCGCAGCTAATTTCCGTGGCGCGAATTGTTTTCGTTTTCGTCCACTCGATTTGGATGCGGTTGAATCGTTGATTTCGTTGGAAGTTGAGATTGAGTCGTCTTTACTTTCACTTTCACGACGTGATGATGATGAATTATTTTGATGCGAATGATGTTGAGGATCTGATGGTGTGGGCGAAGGAGCTGGAAGAACAGAATGAAAAGAATGAAATGAATGCAGGGTCTAAAACTTTTTTTCGACATAAAAATATTATGGCAGCTGTCAGAATTGTAGCAAACGGTAAAAGACAATAAAACGAGATTGATTTGGAATGTTAATCTTTTGAAATGAAGTCTCTATACTAATAGAATGGAAATTTCAGACTAAGAAATGTTTTTTAATACCTTTCCTCGAGTCTGGTGGTGTTGCAGATTTACTAGTACTTCGACTGTGCGAATGTGTGTGAGGTGATCTGGACCGTGTGTATTCACGTTCACGCTCACCAACTGTTTCGTGTCTCCTGTGGTGCGTATCGCGGTATCGATGCGGAAGATGGTGTCGAAATTCTGGTGAATCGTAGTAAAAGTGAGGACGGTGTCTTTGAGAATCGTCCATCTCTGAGATTCGATGATGCGGTGAATGGTACAAAGCGTGATGTTTGTTCCCATGGTGATAGTGAGTATCCATGATCACGCGTTGTGGAGAAGAGTAATTTTCATGGATGTAGTGCACGCCTTCGTGGTTGTTGCGCTCTTTGTGGTATGGAGAGCCTCTGTGGCCTGTAAATCCTTCATATGGAGACATGTAAAGAGAATCTGGCCTGTTTTTACAATGTTTGTATTCAATCCGATCGTCTTTATCTACGAGTTCATCATGAGGTTCGAATTCGTGGCGTTCTTCTAAGTGACCTTGCATCTTGAGTCGTGCTCGTCGGCGTCGTTGCGCCTCACGGTTCGATTTGCGTCTTCGCTCTAATTGCTCTTCGGTAAGCTTATCACGTAACTTCTGCTCTTCAGCTTGAGATAGTGTGCTATCATCGTATTCTTTAGAATGGTATTCATCTTTAATCTTGGTTAAATAATGAACGTCATCAACCCTTTCTTCAACTGGCTCCATTTTCGGCGTTGTTTGTCGTTTGTCGTCGTCTCGTTTAAGGTCGATGATGAGGTCCCCAAGCTCTTCTTTATCCCATTCTGAAGACTCTCTCTTGAGAGTGGAACAAATGCTTTCCAGTAGAGATTTCTTTGGAGCTTTAGTCGTTGGATATTCTTCGACCGGAGATGAGGTGCCAGTAGGAGGGGTATGTTTATCCTCACAATCACGTGTCTTTGGTACAACTTGCAACAAATCAGTCTCCACCTTGGGTGTTGTTTTATTAACTTTCTCACATTCTGGGATTTCCACTTCCAATGCTTTAGGTGTTGGTTTAGGTCCTGGAGATACTCGGTAACGTTCGTGGTCATATCTGGCGATGGTATCAGTGGCTTGTGGATGATGATGGATATGGTGTCTGTACATTTCAGCGTGTGGTGGAGGTGGCGGTGGTGGGTATCTACCGCAAGCGTTGAACCTCTCTTGCTGTGCTTGTGTTTTGGCCTAAAAAGAAATTGCAAGAAAAATTATATTACGTTGTCTTAAATTTCTCTTGGGCAAGCACAAGCTTTTCAAAATGACATTTTCAAGAGCAATCGGACAAATGAAAGGAATATTCGGATTGTGTTGGCCCTTTTAAAAAGAATAGCACAGTAATACTTGTGTATCTTAGAGATAATTACCTTTTCCATTCGGATTCTAGCTCTTCTTTCCCTCTGATAATCCCGTTCTCTTCTCCTCAATTCTTCCAATTCTTCTTCAGAGAGTTTCTTGCGATCAACATTTCGACTGATCACTTTCTTTTTCTCGTGTTGTGGTGAAGTATTAAGTTTCTTATTTTCGCGGTGGTTGGAAGAGGGTGAGTTCTGTGGACTTCTGACGGTCGACATGAAGTGTGACGGTTGATAGTGGTGGTGATGTGGGTCGTGGTGATGTGGGTCGTGTTTCTTGTCATGGTGGTGTTGTCGTATAGCTAAGAAGTGTTTGTGTTCTGTGGGTGAGTAAGGCGGTGGCGGGTGTGGGTGGTGGTGTATGGGCGAGTCGTGATGAAACATCTTAGGGTATAGATCACTTGGATGGAAGGAGTGAGGGGAGAGTTTCTGGTGGTACATATGATGGTAAGGGTGTGATGGCGGTGAAGGGAGGTGATGGTGGTAATGGTGGCGGTGTTCTTTCTTCTCTTCTCCATTACGACGTAGAGGTTTCTCATCTTCAGCATGATGTGAGAGTTTCTCTTTGGAAGGAGGTGGTAATTTCTCTTCGTGATGTCTTCTCAGCGGTTCTTCTTCAGGTATCTTAGTCATTTCTTCCTCTGTCTCTTTGTTGTTCTTTTTAGGAGCTTCTTTGTAGGAGGAATGGGTACTACTGTCGTCTGAAAGGTAAGATGTCGAGTGGCTACTACCTGTGGTCGATTCCAAAGAGTTCTGCTTTTCCAATTTCCCCTTAGACTTTTTGGTGTCTTGATTTTCCTGTAAATAAGAAAATAAATAACTGATAAATAATTGATCTCATTTTATGATGGCAAGCTCATTTTAAAGATGTCATCCATATGTGTCAGTGAAGAAGGAAATAAAACTAGATATCGTGCATGAAAATGTAACCCTATTTGACTCATTAATATAGAGAAGTACTGGGAATCAACACATTTTTCAAAGTACGTAATGAAGACATAATGCTTTATAATGCATTCATTTCAAGCACTTCATTTCTATCCAGCTGTGTTAAGTACTCACGTCAATTGAGCAAACCATTGAAGGCATTGATGATCGGTTGTGTTTGGTAGAAGGTTTTTTGCAATCGGTTTGATCAAGAAAAGCTTCCCAGGCTGCGTCCTCATCTTGCCATTGTTGGTTTTCACGCTGAAAAAGAAGAACAAGAAATTATTGCAAAACTTGCTTTACAATATAAAGAATTTCTTCCATTCTTTTTTAATGTTCCATATGATTTTCGAAACGACTTAAAAAAAGAGGTTGGCGTGTAAGTCAGAAGTCTTTTGCTTAACGAATCTATAGATTTGACAACAGCTACCGTTTTGAAAAGATAAAAAGTTTGGTCTCTTTTGTAAATTAGTAAGGTATTATCAAAAAATGAGGTCAGAAAAAATGACCAGATGAGTTCCAACTTTTTTAGTAAAGATCTTTTTTTTTCAAATCATAAATTGAAGAAAAGAAAAGGTATAGGTTTTGAAATATCAGTTTGAGGTTGATTGTTTTGTGTGTTATGTTTCTGAAAGATGGAGATGTATTGATAAGTGCTGATTTAAAGTAAACATGTTTGACTAACAAAAGAAAAGATTTTGAAGAGGTTTATACAAGGGAAAATGAAAAACAAGATGACACAAGATTTTCCGTTTTCAATATATATGATCATCATGATGATTTTCGAGAAAAAAAGTTTGTCGAGATGATTGAAAATGGTTTGATTGAGCAGTGATGTTTACACAATCAAAACTGATGTTTTTTAAGACGTCCGAATAAAACCTTTTTAATGATGTATGGTTTTGACACATCACAAATGAAGAAAATCTGATTCTTTTTGACACAAGTATTTTTCGAATGTCAATATCAAGCACCCCCTTACATAAATTTGACCAATCTTGTGAAAAAGTGAAAATAAATGAAAACGAATGAAAGAGACAACATAAAAGAATTGAAAATCTGAAAAATATTACATAGTGTGTCGATGATTTTTTTGCGAATAGATAATGATATTAAAAGTCATGAAAAATGAATAATGGAATGAAAAAAGAAAGATAAGTAATAATAATAAAGCAAAAGAAAATAAAACTGATATTCATATTATAAGTAAGAAAGGAAATTAAGTTCACAGGAGAAAAAAATCGTTCGAAAAAATGTTTTGGTTTTAATTTCTTATATATTTCAATGATCGTGACGGGTGGTAGTAAGGTATGACAAGAGAAAAAGTCTCATCCTTCTTTTTGTGTGGAAAAATGAAAAACTTTCTTTTCAGCAACTTAGATACATTTTCTTTTTGAGATGTAAATAAAGTGTCATTTTATCATCAAGAAAAAAGAGAGAAAATGATCAATATTGAGTAGCCCAAGAAAAGATGAGAAAAGACAAAACAAGACAATAGATAGAGGACTATAAAAAACAGATGTCCATCACATCACATATACCAGCATTTTGTATAAAATGGATTTTCAATTTTTTCTTACTTTTTTTGTCAATCTTCATTTCAAAAAAATATTAATGTAGGAGGGGGGATAATGAGAAACATTACAAGACCTTGTCACCTGCCTCTACGAAAAGGTTTTAGAGCAACAAAAAAAGACAAAGTGTTTAGTTTGTTGAGTCTTACAACAATACAATCACTTTGCATTGTGGACCACCATCATCAATTAATGGCATATGCGTTTTCCTTTTTTCCCCTCTCTTCCCTTCACTTGCTCAGGGGTAACAAAATAGATATAATATATTATCAAAATAAAGAAAAGGACCTAAAGACACACCATTGTAAGCACTTTTCCTACAATCATAAAAGAATTGTTGATAAATGAATAAAATAGATAAAACCCTATGGGAGAAAATGCAACAGAGGTTGTTATGCTTTTTTAAAGAATCTTTTTCCTTTTCTTTCCTTATTAATATTTTCATTTATTTTGCTGAATAAATCTTTTGTATGTGCCGGCAAATAGAGATGGTCTCGCATAGAAAAACGAAGGGAAAAGAAAGATTGACAAAACTATCAAAAAAGTAAGACAAGGATAAAGAAAGAAGAAAAAGAATTGAAAGAACTTTAAAAAAGAAAATATCAGTGCATGTCAAAAGAAACAAGGGTGAAATGAAATGATTTTTGTCCCTCTATCTCACACACAGTCCTGTAAATTGTCATAAAACAAAAAATCTTCTCACCTTTTGAGCTCGGATTCGATCACGACGACTTTGTTGCGCCTTGCGTTCTCTTTCTCTCAGTTTTCTTAGCTCTTCAGGCGACATGTCAGAACGATTTCGTTTCCTGGCTGCTCTGTGTTTCTTCATTTTCCCATCCAATCCACCATTTGTTGATTGATTCAAATTGTTTAAAAGATGTTCACTTTCGTTTTCTTTACTTTTGTCTTCTTGATCAGATCTGGTCTTCTTATTGCTTCGATTGAAATCTTTGTCCAGCTCATATTCGTCCACCATACTGAATCTTTTAATGTCGTTAGAAAATCTGTTCTTGTTTGGTTGGAAAGGATGCACCACAGCATCAGTGGCCATTGGTCTTTCCTTTTTATACTGAAAAACAAAACAAAAACAATTTGGTTAAAACCCAATCGTAATTACAATGTAATCGAGGTCACTAATAACTTCTCTGACAGAAATTGAAATAAAATGGCATCCAAATAAAAAATGATGTCCCAGGTAAATTGATAAAACAAATAAATACAAATCGTATCTAAGAAATCCATTCAATAAAAACGAAGAAGATTTCGAGAAATAAAAGAACATCTAATGCTCCACAATAAAGAGAGTGATTATGAAAAATCTTCGAATCAGCTCCATATGAAAAGCTGCCCGATTTCAAATAGATCTGAACTTAATCTCGTCCCTCACACACACACACTTACACACTCTTCAAAACAAAACAATTTATACCAACACACAAAAAAGACACAATAGATAAAAAAGATAAAAAAGATCAGAGAGAATACAAAAATAAAGAGAGAAAAAGTTTATGAGAGCGTCAAGAATCAAAATGTTCCACATGACTGATCTTCAGTGTATCAATTGGTTGGAAGTTCAGTAAACAAACGGTTTCGAGCATCATGCAGAAAAGACAATGCGGCTGATGATTGACAGAATTATATCAAATCTTTTTTCACACCAGGAAACATTTGGAACGGACGAACATCTCACATCACATACAAATACAAACAGCTGTAGGACAATCAAACGTTTTCATCAAGAAAAAAAGTCATAACAAAATGAAAAGTTAGATGTCAAGACGCAGCTACAATGCAGCTATCAAAACAAAACAAATCTGTCTTTTTGATTCAAGTCGTTCATTCTTCATTAAAGAACCATTTTCGATCCATTATGCCATCCCAAAAAAGTAAGCAAACTTTGGGACAAGAAAAATCCCACGAGGTTTCTTGGGACAAGTCAAATGAACATTTAGTTTAAAACTTTCCCTTTTCCTTACAACAACTTCAATATTTTTTACAAACACGGCTTGAGGTTTTTGTACACACACATAGAAAAAGTTTTTTACTTACGGATTTTACCTCGAGTTTTCTTCCCTCTTTTTCTTTTTCTCTTCTTCTCCTTACTACGAGCACCAAGACAATATCTAAAGTTTAATAATGACATCGTCAATGTGTCAACCTTTACGTCAATTCAAGAATAGAAATAATAAAGAAACAAAATGAAAAAGAAAAAAACGCGAATTGTAAAACCCAGACCGGAATAAAAAAAAGCACCGAGTCTGTTTAATGTTTTGATTTCTATGACATTTTAAAATAAGAGGAATTATATCTTTTAATAAAAAATGTTTCGAAAAAGAAAGTAGAGCTCACCTGACTCCCTCGTTTCTTCTGTTAAACTTTTTTTCTCAAAAGGATAAGCATATACTGATTGATGTAAAGAAGTAAGTCCTCTTCTGTTTTCTTAAAAATAATTTCCCAAGATAAAGACGACAAAGCTTGGTCTGTAAATTCATTATCCTTTTGATATTATTAATATGGTCTTTATAATTCCCTACCATCAAAATAGACTGGTAACGGCTTTTACACATTGGTCAGTAATGATTGAACCAATCAGAAAGCTCAATCTTTTTCTTTTAAACAATAAGTAAATTGTCTTTCTCCCTTTTTTCTTTTTTTTGTTTTTGTTTTAGTTTTTTTTTTAAGCCATGCGTAAATTGATTGTCAAGGATAGAAAAATGCATGTATTATGTGTGCAATGATTTTACAGATAAAAGGGAGAAAACACCTGTCTATTTTATGGCTAGGAACGCGTTTTTTGTTTGATTATTGATACGAGCCATAATATCAAAATTTGTCGGTTTTCTTTTGTACCTATACTGTTTTGTGTTGTGGCCGTTCAGCCATGAAAAGAATCCAACAAAAGAAAGAGAGAGAGAGAATAGGATTATTACAAAAATTAGAGCAAACAGGGAGGATTTTATTATAAGTATAAAAATTATCGGGCCAACAAAAAGTCAATATCGAAACCTCTTTGCTCTTTCTTTTTTATTTGACTTCACTAATGTGTCTTGACACAAACTTTTTTCAGAAGGACTGAAGGACAGATGCTAAAATCTTTCAACAAAGTATTAAAAATTCATAGTTTTGTCACTTCAGTATCGTTTAGTTTTCACAAAAACAAACCCGACTGATTGTTGCTGTTCTTCTGCATGATTTTAATGAGTAAATTTTCGACAAAAAAGAATGGATACTTTCTTAATTAGAAGGATGTTTGCTGAAAAAAAGGACGATTCAAAATGATTTTAGTCGTGTAAAAAAATACACACACAAAATAAGCATGTGTGTGACGACTTATTAAAAATGATTTTTGTTAACAAAAGCGCGTCCTCGCTTACTTAAAAAAAAAGTGAAAAAGTTGAAAAGAAAAGAAAAAGAAAAAGGAGAAGTAAAGAAGAAAGATATTAGAAATGACATGTGTCATTCATACAACCTAGCAACGCTTAACATATCAAGCAAAAACATCTGCTGCTCTTTCAAGTAATGCTTTTATTTGTATGCGAATATACGTTTATTGAAAAAAAGTTTTCTCTTGTCTTTATTCATCACTATATAGTGAATTGTCAAACGGCGTTAAGCTTGTCACATGTCTATTGTTTTGCAATGAATAGTCGAAAAAGAAGAACCGCTTTTTTAACATTCGATGCTTGAGTGCAGGTGCTAACTGGACGGAAACCTATATTTCTCTTATTTTGTTCACAGAAACAAAATGCAAAAGTGACTTTTTAATTTTTTTTACATGTCCCATCATTTTATCGCTTTTCTTTCTGTTCTTCAATTTTACACCTTTCTTATATATTGATGTTGAAGTAATTCATTATTTTCTTCTGAGTAGGAGTCAATAAAAAGTATTGTCATTTCAACCCCTGAGTTAATATCATGTCATCACTTTTCCCATTTTTCATTTTTCATTAATTTCCCCCCTTTGAAGATAAAAATCATATACTTTGACACAACTGTGAAAGTCTTGTAGTGAAATGGAAGGAAAGAACACATAGATAGTAAGCGCAAGAAGTGAAAAGAAAAAAGGGAAGAATCAGTCGCCGTCATGTCCCTTTTGAAAGAATCAATCCTTAATTTTTTCGGACTGTTATGTAAATTAATATCGAAAAAGAAAAAGGATGAAAAAGATGATGAAAAAATATCTATATGTAAAATAAAGAAGAAAATTGATAAAAAAAGAAAATAGAGGAGAAAAAAAATAAATCAATGTAAGCACGACATAACATGACAACACAAAAACTTATTTCATCAATATATCAAAAAAATCTGATTCGGTCTTTTGTTGGGCTTACTGATATTGATTAGAAAAACAACGCCTTCCCAAACAAAAGACCTTGATGAAATATAAAAAGATTTTGAAGATTTTACAAAATAAAAACGAGGGGAGAAAAGGACGCGCACAAATTGATGATAGGTGAGGTAATGAGACAATATTGTAAATATCATCTTCTTTTTCCCTTGAAATATTTTATCATCAAAACTGATTTCTTTTTTTACTTTTACAATCAAATAGGATTGATTAATCAGTGAAAAAAAATCACCCGTCATGTTTACATTTCCTATGATAAATTTTACGCCCTTCCCACTTGTCCCTTCTCATTTTGAAACTTTCCCCAAATATTTGAAAGAAAAGAACGCCATCAAGATTCAGGCAAAGATCAAATCCTATTCTACTAATCACACACAAAAGAAACGATCGTTTGATCGCACAAAGCAAATGGTTCAAGAAACAAAAAGAAGGCGGGTCAAGTTTGAAGATAATATGAGAAAATATGGCCACATCATGAGAATTTTGGATGGGAAAACTATCACATACCATAAGTACAAAGATTAGCCTACGCGTCCATAACCAAATCAAAATCCGCCCCTAAAATTTGGACAAAAATAAAGAAATTAATGTTAAAACACATCGTTTTAACGTCTAATAAGGGAAATATACTTCAACTAATACATTGCTTTATCTCAAATCATTTCTTATTCTTTAGTTTTGATTGAAGAGCACTTACATCTGACAAAACAAAAGACAGACACTTCCATCACGCACAAAATCACACAAATAGACTAATAATACAGGGGTGTGTTTGTTATGTGTGCGCTAGAAAGTTTTGCCATTTCCACACCTGGCTGTATTACCATATAATTCGAAACTCTAGACCTGTACTCAATTCGTAAATCAGTAGAAGATTAGTCAAATTATTCAAATCGTCCAAAAGTCGTAAGAATAGGAACAGGAGAAATAGTATGAATTGGTCCAAACCATGTGCATTTATTTTGTCTTCCATCTTTTATGGTGCTATGTTTTGCGAATTTAACCCTGTAAAGAAAATTATACTGCTTACAATGATAAAATCTGTGGTGATATGATATTACTCCTTTTTTATAAAAACAATTTTAAAACAACAATGAATGCGACTAGAAACACCAAAAATGAGATCAAATTAAGAAAACCAAGAAATGGGAGTTTCAAGCATTTTATTAGCCTAAGGTTTTGACCTAAAATAAGAATAGGATAAGAACTCGCACTTCGAAGATCCCAAAGTGCTAAAATTAAGAACAGCATGGTATGTATATGTAATCACATGATCATGAGTGCAATTCGAGAATAATTTCACAAGTGATTTTTTTGTTATTAATTAAAAAATTAATTAAAAGTTTGAAACAAAAAATCACGAGCGCAATTTTCGAATTGTACGAGTTATCATTTATTTACGAGCTAATCGCACGATCGGTTTCGTTACTTTTTCCCCGTTAGGAAACTAATTTACACTGAAAGTTTTATATTTTTCTCCTCTCTCTATTTTTTTCTTTTATTGTTGTTTATAGATTTTCTTTCTCACAAAATGAATTTCGAATGCAATTAAATCGTTCGATAAAAAAAGTAAGAAAAAACATTTTCTGTAATTTACTTTCCTAACTGGGAAAAGCAGTGAAAGCCATTGTGCGATTAGCTCGTAATCACATAATAACTCGTACAATTCGAAAATTGCACTCGTGATTTTTTTGTTTTGAATTTTCCTCGTCCTTTCGGACTCGGAAGATTAATAACAAAAAAATCACTCGTGCAATTATATTCGAATTGCAATCGTTATCATGTGATTACATATACAAACTACATGAGTATATGTAGGGCCCGCGCCATGATCTGGAGGTAGAATGACCAAAAACATACTGACTGAGTAGGCGCAACCATGGTTTGAGCCGACTGAAATTGACCCCACTAATATACCTTAAAATGGTCCTATTTGGGACTGATTTTGCCCTGAGATGAAGCTATTGAAAGTATGAATCCTGATATTCTAAAAATACTTTTTTATTTGAAAAAATGAGGCGGCCATGGGCCTATAGCTTCCCGGTAGCATGGGTTCTAGTATATCGTTTTGGAGATTGAAAAAAAGCTTTTTCTCGAAGAAGCTGAAAATTATCAATCATGTTTATATGGAGCCTAAAGAGATCGAATTCTTCATTTTCAAGAAAAATCTGGTCTTTATTTTTAGAAAAATGAAAGTGACATTGGAAAAGACTTTTTAGTCATTCGAATATTTTTGACATTATAGAAAGTTTGAAAATATAACACTGTCACGCGGGGATCAAAAGTAAAATCAATAATAGAAAAGCCTTTCCCCCAGAAAGATGACTATTATATATTGTCATTGTTTTAAATATTAGTGAAAAAGGACAACTATGTATTAATAATGAGCTCATATGAAAGAGAAGTCTTTATTTTTGATGAATTGATGTTTTCGAAGATGATTTTTGAAAAATTAATGCGTTATTGATAATTCATGATGCACTTGAATGAGTTTGATATTTTTTCAAAGTTTCACAGGCATGCTGATCGATTGAAAGGTGTGAAACAAAGAGGATAGTGTGAAGAAACTATTGTAACGCTATTCTTCATTTTCGTTCGCTTTCATTTCCTCTTTTCTTACATCGAGTGTCAGATACTTTTGATGCATTATTTCATTGAGGTAAAACAATAGTGTAGAGAAGAAGTGAGTTATGTCTAGCTGGGCAGCTCTCTTTCTTTTCTCCTTGTTGACTGGTATTACTATTCTGTATTGTGCGTTTCAATTATATCCCGCTGGCACACGATTTGTGAGTCGTAATAGAGCTCTTGTTCAAGACGACAGTAGCCGTGATGTATGTAAAGAATATAAAATTTTTCTGTCAAAATTTATCCCCTCTTTCTATCTTTTGTTATTTTGTTTTTTAATATCTATCAAAACTAATTAATTAAGGTGTAAATTTTCTCTAATCAAATTTTTGAACTTTTTTTAAAAATGAATCAATCAAGGAACGTCTCTAAGCATAACACGTGTCCCTCTTGTACACGCAAATAATTATCATAAATTAATAAATGACTCGTTCACGCGCGTGCACGAGGCGAACCACATGTAAACTATGAATGACATTGTTGACAACAAGTTTTGATTGATCAATTATTTTTTGAAAGTGTCAAATTTTTAAAGTGACAATAACAAACGAATAGAATTGTGATAAAAACATTGGCCTCAATTATTTAAATATTTTACATAAAGCACTATCCAAATGTAAAGAAAAATTATCTAATCTATTATTTTAGTCATCTTATTTTTACTGATAACATATATCCCCTTCAAGAAATTCTAGCCTGGCCAGAAAGACCACGAGTGCTCCTAGTATGCTAGACCGAGAGACACCAAAAGAACTGAAAAAGACCTGTATTGGGCGTTTCGAAATCGGACGTCATGAATTGTAAAAAGGGTGGAAATTTCGAAAATTTTTTTACTATCTATAGCACTGATGATGGCATAAGACCGAAAAGCTTCTGCTTCAATTTTTAACAAATGTTGTTCTTTTTACTTAATTCGAAAAAAAATATCAAGAATTATTCTTTAGATCAGAAACTTTAACTTTAAAAGGATTTGATTTCGCAGACTCTAAAACACCCGATTTCTTAGGAAAATAGACAAAACTACTCACAAGTGGTGAAAATAAGAACATGTTAAGAACATTTCAAGGCTTATAACTCAAAAAGTTAAGAAGGCTTCAACGACTCTGGATGTTCTTATAAAAAAACTTGTATCGAGAAAATTATAAAATTACCTTCTTCTTTATCTTCTTCCAGTTCATACCGAATCCAGTGCAGCAGCAACGATTGAATTACCTCCGACATTTTTGTCAAGCTAAACGGAAAAAAGATGGCGGTACGAGTCTCAGAACATTCATACAGCAGAGGTTTCTTGAGAGAGAGCAAAAGGGACATATATTCGTTAGTCGCGTTCTACCGGTGCTCTATTGCGCCGTACCCAAAGTCGCTAGTACGAACTGGAAGAGAATGCTACTTTTGTTCGATGGTATAAAGTCAAACATTAGTGAAATGGGTGTCAAATCGAAGGTTCATACGCAACGAGGTCTTCGACCCTTGTATCATGTCAAGGGACACGCGATGCCAAAAGTTATAAAAGACTCTTTCAAGTTTATGTTCGTAAGACACCCTTTTGAAAGATTAGCATCGGCATACCGCAATAAGTTCGCCGATAACAATACTTATTTTGAAAAAACGTACGGGTCAAGAATATTGAAAATGTTTCGAAAAGATTTGAGTAAAGAGGAATATAATCGCGGACGCGGTGCAACTTTTCAAGAATTCGTTCGCTGGATTGTGCAGGTCGAACCATATGACCCGCATTGGTACCCTGCAACCAAACTATGTCACCCATGTCAAATCCGATACAACTTTATCGGGAAGATGGAATCACTTTTGAGAGACGCAAAGGAAGTGGTGCGACGTGTAGATTCCGTTCATAAGTTCCCCAAAACTTGGACCGATGGCTATAAAGTCAGTTCGAATGATTTGATGTTCGATCTCTTCTCTACTTTAGATGAAAAGGATATTTTAGGGATTTACAAATATTACAAAGAAGATTTCGATGCTTTTGATTATGGCCTACCGAGAATTCAACACTCGTATAACAACAAGAATAACCTTCTCTTGCGTACTTTAAAAAAGATCTTGAACGGTAAATTAACGTGATGTACAGCAGCAGTTGAAAATTAACAGCTTTCGAAACTGAATTTATGATAATGTATGATATATTTTAATTAGTGAACTTTTGTAACCTTGAATTATTATTTCGAAAAAAGCACAGAAGCTTAACAAGCATTAGGGGATTCTCAGTTTAAACTAATGATTAGCAATATTAATACTTTTGAGCATTTTATAGCCGATATCACTCACACTAACGAAATATGAATTTTTCTCAGACTACATCTTATCTTGAGAAGTAAACAAGTTGTTTTATAACAAAACGAGGGATGCTGGAAGCCTGACCCGAGAATTGCTCAAGAATTTTTTCAAAATCAGAAATTCAACCAATAGAGTGCAAAGTGTTCCTGAAGGTGGTCAAAAGTTTAACGACGCAAAAGGCAAGAAACGATAAAATACTCCTTTCTGCATCCGTTCCACCGCTAAAACAGCGGCTGATCCCAATCAAAAATAGTGTGACATTTTGAAAAATGCCCAAAAAACAACTTTTTGTCATAGCTGATGAAGTCTTAATTTTCCCAAGTTATGGTCAATTTAGTGGCTGATAGAAAAAATGTCACAAAACAGGGGTTTATTTTTGATTGAGATCGGCTTTTAAACAGAAAAGAAGAGAACTATTGTGGATGTTTCTCACAGGGTCACCAAAATATGAAATTAGGAAATTCGTCTTTGATAGACTTGCAAGAAAGAATTTTATAGGGGTGTTGCAAATATCGGATTTTGTCCAAAAGAAATTTATCAAAACCGAGAATTGAAGAAAAATGTGCCAGAGGTAAAACTTTCAAATCGATTAACTAGGAAACAGAACTTTGTTGACGATTGGATGTGGTCAACGTAGTCTATTTTTTGAAATTAGGTCACTTTCTTAGCCTAAATTTCTGACAAAAGTCGTGTGAAGCAAATACATTGATCTAAAAACTTGGTTATAGCTATGTCGGACAGAATATAAAATATTTCATAGGATCCACCCCCCCCCCAGAGATTTAGGGGTACCTAAAAAAAAAAGTGTTAAAAAAGCCAGGTACCTGGAAGTATTCTTAAATTTAGGGAGTACCTGATATGTTTGGGGGTACCTGCATTTTCATTAGTGGGGGCGGGGGCTGTTGTTTTTGTATGAAGTCATCACCCTTGAATTCCTTGAAACCCTTGAAACACCCTTGAAAAGTCAATATTATTTTGGGGACCCTTGAAAAGCAAGATTTATACCCTTGAAAAGCAAGATTTATACCCTTGAAAAAACCCTTGAAATGACAAATTTTGTGGCCATTTTCAGCCATTTTAACTTTCAGAAATACAAAATCTTTCCCATTGCGTGTGATACAAACATTGCAGTGACTTAAAAATGAGAAAACATACTTTTGGAACCCCTGAGACTCAAGGGGATATTCCACACTCATTCTTAGGGGGTTTACCTTTTAACCCGTTAAGTGCCACTGGAATTATATGAGATTGGCAGGTCTGGGTGATAGAATGGGTGTTTGTAAAATTATCAATTATCAGCCAATTTAAGGACCCTCCTTTACCCAAAAATTGAAAATTCAACCTTTCTCCTTTTGTCGACAGATTTCCTTGAAATCTTTGAAAACTAGCAAAGATCAACTAAAAACCCTAGAAACCCTTGAAAGTTTGTGGTATATAAAAATCTCTTGAAACCCTGGAAAATTATAGTCAAAAATGACACCCTTGAATTTGTTGAAAAAGAAGTGCTGGCCGCCATGGAAGTATTTTCCCAGGAATAACAAAAAAAAACCCTTTTTTTGTATTTTTAACAATAAAAAAATTAAAAAGGGGGTAACTCAAAGTTGGGGGGTTACTTTAGAATTCTAAAAATTTTGGGGGTACCAAAATGATTGGGGGTACCTAAATTTTTTTTTTTGGAGGACCCTATGTATTTGGATAAATATCTCTTATAATCAGTTTCTATTGGTCATTAAAAAAGTAAGAATTTTTAACAATGTAAGCACTTACTGGTCACTTGGTTTCCTTCAAACAAGACATTCTTCCTCTGAAAAACCAAACTATTTCTAATTTTCTTCCTGCTTTTGGCCATCTACGGCATACTGGTACCAACCTTTAGAGATTTATACATCTAAGTTTATCACTTTTGTTATTCTTATAATTTTTGTAATTTGTCATCTAAAAATAACACAGCAATAAGATTAAGCAGAATTTGAAGCGTTCATGGTGATTTTGGATAAATTTACCAAAATTTTGAAATTAGTTCTGATGTAAATATTGAATAAAAAGTGAAGATGAAATATCGTAAGCCTGGTTAGCGAAGAGTGCACGCTTTGTTATTAGAACATGAGACTCGATTAGAAAAACTAATTCTTTGACATACTATTATCGATCGCATAAAACAAAAGCTAAAAACTTTAAGATAAAAAACAAGAACTTTTTATTTCTTTATAGCAACCACAAAAAAGGAGATCGACTAAAATCTAACCAGTATTTACAAAATCTTTAAGAATGCTATAAATTACAAAAACCTTTTATATCAAATCAAAAAAATAACAAAAATATTTCAACTACAATACCTTAATGTCAGACATATTCGCGACCAGACAACTTCGTTAGTCAGTTTTAATAAATCTCGCATGTGTGGAAGAAATTTTATTTGAAAAATTTAGGATCATCAGCAACTATCGCGAAATATTTACTGACGTTTAAAGTATACATATAAAGCCAAAAATGGAAATTTTTGTCGGATGTTTCAGCCTGTGAAAATCTGGCCCCGTAGTTTATCATTAAAAACTTTTAAGACATGTCAGCATACACCGTGTCCGGAAAAACAGCAGAAAAAATTTAAATATGAGTAAAATCCTCCAAACTCATACTAGAGTTTTAGAGAGTAGATAAGATAAAGAGAATTTCTTTGTTACTTCAAAAGATGTCCCAATTACATTGGTAATAAAAATATATTTCGGAAAAATGATTTTAATCGTATCCCATTTTTCGGCAAGAACCGTACATACCCATTGAAAATGTTTGGCATGTTCCATCCTATACTAGACGTCACGGCGTTTTCTCGATTTTTCTTACGTCACTTTAAACTTTCGGAGCTGTTGCAGTAGCAAAAATGTCGAATTTGCGTCAAAGCGGTTGAAAGGCTTCTATTTTTCGAAAATCATTAAAGTGGAACTCACTAATAAACGGGATGAAAATCCCGGTTTTTGGTGAGGTGCTCGTTAGGCAAGTTCCTTCCGATTGTGATTTTAAATTACTTCAACGGGGGCGAAAAAAAATAGGAATAGTCAAGGCTGTCCTTTTTGGGAGAACATTAATGAATTACCAATTACCATTGAATTACATTAATTATACCTCCGAATCGCGAGCCTGAAAACATTAACATTCTGTCAGGTTACACAAAACACACAAAAAACAAAACGTCAAACTGGAATAATAGAATATCAATTATAAATAGTAAGCTTTTACATATAAGTGTTGGCATAATAATAAAAATCACCACAAAATAATTGTGTACATGTATTCTTCTCATATAAAATAAAAGGTATAAAATTCAATGCAAACACAATATGTACTCTTTCAACTTATATCATAATTACTTAAAAGACAATACTGCTAAAATGTACCTATCATACACCTTTGTTTTTGTCAAGCATTGTGATCTAAAAGTAAAATAAATTTTCGTTTAGTAGTGAAATCGTGAAATATAAACAAATCTTACGGTCAGTCCTGAGGAGGGGTACGTTTTGTCACAATCTTTTTTGACCTAATTCCGCAAGTAGGGACCTAGGAGGGTCGC
Source organism: Clytia hemisphaerica (assembly GCF_902728285.1). Classification (NCBI taxonomy): domain Eukaryota; kingdom Metazoa; phylum Cnidaria; class Hydrozoa; order Leptothecata; family Clytiidae; genus Clytia; species Clytia hemisphaerica. The sequence continues at coordinate 1,096,347 of NW_027103734.1, read as the reverse complement.
AACCCATACACCATTTGATAACACCCCAATGATTCAATCGGGCATAGACATAGATCTGCAATCATGTTGAAAATTTCTTGGAATGACCCCTTAATGTAACAAAAACTTCCATAGACATAGATCTGCAATCGTGTTGAAAATTTCTTGGAATGACCCCTTAATGTAACAAAAACTTCTATAGACATAGATCTCCAATTGTGTTGAAAATTTCTTGGAATGACCCCTTAATGTAACAAAAACTTCACACATTCATACAACAAAGGTTCACCTGTTCATTTTATAGTAGTCAATTAAAAGACCAGCACAATATTCTTACTTCTTACTCCTGGCATTGCTTCTTCCAAGTTCTTCAGCCTCCGATAACCAGGTGCTCTTCTATTCCCAGTACTACCACCATTCTTACCTTCAACCAGATAACCCATCACCTGAAAATTAATCCTTGATTCAAATAACTTCATAATGCTTCTCAATGGGAAATGAAAGAGAGAAAGAAATTTTAGGGTATCTAGGATATCTAGGGAGCTTCTTCTCCATATTTACCGAATTTTAGCGGATATTCAAGGTTCTTAATTGACTATAACTTGTCTTTTTCAAGATTTTTAATTTTCAAATTGATTTGAATAGTAAACATATCCTTCAGCATGGCCTGTTCAAGACTAAATGCAGCTTTCTCATCACAAAAAGTTTTTCAAAATGATTGCAAGCAAAGTGAGCAAAAAAAAATCGATTAGATAAGACAGTACCTAATTCAGTAATTTGTAATTCATTGTTTTTTTCAAAAATTATATAAATATCAAGGTTTTCAAGGTTGGAGGGTTAGTTTTACAGGTTGCTCAAGGTCCTGTTGACATCTTAAAAAGGATTATTTGCAAAGAAAATCTAATCAGCAGAACACAAGGCGTCCTAAATGAAAAATATTGCTTGATCTTGTCAAATCGAATGTACAAGAAATGGCCATTTTTGTACCTTTTTAGTCATATGGTTATATTTTGAGCTTAATCTTTTTAAAAATATATGTCTATTGACTTCCAATATTGTTTGTCGGTAAGATAAAAGGTCCTGTTGATCTAGCTTATCATGGTCTGATGGTATTGGGATAGAATATTTAATTTAATTTAATTTAAAGTGTGGTCCAAATTGGGACAAAGAATTGCCCGAAAGCATAGAATTAGAAATTGTCTTATGGTCATTAACTCTTGACTGCTTTGCTTACGCAAGCTGAAATTTAATAAAAATGTCAAGCAAGGTAAGAAACAAGTTTAAAAGAGTTCTTAAAATGACAATAAATTGTCCGGTAACACAAAAAGTAAAGACAACATGTCTATTATTTGACCAAGTAAAAGAGAGTAAAAGTTTCTGATTTCAAATTCTGAATGAAAAGAGGCCAGGGTAAAATGCTATTTAGTTTTAATAAATGGTCTATAGTATCGAGAATATTGTCCGATAAATCCATGCCCATTCCTGGACGATAAAGCCAACCATATACCAACTAGACTGACCTTTCAAGAGTGGTTCTAAACCTTTTGTCGAGTTTAATTGCTTATATTGCTTATGGTCCACTTCCACTTTTTTGCAAGGACAACAAATTGGACATAACATGGTCAATTTACTGCTGTTGTGTTTTTTCCGAGCATAATGTTATTTCTCATAATATTTCCCATGCCGTTTTAATTTTTCAGCTTGGCCCAACATCCGGAAAAAAAGTTATAATGAAAATTAATTATTTTTGATCCATTTTTTTGGGGCCGGTTCACTTGTACATTTGATTTGATAGTGGCCTTGATCAAGCGCAGATAAACAAGTATGCTGTGTTATTGATAATGGATTTTATCAAAGCTAAAAATGAAAGCAATTGGAATTCAAAATCACATACCTTTCCTCTATTATGATAAACAAAGTAAGCCACTACAACAAATACAACTGACACCATCAAAAATATCGGAAAACCTCCTCCAGTATCTGGTTCTCTGAAAAAAGCAATTTCAATGGATGGTTTATATTGACAAAAAAAACAGTCCTATTTATAAGACTGATTAAGAATAAACGGATCAGGGCTGATAAACCTACAAAAGCTCATGTCATCAGATGTCATGGCATCTTTAAAGGAAATGATAACTAGGTTATTGAGGATATTGTTGACTTTACTGATAAATGGCTCGTTTAAAGAATTTTAAAAGCTGCTAATGGAGAATCAGGATATTAAATTCAATCAATAATTTTTAAAGCTTACCCTTTTGTATTCATATTCTTGTAAATATCTACAAAAGAAACAAATGTAAAATGTAATGATGTTATGGGAGCAATGGTTTTATGTAAATTCGAAAGTTGCACCATGTTTATTTACACTAACAGGTCTGTGTTTTTGAAAAAAAAAGAAGCCATTCTGTGTTGAAAATACTAAATGCTAGGTTGGCTATACAAAAAGATCATTGGTTTTAAAGCCAAAACATAAGCAACTCTTTAAGTAACGTTTTTAAGTGACCTCCTCTATTCTTTATTTTAACAGAAAAGCATAAAATGTATACAAAATGTCAATTTTCCATAGTCACTTTCCCTTCAAGCAAAAATAATTGAATAACTTTAGCTTACTCTCAGAATATTGGTTTGTTTCTTCGAATGGGGCTGGGGTAGAGGTAGTGGTTGTGGTTGTGGTTGGAGTGAGGGTGGTGGTGGGTGGACTGGTTGTTGTTGTGGTTGTTGAACCAGGAGCCATTTGCGTTGTAGTTGTAGTTGTTGTAGTTGGGTCAGCTAAGGCCTGATTAGTTTTAACTGTTGTTGTGGTTGTTGGACCAGGAGTCTTCTGAGTTGTAGTTGTTGTAGTTGGGTCAGCTATGACCTGATTAGCTTCAACTGTTGTTGTGGTTGTTGGACTAGGAGTCTTTTGAGTTGTTGTAGTTGTAGTTGTAGTTGGGTCAGCTATGACCTGATTAGCTTCAACTGTTGTTGTGGTTGTTGAACCAGGAGCCATTTGCGTTGTAGTTGTAGTTGTTGTAGTTGGGTCAGCTAAGGCCTGATTAGTTTTAACTGTTGTTGTGGTTGTTGGACCAGGAGTCTTCTGAGTTGTAGTTGTTGTAGTTGGGTCAGCTATGACCTGATTAGCTTCAACTGTTGTTGTGGTTGTTGGACCAGGAGTCTTTTGAGTTGTAGTTATTGTAGCAGCTAAAGGAGCAGCTGTCTTTGTTGTGGTCTTTTTTTCTGCTTTTTCAACTGGGGCTATTGTTGTGTTATTTTTAACAATAACAGGAACAACTTTTGCTCCATCGTCTTGCGAATAACATGTGTTTATTGTGAAAAGTCCAATGATAAAGCATACTAGTAATATTTTATATGGAAAATTCATTTTTTATACCTAAAAGAAAAACAAGCTATACTTATATGATAGCCCATATACCTTAAGGGAAGAAATTTTTGCCGGAACTAAATTTCGCGGTTTTCGCGGATTTTGTCTAAAACCGCGAAATTAAGTTCCCGCGAAATTTTACAAAATCGTCAATCCGCGAAATTAAATTCCCGCAAAATTTAATTCATTTCACGCATTCCCCCAAATTCGTACTATTTCAAGCCTTAAAACAGGTTTTTTGCTTATTTAATAACGCTTATGACCAAAAATATCCTGCAACCGCGAAATGAAATTCCCGCGAATTTTTCGAAAGTCGATGAACTGCCAAATTAAATTCCCGCGAAAAAAAATAATTTGACCAACCGCAAAATTAAGTTCCCGCGAAAATTTCTTCCCTTAACCCTTTGACTCCGCTGTCGACCGCAGTTTTTGACCCTACAGCGCGCAGTGGTTTTTCATAAAAAGTCACCTTTTACGCAAACCGATATAACTTTTAAACAAAACAACTTCAGCTAAAAAGTTATATATCTTTGAAAAGGAAAATTTATCTGCTTTCTTCTGAGCCATAACATAACTCCTATACTGCATTTTATCTCAGTCAAAGTTTCAAAAGGTTCAACACTACATTTTACGACACCGAAAAAAAGTGCAAAATATGGGCCAATGAAAATCTATTTTTTCAAAAGCTATTTTAGTGAAAAACAAATAAAAAACTTACAGAACAGCAGTAGAAGACATTGATGTGTTGAAGGATAAAAAAATTCTGCACTAAAACTGCTAAAATACTTGAAGAAATCTCAAATCCTTACCTCTAACTTTCATAACAGTCATTTCACCGCCTCCATCTTGAATTTGAACGTTTTTCAAATGTTTGTTTTGATTGCGCACTTCATCCTAACCCTTTGAAACCTATACTTTCCGGAATGGAAATTTATCGCTCTTTTCAAATATCATAACCATTTGATTCTCACAACAACAGAAAACTAAATATCATTGCTTAAATGACCATACATATAAAAGACGCGTATACGCGTGTGGGGTTACCGGTGCTGGCGGGCATTAATCAGGCGAGTTTTGTACGATTTGTATTGATATTGATAAACCGTCAAACTAAATAATGTAAAATGAAAATAGCGTAAGTATAAAGTTTGACAATGAAAGAAAATAAGCCTAAGTCTATGAGTGAATTTATAATTATGTAGGAAATAAGTAAAATGTCTGAGTTGAATAATATCTAAGTCACAAAAGTAAAAAGTCCTAACTTAACTTAAGATGTGTCAGTGAAAGAAACTTACCAGCTGGCCAAATGTGGATGCTGTGAAATGATGCCAGTAGGTAAATGAAAAGCTCAAAATGTGTAAACAAACAAAATGAACCATGAATAAATCAAATCCAAAATCAAAATGTGAGCAGAGGCTGAGACTGAATGCGTGCTCACTGAGTGCCACATGGAACAATGGTAGCCATGTTGAATTTATGAATGACTAAGTTGCATGATGCTTACTGTCTAGTGGCATTAGCAAGACTGACTTTGAGACACACCTTTTATGCATAAGTCTACCATGTTGGCATGCCAATTCCAACATGATGACTCATCATAATGGTAGCCTAAGAAGTGAGGTCAAGGTCAAAGGTCAAATAAATTATAATGTCATGAATAAATTAGTATAAATAATTAGCTAATGAAAATAAATTATGATGTCATGAATAAATTAAATTAAATTGAATAAATTTTACTGAAATTGCATAAATTATAAAATTTTTGTTTTGTTTTGATTTTAAATTTTTTTTATATATACAGATTCAAACATTAACTTAACACTCCCCCAAATGAAAATTAAACTTTGGAAGCGAAGTCTATATTTTTGGCTAGTATGCCAAGTTCATGTAAATAATCACATTCATCTACATGATGAATTATTACCAGTCCACGTACAGCACGATGGGTTTCGCGCATAACAGTTTCATTTTCGTTTCTATATACAATTTTTGCCTTTCTTGGCAACAAGTCATCTCCAAACTCCAATTCCTTTACCAAACCGTATGTATTTTTGTTTGATAATGATGATTCATGTTTAATGAACAAAACAATGTCTCCAACACTAATTTGATCGCTTACGTACCATTTCGTTTGCTTGACCAATTTTGGAACATGTACGGTGAGCCAAACGTCAAACCATGTATCGAATACCTTTTCGTTATCCTTCAGGATCTTGGTGGGATGATCGCATAGTATGAGCCCGTCGATTGCTCTGTCATTGTTTCTGCCTAGCATTAATCGATTTGGTGTAATGAGGTCTAGGCATTCGAAATCTCCGGTGACATCTCCAATAGCTAAGGGTAAGTTGTTGATTTGGTTAGCAATTGAAGCTGTTAATGTCTCCCATTGGAGAATAGATAATCTTTGGTTGTTGAGTGATTTACTGATGGAATTGTTTATTTCTTGTATCTTCCGTTCAACTTTCCCATTCATATTATGTCCTTGAACGGGGCATACTTGGAAATCGACTTTCGTCTTGCTGAGATGGTGCTGCAAATCAAGTAGGTTGACATTCATTTCTTTGCAGCCCTTAACCAATTGGCTTCCTTCATCACACATTAGTCGTTTTGGGAATCCATGATCTGCAGCAAAGCGTGTAATGGCTTGGATGAAGGCTGTTGTTGAGTAATCATCCATTGTCTTGATCTTCACTGCACTTGTTGAACAGCAGCAAAACACAATCAACCATACTTTGACAGTGGTACGTTTATGGTGCGGTGAATAAGATGAGTAAGGACCAGATAAATCCATTTGAGTGAAATAGAATGATGGTGCGATTGTCAAATTGAAGATTGGAATGGGTCCCATTGCCATTTGAACGGTGCGTTTTTCCAGAAATCTACATCTTTGACATGAGCGTTTGATCCTTTTCATGAGATTTTGACCATTGATGATGAAGCATTTCTTTAAAACGTGTCGTAGAGTTGTTTCGATGCCACAATGCTGAGTGTTTGGATCGTGCCAATGAACTTCTGAAGCAATGCTGTAAGCAATTGGTGAGTTGTTGTCTAGGATTGGAACCATAAATGTCGTTGATGTAAGGTCTTTCATGGTGTCAGTGTAACGTCCAACAACAGAAACTTGTGTTGTTGGCAAGATTCTGCCAGTGTACATCAGAATGTTGTCCTTGACTTGTGAGATTTTGTCATACTTTGATTTTGGTAGAAAATGTTGTACTTCCATTGTGCCCTTTTGATAGAAATACTTTTCAGCTCTGATGATTTCTTCATTTGATAGGATGAGTGGTTTAGAAGTTTGGACAATCAACGTTTTCTTTTGTTTCCATTTTGATATGAAACTTTTGCAAAATCGAATAACATATGCCAAGATGCGAACAGTGATTGAAAATCTACGATGGTTAGGGTCGATCAGATATTTGGAGAATTGATACCTCTGTTTTGCAAGTTGAATTGGATCAGGTGTAGTTGAAGCATGATGAACAAGAATTGTCCTCTCTTTGTCGATTTCTTTGATGTCCGAGTCAGTTACTTTCAGGTCTTGAGCAGATTTGATTGGAAATTCCGATGATGGAAGTCTCATCCAGTCCATACCGTTCATCCACTTTGAGTCTTGGCTGACATCAGCAATGGTTGCACCACGTCTGGTTCCAAGATCTGCAATCATGTTGTTTGTTGGTATGTAGAACCAGTCTTCTTTTGATTTGAAACGGTTGATCTCTACCACACGGTTTCTGACCCACAACTTCAGTGGCTTTTCATCGTTGGAGATCCAATGGAGAGCAATTTGTGAATCGGTGAATTTGAGTGAGGACTTGTGTAGTGTTCCAAATGATCTACGAACTACTTCACCAGTGTGAGTGTTGATAAGTGCGGCAAGTAGTTCAGCACGTGGCAATGAGAGTCCTTTTGGTACTGTGCGTGTTCTTGCAAACACAAGTTGGCAGGAGAATGAACCATTTTTCCGTTGGAATCGTGCATAGATGCAGGTGCAAATTAATGATTTGCTTGAGTCGCCAAAGTCCAATGTGTGTATGTCTGTGTTGAGAGCATCTTCTGGTACAATGGCGCGTTTGAAACGTACTTCTCCGAGGTCTTTCATCATTTTGAAGTTGTCCAACCACATTTGACGGAGTTCATCAGGAATAATATCATTCCAGTCAAGTTGTCGTGCTGTTAATTCGTGAAGATCGAGTTTCATTGAAGCAACGATTGGTGACATTTTCCCTGTCAGATCGAAAATTTCTGCAACTTTGGATGCACAATCTCTACGTGTTAGCTTGTCCGGGATGATGTTAGATGCTTTTGAAGATTTCTTTCCCCTCCTCTTCTTGGAGAAATTGAGGTCTGAGATACTGAGTGTGAGTTCGTCGGTTTCAGGGAACCATCTCATTCCTCCAACAGAGATGCTTGAACCGTCTTCTGATAAGTCTTCGGTTGGTTTCATTCCAGAGAAAGTGAAGCCTTTGAGAGTGAAGTTTCCTCTGTTGATGACAGACTGTAGTTCATCTGCACGTTTGAATGCTTCTTTGGTGGATGACTCTCCTGTGATACAGTCATCAACGTAAACGTCTTCTTTGATGATACGGTTGACTTCAGGGTACTCCTTGCTGAAGAGTTGACCAATGGATCGCAGACCACATTCCGCTTGATTTCCTGATGATCTGACTCCATAAATGAGCGTCTTAATGATTTTTTCTTTAGGGATTTTTGATGGATCCAAGTCTTTTTGCCATGTGTACCTCTGGAATTGCCAGTGCTCTTGTAGATTAATGGTGTTGTACATCTTTCGGATGTCAGTGTGGATGCCAATCAGGTGTGTTGACCAACGGATGAGAAGATTTTGTAGTTTGTTATAGTTGTTTTGTCCTTTGGCCAGGATGTCATTGAGGCTGACACCAGATGATGTTGGATGCGATGCATCAAATACAACACGGCACGGAGTGCTGACAGAACTCTCCTTCCAGACGGCACGCCATGGAATGAAATTTTGGTTGGTTGTTTCCCTCAGTGTTGATTGTTGCTCGGGTGCAAGGTTTTCGACATACTCAACGTACCCAAGCTTTTGCAACTTGGCTTCCGATTCAAGGATGTCGGCTTTGTCTTTGTTGTTCTCTGGACGATCGAGTTTCTTCAGTTGTTGATAATAGATACGAGAAGCAATGTCTTTGTTGGGAGCGAGCTTTGATGGTCTGTCGATAAAGGGTAATTTAGCTATTATCGTTTGGGTGTCCAGATTGATGTCAAGTGAAGCGTCAATGATGCTCTGTTCAACTTCCTCCTTGATGCTGATTTCACGTTGGTGTTCTGAATTCTTGCAATCTTTACAATTTCGACAACTGACACAGCGATAAGTAATTTCGGAGCCAGTTGATTCAGATGTTTCAAAACGTTTGATACTTCTGGATGGAAATGAGAGATGAGATGCATCTGGGTTGATATTGATCCCATCTTTGTAGATTTTGTATTGACGGGTGAAGAATCCTGACATGTTAGAGGTGCCATAGAATTGATTGTGAATGGCGGTGAAAATTTGATGTGGACCACCAATGATGCCTGAACCTCCATCACCGTTGCGAAAGACTGATTGATAGATTGCCAGACCAGAAGGTAGTTGATATATAAGTTTAGGATAATACCTGTTGTATTTGATACCAAGCATCAGATGAACATCTCCACCAACATGGGCTGATGGCTTTGGAAGAGTTGACGGATCTTTTGAGTACGTCTTGCAGATTTGTTGGAATACTTCAGTCAATGGATAGCGTGGAAAGGTTGATGTGATCTGGTCCATACACACGCCTCTGAGGGATGCTAGTTGGCCATTCATCATGGGTATCTGGACGTTGTATGTTCCACGTGTTGTTTGTGTCGAGGTGCCAACTCCACCAATTGATGTGATCTCTGATGACTCTTGAGTGACATTCGTACCAAGCTTCTTGATTGCACTGTGTTTCACGATAAAGTCACTGCAACCACTGTCGAAGAAAATTGTGAATACCTTGTGGTTGATGACAACGTTTTGAAGTAGGTAGATGCCTTCATCGTCACTTGTTGATTGATAGTCTGGTGAAGTGGATGGATTTGCTGAAGGCGTTGTTTTGAAGCACGAATGGAATGAAAGACTTATGTTCTTTGTGAATGGTGGTAGGTTTGGATTCTTCAGGTACTTCGACTTGTATTTCTCGAGGAGCTTCTTGTTTGCATCCGTGTCTTTGTGATCGTGACAGACAAGGATATGTTTACGTGGGTAGTCTTGATGTGATGCGTGCGGACATGCGAAGTCACGTTGACATTTGCCTTCTTTGTGTCGCCCATGTGAGATGCTTGCTCCTGGGAAGAGACATTGATAGCAGTATCCTTTTGCTTGGAGAACAGCATAACGGTTGGCAGGACTCAACTCAGCAAATTTGTGACATGTGTGATATTGGATGATTTGCTTTCCGGCTGGACCTTTTGATGGAAGGTGATTGTCTTGTCCAGGCTCGGAGTCGCAGATATTGCACAGTCTATTGTCTGGGTTGTTGTAGTAGCCTGATCTGCCCTTGCCGTTAGGTCCTCTGTCAGTCCTGGGTGGTTTGGGTTTGTCGAGGTACGTCTGGGTGACAGTCAATTTGGTTTGTTGTAGCTTCTGTTCTTGCTCGAGATACTTGACAAAATGGTACCATGATTGTCTTGGTGTGAAGTCTTCATCTGTACTTTTGCGTAGCCATCTTGTAAGTGTTGGTTCACCGAGAAGACTATAGATGTGGTGTAAGCCTTCACTGTAGTAGAGATGTTGTTCGATACCATGGATTTCAGCGAGTTGGATGATCTCTTTGATGGCGGTGATGAGCCGGCTTAGTGAATGTGCCAACTCATGATTTTTGCTTTTAGATAATGGTTCCATTGAAGCTACATGTTTGATCTTCTTTGATAGCATCATCTTGACGTCTCCGTAGGCGAACTTCAGTTGCTTCCAGATGTTGTCGATGTCGTTCATGCTCTTGACCATACTCAGTGCTGGTCCTTTAAGGAAGTTGTTCTTTAAGAGTTCTGGTAGAAGGTGTTTTGGTGTCGTGTGTAGGTGCAATTTGTTGAATTTGTCTTTGAATGTGTAGAAATCGTCTGTGTCGGCACCAGAGAACTTGTGGAGGGTGATGTTGAGCTTTGAGTTGTTGAAAAGTTTTTGCTTATATACATCTCGATCTTTGATTTGTTTGTCCAGTGATTCATAAAAGGTACTTTTCAAAGATGTCATAAGTTTGTAATTGACACCAATATTTGAAACTACAGTTTTTGTTTCAGTTTTTGTAAATTCAGTTTGTAAAATAAGTTCATACTTTTTGACGACTTTGTTGATGATGTCTGTTTTGTGTGACTTGTCATTCTTTATCTCGATTAGCTCAGCATCGGTTATGTCGTCTAGTGATTGTTGAAAGTATGTGGTAAGTTCAGTTAACAAGCGTATTATCTCAGTCACAGTGAACTCCATTGATTCGGTATGTCGTTTTTGAGCATCTGTAGTTTGCTTTACTTGAGCAGCTGTCGCAGCTTGCTTGAATTCACGAGCTAATTTGAAGTACTCTCTGATGTCTTGAAGGGTCTTTTCTATACCTTCAATAAGTTCTTTATTCAGATTTTCAGTTTTAAAGAGTTTTTTGAAGTTTCGTAATGGAATTCGTAAGTCTAGCAATTGGGTGACAATAGCGTCATTCTCAGCTATGGTGTCTGATGAAATTGGATTCTCGATGATGAGGTCCGTGATCTCTTCGATGAGTATTTCTGCCTCCACTTCAGCTTTGGGAGACATGATGTGCCTTGATAGCTCGATATCAGATTGAGTTGAATGGGGTACCTTTGGTTTGATGTCAACTTGCTTGGATGATTCAGTTGGTAAGGTATCCTCTTGACTTCGATCGGATGTGTCCGGTGATTTGTAAGATGTGTCCGGTGATTTGTCGGATGTGTCCGGTGATTTGTCAGATGTGTCCGGTGATTTGTCGGATGTGTCTGGTGATTCGTAAGATGTGTCCAGTAGTTGTTCGGATGTTTCCGGTGATTCGTCTAGTGATGACCTTCCGAGTGAATTGAATACACTGTAATCCAATATTCTTTTGTTCTTTCTAGTCGATCTGCGTAAGGACATTTGATGTTGATAAGTGATGACTGATTGTCTGAGTGATGGATGACGAATTGGTCTGATTGACTGGTCGCCTTGATGATTGGATCTGTTTGACTGTGGGGTTACCGGTGCTGGCGGGCATTAATCAGGCGAGTTTTGTACGATTTGTATTGATATTGATAAACCGTCAAACTAAATAATGTAAAATGAAAATAGCGTAAGTATAAAGTTTGACAATGAAAGAAAATAAGCCTAAGTCTATGAGTGAATCTATAATTATGTAGGAAATAAGTAAAATGTCTGAGTTGAATAATATCTAAGTCACAAAAGTAAAAAGTCCTAACTTAACTTAAGATGTGTCAGTGAAAGAAACTTACCAGCTGGCCAAATGTGGATGCTGTGAAATGATGCCAGTAGGTAAATGAAAAGCTCAAAATGTGTAAACAAACAAAATGAACCATGAATAAATCAAATCCAAAATCAAAATGTGAGCAGAGGCTGAGACTGAATGCGTGCTCACTGAGTGCCACATGGAACAATGGTAGCCATGTTGAATTTATGAATGACTAAGTTGCATGATGCTTACTGTCTAGTGGCATTAGCAAGACTGACTTTGAGACACACCTTTTATGCATAAGTCTACCATGTTGGCATGCCAATTCCAACATGATGACTCATCATAATGGTAGCCTAAGAAGTGAGGTCAAGGTCAAAGGTCAAATAAATTATAATGTCATGAATAAATTAGTATAAATAATTAGCTAATGAAAATAAATTATGATGTCAAGAATAAATTAAATTAAATTGAATAAATTTTACTGAAATTGCATAAATTATAAAATTTTTGTTTTGTTTTGATTTTAAATTTTTTTTATATATACTAGATTCAAACATTAACTTAACAAGTACCCCCCCCCCGGGGGGCACAACTACCTGTCAACTAAGGGACCTTTGGCGTACTGCGTAATCAGAAAGTTTCAAATGACCTAACTCCTTGAGGTAGAGATAAATTAGACTAACAAAGAAGCGACTGAATAAAACTATTGTTTCCTTCGTCTTCTTTGTAACTGATTGTAAATCATTTTCAACTTTCAAATCTTTTATCCGAGACGTCTTTTTTACAAATTGGTTTGTTTTTGTCAAATTCAATTTTTCACGACACAATTTTCAGTATTTGAAAATATTATTTTCAATTTTCAATGCAAGAAGTTCATATTAAAAAAATGAAAGATGAAAGATGAAAGCGTTATGTTCATCGCACTGTGGGATAAATATGAAAAGGTTTTCGTATTTATCGCACGACGTGATAGTGGCTATCGCACGTCGTTTTATGAGATGAGAAAATCGTCACCATCGCCCTGTAGTTTCCACTGATATCACATATTACTATCAGCTCCACTGGGAAATTCACCTTGTTTTCATCCCGGTCTCATCCCCATTCCAAATTCAATGTAAAGAGTCACACTGGAAAGCCATCCTTTCTGGATATTTTGAACTTGGTACAATATAATATTTATCTTTATTGGAATTTTGATAGATACTTTACTTCAACTGTTGTAAAAAGCTTCACCGGGGCTGTGAGACAGGGATGTAATATTGTCCTTTTAACAGGGACGCCTGATTCAAAACAAACTACAAAACCTCAACTTATTGCCACTGCAGGGAGCCTAAAGCTCCCGAGGATGGCATTCATAGCTTCACGCATAAGGAAGTTGGGCAAACATCTCATAATTTTGCGCGCGTTTTTCAGTATTTTAGTTCCGCTTGACGGTAGCATTCTTATCCTACGGTCTCTCTATTGTTTTATCATCATCAAAAAGACTTTTCCGGAGTTATTTTGATCTGATTACTCATTTTGAAATCTCAGTTTGTCTTTTCCTATCCCTGGAGAGTTAATGAATCTAAGGAAATTCTCTTTTTATACCACAAGTAGTTATTAGCGCTCTTCATAGGTTAAAAATATTACTCTACTCATAGTATTCGAACAGTTATGTTGCTAAACGTGTACATATGAAGAGCAGTATCTTCAGATATACGCTTTTTATAGGAAAAACCAGTAAGTCATATGATTCTGGTTGGGCTGCTCTTAATTTTATATGAGTTTTTCAGGCTTAAATGTCAATATTAATGAAAATGGAAACCTGTACTTCTTAGTAAATTTCTGAAATCTGAGGCTTAGATTCTTCTTAATTTGTTCTTAGGTTTTGGCCAAATTTCAGCCTCGTATTCTTATGAAATTGTTCTTATAAAAAACGTGTAAGACAAGGCACGGACGTCACTCTAAGTAGACTGTAAATCACTCCCTTGACACATTTGTTAGCATTTGAAAGAGCTTTGTCTCAGATGAGAGGTCACTCTTAATAAAAATTACTGTAGGGCTAAGATCATTCCTTTTGAACGCAAATTCAACTCTATGTGTTCGTTTTGCTGCGGTGGCACCTTAATGAAAGTTATGGCTAGTTTATAAGTTTCTTTCATAGGTTCAAGCGCTCCAAGAATCCATTATCAACTGAGGCACCAATGATCAAAATGAATTTTTGGAAATTTTAATGTTTGATTCTACTCCAGCAGTGAGAACAACGACCACCCCTTCAACTGAAACGGCCCCCTCAACTGCAACGGACCTCTCAGCAACAACTACAACGGCCATCCCTTCAACTGCAACGGCCCTCTCAGCAACAACTTCAACGTTCACCCCTTCGACTAAATCGACAACTACAACGACAACAAACATCCCAGCAACGACAGCGACGATTCCAGGAAACCACAATGCTCCCGATGGATCAATACCATCTAAGGCTGCTGAATCTTGTAAACAAATGAAAGAAGATCATACGTTGTTTCCCACTGGCTCTTATTACATTAAGTTGCATGTAAATATGAGGGTGTGGTGTGATATGACCACAGATGAAGGTACAGTACACTTACTTCAGCTCAGAAATTCATGTCAATGGTATTTACCAACCTAACTTAATTAGCCTATTCCATTGGATTCGTGCATCTGTAACGCGGAAATTTAAAGCCAATTTTAGGGGTTGATACTTGTTCTAAAGGCTATGGGATGGGTTTAAAGGCCTAACCAAGCAAAATGACTCACCGCGTTTGGCTTGGCAGGGTAAACGCGGAAATTTAAAGCCAATTTTAGGGGTTGATACTTGTTCTAAAGGCTGTGGGATGGGTTTAAAGGCCTAACCAAGCAAAATGACTCACCGCGTTTGGCTTGGCAGGGTAAACGCGGAAATTTAAAGCCAATTTTAGGGGTTGATACTTGTTCTAAAGGCTGTGGGATGGGTTTAAAGGCCTAACCAAGCAAAATGACTCACCGCGTTTGGCTTGGCAGGGTAAACGCGGAAATTTAAAGCCAATTTTAGGGGTTGATACTTGTTCTAAAGGCTATGGGATGGGTTTTAAAGGCCTAACCAAGCAAAATGACTCACCGCGTTTGGCTTGGCAGGGTAAACGCGGAAATTTAAAGCCAATTTTAGGGGTTGATACTTGTTCTAAAGGCTGTGGGATGGGTTTTAAAGGCCTAACCAAGCAAAATGACTCACCGCGTTTGGCTTGGCAGGGTAAACGCGGAAATTTAAAGCCAATTTTAGGGGTTGATACTTGTTCTAAAGGCTGTGGGATGGGTTTAAAGGCCTAACCAAGCAAAATGACTCACCGCGTTTGGCTTGGCAGGGTAAACGCGGAAATTTAAAGCCAATTTTAGGGGTTGATACTTGTTCTAAAGGCTGTGGGATGGGTTTAAAGGCCTAACCAAGCAAAATGACTCACCGCGTTTGGCTTGGCAGGGTAAACGCGGAAATTTAAAGCCAATTTTAGGGGTTGATACTTGTTCTAAAGGCTGTGGGATGGGTTTAAAGGCCTAACCAAAGCAAAAAAATGACTCACCGCGTTTGGCTTGGCAGGGTAAACGCGGAAATTTAAAGCCAATTTTAGGGGTTGATACTTGTTCTAAAGGCTGTGGGATGGGTTTAAAGGCCTAACCAAGCAAAATGACTCACCGCGTTTGGCTTGGCAGGGTAAACGCGGAAATTTAAAGCCAATTTTAGGGGTTGATACTTGTTCTAAAGGCTGTGGGATGGGTTTAAAGGCCTAACCAAGCAAAATGACTCACCGCGTTTGGCTTGGCAGGGTAAACGCGGAAATTTAAAGCCAATTTTAGGGGTTGATACTTGTTCTAAAGGCTGTGGGATGGGTTTTAAAGGCCTAACCAAGCAAAATGACTCACCGCGTTTGGCTTGGCAGGGTAAACGCGGAAATTTAAAGCCAATTTTAGGGGTTGATACTTGTTCTAAAGGCTGTGGGATGGGTTTAAAGGCCTAACCAAGCAAAATGACTCACCGCGTTTGGCTTGGCAGGGTAAACGCGGAAATTTAAAGCCAATTTTAGGGGTTGATACTTGTTCTAAAGGCTGTGGGATGGGTTTAAAGGCCTAACCAAGCAAAATGACTCACCGCGTTTGGCTTGGCAGGGTAAACGCGGAAATTTAAAGCCAATTTTAGGGGTTGATACTTGTTCTAAAGGCTGTGGGATGGGTTTAAAGGCCTAACCAAGCAAAATGACTCACCGCGTTTGGCTTGGCAGGGTAAACGCGGAAATTTAAAGCCAATTTTAGGGGTTGATACTTGTTCTAAAGGCTGTGGGATGGGTTTAAAGGCCTAACCAAGCAAAATGACTCACCGCGTTTGGCTTGGCAGGGTAAACGCGGAAATTTAAAGCCAATTTTAGGGGTTGATACTTGTTCTAAAGGCTGTGGGATGGGTTTAAAGGCCTAACCAAGCAAAATGACTCACCGCGTTTGGCTTGGCAGGGTAAACGCGGAAATTTAAAGCCAATTTTAGGGGTTGATACTTGTTCTAAAGGCTGTGGGATGGGTTTAAAGGCCTAACCAAGCAAAATGACTCACCGCGTTTGGCTTGGCAGGGTAAACGCGGAAATTTAAAGCCAATTTTAGGGGTTGATACTTGTTCTAAAGGCTGTGGGATGGGTTTAAAGGCCTAACCAAGCAAAATGACTCACCGCGTTTGGCTTGGCAGGGTAAACGCGGAAATTTAAAGCCAATTTTAGGGGTTGATACTTGTTCTAAAGGCTGTGGGATGGGTTTAAAGGCCTAACCAAGCAAAATGACTCACCGCGTTTGGCTTGGCAGGGTAAACGCGGAAATTTAAAGCCAATTTTAGGGGTTGATACTTGTTCTAAAGGCTGTGGGATGGGTTTAAAGGCCTAACCAAGCAAAATGACTCACCGCGTTTGGCTTGGCAGGGTAAACGCGGAAATTTAAAGCCAATTTTAGGGGTTGATACTTGTTCTAAAGGCTGTGGGATGGGTTTAAAGGCCTAACCAAGCAAAATGACTCACCGCGTTTGGCTTGGCAGGGTAAACGCGGAAATTTAAAGCCAATTTTAGGGGTTGATACTTGTTCTAAAGGCTGTGGGATGGGTTTTAAAGGCCTAACCAAGCAAAATGACTCACCGCGTTTGGCTTGGCAGGGTAAACGCGGAAATTTAAAGCCAATTTTAGGGGTTGATACTTGTTCTAAAGGCTGTGGGATGGGTTTTAAAGGCCTAACCAAGCAAAATGACTCACCGCGTTTGGCTTGGCAGGGTAAACGCGGAAATTTAAAGCCAATTTTAGGGGTTGATACTTGTTCTAAAGGCTATGTGGGATGGGTTTAAAGGCCTAACCAAGCAAAATGACTCACCGCGTTTGGCTTGGCAGGGTAAACGCGGAAATTTAAAGCCAATTTTAGGGGTTGATACTTGTTTCTAAGGCTATGACTAAACCGAACGAAGTTTAAGAGTTTGTGTCGACTCGAGAGAATCGCTTTAATTACTTTGGACAATTTTAATCTTTGATTACTGTATGCTTACTGCCTGTTAAAAGCATACTTTAAATCTAATTTTACGTACAAATTTTGAACATGTAAAAGGGCCCCCCCCAGCGGTTTGCGTGAATGCGTGAATGGGCATTTTCGGTTGCGTGAATGCGTGAAAATTGAAAAAAAAAAGCGTGAATGCGTGAATCGAAAAAACTTGCGTGAACGTGAAAATCCACTTTTTGATTGCGTGAATGCGTGAATCTGGGCTATTTTGTGCGTGAATACGTGAATTTTCCCTTTTTTCCACCAATTATGGGTTGTTTTCCCGATTTTCCAATGTTTCCCCGATTTTTCCCGAAAATTTCCCGATTTTTTGAAAAATCGGATTATTGCATGATACTCGAGGAAAATTTGTGTGAATGCGTGAATTTCGAAAAAAAATTGCGTGATTGCGTGAATTGAGAGTCCGCTGGGGGGGCCTCGTAAAAGTCCCCTTTATTTACTTATAGTTTTCATTTTGTTATTATATAGTAGTAGTATATTCTTTGGCGATTATCAGTATAAAAAGACACCAAACTTCTTTGATTTTTTCATTCCAATAACTTCATAAAAATTAAATTTAGGCCGATTCTAAGCCAATGTAGAGTACCATAATTTCAAAAATTTTCCCTCCCGTCGGCCCCAACCATGGTGGGGCCTCGTTAGTCACTATATCATTTAGCCCCCTCACTTTTATAACCGATTCGCCGGCCCTGCTATGGGATGGGTTTAAAGGCCTAACCAAGCAAAATGACTCACCGCGTTTGGCTTGGCAGGGTAAACGCGGAAATTTAAAGCCAATTTTAGGGGTTGATACTTGTTCTAAAGGCTATGGGATGGGTTTAAAGGCCTAACCAAGCAAAATGACTCACCGCGTTTGGCTTGGCAGGGTAAACGCGGAAATTTAAAGCCAATTTTAGGGGTTGATACTTGTTCTAAAAGGCTATGGGATGGGTTTAAAGGCCTAACCAAGCAAAATGACTCACCGCGTTTGGCTTGGCAGGGTAAACGCGGAAATTTAAAGCCAATTTTAGGGGTTGATACTTGTTCTAAAGGCTATGGGATGGGTTTAAAGGCCTAACCAAGCAAAATGACTCACCGCGTTTGGCTTGGCAAGTAACATAGGAATAAAATCACGTGAACTTTTTCGAGTAATCACGTTTTGACTGCATTGATATAATTTTGCAACCCGTGTACTGTATTCATTGAAGTTAGTTTCTCACTTTGCCTTGAATTTTGTGATTTTTTTTCCGATTTAAAGTAGCGATGAGAAAGTTCACCTAGAATGAGAAAGTCTAGATGTTCTACGGTAGCTTGGCGATGGAGCTACAGCTCCTTTGTAAATTTTGGGGCTCACAAAGTGAACTTTACAATCGACTGAAACATTTACTGAAAGATTGGACCATTTTTTCGTCACGAAAATGCGACTTTAAGATTTCTTTTATAGTAAATTTTCATTTTGTACTTCGCACACTTATCGAGTGAGTCCATCAAGATTTGAGAAGCTTAATTTCTCTCTTGAACCGACTCAAATTTCTAATATAACCGTCATTTCATATTAAAACGCAAAGGAATTTATTTAACAACGAAAAGGGCCATATAAAAAGCTAGATGTTGACTGAGAGATTGGAAAATGGACTTTGACATTTTTTTTCGTGTTTGCGTGTTGGCCTTCAAAATACGATCTCATTTGAAGATTCGATCAATTTACATTGTAAACATTTGTTTTTTATGTGGCTTGTTAATAACCTTATTTAAGGCCACCATTCTAACAAGTTGGACATCTTTCTGAAAGAGGAGGTTGACTTTCTACTATATTTTATATTATAGGGTATGGTTTTGACTGAGAAAGAGATATTGCTTGTGATATGGTACTTTACGCAGCATACTTTTATTTCATAAATATTTACAATTAAATAAGATTCAAAAAATAATTACATGCATGGATTATATGTATTCAGAAAAGCGTAACTGACATTAAGGGGGCCCATTTAGACTGCGTCTGTCCGTTTGTATGTCGTTTTTTTCGTGCCAACAAATCGGGGAGATAAGTCGACACGGGTTTTATTCTGTTGAGTTATTTATTGACAAGCTGAATAGCCTTTTGGATTTGTTCATGGTTTGGATTGCCCCCAGTATCCAACATGTTTTAATGCTCTCCAGGGAGCGAGATTTATAATAGAAACATGAAAGTGTGTTAATGTATTCTACGATCTTAATCTTAACAAAAGCTTTACCTCAAAACAACGTCTTAGACTATACCTAGGTGCTGGGGGCACTCAATTAAAAAACGACCATACGTGAAGCCCAAAATCAGGCCTTTGAAAATATCGGACCCTTAAATAACCCTTAAAATTGCAGAGAAAATTTTGTAAAATTTGAGCAAAAAATCTATGTTTTACCATTTTGAGGCAAAATATGGTCAGATTTTCTAAAAGTTACACCCTTAGAGTGCAATTTTTCTCAACTTTACTGATTTCAACCCTTGGGTGCACTTTGGGAAGCTTGGAAAATATACTCTTAAGGGCCGCACGTGTGGTAGGTCATTTACCTTGAGTGCCCCCCCTCCCCCCGGGGACTATATTTAACCTACTTACCCTATACAGTACAGCTTAGGCTTATTGATTGAACTTAAATAACTAAGTAAGCTTTCTTTATTGCCACCCTGCAAGGTTGATCTAATCAAGACAAAATGCCTATTCAAGGTATTCAATGAAGAGATAATCGAGTTAAGAAATGATATCCAGGCGATTCAGACTATTTTGTACTCAATCAGAATACAGACTCTATAAATCTATTTTTTTTTTGATAGAACCGTAAAGAAGCTTCTAGTAAGTAATATGAGAAGCTTCCATAAATTAGATTTTTTTCATCCATTAGCATGTTTGTTGTTCGCATTATTTGCTATCTGTTTTTAAAATCAAATTCACATGAACTAGACAAACCTTTTTTTCCAAGTTATCTTTCACGAACGATTCAAACAGTAAAGGAAGGAGAAGGGGCGCGTTCACACTGGAAAGTTTACTTAATTAAATCTATCAAAGTTAAACAAAGAGGTTTATGATGGATGAATACACTGGTTTATTACAGTTCTTTGTAGGTTCACGAGATCTATTATAACATGGTAATTGATTTTGCTTAAGGCTTCTCATTGGTATTGAGAGTTTCGATTTCACCTGTGATTGGTTGATATTGGTATCCATACATCACTTGAAATCTGCAAACATATTTGTTCTAATGGTTTTACTCATTAACTGCATTCATCTTACACATCAACAACATCGTTTGCACTATTTCTAATTTTTTCCTCAGTTCATTCGTTTTTGAAATCGTAAAACTTTTTGTTCACTGCTCGCATTCTTTGTTTATGCTTCCTTAATAAAATCTTTTGTTTTAAGGGAAGCCTCTACCCTACCCTTAAGACAATAGAGCTTACGACTCTTAATTAAGGAAGACCGATTAAAAATTACAATACTACGCGTTCGACTCTTTGTTAAATGCACGTTCTGTATTGTAGTCAACAAAAGATTCTCCTAACTACATTTTTATTAAGGAAGGTCTGTAGTGTGAACACGACCAAGGTAACGGTCAATATGGAGATTTAATTCGTTTGGATGACTGCAGAGTTTTTAAATTGGTCCGTCCGGACAAATCATAAATTTTATTTTTCAATACGTTTTTTAATGCTTTTATCGTTATTACCTAGTTTTATTGCACAAATTATCCTTTTAAAATTTTACGTCGAATTTCAGATTTTTCAATCATTACTGTACATTATGATTAGTGCGTAAGCACGGAACTCAGAGTGGTGTACTTTTTAGTCTTTTAATGGAAAATAACTTTTAAATGGCTGGTTCTTTACTAATCGAGCATTCTTATGGCATTGATTTACCACACTTGTTTTGAGTTTTAGTTTGAGTAATTTGTCGAGTTTAAAAGAAGTCAGAATATGGTGAAATAGTAGATTGTCAAATCAGGACGTCAAAAGCTTTCTAAAAAATCTATCTGTTTTTGGATATCTGTACCCTAGTCAACTCTTAACCGCAGTCGACACTATAGATAGTTCAAGGCTTTTCAAGCTGCTTCCTGCTCAAACGATAGATATGACAAACTAAATATATTGCATAAAAAATATTTCCTAACTATATTTATTATCGTTTCGTGTTATTGTTGACAATCTGTCATAAGTTAGATAATGCTCTAACATATAACCTATTCTTTTTTCTAGTGTAAAAATCTTATATTTGTGAACCATCCCAAAATGGCAGCAAAACCCGATTGGTTACCCAAAATCCTTGGCGAAGAAAATTTCCAACAATACCATGCGTACTTTGATACTTTCAAACACAATCACAAAGCTCACAGTACAATAGCTTATGCGCGTTTAGGTGCTTCATTGGAGAGAGTTAAACGGCACTGCAGTGCACAAAACGCAAGGTAAGTTTTTGTTGGTTTTGTTATTATAAGATTTAGAGAAAGTTTTAGAGAAAGATCTAATTAGGATCAAAAGAAATCTTTCACCAAAAACCTGAAATTATCAATTCATATATCCCAAGTAAGTCCAAAATACGGGTTTGACGGTGTGACGTTATTAGTCCGTTTTCCCTTTGGGGCTTCAGAAAAAAAACTGAGGATATTTTCGGTGTCGGTGTCGGTGTGGATTTTAGCAATTTTTGCGGGCGGCTTTGCCGGTGATTCAGAAGAATGCATTAGTATTTTGGCGTTTCTGATCCCGTACACCCCTTTAAAAACATTTGCTAATTTGACTCAAATTAAGCGTAATTCTCTGGACCAGCATAACCAATTCGAAAGTGTAGGGGCAAAAAGACTATAAAATGTTGTTGGAGGCCTGTCTTGACAAGATGAAAGGGCAAAATAGGTTGATAAAAGGTGAGACAGGGTTCTGAAATCGTGTAAGCTTGCTTAGTTCTTGCGAGTGCTATAAATATCGTATTTTTCTTTGTTTGTTTTTTTAGAGGTGGTTTGATCCCTTACAACAAAGAGGAGCCATTAACGCAAAAAACTGAACTCGACTCCTTGAAATCAGACAATATTCAAGATTACATGGGCGAGAATGAAGCATACTACAAAGTGTTAAATCATTTTGCTAACCTTTACGAAACGAAATATGGTAAAGATATTAAGAAGATGATCAAGGAAGAGTTCCCAGCAATGGGGGATGGTCCTTTGGTTGCTGCTTTCCATGGAATCATTCAGCTGGCATATGGATTTGTCGCCAATTCTGATGTTGTAAGGAACACGTGATATTATTCGCGCAATCTTATTGGCTCAAACCTTCATTTTTCTGTTAACCTTGTCAACGGCATCTCCTTCTTTAGAAAACTTTCAACTTAAAATCTTTAAAGATCACATCTAAAATGTATCACTATTACCATCAACTCGACCATCAAGAATTATAGGGCGACGTAATGTTTCATTCATTTTAGGTCTTCTTGCCAACACAAGTAAAAGTGTAAAAATTTGTGATAAAGTTTGAGTTGACCTTGAGAGCAAAGAGAAAGAACCTTCATTTTGCTTAATACAGGGTTCAGACAGACCCTGGAAAACCTGGAAAACCTGGAAATATGATAAATTTTCAGAAAAATCAGGGAAACTCAGGGAAACCCAGGGAAAAAATGTTTTTTTCCCAGTCTGCTCAGGGAAACTCAGGGAATTTTATTTTTTGAAGAATGAATGGAAAAAACAGATTTAAAAGTTTATTTAGTTTTAAAGTGTTTATTCATATGCAGTATTTGTAGCTTTAATTTTTACCTTAGGTTTACCATTTGATTTGTGTGACTTTTGTTTAAAGATACATCTCTTTTGACTCTGCTTAGTTTTTATGGTTTGCTTGATACTCAGGGAAAAAATAGGGGAAAAATAGCTAAAATGAGGAATTTCTCAGGGAAAAAACCTTTGAAAATTGATTGAAATTCAG
Source organism: Clytia hemisphaerica (assembly GCF_902728285.1). NCBI lineage: Eukaryota > Metazoa > Cnidaria > Hydrozoa > Leptothecata > Clytiidae > Clytia > Clytia hemisphaerica. The sequence continues at coordinate 1,073,105 of NW_027103734.1, read as the reverse complement.
GGAAACTCAGGGAATTTTATTTTCGAAGGTCAGTCTGAACCCTGTAATATATTTGTTCTCAGGTCACCTTGGAAGGATTCGCATTTGCTTTTTCCCAATACAGTCCCTTCTTACCAAAAGATCCAGCCAAGCTTTCCAATATGTCAAATTTTGGTAAAGGTTCGAAAGATATGCTTGATGTTTTGGGTTCCATCAGAGATGATAAGGCAATGTTGAAACATACATCAGAATTATCGAACGATCCTGAATTCGAAAGAAAAAGTCCAGGTAATCATTGTGCACTCAGAGCTGGCACACGACGTTGTTTAAGCGTTTATCTAATTTTCACAACGTATATTTTTCTAACGTAATATGTTTGTTGGAACAACGTTGTGTGCCAGCTTGGTTACGTCTCCTCCTCTTGTGAATTCTGTCAAGATTTTTAAAATGTTGAGTCAAATATCAAGAACTATAGGTATATATAATTCCATCTTGATAACTTCTAAAACAAGAATAAGATGGCACAATTAATTTTGGTATCATAAAATATATACTCTAATTTAAAGACTGCTGCATTGGGGTGAAAATTTACTCATCAATTTCAGGAAATTTCCTTGACTGGTACTGCATGGCCATGTTGAAGCACTATAGTGACAAATTCTTGGACTGGACTGATGAAATTAAACTACCGGAATTTTTCGATTCATCCAAAGAGGACATGGGCCAGTTGGTGAAACTTCTAGAATGGTTGGAAGATCAAGCGACTATTGTTTACGTCAAAAGTGAATTTGTCAATCAGTTCTTCTTACTTCACGGAATCACTGGTAAAAAGCATTTTTCAGTTTTAACAATGTTTTAACAATTATATCCATATATCCGAAAAAAATATCCAGGAAGTCTTTTTTCATTTTTTTCAAGGGGTTAAAAAAGTTTGTTTCATTTTCCAGGGGGTAAAGATACATTTTCAATAATTTTATTATTGACTTGAAAAGGTTTGTCCACACCCATGTATGTTGTTTAAATGGAACAGCCCAATTTTCATTTTCATGACGTGTAGACGAAAAGGATGTAAAGTATCTTTCAATTCTCCTACACCACTTCTTCAGTGCTGGACAGTCAATAGAGCTATTGGGTTGGATGGATTTCCTTAGTCAATTCAGTGTTGATTATAACGCTCCCATGTCACCATTCCCATGAGAACCCCTTACCCGTGAGAAGACTAGAAAAGGAATCTAAAATCTCTAGAAATAGAATTCATAAGATACACCATCGCCATTTGGCCATTTTATTTTTTCCAGATGAATAGATTAGTACTTCCCACTGGGTCATGGTGACTGAGACAGGGGTGTATTCAAATTGGCATATAATGTCAAAACACATTGTCCATTTAAGATCTCGCAACTAATCGATACGCTTGACTTATTCGATGAAAATCTAATTCCCCTTAAAAATGGAATTGTCAACTTTACATGAAATGTTAACAAGTGCTGTGTGGCAGTGCTTGGCCTTCTGACATTGAAATTGAAAACATCTTTTGTCCGTTTCATTCAGCTTCTTGGTGTTTGCGACAAGTCATCGACATGTTCACTTACAAACAAGCTTTGCACTTGATTCGAACACACATAACCGGAATCTTGATGGTCTACGCGTCAACTAGTGCTCCTGAATTCCCCAAATCGCCGGAGGATTTCTGGAAAGGTGGAGAGATTAATCAAGATGGTTGGAATGTTGTTTTGAAGGATGCTATGGAGAAGGACTTTGAAGATCATGTTCCTAAGGTACACTTTTTTTATAAGAACAAATTATACAAGAACATAAGGCTTCGATGACCAAAATATTTAAAACAAGTCAAGAACTCTAAAACACCCGTTGTTATAGGAAAATGGACAAAAATCCTAACAAAATGGTGAAAATAAAAACGTTCTAGACTGAAGAATCGAAAAGTCAAGAACATTCGAAGGCCTCTCAGGGTGTAAATGAGTTTTCAATTTTCTGTCCCAACAGTCCTCATCTGAAACCTAATTAACTTACCAAAACAAACTTAATTATTTTTTCATTTTTAGGTGGTACAAGTCATGTATGAGAAATGGCATGCCAATCAAAACAGTCCTATGTCTCACTACTACATCGCTGGTGCTCGTTCAGCACTCGATAATGAATACAATGTCAAACCGTTCCCGGCACATATCAAATTCCCAAACACTATTCGTGATGCTGCATAAATGGTGTTAATGGATTCAGGTCTCTGTCTGTCCTGGTGATGGATGAATATTTATATGGTAATCGTCAGCCGTGCAAAATTACTCGAATCTGATTGGTTTTGAGGAGTGCAATTAATCGTTAATTGCACTATTACCACTTTTTGCACTCTTCGGCGGGGGGACACTTTTGTCCTCTTATTCTTTTCTCTCCAGAGACTTTTTTTAACTATATAATAAAAAACAAAGACATTTTTTTCTTCAATATAAAAAAGAACAAAGAAATTTTACGCTACGATAGCTTCTTTTAATTGAAAACAAAGAAAAATTACACTGCAATGTTTTCTTTTTAAACAAAAGAAAAAAGGAGGTTTTCGAATGTTTACAAAAATATAAAAGTTAGAAAAAGATTCTTTTTCAAAACTATGATTTACTAATGATTATTTACTGACGATTACCTCGGAATCGTATGTTTTGTCGTGCAATTAACGATTAATCACTCGTAACAAAGGAGAAAATACCGTAATTTGCACTCGTCCTTCGGACTCGTGCAAATTACTATTTTCTCCTTTGTTACTCGTGATTAATCGTTAATTGCACTCCAAACCATACGATTACTAGTACTAATACTCTGACACATCCGACTCAATGAAATCGGGGAATCATCGTACCAAGATCAGACAAGATTTCTTTTGACGAATTTTCGGAACTGGCGGTGTTGCTTTATTTTTTTACTTTTTTTACTTCTTACTCGTCCATTTTTAATTTTCATCAAACTCATTTTGTATCAGATCATTTACACGCAAGAGGGGGGGTGTAATTAGGCGAAAATAAGTGTTATTTTCACTAACCCTAGTATACCACTGCGTTAATTTATCATTCATTGGTTATTAGTTTTTTTTCTTGTTTTCATTTTGTACGATAATTGTGAATATATTACCCATTAGCCCCAAAAGAACGAATCCTATACTGTTCATATTCGATAGTTCGATAGTAATAGCTAAATGAATTCACTTACACAACCAGTCTTACAGTCCCAGAATTTTAGCTATAGGGTTATTCTACCAAGCTAGACAGCAACCAAATCATTCACATCACAGAGTAGAGTCAGATCAGTGACATAAAAATACATCCCCTTCTCACAGACCCGGAAGGATTTTTTCGGCCAGTGGAGGTAAAAGTAACGGACTGAAACTCGATGGGGATTAATTAATATTCCCTTATTTTTTATGGCTGGAGATTTAAAGTCCATTGTTTTAAAGTTAGAAAATTCAGTAGAGATGGGAAAAATAGCATAATATTTTTCAGTGAGGATTGGTTCATTTAACTATTTTTAGTGGGGACAAAGATTGGAGTATAATTTTCCACCAGAGACGATATTTTTGCCAATTTTTTTTAGTGGGGAGGGGTCCCACTGGGTCTGTGAGAAGGGGTGTAAAAATCAAAGTCGGAAATAATCTCTCCAGCGGAGACAGAAAAGCTTTTGGTAAAGATCGTAAAGACTGTTACCAAAGTTTTGTGATTGTTGCCCGAAATGATAAACAGGATTGGAATATTATCAAATAGAAAATATTCAAGAAAGGCTGAAAGATGAGGATGAAAAATTAAGAAGAAAAAATCAACTGAATATAGAATATAATCAATAGAATTTTGCACCATTTTTAAATAGAATCAATGTTTAGAAAAAGGGGTTACGCACGCTCCAGAACGCTTAAGTACGTTCCTCCACTCTGTTTGCATAGCAAAGACATGTGAGAGTGACAAAAACAAGCCGTAAATGTCACGAATTTAGGTTGCGAAGCGACCCAGAACCTCCTCGATTTGCAAGTTGCAAACAAAAAAATTGAATGACAAACAAACGCCGTATATTAAAGTAAGATGAAAACACTAGACACTCTCAGAGGATCTTGAATTTGAAGAGTTGTCGCAATAAACAGACTGTACCCTTATAATCATAAAGGTTGGTGAGTCCAGTCAAAAAACAGATTTGATCTGTAGCGTCATGCTTCACCTTACACCTTTACTTTACAAAATGGAGAAAGTTTTACAATAAACCAAGGAAAATATCAAAATTTCTGAGAGATGAATTTTTTGGAATACTATCATGTGTAAAAATGCTGAAAAAAGGAAGAAAAGTTTAGTACAGACCTTTTGCTATCCGCAATGTCATGTCTGAATGAATAAAAAACTCAAGCAGACTTATGATAATATTCAAAATCCACTTTAACTAATTATACATTAGTGAATTAATGTTTTAATGTTGAGTTTTTAATTACTTAATATGAAATCGTAAATAGCAAAAGGTCTATTTCCAAAATATAATTCTTTTAAATAAGGGACCACAAATACAGGAAGGCCTTCTGAAGAATATGGGTCATACCTGGTCAGCAAGTCAGTATATAATAAAACTAAATCTCTGAAAATCTAGGATCAGAAGGTCAAGATCTAAAAAATTTGTGACATTTTAAAGCACCAGACTTTTTCCTCTTTATTGATGAATGATATTTGTGTCATTTTCATTGTGATATTTTCAACTTGTTCAGTTGCAAATTCAATACTATTACTTTTCTATTTTGAAAAAATAGGGTCGGTCCAGGCCTGCAGAACAATTAATTTGGTCTCACCTAATGCCAAAAAGAAAAAAACTTTCAAACCAGGGAAACGATTTCATTCTTCCAAAAAAATGCAAAAAAGGAAAATTCATGACAAAATTATTACAGTAAACCACATTTTAGATGCATGCGAAGGAAAGGTCATAAGGCGTCAATCACATATAGTCGGCGGCTGAGGTCGAAAAAAGTGGCTAGAAAATGATTTTCGTGATACACCTCTTAGATTCCACTTTTTTCGATGGAGACTCTCGAATTAGTATATGTAGATTCCAGAATCAAAAAGTTTCCACGATATTATCGTGCAAGTAACGAGTAAATGGCGATTTTTTGCGTTTCCAGGCAAAATTGCAAGGCCTGGAAATTCATGATTTTTGGGGGGTCTTCAAATTAAAAAAAAACCTATATCACACGATAGAGCTCTTCAAACTGAGCAAAAAAGTGTATTACACCAAAGTCCCAACTTCTCTAGATCAAAAGTTATGGGCCTATTTGTGGTCAAAAAGGTGTTTAATTTTGCATAAATTAATGCAGATTGTGGGAAATTCCCTGTTTTCCATCAGTTTTTCACCACAAATAGGCCAATAAATTTTGATCTAGAGAAGTTGGGACTTTGGAGTAATACACTTTTTTGCTCAGTTTGAAGAGCTCTATCATGTGATATAGGTTTTTTTTAAATTTGAAGACCCCCCAAAAATCATGAATTTCCAGGCCTTGCAATTTTGCCTGGAAACGCAAAAAATCGCCAATTACTCGTTACTTGCACGATAATATCGTGGAAACTTTTTTGATTTGTAATCTACACATACTAATTCGCGAGTTTCCGTTGTTTTTTTTGGAATCTAAAAGATGTATCACGAAATGAAACGTTTTTCGACCTCAGCCGCCGCGCGACTAATATAACATAAGTTGTGTTCGCGTCATTTCCAGCCCCAAAAAGTGAGTTGGTCAGCACTAGAATCATCGGAAAAATGCGCCCTGAACATAGGTTTGTTCGCGCGGCAAGAATTTTCAAGCGCACTAGCTGCATTATGATCTTTGTTACATTTCACGGTTGCAAAAAACAGTCGCATAGCGCTTTTTAACGCAAACAATCTATGAAAAATTACGGACGGAAAGCTTCTTTGAACTAACACTGGATGATCCAATCGGCGACTAACGATGAATGTATAAAATGCTTTGAAAAATATTGGTAGAAAATCCGATAGATTTCCCACTTTCAGACTGAAAAGTGTCGGATTTTTAAGATAGAAAGTGAGTCGGTCGGACGACGCGAACACAACTTATTTGTGATCTACGCCTAAGTCATAATTCACGACAAAAGTTTTCCAAGTTTTAAACGCCCGATGAAAGAAATCACCAAATTCATGACAAAAGTTTTCCCCATTTTAAACGCATGCGAAGGAAAGTTCATAGTTCACGACAAAAGTTTTCCCCATTTTAAACTCATGGAAAATAAAAGTTAATAGTTACGACAAAAGTTTTCCCCATTTTAAACGCATGCAAAGGAAAAGTTCATAGTTCACGACAAAAGTGTTCCCCATTTTAAACGCATGCAAAGGAGAAGTTCATAGTTCACGACAAAAGTTTTCCCCATTTTAAACTCATGCAAAATAAAAGTTAATAGTTACGACAAAAGTTTTCCCCATTTTAAACGCATGCAAAGGAAAAGTTCATAGTTCACGACAAAAGTGTTCCCCATTTTAAACGCATGCAAAGGAAAAGTTCATAGTTCACGACAAAAGTTTTCCCCATTTGAAACTCATGCGAAGGAAAAGTTAATAGTCCACCACAAAAGTTTTCCCCATTTTAAACGCATGCAAAGGAAAAGTTAATAGTTCACGACAAAAGTTTTCCACATTTAAACGCATGTGAAGGAAAAGTTTATAGTTTGCAATAAAATTTTGGTGTATGTGCGGTGATCTCCAATTGTCTACATCCATATTCAATGGGATTAGCTAACTTTTTCAGAAGTTAACGTTCTTCGTTGGTCATGTCCTGTGCTGTGAGCGTGATGTATATTCAAGTTCAAGTTTCAAGTTTATTTTCGTTTTACGAGCTTGTTAAAAATGTATTCACGAAAACCATCAAGAGAAAAGAGGGCTTGGAGAACTGAATTAATAAAGAAACAAATATTTTGTCCCATGTTTTTCAGGGGCAATGGTGAATTTCTCTGTTGTTCACGAGAATTCATATATGAGATGGTGGATATTGAAAAACTTCGATTAATTTTTTTGTTAGCTAATAAATTCAAATACAACGTATGCGTTTTATAACTGAGAGTGATGATACAGCTACAGGTAAAAAATATTCAAAATATATTTTGTATAAATCTTATTTGTTAGTTGTACAGTATACTGGTCTTTTGGATGTTGCTAGCGCTAGCCTAGGTAAGTTAAGGCCAACAACCCTCAAGTTGGAAAATCAAGGGGCAATGTTGTAGATGAATGGCTATACAAAATTTTATACTTCCCTTTGTCCTGTTGATTGGTGCTGCCCTGTCTATCTGTTTGTTTGGTGCTGTCTACTGTTGATGAGGTATGAAGAAATTTGACTTGAATACAAGCTTCTTTGCATTGATACTCAAAATTCTATGTTCAATTATAACATAGAATATGGTCCTTGTGGAAATAGCTCGGAGGAGAAAATTCCACAAATTTCAACAGAAATTGCTTCGGTCATTGGTCATCGGTCCGCAACCAGTCATCTTTACGTAACTAATGGTAACGGATGAGCATTTTTGAGCAATCTCATTATTTAAAATATAAAGCACTGAGGATCCTTCACTTGCGATCGGAGTGATCTGAGGATTTAAAAATTGATACGAAAATTGATGTCATGTAGTCATACACGAAGTCTGAATTTTGAAAGTGGTTGAGCGATATATAGGAACTTAGTCGACCGCGCGCACATTATACCAAAGGAGACGCGCTGCGCGCGTAAAAATATCAGAACATCCTCATCCTGAAAACTTTTCAAAATATATTAATCCAGTCAGAAAATACAGCTTAAGACCTTTTTCCCTATTAGTAGTGGAATGTCCAAAAATCAACCCTCTGTCATTTGCAACTTTCAAAATTTAATAAATTTGCGACTCTGTCATGAGGCCCCCCAGCGGTTGGCGTGATGGCGTGAAAATGAAGTGGCGGCGTGATCGTGAAATCGAGTTTTTTTAGGCGTGATGGCGTGAAATTTGCAGTTCAGCGTGATCGTGAAAATTATATTTATTACTTGAATCGTAATTCCATGTCCATTTTAGCCAGTTTAGAGGGTTTAAATTTCAAAATTTTCTTGGTCGGCCCCAACTATAAAAGAAACGGTGCAAACAGTTTTATATTCATCTGCCTTGTAACTTCCCTTTGATGTGACCCACCAGTTGTCAAACTATTTTTGATATGCATAAGTCGAGATTACGTCATTTTTCCTTTCCAAAACACCCAAAAAAACTAGAATTTGACCCCTGTGTATTACTAAATATAGAAAAACAGAGGTCGCAAATTCCTTCCAGATTTTTCGGGTGTTTCCGATAGGAAAAATGATATAATCTTGACTTAAGCGTACGAGATAATGCCAAAAAACTGATTGACAAAAAAATTAAGCTTCTATAAAGGCATTTTATCCATACCAATGGGTCTAAACGTGGTCTAAAACTGAATTTATCCAGAGAATATGAGCGTGAAAACTAAATTTTCTAGGAGAAATGGCGTGAAATCGAAAAAAATTGGCGTGAGCGTGAAAATCAAAATTTTCAGACGTGATGGCGTGAAATCAAAATAAAATTGGCGTGATGGCGTGAATTTTGGGTCCGCTGGGGGGGGCCTCTGTTATATACTTGATAGAGAGCCTAATCAGCGCGGTTTCACTCGAAGGAAAAGTTTTATTCTTTTTTCTATGAACGCATTGATAGTGATGGAAAGCGAAACAAAGCACACGAAAACCGATCAAACCGCCCACGCGGTACCACGAGTATCATCGATGACTGCGTAAATACGTGATTCTTGGAAGCCCCAATGAAAGGATTTCTTCGATTTCTTTTGAAGGGACCTCATAAGTCTCACAAAAGAATTAAGTATTTCCAGTTATATGTTCTAATATAATCTGCCTAACTTAAATGAGAGTTTTTGTGCTTCTTGGGGAGTGTGTACCCAGTCCGATGGGTATGTGCGACAGTCAAGGGTTTGTTTTTCACGATAGCAGAAAAATGCACTGTAACTGTAAGGATGGACTTTTGATAAATGTACTGTAGGGGTGAAAATTTTAGCAAATCCAGGAAAAATTGCATTTTTGCCTTAAAATTCTGATTTTTTGCACTATAAGAGGGAAAAAATCCACTGTAAAGGTATGAATTTCACCGATTTTTTGCTGCACCCTCTAGGTGCGATTCTACTAAAAGCCAATTTTTTCACCACACATACTACCGTCAGTTGGTAAACCCACTGCCACCGCCAAAGAGTTCTCTGCCAATGCAATATGTTCTCAAATTTTTTACTTTTTCCCCAAATTTTCCAAAAAAGGCACCCTACGAGGGACTGATTTTTCTATTTTGGTGTTTTTGTGACCCTACCTGGGATGGTAAAAAAATGTACCCTGACCAGCAGTGCATCCCCGTAACCCATTTTGCCCTAGTACCCCCCCCCCCCCCGGGAGTGGTCGTTAGCCATAGTTACTGAACAGGCGACTGAAGATTCGATGCCCATTTCATGCATGTTAACTCAATACAAACCTTTGTTCAGGTAATCAGGTAGTCTGTCAAAGATTTTCTCGTTGAAACATGGCCTCTGATACTGAGGGCGAGACTGAGGGTATAACGTAACTGTTTTGTAAAAAAGAAACTTTGGTGGGAATGGCCATATCTGTTGTTTTCAATTTTGAAAATATAGGTCTCAATGTTAAGTGCAAGGTGCTGACAATGATGCTAATGGCTCATTGAATGCGTCAATACCGTGAAGTTGGGTAATTTGCGATCAGTGGAGGGAAACTTGCATAGCCATCAAATGACTGACCAATCAAAGCAGCAAAATTTCAAAACAAATCAACTACGCAGTCTCGCTCGCAGCTCTACTCTGCCATTTTTGTTTTGATTTAACTTTTGTTTAACTGTGCTTGATGCTCACACACGGTACCCAAACGGTACAAACTACAAGGGCGAAAACGAATAAAAAATTGGGTAACAACACTGCAACATTGAGTTGTCAAGTGTCACAGCACATATAACATAGAACAGATGTGATTTTTTCTACACAAAGCATGATATTGCTAAAATGAGATAGAGGTGACTTTCAATAGATAGGATTAGATGGACAAAAAGAATGAAAGCTATGGCGCGCCAAAGCGGAAATAAATACTATCTTTTTAAAAAATACTATCTTTTTTCGAATATACCTAGGTTGCCTCGATTATTCAAATTTGTGTAATTTTCATTTTGAGGGGCGTGTAATGGGCGTTGGTTTTTCGCGTTTATTTTATATGGCCTCATCCGCCCACATGCAGGACCAGCATAACAAGATGGCTTACGGCTCGCTCCCTACAAGATCTGACCTGACTGACAATAAAATGGTGTAGCTAAAATCTCATCGCTGTCTGAGGGCTGAATACTTCCTGTTCAACTAACTACTCCATTTAAAGCAGCTTTCAGGCATTTACACCATAATCAATAGAAGAAAAAAAGGACATGACCACATAACATTGAGATCAAAATCAAAACAGTGGTGTTTTCACCACATTTTGGACTTTCTGTTCGGCCATTTCCATATAAAGCATGTTGTTCTTTCCATCCAGCAAGCATGGTCCCGACGTCCCACCATGCGCGGGTCATGCTGCACACAGATATCTGTAAAGCCCGAAGGGCTAGATTTGCGGCTTTTATCGAAAAGTGAAGCTCATCTTTGGAAGGATTTCCTACCAAAGTCACGTGACTAAAATATGCAATTTCACCGGTTTGAGAGATGTGAAATAGCGTTTGCCGCCTACGTTTTTTGATCTCGCGCTCCGAAAACAATTAAAATGCTAGATCCTATCCATCGGCACAAAATTTAAGAAGTCAAATTTTAGCTTCACTTTTTTTTGCTGGAGAAAAGTTGCCTTTCTAGCCCTTCGGGCTTAGATATCTGTGGTCATGCATGCAAACTTTAAAATGAGCGAGGCAAGACCTGCCAACCTCGTTTCCAGACTGTTTTCGAAAAGATAGTATGTTTTAAAAAAGATAGTATCGTTTTAAAATAGATAGTATTGTTTAAAAAAAGATAGTATCATTACAAAAGATACTATGTTTTTAAACGAAAATAGTATGTTTTAAACGAGAATAGTATTTTTTCAAACGGAAATAGTATTTTTTCAACGAAAATAGTATTTTTTGAACGAAAATAGTATGTTTTAATCGAAAATAGTATTTTTTTAAAAAGATAGTATGTTTTAAACGAAGATAGTATTGTTTTAAAGAGATAGTATTTATTTCCGCTTTGGCGCGCCATAGAAAGCTGACGTGTGCTTAATCAGCATGACTTTGCAAACCCACGCAAGGGTGGTAAATCGAAACAAAACGGGGCGGGGGAGTATCTTTTCTCGATTGTTTTGAAAAGGCCATAGCAAAGTTTTATAGAAATTGCTGGAACAATCGAGTCTCGTGGATTTCAAAAGAACCTCGGAAAATGTAAACACTGAGCTGTGCAAATTTCATCACTTGCATCCCAGAAAAATCACTGCTGAAACACGTCAGGTTCTCTAACAAATTTTTTATCTCAATTTGAACTTCAACTCGTAAAAATCTCACAGAAACAAAATGGCTGAACCAGTGTAAGTATACTTCATTTATTTCTTTTTATGTTGACCATCTGATCTGTCTTAAAATTACCTCGGATTGATTTTGCCCCCAGGAGGTTTTTTTTTTCGAGTGTCTCCCATTCGTATTTGCAAAATTGACTGTTTTATTGAACAAGTCCTCTAGTCCTCTCCTGTCATCCTTTCTGTACCCAGATAAGCTCAATCAAATATAGCCTTGGAAGCCCAAATTTTAAGAAAAAATAAAAATTACATCAAAGTTCTAATAGAGCTTGCGCTTGGTTCAGATAGATTAGTCTGATACAGAATGTTTGAAACAGTCTCTGTTTGTGAATCCTTGTTGACAGACTATTTGAACTTTGGAAACCCAAGGAGACACGCATAAACAACCATAAGAACTCTTTAACAAGCTCTAAAAACTTTAAAAAATAATTAAAACCACAACAAAACATATATAAAGCCATTTATGTATTTAAACTTCAAGCCAACAGCCATTTTGTTTATAAATGAATCTATGTTTTCATTTTCATTTATTTTCCCTTTTTTCTGCCAAGTTAGCTTTTCCCATACTCTCGGGTACCTAATAGCCGGGGGGGTTGGAATAAGCGGGGGGTTGGAAAAAATCTCAAAACTTTATAAGCGGGGGGGGGTTGGAATAAAACTGTCCTGGGTGGAACATCTTGATTTTAGAAAGTGATGATTCGCGAGCGTGGTCTGCTTCCACGAAGGTCCGAATTATGAAATCAGGTTAAAAAATCAGGAAATCATGGATAAACTGGTTTTTGGTTCACTTTCCGCTGGCGCGCCGCGCTCGCTATTTTGATTTGAAAAACTTGTAAAAACTGAGCGCGCAGAGGTTGACAAACAATTTTTAGAGATCCGCCTTTCAAAAACATTTTCCCAAAAATTAATAAGCGGGGGGTTGGAATAAGAATGTCCTGGGTGGAAAATTTTCGAAAAATTAATTAGCGGGGGGACGGCTATTAAGTACCCGAGAGTAAATTATTGCAACCGTATTAAAATTATCGGCGGGTACAAAATGCATAAAACATAATGCATGTTGCATAATGCATAATCCATAATATTTGAAAAATGTCAATTTTAGAGGCTATAATAAGGAGAATTTGAGAGATAATACTTTCAACAAAACAAATATACCATTTTCTACCAGAAAATAAAAGGTAGAAAGCTGTAAATTTGAATTTTGGATGATGAGGAAAATCAATGTTGCCATTTTGATTTTCATAGTTGTATTTTACGGAACGTAGTATAGTGTAGAAAAAAAACGAAAATATCTCATCTGTATATACCGGGTGACCCACGAAAAAGTTCAGACGTTTCCTGACGTCTTGAGGCCGAAAAAATGTCCCAAAGTGCTTGGAGTTTTGATATTTAGAAAGTAGATATCCTAACTTAAAATTTGAGCTATCACTTTTTAAATTTGACCAACTTGTTCTATGCTTATGAGCTTTTAAAGTCAAAATTCACTTTGCGGAAAGTGTAAAAAACACGTAAAAAAGGGGTATCAAATTTGGTATTTTTAGACGTTTTTGATATACAGTTTCTGAAAAAAATCTATGAAAGCGCCAATTTTTATAAAAACTATTCTTGTTTTAAACAAAAACTACTTTCAAATGTGTTTTTATTAATTATTAATGTTATAAAACTCGTTAAATAAGTCAATTTGTAAGTGATTTTCTAATTGATTGCATGAATTTAATACCTCTTTTTTACGTGTTTTTTACACTTTTAGAAAAGTGAATTTTGACTTTAAAAGCTCATAAGTACAAGTAGAGAACAAGTTGGTCAAATTTAAAGACGTCTGGAAACGTCTGAACTTTTTCGTGGGTCACCCGGTACTTTTCTTACTCGAAAACGTAAATTTTATAGCAAGATTCTGGGTTTTCTCAGAGATCTTTTCGAACAATTGCTAATAAATTTCAACGGGTTTTCCCTCTTACAAATCATTAACCATGTGAATGCTTTTTGTTAGATAAGCCAATATAAATTAAAGAGCTTCATGCAAAAGCTAGTTCAAAGAAAATAAACTTTGAATCTAAGGAATCTTTTTACATTCGAATGTTTATGTGTTTACCTTTTTTTTGAGAAAGAAGAAGGGGGAAACCCTTCTGATCTGTTGCATCTTCTTATTATTTATGCTGACGGAGAACCCTTTGTTGTTATGATTCGAATGTTTTCTCTTTCGTTCGGATTCCAAAAGTAAGTATCATGTCTGGGGAAATCATTTGATTGGAATGTTTACTTCTAAAGAGGTTTTCGCGGTTTTAGCCTCTACAAAGGAGAGTTTTAGAAAATATTAAATCGTTCTGTAAATTACACAATACTATTATGCATTATGCAATATGCATTATGTTTTATGCATTATGTTTTATGCATTATGTACCCGTCGTTAAGATTATCCAAATGCGCACAAAAGTACTACTGCTTAATATTACACCCAAAATATCAAATTACTGCTATTTTCAGTTTCAAATGATATTTGATTGCGTTTAATTCAATTCCATGGTTTTTGTCGTTTGATTTCATTCCCGTATTGTCTGTATTTAAAATTGCTTGATTAACATTGTCCTCAGTTGATCAAGATTTAGACAAATCAAAAGCTAAAACGTGCTATGTATCAGACGCTGTGAAAATGCAAAAATTTGCCTGACTGATTTAATCAAATACTGTAAGTTGGTCTAATGTTGACATATATCCCTCTTCTAATTTAGACACCCTTCTTTGGGATAGGAATAAAAGGAAGATGGTCCAACAAAATAGCAATGTAAATGGCAAATTTTTTGCTTGTGGCGCTATTTTATACCCTTTCTTACCATATAAATTTAAATTTTTTGGTATTAAATGGTTTGTGAACCACCATTGTAGTTAGTGCAATGCAGGTTCGAAAGATTTTTAAAATAGGGGTGATGAAATATAAATGGGGGGATCAGACCCCTCTGCACACCCCTCTGCACACTATGAAAAGATTTTTCCCTCTATGATTGCTAATGACCTTCCTATCTTTAAAGAAGGGTGGTCGAAATTAGAAGAGGGATGTCGACATTAGTTAGACCAACTCATGGTATAACCCAGAATTCTGACTTTTGATTGCGATTGTTTCTACATCACAAAAAATTAAAGCAACTAAGTCATTCAAAACATTTAAGGGAGGCAAAAATTATTCAAAATTTTCAAATTAACTGACTTTGGGAAGTATGCCAAAACTAAACTAAAATACAGGAGAAGCCAGAAAAAGCTGAAAAGGAAGCTGAAATAGTGGGTATTCTTTTAAAAAATCTTTCGCGAAAGGGGACATATCTCATAAAGACAAGGCAGTGTACGTTTTTAAAGCCAAAAAGGGCAATTATTAAGTTGTTTTTCTCCAAAAAGACTGTTTTTAGCATTATGATAGTGATTTTAGGAGGGGCAATACACAACAGTCCATTACATAACTAATTACTGCACACTTCAGTAGATGCAAGTAAAACCTGCAGAAAATTATAAATTACCTAAGTTTTGTTCAAATTTGCAGGCTATTCAATAATATGGAGCAGATAATTTTCAGCCTGAATGGTTGGAGTGATTTTAATATGCTGAACTGAATCAATCAGTTTTCCAAAATGACTATTGTTTGCGCGGGAGTGTTGACTTTCCCATCTAATGTGGGAGAGTTGATAGCTCTATGTTATCTCAGACATGCAAAAAGCTTCTGAAATTATCATGCAGCCAAATTTACTGTACTATATTGATATCTCCTGTGAGTATAAACATTAATGACATAATTAATGACAAAACTTTGAAATGCCAGCCAGACAATTTTGTACCATAAAAACGCTTTTTTTACAACGCATGATAAATCACAGATTTATTTGGATATACATATAATAGAAATCAAATATATTTTTAGATTTTTTTCTTCTCTTTCTCCATTTGCTTCATTACACTAGCAAGATTTTGGTTTTGGTAACCTCTGGCTGAAAGGGAAAAAACCCTCACATCAAGAAATGCCTTCTGTTGCCTCTGCCAAAATCAGTTTCATTGGTGATGAATTTAATTTCAAGAGTTCGAGTTTTCTCTTGTCGAACGACAGTTTTGATTCGGTATTTGGAATGTTGGTTTTGGTTGATGTAATGATGACTTTGTTCTGGTTTGCGATGTTATAAACAAGATTTTGAGTGACTTTGATAGATTGTTGAAAATCCAGATCACACATCTCGGTGACATTGATTATTCCCAAGCCACCCATCTTGACAGGCAGAGAAAGAAGCTGTCTCTCGTGATCTTTACAGGTTCTTCCTTCACATAGAGCGGGATAAAATGGTGTGGGATGACATTTTCTAAAGGTTTCAGCTCTTCTTTGATGTTTGGGATGGTTCGGTTGACATGGTTGAACTTATGTTTGAACCCAGCTGTGATTTGGATGTTGGTATCTTTAAATATGAATTTAGCTAGTTCATATTTGTCCGGTTTTACAACGAGCCAGGATTTTGATCCTTTTGGGAAGTATCCGAGGTATGGTATTGTACCATAAAATGATTTTTTTACCATAAAACCTCAGCAACAACAAACATTCCTGTGAAAGTTTTATTTGAAACAAAAAATTTGTAAGTCATCAACATCAATCAATGAGGTTGATTTGAGTTCTAAAATAATGTTTGAATTTCTTTATTTCAGTGGAGATATTGCATTGATCGGCTTGGCCGTTATGGGTCAAAACATCATTTTGAACATGAATGACCATGGTTACACTGTGAGTACTCTTTTGTTTCAAGTCTTTTTCTTTGTTTTAATATGAATCGATTTATAACATAAGATTTGCAAGACCTTTACAAGATTTTTTTTCTTCCTGTTTGGTCACTTTCTCTTCTTAAACTGACCTAATTGTGTATCAACCTGTATCAACTCCTCTTGCCAATGCTGGTATTGATAATTATTTCTGCTACATAGGTTGTTGCATTCAACAGGACTGTTTCAAAAGTTGAAGAATTTCTTGCTAATGAAGCCAAAGGTGAGCTATTTTTATTAGCTGTAATTTTATGATTCTTTATACTGGCGGCTTAAATATATAGGCATGTATTGTTAGTCCTATATTTAAAATATCGAAATGTGATTGTCACTGCACTTAAAAAACATGAATCCTCTGCAATGTATAATATACTCTGGTCATGCAAACTTATCAAAACATTGCTTCGTTAGGGTTAAAAGCTCAAAATTCAGCACATAAACCTGACTTGAACTAAACTGACATCCTCATGAATTTTTCTCTTTTGCTTAGGAACAAAGATTGTTGGTGCAACCTCCATGGAAGATATGATCGCCAAATTGAAGAGACCACGACGTGTGATGCTGTTGGTGAAAGCTGGAGCTGCAGTCGATGCTTTCATTGATAAATTGATCCCTCTCATGGAAAAAGGGGACATCATCATTGATGGTGGAAACTCGGAATACAAAGACACAAATGTGAGTATATCCTTTTTGAAATGAAATTATACGTGCTTAGTGATTAGATATGCCAAATGCAACTATTGAAGACCTGATCTCTCACCATGCAAAATAAAGTCAACATTTTGTCACTTACCTTCTTAAAATGATGTCAATGAACTATTTTTCCCTTTATTTCAGAGACGTTGCAGAGACTTAAAAAGCAAAGGTATTCACTACGTTGGAAGTGGTGTTTCCGGTGGAGAAGAGGGTGCACGCTATGGTCCCTCACTTATGCCTGGTGGTGCACCAGAAGCTTGGCCACACATCAAACCCATCTTCCAGGCTATTTCAGCTAAGAGTGGAGATGAACCCTGCTGTGATTGGGTATGTATTTTCACAAAGTTAGTTTTCTTAGATTCTTATTTGTGTTGCTGGTTTCTGATCTGCATGTGATCTGATGTTTATAAATTCTTAGATTAGGAAGAATTCCCTATGGAAGGGAGGTGAAGATAAATCTTCTTAATTTTCAAATTTTATGGTGCTATTTTGGAACTGAATAGACCAATAACAAAAAGTGATCCAAAATTCCTCCTTTTCTCCTTATGAATATTCATTTTCTAGAGTTTTGTTGATTTGAAAAGTGAGTTTTCTTTTTGTAACAGGTCGGTGATGAAGGAGCTGGTCACTTCGTCAAAATGGTTCACAATGGTATTGAATACGGAGACATGCAAGTCATATGTGAAGCTTATGATCTCATGAAGAATTGCCTTGGCATGACCCCTGATGAAATTGGAAAGGTAAAACAGCAAAATTATTTATAATATGATATTCTTCCTTCAGAGATAACTTAGTGTGGGAGTCCTTTTGGACCTACCTCGTTCTATTTTAACATTACTATTTATTGTGAGAGTATCTTTCCAATAAATAAAACATTATTTGACTTCTCAGATTTAGTATTTACTTTTCTATAATTTCTCCAACAGGTCATGGAAGGCTGGAACAAGACGGAATTAGATTCTTACCTTATAGAAATCTCTGCAAATATTTTACAATTCAAAGATGAGAAGGGTGAACCTTTGGTCGAGAAAATCCGAGATACTGCTGGACAGGTATAAACTCTCAGTCTCCTTCGTTTTCATCTCAAATTCAAATTCAGGCGTTTGTATCATTCGGGTTAACCACTTAATTATTTGGTTGTCTAAAATTCTGTTTTCTATTAAAACTTATAGTGGTAGATTTTATGAACAGCTAGTTCCACGACAGAAGATAAACATTGTTTTCTTTTTTTCTCTTTACAGAAAGGAACAGGAAAATGGACAGCTATCAACGCTTTAGACTTTGGTATCCCCGTCACCCTCATTGGTAAGTTTAAAATGTTTATGGAATTCTAAATATTTTCTTCGCTACAGTCTAGCTCTTTAAGTAAAGTTTAGTTTAAAGTTAAAACTTTAGCCAAAAGCTTTTTACCTCAGTGGTCATAATATAGATATTTATGCTCTCAAAACTTTCTATTATCTTGGACTGCATCAAAATTTAATAATAGCCTTTTTTGTTAAGAAAGTCGACCATTTTCATAATCTTCATTATTTCGATTTTCAGCTGAGTCAGTATTCGCTCGATGCTTGTCAGCCATCAAGAACGACCGTGTTGAAGCCAGTAAAAGTTTGAAAGGGCCTGAAAATACAAAATACGAAGGCGATAAAGCGGCATTCATCGAGGATATTAGACAGGTGAGTGGAGGAAATATATTTTTCTTTATCACATTCACAAAAGTATATCTAATTCAAGCCAGATCTCCAGGTCTAGAACTATCATGACCTTCAATAATGTTTTGCTTTGTAAACATCTAGTCGTCTCAACATGATGTGTTTTTGGTAGCCTAGGAAATGCCTGAATACGTTTCAAGAGATGCTTGAGTAAGAAGAATTACTTGAAAAGATATCACACTCTTTTATGAATGATGACATTCCTTTAAATATGTTTTTTGTTTTAGGCTTTGTATGCTTCGAAGATTGTTTCATACGCACAAGGTTTTATGTTGATGAAAGAAGCTGCTAAAGAATTCAAATGGAACTTGAACTACGGAAGTATCGCCCTCATGTGGAGAGGTGGTTGCATCATTAGAAGGTGATTTTTCTTACGCAATTTTTTGTGTCAAGAAATAGCGCATATATCTGCCACCTTTTTTACAGCAAGAATTGCGTTCCCTTGTTCCTTCGCACATTTAGATCGTGACAATTTTCTTTCTTAACATGTGATTGATTTTAGTCCTAGCCTATTTCCCTCCAAATGTATTCTCTTTCTTCAAAAGGCCTGTTCTTTAAAACAGTCGTGTTTTTTGTTTATTCACTTTGAATTATCCATGGTGTAAGTCATAAAAACTAACGATGATAATACAAAAAACACGGTTTTTATTGCAAAATATTGTTTTCGTAGCTCCCCATATATTCTACTATTTTTTTCAGTCGCTTCTTGGGCAACATTCGTGATGCTTTCGAAAAGAACTCCAACTTGACAAGTTTGTTATTGGACGACTTCTTTAGAGATGCTGTTCACAAATGCCAGGTAAAGAATTACTCATCTACACCCATACTTTTCTGTAAATAGACCCGACATCGACGAAAATTTCAACATTGATTGCATGCATACGCGAGAGACACTCTGGTACAGAGCACACCCATACCATACCCTTTAAAATTCAGTCTCAATTATCTTGGACTTTTTTACAGGGAAAAGAAGAAAGGCTACTTAGAAAAAGTTGTTTCCCTCACAAGAATGATCAACAATATCTCCGATGTTCTCCCGTAGCCCTAGCTCCAGAAAACTTTGTTTCCCTTTGCTTGATCTTTGCTCCAAATCTAGTGTATCCTTAATCCAGGGATAGGATATTTCTTGTTAAATCGACGTTGGTGTATTTGGTAAATTAAAATTATCATTTCCGCTTTTTCAGGTGTCATGGAGAAAAGTTGTATCTCAAGCTATCTTGTTGGGAGTACCAACACCTTGTTTCAGTTCGGCCCTTGCTTTCTATGACGGATTCCGATCTGAGCGTGTTCCTGCTAATTTGATCCAGGTACGTGTCTTCCTTAAGATGTAAATTAATGGTTCAATGGTTTAATCCGAACAAAAATATATCCCCTTTTACAGTCAGAACTTTCTCAAATTTAAATTCCTAACTTGGAACCCAATTGAAAACAAAAAGATAATCAGTCAAATTTATTAAATGTCTCAGTTATCCACAAAACCCTTACCCTTGCTTTTTACTTTTTACTTTCATGTCACCAGATATCAAACCCTAAAATATTGCCAAAGAAAAAATGAAAAATGGACTTCTGAGCGCAATAGTTCTCTTCTCTATGATTTTTCTGAGACCGCTTTTTGTCCTCTTCAATAAACTGTATCTTAAAAGATATTTTGTACAAGATCGGTTTAGAGGTCCTCGTGTGCCTGGACCTTTACTGGACCTGGACTGATTCATTATAATAAAGTTTTATAAAATTCAATTTTCGATTTTACTCCTGTTTCTTTTAGGCTCAACGTGATTACTTCGGAGCACATACTTATGAGTTATTGGAGAACCCTGGAAAATTCCACCACACAAACTGGACTGGTACAGGTGGCCGTGTTTCATCTACCACCTATGACGCTTAAAAAATATTTTTCTAATATATTCTGATATATTCTGATAGCCATTATTTTGTGCACCATTCATTATCGAAGGTATTTGACTCAATACTTGATTGATTGATTGATTGATTGATTGATTGATTGATTGATTGATTGATTGATTGATTGATTGATTGATTGATTGATTGATTGATTGATTGATAGTAATGTGTGTTGAGTCGTATGTCTTCTGATGCTGTTTAGAAAAACTATACTGATTATAATTCGATTCACGGGGGTAACTGCCGCATAATTTTTTACCAATTTTTGTATTTATTTATTTCCAATTTTGTTCTTTCAGTCAATTTTTTTTTGTGAAGATAATTATTTTTTAGATTTGTTTGTATATTTTGAAATGACAAATAAAATACAATGAAGGAATAATCCAAATTCCACAAAGGCAAATTTTTACTGATGATACTCCTCTCCGCCCATATTTATGCCGGGTCCTCTGCTTTAGAAAGAGGTAGACATAGTGTCAGGCGTGATGTATAATAACCTCCGTTCAACAAGTTTTCACTACATACAAATGCCTGATTGCAAAAAAATCTACTTGCGGCTTGTTTCATTGCATCCAATCAGATTTTACTATTTCCCCGATATATAATCGAAACGATAATTTGTCGTATTGCAAGGACTTAACTTTTTCTGTATTCTCAACTTCAGTTGAGCTATAATCTGAGAATGTCTGTATGTATGTATGTATGTCTGTATGTCCGTCCAGGCTGGACACTTCAAAAAAGGTCGGATTTGGCTGAAATTTGGCACACTTGTTCCTTGGGTGAATATCTGGGGGTGTTTTTTTCATTTTTTGAAAATTTTGATTTTGATTTTTGAAAGGCTCTAAGGACGAGGACACTATTCTAACGCACATAAAAGAATGAAAAAATTAAGATAAAAACACCCCCAGGTATTCACCCAAGGAACAAGTGTACCAAATTTCAGCCAAAACGGACAAAGTATATTTGCTACCTAATACTAAATATTTGAAATGTTACAATTGGGCCTTCTAATAACGGGAAAATCTGAAGTTGAGCCCAGTGCGGTGCGCACGTTCGACTATATTTATTTCCACCATAATTCGAAAAAGTGTTTCGATTGCCCGTTCATTAGAGACTGGGAACAATCTTACAATCTTCCCTAAATTACGTGACAAACAACTTGTGTGCCGTGTTTGTGAAGTAACGCCATGAAAACTGATTTCCAACTGAATATGTTAGTAATGCATCTCTTCATTTTTTTTTTTTGTGGAAGGGTAAGCATAAGTGTTTTGTTTTCAATACACCTTTTCGACCGTAGCCGCCAATTGCCACGTGGGCATTTTTTTGTCCGTTTTTCAAATCCGTCCCAGTCTTTTTTCACACCTATATAGACATTGAAATGTGTTTCGTTGGGCTAACAGCTTAATGACAAATAGAATAACCAGAAGCATTTTTGTTTTTTATTAAAAACTATATATTGACCTCACTCACAAGAGGTCATCATCAGAGTAAAAATCTAATACAGAATGAGGATTCTAAAATCAAAATTTACAGAAACAAGCTAATTAAAATGTCATAAAAAATTCATTTAAAAACAATGTGTAAAAATCTAAAATGATACCCATGGGACGCTTAACTGAGAAAACGATGAAACTGAATCGATGGCACAATAAAAAAGGAGTAATTAACAAAGGAACTATATGTCTATGTCGTAAAAAGTTGTAAAGTTTTGAATAAATTTTGAACGTTCAATGAAGGTTTTTGTTCAGTGATTAACAAAGCTTCTGTTAATTCTCTAGTGTCATTACGTTTGAAACCTTTCGCAATTACTTTAACGTTGTCCATGGTGATCGGTTCGTGTCCGCTGAGTGCTGAATGTCTGAAAACGGTCGAATTTATGTCTCTGCCACTATGATCTAAGACCCTTTCCTATATAGACAATAGAAAAAGGTGTAGAAAAGGATTGGATCTAGTTTAGGTAACAATAAAGTGGCACGCGCTTGACTGCGCGACTACAGTCGAAAAGGTGTACTGTCCACTAAAGCGGATTAATTTTGGGGTCTCCCAAATATTTACCTATTTAGCATTTTTCCAGGCGGCCAGCTTGGTTCGTCTCTCGAATTACTTCCATTTGAATGTTGAGCGAATTTGAAAAAAAAAGCTATTCTGAAACAAAGCAGCGGGGTATCCTGGAAAATTGGGACCTTTGTAGTCTGCGTAGTGGAATCGACGGTAACGTGCCAAATAAGGATTCTTTAATCTATATTTCAAATCTCAAGGGAATACCTGCATTGCTAACACAAAGAAAATCAAAGTGTACAAATCATTAAAACACACGCGTCAACATAATTCCCTTGGGATCTATTGAAACGTTAACAAAAATGTGTCTAAAAACATTTTTCAATCACATACGAATTGTAGCAAATCAAGAAAGTGGTTTGAGAGTAGTTGAGTTTATTTTAGTTGAAAAAAAATGTCTACGACAATCAAGGATAGTAGAGAACGTTCAGACTCATTGAAGATGCTGCAAAACTATGGTAAAAGTACCAACACTGTTACAAACGTTGTAAATGGAGTTAAATTTGTTGGTAAAATCAAACTGATACAACAAGCAGAGAGCCCAAAGGAGAAGTAAATTTGTTTATTTTTAATTATTTTTTTTAATAAACAGCAACCTCTGGTTCTTTTGACACAGAGACTTAAAAAAATTCTTATTTTGAGTATTAGGAAGTATTAAGACACCTCTTGAAGACTGTGTTTTAAAAAAAGGGGTACACAAAATATATGTTAATTTTTCTTACGGTTCTTCTCCAGGACATCTCAAACAGACAACAAAATCAATATGGCGGACGAATTGAGCTATATACAACAAATGAAAGAATCTGTAGTGCAGCGAGCGCATGTTTTCAAAGAAGCAGAACAAGAATATAACAAGGAACAACAGGTAAATGCGAAATTGTCGAATCTTCAAGATATTCTTTACCTCATATTTTGACAAAGAAGAACAAAGAATAGAATTTTTCAAAATTTGTTCTCGTTCAACGCGTGGAAGAGGAATAAATTCTCTCTAAGGCTCTAAGATATTATTTCTTTTGTTTCAAAACGATGTGGATGAGATACGTTTAATGATGCGCTTTAGGTGTGGTTGACACATATTTCTACAAGATCAAATCAACTAAATTTTGATCGAAGATAAGTAAAAACCAAAAAGGGTTTGAGCTTCTGTTATTTTTAATTGGGATTGTTTTGAAAAACTTGCACTGTTTACAGATGCAGTTTATCTTTCTTTCAGAGTGAACTAAGGGTGGCATCCACGAAGCTTCAAAAACAAATTATGAAAGATGAAAAAATTAGATTGAAGTCTAAACGTGAAGGTATGTATCGAACTGGTTGAAAAATTTGACTGATTCACAAAACATTTCTTGGATATTTGACAATCACATAAACAGTTTGTAATCTGGATAAGGTTTTGGTTAATTGCTCCCCAGATCCCAAATTTCAGTTCCTGTCTTTACTCCAACCAAATAGGGAAAATTATCCGGAATATTGTACGCTTTCTTCCCTTGCGCTGGTCAAACCACCAAGCTTCTGTATCTGTAGTCTTTCGGCTAAATACGATCATGGAACAGATATTTGAGACAAAGAAAATTTCCCTGCGAAATTTTAAACACAACAAATGATTTTAAGTGCGTTAAACTACAGTTGGAAAGTAGAGTCTTGAGACTTAAGACTTAAGGATCGCAGGATTTAAAAGATTTAAAAGCTCAAATTTGCTCGAATAAGGATTGGAAACACCACCGAACTGTTCGAAAATCGAGTTATTTAATGAAAGAAAGTGGAAGTGCTCAAATAGTAATTCTCGCCCGAACTTTAAATTCTGAAAAACGTGAAAATAGACTAAAATTAATACATTTCGACCATGATTGTAGATTATTGACGTATTTATTTCTCATAGCTCTCGATCAAATGAACCCAGATTACATTGCCAAGGAACGTCAGATGTACGAGAAAGTCGAACAAGCATTTCTCCAGCATCAAAACAAAAGAGGAATCCCACCTGTCAATCATCACATGACCAATAAGAACCAATCAGATCGACACCTAATTACTGATTGCCAATCAGAGAGCGTAATTAAACAACACGTGATCGAAGATGACCAATCAGATGACTCAGGTCTATCAGGAGATACCGATTCATTATGTAGTTTTGTTGGTGAGAAACCCTTCTTATTATTTTGTTATCTTTCGATTCAGATCGACTGTATCGGTAAAAGGAAATAAATACATTTGCAGGAAAAGGAATACTCGTCAAAAACACCCATAATAGACCTTATCATAAATTATGTCATGAGCAACGCTTACCTTGCTTTTAAAATATTATGGTAATCCCCAGAAGAGTTTATAATAAGTTGAAGACTCGGGGGGATTTAATTACCTAAGCAATGGTTTCAAAACGAGGTAGTCGTTACACTCAAAACAATCAATGTAAAGACCTATAAGGCAATGATCCAGAAACAAGAAAAGATCGCTGTCATTGTTTCGCTTGTTAAAAATTTATGTGTTCTACATTGAGTTAAAAGTCCGAAGGGCTAGAGTAGAATCTAACCTTTCTCAGGCAAGAAAAACTGAGGCAACTATCATCCCATCCAGAACGTGCCTAGAATGCGTCGCAATCATGACGACGAATTGTATCTAGTGGTTCTTTCGTTTTTGAGGACCTATTTTTTCTAGCGATAGATTTTACTTTCAATCCGGTGTTTGTGTAAAAATCACGCGCGGGCGTTCTGGATGGGAAATTAAGTGGCTCATTTCCCATTCAGGAGTCTCGAGTTTATCCCTTCGGGCTTGGAAGTCAATGGTGTTCTACATCCGTGAATAATTTTATCACTTATGCTTCTCTTTTAGACAAGGAACGAGATCTCATTGAACAAACAGAAGAGATGTTTCAAAAGTTCGAAGCACTCCACAAACAGAGCACCGCTTCTTATCTTCTAAAATGAAAACGAGTTGTATCAGTAGAAGCTCATCAACCAGCTAGCAAAGCGGATTCTACCAGGAATTCACTTATAAGTGAAAACAGTAATTTTGTAAAGGACTCGCTTCTTGTCCGCCTGCAAATCGCCGAGAGGAACGCCGTGAATCAAAGGAAAATTATTTTTCATGGAAAATAGAAGGTTTGAATTTTTTTTCCATGGAGACATGTTTCTACCCATATTAGTTTTTTTTTTTTGTATCGAAAAATGTTTGTGTATTTCCCAGAACGAAATATGCACCTCCATAATTGAATTTTCACCAAAATTTTCTGCTTTTTCAGGTCGTCTTGACGACGCGCTAGACGCAGAGGAAGACTATCATGCTTTTTCATTGGAAGTCTCGAAATTGAAAAGAAAATTCTTCAACTGGAGAAAGAATCAAGCAATGGAAACGAGACAGCAACAAGGTACTGTATATTTTATAGATACAAGTTACTCACGCTTATTCGAGCTTCTATTATTCAAATATTTCTTTAATTCAAACTTGTTTTTAGTCCCCGTCAATGAAAAACCCTGTTAAGATATTCTCTATAATTTGAATCTCTCTAAAATTCGCTTAAATAAATTTACCGCTCGATTTTGAATCAGTGAAAGCCAACTATTACTTTACTCAGATTTAGCCTGAAGAAAAATTTACTGATTAAGTGTATTTTCAGATCAGTAAATATTTCAAAACACAATATTTAAAAAAAATCCGCAAACTCTCTTTACACTTCATATTTTCCAAGACGTGGTAGCAAAACGGAAACAATATCAACAACTGTCACGCGTGAATGTAAACTTGGTTATCAAATCAAGAAGTCTGGGAACGAGTTTGTTGATAAATCATGTTATAATGATGACGGTGATTGCGTGCCTGAAGGAATCATCAACCACCGGAGACAGGTACCAATTTGTAACTATATATTTCAGCTTTGACTTATCTCTGCCTTAAGCTCTTGTCCTTTTTACTAATATATCCATGTGGGATCCCTGTCTCAATTCTGTTACATGTTTTCCCAGGAGAGACACTTACAAAAAATTGGGTACGAGGACGTGTCGCTGGTCAGGGTCCCTTTTTAGGCTCTGAAGATATTCTGACAGGGTTCCAAGTTTACTAACTTTCAAGATGTGTATATGACAGGGTCGACTTTTGAGAATTTTTTACAATTTTCAGGGCAGCATTAAAAATTGCTTTCCATTTCTCGTTTTCTTTTAGTCTTTTGGCCACATTTCAGGGTGAAAATCGATTTATCTTTATGACAGGTCCCCAAATTCACCAGATATGTATTTGAAAGTTTCTATTTTTCAAATTCCAGCGGCACGTCCCCGTCAGCTGTCAAGGTCAGTGCCCCCGGGCATGTTTTCTTTAAAGGAACGTCCAAAATTTATTTAAAACAGCCCTCGGATGTTATCAATTTTTTTGAGTTTTAAGCGTAAAAATGTTCTCAAAATCTTCTTATTTTCACCATTTTGTGAGTATTTTTTGCAAACAATTTATTCAGGAATTTGGTGTTTTAAAGTCTACAAAGCCTAAAGTGTTCTCAACATTTTGGCAATCAAAGCCTTATATAGTTTGTTCAAGTGCACACTCTTCACTTATCTAAGCTATGTTATACCCTTCCTCTGCCCCTGTTACACCCCTGCCTAAGTACTGAGCTTATATTTTACTTTCTAGGTATATCAATCTTCATGAGCTTTAAGATGGTTCGGTTTGGTCCAAAATAGTGTTTCGTCAAAAATAAAATGATACTGTAAAGTTTTATTGTTTTCAAAAGTTTTTTTATAGAATATTGTAATATTTTGTTTTAATATATTTTTAAATCAAAAAAGCAACCAGACAAATAATTAGTATTAAATATGATGGGAAAACTACATTTCGCATTTTTGTTATTTTACTTACCCTAATTAAAGCCCGGGGGCACTCGATTTCGAAAAACGACCGTACGTTCGGCCAAAAATTAGGTCTCTAAAATCGGACCCTTACAGTGCAGGAAAAATTGGCTGAAAATCGACCCTTATAGTACAAGTTTTCGCAAAGGGCAAAAATTTTTTGAAATTTCTCAAATTTTACCTCAAAATTTGGTATTTTCTCAAATTTTACACCTTACAGTGCACTTTTTCCCACTTGCTCACAAATTAACCCTTACAGTGCACTTTCCAAAGTCCAAAAAACCTACCCTTAAGGGCCGCACGTCCGATAGGTCACTTACCTGGAGTGCCCCCCCCCCCCCGGGTATCAAAGTCGCAAAAAATTATGAATTAGGTAAGAAGAAGCAAAGAAAGTGTCATTTTGGACACATTCCTAATAAATGAAACTTAAAATATTTTTAAAAGATTGCAATTTCTTACCTAGACATTCTTACGGAGACTAAACATTGAAATCTTATGTTCTCACATACGTTGTTCTAAGACTTATCTAATATTCCAATGGCAGATTGGCGGCCGCCTACGCTAAAGCTCTA
Source organism: Clytia hemisphaerica (assembly GCF_902728285.1). Classification (NCBI taxonomy): domain Eukaryota; kingdom Metazoa; phylum Cnidaria; class Hydrozoa; order Leptothecata; family Clytiidae; genus Clytia; species Clytia hemisphaerica. Next base: position 1,044,994 of record NW_027103734.1, on the reverse strand, counting down.
AAGGAGTGTGCTAATTTCCCATCGGAGAGGAATGATAGTCGGCCTTTTGATGTGACACATCCCCAGGTGGGTCATACTACCCTTGCGTGTAATACTAAAAACATTTCGGTTGAACCTGCTAATCCCCGAAAACGAGGGCTGGACTACCAGACCTCCCGTTGCAAAATCTTTGACACAGTCTTGCAAAATTTTGTTATCTAAACCTTCTAAAACCTTTTAAAAGGGTGCAGTTCTCCTAGTTAGGAGGGCTACAGAAGGGAAAAATTTCAAAGGGTAATTTTCCTGGATCAAATCTCAGCTTTTTTAGTGGTGTAACCTTTTTTGTGATGCAACCGGTAAACAAAGCAAAAAGACAATATCTGGGTCAAAGACTCATACATACCCCCATGAAATATCAATTTGTCTATGAATTTAATATGTCCTGTTCTGCGTGTGGTCTAAATGAGTAAGTTTATACAGTATTGGAAAGTGCACAAACGTTATTACTAAAAATCCAATTATCTTTCATCCATCATCTTTTTAATACTTACTTTTTAATGAAATAGTATCATTGTTCCAACCACGCATCTCACGTGGCACTGTCTCAACTAATAGGATTCAAGTATATCCACAGCTATAAAATGACTTCATTGATGAAAATCAGGACCATTTCTCAATACAACAAGCACATTGTACCAACGGAACAACTTGGTAAGTAATCCATGTTTTTTAATTCATTTCATTCAGTTCTCTTACCTTAAGGGAAGAAATTTTTGTGGGACAAAATTTCGTGGAATTTTGACAAATTCACAAAATTAAATTCCGTGAAACACGAATATTCTTAGGATTTAAAAAATCACCTCTAAGATTGGTCACTTTTGAAAGAAAAAAAATTCCTTCAACTGCGAAATTAACTTCCGCGAAACTTTCGAATTTCGTCCGAAATTAAATTCCACAAATTTTTTTTCCCACGAAAATTTCGTCCCTAAGGTAGTGCAATTGTTGACACTTCTTTTGCATCGAAACACTAATGAACTATTGAGCAACGTCTCCTTACTGTAGCATGGTTAAACTCTCTCATTACCGGCAAAATATTGTTGGGGTGGATCTTTACACTGCTTTTTTATCAGGCATACTTGCACGTACAAATACGTGGACAACACTTCATACTTGCACGTACAAATACGTGGACAACACTTTATGACTTTGCGACTGACTGCCTGTCAACGAAGCTACTTTTTAAAGGACCCAGTCTCTTTGTCTTTTTCCGTTGTAAAATGACAATAGGAAAGCTTTGCCGGGAATGAGAATATCTAGCCATTATACAGTATTTTGCTTGAGCTATCCTTGGAAAAAATAGCTCAAATTACGTATCACGTGCAAAATTTTCCTTATCACGTATCACGAAAAAATCTTGGTCAGCTAGCACGTCAAATAAAGTTTTGAATCACGCCATCGTGAAAGAGAGAAAAAATTCAAATCTCGTTATCATGCAAACCGCTGCACTGGGCGTCGTTTGTATAAGTAGGAACTGGTACGTTCCGGGTCATTACTACTAGTTCCTACTTATACAAACGACGTGCACTGGGTTTCCTCATAAAAGTTTGATTTCCCAAAAGTACACTATAGTTTTCATAAGGATTAAGATTCCACTAACACTTCCAAAAAATAACCTTTTCTACAATACCTCTTTAGGTCTTTGAGCAATGAAGAAAGAGCCTTCGCAAAGAAAGGATGGGTTATCGTCCAAAATCATTCTCTTTCTGTCACTCTCCTTGACCTTGATATGTGTGATCATGGTGACTTACGTGTTAAACAACCACAGTAATGGAGCACCCGTGTAAGTATTTTTGAAACAACAATCTCCATCCTTTAATTAATAGCGTCGTTGTATTTCACGTCGTTGTATTTCGCAGCAGCTTTAAGCTTGCAACGGGCTCACTAAGTTCGCTGAACAGAAATATACAATACAATACATGTCTTTCCGAACCACTCTCCCGCGGTAATTTCTATTTCTTATAAGAAATCTTTATTTAATAATATCATCAAGATGAGGCTAGCATCATAGTGGGACGAATCCCAAGATGATACAAGTCATCTGGATGATGGCCGGTCATGCACATCAGGAGTTGTGATAACAGAGATTATAGGATTATTAGTATAGTGTTAAAAGGCCGAAATTAGTCGAAACAAACTGAATGTGAATTGTGTGCGATCTTGCGATTGGATGTCAAAGTTGTCGCTCCTATAATTTTAAACCTTTTTGCTATGAGGGTGGAATATGCAAAAATTTGCATATGTATAAGGTAACTAGAAGGAAGAGCCCCAAGACTGTGCAATTACATGGTTGAATTAAAAGAGAAAAAATCTGGTAGAATGTCTTTGGGGTGAAATAGACTAAAATTGCAGATTTTATGCAATGAGGACTGCTGTAGCAGAAGATCGTGATGTATAAAGTGAAATTAAAAATGAACAACAGATGAGATGGAGACACCCCCACCAGGGGGTGCCTGGAGACAGGTGCGGATCCTGGAGTAAGCTCTCCTTGCCACTCTAGAGTCACCCACCATCTCATCCTGGCAAATTTATTTCTGTAGTGCTGCAGCCACTACAGTGTGAACTGAGAAAAAAAAAAAAAAAAAAAAAAAAAAAAGGTTTGATTGATTGATTTGCTACTTGATTGATTGGCTACTTGATTGATTGGCTACTTGATTGATTGGCTATTTGATTGATTGGCTATTTGATTGATTGATTTGCTAATTGATTGACAGGTTGGATGACATGTATCAGAGATGTTGAATCATGATTTTATTAACTCAGATTTGTATATGATGATGATTATCATTGTTTTTTCGGATCAGGTAAGGTTTCCGTGAGCGCTGGTTGAATTCTTTATCAGTTTTCGAGCCAGATAAAGAATTCGCCCAAGGATGATTTTACTGACCATATTTATTGAAAAAAGGCACTTAAAACTGTTAAAGAATTCTCCCAAGACTGTTTAACAATTGACCCAAGACTGTTAAAGAATCTGCCTTTCTGATAAAGCATCTGCCCCAAACCTGATAAAGAATGTACTCCCCTCCAGATAAAGAATCTGCCCATCTGTTCAACGATCTGCCCTTCACCAGATTAAGAATTGACCCAAGACTGTTTAACAATTGACCCAATACTGTTTAACGATTCACCCAAGACTGTTTAACAATTGACCCAAGACTGTTTAACGATTCACCCGAAACTGTTTAATGATAAAACCAAGACTGTTTAACAATTGACCCAAGACTGTTTAAGAATTGACCCAAGACTGTTTAACAATTGACCCGAAACTGTTTAACGATTCACCCAAGACTGTTTAACAATTCACCCAAGACTGTTTAACAATTTACCCGAAACTGTTTAACAATTGACCCGAAACTGTTTAACAATTGACCCAAGACTGTTTAACGATTCACCCAAGACTGTTTAACAATTGACCCGAAACTGTTTAACAATTGACCCAAGACTGTTTAACGATTCACCCGAAACTGTTTAACGATTTACCCGAAACTGTTTAACAATTGACCCAAGACTGTTTAACGATTCACCCGAAACTGTTTAACGATTTACCCGAACCTGTTTAACAATTTACCCCCAAGGGTAATCGCGGCCACTTATTTTAGAGGCTAAATTTCACACGTTTTTAAGTGGAAAAAAGGAAAGATTTTTTATAGCTTTGGAAAGCTCAGGATTTCTAATTTCCAAAATTACTATACCTACATACAAAAAGTCTGAGACAAAACTCAATTATTCTCAGTCCAAAATCTTTTTAAACTTTTCAAAAAGTGAAATGCAAGGGCATCTTTCTATTTTTTCCAAGGGTGGCCGCGATTTTCCTACGAATTTTGCAACCATACATGTTGCCGTTCAATGACTTTTAAAACTTATAAATTGCTTGGTTTTTAAAAACAATTGAACTACCATTCGATTACTGATGTATTTTACTATACTCAGCCGAATTTTCTAACGAAATAAACAAAGAGTCTTGGAGAAATCCTGACGTTTGTACAAAAATCCAATGGAGGCAGTTATTTCACTTTTTTCCATTTTTTCAACATACCCCAAAGAAATCTTGCCTAACCGCCTCTAAATCTTCTTCTTTTAGAAAATCAAAACAGAATTGAAAAATCTTTACTCGTTATCCTGGGATTACGTTTTTAGTGACCCTTATTTTTTGACTGGTCAGCGGTTGATAAAAGGTTTGCGCGATGAACCATCAATTCCAAATTTTTCCTGTGAGGTCCTTTCAAGGTACAGTATATGGCCCGCCCAAAACGGAGACGGCCCCCAAAACGAAGGTTTTCATTAAAATGAAAATTCTGACTTGTAGATTTATCAGAATTAAACGATTTTTGTTTATTTTGAAAGAATGATGGTTATACTTAAAAATGAGCATGTTTTTGCTGGTTTGAGACGGATTCAAAATAACATATTTGCGTCTAAAGGAAATATTTTAACACCAAAATTAGATAAAAATTGCATATAACTCACTCTAGCTCCTTGGATATTGAAAATAAGTTATGAAAACGTGGTATAGGAAACTTTCTACATCTAATGACGTTCAGAAAATGCAAATACATCTGTGACTTTAGAGGCTGGGTAAAAGATATAGCATCTTGAAGGTCAACCAGGGGTATACTGTAAAAATTTTATCAGATAAATCTATGCCCAAAACCCTCTAAATCATATTTCAAAACTATGTTCAAAATTTTGTATTCATATCTTAAAGATATCTCGAGAAATCGCTAAAGTTTCAAACCTCCGTTTTGGGGGCCATTAGAAAAAAGCTACATATCTTTAAACGATTGAAAAATATTGTTGAAATTGAAAATTTTGAAAAAGAACTTCCAGGAAATAAAGTAGAGATGTAAAAGATTTTCATGCAGCAAAAATTTTTGTAAAATCTCTTTTCCTCTAGATTTGAGAGAAATTTCAAATTTGATCGCCGTTTTGGGGGACACATACTGTAAGGCCCATTCCTGCAAAGTTTCACGATTAAAACCCAACTAGATCATAAGTTATTAAAGCCTGGTGGAAAACACCCTCCCTCCCCCTTAGGGATACTACTCTCAAAAAAGCTTAGGGTAAATAGGGTTAAAGTTATGTATATACCTGTACAATAAGAATATAAATTCACAGATTGCTAAAGAAAGAAATCGAGAGAAAATAGGAATTTTGAAATAATAAACTAACTTATTGCTACACGGTGTTTCATGCTATGCAATCGTCAGGCAATTGGTTGCGGTTTTTTTTTGCAACCATATATACCTGTACATAAACAATAAAAAGATGAAAATGACTCGCTCAAAAATGAAAATATTATTTATAAACACATATTATTCCGAAGGAATTCAGCTTTGAAGGGGTTATTTAACAATTTTTATGGGGGGAACATGGATTTATCGGACTTTATCGTGCCAAAATTTCAAGTTTTATTTTACACACGCGCGAACAAGGAATGGTGTGAGTTGTTTCAAAGTATAATATTAAGAATAACACTCTCCCTTTGAAACGGCTCTTCACATTTTCAAAAAGCTCCAGAAGTGTGAAATAACTTGAATTCCAATTCCAATTATGGAATATAATTGGTTGGAATTAGAGACACTTAGTCACCTGCATGTCAAAGAAAAAGTTAAGCGGTTATTAATATGCTATGTAATTGCACCCCAATAAAAAAACTTCCCTTTCTTCCCTACCCAACTTATTTACACGTAAAACAATAGTAAACGATTTTACTAGTTACCAGGCTTAATGATTTGAGGATTCCCAGGATTCGAAAATTACTATTTATTTGCATGTAGTGGATTTTTGAACTAGTAATTGGGATCTTGTAATTTGTTCAAGTAGTATCACGGTAACATAATGGCAGCGAATGCAGTACATCGGGGATTCATGCAAAGATGGGGTGCCCTACTTTTTGGTCGTGATAAGGCAGCAATTATTCACTTTCTGCAAGCTAGAAGTTTGATTTCTGTGCGAAAAGATTGTCCAAATTGCCAAAATCCAATGCACATGGAAAGAGATGCAAGATGCACTGATGGTTACCGCTGGTAAGACTATTTAATTTTTTTGTGAAACAGTTTTTGTTTTTTTTTTTTTTTTATTTTATTGGTCTATTTTAGCCATTTCAGACCGTTTTAGCCCCTCTTCGGGGACTGTAACTTCTGATACAAGAAAGATATGAAAAATCTGACTGAGCAACAGATTTGAAATCAGAAAAGTTTAAATATTCTAAAAAGTATTACAGTACTTCATGATTTCTAAATCAGTAGAAAAAATCTTTTTTTTTCTTCTTCACTTTTCATCTCCATTTTTCAAATTTCAAAAAATTTTAAATCTGCTAAAATATTCTGCAAAAAATTATCTTTCCAACGGTGTATAACTTTTTAATATAGAATGAATGGGTGCTGAGATAATATCAAAAAAAATAAAGTGTCCACATAATTTTGAGACAGACTATACAAGGATTTTAAGATTTTGGATTAGAATCGGAAAATTTTATGGTACATTTTCAGGAGATGCAACCGACCATGTCGGAAAGCACTGCGAATCAGGGATGGTACAATCTTCTCAGACTGGAAAAGAAAATCGCTACCGGACCTTTTTTTAATTATATATTTGTGGTCGAAGAAGATAAGCTGCGTGAAAGTAGTCAATATTGTGCGAATCAACAAGGACCATGTAATTCAAATGTTTCAAAAGTTAAGAAGAGTGTGTCAAAATGATCTTCAAAGGCTTGGCCGATACGAGGTTTGTACCCGCCAAAGGATATATGGAAATTGTCCCAAGGAGGAATCGCGCTGTTTTGACTGGGGTGATCAATCGTGTCCTAAATGCCAACAGCATTATCCATAGCGACGAATGGAGGGCATACATCAATCTCCCACAATTCGTTCCAAATTGTATTGGCCATGACACGGTTAACCATACGTACCACTTTGTAGATCCTCAAACAGGGGCTCACACGCAGGTAAGCGATAATTACTACTCTTTAGAATTTGAAATTTGTCTTCAAATTTCTCATATATTTCTGAACGGATCAAAAGCTACAGACCAACAAGCTAGAGTTAAAATGGCAAAAATGGGCGAAACGGGCTATAACTTTACATAAATCAAGTTAAGATTATTTCGTTAGAAACCTATTTCTTATATTTTTAGAATATAGAGTCATATTGGAACCGCTTCAAATTGAAAATCAAGGCTATGAAAGGGATCAGGCGTGTTGATCTTCAAAGTTACATGGACGAGTTCATGTGGAGGTAACTAAAAATTTAATAGTTTTTAGAAATTATGTTTAAAGGTTTTGTTTTGTTATGTAAAGTTTTAATTTGCTAACTCAGCTTTTTTAAATTACAAGCTATTTTGTATTGAATAGACACAGATGTTTAGCAATTTTCGATCGAAAACCAAGAAAATTCAAAATATTTGTTTATCTCAGCGAAAAAAGACAATATGCCGACTCTGGTCTAATATGAAATATATGCCCAATCTGAGACAGAGCTACTTAAGCTAATACAAAGCCTTTATTTTATCCAAAAATAATTTAAACAAGACGACTAGAAGTCGAAAATTTCGCTTTAAATAAGACGAAGAAGAAAAGAACATTGAAATCCTTGGAAAAATACACACAATTAAATCTTGAAGAGGAATGCGGAAAATTAATAACATAAAAGGCAAGGCAAGGTAAAATTTTACGTCATTTCCGGTCGAAAATATCAAATATTTTGAACTTGAAAAGACAAGACTCGAGATTCCAAGCAATTCGTAGAAAAGTTTTCTTTCATTCTAGCCGAAAATCTGCCTTCGTTTTTGAATGAACAGGGAAATACAGGTTAGTACAGGGGCAAAAACGGGTAACTTGAGTTTGGATTTCATGAATCTAAAAATTATATTTCCAAGTATTCGTAATTCCAAAATTTCGATAGTACATAGCTCATAGAAAATAGCTAGCAATTTACAAATTTACAAGTATTGTGCAAATTTGGCTTTTTTTCACATCCGGTGGATTTCCGGCTTCCAAAATAATAAAAATTAGTTTTCAGTGTTTCGTTTACACAAATGTCACATTTCGAGTAATCAAACCATACAAAGTTTACATACCAAAACGTTTTTTTTTTCCAACAGGAACAAATCACCAGACATTTCGAAGATTGAGGTCAAGTCAGGATACGTACGTCGAAGAAGTCACAGTGGAATCATGAAAATCGCGATAAGAATTGTTATTTTTGTATTATCAATGGTCGGTTGGTGGCTGAGCGCGACAGTTGATTTACTATAGAAATGCTGAAAATCATAAAATTTAATGTTTCCAATGAGCAAATACAGCATATTGTGGAAATCGGATGAAACGATAATATGATACAATGACTTTAAGCGCATATTTTGCAGTATCGATGTTGGCGATTGTATCGAATGTTGGTGATTGTAATGAAAATTTTCGAAACCATTCGACTCTTTGTTAATAAAGACTGAAAATGACGACCATTTAGGATATTTTGAGATTCAATGAATTCAAGCTGCATTAGGATAAGCGATTACATCAATTGTAATAATTCCAAAATAGAAATATATATCCACTTATACCACTATTCAACGTTTCAATAATTATCCTTATAATATCAACCAAAATGCATACATATATAGATGAATCAATTCACTTGCAATGTACTTCCATATTTTTTCATTCCATATTTTTCCATATTGTCTATTTTTTAACTCTGTGACAGTCTTTTTGATTTTTGAGTAGGCAAATGAATAACAAAAAGAATACAAGAAAATAATAAAACAATTAACAAAAGCCTATTAAAAAATGGTAGAAATATTACTTTGTTCTGAATATAATAATTTTAAAAAATCTAATAATTTAATGAAAAACAGAAGAAAAATGATAAATATAAAAAATAGGAATAAATAATATAAAAAATAGGAATAAATAATACAATAAGTAAAATAATACATTAAATGCCATACCCATATGTATGTAAGTTTCCTGACGAGATAGTAATCAAAAATGAATTAATGAAAGGCATCTTTAAACTAATTGTCCTTTGTCTATAGATTTTTTCTACCATAGACCATCCATAAAAGACACTCACACATATTTGACCCATTTCTCAGACCCTCCCCAACTTCATCTGCAAATGTCAAATTCAACAGAGCCCTCCTTTTGGTTAATGCAGAAAAAAGCCTTCCTCCCCAGAAGAATAAATGTCTTTTAAAAATAGTCTTTAAACGTCAGAAAACTTACATAAGAATGGACGGGGTGGTGGGATGACCTTAATTGCATATTTCCAACAGAGTTAAGCTTCAATCCTTAATTACAAAGTTAATTTTATCCAGAATCAAACATGTACTGATATCATATTAACAGATTTTCGATAACATCATTGCTTTAAAGAGTATTCCTGGTTTACTCAGTCTATCACAAAAAATTTCCTTTGATCAATTCAAACTGTTCATAAAGAAGCACCTATGACAACATAAGCAAATGTATCTGAATCGTTGGCTAATTTTCTGATGATTAATTTTTAAGTTAGGTAGAATTTGCTATAGGAGAAAAGGGATACTATACCCTTTTTATTTGAGATAATTTTTTTTACTTCCTGCAATTTTGACCACTCAAAACTAATCATCAGAAAGTTGAGATCATCCACCACCCCAGTTTCCAACCCCCCCCCCCTTGTCCCGCCGGGAATCGCCTCTGACGGGTATTCTAAGCTAGCAAAGTCAGCGATAATTTGATTCCATCATGATCGGATAAGTTCACACATTTACGAATAACTTCAATACCATACTCGTGCACCAATTCCTTATGTGTCCAAATTTGATCAAGCATTTTCCCATCGATATGTGTTGGAAAGTTCGGAACTAAATCATAATCTTGGAGAATGTCAGCCAACAATTGATCATGCTCCATTTCAAAGCCGTCCATGTTGAAGTCTCCTAAAATGATATCAATTGTGTATCTTTCAATAAATTGAGCAAGATTGTAACAGAACACATCACGTTGAATTCTTGAACTTTTATAGAGAACCAAAACACAAAATTCCTTTTCAGTAAATTCAGCTTTTCTAAATTTTACAAGAGAAAAGCATGATGAATGATCATACTCATCAATGTCAATAAAAGAAGGAGAATGACAGACAGTAACACTGTTGAATTTATGCTGGTCAATATTATGACTAAGAATATAATAAGGAAGTTTTTCATGAATACTTTGTTTGTCTTCCTCAGAATGCTCATAACTCATCTGTGTCTCTGTCAGACATAACAAATCATTTTCATACAAAAATCTGTCCTTTTGAATATCAACTGCATGTCGTTTTAAAGATCTTACATTCAATAGGCAAACATTTAAATTAGAACTGCACCTCATAATATCTGCAACTCTTTCAACTCTGTTCTGACGCAATCGTGTGTATTCTTCACTAACTTTATCACTACAAACAAAAGCACTACGTCGATATTGACCAGTAAAGTACAAACCATTTAAATTTTTCACTCTGCTCATTGCAACATACATTTGACCAGCATTGAACTTTCTTTGCCTTGCAAGGTCAAAACTAACGACTACTGAATCCAAAGTCAATCCTTGAACTTTGTGCACTGTACAAGCATAAGCTAGCTTAAGAGGAAATTGTGTCCGAGAAATGATAGGTGAAGTGTATGGGTTTTTTTTGTCAAAGGGAAAATTTACCTCACTCTTTTCAATGGGAACAGTTTCAGTGGCCTTAGCATATTGGTCTTTACTTTGAGCTTTTATTCCAGCCGTCTTATCGTCTAGTTTAACATAAATTAGCTCTGCTTTATTGTTTCTGAATTTTACCTCAGTGACGGTTCCAAGTTGACCATTGATCAACCTATCCTCTATATCAATATTACTAATTAGCATTACTCTTGCACATATTTTCAAATCAAATAGAACTGATAAGCCACCTGTATCGTTAAGTGGCAGGTTTTTAACCTTGGTAATTTGAGATTCAGTAAAATCCCTTGGATAAACGTCCATAGCTTCTACATTTATTGTTTCCGAGGGCAGAGTATCTAATCTTTGAATATTGTGAAGATGGACTGAAGCATTTTCTGCAAACAAATGCAATGATTCTATTGGATAATCAGGGTGTTCTCGTGTTATCAGTCTAGATTTAATCATACTTTCATCATTACTATTCAATTCACCTACTCTTACATTGTTCAAGAGATCAATGAAGTCAGAGTCATCCTTTTGACGCATAATCTCATCTAATTCAGCTAGTTTGAATAGGTGCCATAATTTGAATGCACCAATAATAGGTCCCTCAGTTGAAAATACTGGACTTTGAAAAATTGGAGGTAATTGAAAGAGGTCTCCACAAACAATGATACTTTTCCCTGCAAATGGTGTGTTGTCATTTACACCAAAAATTTCACATAATCTTGTATGGATGTTCAAAAGCTGTTGCGACGAAATCATAGATATTTCATCAATTATTATCAACTTTACATGATGTAATTTATTTCTAATGGCAGTCCTTTGTTTGTCAGCCATATTTCTGAATTTTCCAACTGGAATACTCAATCCTGTGTGTACTGTGGTGCCAGATATATTGATAGCTGCTATTCCGTTGGGGCCAATTTAATAATACGTGGCTTCTCTAGCTCATCACTTTTATATGCTAGGACTTTTGACAAACAATTGTAAATACATTTAATTAAGTGAGATTTTCCTACGCCCGCACCACCTGTTAAAAATATTCTCAATGGTTCTAGTAGTACAGGATTATTGGACTTGGAATTTTGCACATACATTTTTCCCCAATTTAGTACTGTAAATATCTCTTTGCTTAGAATTTAAAGATCTTATATGGGTATTGATTTGGTCATCAGTTTGCAAGCCATGAACTGTTTGAGTAAATGGTGCAAAATTTTGTTCAATATCATGACTTTCATCATCATTTTCACTGTCTGATGAGTTGCTCATTAGGTCTTGTACTTCATCATTTTCTTGTTGAGCAAAGGCATCTTGATTATGCATAAGGTCATTGCGATAGTTTTGAAGTACTAAATCAACAAGATGACCATCAGGTTCAAAAATTTGCTTGTTCTCGTTAACAACTGCATTGACTTCATCTAAATTGAGCTTCAACACATATGAGCCATCAAGTTTCAAATCATTCTCTTCTGATCTAAATGGGTAAAACAACATTAGAATATGGTGGGAAAATTTTTCTGGATGTTTGTTTTTGTTAGGAGTGTAGTACCTCAAAACTTTTGGAACTTTACGAAGCTTAAGTTTTTCCTTACTGTTGAGTAATTTGGCTGATTTTGGAAGTGTTTGGGGTTCTTGATGATTCACTGCACTTGTTGAATCATCTAGTACAGTAGGCTGCCAATCATTTTCATCATTTGTATTTTTTTTTGTGTCTAATGTATAGTTTGCACAGAATGTGGCATAACACATAGTATTGAATTGCCCTGTGTTTGGGCGGTCAATATATCTGTTTAACATATTTCGTTTGAAAAGATCATCAGAATCCTCAGGCAATTCCTCAATTTCTTCTTTTGACTTAAAAATTCTGTACCTTTGATCAGGTAAGTTAGTGTTAACGAATGAAATAGCAGGAAAGCATTTTCTAAGCCACAGTTCAGGCATTGTTAAGTAAACTGCTTCCTGGATTGAGCATTCTCTATTAGAGTTGTAAACTTTGGCAATTTTAGACATTTTCTCAAACTGACTGTCATTTGAATCTTTGGCCTGTTTTAATGCTTCTTGCATTGCAGTTGAACACTTATCTTCACTTTTTGAAAAATAGGCACACATGTATGTAACTGCCTTGTATGCATTAAAAACTGGCTGAATATCGATATTGGCCTCCCATGCTAGGAGGCCTTCTGCAAAATAATTGTTGACAAAACAAGAATATGGGTCACGTTTTAGAAACAAATGCTGATCTTTGTCTGGTGAGATTGATAAGTAATATTCATACGTTTCATAATTTAACCCTAAAGAATCCAAAATTGTATCAATAGATCCAATTTCAATATACTCAGGCTTATCAGGATCCAAAATGTTTCTCTTTTTAGGATGCAAATTTGTATCTATATACTCTTGAACAGTTTGGATCACATTATTTCTAGCAACCAAAATATCATGTTTTTCAGTTTCAGGTAACTCTTCAGGAAGCGGTTCAGACAAAATAGTACGCTTGCAGAAAAGTTTTCCAAATTGAAATCGGCATTCATTTTTACGATATTTACTACACGTTCTTGAATGGGAGTGTATTTGATATTTAGTGACTAACTTCCATAATTCAGGACTTTCTTCTCTATCAGGAACATTAGCAGAAATAACACTATCTATGTGTTCAATATACTTTTCTTTTCCATTTTCAAGTTTTGGGACATCTTTAGCCCAAAGCAAACAATGATCATGTGGACTACCCCTGAAAGTAAATTCTACTCTGAGAGCATAGTATGTAATTTTTCCAAGTTGGCCATCCATTATAATCTCTTTGAAAAACAACTCTTTTCTATATTGATATTGACGCACAAGCACAATAGGATTGCTATTAAGTAGGGCACATCTAGATTGGTAATCAAGAAGTTCATGATCAGTATCAGCATCCCCGCTTAATTGTCTGATAATGGTAACAAATTCCTCCCATCGTAAATCTGCACAAGAGAGAGTCATAAAGTATGTTGGGACACCAAGTTGTTTAACCATTGCAAGAACATCAGATAACATATGTTGCCAGTATGCAGGGGTTCCTTTTATAGTACTCATAAACTTGTATGCATTATCAGATGCTACGCAATTTTGAATTGTATCATTAAAATTATTTGCTAATAGTCCCGCGGTCAAGTTGGAATTTGAAATTCTCATTGCGATATTGATTTTACTTCTAAGATTAAGCTGTAGTAATGTTTTGTGAGCAAAAAAAATGTAATCTGAATCCGAAGCAAACTTTTGAGTGTAATTTAAAAGACGCTGATTAAAGTACTTTGTTGGCGACAATTTTATATCTCGCTCTACGTTATATCCAAATTTCCCAGTAGGAAAAAGATGAGGATGGGCTAGCTCTTCACAAAATTCATCTTGAGTTAATGAATTGGGGGTTTGACCTTCACCCGGAGCTAAAATTGCATTTTCATCATCTAAAATAATGTTTGGCACTTCTGATACAATGACTGTTTCACATGTTGGTGTCCGATACGCACTGAGTGGATCATCAGAATCAAATTCATTCTCTAATTGCTCTTCAAAAGGCTTGATTAAGGTAACTGTTGTATCATCAACAAATCTTATATCATTGGAAGAAGCGTTTGATATGGAATCATTATTTGATAAAACCCTTTCAACATATTCATCATTATTCATTTGGTCAATTATTGACATATCAATATTTATATCATGATACAAAGGATTATTATTCACTAAAAAGTCCAAAGTTTCAAAAATTTTTTGTCGTCTTACTTGCTGCGAAATAACAGGGTTTTTGTAGCATATTTTTCTTTTTAATTCAACATTTATTACACCACTACTATCACTTCCTCTAGGAAGTACTTTACATACACCTGGTGTTTCAATAGGAACATTGCATATTGCACCTTGCAATTTGGGGAATTCACCTTTACGCATGATCATGACTTTAGAAAATAAAATTCTTTGAGCTACTAAAATTCTTTCCAGTTTTCGTATATCATTTAGATTATCTGGGAGATCAAAAATTTGAAGCTTGTTAGTAACAGACTGGCATGGGATTTCTCCCTTCATTAATTTTCTATGACAGGTTGTGCATACGTAGAAATTACCATCAAACGAGGTTACAGGATTAAAATTTTCTATTTCTTCAAAGTTGATCAATGAGAACTTTTGTTCATCAAAACCAAACACAGATTTTTTAAACATACAGCGGTTACACATTACACAGATGTAAGAAGGGCCCTCTTGTTTTTTCTGCCTGAAGTTGTCAACCCTTTTTCCTACATTAAGTTTCTTGTTAGCTTTATAGACTTTACGCTTTTTTTCTTTTTCTTTCTCATGTTTTTCTGATCCTTTATTTAATTCCCGATGCCTACGTTTTAGTTCTTTTTCTTGATCATGTTTTTCTGATCCTTTATTTAATTCCCGATGCTTACGTTTTAGTTCTTTTTCTTGATCATGTTTTTCTGATCCTTTATTTAATTCCCGATGCTTACGTTTTAGTTCTTTTTCTTGATCATGTTTTTCTGATCCTTTATTTAATTCCCGATGCTTACGTTTTAGTTCTTTTTCTTGCTCATGTTTTTCTGATCCTTGATTTAATTCCCGATGCTTACGTTTGTTCTTCTTTACCTGTTCATGCTTATCCGTGCCTTGGATTTTTTCACGTGATCTTTTCTGAGCAGCTTTTTGTTTTTCCAATAAATCTTTATATTGATCAGTACCTTTAATCTTTTCAACTGATCTCTTATGTGAACAATTTTTTTGTCTGCGTGATAATTGCCTTGATACAGTACTTTTTATACTTTCCTGATCATGAAAATCAGTTTTGAGATAAATGATATTGAAAAGATTTATGTTCTTATACTCAGATCTTATATACTGTTTAATTTCTTGTAAGTTGTCAAACTTTAAAAGAACTGAAGTTCCAATACTGCCTTCAACTTGATGGCCTTCAGAGTCTCTGCTATGCGAGTCAAAAAAAAAGTAATTTTTGTTATAGTGCATCACAGCTAAGCAATTTCCAGCTATCACTAAAACTGCACCAGAATGTTGTAATAAGAGTTCCTCCTGAACAAAATTTACTGAAATATTACCAGTCTCAAAATAGCCTTCAAAAATGTTGAAATTCAGTGCACAAGTGCTACCTCCTATGTCAATTGTCTTAGAAAACTCTTCAACAAATGGAGACTGTCCTGTGATTCCCAACTTTTTGAAATTCAAATCGCCTTGATCTAAAACGTAATCCAAATCATGAGTCTTCCAAAGGGATAATTTTCTTAACTGAGCATAGCAAATAGCAAAAAAACAATTTGAGGAACATTGTATACCTGCCGTCTTACCAAATTTACTATTGCCCTGGTGAAATGAACCTTGAACAGTTGGGCCTGGGTTAAGTTCTATATCGCCTGATAGTAGAAGCGTGTAATTTGCTTTAAAAAAAATAAGGTTTGGATCTCCCACTATCTCTACGTTGTTGGGATATTGAACAAAAATTCCATTTTTTGAAAGATGCAGAAAATCTAAAGGTGTGTAAAGCTCTGTTAGCTCAAAGGACTTTGGGATTGCAAAACAGACCAGGGTAAAAAGTGCTATGAAACGAACAGGTCTCAATAGTTTTAAAATGGCATTATTGGATAGGTCAGAACCAACAACAGTAGATTTAGTTATACATTTCACGTTTCTCTGAGCTGTAAAAGCAAAACTTCCTATCCGTGCACGATATAATGCAATAGATATCATCTTTAAAACACAACGCAGAAAAACTACTCTGACTGAAATAATTTCTAGTTAAGTGTTGTTTATAAAGTATCTAGAATCAAATAATATATTGTTTTCAAAATTATATTGGTAAGAGCTGACAGTGCAGCTTTGTATATTTGAACTGACAATGCAGTTGAATTGTTTGAGAGCTGTCGATATCGCACAAGCTCGATACGGTCGCAGGCACAGGATCTTACCTGCCCTGGCCACGGGTTGCCGCAATCAGATTCAGAGGTGAGTCTCGACCTTGAATCTGAAGGGCGGGAAAAAAAACCACAATCAGATTCAGTGCAGTGAATGAATCTGAAAAAAGTGGCAAAAAAAAAAGAAAAGATGCCTCAATCACTTTTTAGGTGAAGGGGCAAAAAAGGTGCTTTAAACAGATCCACTGGAAAAATAACTCTATGTGGAACTGGAAAAGCAAAGTTGAAAGTCTATACTTACTATTTCTTAGTTAACAATTTTTGCTTTAAGAAGAGTGTAACACAAGGAATTTACTCAAAATTGATGGATGCAAACTTGCAAACGCTTCTAAAAATGAAATTCCTCCTTGCCTTCCAGAAGTACGCCGTACGCGTCAGACTGTGGAGCTAATGATACAATAAACAAAATGAAGCTGATCATCTCATTACCTCCACAATACCAAACTAGTATGAGCTAATATGAAAGAAATGACGTAATCTTAAAAAAACCCGCGAAAAATGCCGTGGTTAAACGGAGCGTGCAAGTTTAAATTAAACTTAGTGAGTTCATCCACCGTATTGAGTACTTTCGTTTTCTAATTTTTTTTCCGATGACACCGCCGCCGCCGCCGCGAAAGGCTATCGTAATACTTTCGCTAGCGAAATTAATAAACTCTGTTAACTATTGACTGTCTTGTTTTATTACAGAGATTGGTACGGACTTGACCAGCCATTCGACAACATCATCGCTTGTATTAATATCGACTACCCCCAAACATGATTTTGATGTTGCTCCAGCTATTTTGTTTATTCCCTTGTATATGTATTTTTATAGTACTTTTTCAACATGTGAAAAAAAAGTTGAAAGTTGAACATCTTTGTCCATCTTCTTATTGAAATAACCATAAAACTTCAAAGTGGCCTAAATACTTGTAGCTTGAGAGTTAGAAAATCGTTTTGGTACCATTAGAAGGCTATTTTTATTCTCTTTCTAAAAGCATGCAGTATATGCCCCTTTAAATTAAGCGGTCAGGAGTTATCACCAAAAGTCTGTGGTTGGTATTTTGGATTATTCTGGACACATAAACTAAACAGGTCTTCCGATTTTAAAGGGTTAACATTGTCAGAGCTCCGGATAGATTTTAGGTATACACGGGGTAGATGATATTTACTTGTGGTTTTGGACCTTAGAAAGGTTATTTCCTTAACATTGGACATTGGGGGACATTGTTAAACTGAGTCAAGGGGGCATTGTTAAACCGAGTTAAGGGGACATTGTTTAACTGAGTTAGGGAACATTCTTTAACTGAGTCAAGGGGGTATTCTTAAACTGATTTAGGGGAGATTCTTGAACTCAGAGTTAACTTTTTTCTATTGTTTAAATCCGCTAATTTCGCCATTTTTTATCCGTTGGCATGAGATTTTCAGTAACGAGATACTCTACAGTCTTGGCTGAATCGTTAAACAGTTTCGGGTGAATCGTTAGACAGTTTCGGGTGAATCGTTATACAGTCTTGGGTCAATTGTTAAACAGTCTTGGGTGAATTGTTAAACGGTCTTGGGTGAATTGTTAAACAGTTTTGGGTGAATTGTTAAACAGTCTTGGGTCAATTGTTAAACACTCTTGGGTCAATTGTTAAACAGTCTTGGGTCAATTGTTAAACAGTTTCGGGTCAATTGTTAAACAGTTTCGGGTAAATTGTTAAACAGTCTTGGGTCAATTGTTAAACAGTCTTGGTTGAATCATTAAACAGTTTCGGGTCAATTGTTGAACAGTTTCGGGTGAATTGTTAAACAGTCTTGGGTCAATTGTTAAACAGTCTTGGGTCAATTGTTAAACAGTCTTGGGTCAATTGTTAAACAGTTTCGGGTGAATTGTTAAACAGTCTTGGGTCAATTGTTAAACAGTCTTGGGTCAATTGTTGAACAGTTTCGGGTGAATTGTTAAACAGTCTTGGGTCAATTGTTAAACAGTCTTGGGTCAATTGTTGAACAGTTTCGGGTGAATTGTTAAACAGTCTTGGGTCAATTGTTAAACAGTCTTGGGGCAATTGTTAAACAGTCTTGGGTCAATTGTTAAACAGTCTTGGGTCAATTGTTGAACAGTTTCGGGTGAATTGTTAAACAGTCTTGGGTCAATTGTTAAACAGTCTTGGGTCAATTCTTAATCTGGTGAAGGGCAGATCGTTGAACAGATGGGCAGATTCTTTATCTGGAGGGGAGTACATTCTTTATCAGGTTTGGGGCAGATGCTTAATCAGAAAGGCAGATTCTTTAACAGTCTTGGGTCAATCGTTAAACAGTCTTGGGAGAATTCTTTAACAGTTTTAAGTGCCTTCTTTCAATAAATCTTGTCAGTAAAATCGTCGTTGGGCGAATTCTTTATCTGGCTCGAAAACTGATAAAGAATTCAACCAGCGCCCACGGAAACCTTACCTGATCCGTTTTTTCATTGAAAATGTGTCAAAGAGACATAAATGGTGAAAATCAAATAAGTAAGCTACGTTGTGAAATAGTACTTTAGCAGGTTTTGAACCTTAGACCCCCATATTCAGATGTGTGAAAGTTATCCATCCACTGCACCATCAGGCCTTAGATACCGGTAAGGAAATATTTTATTATATCTAAAAATGCCGAACGCCCCCTGAATGTATTATTATAAAAAAAAAAGGAAGTTTATGAATGGTGGAATAATAGTAAAGTATAGTAGAGAGAAATACTCTTACGTTGACTTGGCGATTGTCAAATGAATAAATAACAGCCAACGAGCGACAGCAACAGCAGCCAAAAAACGGTGACGACAATAGAATAGTAAAAAACAAGTAGAAAATGACTTTAAAAAAACGAATTGATGGCTATTTGTAGCTGAATCAAATTTTGACTGGCGTGGATGCTCTTTGCAGGTTTTATGCGAGTGAGTGATAGAAATTGAAAAAGAAAAACATTTATGTGTATTGGATGCACCATTTATAAACAGAAACCAAGGAAACGAATATACTGCAATGTCTTCTTCGGCTTTACTATTGTTGCATTTTCCCGTAGCGAATTCCAGGAAGCTGTGGGTCATGTGGGGAAACTGGACGGAAGTAGAAGTGAAAGCGATGGTAAGGTGTTGTTAGTATTGTTTTTTTGGAGTAAGTTGGGATTGGGAGTATTCTAAACCGAGCTCTAGTGCCGTTTGAACTTGGAACCTTGGTGTTGTGCTGAAAGAAATCAAGAAAGGGAAAGTGAAAATGGGAGAAGACGAAAGTGAAAGGAGGGGGTGGCAGAAAAAATGTTGAACTAGAGGTCAGGATGATTTAGGATTAACAGAGTATGGAGTGTGTGAAAGACCAGAATATAGTTTTGAAGTATTACTATTTAGAGTAAATTGAAATCAGAAGTATCATAGTGGGGTTCGAACTTGTTGTGCCAGAAGAAATCGAGAAATCGAAAGTGAAAGAAAGAAATCGAAAGTGAAAAAGAGAAATCGAAAGCGAAAGGACTGTAATCCAAGATGGCGAGGGGGCAGCAGATTATGGAGTGTGTGGGAGACCAGAATTGTGCATTGGAGTGCTGCTATTTCGAGTAGGTGAGTTGAAATCGGAAGTGTTCCAGTCGGGTTCGAACTTGGGATAGTAGTGTTGTGATGGAAAAAATCGAGAAAGTGAAGGTGAGGAATCGAAATTGGAAAGGAGCAATAGTGAAAAATCAGGACGATGTAGAGGACAAGAGAGCATGGCATGAGCTCTAGAGTAGAAGACCCAAA
Organism: Clytia hemisphaerica; assembly: GCF_902728285.1. Classification (NCBI taxonomy): domain Eukaryota; kingdom Metazoa; phylum Cnidaria; class Hydrozoa; order Leptothecata; family Clytiidae; genus Clytia; species Clytia hemisphaerica. The sequence goes on along the minus strand of NW_027103734.1, from coordinate 1,024,608 downwards.
TGGTGTATTGCTGTTCAGAGTGAAAAGTTAGGATCGGAAGTGCTTTAGTAAGGCTCAACCTTGGGATCTCAATGTTGTTCTGGAGGAGATTGAAAAATCGAAAGTGAAAGGAGGAAATCGAGCGTGACTGAGAAAGTATAGAGCTAGACCACATCAAGATGGTGGAGAGTCACCAGAGAAGATTTCGCTGATTAGTCAGAGCGCGACGAGCATTTTTTTCTGATAATTTTTCCTATCCGTCATTCCGTGATTCAGGGGGTATAGGGAGGTAGGGTCAGGGTTGCTAGTAACGGCTTGTCACTGTGCCGGGTGCATACTCGGCGCCTTGGGCCCCGCAGGGTTGCTAGTAACGGCTCGAATTTCAGTCAGGTTTTAAAGGGGAGTACTTTTACCCATATTATAATAACACGCTCTGAGCATTTCGCGAAATGTAGCAGAGACCAAGTTAAGCAGAGTTTGGGGTGTGTGGACGATATAATGGTGCAGTGAAATGTTGCTGTTTGAGATCAGTTGAAGTTGAAAGTATCTATAGTAGGGTTGTTTAAACATGAGACCTTAGAGCTGACTGAAAGAAGTTCAAAAACTGAAAGTGAGAGAGAAATGAATAGAACCTAGGAAAGGAAGGAATCAAGTGCAGCATGATGGAATCGTAAAAGGTTCCTAAGGTATGAAATGGGACAAAAAGTTAGGGTCGGAAGTGCTTTAGTAAGGCTCAACCTTGGGATCTCAATGTTGTTCTGGAGGAGATTGAAAAGTCGAAAGTGAAAGGAGGAAATCGAGCGCGACTGAGAAAGTATAGAGCTAGACCACATCAAGATGGTGGAAAGTCAGCAGAGAAGATTTTGCTGATTAGTCAGAGCGCGACAAGCATTTTTTTCAATAATTTTTCCTATCCGTCATTCCGTGATTCAGGGGGTATAGGGAGGTAGGGTCAGGGTTGCTAGTAACGGCTTGTCACTGTGCCGGGTGCATACTCGGCGCCTTGGGATGAAAAAATTAGATTGAAGTCTAAACGTGAAGGTATGTATCGAACTGGTTGAAAAATTTGACTGATTCACAAAACATTTCTTGGATATTTAACAATCACATAAACAGTTTGTAATCTGGATAAGGTTTTGGTTAATTGCTCCCCAGATCCCAAATTTCAGTTCCTGTCTTTACTCCAACCAAATAGGGAAAATTATCCGGAATATTGTACGCTTTCTTCCCTTGCGCTGGTCAAACCACCAAGCTTCTGTATCTGTAGTCTTTCGGCTAAATACGATCATGGAACAGATATTTGAGACAAAGAAAATTTCCCTGCGAAATTTTAAACACCACAAATGATTTTAAGTGCGTTAAACTACAGTTGGAAAGTAGAGTCTTGAGACTTAAGACTTAAGGATCGCAGGATTTAAAAGATTTAAAAGCTCAAATTTTCTCGAATAAGGATTGGAAACGCCACCGAACTGTTCGAAAATCGAGTTATTCAATGAAAGAAAGTGGAAGTGCTCAAATAGTAATTCTCGCCCGAACTTTAAATTCTGAAAAACGTGAAAATAGACTAAAATTAATACATTTCGACCATGATTGTAGATTATTGACGTATTTATTTCTCATAGCTCCTCGATCAACTGAACCAGATTACATTGCCAAGGAACGTCAGATGTACGAGAAAGTCGAACAAGCATTTCTCCAGCATCAAAACAAAAGAGGAATCCCACCTGTCAATCATCACATGACCAATAAGAACCAATCAGATCGACACCTAATTACTGATTGCCAATCAGAGAGCGTAATTAAACAACACGTGATCGAAGATGACCAATCAGATGACTCAGGTCTATCAGGAGATACCGATTCATTATGTAGTTTTGTTGGTGAGAAACCCTTCTTATTATTTTGTTATCTTTCGATTCAGATCGACTGTATCGGTAAAAGGAAATAAATACATTTGCAGGAAAAGGAATACTCGTCAAAAACACCCATAATAGACCTTATCATAAATTATGTCATGAGCAACGCTTACCTTGCTTTTAAAATATTATGGTAATCCCCAGAAGAGTTTATAATAAGTTGAAGACTCGGGGGGATTTAATTACCTAAGCAATGGTTTCAAAACGAGGTAGTCGTTACACTCAAAACAATCAATGTAAAGACCTATAAGGCAATGATCCAGAAACAAGAAGAGATCACTGTCATTGTTTCGCTTGTTAAAAATTTATGTGTTCTACATTGAGTTAAAAGTCCGAAGGGCTAGAGTAGAATCTAACCTTTCTCAGGCAAGAAAAACTGAGGCAACTATCATCCCATCCAGAACGTGCCTAGAATGTGTCGCAATCATGACGACGAATTGTATCTAGTGGTTCTTTCGTTTTTGAGGACCTATTTTTTCTAGCGATAGATTTTACTTTCAATCCGGTGTTTGTGTAAAAATCACGCGCGGGCGTTCTGGATGGGAAATTAAGTGGCTCATTTCCCATTCAGGAGTCTCGAGTTTATCCCTTCGGGCTTGGAAGTCAATGGTATTCTACATCCGTGAATAATTTTATCACTTATGCTTCTCTTTTAGACAAGGAACGAGATCTCATTGAACAAACAGAAGAGATGTTTCAAAAGTTCGAAGCACTCCACAAACAGAGCACCGCTTCTGATCTTTCTAAAATGAAAACGAGTGTATCAGTAGAAGCTCATCAACCAGCTAGCAAAGCGGATTCTACCAGGAATTCACTTATAAGTGAAAACAGTAATTTTGTAAAGGACTCGCTTCTTGTCCGCCTGCAAATCGCCGAGAGGAACGCCGTGAAATCAAAGGAAAATTATTTTTCATGGAAAATAGAAGGTTTGAATTTTTTTTCCATGGAGACATGTTTCTACCCATATTAGTTTTTTTTTTGTATCGAAAAATGTTTGTGTATTTCCCAGAACGAAATATGCACTTCCATAATTGAATTTTCACCAAAATTTTTCTGCTTTTTCAGGTCGTCTTGACGACGCGCTAGACGCAGAGGAAGACTATCATGCTTTTTCATTGGAAGTCTCGAAATTGAAAAAGAAAATTCTTCAACTGGAGAAAGAATCAAGCAATGGAAACGAGACAGCAACAAGGTACTGTATATTTTTATAGATACAAGTTACTCACGCTTATTCGAGCTTCTATTATTCAAATATTTCTTTAATTCAAACTTGTTTTTAGTCCCCGTCAATGAAAAACCCTGTTAAGATATTCTCTATAATTTGAATCTCTCTAAAATTCGCTTAAATAAATTTACCGCTCGATTTTGAATCAGTGAAAGCCAACTATACTTTACTCAGATTTTAGCCTGAAGAAAAATTTACTGATTAAGTGTATTTTCAGATCAGTAAATATTTCAAAACACAATATTTTAAAAAATCCGCAAACTCTCTTTACACTTCATATTTTCCAAGACGTGGTAGCAAAACGGAAACAATATCAACAACTGTCACGCGTGAATGTAAACTTGGTTATCAAATCAAGAAGTCTGGGAACGAGTTTGTTGATAAATCATGTTATAATGATGACGGTGATTGCGTGCCTGAAGGAATCATCAACCACCGGAGACAGGTACCAATTTGTAACTATATATTTCAGCTTTGACTTATCTCTGCCTTAAGCTCTTGTCCTTTTTACTAATATATCCATGTGGGATCCCTGTCTCAATTCTGTTACATGTTTTCCCAGGAGAGACACTTACAAAAAATTGGGTATGAGGACGTGTCGCTGGTCAGGGTCCCTTTTTAGGCTCTGAAGATATTCTGACAGGGTTCCAAGTTTACTAACTTTCAAGATGTGTATATGACAGGGTCGACTTTTGAGAATTTTTTACAATTTTCAGGGCAGCATTAAAAATTGTTTTCCATTTCTCGTTTTCTTTTAGTCATTTTGGCCACATTTCAGGGTGAAAATCGATTTATCTTTATGACAGGGTCCCAAATTCACCAGATATGTATTTGAAAGTTTCTATTTTTCAAATTCCAGCGGCACGTCCCCGTCAGCTGTCAAGGTCAGTGCCCCTGGGCATGTTTTCTTTAAAGGAACGTCCAAAATTTATTTAAAACAGCCCTCGGATGTTATCAATTTTTTTGAGTTTTAAGCGTAAAAATGTTCTCAAAATCTTCTTATTTTCACCATTTTGTGAGTATTTTTTGCAAACAATTTATTCAGGAATTTGGTGTTTTAAAGTCTACAAAGCCTAAAGTGTTCTCACATTTTGGCAATCAAAGCCTTATATAGTTTGTTCAAGTGCACACTCTTCACTTATCTAAGCTATGTTATACCCTTCCTCTGCCCCTGTTACACCCCTGCCTAAGTACTGAGCTTATATTTTACTTTCTAGGTATATCAATCTTCATGAGCTTTAAGATGGTTCGGTTTGGTCCAAAATAGTGTTTCGTCAAAAATTAAAATGATACTGTAAAGTTTTATTGTTTTCAAAAGTTTTTTTATAAAATATTGTAAATATTTTGTTTTTAATATATTTTTAAATCAAAAAAGCAACCAGACAAATAATTAGTATTTAAATATGATGGGAAAACTACATTTCGCATTTTTGTTCATTTACTTACCCTATTAAAGCCCGGGGGCACTCGATTTCGAAAACGACCGTACGTTCGGCCAAAAATTAGGTCTCTAAAATCGGACCCTTACAGTGCAGGAAAAATTTGGCTGAAAATCGACCCTTATAGTACAATTTTTCGCAAAGGGCAAAATTTTTTGAAATTTCTCAAATTTTACCTCAAAATTTGGTATTTTCTCAAATTTTACACCTTACAGTGCACTTTTTCCCACTTGCTCACAAATTAACCCTTACAGTGCACTTTCCAAAGTCCAAAAAACCTACCCTTAAGGGCCGCACGTCCGATAGGTCACTTACCTGGAGTGCCCCCCCCCCAGGGTATCAAAGTCGCAAAAAATTATGAATTTAGGGAAGCAAAGAAAAGTGTCATTTTTGGACACATTCCTAATAAATGAAACTTAAAATATTTTTAAAAGATTGCAATTTCTTACCTAGACATTCTTACGGAGACTAAACATTGAAATCTTATGTTCTCACATACGTTGTTCTAAGACTTATCTAATATTCCAATGGCAGATTGGCGGCCGCCTACGCTAAAGCTCTAAAGGAGTGTGCTAATTTCCCATCGGAGAGGAATGATAGTCGGCCTTTTGATGTGACACATCCCCAGGTGGGTCATACTACCCTTGCGTGTAATACTAAAAACATTTCGGTTGAACCTGCTAATCCCCGAAAACGAGGGCTGGACTACCAGACCTCCCGTTGCAAAATCTTTGACACAGTCTTGCAAAATTTTGTTATCTAAACCTTCTAAAACCTTTTAAAAGGGTGCAGTTCTCCTAGTTAGGAGGGCTACAGAAGGGAAAAATTTCAAAGGGTAATTTTCCTGGATCAAATCTCAGCTTTTTTAGTGGTGTAACCTTTTTTGTGATGCAACCGGTAAACAAAGCAAAAAGACAATATCTGGGTCAAAGACTCATACATACCCCCATGAAATATCAATTTGTCTATGAATTTAATATGTCCTGTTCTGCGTGTGGTCTAAATGAGTAAGGTCGTGTTCAGACCAAGGTTTAAAGTAATTAAGTCTACATGTTTCTTTTATATTCCTTTTGTATTTAGCTGCACGCTCCTCATAAGTTAAACCAAATTTTAAAAAGGAATCACCCTCTGGTTTAAAAAAAAAGTTTTTACGATATTATCATAGTTTTCTGAATAGACGAAATCAGAATTCGCAAGTGAAAAGCATGCTCCTTTTGTAAATTATGAAAGGAGAGCGTGAAATTTATGACTTAGCGACGCTCGGAGCGTCTCTAGCAATTTAGGCAGTTAATGGGCTTTTAATGAGAATATCATGGATCGAAGTATGGAGATTCCCATACTCCGCAACAAAAAAATCATTTTTCCTCTCTAATGTAATCTATCTAAAAGATGAGATAGCAATTAAGTCGTTGCATTTTCTTACTTCCCATATCAACTTAGTACTACTTAAGCCTTAAACTTAAACTTTCATGTCTGAACACGACCTAAGTTTATACAGTATTGGAAAGTGCACAAACGTTATTACTAAAAATCCAATTATCTTTCATCCATCATCTTTTTTAATACTTACTTTTTAATGAAATAGTATCATTGTTCCAACCACGCATCTCACGTGGCACTGTCTCAACTAATAGGATTCAAGTATATCCACAGCTATAAAATGACTTCATTGATGAAAATCAGGACCATTTCTCAATACAACAAGCACATTGTACCAACGGAACAACTTGGTAAGTAATCCATGTTTTTTAATTCATTTCATTCAGTTCTCTTACCTTAAGGGAAGAAATTTTTGTGGGACAAAATTTCGTGGAATTTTGACAAATTCACAAAATTAAATTCCGTGAAACACGAATATTCTTAGGATTTAAAAAATCACCTCTAAGATTGGTCACTTTTGAAAGAAAAAAAATTCCTTCAACTGCGAAATTAACTTCCGCGAAACTTTCGAATTTCGTCCGAAATTAAATTCCACAAATTTTTTTTCCCACGAAAATTTCGTCCCTAAGGTAGTGCAATTGTTGACACTTCTTTTGCATCGAAACACTAATGAACTATTGAGCAACGTCTCCTTACTGTAGCATGGTTAAACTCTCTCATTACCGGCAAAATATTGTTGGGGTGGATCTTTACACTGCTTTTTTATCAGGCATACTTGCACGTACAAATACGTGGACAACACTTCATACTTGCACGTACAAATACGTGGACAACACTTTATGACTTTGCGACTGACTGCCTGTCAACGAAGCTACTTTTTAAAGGACCCAGTCTCTTTGTCTTTTTCCGTTGTAAAATGACAATAGGAAAGCTTTGCCGGGAATGAGAATATCTAGCCATTATACAGTATTTTGCTTGAGCTATCCTTGGAAAAAATAGCTCAAATTACGTATCACGTGCAAAATTTTCCTTATCACGTATCACGAAAAAATCTTGGTCAGCTAGCACGTCAAATAAAGTTTTGAATCACGCCATCGTGAAAGAGAGAAAAAATTCAAATCTCGTTATCATGCAAACCGCTGCACTGGGCGTCGTTTGTATAAGTAGGAACTGGTACGTTCCGGGTCATTACTACTAGTTCCTACTTATACAAACGACGTGCACTGGTTTTCCTCATAAAAGTTTGATTTCCCAAAAGTACACTATAGTTTTCATAAGGATTAAGATTCCACTAACACTTCCAAAAAATAACCTTTTCTACAATACCTCTTTAGGTCTTTGAGCAATGAAGAAAGAGCCTTCGCAAAGAAAGGATGGGTTATCGTCCAAAATCATTCTCTTTCTGTCACTCTCCTTGACCTTGATATGTGTGATCATGGTGACTTACGTGTTAAACAACCACAGTAATGGAGCACCCGTGTAAGTATTTTTGAAACAACAATCTCCATCCTTTAATTAATAGCGTCGTTGTATTTCACGTCGTTGTATTTCGCAGCAGCTTTAAGCTTGCAACGGGCTCACTAAGTTCGCTGAACAGAAATATACAATACAATACATGTCTTTCCGAACCACTCTCCCGCGGTAATTTCTATTTCTTATAAGAAATCTTTATATTCCCTGCGTTTCCGTGTCCAAGGAAAGGCAGACGCCTGCTTGTCTAGCAAGTTTATAGCCTTTTTGAGAAGCTCACTTTACATAGGCGTAGCGAGATACCCTGCAAAATTTACGAGGGAGTGCAGAAGTTTATGACATATTCATTATCTTTTGATAAAACAAAGCCAATAATTACAGTGTCGTATCACGCTATCACACAAAACAAAAATTCCAAATCATGAGTTAAATTTCCTTTCTATCACGGTCACGTTATTGTCATATTCGTTCCTCCGATCACGCAATCACGCACTTTAAAATCTTAAATCACGAAATCTATAAATTGAAAAACGCCAATCACGCCATTACGAAAACCACTGGGGGCCTTCTGATAGAGTGAAACTTCTAGTGGTACCATCGGGAAAAGAAGAGAAAAAAATCGGGAAAACGTTTTACATTTAAAGCTCGAATCTCGGAATTTTACCGTGCTTTTGGTGTCAGAAACATCAAATTAAGTTCTTCGTCAACAGGGTGGACAAAAAAGTTATTTTCTTAGCAATGAAAAAACTCGCAAAAACTGACATATGGAAAAGGTTTGGTTAAGAAAGCTTAAAACAACTCCTTGCCCGTATTTTATATTTGATTTTCCAGAAATACTTTTAAACTAGATATATTTTAGTCGAAAATACGTTAATTCTGTGCAAAACTTTCGGTCCGCTGATTGGAGATGTCCGTCTTATCTTTTAGAGACTTTTTTATAGGGATTTGACCAGAAAGTTACCGAGGGGAAATATCTTTGCCGCTAATCAGAGGTATCCGCTTTTTAGAGTGTCTGCTAATTGATGGTACAGCAGAGGACCATTATACACGGAAAAAACAGCGATTCTTCACCATGCCAGGTGGAATCTCAGTTTCGAAAATGATCCTTCTTCCTAAATTATTTTATTACTAGTGACCTTGCCCAAAACATAGTCCGTATAAAAAACCCTGGTCTGGAAGCTTATTGTTTAAACTTTTTGTTAGCTTTTTCCTTTGTCAATATCAAAAGATAAAAATCGATTTGCTCAGTTTATGATCACGTTACCAAGTACTGCTATTGGGGTTGGTTTTAGATTCAATCACATGATCAAAAAGTGAGCAAAACAGACTAATTTCTCAACGCAAGTTCAAGTAAGAAACAATGGAAAGAAACAAAAGGCTTCCAGACCGGGTTTTTTTATACGGACTATGCTCAAAATCACGTGTTAATAATACTAATGAGATTTGCAATCTGGGTGTAATAAACGGTTTTTGGGCAAAATCAAGTTTCTAATAGGATTTACAGATTAATTGAAAAGGTTCACAAGCACACTATTTGCCAGCCATTCTTATTGTATTTTTAATCTCTTAAAAATCTACGTCACTCGAAATAAGACAGTAAATTAAGTTTCCCCCGGATTAAAATCAGACCAATATGGGTGATATGACATAGTCATGTTTTTTTGATAATTTTGATTTCTATGTTAATAAATGACTTAATCCATTTAAGATATTAATTTTCGGAAGAAAGAAACCTGCGCGTGACTTTAACCGAAACAATAATCTTTATTAAACATTTAATTATTACCAAGCCGTGGCTAAATAATACCTACGCACACAAAATTAACAAAATGAGGATCATTTTTGCAAATCAGAAAATAATATTTTATCCACAACTAAATGTAGTTTCTTTAAAGTGGGGGTAGTATGGGGATCGCAACTTACCTTATTCCCAAAAGAGACCTCCATTTTTGTGTGGGACGGTGGTTCACCAAAAGAAAAGAATTTATGAACCCATCATACTTCGGGACGAGATGGAGTTTTTACAAGCTTTTATTTGATTTGGTTGATTGTTAACCAGTAATAAAACAATGTTTTACTTTTTCTAAAGCATGCGTCATTTTTATTACTTCAAATGGTCACTTATTAAAGTATCTTATAAAAACTCCATCTCATCTGCATACTTCTGGGCTCATGTTATTTGATTTCGTTTACTCAGGTCAAAGACGGTCATTTTCAACGTGCCAAATGATAAAGAAAGAATTTCGATCACAAAGACCAATGAAGAATTAGTATCAATCGTGGAGACACATGAAGAGAAGGAAATCGAAATTGAGAGTGAAGAAGAAGATGCTTTCCCTGAATTCTGTAAGTGTGAATGTTAGGAATAGATGGTCCATCCTTGCCTTTTAAAGTTTCCTTCCTTGATTTCTTGTCAACTTTACAGTCAACTCTCTGTAATTCGAACCTCTATTCTATTATTCGAATTTTTCTGTAACTCCGACTAAAATATTAGTCCACTCAAGTTAAAAAGTGGTATAAAATACTCTCTGCAATTCGAATCTTTCTCCGATTCGAAGAAAAGTTTTGGCCCCTTGAAGATCGAATTAGAGAGTCAAGTGTATTAACAAATGCGCGATGAAATTCTAAATTGTCCGTCGGCACAGTTTGGATATCATAGAACAGCAAATTTGTCATGCTCACGGTACCATGTTTTTTTATTCTTATGTTTCATGTTATTTATTTTCTTAGCTCGACATGGCAGATTGAGTCATTTCTACAACGCGTGGAACGATCATACATCACGACTCGATTTAAACAAGATCAAAATAATCCTGGACCGTAAACTAGAAAAGACCGGACTTGATCGGGCAACTTTTACCATCGCTATCACAGATGAGATGGTGATTAGGATGGTCGCCTTGAGAGGTAGTCGGGGACATCGATGCCAGCGACACCCAGTCAGCTTCCAATACACTGTATTGAAAGGACGTTTCATGTTAAAAACACATGACATTGTAAAACCCATCTTTTCATACCCTGGTGACCAGGTTTTTATCCCCAAATGGCAACCCCATATCGAAGCTGGTGCAACTGAAGGTGTCACATATCTTATAAATGTGATTACTCCTAACGTTGATCCAGATACCTTAACTGAATATCTGTCTGCTGGAGAATGTAGTCATAAAGCTATCCCACCACTACATATACCGAAAATCGTAACTGATGAGGAACCTGTACGAAAGCCTCTTCCAGAATCATGGACAGCATTCGCTTTGCTCCATCCATTCGCTGAAGCTCAAGGAGATGGTGCTGAAAAAGATTTCCCATTCAGCAAGATTGGTCATGCCAAAATTTCCTACGATGTACACAGAGCCTTAATGAATGTCCTTTTAATCAATTGTGAAAAGCAAAGCTGGTGGTTTCAAATCTCTGGGAACAGCAATCTCACTAGAATGTCTAGAAATGGTACCGATTGGACAGACGTTGATCTAGGTTGGAGTTTACCATCAAGAGATTGGATTGGTCCACAAGAAGAATATGTTGGACATTCACCAATGAATTGGATGAGTAATGAAGTCGATGTTGATTGGTGGAAAAAGAATAACAAAAACACTTCAACATGGAAATGGTTTGATCGGAAAAACAACGGACTACCTTTCCGTTTATTGTTTTCAGCACCACCACCATCCAATGTAAAAGGTGATCCTGAAAACCTGGCATTATTTCAAATGTTCTCCTTATCCTATATTGCCACATTTGAGGACCACTTCACTGAGATTGAGGATCTTCATCTCAATGGCATACCTATTACTGGATTCAAATGTGGGAACTTACATGATTGGCCAATGTTCGATTGGACACATCATTTCTCAATGTCTGCCTTAAAGATCCCTGTTGAGTATTCTCATAACCCGTACCCAGCTAAAGTGTATTATCATTGGAAAAACGATGCAAACTACACTGGCAATCCATTTGATCGATCAAAAAGTACTATCTTTTACAACGACTACAATCAAGCAGATAGACTTGAAACAATCCGTTCTGACGTCTTTGGACATTGGGACGGCATCGAAAAACGTGACGGCGTCGCCTACTTGACAAAGACCTCGATAGACAGCTGGAAAACATCTTGTGAAAAAATGCTCGATGGAGATCAACCAATGTCTCAACATCCACCATGGTGGCCACAGCTTGGCCAAGCCAAGATAATGGGGATAATTGAATTCCCAACAAATGATACAGCATCTACCTGGGTATCCCCATTAACTGGCAGCAATAGAAAAGTCGCCATCGTTCACCTCACTTTCTCACCACACCTACCAAACTTCCCAAACTCAACTAGCCTCTGGACGTGGTATGATTATGAAGATTTCCTCCAAGGCGGAAACGCAAGGCCTGTCTTCTTCATGCATTCCTTACCTCAAGCCAACATGGAAATGAGTCTCTCACACGCTGATTTTTTTGACTTCAACGTTATGTCGAGTGATCTCCACTCACGTACACAACTCGATTATGAAAATCTCCAACAACACTGTAATTTCACTTGAACAATGATCATAATGGATTCGAACTATTACCTTTAGAAAACTATGAATAGAATATATTTAAACATTTTATATGTTTTTTATGATCTTTTGAACTATTTTCCTAGGGAAAACATTGGTAACCCAGCTAAATAAAAAAAAAACATTAATTTTTTAACAAAAATGCACCTCTTCTCCTTCCTTACAAACATTCATTGACGCCGAAAGCGTCTTAAAGTCGTAAATTCTTCAATCTTCTTCAATCTTCAAACGCTCTAGAACTCGTATCCCAAATGCGTTTCATCCTTAAGTTCATTTCCAATACCCTGGTAAAATAGCCATAATCTATTTATTTGAAAGTCAACCCTGATGTTCACTTTGATTACACCATTTATCTAAGGCACCCGAGAGTACAACACAACCTTCCTAATTTCCCCCAACCTAACGCTCTTTGGATATAAAGGAAAGAAATCAAATGAAATCAGGGGAAGCTTAAAGGAATTATACGGTGTTATATCATAGAGGTATAAAGAAAACAGGAGTTGAATGTGTCGGTAATTGGTCGTTAAAGTCTTTTGATTTCTTTTATAAAATGTATCAAAAGAAATTCTAAGCTCGCCCGATGAAATAAGACTTTTTAGTAGAACTCAAGTTTGCTCTGAACATTCTAATAACCAGTATTGAAGATTCTAGCCTTTTAATATACGAAAATTAGATAAAACTTCGTCCACGAAACAAATTTATGTTCCATTTCGCTATCCGTTCAATTTTGTTTTGAAAAGATATTTTCTCAAGCCAGAAAATGAAAAGTTCTTTATAAGCACACACGATTTCAGACTCAATTTGTAGACATAAAGTCGCTGGAGAATTTTGGAGGAAAGTATCAAGCAATAGAGTTCACCTGAAAGAAAACATTGATCGAAAAATCTTATCATTTGATGAAGGATTGCCAAGTTTACAGGCCTTTTTTTAGTCCAAATATTTTCTTACACTGATGTCAGAAACAATGAATCTCGTCTCATCTAATTTCTAAAGCTTAAATGAGCCAATAAGATTTAACCTATGGATAAAAGAGCTCATTAAAAATGCACGATATATGAGATTATGAGCATGCATACATCGTAACTTTTTTAATCGTAGGGCGAGCTTGGTTACAATAGCATACTTCTCCTGTCTTTCTTTATACCTCCATGGTTATATACACCCGACTCGTCTGAAACTGATGTCAGCAAAATTTTAATAAAAGAGTCCTTTCAAATTCGTAAATAAAAGGAAGAAAAACATGTTGCTCCACATTTTTCTTTATTCATTACAAAAGATTCTATTTATTTCAATCTGCTGAATCAACATACATTATAACTAGGTAAAAAGTCAATGGCTTTAATTTCATTGTCCTTATACACACCCCTGTGTCACAGACCCGTTGGGACCCCAGCCCCGGTGGGAAAATACCCTGGAATTTCAGCCCCACTGGAAATTTCACTTTGATTTCATCCCCATTAGAGATCCAATATTTAAAAATTACACTCCAAAACCATCCCCACTAAACTTTTTAACCTCGGAACAATAAATTTTTTATCCCCATTGGGATTTCAATAGGACTTTTTATCCCCACTGAGGAAAAAGCTTCACCGGGGCTTTGAGACAGAGGTGTTTATACCTCAATTAAGCTGTAATTTTTTTTAAAAAGGTCTCTGGAATCATAATACAAACTCTTTCACGAGAAGGATATGAAAGGAAATTCAACAGTACCAAGGTTTCGAAAACGAATTCTTAAACATTCGTCTGACGTATATGCCATAATTTCTTTTTCGTTTAAAAATACACCCCTGTCTCAATGAACATCCAACGGCTGATATATGCGAGTCGAGTTTGATTTTTCCTTGAATCCAGGTTATATAATTATACGATATTAGAACTCAACTTCGGGGGGGGGGGGGTACCTATGCAAAAGGAGGGTACGGGTATGTGCTGCCCTTAAGGATCCCTTTTTGGATATTCAAAATCCCACTAAGGGTCGTAAAACTCACATCATTTAATTCTGATCCCCCCTAAGGGTTGTAATAACGGCTATAAATTTATATAGTGACCCCCAAAAGCCTAAATTTCTATAAAGTAAGTAAGTCTGCAGCCGCAGTCGGAGGCGACCCGAAGGCTCCTCTTTCAATAGGAATCTACCCGAAGGTAGGGGAAGGCGCCACTCTTTCTCCCTGGATTGCTCCACCTTCTTTATCTTACTCTTAATTGCTGAGCATCTAGCAGAGAGTTATCAAGTATCATTTTGGGAATCTTTGGTATGACCCGGCTGGGGGTTGAACCCTGTGAACTGTAGCCAAATTTTCTACCACTGCACTACGGTCGCTGATAAAAAAGTCCCAATAAGTATTTCAAAATTCAAAAAAAGTCTGTTTTTTTTTCATTCAAGTACCTCTAAGGGTCCGTTTTGGTCCCTATGAAGGCCCGATCACCAATTGGGCGGCACATATCCGTCATCCTGCAATCCTAATCCCCCTCCCTGGGCTACACTTAAAGCTGAGACATGGTTGTAATTTTAAAAATATATTTTGACGTTTAAATTGAAATTGGAATCTTCTTTTCGCCACAACGAGACTCATAAAGTTGAATTTTTCCATCGAATAAAGATGCATATTAAATAGTAGAACGTCGAATTAGAGAGCATCAATTGTAGTTTTATGCAGCTGTTCAAAAGACAATATTTTATCCACCAGAGTTTTGTACTTATCATTCTTAACTTCGATGATGAGAAAGCAAGAGACTCTTTAGTTGACCTTTTGCGGTAAGTTAGACAAAAAGACGAGCATTTTGCCGTGCCATTGTAATAAGCAGTAGACAAGAATGACTCGACGTACTCAAATCGCGTTAAGACGTATGAAAATCGGTTTAGCGTGTAATGTATGACCTTTCATCATTCTTAAAGCTACAAACTTCATAACACAGATTAAAAAAATATATGGTAAGTAGTGTAACAAATGATCAGTATTACATGCTTAAAAAGTTTTCAAAGGCGCAGACAAACTCGAATTTAATCATAAAAAAAACGGAAAACGTCGCTGCAAACAAAGTTAGCTAGAGTTGTGAAAAGCTTAGTGACTGGGGGCATGGGTATTGCGCAATTTATCGGTGCTAGCAGCCTTTATTATTTACTTTGATGGCCCAATTTAATTTGGTATACTAGGTGTTTCCAGAACCTTTTTACAGAAGTGTAAAACCTCGGAATGTTCTAGAAGAAGATATTGTTGAAGCACTATTCCTACAAGTCTTCAAAGAAGTTATTATAACATGTAAAATCAAAAGTTCTGTTTCATAGAGGCGACTTTCGAAAATATATTGCTATAAAATAAAAACTAAAATAGTAATCCGTGCTATCCATCTTAGGGCCAACACCATGATTTAGAAATTTGAGAAGCCAAAAAGTATAATGGCTAAAAAGGTGGGAGAAAATTTCGATTTTGGCCCCCTAATAGGCCAAAGTATGAATACTTTAAAAATGACTTTTTTTATTCAAAAAGGGTGACTCACTTCAAAACAACTTTTAAACTCTGCTCATTAGACGGTGTGTTGAACAAACTCTTATCCGATTATTCAGCCATTCCCTGCAAACAAAAACTATTTGGCTTAAAGATCGTATCGTCATCAGAGAAAATTACCTTACAATTTATCCCCATCGGTACACTTCAGTCCATTTGGAAAAAGACAAACATAAAAAACATGGGTTATTGCATGAGATATTGCGTGTGTGTTGAATAATTTTTCGTGAACTTGTCTCAACTTTTGACCCGCTATCTGAGAATGAGATTCAAATTTTCCAACATAAATGTGAAGTCCCCATGCACCCAGTCGCCAAAGAGAGATTATTTTAAAGGTGACGCATCTTCAATGAGTCATTATTTTTGAGGATGTAGATTGATAAAATTATATTTCGTGGTTTAAGCTGAGATCCTATTTTCAAATTACATCAAAAACCACCTTACCTCTTATTGAAGTAACTATTCCTCATTGGTAATACTAAATATGCTGAATCAGCATAAAAACTGGGAAAGAAAGAAAATTCTTGAGGGGTGTTGCATTAGTTAGTTAATCACTGTAAATGCTCGTTAGTCTTAGTGAGGTTTAAACGCATAAAAGTCACTTTAGCACAATGTGTAATATTTCTGATATTTAAAGAAAGACTCTTTTACTTTTATGCCTTTTCTACCTCTCCTGACGTACCAACCAAGCAAGAAGCTTTTACTCGACAAGAAACTAAAGGAAAGCAACATGGTGAGTTATTTACTCCCTGCCCCCGGGGGGAGGGGGGATACTTAGTCAAAATGGGCGCCGGGTATGTGCTAGCCATAAGGGTCCCTTTTTCACACCCTCGAAAGTCTTTCAAAGGGGTACAAAACCCATTAAAAAGAAAATTGAGTCTCTGTAAGGGTCCAAAAATCACGCAATTCAAAATTTCATCTCTCTCGAAGGGTCTTGATTTTACAAAATTTTTGGCTCGAACATACCCGTCAACTCGCAAACCTAGTACCCCTCGGGCTTCCTGCACATGAACTTAAAAACAATTTGATGTCAGAAATTAAATAGGGACATTTTGATTGACTCTATTGGTATTTTTGTCTTCTACTTCGCGAAAATTGATTCCTATAGAGCAATCTTGCTCATTTGCGAAACGAAATCGTCAAAATAGTTCTCGTGCATTTGTCTTAAGTAGCTAAATTACACGTCAAAACTAAAATAGCTGGTTCTTAGATTGCCTGTTAGACAAAAACCGCGTTTTAACGTCTGATAAAAATTTGGTTTGTGGGAAGGTACAGGCTAGTTCTTAGAAGGTATCAATGTTTTGGGACCTCATTCCAAGAAAATATCAAACAAAGTATCAACCACCCCTATGGGTGCTCTTAAATGCTGCATGGGTAGTGGCGCTCCTAGAACCCTGCTGGTTCCTATCCAGTTAAAATCTAGTGGAGTAGCATACTCCTTCCTTTATATTAACCTTCTCAAAATTAAGTTTGAAGTAACTCTTAGAACTTCCCTTCACTGCTAAGTATTTCAACTTCACTCCACCTGCAAAGACTACACTATTGGGTGCTCGCTATAAAAGGAATATGAAAAACTATTTTCAGTGATATCAACAGAGACTATATACTTTTAGACGATATTTTAAGAAACTTTTGAGACTCCATGCTGGAAAGCACCCGTGAAGTGAGGTGTGCGCAGTAGGTCAGGATTTTAGTTTCTAGCATGGATGTAGAACTATTCAAATTGCTTCTGTTTGGAGAAGGAAATACATTGGCTGTGTTTATTTGTCCATGTTTTGCGTTGCGTCTCTTCTTCCCACGTATTAAGATTGATTGCTTTGTTATTAAAAGTGCGAAAACAGTAATCCTGTGGCCTGAATGATAAAAATGATATGCAAACAATACATATACACTCTCCATACATTCCGCAGCAGAAACAAACCCCTTATTATTCAAATATTTCATTTCCTTATATTGTCAATGTGTGATCTACAGTGTAAATGGGGGTTTTCCGGATTATAAACGCCGAAAAAACAGTCGGCTCTCTTCCCTTCTAAGGCATTAGTCGCCGTGTCCGAGTTTCATTCACCAGATAGTTGAACTGGTATGGGCCTTGCCCCGGGGTGGGGGGCACTCAAGGTAAAAGACCTACCAGACGTTCGGCCCTTAAGGGTAGGTTTTTCATAGTTCAGCTAGTGCACTGTAAGGGTAGGAAATTACAAAACTGCACTGAACTGCACTGTAAGGGTAGGAAATTGTGATAAAAGGCCAAAATTGGTCAATTTTGGAGGAAAAATTCTACATTTTCTTGGAAAATTGCAAAAAGATTTTTCATGGAAATTCACTGCACTGTAAGGGTCCGATTTTAGAAGCCAGATTTTGGGCCGAACGTATGGTCGATTTCAGATCGAGTGCCCCCCCCCCGGGGGCCTTGCCAATCATTTCTCTTCAGAGAACTGCAAAATGGTTTGCACGTTTCTTTTATATACGAACAAACTATAAAAGAACATAAGGCTTCGGTGACCGAAATCTTAAGAACAAGCTAAGAACATTTTAAGGCTTTACGGACCCTCAAACACCTGATTTCTCAGAAAAATGGACAAAAATACTAAAAATTGGTGAAAATAAGAACATGTTAAGCAAAATGCTAAGCAAAATTTTTGGATGCTCTTATAAAAAAACGTGTAATTCTTTACGAATCAATGAACAGGAATTCAGGCAATTTCTTTCCAGTTTGAGACTTGATTTGATTTAATAAATAGACATAGAAAACCTGGTTCTAAGATTAACCAATCTTAGAACCAGGTTTTCTTGTGCCGCGACACTCACTTTTTCAGCCCATATCATTCAAATATTCGTAAACATACTTGTCCTGTTGACAACTTTTAGCGAATTATAAGAGGATAAGTGCCTACGGAGTAGAAAATCAATATTCTAACGAGACACCCCCTTCTCACAGACCCACTGGGACCCCTTCCCACTGGAAAAATTGGCCAAAATATCGTCCCGGTGGAAAATTAACCTCCCAATTTTTTTTTTGTCCCCACTGAAAATAATCAAATGAACCAATCCTCACTAAGAAATATTATGCCACTGAATTTTCTGACTTTAACACAAGAGAGCTGAAATCCCCAACAATAAAAATATGGGAATATCAACCCTATCGAGTTTCAGTCTGATAATTTTATCCCCACTAGCTGAAAAAAATCCTACCGGGTCTAAGGGGATATAACAAGTTTGGGAATTTTTGTATTTGCAGTTGACTAAAATGGGTATTTGTTGGGATAAAAACTTTTGCAAGTATTTCTCCGAGTGGATGAAAATCCAGTATTGTTTTCCATTTTGGAAGGGAAATTTTGAAAAAATCTTTTTGGACGGGATAGGAATTTTCTAGCTGATCAACCCAATAGAATCGGCGTGTCTCTGGAGTCTTGCCTGGTATAACACTGATTGGCTTATTCTGATAACATTCAACATCGCAAAACTTTTGCACCGTTGTGGACATGAGAGTAGCTTGAGCAAAATTGATCAAATCAGGGTTAGCCAAGATTTACTCTGATGGTCTGATTTAACTTTACTTCAGTTAACGCTCTCTAATTCAATCTTCAAGGGGATTTAGATTTTCATCAAATAAGGGAGCTTATCGAATAATAGCCTGGGAATCCATGCTATGATTTCTTCTTTGATAAACTGATGGCGAAATGTGTAGCATGGTACGGGCTGAGAGTTTGAATTTCTCAGATCCTAATAACGGTTGAAAACATAGCCAATCAAATTTTGTTATTCTTTTACTGGTCACACTTTCTTAGAGAAAGCGCAACTTTCGAATTTTGGTTTTTATTTTAGTAAGTGAGGACAGCGCTAAATTCGAATTTCCCACTGTAAAAAATGTGAGTCCAATATTGGACTCACAGCTCGAACCCGTCTTGTGTACATCAAATTATAAAAAAACACAAGATGGGTCTCCTGTCTAATCGAATAATAGAGCGAGAAATTCTTGATGACTGGGACTTTAAATTTTATCGAATAAGGTAGAAGAAGGTAGTAGAACGTCGAATTAGAGCGCGACAACTTATATGATTTAGATCGTATTTTACTTTGTTTACTGTTAACTAATCGCCCACCTTTTGATACAGCAGTCGACCAATTTTCGAGAAATTTGGAAAAAGGGTTCCAAATATTTTGTGGGATTTCGTTAATTTCGGTCATTCATAAATTGTGAAAAATCATTTTCAATAATAGACCTGCGGCGGAGGTAGTGAATTGTGTCACTTCGTAGGGCACCCCTTAGATCAGAGCAAACTTTTGATGTTATGCTCCTAATAGGGTGTAGAATTGACAAAAAAAATTGCCTTTCGAATCTCCTGCAGTTTTCGAGTGAATCGATTTTTAGTCAATCGATAGAACTTATCGATACGAAAACCTGTTTTAAGGCCTTTTCTGAATCTCGGACGCTGTTCTATAAAGCGGTCAGAATAATCTTTGATGATAAAGATTAGATACAGAAAAATGTATTGAGCTTACAATCATCAATAATTTGTGATTACAATTTCACCGATAAGAACAAACAAAAATGACACCATCAGTGAGTAATCCCTTTTTTATTTAGAAAAACATCAAAGAGATTTTCTACTTCCCTGCAGACATCAACGGAAGGCACATTGAGAAGTTTGTCATCAAAAAACATGGTTTCACAAGTGACGTATCAACTGTTAAAAGATTAGATCGCATCCGTAGTTTGCACTCTCATTTTTGCGCTTTTAAACCAAATTATTATTGCACCACAATAGATTGCAATGGAATCCGCCCAAACACCGCCAGGTAGGGTGTTAGGGAAATATGGTGATAGACTCTTTACCTTCACTCAAATTATTACTTCTTGTGATAACGTAGTGAATAGGGGGGTTTAGTCCCTTTAAAGGGGTGTCTATCGGAATGGGTGATTAAAGTAAGGGACCTGATTTCTACCCCCGGGGGGGCCACTCATATGATCTGGCCTACGTCATGTGCCGCGCTTAAGGGTGGGGTTTTTCAACATCCCAAAATGCACTGTAAGGGTGTGTTTCTGTGAGATTGTACTGCAAGGGTCGAATTTTAAAACAAACCCAAAATAAGTGTTAAAAAGAAAGGTTTTTACTTCTCGTTTATTTGAAAAAGTTTCTATTGTCTGATAATTACAGCTCTGACAAGAATAATTTTCTCAGTTTTTCTTTGAAACAGAAAATTTCCCAAGCTTCTTCTTTCACGCAGGTTTACAGATGAGAAATATAGTGCACTATAAGGGTTGGGTAAATCAAGAGAAAATGCACTGAAAGGGTACCTTTTCAGCCATTTTGAACTGCACTGTAAGGCTACGATTTTGAAAAGCAAATTTTGCGCGGCACATACCGTCGTTTCGAAATCGAGTGCCCCCCCCCCCGGGTTTCTACCCTCAATACATCATAACCCTCATAATGTTTTATCAAAATTCTCAAAAATAAACGCCCCTCTTGAAAGGGACGTTTTATCAAAGAGACGGCTTAAAAACGAGGGGACGGTCTCATTCGGTAATCTAGCTTTCACATATTCAAAATAATGATCTAGGAGTACACTCCTGTCTCACAGCCCAGGTTGAAATTCTTCCCACATTGAGGATGAAAATTTACATCGATATCTCAATAGGGATAGAAAAATCCAGTGGGATGTTTATGGAGTGCAATTTTGTCCCTTGAATTTCAAATGGAGATAAAATGAAGGTCAATTTCTGATGGCTGTAGTTGTATGGAATTTTTTTTTAATGAGTACGAAATTTTGACCAAATTTTGTTCTAGTCGGGTGGGTGTCCAAACGGATCTGTGATATAGGGGTGTATTTAGGAATAAAGCACCAAGAAAATCTAAGAAACCTTCAAGGATTATGTAGTAGGAGAGGGACCATTTGAAAGTGAATCATTCTGGTGCTTAAATGGTTACGCAATCTTTTTCATAAAAATCATTGAAGTGGTAAACTTTTTGAGAATCGGTTGTCCTTTTTTTGGCAAATTTAATGTTATATTGTTCTTAAAACCCGTATAAACCTTTTCTGAAAAATGAAGAAATTTCACACAAAACACACAGTTTGGCTAGATTGTTCTTATTTTTCGCGTTTTTTGAGGCAGATTGTTCTAATATAAAATTATGTGTGACCTGATAGATCATCTGCCATGGTAGGTGAGTAAAAAGCACATTTATTAGCTGGTGAAAAAAAGCTTGATATATTGCTTTCAAAGTTCGGTATTCTCCCATTATCCAAAAACATGTTTGTAATGACGTCATAATGAGGCCGTGATTAATTTTCAAAGGGATGGTAATAATTGCAATAATTTCTAATGAGGTGCCAAGGTGTGATTTCTCTCTTTAGGGTATTCTTTCAAAAGAGGTATAATCATTAGAGGTAATGAGTGGTGATTATTTTCGATTCATAAAAATGGTATCATAAATTGCATGGAAGTCAATCGCAGAGAATCGTTCGGTACGTTTGTTTGGTGTTTCTTAAGATTGTGTTGGTGCTTGTTGATTTGTGGAGGATATTGTAAAGCTTTTTTTCTGGAAAGTTGAGAGTTTTATTCTTGAAAGACTTATACAACCCTCTCTCAATGGATTAGGGCCAAATTATTCTTAACTGCGGCCAGGTAGCAAATGATGGCTGTTAAACACTTTTACTGGCAGACTGGTTTCTTATATCTGGAGTTTCGCTTCTACAGGAACCACGCCCTTTCTATCCCAAAACCACTACTTGACTCCCCTTATTAGGGGGGGGGTTTACTTTTACGGTGTGACGGGATTGGCCCTTTTTCAGTACGGTATTACGGGATTTGAAGAAAAAAAGAGACGGTATTCTAAAATCAGACGGTGACGGTATTTAGCGTTATTCTTTGTCATTATGCCGGTATTTTAACCTCTACATACCGGTCTGACGGTGTTATCATTTTTTCAATTTTCGGGATTCCGGGATTCAGCAAAGGTTTTGACGGGAAAACGGTATTTCGAACCCCTACAAACCACCCCCCTTATTAGGAAATTTCTATATGAAAGTCATCGCAATCTCTTTGCTTTGGCTTGCTTTTTTTAACCTCATTGCTACCTTCCACTGATGATGCTTTGTTTGACCTAGAATTTTATTTTGAAAACATCATGATAAGTTTTACGTGCAAGGTATTAGAGCTATCGTCATAGACCAAACAATGGCCGCTGGATAAATAATTATTTGAAAAATGCTTCTTTTTCTGCAATAAAGAAGCAAATAATATTATTGAAAAAGAAATTTCTGAAAAATTTTGGCAATTCAAAGCAAGTTTATTACTTTGAAGGGAATTGTACATGGAATTGTTCAATGCTTTTAACCAATTAAACTTTTAAAATTTTTGGTATTGAATTATAAGCTAATAGGTTTTGTATACAATTTACGTTAGCAGGAAACGTAGAGTGTTCGAAAAGAGCCACCGAAAGTACGGCAAGCGTCAAAGGAAACTATTCTATTGTGTTTATTTGCTCTGAGTTCTGTTAAAAGATACAAAAGATTGGCGCAAAATACCTTTTTCTTGTAATTTACAAGTTTGTAAAAGCATTCAATTGTATGAGATATTTGTTTTTTCTCAGTTCCTGATAGCTTTGAATTTCTGGCACATTTCTATAGAGAAAAAGGAAATATTGTATACTTAAGAAAAAAGCATCAAAGAGAACTTTATTACAAATTAACATTAAAATACAACAAAAGATTTTAGAGGAGTGTTTACTGGGGGATTGTAAAGAAACTTGTTAATTATTTAACACAAAACCCAATGTACAAAGAAATAAAGGTGACATTCGCACAAAAATAGTATTTCATTCAGGCTTGGCATGGTGGAAGGTAGGCTGTGCGCATCACCAGAATTTTATTTTGATATAGGCGATGCGTATCGTGTATGAAATTCCCGTCCGAGAGTTAACCAAAAGACGGGGGTAAGTTGGGATAGAAATATTGTAGACGATTTGCATCCCCTATATCAAATCATATCATATCAGAGGGGGTGCATGCAGCCTAGGTGGAAGGCAACATGAGGTTGTGTTTGGGTCAAGTAGAAAATTTTTTGAGACTCGTTCAAACAAATGAGGAACTTTATTATTTGAAAACAGTTGGTAAAAACTGTTTTGATAAAAAAACATGAAAACATTTTTAAAGGGTACGTTAACTTGTTAGAAGGGCTTATGAAAAAAAGGTGCGAAGGGGAAATCAAAATGATGATTTCGTTTATTTTATCAGCAGGTAATGAAAACAAAAACTGTTGATTATACAGTAATTAAGTCCTTAATTTTTCTTCTGTATCTATCCTTGTAGTTAATAAAACAATAATAGCATAAGAAATCAAAACATAAAGTATAGAGATATAGTCATCAAACTTGGTCATTTTGGAAGGTACAAATAAGGCTGAAAAGATTCATTGGATAAACATTTTTGGTGGATACAACTTGAAGGTTGTTTTGAATCTAAACCATGGTCGCAGTCGCGCATAATGAAACATTAATACACGCTCGTGAACTTAACGAAGGACTTGTTATGCCAGGGATGAAGTTGGACGCACACACCACACTTGTTGTGCCTTCTTACGAAGGAGAGGAACTTGGTAAAGAAAATTTATTTGATGATAATAAAATTACAAGACAAGATTCAGGTTATGATCAAATAGATGACTCTGCACCACGAGATAAAACATATCAAGAACAAGAGGAGATTTTGAGGAGAGTGGATGTAGACGAAACGTCCAGTGATAGCGGGTTAAACGAAGAAAATTTGGACGAAGAAGAATTTGAAAAAGAAGAAAGCGATCGTTTGGTGATGATGGATGAGAATATTGACGTTGACGAAGGAGTGATGACTTCTAAAGAAATCAATGCAGAAAATGAAAAATTACGACAACAATCGCTCGACGGCCAGGTAATATGATGTTTTTTATGAGAACATAATTTTTTGAAGCTTTCTGATGTTCTTAACTTTTTCATTTAAGCCTAAAAATGTTCTTTAAATGTTCTTATTTTCATCATTTTTGTGCGATTTCCTAATGAATTGAGTGTTCTAGAGTCGGCGAAGCCTTAAAATGTTCTTAACTTACATAGTTTGTTCCTATAAAAAAAGATAGATCTTCTTGCGAAAACTTTTAATTTTCACGCAAGTACCTTTTTGACTTTTTCTTGGTGCATTCAAAGTGTTTTATTTGAAGGATCTCTCTACGCAAATCTAATATTTGTCCCCATTTCTCTGATTCAATTGAAAAGATATTTTGAAGTGTTTCGTAAATAAGATAATATAGGTATTTGACGTACAATTTCTTTTTGTTTTCGAAGGGCATCTGTTTTTTCATTCATAGTTTTGTTTGTCCATCTTCTAAAGAAATTCAAATAAATCTTTTGCAATGCATTAGAAATAGAAATAAAGGGCGTGGTGTGATTTCCCACAATGCATTTGGATAGGAATCTTTTGTTACGACCAGCTCTCTGCATGCATAGCGTACCTTCAAAATATAATTTATTGGAAAGGCTTTCATTTTTACTGCTTGTTTTGACACTCATGTGGATTCTAAAGAAAAGTGTCTTTTTGATAAAAATATTTTGGGGCAAAAAATATGCCTCAAAAATATATTTGATTTCCACACCTTTTTTGGGCACTTTTTTTTCAAAATTGACATATGGTATCCCATCGGGGACCCTCTTTATATTTCGCTGAAAAATTTGAATTTGAAATTTTTAATTTGATGAAGAAAAAATATTTTCCAAGACCTCTTAGGTTTCAAGTTAATCTCAAAGCTTTTTTACTTCCAAAGCTATGGGAAGTTCTTGGAGGGTAATTTAGGATTTGTACGAGTGCCTTTCTTGATACTTCAATAACGGTACCTATACGAGATTAATTCTTTTCTTTCGAAAGAGTTTTGTTTGTTTTTTCGCGGTATAAGATCCTTTTGCGAGTTTTTCTTTGCTTTTGTTTAGATTCAAAAAGGATACCGACACTTTTTAAAAATTGCATCAATGAACAAAAAAGATTCATAAAAAGTAATACAAAAAGGAAACATATGCCCCTATTTTTTTATGCTTTACGAAATCAAAAACCCGGGGTCAAGGTGTATGTGAAGTCTTTTGAATTCATTTGCATAATTGTGTTAACTCTTCCCTTGCTAAATCTAATCTTTATAAATTTATTAAATTTTCAAAACTTTTGACGTCACGAGGTATTGCATTAAAAACTTTGTATTTCCTTTACACATACATATCGCTGAAAACTAAAGGAACTCCAAAAGGTATCACCTCAGCATTCCATATCTTGAATTGTGTATACCAAGTTCCTCATCGAGGCGGAGTAGACGGTGACGGGACCTCTCTGAACTCCACACTTTCCCGCATTTACCATGGCGTCTTTCTTATTGGATTCGAAATACTTTAATTCAACGAGAAGATAGGTTAAAACCAAAACTTAAGTTGCGTGTGCTAAAGTCTTCATGCAAAAAGCGTAGCTTTCGGTAATTTGTTTGAGGCATTTTGACTGTGAGAGATTATTAAAAGCTGTAAGAAAAAGTGCTCAAGGGGTATATGTAGTGAGAGAAGCTTAATTGAAGTAGCAATCAATTGCCTCTTTAAAAATCCACTTGGCTTGATATCACTTTTTCACTGTTTGACTCTTAAAGTTTGTTTGTTTCTTGATACTTGAATCGAAACAAAAACATATTTTAACGGCATCTCGGCCTTGCATTCGCTTCATTCGCAATCTTGTCGTTGAGAACTTGCTCTTTAAAAAAGGAAGTGTTTTTGTGCATCAAAATGATCCTAGAATGGCCAATGGTAAGGGATTCTTTATTGTGTAGTCTTTTCAAGGGTGGCGTTGCATTGTTTAATGACCAACTAGCGGTCATTGCACTAAAACATCGTTCTGTATCTACTAGCTTCGAGAAAGAACTTGAGAATGTCTTACTTTCGCAACAATGTAAAGTAAATTACAATTTTGTCACATGATATAGACCTTTCAAGAAGCGTAATACTAACGGCTAGCGACGCACAAAATAAGAATTTGTGAATAGCGAATGAGTTGCCAAAAGTCTCATATACGCTGGATAGGAAGTTAGTGGTTTGACACTTATATACAAGCACAATATATGAGCTCAAGAACTATCTTTATATTATGATGATGCGTCGCCAAGTCTCTCCGAAGTTTTTGAGTCCCTTCCTAAAATTTCATCATTTTTGTTAAACTAAGCCAATAATCATTTACGCTGAACTTAAAAAGCATCAACTGAGTGATTGCCAACTTTTGATATTTTAGAGGTATGTGATGGGTATACAGATTTCCTGCACAAGAACAGTTTTAAGGCTTATTTCATGTAGGACTTAGTCAAATCTCATTCCCGAACTGTTTCCAAATATAGACGTGTTTCAGGGAAGCAGTGCCAAATCATGCTTTACTGTTTGTTTTGAGATTGAAGTGCCAAAATAGGTTTTATTGTATGATTGTTTCATTCTCGTGTGTACTTTTAGGATTCGAGAGTTTTTGCTTTTCAGTTTAGTCGGCATTCTTTCACACTGCTGCATTTAAACCTTTAAATCATTTTGAAAGGGATTAGCTCACAAATAATAATATGGTATTTTTGATCAGGGTTAATATTTGTTTAAATGCATAATCGCCTTTGTGTTTTATTCCGTACTAAAACTTTATGAAAGAAGATTTAGGGTAGGGTAAAAGAAAGGTAAAGGAAAAGGCGCAAAAGCGTTAAGATCAATATATACCATAGGAAATGAAGTTCTCAATACACTTTAACAAACACTTTTTGTATCAAGATAGAATCATCAGAAAAGTCAACAAATCCTAAATCTTAAGACTGCCTGTAGTTAGATCTTTAAGAGTATCAAAAAGCTCCTTGTTTTTCCGGCAGTAAATAAATAGAAAGAAAAGAACGGAATTTGCGCTGCGATAAGCTATGGCATTTAAGTGATTAACATACTATTTTGTTATGTTCTGTGTTTATTCCTGGGTTTTTTTGTCAGAGATCACACTAACGTGCGACATGTACAAAATACCTTTTTTCGCGAAAGACCGCTAACAAATAAAAAGATCAAGCAAAAATGTATTTCACGATGCGACTTGTTTATTTAAGGAACTGATCACTTTTTTTGTAGAGTTGGTATTAAAAGTCTAAAAAGTCTTTCACAAATGCCGACTTGATAAATAAAATGTACCCTTTTGAATTAGAAAGGTTTATAATGTCAGCTTGTTACCTATTCGCTAGATTTTGAATACGCTTCACTAAAACTTAATTTACTTTTGGTAAAAGATACCACGTAAATTTCTTTTGCTTCCAACAAAAACACTAAACTTGCGTTAAGGTTTTCTGACACGGTGTAACACAAGAAATGGGACTTGCCAAAACGAATTGTGACGTCATCGATTCAGGCAATATTGTATGACTTAAGTGTTTTTTTATCAGGAGTAACAGGTTTCAGAGAGGCTTATTTTAGATTAATGTGAAAGTATCTCAAAGTGGTTTAAGTTGACTGAGTCTTTTTTCTTCTACTCTTCTACTGAAGAAAAGGACTTCATTTTTTATTTGCGATTCGTTTGTTTTTGGCCCAAATCCCCTTTTTTATTTGTTATTTGTTGTCATGATGGGTCATTATAGATGGGAAAGGGTCGAAGAAAAAAATGTAAGTTGTTATTAAAGAGAATCTTAAGCTGAATTAAAAGTTGAGTTAAGTGTACCCATTAAGTGTACCTCAACCTCATTCCTGCGTATTATTAGCTTTTTGATGCTTACCTTTTGCGCCAGGGTATATTCTCTGGCGTGCATCACGGTCCATCAGTAACGTAAATAAAGCCTGGAATACACGGGAACGAGGTTACCTCAACCTAACTTAATATGGATCTCTAGCTTATGAATATGGGATCAGGATCTTCGCTGTAATTTTAAAATAAACAAACCTTTTTTTCGACAGGTCGTTATTTACGAAAACGGAACACCTATTCTCAAAGTGGAAAGTGGAACAACATTGGAAGTGGTCAAACTTTTATACGGTACCGAAAGATCGTCACAAGACAATATCATTGGTGTTCGGCCACGGCAAAAAGGAGCTTCTATCCCTTGTATTATCACATTAAAAGATTCGAGACTCGAAGAAAATTCTTATGACGTCATCACAAAAGGTAACACTTCCATTATACTTTAAAGCTTAAATTAAACTTCAAGGCAATCAAGACGAAATCTAGGAATCGTATTTCTTCCCTAAGGGCTAAGATATTTTAGGAAAATAAACCAGTATCGTTTCTTGTCAATTTTTTCTTTCGATTTAATATTCATTATTTTCGTTTGGTTGTTTATAAAGTTTGAAACAAAACAACAAAAACTTTGTCCAATAATCCCTCGATGACGTTTCTGCTCAATAATCTAAGAGATAAACTTCTAATATAAAGTGTTACAGTGTGTTTTGTTTTATTTACGCATGTGAATCCCCCATGTATCCTCTGTTTCTGAACTATAATTCTATTTTCTTCAACAGGGGGTCCAGTCCGTAACTCATTTCAAAATGACGTCACATCGAACGAGGATTGCTCCACCACAAGGTGTATCGAATGTTCACGTGAATCATGGAAAACAAAGAGATACACATCTGTTGGAATGAACACAGAAATCAGTATCAATCCTCTCCTCGAGAATGATGCAACTCGTTCCATCACAGCCGGTGTCACTAAACAGAAATCTTCACAAAGTAAAGACCACGCACCTCCTGCACCCAAAAGAGGGCGTCCACCCTTGAACAGACAACCAGCATACGCTAATGTGCATCCAAAAGAATTCATCGTTGCACCCATTCCAGGAATGGCACCACCATCCTCTGAAATGGAATACCGTCATTACAGACGCGCTCAATCTCCGCGGCGTACCGCACCGGCGTTCGCGCACACTAAAATCTACCCTCCATCAGTAGATTTGGATAATGTTCCATATGAACCAATCAGAGCAATTCACCACCCCATCCCTCCACCACACCATCAAGCAAGGCGTCTCTCTCCTCCACTCAGAATGGTAAAAATGGAAAGTGAACGTCATTCACCACCCATGCCGCCCAGCAGATACGCCCGAGCTCACTCGCCCATTCCTTACAAGGGTGGGTACGCTCGAGAAGAGGAAAGACCTCGTGAAATTTATCGTGATTTCCACTCCTCACAAATGAAAGGTGAAGATAGCAAACGAAGGAGATGGAGCCCAAAATATTATCCTTATGAGCTTCCACCGCCACCAGGCGCCCTTGTTATTCCTCAACCACCCTACCCAACGCCTTCACGCCAACAAACATCCGCTCCTAAACAAAAGGAAGATCAAGAGCCACAAGTGTACGTTCTTCCTGAAGACTTTGATATGGAAAAAGATCCTTTCGATCCAGTCTCTATGACGTCACAAGACAGCAAAGATTCCACAGATTCCAACATAAGTAAACAAAGTGAAAGTGTGCGATCACCTGATACTCAACCACCTGCCACTCAATCACCTGCCACGATGTCTTCTCCTAAAGCGAAAACAACAGAGACTGCGCGACCGCCTCAACCACTCCTTGAAGGAGCACCGCCAGGCGAACATAAACTCTCATGTAAAATCTGTAAACAAAGTTTCCCTACCAAAAGTACATTATACAAACATTTGCGTGGTCATTCTTCCGATGAAAAACCTTTCAAATGTAACGAGTGTGGCCAGGGATTCACTTTGAGCAGTAACTTACGACAACATCGGATCATCCATAGAGGATACAAGCCTTTCCAATGCGAATATTGTGGCAAGAAATTTATGCGCTCAAATGTTTATAAACAACATCGACGAATTCACACGGGAGAACAAATGCATAAATGCGATCTGTGTCCGAGCGAATTTCTTCAAAAATACGCTCTGGTCAAACATTTAAAGAAGGTTCATAATATTGAAACTTATGAGAACTAATTGTCCCCAGGGCCATTTACATTACTTTTTTCATTCATTTAAAATATTTTTATTTATCTTTCTTCAAAAACAAACTTATGTTTATATCACTATTTTACATTTCTTCTGACTTGGTAAAATTGATTTTACTTGAGTTTTAAAAATATTTAGGTATTTTAGTCACCGAAAACGAAAACGAAAAAGTTTTATTATTTTATATTTTAGCATATTTATACTTTTGTTTCTATGAACCTTTCTGTAAATAATATTTAAAACATTTTTAATCCTTTCAAGAATTGAGCCTCAATTTTTCAAGGTTCTTATTTTTAATTTGTTTTTTCAGATGACATTTTTTGTAAGAAATATAGATTTTATTTGAACGAAAATCATCTTGAAAACTGAAATATACTAAAATCTGTTTAAAAAACAATTTCGTAGTTTTCATGATCTAAGTACTACACGCTTTTTTATAAGAATGGTGTAAATCCATTTCATCATGGATATTCTTAATTTTTTTGGGAAAATCATCCTAAAATATTCTCGCAGCATCTCTTAGGTTAGGATCCTAATTCAGACTAGATTTAACATTTAGTACAAACGCCTCAAGCATATAAAATGGCTTTTTTGTGAAAGGAGTGAGCCTTCCCTGGGGGTAATTGGCAATTTATAATTGAAAATGCTCTAAAAATGGCATTCTTAGCTTGAGTAACCAAATTCCATGATGGTGATATTCTTAGCATTATTCTTATTTTTTTGGCCATTTTCATCGATGACATTCTTATACTTATACTTCTTATACTTGAGTGTATTTTTATAAAAAAAAGCGTGTATCCACGTTGGAAAGACGATTTTTAAGAAAAAAAATTAATTTTGGCGGAAATGAAAAAGTTTAGCCATCAGTAGCCACCCTATGGTACCTGAGAATTTACACCATTTCCTGAGGAGAAGTGTGTACGAATATTTTTAGATGATTTGTTCTAAATTAGCTAAATAAACTTATTTGTGGTTCCAAAATTAGGGACCTGAAGAGCGTTTTTGCGCCCCTATAGTTTTTCGGTGTCCCTTTTGCCCCTAAAAATTCGGCAGCAACTACATGTAATAATAAATTTACCTGCACCATTTACCAGTAACGGCAGTACAAAAGTCTTTATAAAGAATAAACACTGATGTGTTTGGAATCAAAGATTAAGAATACATCCCTGTCTCACAGCCCGGGTGAAACTTTTTCCCTCAGTGGAGACAAAGTTTTCTATTGAAAACCCAATGGGGATAGAAATTCTATTGTTCCTAAGTGGAAAAATCCTGTGGGGATGGTTTTGCAGTGCAATATTTTTACATTGAATTTATCCAAAGCCGGGAAATTTCCCTAACTTTGCTTTTTTCGTTTGAATGGTAGTTCAAACAAACCTGTGCAATGTATTGATTCTTCCTTTTTTTTCAGAAAAATACTCTAAAAAAAATCAAAAATTAAAGAATTGAAGTTAAGATTATTTGTGCACTGATGGTATTCTATTGGCATTGATTATGGTGCATTGATAAAATTAAACCTGGACAATTTGAAGACAGAAAAATTGTACAATGGACGGGGGAGGGGTACTCACGCAAAAATTGGTGCTGGGTATGTGCGGACGGTAAGGATCGGTTTTTCACCTTTCTCGGAAGTCTCGGAAAAGGGTCGGAAAAATCTGAAAATTTCAAAGTAGTCTCTGTAAGGGTCGGAAAATCCACAAATTTTAGGGAAGTTTTTTCGATTTCGAGGGAAAAAATTGTGAAAAAGTCTTTCAAAAAAGTCTCTCTAAGGGTTACTTTTTAAGCAAAAGTCAGTCTCTAAGGCAGTCGGTACCACTACATGAAAAAGGCAACTATTGCCTTAACGGGAAATATTTCCCGAAGATGAAAATAACCCAAAATATTTCCCGGAAGGTGAAAATAACCCAAAATATTTTCCGAAAGGGGAAAATAACCCGAAAAGGAAACTGTTTCCAGATTGAATTTCATCTCTTTTCTGTTTCCCGTTTTGGTCAAGAACTTTTAATCGTCCCCGAAAGGGAGAGCACTTTTGTTTTTTATTAAAAACTATATATTCGACCTCACTCACAAGAGATCATCATCAGAGTGCAGAAGTTTTTAATTGGGAATGGGGAAAGTAGAATTAAGAAGCGATTACCCGGTAGATTTCTTAACTACCTGGTCAATATTATTTATTTTCCCTCCTTTACAAGAGGGAAAATTAAGTTTTAAACTTTCTACAGGCATCTCCGAAGTGCTCAGAGGCTACTTTCCCGATTTGGAAAGTCTAGCCATTTCGGTAAGTTTTTAGCCTTCCCGTTCGGGAAATATTTCCCGTAAAGGCAATAGTTGCCTTTTCCAGTAGTGGTCCCGACTGTAAGGGTTGGTTTTTGGAGGTCCCATTCACACACACACCATCCGCCAATCCTAGTCCCCTACCCCCCCCCCCCCCCCCCCCCCCTGGGACAATGGAGAGAGTTGTTCTGTCATCTATGGCGAGGTAAGTTTTTATATATTTTAATGTTTTTTTCGTGATTTAAGATTTTAAAGTAAGTGATTGCGTGATCGGGGAACCAATGTGATCAACATGATTCGGATAAAAAGAAATTTAACTCGTGATAACGTAATTAGGAAGTTTTTTTTTTGCGTGATTGCGTGATTTGAAAGGTGACTGGGGGCCTCTATAATTGTTCTAGTTTCCAAAGCTTTTGAGTGTCTCGAGAGTACTTTAGTTGACCAAATATTTAAATCGTATCCAAAATAAATTGAGCATGTGCTGCCGAACCAAGTCCAAATATCCAGGCTCGACGGCAATGACGTATTGCGTTTTTAAAGAGGAACACAAACATTGTAAACAAACTAGTGGTAGAAAAAGCTAAATATGTACAGTTCTTGTCTTAATGATATGAAAAGGTTTTCGTATGGCAATATTCCGTATGTAGGTAGTCACCATAAAAGCTCCCATACCTAGACAGAATGATGTCTGTCACCATACATAAAATTTCTTGTTTGGTGACAAGCTGCCCAATCATCAGAGCTGCGGAAGATATAATAAATCACCGTGTACAATCAAGGACGTAATATTTGAGAAAAAAGGGAAATTCACCGGGAAGTTTTGAAACCACAATCGATTTGTAAGTGTTCTAAAGTAGGTTCGAAGGGTAGATTTTTAACTCTGAGTTTTAACGCTAGACTTAAGACTTGGGACCTTAGGATGTGGAGGATCCAAAAATTCAAAAATAGTCCAATAAGGCTCAGAATATAGCTAACCATACGCGAGGCCCTTAAGATTCCCTTTTCCGTACTTCCCGGAGTGCACTGTAAGGGTCAAGATGAGCAAAGATGGGAGAAATACACTCTATGGTGTAAAATTTCGAAAAAAGTAAACAATTTTCAAAAAAATGCACCGTAAGGGTCGATTTTCCACCCAGATTTACTCAAATTTGGCAAAACTTTCTCTGCGCCCTAAGGCTCCGATTCCAAAGGTCTAATTTTGGGTCACACGTATGGTCGTTTTTGAATCGAGTCCCCCCCCCCCACCGGGGCTTACAGTGATGAGAAATAAACCAGATACCCCCATCGTGAATTTAAGGGGTGTAGAGCCCCTAAAATGTTGAGTCCGTGCATGCCCTGCGATGTTTTGAGTCTGGATTAGATTCGTTCCATTTACTCTTAGGTGCCAAATAAACGGGGGGGTTCGAATAAACGGGGGGGGAGTTGGAAAATTTTCGAGATTTTAATAAACGGGGAGGACCTAATTGCCGGGGGGTTGGAAATTGTACTTCTGAAAACCCAAAATAAGGTAAATATAGGCTAAAATCAGGCTATTTAGAGCAAAATAAGGGTCCTTCTCTTTGACAGCTGAAAATATTCTTAAAGATTAATAAGCGGGGGGTCCTAATAAGGTTCAGGGGGTGGGGGGTTGGGAAATTTTCGAAAAATTAACAAGCGGGGGGGCATTTATTTGGCACCTAAGAGTACTATGATGTGTCCACCAAGAACCAGAATGCATGAATCTATTTTTCACCTTTTTTAACGTCACTATTTGTTATGAAAAGCCAAATACCTTTAAAATAAAAGAAACGACTCTCTTATGCGAACGAACTGGTTAAATGAATTGTTTGAATTGTCTTGAACCAACGATGTAAAAATAATAGATAACCAACTTGCCTTGATTCTCAAAAAACATCCGTGTTACGGTTGTAAAAATATTAATGACATTTTGCATCGTAAAAAGTGCAATTAAATAAAAACTTGCTTCATTTGCAACCTTCTATTGGACAGAATCGATCACGTGATGTATATTTTTCCAAAATTTGGGTTAGAAAAAGTGTATTTTTCTATAGGCAGCCTCATAGAAGGAATTTTTTAATTAGATATTATTGTTCTATAAACATTCATCTGTTTATTTTGTATCAGGCAACCTTCATGCTCTTTTCATTCGTGAGATATCGCACTTCAAATCACACATATATTTTTCAGATAACATCATTTTATGAGCGTTTATTTATCCAGATGAAGATTAAGTGG
Organism: Clytia hemisphaerica; assembly: GCF_902728285.1. NCBI lineage: Eukaryota > Metazoa > Cnidaria > Hydrozoa > Leptothecata > Clytiidae > Clytia > Clytia hemisphaerica. Next base: position 989,690 of record NW_027103734.1, on the reverse strand, counting down.
TATCAGGCCGATCCGTAGTCAATTTGTCTAAAGATTGGTACCTGTATCTTATGAAAAAAATTCCAAAATTTGCAGTAAATAACAATTCAAATTTTCTATCAATTCAGTGGATGTCAAAAAGTGTGTCAAAATCTAACTAAAGGCATAACACGCACTGCACACAGAGCTATTTAAAGGAGTGCTCATTTCAATAGGAAAACAATGGCTGTTCTCTTGGGAGAAGTGCCTTATAGAGGTAGTTGGTTATCTATTATTTTTACATCGTTGCTTGAACTGTCCTGGATTGCTACGGCAACATAGGAAGATGTTCCTGCAGAGTTCATAAATAGTCTCCCCCCAATATTCCTTTATTTAGCACGATTACTCGAAATTTCAAATCCATGATTAGAAGGTATATGGTGTAAGTTGGCAGACGAATTTCCAAACTTTTCCATGCCGTATCATACAGTATGTCTGGAAAAAAAAAGAAACAGAATTTATAAAAATAAGAAATTCACTATGTTTCTGGGGTTTGTTCACTCAAGAAATAAGCCATTCCCAAGGCAATCAAATGGCTCTTTTCCACTTTTTCCCAAACGCGCTGCGCCCTCTGCAAATTGCAAAAAAAAAGGAGCAAAATTCTCCTTGAAAAGGAGGATATTTTCCTTTAAAAAATACATTTACAAAATTTATTACACAGATTTTCTTTCAAATATTCACGAGAATCTTTCAAAAATACACGAGTAAATTTTCCTTCAAAAATACACAAGTAGATTTTCCTTTTTTCAATGAGTTGTTGCTTTAAGTAATTTCTATGCACACTTCCAATATTTGATCAGTCTCTCCATTGTTGTCAGTTGATAACTTTGCTTATAAATTCATCGTTTCTTATGTACAAATGACCAGCAAATCTCGTACAAGAATTTAGGTTGATGGTGGAAAGAGCTAAGAGTTAAGCATAGAGATCTCTTTGGTTAGATAATCACGCAAGGAGAGGTAGACATTCTAAGGGTTCAATCCCTGGCTGGATCATGCCAAAGACTGCCAAATTGTACTTGATGCTAAGCAATTAAGAGAAGGATCAAGGATAAACGAGGCAATCAGGGGATAAAAGTGGTGTTCTTCCCTACATTGGGGTAGATAGTTATCGAAGGAGGAGCCTTCGGGTCAACTCCAACTGCGGTTGCCGACTTACTTAGATAATCACATCAGGAGAGGTTATGCACAATCTATAGCAAGCTGGTGGTTGTCTCAAGTGGGTGCCTCGAAATAAGTACTGACTCGAATGTATCAAGAAAAACTTGGTCTTGGTCTCTATATTCTCCGCCAAGCATCTCTTTCATACGAGACTAAGTTGAACACTTTTTCAAAAGAGTTTGATTTAATGATTTGATGGTTCTATTAGTTTTGAATATCGTGTGTTCGTTCCATGTTCGAATGAAACAATAAGTGTTTTAGCAGTCTGGAGATTGTCAGTAAAGAGAGTAATGTCGCCAGTATTATCTCAATGCACCTTTTCGACCGTAGCCGTCAATTGCCGCGCGAGCATTTTTTTGTCCGCTTTATCCCACTAAAAATAATTTAAAAAAATAATTTCTATAAACAATAGAAATATGTGTCAAAAAAAGATTGGATCGCAAGCTTAGGGGGATAGTTAAATAATTAAGTGGCACACACCACTACACGCGAGTACGGTCGAAAAGGTGTATTAATTCTAAGTTACTGAAAGTGTCTTCTTCTTGCTTCGAACTGATTCTTTTATTACGGTCAAGGAATATCTTATAGTCCAGGCATAATGTAAAAATGGAGAGGTGTCTTGAAGAACAACAGCACTCATAACAAAGGGATGGTTATCAGCGCCATTTTGCGCCATTGTAAAGTTTCGCCAGAGAACACTATATGCTTTAAGAACCATCTTTCCTTTGTGAGCCTTGTCAAACTGAAAGCAGTTCAAAAGTCAACAAATGTAAACATTGCTTCATGGTTTTTCACTGCAACTCCTTCTCAATAACAATTTTATGTTTGTGTGAGATGGTTCGCTTCTGATTTGTCTAGATCCTGATTGACTGAAGACGACGGTGAATCAGCACTTTTACCGTCCTCAATTTTGCAGATCAAAACTGCGGGTTATTCCAAACCTCACTAATGCAAAATTCACTAACAATTTGACCGGCTGTTGATTTTTCTTTTGCGACCTATCATTTTGTAGTTTATCTTCAGTTGTAGTTTATCGATATTTAGCAACATCGTGTTGTATAGTTTAGCATAGGGGTGAGTGTGATCCACCCCTTGATGGAATATCATCGAATATCACAGCAGCTTTTTCTGTTTTAAGATTATTTTGAGCATTGTTCATTTTCGATTATATTTTCAGTGTGTGTCAATGTCTGGTAAGTGTGGTAGTTTCTCTATCCTAGGGTAGGTATCTATCTAGGAATAGGGCCCATTGATTCAGATGATTCAGATGGTTCACTTTCTATGTCTCTTCTCTCTTTCAATGTGTTAATCGTTTATTGTTGGTGCTTTACCGAGAGGACCCCGAAAAAGAAGAATATCACTGGCAATTATTACCTTTGCAAGACTAAAGCAGAATATCTGATCGAGGAGAGATGTTTCTGTCGCTTTGAAAATTCTTTTCACTTTAGGATCGAGTATCACTAATTCAACTTCAGAAAAGAGCAAAACTTCAAACAACGATTACCCATGTCATTAACACAGTACATGCGTGATAGATTGAGATGGTGCGAGAAGGTCAACAAGTGGGTGAAGCTTCAACCAGAGGTGTGCAGATAAGCCAAGTAAGTCAAGACTCTGAAAATGCGTTTTCTTAAATACTTGGGATCTTGGGAAATTTAATCAAGTTTCTAAAATATAAAAAGACAAAGACGGGGAAACCCTCGGACGGGTATATTTCATAGACGAAACGCATTGCTGGGAACGCATAACCTTTATCAAAATATCTCAGAGGGGATGCATGCAGTCTACTTTCACGTGTGAGAGAAGCTTAAAGGCTCTGACCATAGTTCAAAAATTGATTTTGGTGGTATACAAGTTATGTTTCAGGTTACTTGCAATATATCTTAGTATATTGGTACTTCTTTTGACAATGGTTTTAGTCTCTTTTTTTCTGCTACGAAAAAAAAGTTAAAATGGGAAATTTCGAGGGCTACAATTTAAATCCTATTTGTATCTGCAACTGGTGTGAACTATGTTCTTGATTACAGTCGAGACATATTTTAAACGATAAATAAAAGTCGATAAATATTGAATAATAAAAAGTGCATTTCATTTTTAATGAGTGCCACTGAAAAGTCATAACAGGAAGCTCAGTACAATTAAGTGAGCTTGCAAAATTTGTTGATATCTTTAATTGCTGTGAAAATAACTAGCCAACGCGAAATATTTCACATTTCAAGTTAGTGTAGTTTATATTTTGATATTGTATTTTTATGGATATGGTTTTGATTATTGGGTTTGATTTCTTTGCAAGTTGGTGAAAATTCATTTAAGCTCATCTCTTATTCCTTTTGGTCAAATGTGTTTGATTTCCTGTTACCAGGTTGATATCTATGGCAATTTTAAGGTTCTAACCAGAATCGACCTTATTTGATACCTTTTCTTTTGAGGAAATATCGCTCAGTAACGGGCTATGATAAATTTCCCATATAGAAAATGTCCAAGAAGTATGACCCTCATCAGATACATGACATAACAGCCTCATGATTTCTTGCAATAATTTTTGAAATCATGAATCATGAGTAATCAGGACTTCCCGTTACTGAAATGAAAGAGACATAAGGCTTTGATGACCGAAATGCCAAGAACATGTTAAGAACATTTTAAGGCTTCGCGGACTCGCGGATTTTCTTAAGAAAATGGACAAAAATACTCAAAAAATGGCGAGAATAAGAACACATGTTAAGAATATTTATAGGCTTAAAACTCAAAAAGTTAAGAACATCCTTTGGCTTCAAAGATTTTGGATGTTCTTATGAAAAAAAAACGATATGAAAAAACAATCAATCTTGAATACCTACGATTTGCTCGACTATAAAACAGGCAAACAGTTGCAACTATCCTGATTGATTACCCATGATCCATATTCAGATAGCAACTAGAGCAACTGTTAGCCTCAATTTCACATTCGAACGAATCGTTCCGAAACCGATGGTTTTGTAAAATCTGGTTAAACTTTTTAATGCTTTACTGTCATTTCAGTAACAGGATTGATTCCGAGTTTAAAACTTATAGTCGATATTTACGCTTCATAGTCTATTTATCAGTGAATGCCAATAAAGACATCGACCGCCACCAGCTCTGGAAATTCAGTCTTTGATCCGTTTGGATTCTGGAAACTCATTCTTCATGCATGGATAATTTCCAATAAACCTACAAAGTGTCGAATTCCGCTATTTCAGATGTTTCCGTATTACACATACCGTACTTACCAATAATAATTGAAAACTTCCCTCAACAATCAAATCGATCTCTGATTGGTCGAATTTCGAAATTATGATGTACTTGAGCCAAATAAACCAATCAGAGCTCAGAAAAAACGTTTGATTGTTGAGGGAAATTTTGGATTGTTATGGTACGTCCCGGGGGGGGGGGGTACTAGGGTTGGTGAATGAGGGGTATGTGCGGACGGGACCTCCGAAAACCGACCCTTAGAGAGACCAAATCTTAGTGAAAAAGTGACCCTTAGAGAGACTTTTTCGAAAACTTTTCTCTGATTTTCAAAAATTTCCTACCCTTAGTGAGACTTTTTTGTAATTTTTTCTCTCAAAATCAAAATTTTTTTCTAAAAATCGTAATTTTTCCCACCCTTAGAGAGACTACTTTGAAATTTTCTGATTTTTGTAACCCTTAGAGAGACTTTGAAAGGTGAAAAACCCGACCCTTACCGTCCGCACATACCCAGCACCTATTTTTGCCTAAGTACCCCCCCCCCAGGGTGGTACGTACGGTACCTGTTTTTTTATTTTTCTTATGATGTAACTTCCATAACCATGGCCAATGTAGACTCCTCTCATATCCTCAAGTGTATTTATTATAGGCTGGGCTTTCAAAAACTAACATCTAAAAACGTTTATGCACAGTTCATAAGGATTTCTATAGGAATTCTTTTCCTTGTTTAAAAATCGAAACATGTAGAACCATCTATATGCTTATACACTATAAGTTCCTCGTAAAGTTATAGCTCAACCTTTTTATATCAACAAGTTAGCTCTAAAAACAACATTTACGATTAAACACAAATACTATCTCTCCCCATCCTTCTACTGTTCGATGTTTTTTCTAGAGTGTTAAAATTTTCTGAACGTCTTTTTTTATAATGTAAAAGCTTAAAGGTTGACCTATATGTCTGGCTGGCTGGGCTACTGGTGTACTGGCTAATCAAAATTATGGACTTTTATACTCTATGGACATTTTTTTTGTCTCTGGTGTCTTGACTTTTTGGGTACAGAGTCTTCGTTGTTGATTATAGTTATGCTATAGATTTTGAATTTTGAAAAAAAAACCACAAAACTGAGAGAGATGTCAATCAAATTTAGTGCTTTCTTATTATATGGCTATGCAACCAAGAAGTAAATTATGTGGCTTCTTGGAAGTGGATTAAGCTCGGATTAAGCAATTTTAGCTTTCAAATATTTGTTTTTTTTTAGTATTCCACCAAATTCCAATTTCGAAAAATATTTTGAAAAGTGACTGGTTTGAGTAAAAACTGTGATATAATGAGTCTGTTGCGAAAAAAAATAGCTATTGCATTATGGGTAATTAGCCCTACTGCCATAGAACGTTGTTTCCACGTTGGATGAATTATGAAGCAGCGTTATATCAATTGTTGCATGCTAGTTGATAATTGTGCCCGGGGGTAGTACTGGGTACTGGGTATGTGTGGATGATAAGGGTGGGTTTTTTCACCTTCCAAAGTCTCTCTAAGGGCTGCAAAAACCAGAAAAATTTAAATCAGTCTCTCTAGGGATCGGAAATTGTGAAAATTTTCCCTATGGGTAGGACTTTTTCACTAATATTTGGTCTCTCTAAGGGTCGGTTATCGGAGGACCTGTCCGTACATACCCAATACTCTCCAACCCTAGTTCCATCCTGGGGAATTGTGTTATGGATATTTTGCTTGTTGAATCGATTTACAGTATAGTGCAGTTTCTGATTTATTGTGAATTGAGATGTCACCTTATTGTTTTCGTCAAATTTATTGGTAAAGATTACAAAATAGCTGCAAAGGAAATACTAAATGGATAGTGATCTATTTCGAATAATAAGATTGAGGAGTTATTTTAAACATTGGATTTTAGCTAAAAAGGCCTAAGAAACACCTTTCCCTTAGTAGATGGTTGAGATCAAAATATTGCTGGTCATATGGTAGAAAGAGGTTGTAACCCTATCGAAGAAAGTGCTATCAGTCTTGTCACTTTGTCAATTGTCAGTATGTAAAAATAATCTATTATTTAAGTCTGTTGACAAACAAGTATATATTGACATTTCATTGCAAACAAAAAGGTGTATAACTTACAACCATGATGGTAAAGGTCCAATTTCGGTCCTTCTTTTGATTGAGTGCTGATATTTCCTTACGTAACGTCATGATTCGGTCAAATATTTGATAGCCAAAGTTGTTGGTCAATCCTGAATATTTATGAAACTAAAAATAATCCTGATAAATGATTTTTTGAGAACTGGCATGAGGAGGGCAAAATGCATATGTTTCAGCATCCCAAAAAGAATATTTTTCCTATTCAGAGATTTCTTAAAATTACTTAAGATCACATTTTGGCGAGGCAGCAACTTTTTTAATTTTGGCGAGAACCAATTTTGACAGGGTAAATTGGCTTTTTCTAGCCTAAAAATGAGTGTTATAAACAAAAAACTCAATTTTGGCAAAAACCTTATTTTAGTGAGACAGCAATTTATTTGAATTTGGTGAATATTTTCGGCATATTTCGGGCTAAGAAATGACTTTCATTAGACACAAAAATGGGACCATTTGTCACTCGCTGTGTTAAGCTACCATAAACATATCCTTCTCGAGACTTGTTAATTCATTCGACGGATAATTTTTTTGTAAGAAACCTTGTAGAAAAATATATTGTTCCTATTTTTGATGTGAGATCAGTTTTGTAATAACGAAAGTTCGTATAGTTCGTTTTGTGTTCGTTCACTTTACTTGTTCGTTCTTTTTTTTTCGCTCGTTTCTTCCTTTGGTTTTTTCTAATACATTCTTAGATCCACGAAGGCGAAAACAACTACTTTTCAACCTCATCTTTACCTGTATGCTTGCGACCCGGGAAACCCGAAAAATTAGGATTTCGATAGAAATAATTATCCCTACTGTGGGAAAAAGTTCCACTGGGGCTTATTATATCGTTAAGAGCTGAATGACATGGGTCAAGTTTTTCTTAACATTTAATGAATGTTGGATAAAGAAAATTTTCTACAGTTATTATCAGAGGAAAGTCGAAGAAAACAAATCATTTCTCAAACAGTCTCGGGGCATATTTGATATCCAAACTCACTTTACAGATTTGTCATCAAATTAAAAACATAATATTCTATTCTCTGTCGATAATATGTTTATTCTTGAGGTCCAAATGTCATCTTGAAAAGTTGTTCAATCAAATAAAAAACCAATTTTAAAATATTAGATTCGTTTAAAAATGTTTTCAAGGTCAAATTTCCATGCTGGAACATACTATTTTAGGTGCGGGGCTCCCAAATATAAATCCTCTTTGCTATTACGATTTTGCAATAAAACTCTGAAGCAATCCTAGTACCAGTGGTGTACCAATATTCTATAAGAATCAAGGGGATGTATTCTTATAGTCCCTTGAAGTAAAAAATAAAAATTCTTAATTTTTTAAGCCAAAAATACAGGGAAAGATTTTAACAATTTTTTAGGAAAATACAGTCTTTTTTATAAGAACCAGTAAAAATATTGATTAAACTCGTGTATCCATTTCTTAAAAAAGAGTATACGAGTATACCCATCTGTCTATGTTGTTTTTTGTTTGTTCGGCTAGAACTTTCGACTTCGGGTAGTCTAATGATATAAAAAAGTTAGATTTTTTATCAATTCTTTTTGGGGTATGACTCTTCGCTATTGCTACAATTGCAGTTTAGAATAGCTAAAAAAATACTAAATTACGCACTCGTTACGACCCCCCTCCCTTCACGGAATCACGCAGACTTCTGGAGACCTCCATTAGGTTTCGCTCTTTTGGCTACATTTGGATAGTAGTAAAAACTTTGAAAAATGAAAAGCAAAATCTTCAATCTCGTGTCTTTCATCAATATTAAACTACTAGGGGCCTAAAGTCAAACTGTTCATTCTTCAAATGAAAATTATTTTGATCAACTGACTGTTCATGCTGTGTATATGTCGAAAATTATGATGAAAATGTTAGCTTCCTAGCTTTAAAAACATTATCAAAGGAGTTGGTGTTAGCCGGATTTGAATGGAACATTATTTTTGTCTTAAAGATATACACCTTTTCAGCCAGTAATACCTAGTTAAAAACTCAGACAGCACTATTTTTAGATGACAAAGTTTATCCTTCACCCAATAACATCCACTTGTACTTTTACGGACTTTTACAATTATCCAGGGGGATAAAATGAAAAAATTCGGGAGACATTGAAATAACATTGTTAGGGAGCTGCTGGAGATTGATAAAATTTAATTCATTATATGATTTACTGTAATAGCGAAAAAGTTAATGAAGATTTTCTCGAAAATTAGATCTCTCCTTTAACAACTGTGTTCCATTTTATTGTGTGTTTCTCACGTTTTTATTCCGAGGTTTTCATGAAAAAAATTTCATTCTGATAAGGGTGTGGTCGCACAATCCTTTTTTCGGCAACTTAGATGGATCTTGTATTTGTTGAATAAAAGTTTTTCATTTTCAAAATTTCACTCATCGACTTTAGATTTGACAGTTTCATCTTTTTATGGTTTCTGTGTGTAAAGGTTGCTTTTATTTGGTAATTTTCTTTTTTTTTGGACTGTGCTTGCAAGACGAATACATTAGGGTATGTTCTAACTTTTACTTTTACTTAAATTATTAGGCCTCTTCATCCTCTAGCGTAAAAAGTTTCTTATAGAGAGTATACCTATAGAGGTTTGCGATCGAAAATGAATGTGCTGTTGAGGTTGAGGACGTTACTCTTATTTTAGAGAGTCTTTGTCCAAAGAGGTCTGCGATTCAGACTATTAAATCATGTACTTTTATCACATTGCAATCCGACGTATGTGGACAAAAGAGATTCTTGTAATTTGATACAGATACAGAATTTTCGACCATAGCTGCTGTCCAATTCAAGACCATATGCATCACGGGGCATCAGTGCAATGTCTGTCAATGTCGAGAAATGATCTTTATTGACTAATTCCTGTTTTGAAGGTATAAAAATGTTTAGTAAACAAAAAATGTGATTGCATCTTAACACATGGATAATAATTACTTGACAAAAACAACACCTCTCAACTGTAGACCAAATCACCAAGTTTGTTTGATTCTTAGTCAAAGTACCATCCATTAGGCTCCTTTAGAACATCTTACAAGAATGAAGTTCAGAACTGACATTAATAGGCCCTGAAAGTAAATTACGCCAATAATTTAAGCGATTGAGTTCAACCCCATGTGAGGTCCTCAGAAAAAATAATTTAGACAAATTAAGGCTAACTGAAAAGAGGGTTGGAGCTGAGATCATGCTCATAGTTCCTCTATTGGAGATTCTTATATAAAAATGGCACTCGATGAGCATATATCATAATTTATTAGTGCAATCTATCTCGAAAGTCCATCATCAAGTCTATCGATCCTACTGAATTTGTTTAACCTTTGGCTTAAAGATACATTTTCTTTTCTCAAACTTGTGAAAAAGTTCACACAATGGAATGAAATTAGAGACAAATAATTGTATGACTCTAGAAGCTTTGATTTTCATCAGTAATGGATCGATGACCAGGCTCAAGATTGCAATAGAGAGCACCAACTTCCATATAAGGGGAATGGATCAAAGGATATATTTGTGACCATCGTTGTAGCCAACTTTAAAAGACTATAAGATTTGATTTTCATTAGATTGCTTGACTAGAGTCTGATCCTACATTGAGAAAGTGCAAATGATTCTTTTTAAAAGACGGTGCGATTTTTTTATGAATGCCATGATTGTGGAACAAAACAACAAGGGATGTGGTAAAGAGTTTACACTAGTTTCAAATTAACAAGATATTCATACTAAACTGAAGCAAAGGGTGACTTGGCAACAACAAAGTATTATTTAGAGGTGACTTGTGAACTGATATCAATATCACCAATATCCATTTATTGTGAATTCGTACGAATTTCTCGCTAAAAGGTTAGTTTTTTATCATCAGATTTTTATTTCATTATTATATACCTTGTTCTCTATGTCGTAATAATTTTGTACATTGATAAATTTTCTCATCGTCGCTGTCAGGTCTTTGATTTGATTTGTTGGATTGTATTCATTGGCAGTGTAAGGCTACCGATAATCTTATCGGTGACAATATGATCGTGTGGAGAATCTGTTAAGATCGGTTTAAAGTAGGATATTGGTCGCCATTGAGCTCCTTTGAAGGAGCCGAGTAAAAGTGTTAAGATGATGCAATTTTAGATCTGCTTGGGGCCCTTAAATGCATTTTGCAGTTGGCTCTCTCTAATTCGATCTTCAAGGGAAATTGGACTTTCATCGAATAAGGGAGTGGTTGATAGATTTTCTTATTGACGATGACTTTCAATATTATTGAATAATGGAGTGTATCGAATAATGGAACGTCGAATTAGAGAACGTCAACTGTACTTTCAACCACGTATATTATATGTTCAAAACACGAAGAGGAAATTACAATTCTTTGGTTTTTTACCATAAATCTTTCCATATACCATGAAAGATTAGCAAAGTCTTTGTTTCAGTTTGAATGAATTGAGAAGAGCGTTGGCTTTTGATGCTCAATACTTTACCGCAAGGTTGCACCGCAATTAAACTAAAGTGTGAGAGCTTCGAATGCGCTTTTTCCGTGGTGAATCGATCATTTCCTTAGCAATTTGCGTTACGAAATAAGGATGAAAGCATTCCGGACCGAATTATATCACAGTGTTCAAAAGAACCAGTATCTTATCAAAATATTTCTCAAAAAGTAAAAAGAATGAAATTATCTGAGGTCGCAAATTTATGAAATTTTTGCGGTTTTGGTTTTTAAACTTTCTGATTTATTTGCTCTATTTTGTTCTGAATTCTATGGGTTTTTTGAAAATATAGAGATATAAATCGTGTGTGTGACATAGTTATTATGTATATTGATGACTTGCTGAAATTTTATGTAGAGATTTTAAAAAGGAAAGAAATTTGTAGATACTTTATGTCACGAAATATAATTTTACGTGGATTCGATTTTATTGAGAACGATGGAAGGTGGAAAATTAGATATCTCGCAAGCCAAAGCAATCTTGAGTCGAATATTGGACACGAAACGTGAAAATGGTAGGTATCTTTTTATTTAGTATACTCCATACAGTATCCAAAGTTTTCGAGAAGAAGTAATTCTAAAAACTGTGCTTCTCTAATGACGGCAACCCTTAGCCAAAACGGAGTTAAGGTAGTACAGTAAAAATGAGAAGAGCCCTATCAAAAACCCGTTTTGATCCTCTTTTATTAGCAACATTTTTACAGGCTAACTCAAAGAACTTACTTCAGCTTGACTTTTTGTTCTGAATGCAAAGCGGATGTAATACGGAGGATAATTCTACATTGCTTTCTGCTTAGAATGTAGAAAACAACAAAGGTCCAAAGAGGCTGGAGGAAATCCGTCGGTCGTTGTGAAATCTACCAATACTTAACTTGGCTATCAACTCGACCTGGAGAGGTTTTGGTTCTACTACAGCGGTCAAAATTATTTCCTTTTCATCTTTTAAGTTCTCACTAGCCTAGATATTCAGACCACAAATAATTGCACAGTCTAGTTTTTTACACTGAACAAGGTTTCACCCACAGACAGTATCAAACAAACTATTGAGAGGGACTCGATCACTTCAGTCAGCTCACCGTCCTCAAAGTGCAGTTATATAAACTCGCTATCAGAGCAGACATCTGCTGAGTGAACTTTAGCATAAGTTGATTAATTACGTGAAGATTATAAGATTCTTTCAAACCTTTACTTGTTGCGCGGGAAACCACATCATAGAATTTTGATTCGTTAGAATAACATGCAAATTTTCCCGCGAAATCTGACAGTTTTATCTTCACACGAGTGAAGGTATGACTTTTTCATAGCTCTAACGTCTTTTTTCTAAAAGATTTTGGGACAATATGTCTTCACGATGTTTATTCTCTATTCAACCGTTTACCACATTTTTGGTAAATCGGAAAATCAATTGAAAAGATCAAAGATAGATTCCCTGGGAACGAGATCAATAGCGAGTTTGTGTATTTTTCACTTTCTGTGGACGGTGGAGTAACTGAAGTGATGCACTGAAGTGATTTGGAATCACCCGCAGCTTTGGCCCGAAAGATTGAAGACAGAAAAGTGCTCGTCGTCCTCAGTTGATCAGGAAAATCACAAATTATTCGTCTCTGTCACAGAAATAAGTAAGTAAGTTTACGACCGCAGTCGAGGGCGACCCGAAGGCTCCCTTTTCGCATAGCTGTCTACCCGAAGGTAGAGGAGGGCGCCACTCCTTTCCCTGGATTTCTCCACTTACCCTTGATCCGTCTCTTTAGTTGCTGAGCATCAAGCAGAGAGGCATCAAGTACCATTTTGGGAATCTTTGTTATGACCCGGCTGGGGATCGAACCAACAACCTTGCGCACCGTAGCTGGTTATCTGATATTCCGATGGTGGATTGGCGGCCGCCCACGCTAAAGCTCTAAAGGGAGCGGGCCAATTTCCCATCGGGGAGGAATGGTAGTCGGCCTATGATGCGCCGCATGCCGCATCCTCAGTCGGGTTCAACAGCTCTTGCCCGTAAACCTAGAAATATTTTGGTTGGACCCGCCAATCCCCGAAACGAGGCTGGGTTACCAGACCTCCTGCTGCAAAATTGTTGACGCAGTCTCGCAAAATTCCGTAATGTAAACCTTCCAGATGTTAAAAACTTTCCCAACCTTCAGAGCTTTAGCGTGTCGGAAGAAAATTTCACCCTCTGTGTGCCAGATAACGTAGCTGGATGCTCTACCTTCATGCTACGGTCGGTAGCGAGAAATAGCGAGATTATGTAAATGGAATTCTCTACGGCTACGGTTAAAGCAGCGAGGGAAATGGCGAGTAAGGCAAGTAATGGCGGGTGGAAGCAAGTTTGATATTTGGCGTACGGCATTATGTCGAATTTGCTTATACGGTGTTTTGGTATTTTTCCCGTACAGAGCAAAGTAGACAACGACATGTTGCCTTTGGTGACGACCCGTGTTGGCAGCCCCACAACCATAGCCGTAGAATATCTCCGATACATAATCTCTCTAATAAACACATAACTCAATAAACACACATATATGAACTCACTAATGCTTTTTAAACTGCCGGAGGCATGATTGGTGGAATCTTTCGTTATTCACGTACAAAACGATGCTTTTTAATCCAATGGGATTTATTGACTCGTGTCTTTGCGCATTCGTATTTGATTACAATGTATATAAAGATTAGTATAAAATCTTTGGTGCCCCGAATAAGCTAGATCAGAAACTCTAGGATGGAAAGTTAAGCTACTTATTTCCCATTCTGAACACGTGACTCATGTCGTGTTTTTCAAACAAGAACTCGAAATCTGGGGCTGGGACTTGAAGCACTTTCTCTTGCTTGAGAAAGGTTGAAGATTCCTCTCTAGTCCCTTCGGGGCTTCAAAATCGATTGATAATACCCCTATGTCTGCCATCCAGGGCGTATTTACCGTCGTCCCGTTGTCAGTTTTACACAAATAGGAAAGTAACCATTTCTGTCGAAGAAAACACAGGAACATTATATCTCCAATATCTCCCAGACTGAGACGACTTTCATTAATATTGATATTTGAGTGTTTGGCAAAAACTATAGATTCAGTACTGTCTTATTTTTTAACTTGGTGGTAGACCTTGACTAAAATATTTCAAGAATTTTTGCAGGAAAATAAAAATGTTTTGCTTCCAAAATTGTGCAAGCGCCATGGAAATTATATTTTCTTTTTTTTATTGACATTTTGGCAGTCAAAATAAATCAGTATTTCATTATTAAAAAGTATTGATCTGACAAATGTCATGACCCCCTTGCTATAATCCAAATATTATCTACATATCAAACAAACAAGGGGGTAATAGTATAGTTTAATAGCTTGTAAATTGATCGCAGGTCCAAAGTGAATGAACCCCCTGGGAAATATCTCATTTGCTAAGAATTGGTTGTTGATGTATTGAGTTTTCAGGGGGTAAAAAGTTGAGACCTCATCAATAGAGAACAGACAAAAGTGTGAGGAGTATTTTTGTCATAGATATACATATAATCAACTTAACTTTTAATCAAAGTAGACAAATTTTCTCAAAATCCAAACAAAACAATTCGAGCCCCTCTTATACCTTGGCCATATCAAAAATCAATTTGTAAGTAGATTTAAAATATATTACAGAAAAATGACAAGTCAAAAGGGTACAGAAGCTTTTTGAGCTGATATTTTACAGAGTTGGACCAGCAGGTTTTTGACAACGTAAGTTTTTTCAATGGTTTTGTGGATGTTGGCTCTAAGATTAGATTTGTTGCAGTTGCAAAATGTAAAGCTCAAAGCTTCTAAAAAACAACTGCAACAAACATCAGTCGAATCTTCAGTCAAAAGTCCAGGAAAGTACATCTGTGGACATACTTTTCAAAGAAAATATGCAAGAAATTTGAAAAGCCTCCCGTTAACTCTTAAACTGACTTAAACAATGCTACCTCCCAAAAAAGACGCTTTCATTTTACCCTCTTTTCCCTTTTTCCTATCTGGTACCAGATGTGGAAATTCAATACGACACGCTTTGCTCTGGAGGTCGGGCAAATTTTGATATTGAATATATCGGCCCGCTCCTTTAAAAGCTTTAGCGTGGGCGGCGGCCAATACGCCATCGGAATATCAGATAGCCCTTTTTAATGTTTTTCATGAGAGAAAGCGTAAATAAAATATTAATTCACTTACGTCCTTGTGACGTTTCAAGGGGTAGGTAGGGTGAGAAATTTGTGAGAGGAAATCATTTTGAGAGGGAACTCCTCAAAAATATTCTTGGTTTTATGAACCACAATGACACTTGCAAATCTAAATATACTAGCACTTGAACTTTTGTGACGTTTTATCTCTGTAATTTTGACTTTTATGATGATGTTGTGTATATGTATTTTTATCTTCATGCTTCTTTGCGTAAAAATTCTTTGGGATGGATGAAGAGTTGCTCCAGTTATAATGCGTCTCCAGAGGTAGCTAGGGTCGCCACAGCTTTCATACCTCGTTGTTCCTTACTGGGAGACCCCGGGGAAACAAAACTTTACCTGAAACAACAATAAAAGTGGGGAGGCTAAAAATGAGATAGAATTCGCCAGGAATTTGAGAAAAAAATCTCATACGCTCAAAAGTGGGGAGGCTGAAGACTCCCCAGTTTCCCTGCTTCCGCCGGGCATGAAACTAATGCTAAGTAAAACTCTAAATTTTCTTACAATTTGAAATACATTTGGACCAACACGTACACAAATCAATAATTAAACATTTATTTTCCTTATTTGTGCATTGTTGTACCCCAATTTAAAAACCCTTGTAATGTAATTAAGATATCGATTACATCAATAGAACGAAATATCATCCGTTGATGAGGTATTTTTATTGCATAATGACCCTCTGATGTCAATTCGATCCAAATCGGTCACGTTACAGATGATGGCTTCTCTTGATAAGGAAATTCATATTCAGGCACTTTCATAGTCACATAACCTCAATTTTCGACGTTTCGACCATGGAGACTGTTCGTAAAGGAATCCTAGGGGAAGCTATTGGTGGCGGCATGACCTATGGTGAACAAATCTGTCACGTCAAGGATGACGGGTTCATAGTAAGGCGTTCTCCATCGCCTCATACAGTTCAGCCATGGACTTTGTCAAAGAATCCTCAGGAAAAGTAGTTGCTGGCAGCCATAGCAATGCCCTGATCTAAAGTGATAGCACATCAAATGAGAAGATGGGCCGAAAATCCCTGATGTATGATTGGCTTACCATGATAAAGTGGATTTCCCAATGGAGCTCTTATACCTATTGTTTAAAATCCTCTTGAAGTTTTGAGACAGGGGTGTTGAATACTTGTCGAGGTTTGAGACTGGGGATTCAATGCTTATCTAGGCTCTGAGAGGCTTTGGTTTTTGAATACTTGTCGAGGTTTTGAAACAGGGGTGTTGAATGTTTATCGAGATGCAGATGAAAATTTTCGATACTTACTGAGACGGGAGAATCGGAGAATAAATAAAACCAGTACTGAGGAAGAAAGAAGAAAGAACACGCTAGCACAATGATAGTAGGAGAGACAGGCATTCAAACATTGGTCACATAAATTGAGTAATCAGACCATACAAAGTTTAGTAAGGTGATGTTAATGGAGTTATCATTTGCAGTCACTTCCGTACTATACTTAGATTAGAATCGAAATCTACTTAAGACAGATTCATTATACATTTACTTCGTCCTTGCATTTCTGAAGTCAAAAATTGTACAAGGATTGCTATTTATACTATATCTTCCTAAAATCGAGTATAAGGTTTATAGAGGCAGCAATGAGGAATGATTCTAACAAATTGCGTGATAAGTATTTCACTACATACCCTCTATACCATTCTCTATGTTATGCACTTCTAAATGATCTGTGAACTTATGATACGTTGGAAAGATTATTCTGTATGGGTCATTTTAATAACACTCGGACAGGTTTTGGTTGAAAATTTTCGCTAATATCGAAAAAAAATGTACCCTGAATGGAAGAAAATTTCAAAATTTCTTTTTTCGAATCCCTAAATTTTCCAAAACAGACATCACGAGGGACTTATATTTACGTGTTCATGTTTTTTCTACTCTACCTAGATCTCGCGAAGTGAAAA
This sequence comes from Clytia hemisphaerica, assembly GCF_902728285.1. Classification (NCBI taxonomy): domain Eukaryota; kingdom Metazoa; phylum Cnidaria; class Hydrozoa; order Leptothecata; family Clytiidae; genus Clytia; species Clytia hemisphaerica. Next base: position 972,602 of record NW_027103734.1, on the reverse strand, counting down.
ATCCTGTCCAGCGGCACAATTTCGTGTTCCTTTTTTGGTTAAGTAGGGCCTAAGTACCCACCCAACAAAACAACCGTTAAACCATCTGCATTATTGCTATGAGATTCAAAAGTAAAAGAAGCTAAAAATTGAAGTTAATAAAAAGTGGAAAGCTCTATAATTGATGAGATCTAAATACGTGCAAGTAGGATAAAGTTGATATCAAATTGGCTTAAAATGGCATCACTTTGCTGGTATTTTTTTCGGTATTTTTCTGAAAAACGATTAAAACGTCATAATTGTGAATTGAATTAGCCGCAAATCTATTTTTTTCAGATCTTTTATACAGTGGGAGAGTTTCTTCGTTGTTGTTGTCAGCCATGAGCTCGTGCCCAAACCTCTTATGGAATTTAATGTTTGATGATTTGTTGATTTTAACAATTCCTCAAATTTGGATTAATGAGGGATTACCAAAATTGTTTGTTTGTGAATTGAAATCCAATTAGAGCTCTAATAACATATATTACATGGTCTTAACAAGTAAAGAGAACAGTAGATATAGTAGGTATCTTGAGTTGGCCAGAGGTACAGGTTATGCAACAGGTTTTTACTTGATATGAATTGATTCTGTTGATTAGTTTTGTTATTGCCAAGTGAAGAAGAAGACTTTGGTACCTTGGATTTATTCAGTAGCCTTTGTGTTTGTTTGTTAAGAGAAGGGAAGAATGCAATTGAAGAATTATTTCATCGGTAAGACTGTGTCACGTGGGGGGCGTACGGTTTTTCGGCATTGCGGAAATCGACCCTTTTTTCTTCGGAAATTCGGAAATCAGTCAAAATTCCTTCGGTATTTCGGAATTCTGAAATTGTTTCGGTATCGGAAATCCATGAATTTTAGCTTCGAAATTTCGGTATTGTAAAGTTTTTATCCCTATTTTTCGGAATTTTGGGAAATTTGATGAAAAATTAGTCAAAACGAGGAAAAATACCCAAAAAATTGGTATCGGAATTGCAAGTATTTTTTTACGGAATTTCGGAAATGTTGGCAAAATTATTCGGTATTTCGGAAATCGCGAACCCCGTACGCCCCCCCCCCCTGTCACAAACTCTTGGGACCATCGCCCCACTAGAAAATCTAGTCTTTTCCCCAGTAGGAAAAATACCCTTCAATTTCAGCATCACTGGAAAATTGATTCTCTTTGTTATTGCCTCTTTATATCTATTCGTGTTTCTTTGGACGTGAAAAAACGCAGAGTCGAGGAGATTTTTAGTCGAAACTCCGGGAGACAAAAAATAAGTTCCTGTTTAATCAGAGTTTAAAGAAGGAAAAATAATTTTGAAATAAGTTTTTCTGGTTTCTCAGATACTTTCCAAGAAAAACATTGTATAATTTAATAGAAGGCTGTGGTTTTGTCATCATCTGATGACGTGGTGATATGAAAAATTGGTGGGGACGTTCTTGAGAGTATCATTTTTGTCTTTAGAAATCTTGTCTGCGTTGTTTCTACGTCTCACGCAGACTTTTTGGATGCGAAAGTTGACGTTTTTGCATTATTTCGTGAGAATTGGCCCAACATTGGTCTTGCGTTTTTATGGTACTAAGTTAAGACTTTCAGATTTCCCTTCTCCCCTCTTAAGCAAGTAAAAACTTTTAGCCAATAATGATAAAATGAAGGATGACGACGAGGGGGCTGGGGTGGTAAAAATCTTGATGGCTTGGGATCTTAATTTTATTACTTATAACTCAAAAATACCAGTAGGAATGAGATTTCCGTGCACTATTCCAGTGAAGTTGGATAGATATTTTCTATATTCTATTTTGTTTTGGAGGACTACATTTTTTTAAATCTAGCGATATATTTTAGTTTCAGTTCGGCATTTGTGTAAAAACTACGCGCGGGCAAATAAGTGGTCTCATTTTCCATCCAGGAGTCTCATCTCTAGCCCTTCGGGCTTAAAACTCAATCGTTCAAACCATCAGAGTATCTTAATGTTGGAAAAAAGCCATAAGTCAAAAGCCAAGAGGTTGGCTCTTCCAACAAAAACGTCCTAAAACTGTCTGACGGACAAGTGACGTCACTTTGTTGTCAAACAAAAACAAAGAATCCTATTGGTTCTCGATTGCGTAACCTTTTTTAATAACCTCACTGTAGACCACAAAATCATGTAATTCGTGAAATTGATACTTACTTGACGAGAGAGCTATTAAAAGGCTGTAAAAGAAAAAAAGATCGATGAATAGAAGTTGATGAGTTATTTAACGAGTATCTCAGGATTTGGAATAAAAATCATTTATTAATGCAGCTTGATTGAGAAAGGACATGAAAACAAAAGTGTAGTTTTTTTTTGAATAGTAGTTATTCATATTTGAGGGATTAGGGATTCAATTGATAACAGTCGCAGTTGCGAAGGTAATGTTTGTTCTATGAAACAACAGGTTAAAATTGAATATTTCCTTGGGTTATTTTTGAAATCCCCCTTTGGGGTAAATGAAGACTAGCTGCTGAGTTCTTCCAGAAATTTGGTGAAAAATTTACTTTTCTTCAAATCTTTGAAGATTATCTTTTCACTTGAACTCTTTTTATACATTTTCTATTGAATTTTCTTCATTCTATACCTTTTTAATAATGGCAGACCTTGTAAGCCTTTATTGCCGAGTGCAAGGTAAGTAAGAATGTAAAAGTTGTTCACTCGAACCTCAAGTGGACCTCGCAGATATGGGAGTGCTTTATCAGCCAGGATGTTGTAATTTTATATTGCATAGATTGTCAAAGGCTTTATTTATCAATTAAATAAAACGGCAGATGACTCGGATGTGAAAAAGTTAAAGATTCTTTTGCTGTTTGACAAATGGCCTTAATTTCAACCTTGGTGACGGCTATGTAAATTTGCACTAAATTAAACACAACTATCGACACGACTCGTTTTCGTTTCAAAGGAAGTTTTCCGATCAAATCAGGTGCCAAAAGAGGTGATTGGTATTTTAAAAGAGCCTGGAATATTTCAACTTTTATTACAAATTCTTTTCTTTCAGATCCACCAGCGGTGCGAATCAAGAAATCTCGATCATTCGAACTCGATAGAAAAGCGGAAGTCATGATCAACAAGGATCAAACCTTCGAATCCAAATATGAACTCCTGGAGGAGCTTGGAAAGTAAGCAGCCTTGCTATTTTTATTTTTCCGCTTTCAATTTCCTATCTAGCAAAAGAGTAGTTTTAGCTTGCTTTTTTGCTTTTTTGCTTCTATTTTCAAACTCAAGCAACAAAAGCAATAAACTGCCTGTTTGAGATGTTTCTTTTTAAGACATTTGATGGATATTAGGGATTTATCATAGCAGCAATGATACTTTCACACGTGTTCGGTAATCCAAAGGGATCCGTTTCAGACCAGTTAGAGCTTACAAAGGATCGATATTTCGGGAATATTTCGCTTGACGAAAGTATCCTACTTTTAGTGGTTTGTTTACTTTTTTAGGGTTTTAATCTTTCGGCTTATGGATCGGTTTTCTCTACAGAAAGATTGACGTGACTGTGTTATTAAGTAGAGGGTATCTTAATACCAAAAAGTCACTATTTTCCAAGTTTGGATTCCTATGTCGGCCTTCATTTCAATAGATTAAGATAATCGGATGATCTGAAGTAAACATGAAGCCCAAAAGTTCACAGAGAACCAAATTTTAAACAAAATGGTGTCAAATCCGACAAAAGGCTGGCTACAATTTTTTTTCAGATAATCTTTCCCGTGTCATTTCTGTTATTTTTGTGTGTCCTGTTATTAATGGCAACAAAATCCTTAACTGTAATTATGATTAGCTGTCGTTGGAAATCAAACTTAAAATAAAATTCTGGAACGAGAAGGAAAATTTGAAAAAATACTGAAATGTCTATTCTAAATAAGGATTTGCTTTTCCGGGAGACGTCATTTGGTCTATCATCGCAGTTATTTTTTTCAAATTCATTAAATTTCTGATGATGTTGGTGTTTGTTTTGATTACTGGTAGTAACAATAAATGGATAGTAACAGTTAATAAAAACAAATTAGCGTTTTTCCCTTTCTCAAAATTGAACGTCATTTGCGATTTAAAGTGCTCTTCCTTATGCCTGAATCAAATGACCTCGGACTTAAGAGGACCTCCTGGACGTTATATTTCGGCTTTTCGGCTTGGGATCCCTTAAATATAACCTCAACGAAAAAAAACCTCTTATCAACCCAGATGTTTTTTTGGCAATGACTATGATATAATCATTGTGAACAGCTTTTTGTGGGATGAGACACTTCACCTAAAAAGCGCGTTGTGGTGTGTTTCCTGTCAGTTAAACATCATTTGCAATAATTTGCACAATTTAATTAACTTGAAACATTATTAGCAGAATCATTAGTATAATTATTCAAAAGTCGTAAAAAATTTATTGGATGTTATACAATATAGTTGATCACTTTTCTTCCACGGCAAAGAAAAAGAGGCCCATCTCACCCTCCTCCATCCTCTCCCCATTTTTCCCCCTGGAAAATTCACAGGACAAAGTGAACCACCTAAAAAGAATGACAATTTCGAAAGAAATTTTTGTGATTTTGATTCTAAGAATGTTTATCCTAGATTTATTCGCCTGGCATCGGGCCTTTTATTAGCATATTGCTGTTCGTGGTGCTCTGTGTGTCCATTTTTGAGAAATCAGCGCTTTGTCAATTTCAAGTTAATTTTTAAAGAACAGCGCCTTGTAACTACAACGTCTACGCAAACATTCGACTATTGCTATGTCGCTTGGCCTTAATGCCGCTTTGTTGTATTTTATCAAAATAAAGAAAAAGTGAGAGTACCAAATACATGAAAATAATGAAAAAGTTCCAATCGCAAGAATCTTTTAAGGTTTTATTACACTATTTTATTTCTACGTTTGTATCAGGGGTATGTTCGGCACCGTCAAAAAATGTCAGTGTACAGACACCGGCGTCGAATATGCGGCCAAAGTGGTCAGAAAGACAACAAAAAACAAAGAAGAAGTTGTACGTGAAGTATCCACTATGAACCTATTACAACATAAATCCATTGCTCAAATCCACGATGCGTTCGAAAGCAAAAGACAGATGGTTATTGTCATGGAATTGATTCGCGGAAAAGAATTATTCGAGAAAGTTTGTCAGGAGGATACTTTACTGACTGAGAAACAATGTGTTTATTATTTACGACAAATTTTATCGGGTGTGGAATACATGCATAAAAAGAAGATTGTACATCTAGATCTGAAGGTGAGTAGCTTCATTTTGGTAAACTTAGCCTTAGGGGGCATGGTCCTTTGCCGAAATGATGCCAGAAAATGAACACATTAACCTCGAACAAGATTTAAGTTCTATCTCAGTCTTACAAGGATGACTAGCTATTTTTTATTTTCAGATATTTTCAGACTGCCTAGCTTTGAGAAGTCAATCCAAAATAGCAGTAGTTATACATGAAACGAGATGAAATCACTTATATTTACACTGAAAAATAGCTGATTATCTCTCTACTAAAAACACACTCTATAGAAACCATTTCATTTCAATATCTTTTCCTCGTTTTCAGCCGGAGAACATTCTGTGCATCGATTCACCACAAGGTTATGATGAAATCAAACTGATCGATTTCGGTTTAGCGAGAGATTTGTCATCCACCAAACAGTTATCCTGTATTTGCGGGACTCCTGAATTCGTTGGTAAGTCTATGTAGTTGCTTTAGTCCTGCAGATAAGGATTTAAATAGACCTTTTCATAAACTACGTTACGAACATCACTTGCCTCGTTTTGAAATTATTGCCATGGTGATCAACTCCCAGCGGATTTTATTAAAACTACTTCCTATTCATAAAATAATTTATTAACACCATGGTAATTGTTTGAATACGAGGCAAGTGATGTTCGTGACGTAATTTATGAAAAGGTCTATCAATATAGCCTTAACTGATGCTTTGACGTTGTTTTGATTTTTTAAGCAAGCCGGGTGGGTCACCTTCCAAAACGGATTTTGAATGTATAAAACCAGGACCAGCAAATTTAGAATTTCTACCGTCGTTCTGGTTAAGATAACATTTTCCGTATTGAGATAACTATGGATATTTCTGATGCTTTTATTTCACGGGTTAACCGGATGCAAAAGTTCCTCTTCAGGGGTTTTAAGATATCTTTTGTCCAACCGATATAATGAATAACTTTCTGGGGCTTATTCTCGAATTAGCCAATACCCTGGTCTTTTTCCGATGAAGAGTGGTCATTGACGTCTTGTCAGAATGTAGTGGCATCCTTTCAGAAGAAAAGTATTTCACACTCATAAATCAACACTTTTCTCTTTCCAGCTCCCGAAGTCATCAATTTCGATCCAATCAGCGTCCAATCAGACATGTGGTCATTAGGAGTCATAACGTACGTCTTATTAAGTGGGATCTCTCCTTTCCTTGGTGATGATGATGGTGAAACATTGCAGAATGTCACTTTCGGTGAATTCGACTTTGAGGATGAAGATGGTGCTTTTGAACACGTTTCTGAAATAGCTAAAGAATTCATTTCAGATCTACTCTGTCTGAATCCAAGGTATGTACATTCCCTGCTGACATACAACGTTGTTTTAACGTTCATCTAATGTTCACAACGTCCATATAATGTTGGGTTGAAGATCTTCGTCGAACCTTCATGACCAGGTGAAGTTAGCACATTAGTATCCGTAGCTTCATCAAGTCAGGAGGTATAAGCACCCCCTGGTCAAGCGTTAAATAATATGCATTTCATTTGCTTTATTATTTTCTATTGGGATCTGTTTCCTCGTTGTCATTCGTTGCTTTTTTAGATCTGCAAACAAGAAAAAAGATGAAATTACGATAGTCTGCATGAACCAGATGGAGGAAATTTTTACTATAAATTCAAATCGTTTCTTTTAGGGACCGTTTATCTGTGGGAGACTGTTTGGAACATTCCTGGTTAAACGTAAGTTCCATAATAGTATCACTCCATATCCTCGCTTTAGTTTAACTGTCTTGAGCTGATTAAAGTTTAAAAGAATAAATACTTTAGTTTCAGCCAGAACAGCTTCCCTTTTACCCAATAAGATTTGTACTTTCGAGGGCGATGGAGTATGTCTGAAGCGATTTGGAATAACTCGCAACTTTGTCCAGCAAAATCGAGGACGAAAACAGTGCTGATCAGGCCTATCCCGGAAGAGAACTTAATCAATCCGTAGATGATCTATTGTTGAAGTTTTTTTACAGTTGTAAATCAATGTTTTCCCACTAGTAAACGAAAGTCTTCCCCATAAGTGAACCAATATTTTCCACATCTTCGTTCAGACACAAACAAACGAGGAAGAATTAGACACCACCAATCTAAAGAAATTCATCGCAAGGCGACGGTGGCTGGTACGTACTAACATATCCAATCCATTACGTAATAGCTTCTACTATACAACAAGGAAACGATAAAATCTTTTGTAGTCTTAAGGGTATTTATCAACTATCTGTGTTAAAGACACCTTTCAGCCTATACTTTTTACCGCAATGTTCGATCATAATAATGTCTTAAAAACCGTAAATTTGGAGCCCCAAAGAAAACATTCACGCAATTGTACGTGGCCGTGTTTCTAATTTTGCATATAGCCTCCAAATCTAAGTTACAATGCGTCGTCCACATGTCTAAAGGTTCAATCTCAAAATAAGTGTCTTGGAAAATTAGAAATCTTGCAATTCTGTTCTGCCTTTGAGATTGGCCTTTGTGTCATATGAAAACATTGACTATTCCTCTACAAGAAAAAAGGGCAATCTCAAAGATGATCCACCACAGTAAAACTTTTAATTTTACAAGGTACTGATTTTGAGATTTAACCTTTAGTCATGTGAACGGCGAATGCAGACACTAAAATAGTTTTCATTAATATGTTCGCTGATGAAAAATCGTTTTCGAAAAAATTACTCTTGTCTCTCGAATGGACGTCCCCCCCCCCACTAATTGTCAGGAGAACAAAAATCCATCACCCCGCTCTTATTAAGACTTAAGACCCCCCCCGCTAATTAAATTCGAATAATTTAATATTTATTACAGTGTAGATAGACCTTAAACTTGTTAAAATTTTCCTTTTTGTTGTTTAAATTTATATCCGTTTAAAAAAATGTTGTCTTCAAATTACCCCCCCCCCTTCTTATTCCATCCCCCCGCTTATTAGAATCTAGAAAATTTTCCTACCCTCCGCTTATTCGGACCCCCCCCCCCGTCTATTCGGGAGACAAGAGTAGTATTATAATCATTATTTGATCTTTTCTTTTTAGCGTACAATACACGCCATCAAGGCTGTCGGTCGTTTCAATCAAGTCGCTAATTCGCTTGGCGGGAAAGGAAAGAAAGGCGGTGACTCCCTAGCTAAAACCATGCTTGCCGCCCTCAATGCCGCCAATAAAGAAAATTCCATTGACAAGGGAAGATGAAACTAAAGTTGAAGAAATAATCAGCCAATCAGCAGACGTGGATTCAAAATCTAACCAATCAGAGAGTGCTCCCGAAACCGTAATCGAATCAAATGGCTTCCACAAGGACAAACCTGCCCAATCAGAGATTGTTACTAATGGCAACACAGAGTCCACTTTTGGAGACGATGATGAAATGTCTGATATGTTAAAGAAGCGAGCGGAAAGGAGGCAAAACGTTTTGAAGATGAAGAAGAGGATTACGACGTCTTTGCAAACGTTTCCAATAGCGTAACGGAAGAAGTAACCCAAGCTACGGTAGAGTCTCCTAAAGTTACAGAAACCTCAGTCGAGGAATGTGAAAAAAATACTACCATAGAACCCTCTGAAGATACACAAGAATCCGTTGAAGACATGCCAGAATCTTTGCAAGCTGCTGAAGAGGACGTTGCGACGACGCCACCTGATACCGTGGAACCTATTAATGTCACGCTCGAATCTGAGAACGTTTTTACGACCGAGGAGGACGTCACAGAAACCAAATACGACGTCAACAACAATGAGATTTCTGACGAACCAGCGGGTGTTATCGTTGAAAATATCATTGAAAATGATGATAAAATGTTGAACAATGAACAAAAATCTGTTGAAGATCTTGTTGAGAAAGACATTTCTGTTGAATCTGTTAAAAATGTTTCTGTTGACGAAAAAGTAGAACATTCTGTTGTAGATGATTATGTTGAAAAAGTATTCACCAAATCTGAAATCAACGACAAGGTAGAAGTATCACCGTCTCCAGAAATCATTGATAACAAGGAAGAAGCTTTAAAGATAGATTCCTTTAAGAACTCTGATGACGTTAAGTTTGCATCAGAGAATGTTGAAGATTGAAATAGTTGAAAAACTTTCTACTGAAAATAAAAAATCTGAGGAGAAGCCTGAGTTTGAAAAGCGGGCTGAAAAAGAGCCTAAGACAAAATCAGAGGTGATTAAAAAAGTCAAGGAATCTTCCTCGGTCAAAACTGAGGAAAAGGAATCTACACTACCTAGCAGAAGGGAACGCCGCAGGGAATCTTCAACCACAACATCAAGCGAGAAGAAGGAATCCGTTATTTCTCCGCGAAGAGAAAAAGCAAAATCTCCAGAACCCCAGGAGGTCAAGGAATCGTCAAAATCTTCTAAATCCAAGAAAACAAAAGAAGCAAAAGTAGAGGATTCACCAAAACCTACGAACATCAGGGAATCATCGGAGCCTCTCAAATCTGAAAAGAGAGAGTCCAGAAGATCTCGAGAAAAATCCCCTGAAATCGAGAAACCCAAACCTAAGGTGTCTTCGCCAGAGCCAGCAAAGAAGGTTGAGAAGACACCACCAAAGACAAGCTCCAAACCACCAAAAGATTCACCTAAGAAGTCGAAAGAACCAGAAGCCGAAAAGAGCAAAGATGGGAAAGTCACCAGTCCTAAGAGCAGTCGCAAAATTGGTAGTAAAATAAGTGGACTACTAAACAAAGTGAGTTCACCAAAATCGCAACGAAAGACTATCACTTCACCCGCTGCCAAAGACAAGAAACATCTTTCACCAAAATCATCAAGGAAGCTAGCATCGAAATTTGAAGCACAACCGACAGACCCTGACACAAAACAAATCAAGTCACCACCACCTACTTCAAAGAAGCCCATAAAATCTCCACCACCTGCAGTCAAAGATAAACCCAAAAAGAACGCACTAAAAACACCAGAAAAATTAACCTCTACAAGCTCAGAAGTATCTGCTACGCCTGAAAGATCTTCGAAAGCTGCACCGCCGCCCACTTCACCCAAAAGATCAACACCGCCAGCAGTCCAAGATAAACCTAAATCCTCTAAACCAGAGGAAACACCTTCCGCCAAAAAGCAACCACCCTCGGCTTCAACCAAACCAAAGAAAACACCAGAGCCTACAGAACCGAAAGATGTCACCGACAGCTCAAGACCGAAACCTCAATCGAGTATAACAAAACCTGAAGAAGACACCTCCTCGCCAAAAAGCCCAGATCGACAAGACCGATTACGTAATCGAGTTGGAAGCCTAGGAAACAACGCCAAAACAAATATGCCTGTATCTGGCAAAGATAAAAAAGGACTTTTTATGGCTTGGGAAACCCGTATGTCAACACCTGAACAATCGAGGCGAACCTATTCGACTGCGTCTCCTTTAACCAATCGAAATCTGATCGCTGCACGAAAAGTCTCGCTTAATAAACAAGCGAGTCAAGAGCGATCTTTCGATAGCGACGGCTCGTCTATTGAAGACCGAACATCCTCGCCTGTCGGTCGTTTTTCGAGAAATTCGTCGGTCCGTGCCTCGTTGAACGAAAGTAACTTGTCGACGACTCGTAAGAGACTAGTTACGAAGCCCCATAGTATAGCGAACAATGGAAGTGTCAAAAATAAAATGGCGATATTTGCCAAATTCCAAAAGCAATGATTTAATGACACCATTGAGTTTAAATTTTTGGTAACATAAAATTAAAATTTGTACATACTTTGGAGCATTTTATTTCATAGGTCGAGAATTTTAATCAAACTGTTTATCCTCCAGTGCTTGGAGTCTCTGGGAAATAAGTTTTTAAAATTTAGGCGTTAAATCTTGACATATGAAATATAGTGTTCTCACTTCATCATATCTCGTATTAAATTTTGTATATACAATTATTTTTTTTGCAATTAAGAAAAATAACTGCTTCTGAAATTTTGCTGCTTTAAGCTTCGAAATGACCTTGTTTTGTCAAGAAAGCTTTTGAAGACTTTTATCATTGAATTCCCTAAATTACAGAAATATTCTCTAAATCATAGCCAGAAAAGCTGTGGAATCCTGTGAAGAAGCAAAATGAAGATTGATTAGATTATGATTTTAATTATTTTATAATAACTTTTTTGTAATTTTTATTACAGTATATTTCAATAAAAAGTAACAACAATATTATAATCTTTACGAGTCCCAAAAAATGAGAATGCTTTTGAAAATCCGAGTAAAGATTAGGGAAAATTTACCCAGCTTGGGCACAACGTTCTTTCAACGTCCACAACAACATATGAACGTGGAAACACTATTAGGTGCCAGCTTGGTAGGATTGAGATTTTCTAACTGATTGACAACTAGAGGAAATTTATCAGGTCTTCCAAAGATTCTGGTTCAGTGGCACAAAATACTACAGGTAATAAGGGGAGATTTTCAAAACGAGCTTAGGTTTCATAATTCTTATGGGAAAATTCTAACGAAACTGCTGACCGTAAAATATTTTTGACGTGAGAAAAATTTAGTCATGATTATCAAATAAAATGTTATCAAAGACTTGATGAAATAATTTGATAAAAATTACAATGAAAAACACCTGAAATCATCATCAAAATTTTTCTAATCCTTAAAATATCGATGGAAGAGTTTATTGTTCATGATTTCTTCATTTTTTCAATGTAAACTCGAAAATGAAAGTGTCATTATCTTTTTTTGAGTTTTAGTGAATCTTTTCGCAATTTTTGAATGAATTCTTTTGAAATTTGATGACTGCTTTCAGATTTTGAGTAATAATAAAAATCACAAATTTTCTCACTGGAAAGTCAAGCTTTTGAGCTCATTTAAATTCCTTCCATTGTTTTAATGACAGTTGGGTGTGGTGATCTTTCATCTTGGTCAGCGGTTACATCAATCGTACCGCTGATCATTTCCACAGAACCCTTTTTTCTTATATTGTTTCAAATTTAATTTAAAGAAAGCTTTTGACCCCTTTCATTAAAACAGGTGTCACACTGCGAGGTTGTCACTGCTTCAAAAAAAAGAGCAATGATTCAATCTAAATCTTTTCTCAAATTGAAATCCAAAAAAGAATTTATTATAAGAAAATGGCAGGAAATGTAATTTTTTAAGCATATAAAAATTTCTTATACAAGTTCTTTTGTTCAAAGGCTTAAGCTCTATGGTTCCATTCCTCTCATTCTACTTTGTTACTGTCCTCGCTTATTAGCTTTTGACCGCTTAGCCGGATCGTTTCAGGATTGCAAAGCGATCCTAGATCTACCTCCTAGCAAAATATGGGGCACTCTAAAAACAAAGGTATCTGATGACTACTTAGGTGGTACTTAGGCAAAATGGGTGCCGGGTATGTGCGAGCCATAAGGGTCCCTTTTTCACACCCTTGAAAGTCCCTCAAAAGGGGTACAAAATTTATTAAAAAGCAATTGGAGTCTCTGTAAGGATTCCAAAATTAAGAGAATCAAAAAATCGACTCCCTCAAAGGGTCATAAATTCTTGAAATTTTGACTAAAACTTGAAAATTTTGCCCTAAATTTTGTGCATTTTTTAAAGGTGGTATAAACGTGAAAAACACATTTTCGAAATTCAGTCTCCCTAAGGGTTGATTTTCGAACTTTGACATACCCATCATCTCGCAAATATAGTAACCCCCCCCCCCTTGGCCTGTAGCTGTACCTAAGAGATATATTCTTATTCAAAGATTGAGAGTTCTTATAAATAAACATTCACTTTCATCAGGTGGCTTTGAATCAATCAGCCAATTGGATTAACGTAAAACCTACCATTTTTGTATTTATGAAAATAATAGAAGTAAAGAAGCTAATGGGATTATAAAGTTAGCCACTTTTTTCTTGTGTGTGTTTTTTGATGAAGAAACAGATTTCCCCCAATTGCTCTTTTTGTTTCAATGTTTCAATTTTTCATTGAATAATTGGTCAATTTAATCCCGAATTGAAAACCCGAAATCTCTACTAATCCGATACGGTAAACACCTGATAAACATCACTTTAGTACCCAGTCATCTCAAAAACAAACCCTGAATTTTAATGTAAGATTTCAAAAAAGGTCTGGGACCGAATTTGCACCTCTTCAAGTTTAAAAGGACCCAAAATAACAAGGGTTTTAAAACTTTCTATTGTTTATAAATTCATGTTTAAACTTTTTAATTCAAATTGGATTTATCGTCCATTTCCTCAAAGAATAAAGAAAGCGGATTTGAAGTGAAACACTTTGAATTGACCTCTCCGCAAATTTAATTTCGTGCAAAAGTCCAAAACATGAAAAACACATGCAAAAGTCTGACCACAGTATAGTCTGGACTGGAAGCTAATAAAACTTTGGTTGACTGGATGCATTGATTTCAAAGACCCGGATGAGCTAGATCCGAAATTTGCGAGGTTTTTGCACAAATACCAGATTGAAATTAAAACTTATAATCAGATTTCGAAAAATATGCTGCTTAAAAATAAATAAAGGGTCAGATTCAATCTGTCATTCTAAATGCGGCGCAAATCTTAAGGCTTCAGTTGTTCGAGACGTTCGAGAAAGGCTAAAGATTCCCTTCTAGCCCATTTTGGGATTTAAATTAAAACGCGGTAAAAATCGGTTTTCGTAAGAGAGTTTAGTTTTGGCCTTTTCGGAAAAGTAAACACTCTTAAAGAAGAGTAACGCCCTAACGCCCTTACAGTAACACAACATCACATTCGTTATTGGTGGAACCTTAAAGCACTCCAACAGATTGAATTCAATTTTGGAGGGGAACCAATCCAGTAAAATGGGGTGAATGAGCATGCAATACCTAAAACCCAGCCTTGATGAACTTTTTTGAAATGCATTATGCAGTACTTTCTCTTTGATTGACCTAGGTTAAAACGAAATATCGAAATTAAACCCACATCATAGGAAGGGAGCTCAAAAGGGTAGAGTTACTAAATGAAGGCAAACAACCTCGTACCCAGGGCGATAAGCTTTTTAACGTTATAGATGGGCGCTTAGGCGTAATCGTCTGGCCATCCCCGCCCTCACTTTTGCCGCCTGACTGCCAACGATTCGCCCTGGCTCGCGAGGTTGGAAGGCAAAACGTGATAGAATAACATTACAAAGCTGATTCTTCATTTCAGTATCCCAATAATTGTTGATTTAGCCAAGAATCAACAAGGTACAGGGGCTAGATCCTAAACTCCAGGATAGGCAATGACGAGAGGTAAATCACTCGAAAAATTATCGTACACCTCTACAAAAAGTCAAAAGAAAAAGTCAAAAAAGTCTAAAAGTCGAAGAAAAAGTCTAAAAGTCAAAAATAAAGTCAAAAAGTCAAAGAAAAAGTCAAAAATTCTTAGAAAAAAGTCAAAAAGTCAAAAAAAAGTCAAAAAAAAGTCTTGAAAAAGTCAAAAAGTTTCTTGAATGGGCGGATGGGTGGAGCAAAATTTATTGGTGGTTGGCGTTTTTGGACAGAAAATGGAAAATGTTGGGCGCCCGAAGTCGGTGGGCGTTTTTGTCGGGAAAAAGTCAAATAAAAGTCAAAAAAAGTCAAAAAGTCAAATGAAAATTCAAAAAGTCAAAAAGTATCGTACATCTTTTTTCAAGTGATTTACCCCTCGGGAAATGAAGCCACTTATTTACCATCCAGAACACGTGACCCCAGTGCTTTTTAAGCCAAATTTCTAAGGCTTCACTTTTACTAGCTTGGAGATCCAGGCTATGATTTCCTATTAGACCTATTATACTGATGGCGAAATGAATAGCATGGTTTGGGTTGAGAGTTTGAATTTCCCAGTCCTAGTGACGGTGGAAAACACAGCCAATCAAATTTTTTTATTCTGTCATTGGTCACACTTTCTAAGAGCAAACGCAACTTCCGAAATTTGATTTTGATTTATGTAAGTGAGGAAAGCGCTAAATATCCCACCGTCAATTTTTTAAGGTAGAAATCTGCCTCACAGCCCGAATCCGTTCTGTATACATCAGTTTATGAAAATACAGGACGGGTCTCCTGTCTACACTTTTCCTTGCTTCAGAAAGGTCGAAGATTCATCTCTAGCCCCTTTGGGGCTTCAAACTCAATGGGCAATAAGCACTTTTAATGATTTTTGTAGTGTGAAAGCGTCAGGCTCGAGAAATGATTTTTCCTTGTTTGGCTATTTTTGGCAACTGAACCTAAGATGCCATTTTGAGAATATTTAGGTCGACTTCGGACCTAAGAATACCGAATATCATTAGGATATTTTAGAACGATTTTCCCCCAATTTTCCCGAACAAAATTTTAAAAATATCCAAGATAAATTTTTTTTTTTTCGATGACAGTGTTAAAAAAAACTAATCATAAGTTCAAATTTGATAATCAATTCGATAATCAATCAATATTGAAAAGTCAGTAAAATACAGGTTTGGAACAAATTCATAAAAAGCATAAAAAGAAGATTAGAAAGATAATTGAGCAATCGTTCACGTCAAAAAAACAGTTCACAAAAACCGCTGAAACAAGCCTACTCTGCTACAAGCAACATATCCATACGACCGCTGGCCAGCAAAGATCCAATCTCACCGCTGTCCAGTGCTTGAGTGATCTCTTTTTTGACAAATGAGCAACAAATTTTGCTACAAAGTTTGTCGTATTTTGCAACCTGTCAGGATCAACTAGCGCACGTCTTTTGTTCAGATTAATTTTTCTATAGCGAGTTATTTGAAAACAAAGCTTTTAATACAATTTCAGAAGCCAATTAATAACAGGGTCACTGATTTAATTTACTTTTTGATCTCTGTGCTACAGTAACTCGCTCGTGTGTGATTTTTTTTTCACTGCATCTAAAAATTGTGTTTCTGAAATTTGATTGAGACTAAAATTTGATTTGCGATACACGTTTTTTTTTTTATTAGAACCTAGTTTATAAGAACATATAGGCTGAAATTCGTCGAAAAATTAAGAACATCTTAAGAACATGCCCAGCCTCAGTTTGGAAAAAAAATGACAAGAAACTACAATTTTTTCCTCTTTTTAAGCAGTTTTAACCCAATTTGGGGTGGATCTTCAAAAGTCGAGAGTCAAATATTGTCCAAATTTTGCCAAATTTAAGTGCTCTTTATTTTGCATCATATTGTCGATTTGAGAGTAGTCTGAAAAATTAAGAACGCATTTAAGAACATTTTAGGCTGAAAATTGCTAAAAAAAATAAGCACATCCAGACTCAGCCAAATTTTAGGTGTTCTAATAAAAAAAAAACGTGTATTGGAGCTAAATACACTTTTTTTTTTATATGAACCATTTTTACTACTTTGACACCTAAATTACTTGATACTGAGTAATTCCAGGCTCAGCATTGTTCTTAAATTGTTCTTTTTTGGCGATTTTGAGCCTCATTATTCTTATAAAATTGGTTCTTATATTTACTGCTTATGAAATCATTCTAGTCACTCTTGTAAGAACTAACCATTTTAAAAAGGCATCGATGACCAAAATATTAAGAGCAAGTTAAAGAACATTTTAAGGATTCGTGGACTCTTCAGCAGTCAATGGGGCAGTCAATTTCTTAGGAAATTACTGGAAAATACTAATAGTGAAATTAAGGAGAACATTTAAGACTTTTAGAGGCTACAAACTAAAAAAAAATAGGATAAAAAGTGATAAAATTGGCCAAACCATTAAGGATATGCTAAGAACCATCATGAATTTGGAAACTGAACTTAAAGAATGGCAGTTTCAGGGTAATTTCCCTATGAATCACCAATTATCCTCTAGCAATGCTAAAAGCTATCAAAAAATGCCAAATGTTTTACTTTAGGTATGTATTGCATGCTAGATTTAGGCTCAGTTTGGGTCCTAAACTAAGAATACCGTAAGAATATTTTAGGATGATTTTAAAAATATCCATGATGAAATGAAAAAATATCATTCTAATGAAAAAGGCGTGTAAGTTTCAATTTTCCGAAACGGGAGGTTTTATTTTAAGGGTAGGTCTTCTAAAAAACTTGGACAGGAATAAAAGAAAGTACAGTAAGAATTTTTTTTATAAGAACAAACTAAATAAGAACATAAGGCTTACTACATGGCAAAAATGTCAATAACAAATTTAGAATTCTTTAGGCTTAAAACTCAAAAATTTAAGAATATCCAAAGACTTCAAAAGTTTTATTTATATAAAAAAACGTATAAAATGTTTAAAGTTAAAATAATATTTCCAACTAAATCTTCTTATGTAATGCCACACCCTCAGAAAAGAAATAATTAGGGCCGTCGATATGCCATAAATAGTTAATAATTGCATAAATTACATAATTATTTACAGTAGAAAAATTATTTCCTACTCGCTTTATTTACAAAGGATTAATTCTTGGGAAGATTTTCTGGCGTCTCTGAAAATCTCCTTCACTAAACATCTTCATTCATTCATCATTCATTACAGCAAATGTAATTTGAGAATGTGTAAACAAAACAAACAGCCAGCTGGTCCAACCTTCTCGCACATTACTACACGTTTTTTATAAGAACATCCAAAATGTTCTTAATTTTACAAAGTTACATTTTAAGGCTTTGTGGATTTTAGAACACCTATTTTCTTAGAAAATGGACAAAAATACTCAAAAAATGGGAAAATAAGAACATTTTAAGAACATTTTTAGGCTTAAAACTCAAAAAGTTAAGAGCATGTCAAGGCTTAAAAAAATTACGATGTACTTATAAAAAAACGTGTAAAATCCAAAAATTTATGAAGCCTCCTGATGTTATCAATTCTTTGATTTTCAAGCCTTAAAAAATAAATGTTCTTAAAAATTTCTTATTTCACCATTTTTGAAGTATTCTTACGTAATTTCCAAAAAATTGGTAAATTGGTAGAGCCCAAAAAGCCTTAAAATGTTCCAAACTTATTGCTTATTCTAATAACGTAATAAAAAAGGTACTTTTGTCCACATTCTAGCAATTGGCTTCCCTGTTTTTCAGGGTTTTTTTAACCTGGTCGCCTTACATTTGTACATAAAGGCCTCATAAAGGTCTTACCAAGAACATTTTTGGCGTTTCTTCCAATTCTAACATTCCAAACAGTTCGAAATTCTAATCACTCACAAAACTTAAAGGTATTTACTCGAGTATTTTTCGTCACACTTTAATGATTCAATAACCTTCTCTTGCAGTTGTGACAAATTTTGTACTGAATTATATTTTGAGAAAAATATGTTTATTTGCTCAACCTTTGATTTTTGGCATGGATGAAGAATTTTGTTCTTTGACTCAATGCTTTTTGCGCACGCGCTTTATTCTGTTTACAAGTTGTGTGCTAAGTTTAGCAGTTTGGCAATTTAACCGTTTCAAAGAGTACAGTATTACGAAATTTTGCTAACTTTGCAAAATAGGTTTTCAGCTTGTTTTTTAAGCCTGAAATTTCCTATCGTAGCGCCATCATTCAAATCAGAAAGCGAAGATAGTCTACGGCAGATTTTCTGACTAGAAATTTCATAATTATGGGTAATAGAATGGATTTCTTTAAACCCTTGATGGAATTAAGATTTTGGCAAAGACCCAGCCCATTTACTACTACAGTACACGTTTTTTTATAAGAACATTCAAAATTTTGAAGCTTTCGGATGCTCTTAACTTTTAAATTTTTAAGCCTGAAATGTTCTTAATATGTTCTTATTTTCAGCATTTTGTGAGTATTTTCATCCATTTTCTCAAGAAATCGGGTGTTTTACAGTCCGCAAAGCCTTAAAATGTTTTTAATTTGCTCTTAATATTTCGGCCATCGAAGCGTTATGTTCTTATATAGTTTGTTCTTATAAAAAACGTATATTCTCCCTTCTAAAAAGGAAAAGCACGATCCTGTTAAAAATCGTGATAATTCGAAATATTAATTTCGCTGCGGTGGCAAAAATCTACAAAATGTCAAATGATACTCAAATTTACAAGTGATGTAGAGCCCCACCCCTCCCGAACCTTGACAATCTGTTTGATGTTTACACAGGCTAAGAGACGACGGGAGGACTCCAGTCATGAAATAAGTAAACAAATCGAAAGCAATCAAATCATAAAAGCTCATTAATGACAAAGGTTTCTTGTTTGAAAAAGCAAACAAATTTGTGATATTGAAGATTAAAAGAAAAGATAAATGAATAGAACAGCTCGAATATGAGTCAAAAGTGTCAAAAATTTCTTTTGAGAGACCGTTGGTTGCTCCCTCTGAAAGGTCAGCGGATATTTTCGAATTTTTCTTCGCTTTCTTTGTTCTGTTTGAGAGTCTTTTTATAACATTATTAACACCTGCTTTTTACGAGCTTTTCCCTTTAAACTTGTTCTATTGTTTTACGAAATCATATAACAATAAATACATATAAAGCATTGTTTTTTTCATTGTTTGGGTCATAAAAAAGACATAAAAAGACACATCACTTAGCCGATCTTTTGATCAACAGTCATTCACACGCGCGAGCCATTCATAAAATAAAATAATATAAAGGCTAAAAATCAAACAAAAACCACATAAAAATTCTTTAAATAATTTAACATAATTATGCATATTGTACAACAATAGACGGGGTCTGCCCAGCGGATATTACAAACTCCATTGGAAGAGAGATAAAAAATCATGCTTCAAACATCGAGTTGTCTGTAGTAACTATTGTTCACAATATAACGATACCATTGAATCTCGGACAGCGTCTGCGGTTGAAAATCGTTAACAAAATTGAAATCGAGGAACCTCTGGCCAACCGTTTTCTAGGCACCGAAGGCACTTTTTACACACACAATTTAAAAAGCGAAAAGATTTTGAGCGTTGCTCACTTCATAGTTCAGATTGATGGAGGAGCTAAGTCGAAACGAATTCATCAATTTCCAAATTTTGGCGGAACAGTTTATCAAAGAAAATATCAGCAAAATGAAAGGTATGTCAATAAATTACATCTTTTCTTATTAAAAGTTCTTGCGAGGCTGTTTGATTTTTTCACGTCTTCCTTAAAATAGCCTGAAGCTACCAATGTGTCAAAATCTCCGTCAAATTTGAAATGTTTCATCACTCTCGACACATTCTTGAAATTATCTGATTATGGTATTTCAAAGTTATTCTTCCCCCTTTTTTATAGATATCGAGAGCAAGCTATGTCAAGTGTGTCGTATATGCGGCGATCGTGCATCCGGCCGTCATTACGGTGTCCCGTCTTGTGACGGATGTCGTGGATTTTTCAAACGTAGCGTACGTGGAAATGCGAAGTATAAATGTAAATATTTGAGTTCGTGCGTTGTTGATATCAAAAGACGAAATCAGTGTCAGTTTTGTCGATACCAAAGGTGTTTGTCTGTTGGAATGAAGAAAGATGGTAAGATTCCGTTTCTTATTAATTTTCCTTTCCACTAGTATATCTAACCTCGTCGATTTATGGTCTAATTCTACCGAGTATGCTCAAATTAACACATACAGGGTAAATTCGATTACATTTGTCGCATTCTTTCGCTACCTTATCGGCCCTTTTTACGCTGGCCCTTTTAACGCCGGCCCTTGTTACGCCACGAGCCCAAAAATAACACCAATAAGGGCCGGTGTAAAAAGGGCCGATAAGGTATTTCGATTTCATTTACATCTCTAGAACTTCTTCTGTAAACAGACCTAGTCCATGAGCTAACGAGCTAATTTCCTGTTTGCGAAATCAGAAAGCCAACTCTGATATAAAGTATACAAGTTCAAATTTGTGGATTTTTAGGGACTGAGATTCGCAAGACCTTCGATTTCATTTTTAAGAGATCTCGGAAGAATGAGTTTTTTTTTCTTTGTTTTCATTTTCTTTCAAAATAAGATAGCCTTAGTAGGGAGCGTTTGCAGTTTCCTTGCGTTTTTAAAACATTCATATAACATTATTTTCACGACCAAAGTCGCGTTCAAACTAATTATTACGAAATATGAAGGGATTATTCCAATATAACTTTTTGATCGTTAAAACGTTAAGCATCATGTGTTTTTAACGAATTTTCTTTGTCTTTTTTTCTTCTTTTGTAAATTTCGGATTTTCACGCTTTAGTCATCTGATGGAGTCATCTGATGGAGTAAAAAACAAGACTTTGATCTGATCTGCTAGCCTTTTGAAACAGCCTTTTGAAACAGCCATTTCGCAGTTTATTTTCTTTCACAAAAAGACAAACGCGTGTATACAGTAATCTTTTCCTTTGATTCGGTTTAATAAGTTTTTTTCTTGATTTTTTAATCTTTTTCTTCATTTATTTCTCATCTTTATTCGAAAGTATTTTCAACAAAATTCAAAAAAGAGCAACTTTTCATATCTTTTGTGATATGAAACTGTTTCTTTAGTTTGAGGTGTGGCTCGCCTCATGCTCCGTTTTATCATCATCTATTGATTGAAACAAAACAAAAAACTCCATTATTTTCTATCGTCTTTTTTTTGCTTCCCTTTCACTTTCATTTAATAAAAAGTTGGTGTTTCGGAAAAATCAGTAACTTAAAATTTAAGTCTTTAGAGAAATCATACCCAATTTTTTCAAAAAGAAATTGAGCAATTGCCCGGTTAATGGTTAATAACGGTCACGGTCTTTTTAAAAATTCAAAAATTTGCCGCGGTCAAGTTCAAGTCTATGCGCATGCGTTGTAGACAAAAAATTCGAATTTTGCGCCTCTCTCTGCTGCAAATACCAAATAAATTGCTTTTAAAACACAATTTCAATAAAGTATTTGCTCTTGTTTGCTCATAGAACAGTCATCAACAATCTATAAGATGTTAGGTTGTTTTCAATACATACAGAAGATCAGTAAATATTTGTTCTTCAAATTTGCTGTTGCTGAGTGCTGTTTTCTGTTGTTGTTTTTTTTCATTCATTCAGAGTTTGAGTCTGTTTTTGAAACAAAAACTATGTTCTGTTCTTTCAAACGTCAAAACTTAGAAGTAATATAATGTGGGTTCATAGATCTATTTACCAGAGGTCACGCATGGGCGCCGCCCAATTTTTGCAAATCATAAAGTTTCGCCTCTAAAATCGAAGAAAAAAAGTAAAAATTTGGGAATTTTTGGACCCTTTTTTCCGAAACCTTTTCAGGGACAAAATTCGTGATTTTCCGGGACTTTTCCTTTTTTATATAAACTGAAATTATGGATCATACGGTGGCAAGATACCCACACCCTTTATTTGCCAGTAAACCCCTAGGATTTTGCCCGATACATATTCACAGGAGGCGATGTAGGAGCTAGATAAAGTTTACTAAAATTCAAGAACAAATCTGGCGGTTTTATTCTGAATAATTTGAAAATTGGAGTGCATTGACCGTTACGACCTACCCAACAGTGCTAAATACATATTGAGGATTGCAAAAAAAAATTTCAAGGTTAACTGCTCAATTATGCTCGAAAAAAATATGCTGTATGAAATTTGTACATATTGCACAAACAACATAAAAGAGCAAGTGTGTTTTGCTCTCTGAGCAGATTTTTTTGCTTCATTTCAACAAATTGGTTGAATCTTTCAAACAGTATGTTTTGAATTTCTGGTCTTTTTGTTTTGGGGCTTAATGATGTTCGTAGAAATAACTTTGTTTGCACTCCTTATTTGGTTAAAACAATGAGTTCCTGCTTTTTATTGGCTATTGTAGAAAACGGCGCTATTTTCATTTGGAGCTTTTTTTAGCTTGAATGAATGAAAAGTATCCTAAAATAACTGTTTTCCGCGATCATTCATTCATTTTGGTTTGTTGGCTCCTATTTAATCAATTAATCGACTTCTATTTTCTCTCTGCAGCTGTACAACACGAACGACTGGCTCATCAACGTCACAATTCGACTTCAAGCACATCACCGGACCATAACAACAATAACGAACTCCCAAATATATTTTTCCCGCAATTTTCCACTCCAACAGAGATGTCAATCAAAAGTCGTCTTGCTCCACATTCTAGTTCATTTCAATCGCCATTATCTCAACTAACAACCAATACAACACACCCAACGTTGATACCGCCCTTCAGTCCATCCTTCAACACCCTTTTACCTTCAATCATTCCGCCTCCTCCACCCTCGACTCAAAAAACACCCTCGCCACCCAAGAAAGACGCCCCTCATCAAGCACCGCCCTCTCCAGTCACACCCTTATCGAAAAACTCAGAACAATATTCAATCGACAATCTCCTAAAAGACAAGAAAGAAACAACGCCCCCACACGCCAATCACCACCCTGCGATGCTGTTAACACCGCCCAGCTCTCCTCAATATCTTCTCTACCACCAAATGAAATTCAACGTCGAACTGGAAGCAAATCTCATGAAAATCCTCGAAGACACAATCCGTCGTGTAAACAGTGTCCCAGCATTCGTCAAAATGAACAAAGATATTCGTTCACAACTTTTAGAAACCTCATGGCTTCCTCTTTTACTTCTCGGACTCTTCGAATCGAATTTCCCAGTACAATCATTCATCAGTTATCTCCTTAATACCGTTAGTCAAAGGTTATCACCACACGAGATTCCACATCTCCATAATATCAGTGTTTCATTGGAAAGATTACGTCAGTGTTCAGTGGACAAAATTGAACTGGATTTACTGAAACTCTACGTCCTCTTTAACCCTGGTAAGTTACAGATCTTTTCCATTCTTGACAAAAACAACAGTTGAATATCGAATTCAGATTTATATGCTTCTTATATATATCTTCGTATCAACTCAGGGCCAGTGGTGTATGATAACTGAAATAATAATTTGCAGACCCGCAAGAAGGGAATGGAATCTAATATGCAAAGCCCACACTAAGTTAAATCTTTAGAAGAGCCTGGTTTGGGTTTGGATCTAATTCTCTAATTTAGACTGTATCTTTAAGTGTCACTTTGTCTCATTTATCCAGCTTTCGAAACGCAATCACTACACAAAGATGTCTCGATCAATCAAACGCAAGTTCAATGTCTGCTCATGGAATACGAACGAAAGCAACACCCAGAATCCTTTTCGAGATCGGCAGTTATCCTGAGTATCATTCGAAACTTTCAAGAAGTCCCGTCATCCCTTTCGCGAGTTTTGTTCCCAAAAATCAGTGACGTCAAGAACTTTGTTAATCATATTTATGGCAACATTACTAGCCTGGAGAAATCAGTCTAATGACTTTGTGGAACAGAGGCTGTGGTTATTTGTTGATATTTTTATACTTTAGTTTTGATTTTTGTTGTATATAATTTGCTCGAATTAAATTCTATTATGTAAATAATTTTCGATATATTTTAAGTTAATCAAATGTTTAAAAGTTTTCAAATAATGAAAAATATGAAAATTACATATTCAATTTTTTTAAGCTGCATTTTATTCTTTAGGATTCGATCAACAAATTTCAAATCGGGGCTGAAGGATGGAATCCTCAACGGTCGTAAGGGGCTCATTTTCGGTTTTTTCAAAACTGCATGTGTCAGATGTCCTATAATGCACCAAACTCGAAAAAAATGGGAAAATTCCTGAAAAATCCGCCATTTTGATGACGTCATTGACAGAAAAACTTGAATAAGTTCAGGTAGAAAAAAGATTTCGAGCTTAAATTTCGACCAGAGACGTATATAAATAAAACGAATTAGAAAATTGGAAAACAAAATCGAAAAAATGCTTACGTCAGCAAAAATGGCTGAAAAACCATTTTTTCGAAAAAAAGCTGACGTCATCAAAAAATCAAAAGAATTTCGATTTAAAATGCTTTTAATTTTTAATTTGAATCTCTGGTAAAAATTTGAGCTCGAAATCTTTTTTCTACCTGAACTTATTCAAGTTTTTCTGTCAATGACGTCATCAAAATGGCGGATTTTTCAAGGATTTTCCAAAGAATTTCGAGTTTGGTGCATTATAGGACATCTGACAGGACACATTCATGACGGCTAAATTAAGCTTCTCCAAAAAAGTCCAAAAATAGGTATGTTTATGAGGTGGAAGTACATGCAGTTTTGAAAAAACCGAAAATGAGCCCCTTACGACCGTTGAGTCATTTAGCATTTACTTGAGTCGTTTCATAAATTTTTCGGATTTAATATTTCAAAAAAAATATGCTAATTATTTTTATACAATTGTTTGTTGATATAAATAAAAAATTACCATGACAAAACCTAAGAATTTGAGAGAGTGAAAGGGAGTAAAAGTCTGTCCGAGAAAAACAATTCATGTAATAAAAACGAAATATAGGATTAAAATCATCTAACTAAAAATTGAAAAAAGATTTAAATTTTGCCGGTTCCACCAATAGAGTTTCGAGATGTGTCCGGTATATCATTTTACAATTCGGTATGTTTACGGCCGGAGAATTCGGGATGAGTGATGAAGCCATCTCTATCTCGGTCTTCTTCTTCGAAAATGTTATGTAACATGGAACGTAATCCGTGAACTCCATCAACGTCCTTGACTCCCTTCTCGTTCTTCAAGTAGCTTCGAACCTACAGGTGAAAGAGAAATGAGATATTGAATTTCTAAGCTGTCGAAATTCTTTTATCGTTTTTTTTGTCCTCCTTTTTTTTATTTAAGTATAGTGATTCGGTCAAAGTATTTAGCCATTTAGCCTGACAAAGCATAATTTTCAATTAGAGCTCTCTTCGTCATTCTAAAAAAACTCCTTCCACACTTTAGAGCCTAACATACCGCTAAAGTGGTCAGTGGATGTATACATATTCAAAAAAACATTCTGCACCCTGATTGAGTTCGCTTACCTCATCAGAAGACAATTGGTCATCTCCATCGTGGTCAATGTTTAAGAAAGTGTTGTCTTTGACCGGTGCATTGGTCACGTGTTCAAACGAAAGAACATGGATGAAGAAATAAAGTGTTGTTCTGGGTGGGAATTGTCCGAAAGCATTATCTCCATAAGCCCATTTTGATGGGACAGTAAGATGACGTACTTCTCCTTCGCACATGTCTAAAATACCTCCCTCGAAACCTGGGATCATAGCTTTCTCTCCGATGACGAATTCAAATGGTCGTTTGTTGTATCTAAAAGTATAAAGGGATATAGACGTTTTAATTCTCTAAATTTTGGATTCAATACTCAGATAGGTCTCTTAGTGGAAATGCGGGAGAAGACACGCAACAAAAAAGTAAAGCCGGTTGCTTTGAGTAAAAATCCAAGAGTTCCGTCTTGTTTTCAAAACAATTTATTTTCGCAAAATGAACTGCCCTAACCTAGTCAATCTTGGCAAATCTTCTTGGTAACAGAAAATAAGAATACAAAACTTAAAACACAATCTAACCTTTGACGCTAACTTTTAAGATTCTAAGATTCACAAAATTATCAGAAATCGGATCAATAAAGCTAGAACTTATCGAAGTTATTTCAAATATCCCAGAATCCATGAAGTATTGACTTACGTGCTATCAATGACGTAACCATCACCGAGTGTGCAGTTGAAGTTCATACGAACACGATCTCCTTTTTGGATAGTACGATCGCAATAATTTGGTCGGTTGATCAAACCGATACCAATACCGTCATATTCTTTTCGGCTGCCGTCAGGATTGACCAAGTAGTCGTCAGCAAAAACGTATGAAATACACACTAAAAGAAAGATGGCGTACTGCATGATGGCGGACGATTTGAAGATTTCGTGTCTTGTCTTTTGTGTGTCCTCTGTGAAGTGAATCTTGATTTTCGAAACTTTCTGAAGGAAATTTATTCTTTTGGGTAGACGTGTATAGAAATTACACGTATTTTTCGACCCTTTTGTCAGTGGAGAATTTTTGTGTTCTTCTATGGCCAGATCACTGTGGAGACCTAGACTCAAAGATACCTGGTGTCGAGCTAACACGTGGTTTGTTAGAGTATTATTGTTTCAATTAATTGTATAAAATTGTTAAAGATTTGATATTCTTTAAAACTTTTCTGTTACCTAGGAGATGACATTAGGTAATTAGGAAAGCGACGTTGCTAAGATATTTCGAAGAGAATCGGTGAATAAGAATTTCTCACTTTTAAAGAATAAAATAATTCAACCAAAGAAGAAGAAAACCTAATGAAGGGGGCTAAAATATAATTTACTAATGTAATACCCGAAGACAATTTATTCTTCAACTGGTATTGTTTTCGAAGTGAATTTACAGTCGGTAGAGTTGGCGTTTCTTCGAAACTCTACCTTACTATCAATATTTCTTGCATTTATTATCCCTGTAACGGACGACTAAAATTATTCGAAAACTTTTCGAGTTTAAAGCCTCAAAGTGTTCTTAACATGTTCTTATTTTCGCCATTTTTGAGTATTTTTGTCAATTTTATAAAGAAATTTGGTGTTTTAAGAGTCCACAAAGCCTTAAAATGTTCTTAGCATTTTGGTCACCGAAGCCTTATGCTTTTATATAGTTTGTTCTTATAAAAAAAGTGTAACAGCTAGATTCAATCCGTCGTTAACGGGCCAGTTCTTGACTGGCAACTGTTAACTGTCAACTACTCTTGCTCTTCGGGGCTTCAATTTGGCTTGGAACCTTCCATTTTATAGAAGATTTGCCAATAGCAATACACGAGCCTTTAAATGGAGTGAAACATCCAAAAAATTAGTATTTAGTCAAAACATTTCCATGAATGGAGAAATTTCAAAAAATGGCTTTATGGTCAACTGATGAAACATGAACTTTGGCTTAGAAGTAAGGTAAATTCGAGTCGAAATTCGCGAGCGCAAAAAAAAAATCTTGATTATTTTAAACCTTTTAAAAAATGAAGGAAAGTTTCCTTGTAGAAGCAACTTCTTCGTAGAGAAAAAGCTTGGAACCTACCTTATTGGAACTAATTTTCGCGGTCGAAAAAAAATATCCGAAAAATTGCATTTTGCGGTTTTAATTTTCGTGGTTTTTTTCCTTCTGGAATTTTTGCGGGTTTTAATTTTCGCGGTTTTGCCCTTTTTTGGACAAATTTCTTTCATTTTCCTAAGGATTTTTCAAATTTTTCGATAAAATTGGAAAAAATTGTATTTCGCGGGGATTAATTTTCGCGGTTTTTAACTCTCAAAATTTTCCACAAAAATTTTTCAAAATTAATTCCCACGAAAATTAGTTCAATAAGGTACTTATGTTATAAAGAAGTCCGCAATAGACTGTGTTCGAATTCCAAGCTCTTCCAGGCTGGGTGTTAGGGAAATATGGTGATAAACTCTCTACCTTCACTCACACGTCATTCTCTCTCAATCCGGCTAATAATCGAAGTATCGATTGACGTCAAATGAGCTTAGTAAAGCTCAAATTGCAGATGTAGAACGATAAACTCGGTATACAAGTATATTTAAGGTGATTTTTCGAAAAACAGCAAAATGCAACTTTCTTGGCGATAGAATCCAATAACACAAAAATATCTAAAATATTCATTGTATATTTTTTCAATTTTATGGAAGAAACACAAATTTTTTATAAGTCTGACAGATAATTTACATAAAAACAGACAAACAAAAAAAACGTCATAAAATAAAAATTTGGGCTTAAGAAAAAAAAAGTGACACTAACAAACGAAAACAAATAAAACCAAAATTTATTAGGGATCGCGTTCAAATAAAAAACGCAAAAAAAATATTAACAAAAAAAGTTGGTTTTGTAAATATCTTCAAAGTGTAAAAAGTGCCTAAAATTCTCGGATATCTATTTATTTATATATTAATTCGGACATTTGTTATTTAACGGATAGTAAGTAACCAACCTTCTATCTACCAGCTAAAAAATATCAACACATGTTCAAAGTTTTCAAGATAAAACATTTTTCTCAGAACTGCGATTATCAAAAGTGGTTCTAACTGGTTCAGTTCTGGTTCAGACATTCAAGATCTACATCAGCTCCACAAATAGAATTCTTAAAAGTATAATATATGCTTGTCTATGCGTAAATTTTCGTTTATAAGCACTGCTTTAAAACATATAAATAAAAGTTTAAAAGGGGTTAAAACTAAAAAAAAAAGTCCTCGAGAAAAACCTAAAAAAATTAAAAAGTCAGAGAAAGAGAATAAATTTTCTAAAAAAAACAGAGAAAGAAGACTAGATTCCAAGCTAGTGTTATCTGTTGGTCGATCCTTTCTTCTGTGGTGATGACAGCAACTGTGACGACGTCACGTTAGACTGGTTATTACTCTCATATTGATATCTCCGTCTAGCATTGAAAGCAGCTAGTCTAGAAAGTTCGATTGGTATTTTTCTTGGTTCAGTCATTTTCATCCAAGCGAAATTTAAACATTCGTCCGCATCAGGCCGCGAGGTTTGATCGCGTACTAATAATTCTTCAATAAAGTCTTTAGCTTCGTCCGAAATTTCGGCGAAGAAATCGTCCGGGAATGTATATCTTATCTCAGTGACATTTGCGCATGCACGTTCACGATTGTCTGAATAAAATGGCGACACGCCGCCCAATAAAACGAAAACAACGACTCCGACACTCCACATATCAGTAGCCAGACTTATCGTATCTCCGCTTACGATTTCCGGTGCTAAAATGAGAAAAAAAATTCAAATTTAAAATATGAAGGTACTTTCCATGAAAGTGATTTAAAGAAAAGATAAGGAGTCGGATATATTTAGGACGTCAATGCAGTTATATTTGAATGAGTAAGATCTTTAGAAAGTTTTTTTCTGATTAACTGATAAAAAACGAAGATTAAAAGAGCAAAGACCATTATTTACCTGCAAACTCCGGGTTCCCAGACAACTCATGTTGATATGGAACTCGTTTATTAATGCGGACAGCATCTCCAAAATCTGACACTACTACGGACGGTGATTCCCCACCGGTCAGTAAAATGTTTTCCGGTTTGACGTCGAGATGTGCGATATTATTTTTGTGTAAGTAGCTGATCGCTAAGAGAAGTTCTTTAACGTGTCGGACGGCGATTTGTTCCGTCAAATTGTCCATGATAACGATGTGATCGAACAAACGGCCTCCCGTCAACCTGCAAAACGAAAAGCGCATCATAGTTTAGTTTTAGTATACATGAATTATACTGGAATTTCAAGAACTAGCTATCGCATAGAAGCCAAAAGAGTTTCAAAGAGTCCAAAATTAAAAATGACTTTAAAGCCTATTAAAAAATGGGTTTTCGAAATTGGTAAAGCGAAAAACAGGAAAGGGGTTTTTTTTGTACCCAGCCAAGAAATGTCTTCGAGTAAAATTTATTGAAATTGATTCCAAAGATTTGACTTACAGTTGTTCAACGAGGACCAGTCCGTTTGGTGCGTCATAGATCTCATGTAAAGAAACGATAGCTGAGTGGTTCAACTCTTGTAGTATAGCTACTTCACTCTCCACAGTCTCTTTCTTCACCATGCGGCGTCGTACGATTTTCGCTGCGTACTCTTTATTTGTTGATTTTTCTACGCAACGTTTGACGATCGAGAAACGACCTCGGCCCAGTTCTCCGCAAATTTGGTAGTGGTTTTCGACCTTTTCACGCCATTTGATCTCGTGTACGTTACGACGTGGTGAGGCTGTAGAAGAAATAAAGTTTGAATTAGTTAATTAAAATGTCACACTCTGTGATACAAGGAGTCTCCATAACTCGAACACGCACGGGGAATTGAAATTCGTTCGAGTTGTGGAGTCTGATTTAAAAGACATTTTCAGCCATGTTTGGTTAATATCTTTACTTATATTCAATGATATACTCGAGGTTCACATCAATTTTAAAAAACGGACACTTTGTGGAACTTACCAATATCACCAACACAGATTGGATCTGACGGTTCACTCTCCACGCTATTGCCTTGGTTGTTATGCGCCGTCACTAAAAATCTGTACGATTTCCCTGCGATCAAATTCTCAACGGTCGTCCGCGTGTCGTGACAAGCGGCAACGGCCATTTGCCAGGTGCTACTTCCCAATACTTGGTACTGTACCGTATACCCTGATACCGGGCAGTTGTCAATGTCGGAAGGTGGATACCACCGGATGTCGAGCGAAGTTGGCGTGACCGAAGTGAAAAAAGGTTTGGAAGGTGCGCCCGGTTTGTTTTCACCACGTACCGTAATTTTTGCCGAGTATGAGGCAGTCCCTAAATTGTTACTAGCCGTTACTGTGTACGTCCCCGTATCGGAAACCTCGGTCGAGAGAATTTCGAGGGTACACATAGAGTTCTTAAAGTCGATTTGATATTTGTCTCCGGATTGAAGTTCGATATGGTCGTTTTTAGTCCAGATGACGTTCGGCGTCGGATTCGCTAATACCGTACACGTTAATTTGACGTGAGTCGCTACTTCAACGGTGACGTCGCGAGGTAAGATTTTGAATTCGGGTGCGACTTCGAACGTCGATTTCGGGTCACGGTGAATGATGTGTTGAAGTTTTTCCGCTGCTTTGGCGTTCGCTTCTTTCGCCGCGTCATCGTCAGACGAATCGAAGTTGGATTGCCAGTGATGATGCAATGTATCGAGGACTGGTTTCTCTGTGTTCGATGTGTTCGCTTCTCCGTTCAACTTCTCTTTTTCCTTCTTCTTACGTTTGAGAGATGCCGTTCGGAGTAAAGTTCCAGAGCTAGAAAGAAAAAAAGTAACGTTTAGAATGCTGCTAAGGATGGTGAATACATTATGGTATTCTTGTAGAAGTGACTCTACCTAAGAATGAACAATGACAACCAAATTACCCTTTTTTGAAAGATCGAATCATTTTATTCTGAAAGAGTAGTTCCACACCCTCAATCACACCATAAAACTGTGTTTTCACATCAGAGGAAATAATTGTTGAGACTAGTAGTCCATTATGGACGATCTGCTACTACAAGTTCATTTCATTTGGAAGGCCTTTCATTTTGTGAAAAGGTGAAGAAAGGTGGTAGAAATGAAGAAAAAATGAAATTATTGAAAAGAACAGCGAGTATCTTTAAATTATTTATCAAGAGTAGAAAAAATATACATGTTTTTATAAAGTTTATTAGAACATGAAGCTTCACTCTGAATGTTAGTACCTATCTCTCATTTCTTTAGTGACATATTGTCCACTCCAAGGAAAGGCAGAACCGTTCAAACAACTCAGAGCTGCAAATTCCGATAAGATTTTACAGGGTATTTACGATTCAAAAGGCCGATTATAATATTTTTGGAGAATAGTGAAGATTTCTTATGGAAAATGCGGAATTGAATCTCTCGGCAGGTGCAATTAGATAAACTTTCTAGATTGTGATCTCGTTCATCTCTCTAATGTTTCATTATTAGATAAACATCATTAGACAAATTATAATCTCCATTATACAAGAAAAGGGAACGCCGATAGCAGGTTCTTTATTTGGAACCAAAAAGTTAAGAAAACATTTATATATGTGTCAAATTAATTTGTTTTACTTTTGTGAAAATGTATTTCTCATTTTTATCACTCAAAAATCGAAGACAATATTTAGAACAAGTAACCCCAGTGAGTCACATATAGAATGCCGGTCATAGAAGTACTATACTAGGAACGAAAGTGTTTAAGCCTTGATAGAGAGCCACGAAAAGCAATCAAAAGGGGACTTACTTGACTTTCGATTTCTTTGCTTTGTCTTTTTTGTCCTTCTTATCACCACCTCTGAGAAAATAGAAGAGAAAAATATTCATTAAAATGATTGCAACGTCGTGACAAATTGAGATGTCATTTCTGACATAACGGATAATCCGAAATTTCTAATCCACTATGAGGGACAAATCAAGTCATATTATATCAAGTCATTTTTGATATTATTCAAATTTGACGAGGACTAAATATTCATATAGGAGGAAAGCCTGGAATATAAGAAAATCAACATAAGAAAAAATTTGCATTCGTAGTGCAGAATTCAATACATTTATATCCCAACCTTCTAAGTTTGAATTTGATCCAGAAAAGACAGGAGGTTGTGATCATTTGATCTAACAACCGGTCTTCCATGTCTGACAGTAAGCGCGGTCGTTGTGTAAAAGATAAACCACGCGACCGCGTGGCTACCACCGTACTGACGGGTGGGTCCACCGTGGTGGTGGTTGCGGAGTGCTTTTCCACAGAGGTCATTGCCTGTCAGTTTTTTTAATTATTTTATATTGTAATTTGACAATCTAAAAAAGCCAGTTAATATGTTGAGAAAAAATGATAAGTCTATCTCCTCAAATGTATCCAATCAAAAAATTATCAGTTGGTTTAACACTACCATCACAACTCAAACATAAAATAATTTCAGACAATAAAGTCAAATGACCGTATCAATCGATTGAAATCCTCAAAAATTAACGGATATCGTATAATATCAAACTCCTCCTCGTTGACCAATCAGGCAATCAGGATGACCGTAAAAAACACACCAAGAAAAAAGTATAGGTGTAAAGACAAACTATTGATCAACATTTTTATCATAATCTTCAACCATCATCATTTTCACGCTCATTACTTTTCCAGAAATTTGTCATTATTAAGAAAATTCCAAAAAAATGACGAAAAGGACATTAAATCAAGATTAATCTACAATTACTAAAAAAAGTTCACGCTTGACTCATACAACGGTTCAAAATTAATGTCAATCATTATCAGGGTAAAATATTTAAGAGTATTGACAAACTTTTACATGAGAAAAACACACGGACGAACAAAAGAGAACTTTCAACAACTCCCACTCGTGTTCGTATTGTAGTAGCAACTACTTCATTACATCATTCGCCCCTCTCAACGAAGGAAAGGGGACAAATATCGTATTTCGCATAAATATACAATATCAAAAACAATCAATAACTCAGGAATAAATGGTTTGTTGACAATGCAAATAACCTGAGCACATAATACCACTTCTTCTATGAAACACACTAGACGTGCAATATTTTGGCTTGACGTTATTTTTGTCGCCCGCTGAATTCTTTGATGGTAAAGTGTGACATTTTTTACATTTCAAAACACTGATTCTCTAATACCAAAAGAATCAGAAAGAATTTGAAAATTCTGGCACGGAAGTTTGACAAAACTTTTTTAGGTACGGCAAATCCATACAAAAGCAACTGTATTTGAAGTGAAAAATACAGAAACACATCGGTCGTGGATATCGCTAAGGTTATATTGTAAGGTACAACTACAACACCATCATCATAAAACAATTGAAAAGTCTCTCCTTCTACACAACCAGCCAAGCGACAAATGAAGACTTGACACACAAAAAAATCATCAATGCCAACTTTAACATGCATCAGCCATCAATACTATTTACTCACACACAAACCACAATTATTGACGTCAAGTCACCGAGTGTAAGAAGGTTTTCGGTGACAGGATTAAATGGAGAGATACCAGTTTGTTTACTGAATAACAGTCGTTTGTATCCATAGTTAATCCAAAAGCAATCATAAACAATCCAAATGCAATTACAAAACAAACACAATTTAATGCGATTTTAGTTGCAACATTGTTTTCTTCAAGATAAATTATAATTGGCTTCGTTTACGACAAACTTTATTAAGCAGACAACCTAGTTAGCGTTAAATTACCAAATTAGACTACAAATTAGCGAGAGACTTAAAGAAGATTTGATGGCGCTTATACTTTTGCTATTGTCTTCGGAGACACACACAGCAGAGGCTAATTTCTTAATTGTAGTACATTCGCCAAGCTAAATCAAAAGATATTATTAGCATGATACAATCTGAAAGTGTTTGGAAGTGGTGAGTTATGCAACGAACACTACAGCATAAACAATAATCTATACAGTCAGATAAGTAGCCAGTAGTTATTGTAGATACAAAACAAGCGTTTTAATATTAGTTAAACCGTCACCTAGTCCCTTACAAAAACCATTATTCCCTCTTTTGAGTCGCTTGGAGAAAACAGAAAATCCCCTTTCAAGAACCAATTAGAATAACTTGAATCACAAACTAAGAAATCTCTCAAAAACATTGAACATCAAAATTTCTCCCACAACTACTGAACGCTGAAACCATTCTTCTCATGATAGAGTCCAAAATAAAATAATATGCATATGTAGTTGTATCGCAACAAAACAAAATACTTATCAACTTCTTGATCTATACTACTTCAAAATGTCAAGACCACAGAAGTAAGATGTACACTCCCCGCTATTTTTAGTGTAAAGTGAGTGGTCAATCGAAGTTCGCTTAACAACAATAGCTTCTGATGATTATAAATGATTAAATGATAAACTTTTTCCACCGTTTCGTCACGGCCGTGTCATCAAGTCATTAGCATTTTTTGAGTAATAGTGGAGTCCCCTACTCCAGACTTCGTTTTAATCATTTTGAATCTGCTGAATCGAAAAATGTTGGCTTCTCAGAAAGTTTAATTGTCGAAAGTTGACGAGAAAAAAGAGGGAAAATGAAATGACAAAATTGATTATGGCATTGACACGTTTTCGCTAATTATATCACATAATTAGGCTAATCGAATCACGAGACACGCGCTCTTTTATGGACTGGGTAACACTCACAGGTCAACAGATGTGCATAAGGTTGGGATGCTTAGTCGGATTCTGTTAAGTACAAAAACAAAAACTTCACCGCTGCACACTAGATTCTAACAACAGCAATTGACGAAAGATGTTCGAATGTTTCTTTCTGAAAAGAGGGTTAAAATGCATATGCCAACTTTTCAGTGCCGCTGAATAGTAGATGGAAAAGATGTCAGTTGAGTCAACAAAACCGATACACATTTTTATATAAGAACATCCAAAATTTTTGAAGCTTTGAGATGTTCTTAACTTTTTCTTATTTTCGCCATTTTTTGAATATTTCTGTCTATTTTCCTTTGAAATCGGGTACTTTGAAAGGTCCGCTAAGCCTTAAAATGTTCTTAACTTGTTCTTAACATTTTGGCCATCGAAGCCTAGGGATCTTCTCAAAAATATAATCGATTTTCGATTATTAAGTTCGATTAATGATTCGACTATTTAATCGAATAGCTGCCGTCGTTTAGTTGAATAGCTTCGACTATTTAATCTCCTATATTCGATTATTTAATCCTTGTATTCGATTAATTAATCCTTTTTCGCTTATATCTTAGGGATCCTCTCAAAAATACCGAATTTCGGTAAAATGGTTTTCGGTTAAATTCGGCTGCTTGTTTTGGACAATTTTCCCACCCATCGCAAGTGAAAGAGGATAAAAAATGCTAAAAAATGATATATAAAAAAGTACAGGTTGTAATCCGATTTTTTTGCCTTGAAGTTATGTCTTTTTTCAAATGCTGTAACGTCAGTTTTAACTTCACGTTTCAATGGAAGCGCAATTTCGAAAAAGAATCCCTTTATTTTACAAATCACCGACACATATCTACTCATTCTCTTTAGCATTTTTTACCTCCAAAATAAATAAAACTTACTGGTTATCCTTGGGAGTTTTTGATATCCAAAAATGAATCACCATTAATAAAAACAAAGTTTAGATAAATAAAGGCTCCCATCGAAAACTGAATTTCGAAGGGAGGAAAGTCTGTAGTGAAAACTGAAGCAATAAACAAAGCATTCCATTTCCATACATACATACCTCTTACAACCATATCTCTTCAATGTAATAAATTTTATAACTTTCTGTTTTCAAAGTCTTTTCAAAATATGAATAAGATCAGAATATTTTAGGTTTAATTTTTAGAAAATGTTTTCTTCTCAAAACCAAACTCACAAATGAATTCAATGTTTTGATTGCAACATTTTCGAATCTTTCGAATGCGTGACGCAATTTGATTTGCAGAAAATAGAACTCGCGCGAAAAACAATGCAACGACTTCATTTTTTAGATGACAAAAACTGCAACATCAATTCTGCACGATGATTCGATCTCTTATCTAGCCATTAAAAAAAACCTGGATGTAAAATTCGAATCCATTTTTGCAAACAGAATAATAGAGCATGACGTAACTTGTAAGAAAAAAATGTTGCATTGACCATTCAAAACGCCATGATTGACGTTTGCGAACAGAACAATAGAGCAAAAGAATGTTTTCTTCCTGCTTTTATATGACGTAATGACGTATTCTTGATCTTGTGAGCGCTCTCCCTTTTATCCTTTTATCTTTTTTTTGTTTTGCCCTTTTTGATTTGAACATGAACACAACGATGGAGTGCTATTTTCGAATCGAAAAACAATAACAAAGAGAGGTTGATAACAGAGGAAAGTGTGTGGAAATTAAAAAGATAGAAAAAGATAGAAGTACTTTATCGTGGAGAGATCGTGGAATTGTTATCCAAACATTAAGAAACTTAAAGATGATGCGATAATGTGATTCACAAAAGGATTATTCTATCATTTCATAATTTATGATGCCCCTTGGTAGATCAAAAATCCTTAAAGGTAAGAAGAATTATGCAGTCATTGGTTGATTTGACTACGGCTTTTTGAAAATATTTTTTCTTCTGTCTTTCAAATCCACAGTAGACAAAGGCTTGTTTGCGCTGTTTTCGATCTACGTAAGAAAAAATAACCGATATTCGACTATGTTTTGGAAAAAATTCGATTATATTTTGGAATCAAAAGGATTAATTAATCGAATAATAAGATTGAATAGTCGAACCGAGGGGACTAAATAATCGAACCGAGGGGACTAAATAATCGAACTGAGGTGACTAAATAATCGAATTTCGATTGTTAAATAATCGAAGTACTTCGATTATTTAAGCGAATTTTTCGCTTAAATTCGATTATTTAAGCGAATTTATTTTTGAGAAGATCCCTTATGTTCTTATAAAATAAACGTGTATTTTAAACACATTCCAATAACTTCTTTATAGCAATAATATCCGACTTTCGTAACCCAGGTCTGTTACCAGATATAAATATTGAATTCTGCATGACGAATGGCCACATCCAAAAATAAGTGAATAAAAAGGGACTGTCCGCACTTACCCGACACTATCTTGTCGTTTGACTTTCGAATCTCCTTCATTCTTTTCTTTTGATTTATGAAGGATTTTGGATGGCACCAAACCTTCACGTTCTTTGGTGAAACTTCGGACACGGTAAAAAGTAGCGCTCTTTTTGTCACGGTGTATGAGGTAGACGATTTCTCCTTTGTGCACAGATAATTCTTCGGATGAAAGTGCTTGGTAATTCTCTGTCACCATGTAACGTTTATGCTCAATCTGAGGTGAAACGAGCAAAGTTGATTTACATTTAGGTAAGGTCTAGCCTAGTTAATTGAGCCCTTATTTACAAGGCTAAGACACACGGCTTACAGTAATGTAGCTTTTTCGGCATTTCAAAGAAATATTTATCTACGGATTTTGAAGTTTGCCTTGCAATATTCAGTCACAACTAAGGATCGGATTAAACCAAGTGACTGAATCAATCTAGCTTAGATCTTAGGTTATGATCGGTATAATGTGATAATATCATCCGGCTTAAAAAGCCATCGGCAAACGGCCTGGTTAAGGGTGCATATTGAACGAAATTATAGATTAGATCAATTTAAGCACTTGACTTATTCTACTCAATCATAGGCTAGTTACTGGAAATACGAATTTGAGGTCAGAATATCTACCCTTGAAAAATCACCCTAGTGATGATGACTTGATAAACAACGCAAGCCTCTTGGCAAGATGAAAGTATTAGATACGATGTTTTCTTTGACTCGAGAGTTTCAAGTGGATCAGGATATGAGATATCTTATTTTTGGAGCTTTCCTAGTCTTTCTTATATCAACACGCGAGTCCAAGCGAGTCATGATAAGTATCCCATAAGCTAAAACCTTTCCAGGACGTTACTAAGTAAAAGACCAAAACACAAAATTTGACCTCGATTTATAAGAGATAGAAGAAAAGGCTCGATCAGGGATAAGAAAAATGAAAGTATGTTTTGAGCTGTGTTTAGGGCGTGATGAGTGATGCCACTGAATCACTGCTTAGAAATTATTAAAGAAATAATAGTTTGCAATTCTTTCGAAATTCAATAAGCGATAAAGATCTTATCAGGAGTAAGGAATCAGCAACAACGACCGCAAAAAGTTGCAGGATTTCATAAGAACGTTTTGAAACCTTATTTTGATAAGCATAAAAAATTGTCCGAGAGGAGATGACTGACTAGGTCTCAGCCAAACGAATAAATAATGGCGTGGTCTCCATAACTCAAACATTTGCTCGAATCATGGAAATTTCGAGTTATGGAATAAGATTTATAAGACATTTTTAATTGAAGCGACCAGAAAACTTGCTCGAATTAAGGAAACATTTGAGTTATAGGAGACCAGAGAGACCACTAGAGAGACCACTGTAATTTCGACTTCAGTTTTCAAGTCAGCGGGATCATAGTAGGGGAATTAACCGAGGACGTAGTTGAACTAAAGATAAAGAACATACCGTTGGTTTGGAGAGGTCTTCATTAGAGCCTTTCTTCCCTTTCAGTTGATCCAAAGGTACCAAATTAACATGTTGTAACGAAGGAATGATTTTGCCCTGAAAGATGAATAGAAACAATTTCAATAGTTCAAATTGCAGGCTTTAAAACCGTACAAAGTAGCAAATCTAAATTGGGGAAATTTAAAAGGCAAGGAATTCAAAATGACGGTTTAGAATAAAGATATAATAGAGGAAGCAATGTGAATGCCACTTTAAACTTTGATTTCAAAACATTTTGAAGATTAGCCTATTCATCATTCATGAATAATCGACCTCAAATACGTGGGCGTTCTGCAATCTCTTTGTTTTAAAAGGCTTCAACCAGACAGAAAGTACAAAAATCACCCATCGAAAGGCTTTAAAGATAGACGACTTAAATTTGACCTTTTCGGCCACGTGAAATTAAAAAGTAGACATTAATAGATCCAGTCTTATTTTAATAAAGCGGAGTTTGGAAATTACAGTTTGAATTGTTTTCAATCACTTTTGAAACAAGCTCTGTTGAAATATTTAAACAGGTTCATTTAGTAGAAATTTAATAATTTGTTGGAGAGCAATTAAGTAAGAATGTCTTTAAAATCGAAAGTGTTTGCGTTTTTTGAAACACGATTCTATAATTTCTCTTTATGGCGTTCCACAATCAGATGCTGAAATGACAAGTTTGACTTTTTCGCTGGAAAAACTAATTAAGTCCAAAGAGAATGTCGTTCTTTTTATTGTTCTAGGAACATTGAATACAATTTAATTGCGATGTCATTTCCCAACGGTTCTACTAACCGAAAGGAAAGGTAAAAAAACACGTGAGGCATTTTTCGAGTCAATTCTTTCACTTTGACCGATATATATTGTTAGTTTTGATATCTTATACCCATAAAAACCTCAAAATTGAATTACATTTTATCTATCATTTCATCGTTGCGATAAAAATTTAAAGGGAAAAGTTTTTTTCTAGAGAAATGCTACAATGGCAAGAGATGAGAAAATCCAATGATTGCCAACATAAATATGTAGACCATAAAACCATCAAATCTTTAATGACATTTTTAATCACTTTAAAGCATGCACATTAATTACAAGAACCTTATTTTAGTATCCTGAAAACTATGCGCCTATAACGGAATCGAACTTCAATGAAAAACCGGAATTCCGAAACGGTTTACATATATGGAGAAGAAAGATCGGGATAGAAAAAACAATGAAAGGAAGATTATATAAAAATTATAATGATATGAAATGACTTCCTTAGTCAAGCGGTTCAGCTTGTGTACGGATTGAAAAACAACTTTG
This sequence comes from Clytia hemisphaerica, assembly GCF_902728285.1. Classification (NCBI taxonomy): domain Eukaryota; kingdom Metazoa; phylum Cnidaria; class Hydrozoa; order Leptothecata; family Clytiidae; genus Clytia; species Clytia hemisphaerica. Next base: position 931,915 of record NW_027103734.1, on the reverse strand, counting down.
ATTCATAGTAAATGTAACAAAACGCGCAATTTAAAAGCGGGTATTGCGAGCATGTCTTGCCCTTTACTATAAAAGCGCATATCCAAAATTAGCAAACAACGTTATTTCAACGTTCATCCAACGTACAGTAATATGAATGTTGTAAACGTTAGATAAACGTTGAAACAACGTTGTGTGCCAGCACGTATAGGTATTCATGTCTATGTAAACAGCATTAAGAACGGGATCAAAATATTGAAAGTCAAGCACGTGAGAGAATAAAACAAGGCACTTAGGGCTTAAATAAAAGTTAATAAGATATTTTCTTTCGCTATAAAGTGGTTTATCAAGCAGTTTGAGTGCTCAAATTAAATCCACCCAAAATATTTCAGCAATCTACAAAATTCTTCAACCTTACCTGGTGACGTACAACAGAATATTCCACAAGAGAATTCGGCCTCCTCTTTTTCGTGCACCGCCCTGTACCACCTCCATTCAAAAGCGGGCGGACAAGGGAAGGAGAATATTTTGCGCCATTTTTACTAATACCATTACCACCATGAAAATGTTTCAAATTATAAAATTTGTATACTAACAAAGTGGTGTCGTAACACGAAGGTCTTACCATTTTATCGGTCAACTGTGGACGACCTCCGCCTCCACCGTTCAATTGAATATCATCTGAGTTGAAACTACAATCAAATGAAAAACACAAAAATGTCAAAAATTATACAAATAATTGCCTCCGTCGTAAAAAAAGTGTCAGTCATGCACTTGATTAATCAATGAGGGGTGCACTCCGTCGTAGGTGATTAATTGGGATACACGAACAGTCGATTAAGGATAAATTCTCTACGATGGAGTTCATATTAAAAGGAATCAAAACCGCAGGACGCGTGGTCTTTTATTTTCATTAAAGGAAAAAATATACATCTCCCGTGCGCGCGGGCGCTCAAAGGAGAAAGCATACTGTGCCCTATTGAACGACTCATCGCACTTCGTTAAGGATATAACACACTATCTACAGATAATCGTGTAGAAGCTCTTAACAGGGGTCTAGCTATTACACCTCTTTTCGAGGAGAAAAATAGAATTGAATCGCTCCTAACGATTTCTAAGCATCGCTTTATAGCAGCTTTTTAATACATTATAGGAGTACGAATTATAGGGAACCTTGTTAACACTTTATCAGCATTTCAAAGACGAAATAGACCGGTAGAAAATACATTGTTAGCACTCTATTCACATTTTGTTTCGTGTAAATGGGACCTTATTAAATCTCTGTTTACACTTACCTGCTGTTGCTTCCGATACTCTGACGGCTCACTGAAAAAAAAGAAGAACAAGCAACATGCTGAATGGACCTACCTGATAATGAAAGTTAGATAGCAATGCGAAAAGAAAAATGAAAAAAATCAGTCAGAAAATATAGCGTTTAGCGAAAATACACAACGCAATAAATTCATCATTGATTGTTGATGGGGGGAGAGGGAAGGGTTGTAGGGAAAAAATAAATATGAAGTTCTGGTTGCAAAAATCAGTTTTATTGACAATTGAATCATGCTTGATGGTGAGCATTGTTATCAATAATGTTTTTGTGTGAAAAACTTAGAAATATAAGGAAAAAATCCAATGAAAATCTGCAAAAACGGCGATTTCCGGCATTTTCAAACGGAAAAATTTTTTTCTCAAAAATCGAACTCGGCCATGTTTTGAGCATTGCGAATACGCATCTTTCTGCAAAAAATCAGAAAAAACTAAAAATGAAAATTCGAGAAAATGTCAAAAAACCGATTTTTCCGACATATTTCCGGCATTTTCGGCCGGAAAAAAATGTTTTTCGAAAATTGGGCTCCGTCACATTTTAGGTATTGTCATATTTCATCAGTGTGCAAAATTTCATAAAAAAATATAAAGTACAGCTCGAGAAATTCAAGAAATACTGTCTTTCCGGCGAAAATAGGTTGTTCAGGCGACTTTTAAAATAGTTCCGGCTTCAAAAATCAATTTTATTGAAATTTGAAACATGCTTGATGGTGGGCATTGCTATTAATAATGTTTTTGAATGAAAAAACAACCAATTATATGGAGAAGTTCCAATGAAAATCCAGAAAAACGGCGATTTCCGGCATATTTCCGGCATTTTCGGCCTGAAAAATTTTTTTCTCGAGAATCGGACTAGGTCATGTTTCGGGCATTGTTAATACGCATCTTTGAGCAAAAAATCTGAAAAAACTAATGATGAAATCTTGAGAAAATGCCGAAAAACCAGTTTTTCCGGCATATTTCCGGCATTTTCGGCCGGAATTGAATTTTTTCGAAAATCGGGCTCCGTCACAATTTAGGTATTGACATTTTGCATCAGTGTGCAAAATTTCATGAAAAAATATAAAATACAGCTCAAGATATTCAAGAAATACCGTTTTTCCGGCGAAAATCGGCTGTTCCGGTGATTTTTAGAAAGTTCCGGGTTCAAAAATCAATTTTATTGAAAATTGAAACATGCTTGATGGTGGGCATTGCTATTAATAATGTTTTTGAATGAAAAAAACAACCAATTATATGGAAAAAGTCCAATGAAAATCCAGAAAAACGGCGATTTCCGGCATATTTTCGGCATTTTCGACCGGAAAAATTTTTTTCTCAAGAATCAGACTAGGTCATGTTTTGGGCATTGTTAATACGCATCTTTGAGCAAAAAATCAGAAAAAACTAATGATGAAATCTCGAGAAAATGCCGAAAAACCAGTTTTTCCGGCATATTTCCGCCATTTTCGGCCGGAAAAATTTTTTTTTCGAAAATCGGGCTCCGTCACATTTTGGGCATTGCCATTTTGCATCATTGTGCAAAAAATTAGAAAAAACTAATGAGCCAATCTCGAGAAAAGCTGGTAACTAACGGACGGACGGACAAAGGTTAATTTATAGGACCTCCACCCCACCGGGGTAGGTCCAAAAGTCAATGAATGATTTGGGATTAGTAGAAACTACACTTAGCTCATTTTTGTGTTTTGTTTGTCTGTTTGAAAAATTATGGTTTCTGAAAGAACGGGTCGGAAGTTTTGATGCGTTTTTAGAAAAGTACATAGTGCTTTAAAGGGGACTGTGTAAATCTAACATTACACATTCTCATATGATTGAGAGGGCTTACAGAGAAGGAAGTTTGATAAATCTTTGGTCCACAGTGGGATTAAGAATGGGATGAAAGGAGAATGTTTCAATTGTTTGGTCATTAATCCCAAGTAAAGATTTTAGGCCTAAATCTTATAACTTTGTTTGGCTTTGGTCAGAAAATTGATGGAGAAAAAAAGATTCGAGGGGTAAAAAGTACAATAATAAGTGAATGAATGAATGAATATGAACAACACATTACAAGGAACGAAAGAATAAAATTGCACGACTTTTTTTGACACAGACTTCAAACACAATACTGGATAGAACTATTAATCATTCCCAGAATTCATGACGTCACAGTAAACAAATGACATCATCATAAATTGGCACAGCATGTATACACGAGAGCACGCAGAGCATGTTGTATAGACACAAGGAGTATTCTATGAATGATTTCATCAATGGACTAGTATCTGTGAATTGCCAGCACCACAACGAGGTTTCTTTTCTTAGACATACTGTGAGTTTGGAACAAAAATAACCTGACGACATTGAAATAAACACATTATTACGTAGAGAAACGCAACAACAAGCTACAAAACTGACAAATTACTACGTAGATAAAACAAAGCTAAAGTAAGAAACGAGGGGTGAGGTGGGGTTAAAGACTAACTTAAAAGTTTATGTTTTAACTAAAATTGAAGAATTAAGGGAGCAAGGGAAGTTTATGACAGTAAAATAAGGGCTTCACCTACAATGTTACTTGTCTTAATTAGCATTATGTTACAAGCACTACACAGACGCTTTACATTTAAAACATTTAGTTCAAGCATAAATAGAATTATATGGATTCTTCAGATAGCTAGAATACCAGTCTCATAATAAGCCAGGGAAAATGGCATAGAGCTTTATCGAATACTGGTTATAAAGGCAATTATTTTAAATTGAGTGTTATGCCAAAAATCTGAAGTATTTTTTCTTTGATTTAAAAGGATGACTTGTAGCCGCGCCAATAGAGGAAATACCTAGCATTTCAGTAACAGGATAGTTAGGGTTTAATATTATTTTACTGATTGTGTCCTAGCTTTAAATCCATCATATTTTGAGCTGATAAGTGGACTCGCAATTAAAAACAAATAAAAAGTTACACAAACGATCAACATTAATATTATTTATAGCCTTGCTTGAAGGCATATTTCTTCTTTTAATGACCTTCTCTGTGGCCAATTAAAAATACATTAACAACAAGCAATTCACAATCAACTCTCAGCATTTTTATGTAGTCTAAAGTTTTTAAACATTGACTGACAATTAACATTTACAAGTTTATCACTACATTTACTTTAACGGTTTTAGTTTATTGTGATTGGTAATTAATTAACGAAAAAACAACATTTAGCGAGACATTTTAGATGTTTAGTTTAGTTGTTACCTTTACGATAAGATTTTAGAGCTTTCGTAACAGCTTTTGGTGGGCCTAAGCGACTGTTTACGTTGATGCCTGTAAAAATATTAGTAATGTTATTGTTTAAAAGTACAATGTTTAAGCTGAACCTCCTGATGTGTATGACCAGGTCTCATAAAAGTGGATGTCATCTAAAACTACTGTCGACGATGACTGGGTAACTTGATGGCTAAAATATGGAGAACTAATCTAAAATTCTGTTCCAGAAAGCTAATCCTCTTGCTACATATAGAGTAGCTTGGAGCTGACAGAATGAATGCACAAAAAGTTAAAGTTAAAACTTAAGATAGCAGAAAGCTTTAAGTTGTCAAGGACAAACGGAAATCAAGTAGACGGAAAACTTTTGGCGGAAGTTGGCCCAATGCAAAAGAAAACAAATGATTCAAGTTAGCAGAAGCATTGAGGGGTTGCAAATTCATATTGCATAGTTAGGTTATCTATGTGGTAATCTCATGCTAAAACTTTTATAATGCTAACTGAAAATTTATATTTAAAATTGTTCATTTCGATGAGTAAGTTGATGACAGAATTAGCTTGGATAAAAGCAAAGAAAATGAGAAATTTAGCCTTTATACCTTTTCCATGCTGGTCCTCCAATATCCTTCGAATGGAATCGATCCAGGTTTTCTTGGCGGTGGCGTTCTGGGCGGCCATGACGTAAATATCTGAAGATCCGTCCTCTTTCTTACTCCAGATGGCGAGTTTACATGGATCGTCGTCGAAACTGGATTGCGTTAAACCGAGTGTGTGAGTCTGAAAAATATGATGACAAAGACAAGATTACAATACAGTTTGATCAAAAATTGTAGTAGTGTTGTGCGAAAAATAACGGTCGAAGATCTTTAAATTAAATCATTTCCAAATTTTACTGACCGAAGATCTGCAAATACAAATATCAGTTACCATAGTTCAATGCTGGTATAAGTAATTAAAAATGGTAGCCACTGGAGACCCGTTGGTTACGATTTCTTCATACATTTTCAGAGAAATTTAGGCGTTCGGGAAAAGGCGGCTTACACATATCCACACCATCCCACCGTTTTCGATCAAGCGAGAATCGACTTTCCGTTGACAAAAACGTTCCTTGTGAAAACCCGCTAACGAAAGTATTTATGCTTACCTCGATGGAGTATTGGTACATGTACGCTTTCAAATTTGTTTTTCGTTCGAATGGTTCACAAAAGATGACCATTTGTTCGAAGAGGAACACGCGGCGTTCAGAAGAGGCCTCTTGAAGCTTGGCATTCGCTACGTATAATGTATCTTGTATCAGAAGTTTGCCTTGCTCATTCAAGTTATCCTGAAAAATAAGAAAAGAACAAAAAAACAGTAAAGTGAAAGTTCCTCAATCGACAGTTTTTCCCATACATACTAAATTGCGTGTGAAACTTCTATCAGCGAAGTTTTTCTATTGTGAATACAATGTCCAATCTACTATCAAGAAATTTCTTGATGTTTTTACTTCTTGTTTTTGTTTTCGTAAAAGTAGCAGACACCCGATTTGATAAGAATCTGTTGCAAACTATAGAAGCAGCCTGATAAGCAATCAAACGTCTTCCTCCGATAGTAAAAATGAAAAAACTTCTAACAAATAACATTTAGTACGAGACACAGAATTGAAAATACGAAAACAAACTCGCTTTGCAGTAGAAATGCAGCTTTAGGCAAAAATGAACCAAACTGTCGACATCTAGGTCTCCAAACTAATTACAATGGCCAAAAAATAAGCGGCGGAGAGCACAAGATGTGTTTCTTAATAAGGAACTAAAGACCTAATAACCTGCACTCCACCACACGATAAAATTTGTATGAACTTCCAGATGTGGTTAAAAGTCGACATTAATATCACAGCATCGATTATCGCGCGGTCTCATTATGTAACTAAGAGCAATACAAAACAACCCTAAACAAGTGTATATATGGAAACCCTGACCTGTGGCTCTCAGATTAAAACAATGGCAGAAATACAGACCAGGCGATCTGATGAAGGGTTGTGCGTAATTTTAAATCGAGAGTATGGTAGCTAACAATGAAAAAATTCAAAAACCAATAGCAACTGAAGATTCGCCAGAAAGCTAAATTTACGAAAACCTACCTTGAAGCCTTCCAGCATGCCAATATTCATGACGTCGTCTGATTTCTTAGGTATACTTTGCATGACGTGTAATGCTTGAAATAAGAGGTCCGTATTCAAGCCAGCTCGTTGCGTGTATTTGATATAGTCTTTCAAGACGGTGTGATAGTTCATGATGCGAGATATAGGCTTCATAAGGTATTCGTCCAGGCTAGATTTTAGTTGTAATTGATTGCTGATATCAGCGAAAATATTGGGGAGGTGGTCGTGAATGAGAGTTGCAGAACGTGGTTTGTTTGCGCAGTATTGTATGTAGTGTTCGAATTTCTTCTCCTGGAAACAAACAAATGTAAAATTGATTTATTATGAAAGTTGAACTATTCTTTAGCGCACCTTATTTAGTAGCATCCTTCCTGCCCGCCAACAAACTTAAAATTGAAGCCAAGCTTTTTATTTATAAATTAGTAAACAAGGAAGAATTATAATTCACATTCATGTCCAGTTTCCAAGTTAAAAAACAAAAATTGGCTTTCACTAATTCGAATTCCAACCGTAAAAGTTTCTCCTTGCCGAAGAAGAATTATAGAGCCTAAAGAATGATGCGAAAAATAAACGTACGGATTTTAAGAAGACGTTGGGAAGATTTTCAGGTGTGGATTCGCACTGTTGAAGGTCTTTGATGAGCGTTCCTTTATGGAAATCCAAGATGTCGGTCAAGTTGCCGAAAATGATTCGGTCACGGTTCTTTAATTCCTCGGGAATGTCGTCACGTTGCAAGAAAGCTGGTCGATATTTCTGGAAAAAAAGAGAAAATTGATCCCCAATAAAGTCTGACTTTAAGATACCATGATTTTTGTTACGAAAGCAAGCAGACTGGAAACATGAAAGTAGACATCTTTCCGTCGGTACTGAACGGCCCTGGGGCCCTGACGGTACTATCAAGGATTTTACACAGAGTATTTGAAAAAGTGGGAACGTAGAAAAAGTAAAAAACTTACCAGCTCGATGAGTTCGAGGTCGTTAATATAATCGTTTTCTGTTTTGATAAGTTCACGAAGAACAGTCCTTAAAAAAAGAAAGATGAATAAATATTCAGTCAAAGCAAGAACGAAGAAGAAGACAAATTTCGAAAACTTTTCCGCGGTCAAGTTAACAATCATTTCTGCCAAAAAAACCTGTAATAAATTAATCAAATGAGGTGAAATCATATTCAAAGAGTGCTCGATAAAACCAACCAGGAGTAGAGCTTCTTTAATCAAAAATATATTTCAAAACCAAAAAATTTAAAAATCCATAACTCGGAGTTTCATGCTCTAAGCAATCATCAGATGTAACTAAAAATTAAAAAGCTTAAATTAAAAAAACACTTACATTCTTTTGAGTACAGCTCTTTCTTCGGAATCCCCTTTCACTGATGACGTATACGATTCATTAGAATCACTCATGGAATCTCCTTCGCTGTCGTAATCTCCTTCTTGGAAACCTGCGTCTTCTGGCTCGTTGGCGTGAAGGAATTTCACTCGTTCCGCATTACCGCTACCACTCGGTTGGCGACCAAGTGTGGCGTACTTTCCGTCTGGAGTATCACCTGTCCGGATGAGGAGATCGATATCGCTTTCAGGTGCTCCGAGTAGGGCCTGGAAAACAAAGTTATGAATCAGTGAAAAGTGCTGTGGTTATTTGTAACATAAAAACAATATAATACCCAGCTTCAGATAAAGGAACTTATGCAAAATTTGCCTTAACAAAATGTTATTTATACCCTTTGGTTTGTTTGGAGAAAAACGATAAATAATAATTATCAATTATTACCTGTAATTTCTTGGAGCCTCCACCAGAGGCTGTTCCCCTCCGTGAAGGAGTCATTGGAAGAGGAGGTTTTTGCATGGCCGCCATTTGTTGATATTTCTTGGCCGTACCTTTCGACCATGTTCGCATCCTAAAGTAGGGAAAGGAAAAGAGAAAACCTCATTAGATCAGTTGGAAAACAATTGTGAAGCCATCAGAAGAAATATAGTCCTAGTAGGGAAGGGAAAGAAGAGAATCTCATTAAAAAACATTTTGTGAAGCCATGAAAAGATCTAGCATAACGGCTTCCTGACAAATAAAAACAGCAATTTTCGTGAAGAATCACGAAAAGACATAAAGATTGTGCAAAATGTAAAGAGTGTTATCAAAACAAGACCACTTAAAGAAATTCATTGACCTCATTTTGACCCAATCACCATCACGTCTTATCACAAAATCAGATTATGCAAGAATAATTGAACCAGAGAAGATTGGCCAGATTTTCTTTTTTATGAAATCAAAATATTTGTTGAGCTCAAACGGATCGCCTTAGAAAATAAATACTGGTGTCTAGGATTGCATAGTAAAACAGGCTTTATCAACGTTCCACAGACATTTTGAAAACAAACAAATCTTTAATCCCTGAATAGCGAGGCAGGATTAAGAACATAGTGAGCCACTAATTACTTGATAAGAGCTTAATTAGAAGATGAACAATCTATACTATAAAGGTCCTCATTATAAGATCATCTTTAAAAATTTCTTCAGGGCAGGGATCACATTAGCAGGTATATGCAAATTGGTCCATGCCCATGTAGCCCTTGGATCTCTCTCAAGCAAAGATGCTTTTTGCAGCCTTAAAGCGATCTTAGAAAACAATGCAGTGCAAAGTGATATTAAGTGAAGATATAATGACAGGCGTTCTTACTTTAAAGAGTTTATGTTGATGTTGGATTTAGTCCGGCGTCGATTGGACTTAGAGCTGGAATCACCAGAAATTGACATATTGGAGCCTTTAGGACTGTCTGTGGCGAAAGAATCTATTAAACGAAAAGATGTATCAATTAATCATATGAGTCGTATTATAAAATTTATCAGCATAAAAACCCCACTCATTTTCTCAATGGAGAGAATGGAATACTATGTTGTAAAGTAGTGTAATGAAACAAAGCTCGCGATTTGTTTTTCCATAACTCCAGAAGTTTGTTCGAAAGATTATATAAACAGACAGAATAAACATTTATTTCCGTGCGGTTACAACAAAACCTAAACATGAGCAAAGTGTATTATACCGAGATCACCCAAACGAGCAAGAGATATTCCTGAATGACGGGCTTCCAGCGTTTAGAGCATCGAGATCTGTTATCTGTGAAAATCTATTGTATGATGCGTACGTTCCCAAACAAAAAACAAAAAGAATTAACTACCTTCACTGCTCTGGCTGTGTAACGTTTCAACTGATGATCGTTTGTTTCTCAATGGTGATTCTTCGATCTTCTTCAGAACGTTGAACGGGACTAAACCTTCCGCGTCACCCGTCACGTCACTGTCCATAATACGAACACGCCAACTTGCTGAACCGGGCGGACGCCCTAAAATGTCGACTGTTTGTCCCTTGATAAGGGCGATTTCGTGTTCGTGACCGGGTTTGGGTGTGAAGTCGTCGGTAACGATGTATCGATCGGTTACGATCATCGATGAATTGTCCAATGAAAGCTGTTGAGAGAAGAAAGATTTGTTATATTCCGTGTCGTATAATTTAGGCTCCTGGTTTTCGAAGTAATGTTTGGATAGCTTGTTTTTAATGCATTTTATCAAATATGCACTATTCATTAAAGTGCAATTTAAGGTCTCAAGTGAAACTACCACCTTGGCAATTACTCCGAAACGAGGCAAGTATAATAGCGACGATTCTAGCGTCTTGATTATATTACTAAGAAGGCAAACTTAATGGGGATAACTCTATGACGACCTTGTATCCTATAAGACATTTTCCTTCCTTGATGTTCTTCTAGGGCCCAGGTTCCTTACCTTTCTTCGAACATTACTCTTTCGTCTTCGATAGGGCATTGAATAACATTTCACTAACTCACAGGTCTCTTTCTCCAGCCTCGCATAAAACAATCCTTCATCCGTCGACATTTTCGGTTTATGTTTTTGTTTCTGCTGTTGCAGTGGAGGTTTAGATTTCAAAATTTTATCGTATATCTTTCGCCCGTTACCCATTGTAATATCAAGTAGAATATCTCATCGACAAGGTAATATAAACACACTCAAACAGTCTAAAAATCGTTTTACTACAACAACTGCTTTCTCAACTGAGCCAGTACTAATTGCTCAATTGTAGAGAGAATATGTAGATAAGCCTTTCTGAAACTTATCTCTTCATAGAGAGTGAGAGAGGTATGTACAAAAAGCCTTAAATCCTATTTCACTCGAAAAAGTGACTTCACATTATTTAATTGAGACGATCATATAAACACTGAACGAGAGACAAAAGCGCGGAGATTGTATACATAGAAACGCAACAAGGCAACCGGTTTTTTTCGAGACTTTTCTAAAGGATATAAGAGGTCAATTTTCAAGAAGTTCAATTGACTGTTTTGACCGCTAAAACAGGAAAAGATAAGTGATAAACATATGAAGAGTTAAGGAGGAACACTATAATGTCGAGTGCAATTTCCGAGAAGGGACAACAATAACAGAATCAAGCAATCTGAGCTTTATTTGTAAGCTAATGTACGTTTGGTAAATGGCAAATGAAAGTGTATATATTGATGCTTTTAAATTCATCCTAGCTCAAACTATACAGATGACTGAATTCATATAAAGCCTTAAATTTGGTCAGAGATATATCTGTGTATCTTCGATATGTTCAAGTTCTATCCACTATTAAGACATTTACTTTGATGTAATTACAAACCAAGTCAAATTCGAAAATCAACCATTCAACTATAATATAACTAAGATTGAGATAGCATCAATTACAGTGTAACCTCTAGAGAGACATCTATCTCTAACACAACATTTTTTTACATTTTTTTACTTCTTTCTAATACTAATACAGTCGCAAACTTGTCAGATTCCATCAATAGCACAGTTTGAGCTTTCGGACAATCGTAAAAGAAAACCAGTGCCAGTTTGGTGTTCCTAAGGAATAAACTCCATTTAACTTTTCTGTCAAGACCCACCTACATACATCTAAATAAAAACCTGAGAAAAGTTTTTATAACATGATACACTGTATGGATGAATGTGTAAATCAAGTTTATGAACTAATCAACACCTCTCGTATAAATAACATCAAACTGAAATATCCAAATTCGTCTCGTTTTCTCCAAAATGAGAGATCTAACTCAGTAGGAATCAAGCTCGAAATTTATAAAGTTTCGACAATAAAAATCATGCATATAAAACCAACACAACTTCGACTATACCACATACAATGAGAGTATCAAGGTGAACAAATCAGATTATTAAACGAAAAACAACTGTCTGGAATTCAAAGTATCCAATAATCTTTATTAAGTGGGTGAAATCCTTTGGCTTATCATACTCAACGCTCTCACACAGAGCGAAGCACATTTCATTGATACAGTTTGAGAAACTCTGGGAATATTCATCAATGATTTCTTTTACATTTCAGTTGTGGTGTCAGACCGAGACGCATGTCTGTGCTGCTAAGAGTTAGACTACATAATTTTAACAGAACTCCTTCCCCTTGGAAAATGCTGTTAGAGGTTTACAAGCAAATACCTTCTTTAGAGCTTCCGAGGGTATCGAACTGATTTCATGCACTGTCTCAGTTTACAATCATTTGATCACCTTTTTTTAAGATAGAACCGAGTCCTCGTTATCAGCAACAATTTTAGAGATCATAGAAGAGTTACGCAGTCGTCATATAATTGTAACAATAATAAAGGGACTTACTCGACTGCAAATGGTGGCTGTGTCACAATCACTCAATGCACGATCGTTGTTGTATGTACTAGAAGAAAAAAAGAAGAAAATAATGAAAACACCAATATGATTTTAGGCTTTGGTTATTGGGTAGAAGGCCGACTGAGAAAATTAGGCACCAAACATAAGCGGTCGTCTAACACAAAAACTTGGTCAAAATATAAATTTATCTTCTGCTTCAGTCAACACTGGGCGGCATAATCTTTACACAAAGAGCAAGAGTCAAAATATTATTAAATTATTCAAAAGAATTTTGTCAACCTCTCTATGGCGCACGAACGCGAGATAATCCTGAAGTTAATCTGGTTTGCAGAGGCTAGAGGTGATTTCAGTCATCCTTTTTATGCACATCTCTGGGTCTCAAAAAAATTGTTACAGCGAAGAAGTGTTTTCATAGAGTTGGAGAGCTTCAAAAAGTTGACAAAAGCACTCCACCCTGGATGCGAAACAAAGGTGGAAAAGGCAAGCAGGAGGGTTCCAGATGACCGATTAGCAGTAAATGTGTTTTGTAGCTAATTCATTTTTCAACTTAGAACGAAGAGAATTATAAGGAGTAAAAGAGGTGCTAAGTGAGTCAAGCAACACATCGCGTGAATCAGTAACTATTCGTAATCTTGCTATTTCATGACTTCACTTGAAAATAGATTAAAACCCAATTGGCGATAGATGATGATGAGCAAAAAAGGGCGGTCATGAAAACGATTTGTGTCTCACTCAAAAGAATCAAGGGCTCTATGTCTATGCCTGAAAGTTTCCTTATTAAGAAACGAAGACCTAGTTTGAGGAAAGGGCTTACTCTGAACTGAAACTGATGTCAGCTTGACTCGTGCTCTTTCTGTTGCCTCGTTTCCGTGGAGAAGTTGGATAAAATGAGGCTGAAAAAAAGATAAATATATCAAATTATTAAGCGAAGAAAACAATTTTTCACTTTTCAAAGATACAATTTCGAAGCAATTTCAAGGTCTGTGCCACTGACTTTTAATTAAAGTGTGGATTGAAAGACTATAGTATCAATAATCAAAGAAAAAATTACTCTCTCAAATAAAAGCCTACCTCTAGCTTGAAGCAAACCAAATTGAAACTGTTGAGTCAAATTCCTTATTTCTTTGACCCACATATGCTTCACCTCTTCTGATTCAGCCTGAAGAAGAAAAGAAAAAGAAACATGAAAATCAAAGAGAATTAGCAACGAAATACGAAATATAATTTTCGCTTCTTTGTTTCAAAGAATGAAGCTTCCAACAGAGTTGAAACGACCCTTTTACCGATTTCTTACATGTGTATTTTTACCGCCCTATAAACAAAGTTTCGCTCAGAGGGTGGGTGCTCTTTCTTGAAAGAATAGTATGTAAAATATCATAAAACGTCAGGGAGCTCTCTAAATCTTCATAAAAAGTTTACAATACTTTGAGCTACATCAGAGTGGATTGAATTTATTAGCAGGTCCATTCAGCTTATTAACATTAAACCGGCAAAACATGTGTTTTAGAAAAAAAAAATTAATTATTCCCTGAGTGCATCGCTAACTTGACTTTACCTTACTGTTTATAACTTCCAGTTAGAACCGAAGCTAAAACAACATAGTATCAGTTTAAACGTTCGCAGTGAAAGAAAAAATACCCCCAAACAAAGGCTAAGCCCAATACGATTCATACGATCGAGCTCTCCTACCCCATCTAAAGTCGCATCACCATTGCCCCAGACGCAGCAAACTGAGACACAAATGAGCATAAATCCTTAAATTACCTTTATAATTCGTTTTTCTTCAGTATACGGTGGAGCACCCGTCCATACGGCGAATTTGCATTTATCTTCCGCCATATATTCTGTGATGCCCATCTCACTGGTCTTCAGTTTAGTTTTGAACTCGAAAGTACATTTGCCATTCGTATCTTTGTTTTCCTGCAAATGGAAATTCATCAGAAAGATTAAGATAACGACATTATTCAACTCATGTTTAAGAAGACGAAAATATTTCGTAAACTTCAGTTTTCCTAGATCATGGCGATAGCAAAATCGAAACGTTTAAAAATGTTTTACTTTGACATTTGCCACCTAATGGTTTCGTGAAACTTTAATATAAATCACGAAAAAATGAAATGCTTCATGAAAACTCGATTCGATTTGAACGATCAATTTTGATTTTAACTTTTCGGCAAAAAGTGAATAAGAATATCTTCACGAAGAATTTTCTTACCTTGCAGAATAAGAGAGCTTGTTCGAAGAGGAACACGTGGCGTTCTTTCGCTTTCTTTAAAATGTGTTTCGGATCGAAGATGGTGAAAGAGTCTTGTAACAAGATCTTGCCAAGCGTTTCGAGGCTTCCTTGTTCCTGTAGATGACGAAAATAAAAGAATTAATGAAAATGATAAAAATCTCTCAAACATTATCTTTCCAACGAAGCTGAAAAAGTGAGAGCTTTGGATAAACGAGGACTAATCGCAAGGATGAAAATTTGTAAAAAATGAAAATCCATAGCATACTAAATTTTCCATTTTGTCCATTCGCCACGAGGTGATTTTTGCTTTATACTTTTAAACTTTGCATGAACATTTCTCTAGCTTCACCAAGAAAAGTGTCTCGTACAATTTATGACATTTCATAATGCTTTTACTATCCGTAAAGGCTCATGTAACAAAATTTGGACACAAAGATACTTTGTCACTAAAGTTGATCCAGCATTGTTTTCTTAAGTAGATGTCTTAGGGTGGATGGGTTAAAGGGTCAATTATAGAATAAACGGAATCTCATAAAGCGATCGATTTTGAATTTTGAGTCAGTAAATTTGTATAAAAAATATTGCAGGATTCGAGCGGTTTGATTTAGATGTTTATATGAATTATCGATCCTTATATAGTCTACTACGGTCATGAGAAAAGACGATAAGATCATCCGATTTTTAGGTTCTGAATAAAGCCTTGAATTGAAAATCAAAGTCAATGAAAAGTTTTTAACGCACTAACGGAACCAAAGGCTTTCGACCTCGTGTAGAGTTTTCACGAAATTCAAGACTGCCTTATATAACACAATGTTGTGTTTGGAGAGCTTTAAAGAAAAGTCCTCTTGAGAGATTTATTGCGTTCATGAACTATCAGATTAACACGTGGTCATAAAGATCAATCATTGAGGTTTTATACTACGCTGTATTAGGTTCCTAACTTACAGTTTCTTGTTCGAGTTTCATGTTTCATGCCAAAAGAAAAGATTCTCAAAAAGATTTGTCCGCAAGCCGTACAAAATGTCTTTGCCAACATAAACATAAAATTGTTCCAATTTTTATCGAAAAGAAAATCAAATACTACAAACCCTCTTCACTCATTCATAAATCGAAAATTGTTATGTCGATAACTTGAAAATCCGACGCAAAGAAAAACGTCACTTATATCATAAGTCGGTGATGTCATCATCCGTCACATTTATGCGAGATAACGGTTTAGTTATAAGAACATAAAAGAGCTTTGCTAGACATAATTTAATAGAAAGAATCTATTTTTGAAACGATATTTCATCGTTTGCTTTTTATGGAAAAGGTGCAATGGAAAAGATTTCTCTATTTCTGTTTTTATGTGTTTTTGTGTATTTTTGAGACAAGGTTTCACTTGTGCTTCGATTTTAAGGTGTTTATATTCTTATAGGAAAATAAGTTGACAATTATTAAAGGGTCATAGCTCTTTTGTCTCATCATCTCATATCTTAATCCTTTTGTTTATCATAGCAACAGAGATGACGTCAATAATAGATACTATGAATGACCACCCGACCGCATTAGACGGGCCGTTGTAGAGTAAGTGTTTTTATAGAGTCGTGATCGACTCTAATATAAATGGATAGAAATAGAATCATAGGAAATTTGGAGACTCAATTGATCTGTTTATAGATAGAGTTCGTTTGGAACAATGTTGTGATTAAGCCATGAATTAAGTCACCCCTACAAACGTGACCAGCTTAATGTGACGTTTAAGAGTTTGGCCAGCAGCAATTGTAACTGTTCGTTTTGTAAGACAGCCGAATGTCATAGGCATCTTACAAATTATCCTTCGTCAATCCTGGTCGTTTTTGTTTCACCGCATGGGCCCGTTCGTCAGGGGGCAAAATCTGTGTTTTAACCCAATAAGATAGGGTTTTAAGGCTCGCCGAGACCATGGTCGAGTCCTTTGCCTACGAACGTTTACGAGCGGTGTAAAAGGAAGTATTGGTTCACACTTACATCGAATCCTTTGATCAAACAGAGGTACATAGCGTCGTTCGCCCGTCGTGGAACGCTCAACATAACATCCAAACCAGCCTGTAAAAGAGACATTAAAATTATCAATATTTTCTGTGGTATAAATTAAGGATTTCCTTATGCTTTCCGCTCGTAGTATGCAAAAGTGTTTTTTTTTTTGCAACAAATTCAGATTGCTTCAGTTGCAAAAAGTAAGAAGAGCCATTTGTGAGGTGAAAACTAGTGAAATAAATATAGAATATAATGAATTTTATAAAGCTAGATATATTACTTTAATTTTCTATCCAAAGATTGTCTTTCTTTAAACAATGTGAATTTGGTACAACTCAAAAAAATCCTCCTGTCATCCTAAAATCGCAACAACAAAGTTTCAAACTAAAATTGCCAAATTTACCAAACTCTTGTCTGATCGTCATAAATTTACAAGATACTTTGCTGTTACTATCTAGTATCTCACTGATCTACATTTTTCCAAAGATACTTTGCTGTTACTATCTAGCTTTCTTACTGATCTACATTTTCCCAACGATACTTTGCTGTTACTATCTAGCTATCTCACTGATCTACATTTTCCCAAAGATACTTTGCTGTTACTATCTAGCTATCTCACTGATCTACGTTTTCCCAGGCATGTTCCATTACCTTATTGTAAGTTCTTGCTTTTTGTTTCATATACCGTGTTTTCTCCGATCTCAAATCGGCAAAGGACTGTTTTTTTGTGTATTCGAAATACATGGAAGATGGTCTCCTTAACTTGTTTCCAATCTCCAAGTTGTTGTTATTAGTACCAGGTCGAAGCTTTGGCGATTTTAACGACGTTAAACTGACGTGGCGCTCTGGTGGCGCTTTGAGCCACGCTAATGGGTCCATATCGTCGGGTTTTGAGTACATGCTGACGACATGACGCCGTCGTTCGGCGTTTGAGCTCATACGTAAGCGTCGCTCAGCCATTGTTCAAAATAATTAATACTGATTTGCTCTGCGTTGTACCGTGTTTGTAAAAGTTATGTTTTTCCTTTTTCAAATTTCGCTTTTATTCAATTTTTCATTTTTATTTATTTGTTTGTTTGCTTGCTAATGAAGAAACCAAATTCAGTTCAAGCCAACAAATGTGACGCCTAATGTAATATCGACCCTCCCCTTCCGCCTCAAACCTGTACTTATTGGAGGAAGTTCAGAAAGACTTCAGGATACTGTTTAAAACCTTAAAACAAACAAACCAAAAGCCATCAATGTACTTCCGTCTTAAATTGATAGTTAGGTAGGAAGGCTTGCCTACTAGAATGACAGGCTCCCTCCTTGAAATTAATGTATAACTTACTCAATCATTTTAAAATCATTTTCCAAGACAGAAGGCCCCTCCCCCAATACTTATAACAATTCAAAACCCTTAGTTCAGAACGAATTCACCCGATTTTAATAGCATATTTTTGCAATACAGTTGACGCTCTCTAGTTCAACGTTCTACTATATTCGATACGCTCACTTATTCGATGAAAATCCTACTCCCCATGAAAGTCGAGTTAGAGAGCGTCAACTGTACATGCTCCAATCAAACGCAACAGGTTTTACAACACTTCAAGAGAATCAACTAAAGAAAGTACAAAAACAAATTTGAATTACATTTCCAACAAAGCATAAGACATTGTCAACCCATTCAGTAACCGCAAGATGACAAATCAATTCGTGCAAGATGGAAGAGCGAAACAAAAAAGACAGGGAAACCATAATCTAATCATACTGATTTAAAAACCATCTTCTCCTCGACCTCTTTCAGTATAGCACGATTTTCAAGACCCTTTCGGTATTCGAAACACTTACTGGTTAAATACCCCCTTTAATTAGCACTTTTGCTCAGGATTAGTGGAGAGTTGTACGGGATTAATATGAATTTCCATCTCAAAGATTGTGTCAATTTTCAAACGTCCCTAAGCCATAATTTTTCAATTTTTAATTTCAAGTACATTTTAAATACCATAAAACTATTCTTGAATACAGGAACGCACTTCCCTGAGGCATCATAAAAAGCCACGCGTTTCATTTAGAAAGTACTTCAAAAATACAAACCGCAGAAGCATGCAAATAGTAACAATAACAATTTCACCATTAAAAAAGGCCTCAAACCCATCAAGACAAAATTAATGACAATTTTTGACATAAACAAAAAAGTCACATTGAGATTACAATCGTTCTTATGTACTTTCTGTAGGAGTTGATACATCTATTATCGATTTTCAATTAAAAATAGAGGTTTTCATATAAAAAGTGAATGTTAAGCATGGATAATCATGGCGCTCAGGAATGCTACCAATTATTGCTTTTTCTAATAAAAGTCAGGCCAGTCAGACACCGTAAACTACAAGTCATTCAGCTCGTAGATGAAAGTACACGTTTTTTTATATAAGAACAAACTATATAAGAACATAAGGCTTTCCGATGGCAAAAATGTTACGAACAAGTTAAGAACATTTTAAGGCTTTGGAGACCCTAAAAACCCAATTTCTTAGGAAAATAGGCAAAAATACTCTCAAAATGGTGAAAATAAGAACATGTTAAGAACATTTTTAGGCTTGAAACTCAAAAAGTTAAAAACATCCGAAGGCTTCAAAAACTTTGCATGTTCTAATAAAAAAAAACGTGTACAGTCGATTCTAGTTTATTCGAATTTGTATCATTCGAAACTTTTCATAATTCAAACTAAATCTCAATTTTCGTCAAGAAGTAGTCCTCAAACTCTTTAAACAATATGAAAGAATCAGACTTTCTGAGTTCAAATAAGCGCAAGTCAAGTGTAGAAGAAAGTTGAACCTCTAACTATAGTACAGGACAAATTCCAAACGTTCACTTTATCGTAGCCTTTAGACATTCAAAAAACATTCATCTTGCATCCACTCACCGACCAACTCACGGTATAAGCTTTCATATAATATTCCATCATCAACAATCATCAACAAGTTGAACTTGTTTTATCAAAGGTCAATGAAAATTGACTTCCAAAACCATACATTACGTGCTCACGAGAGAGAGTTAAGAAAACTTTTTTTTCACAACTCAAAAGCAAAACAAAATAAAAGCTCGCAATATGATTTTTTCAATCAACTGACCAATTAACGAACACAACAATAACAATATGAAGGTATCATTAATGCCAGACATAATGACCCTTTAATGACACTGTTAAATATCAATTAAAAAGAACAATGAAAACCGCAATAAGAGACCATCCCAAGCCAAAACATTTTGTAACTACAAAATTGCCGTTGACGAGAATGGAAGATGAAATTATATTTATCTTCCCTTTTACCTCACAAATGGCAATGGCAATATTCTCTGGTAGAGCTATTTTTCGCCATCCATAGATTTTGAAAATAGGTCAAAACAATGGAGAAACAATCTAATAAGAAATGATGCGAAGCATTGCTGACCAAGATATCACTCTGGAAACTCTTTCAAACATTTGACATCTTTAACAAAAAAAACATACTATGCTTTCTCGCAATCTCATGTCAAAACACAACTTTAAAAATAACCATCAAAAGGGTGTAGGTAGCTGAATTAATCAGATGGTATCTACAAAAAATTATGAACTAACTATCCCAATTCCTCGGCGGAAGGGTCATCAAATGAGCCAAAGTGACCTCAAACAAATCGGAAAAGAGATTGTAAACATTCGACTTTAAGTATACTTCCAATATTACAGACTACGGACTATCTTTCTTTTTTAGTGCTTCACCATTTTCTCTTGTCCTAGGTCATGATAGCATCTGAAATCATATATCACGCTTTTAAAAACCTTGCTTTCCGAAAAACATTATCACAAATTACTACAAAAATGATCTAGCTAGCGTTGAAAGATAAATAAGTAAGCAATTAAGAAAATATGTATCCAGGATACAAAATGCAAGAAAAGTGAATGCAAATGCATACAGTAATCAAGAAGACCAGATCCGTCGAATGTCTAACGAAGTAGTAACTTAATATAAACACAACTTAACCTTCAACACACAGCAAGAGTTTAAGTGGTCGATTAAAGTATTGAAGTTTACACAAATTAAACTTATTCAATGTTGACGGCGGACGTGAATTTCGAATGACGCAAAAGCGCGAAAAATAGAAAATTCACCGAGCTGCGATATCTTTATAAATTTATAAAGGTGTTTGCAATGTTTAATGGCCAGCAGGGCTTGATTCTTGGACAATGTTTAATTTAATCGGCTGACGTAACCAAACGTCATTTTAATAAGCTGATAATTATGACACGTAAAAATCGTTGAAAGAAGCCTACAACGCGTTCACTAAAACTATGTTCACTAAAACCCATCGAAAAACAAGACTTTGGTATCCGGGAAAACTAAAAATCAAAAGCAGACGAAGCTTGATGAAGAGGGATCTTTTTAATCCAACCATATGTCCAAGTTGAAGATAAAAATCATGAAATGAAGCCAGATTGAATTCAAATTTTGAATTTCCATTTTTGCTGTTCACTTCGCTTAAGTTCACTTCGCTTAAGTTCTTTCCCAATTTTGCTGATTTGCAATCTTATAATCTGGCTGACACGAAAATGCTACGAACCAGATTTAAACGATTCATAGAAATACTTCCTTGAATTTCAACCGTTTCAACTGACTCTACAAGTTTCAATTTCCGATGAAACCAAAACAAGAGCTCAAACTTTACATAAAAAGCTCTGCATCAGGTCATGCCAACGAAAGCAAAAACATTTTCAAATAATAATATCCTTGATACCCCACTGAATTTTTTTATCTTTTCATTTAAGAAGCTTAAAAAAACGTTATAACAGTAATATCTAGAAAAGTTTACTCTGCCATATTTCATTTGAAACCTTTCAAACAACTTTTGAAACGATTCATATGCAAGTCAAATATTTAGATTAAGAACCTTTTCTTTTCAGCTTTCGTAGTGAACTTACTATGCTACTAACGTTTCTTATATGCAAAACTTTTTTTGGATTGAAATGAAAAAAAAGACCCTTTTAGAATTTGATATTCTCTAAAATCCAGCTCCTATTTTTGTCATCTTCGTGTGAAAAATCACGAATTTTTCCCTCCCCCAGTAAAAATACACAGAATTCTTTTTTCTTTCCTTATTAAAAATAGCATCTTTTAGCGACAGGGAAATAGACTGAATGCAAATATAACCCCTTTAGTTGCGTTGGCACAAGGTTACCCGTGGTTACCAGTTTTTTTCCTACACAAAAATCAAGGTTCATGCATACCTTTTTTTAAGGATACATAGTTTTTATGTAAACGTCTTTTATAAAAACATCCAAAATTTTTGGAGCCTTCGGAAGTTCTTAAGTTTTAAGCCTAAAAATGTTCTTAACATGTTCTTATCTTCGCCATTTTGTGAGTATCTTTGTCGATTTTCCTAAGAAATTGGGTGTTTTGGAGTCCGCAAAGCCTTAAAATGTTCTTAACTTGTTCTTAAGATTTTGGCCATCGAATCCTTATGTTCCTATTTAGTTTGTTCTTATTAAAAAAAACATGTATACTGGTCTGGAAAAAAACAATCGCCAATAAACATAAATAGATATAGTAGACTGGGTACCACCTTGAATTGAAACCCACAATCCTCAAATACACAGTTTTAATCTCCCTATCCCGAACAAATCTCCTGGTCCCGCGTAGGCTCGATAGAGAGTACATGCAACGAAAGAACACAACAAAAAATGTTTTCAAGAAACTTTTCGATTGGCATTATCCTCTTCGAATCTACAAATTTCACCAACTATTTCTTGACTGATTTTGACTTCAAAATGAAATCAACTAAAGTGACATTTATGCGAGAAAAACATCAGAACAAAAACAGCAGAAATCAATCGAAGACAGAATCCCTTCACCTTGAGGTGTCCATTTTCAAAACAACCTCCGATATTTTCCATAAGAACAAAAAACAAGAAAACTGAAAAAATCTTTTGATTTGAATTAAAAGTAGAACTTGTGCTTTCCCACAACAAGACGTAGAAACAATACAGCCACTGCCTGACTTCTTCCATCTCCAAGGAAATTTAATTAAATTTTCACATCACTGTACAAACAGCAAAATATCCAGGAATTGAATTACAATATCTTATCCTTTTCTTCCTATTTTTAACGGCTGATCCCTCTTTATAATAATACACTCTCTTAACGTCAAAGACGACTTTGTAAATTCATGTTGTGAGCTGCTAGTCAACAAAGCTACGAGGACAGCCTCATAATTTAGCGTAAATTCCTCTTTGGTAAAAGAATAAATTTTGAATAATTTCCTTATGATAACACACTCAAACAGAACACATCATGTCAACTGATAGATTGTAACATCTATTCATCCTTCTTCTCTCGTCAAATCTACACTCCATTCACTGATTGAGTGATGGTAAACAGATTAAATGTGGTAACTGTCATTTCCACTACGATTGTAAGACTATTTGTAAGAAGAAACAGTGGTAATTTTGGTGCTTTTAACTGTAAAGAACTGAATGGCATGAATACTAGTTGAAAGGTAACTGGATGAAATCTTAAAAATGATGACTTTCAAAATGTACTTTTGAAATCAGTATACTCCATCTAGAATTTAAATATCAGTAATTCCAGTCCGTTATTCTTATAAATATCAGTGAAAAAGACTTGATATTTCAAAGTGAACTTGTTGACATGTTGATATTGTATAAGGCAAGAAAAAGACAAATCATCCTCCATGATTACATGCAACACAATCTTCTGCTAGTGAAACCATCTTCTTGTCAGCCTCCAGACTTTCATTTGCCAAGAGATTAAAGCAAGCAGAACTGTGTAAAGTTTGGGGGTTCCAAGACCGAGAACACTACGTTGGAAAGAATCGTCTAGATACAAAAAGTACCATTCAAAAATTAGTACAAAATAAAAGCCCATTAATAGTGTCGTACAAGTGTCAACTCTTGAGTCAAAACTGCCAATTGACTCAAACAGCACGGTACACAGGTACAACAAAATACATAATGCAATAGAAATCTAAACAGATCAATATACTATCAAACACAAAACTGTTCCAAAACAAGTCTATTCAAAAGTCAACAAGAAATCAAGTTGTAAATCCATGAATAAACTAACGTTCGTACTAAACACAACAAAAGTATAGAGAGAAGCAAGAGTAGAGAGAAAGATACCACTCGAAGAGTAATCAAATCAAACGAGTAACAAACGGAAGCTGCAAATAATCTGACATTTAGAAGTTCCGTTGTCACATGGATGGTATAGATAGAAAAACAATTTTATTATAGTGTATAGTATTGAGATAAAGATATCACTAAGGAACTACAGCATCTCTACGTACATCTTTTAGACTATATTTAAAATGTTTTGTATTGAAAGCCCTCAGTTCCTCTAATTTTTGTAAAAAGCATTAGAACAGCCATTAGAACAACTTGAAAATACCTTTTAAGAGCGGTTCATTACTATTTAGTCAAGATGGCCATCTCAAAAATCTTCACTCGATAAAACATTACAATGTAGAGCATGGAAATTGGGCTTTATTTGATAGTAAACAAGAAAACATCACAGAAAAATCGGCATTTGAGAAGCGTGCTTACAAGAAACCAAGTCTACATTGTCAAAATCACACTATGAGACACAGCAGTGCACTATTGAACCACTGTGACGTGAACATAACGTCCTCTCTTAATTCGTATGCACATCCCCTGTACCTTTATATAAAGTCATTACAATGCACCACACTAAAGCAAGTATGTATTTGGATAAGGATATGGATTTAAACACTGGCATAGTATTGTACAGTTGAGTCTCCATAACTCGAATACCCAAGGGGGAACGCAAATTAGTTCGAGTTAAGGAAATTTCGAGTTATGGAGACAAGGTATTGTTAATTAAAAGGACCAGCAAAATAGTTCGAGTTAAAGAAACATTTGAGTAATAGAAGTTCGAATTATGGAGACTCCAGTGTAATAGAAATATACTGAACTGTTAAAGATGGAGAACTGAAGACATAGATACAAGTCCCTCTAAATTTACGTACTCATTTTCAACTCACATCTAGAAGAAGAAACTCTGCCTCTAAATTCATATAATCTCCATAGAAATAAATTTCAAAGATAATTCAGTATTCTGATTCTAATTTAGAGATTAGTACAAAAATTATTGGATCCCTTTCCTTATCTATCCAACTACGTCCTTTAAAAAAATCTCCGAAGAAAAACGTAAAATATTATTCACAGAGAAAACATACGTTTTCTCGATTGTAGAGAAAAATATATCGATTCATTTTTTCAAAAAATTTCGCAAACAAAACATAAAGACGAGATAAGACAGATATAAGATATAGCGTTCGATCGATTTACAGTTGATATTTCAGTTGTATAGCTCAACCACAAAAAATAGATTAATAATTGTTATATATGTTCAAATCGTTTATTCGTCAGCGAGACTAAGAAATCTTTGTTTGGGTTTTTTGACTTGATTAGCGGTTCTGTATAATAATTGGATTTTATTTGTATGGAAATAAAATCAATACAGTAGTTGACCTGAATTTAATGACAAAATATTTCAAACAAAGTGAGGCCAAATAGGACCAAACTATCCACAAAAAACAACAAATCTAAGACCACCTCCCTTCAAAAGACACTCATTTTTCACGAGTCTATTTCTACATATTTAAGGCCCACAAATTAATTTTTTTTAACAACCATTTTTCACTTTTCCATTTTCGAGCAAATTTTTCACATTTTCATTTTCAATTAAAATCAGCATGTACACTAATATTTCTTCTCAACAAGTTGGAAAATATCTCGTCCCCCTTTTTAATCGGAAATTTTCTTTCCTCCTCCCCAAAAAACAACATTTGCAACAAAAAAGATCTCCATATCAACGATATTATTACGTCTTCACTACGAAAATTGCATCGACAGACAAAATAAAAAAAGCAGAAATTAATTTCTATTTTTCTCTTCAAAATTTTCATCCTTTTTATATAAATACTCAGCTTGGGAAAAGTAATTAAATATTGTGATAATATAAAAAAAAGGTTGTATCATTTTTCATTCATCCCATTCTATCATCGTTTGAAAACTTGTTACAATATATGCTGTATTTTACTACACTAAGAGATGACTTAAATACGAGCTCATAAACCTCAAATAATACTTCATTTAGTGGAGATATTATCTATCAAACTATGCTGATTATATAACTCCTTGATAACCTTTTTTAAATGACCTCAAAATGGCTCTTCTTTGCATATGGAATTAAAAAATGTAGATAGTAATATAACGCTACGCTGTAGACATCATCTACATGCTGTCCTATATTTGCACACCTGAAAAATATTTTTGAAATGTAGGTAGAGGCTTACCTGTAAGGACCCATCTACATCATCACAACAAGACAGTAAATCCTGCAAAGAGAGACGATAAAAAAATGAATTGTCGTTTAAAATACATTTCCGAAAATCAAGAATATCATACATCAATATAAATTTCAAGGGAGCAGATCTTATTTCCAAGACACGCCTAAAGGCCGGTCTCCACTTGCGCGCGCTGCGATCGCACTTTTTCGAACAAAGCTTCCACGCTATTGGTCAAAAGAGAAATAAAGCTATTCCATTGGTGCGATCTGACGTAACGGTTGGATAAAGTTGAAATATGTTCAACTTTGTTTTCTAGCGCGCGCTACATTTTTATGACGTAATCTTTTTTTCCAAGCAAAAAGGATGAAGCCAAAAGGTGCGATCGCAGAGCGCGCAAGTGGAGACGGGCCTTAAGATTACCAAGACAAAGTTTTTTATTCAAAAGCCTCACCTTTAACAACAACTGGTATTTAGTTATTCTCTGCACAGGTTTGATAAGATATGCAGCCAATGAGAGGCCGAGGTTCTTTTTCTGTTGGAGATCTTCGAAGAACGTTTCACCGTGTTCGATCAACAATGAGTTGGAGTCCGGTTTGTTGGCACAAAAGTCAACATACATGTGGAATTTGTCCGCCTGTGTGAAAAGAGAGAAATTTGTTGTTATTGTTGTTATTATTATTATAAAGAACAGGGTTTCATACCCATGTAGGTCCTCTCTAAACCGGTCTAACAATACTGTAGATCTTTTTAATTTACAATTTGTCAAAAGTTATCTTTCCGAAATTATAGTACCCAATGTTAAGCTCAATTTGTAGCATTTCCCTACTATATATGGAGTGTTTTTTACACTTAGGCAAATTGACTGAAATTGATGAATGTACAATGTAGATAGAAAACACGATCTTCTTAGATTTAAAACTAAGTTCAATGAGAAAAATAGAAAAAGATTTCCTTACCCATTCGATAAAACAATTTCCAACATTTTCAGGACATTTTTCATATTTTACAAGTTCACGCAAGAATACCCTGGAAAAGGAAAAAAGCCAATTAAATGTCGCTGAAAAAAAAAATACTAAATGCAGAACACAGTGGCATGTTGTATTAAAATCAAAAGATGAAATCATATCAAATTTTTAAAAAGCCTGTCACTTTAAACACCTAAAAACTCAGATAGAAACACGAACTTCTGATGTTAATAAACGAGACCACCAGGTTCTCTTTATTTTTGCAAACACCTCAAACAAAACAATATTCTAAGATACTTGAATTTGTAACCACGAAAATACCCAGATGTGACAAAAAATAACAAAATTGGTCACATACATGTCTCAATCTCGGAATTTCGCGAAAAGACCTGTTTCTGAGATAAGCAGGTAATCTTAATTGGTTTCTCTTATTAGATGTAGTATAATCTACGCAGTGATAAAGAAATAAAAATATCTTATCCCTTCAAGTGAGTGTCTTTTCACAAAATCATCATTATTCTTTCTCTAACTCTAGTCGAGACTTGTTTAGCCTACCATAACCCTTATTGAGAATAGAAATTCTTTCGGGTTTTTGGCTTGCAAATATTCTACATTCAACGTGAAATGGGGAGATTTAGAGCAAGCTTTAGCAACAAACTATGACAAAAGACAAATTAACCAATCAAAAACAGTCACATACTTGCTATGAAATTCGTGGATGTGTTCGATGTTTCCAAAGATGATATCTGAAGCACCTCTCAAGGCGTTTGGCAAATCTGGACTGCTGTACATTGGTGTCAAGAAATTCTAAAAGAATAACAAATGAAAATCCCGTCTTGAAATGTTCATGTTTTTAAAACCAGGCAAGATTGAGATTCTTACCGTAGCTTCGTGTAATGCCGACATACCTTGTCTAATTCCGTCATAGCAACTACCTGGTCTGCAAAGTAGTTAGAGCGATTTTACTAAACATCTTTTACTCGAAAGGTTTTATTCATAAATATTGTTGCTATGGCGAAATTAGACAAGTTATCTTCTATTATTAAGGGTTTAAATACACTTTGGTTCGGTGTACAGAACATTACGA
This sequence comes from Clytia hemisphaerica, assembly GCF_902728285.1. NCBI lineage: Eukaryota > Metazoa > Cnidaria > Hydrozoa > Leptothecata > Clytiidae > Clytia > Clytia hemisphaerica. The sequence continues at coordinate 903,919 of NW_027103734.1, read as the reverse complement.
GAAAGTATTAATTGGCAGCCTTTTTGAGACTTAACTCCCCCTGAATATTCAAACAGATTCAAAGAAGACATCGGAAAATAAAGATCGAGAAAAGTAAAGCTTCTTACATCAATACAGCACTTCATGTCATCGACGTATGCTCTTTCGGTTTGAATCAATTCTTTAATGATGAACCTGGAAACGAGTTAAATATGATTTAGATTTAGCTAAAATCCAAAGTTAAAATATAAACCAATCGCCTTAATCTATAGTTGGAGTGGATTGCTGAGAACCAGATATTCACTGGAATAGCCAAAAGATGCATATATCAATTCTAGGTTAAGGTTAATCCATGTAAATGCTTTGGATTTCGTTTCAAATAGACTAGCTAATAATGCTGACACAATTAGTAGATAAAAATATCATTCGTATGTAAATAAGAAAAAACGATTTTGAAAGATCTAAAGAATTTGGGTTCTGAATGCAAGAAATACTAACTCGATTCTCTTGACGCTTCTTCGTTTTTCTTCAGAGATCTCGTGAATGCCACTATCATGCGAAACGTCCCTTCTGGCAACTTTAAGATCAGTGTTGGTCAGCTCAAACACGGACAGCGATGGCCACTCTTCTTCATCCTTCGGACAAAAGAAATGGTATACAAACGGTTGGTATAATTTCGGACGCAATTGGACAGCACATGATGAGGTACAGATTATAGATGTCGATGATTCGTTATACATAGTGCACTTAAAGTTTATGAGTTTATTTTATAATATGGAAAACGATGTATCTTTCTGTCGTTTTAAAGTTCAGTTTTCAAATGAAGTCAAATATTATGAAGCATCAATTCCAAATAGACCATTTTTTGAAGATAATAAATATTTCAAATTTTAATAATGCTTTCGCATATCCTCCCCAAAAAGATGAAAGTGTTGTTTTTGTTCTTCGCCGAAAAAATCAGTTTTTATTCATTTGGGTATTAGAATGTCAGGAAAATCTCAGAGAGGAGACCATTCATTGTCACGTTATTTGATTCAGAATGTTTTCAGTGAAGATCTCTTTACAGCAGAATTACATGAATGCTTAAATGTCAAAGGCATGCTGGGATTTAAATTTAGGACCAGCTGTCTGGAACTTCCTATATAAAGATCCTTAATATGAATGAAGTGAGGTGATTTTATTCATACGAATTTTACTATGAGCTGAAGATCGATACTGCTATCAAATGTTTTTCTAAAACCTTCCTGATATTGTTTTAGTTCGAATTGATTCTGTTTTTAACTTTATGTTAATCGATTTTTTTCCACTCTAAGACCCGCGGATATTTTATTACCAAAAAAAAAGAAAGAAAGCGATGGTGTCAAGTACTTTTCACATGAATTTTGAATAAAGAATGACGAAAAACAAATGACACAAAAAATACCCAATAGCCCTTCTATTTAGTCCGTTCTTGAGAATCCAGGATCACCTTATAGGACCCAACTAAAAGTAAAATGTTGAACTGGATGCAACTTACAAATTTGAAACTAGTCACGTGTGCTTTGAAAATCTCTGGAAAGGAGTCATAGTAGGCTCTAACACTTGGACTGGTCAGAATCTCTTCCAATATTGCCATAGAATGCATTGACCATGAAAATAACCTTCGCATCAGTTTAATATTTCCAATTCAAAATTCCCAATTTCAAATTTCAAATTATTCTATTTGCATTATTCAAATCCAATTTTTTCTATTTATATTTTTGATGAAAATGGTGTAAATTTGGTGGAAATAAACAAAGTCAAACCAAAAGATTATTACATGACGGAATGAGATGTTAAATCGAAATCCACGAAAAACAATAGAAGCGATAATGATGGGCAAAAATTATTATGTTGTGATAAAATATGGTAGAAATGCCAGAATTTTAGCAAAATAAAACTCGACCAAACTAAAGCAAAAGGAAAAACGAGCCAATATATTATTGTTCTTTTACTACATCCATAAAAATAAACAAACAGTGTTTCCCACAGCTTAACAAAGGAAATAAGATTTTCAAAGCAAACTCCACGAACACAGAGACATCAAAGATCATACTTGATTTTCCATTTTAATTACCAAAAGATTAAGAAAGAAAAACACATGAAGTAGATTGTTATAAAAAAAGTTAATCAGATACTTCTTTTAATTAAACATTTTATGATCGATGCGACCAATTAAAATTGAAGATCTTTGTTTGTGAAAAACGCTGGAATGAGTGACGCAACGCGACTTCCTTTTAAACGATGAAAAAGACTCTACGACAACATAATGATTAAGCAATTGTCCACCTCATTCTGCCAGCATTTTGGAAATTAATGTCAATCAAAAAATCAAATTAATTTCCGAGAACGCCAACCAGAAATTAATTTTCAATCAAAAGCATTTTGAAGCAGTAACGTGGTTCGAAAGGGAATGTTGTCAACAGACACAGTGAGGCGCCCCGGTGGCGGTACCATTTCATTTGCTACGCCAAAAAGTCGTCAAATTACCAGAAAAAGCCTCAATCAAGTCAGATTGTATGATGTTCATAAACAAAAACCTACATTAGTCTATGATTTTGTGAAATTGGAATACGATCTATCCAGCCTTCTAGTTGCGGGGTCAACAAACCGAAATTCCAAAAGGGATAGAAACATAAACCAAAAAACAACACCAAAATGTTACCAGCAACCTCAGAGAATAAATTTGACAACAATTATACAATACTCGCGCAACTTTACAGAAAAGAGGATAAACAGTAAACAACAGCAACAACAACAAGGAATATGTTGAAAATGATGTAGATAAAATCCATCATCAGAAGATAGAAATATCGCCAACCACGCATTTACAACGTCTCGGTAATCCAATCAACTGTTACTTTAACAAAATGCTGATGTACTCATGAACTTTTTATACTAAGAACTTTTCGCTGAATGAAAAATTACGTTTCCTTCTATTATTTTGGAGGGAAGAAAGCAAAAGTGGGAAGTGATAGAAAGTAGAACAAGAACGAAGAAATAGGTTTGAGTGTGTTGGAAACACGAGCAAAATGTATTTGAAAGTCTGTGAAACTGAAACAGAATTGCAACAGCCCAAGCAAAAATAGAAGACAATCATAGCAGTTTATCCATCCCTCCATATATATCCACTCAATTTTTTTTACAAACGAAATAAAAAAGTTTATAGTAGAAAATATCCGTGTATTTTGTCCAAACATAATGTCGACGTTTTGAGAGAAAATTGATTTGACCTTTAAGTATTAGTAAAGGTCATTCTTAAACCGTTTACACTTTTTTGTAACTTGATTGCAATCATTATTTTTCGATACAAAACTATCGTAAAGATCCTAGAGTTGAAATATTTTCTCAGGAAATAGTCTGAGCGATACATCTTTGTTTGGCTCAGTTATCTTGGGAAATTCTGTAAATGTTTATGACGTAATCTTTTAAATCTAATTTTCAGAGTGTTTTTATATGTTTTTCTAAAATCGACTCAAAAATTATTCCAATTGTAAGCTCCACCCTTGAGCTCAATCAACTTTCGCAAACACATGTAATCAGAAATATAAAACTTAACCTACAGTACGTTCAAAACAAAATACTTTCATTTTGCATCTTTTTCTTTACTTCATTTCTTGGAAGTTTTCAAATTGACAGTTTTAAAATACCAAGATCTTATCAAATTGTATTGGTATTGCTTATTATTGCAAAAAAATTTGAAAATTTTATTGAACTTAAAATGCACTGAATGAGACACATCGAGGGTGAATAAGATTGGACTTCCAAGAGTGCAATAATTTGATAATTGCTCACTAGAACCATTCTTTCGCATTCGGTATGGGCGTAGTAATACTTGCTTAAGGAAGAAAAACATACCTCGTAAGCAGGCAATGTAGTTTCCAACTTCTTTTCCAGTGACTCGCGATATTGCTTCATGACTTGCTCCAAGTCTTTGTATCTCTTATCAATGGAGGTTGCCAACTCACTGATTGCAACTCGATGGTAATGTATCCTGGAGATGTGGTCGGATGCTTGTTTGAGCAGCTTCTTGACGCCATCACGAATCTGGATGAACATCGTTCGATATTCTTCTTCTTTCTCCAGATGTGTCTTTTGCTGGTCTTCGCCTTCAACTGAAGAAACAATATTAGCGAGTTTATGTTTTTGCACTTCTGAAGACAGCAGAGTGACTGAAGTGATTTGGGATAACCCAGAGTTCTGAGCCGCAAAATCGAAGATGTCGTCCTCAGTTGATTAGGTTTTAGACAAATCCGAAGCTAACCGTCTTCGTCACGGTAGAAAAACATACCAAAAACTCATTATTAGGGAAAAAGCTAAACTCCTAAAAGATAAAAAGTTTGTGCTGTCAATCTGACGAAGAAAGTGATGATGTTGCATGTAAGCAAAGATGACATTGGAAAGCTAGAGGAGCGTTTTCTACGGAAACAGTCTGGTTTTTGCCAGTAGTCTCAAATTTTGGACAACTTTTCTCTAGCTTAAATTTGCCAAATACTAGTGAAAACCAGGGGTGTTTCCGTCGAAAACGATCATGAATTGAATAATGTAACAGAATACTGACCTGTTTGTGTTTCTTCCGCTTCATTTTGTAAACTATTGAAACCTTCACTGAGAACGGTACCTTGTTCTTGAATGATGCTCAATGTCTGTGGAAAAGAAAAAATTATCATTAGTTGAGACTAAATAAGGTTTAAGAGTCAGTTGATTACCATAGACAGACGACGAAGTCACATCAAATAAATAGTAACTGCAATACATTATATTTTTTCAGGAAAATTGTGATAGAAAGCTAAACTGATATTCAATGTCGTAGGACAAGCGACTGTAATGATCAAACATTAAATACCTGCGTCACTTCTTCTTCGAAAGTGACGAACTCAGCACAGTTGGCCAACACATTTTTTCTCAATTGAATCTGTTTCAATACAAATGCTTCTTGGCTGGTCACTTGCTCTACCAAATCCTGCACTGTGATCTCCAAACGGCCGACCGTACCTATTGTGTGGGAAGAGGGTAAAATAATACATCCATCGTAAACAAAGATAGACACATTTTTACTGCGATATGTTTTAAATTGTGTGATTTGGTATGCGTTGGGGAGTAAAAAGGTCTATCAAGATTTCTAAAAAATTCTTACTGTACTGTTTCCTATTTTGAAATATTGAAGAAAAAGCCCTCGAATGAAGTTGATTAAAAGCCCATAAAGAAGTGATCCTGAGAGCTTAAAAATTGACCTCTACACGGATTTTGTAGTGTTTATGGTCGATTTCCTTATTAGTAAAATGCCATTCGGTTTTGAGAGGACAATGCCCTCGCACCAAAGCTACAAGTTTAAAACTAAAAAATGTCCAACAAGATAAAATTGAGTATACCTTCGATAACGGGGGTTTGGTTTCCATCACTTGAGGGTAACACATGTTTCAAGAATTCCTGTGAAGAATCTTTCACTTTCAAACAACCGTCTTCGACAGCTTTGCGTTCCGGTTCCGATTGTTTCATCAAAGCTTCGATCTTTTCGCGTCGGAAACGTAACTCGTAACTGCTGAACACAGCACAAGGATCTTCTTCCGATCGACAATCTTTACTAAACTTCTCCAATAGTTTACCGATCTAAGAAAAGAAGAAGTAGTCCAGATTAGACCCACAGACATATCAATATTCTGTCACACATAAGATAGGTTAACTGCTCACATATTTCCCGTGGAAGTGTGTCCAGTTTTGGAGTCGACTACTCCATCATGTCGTTTTCTGATTTACCGTTCGAATTTCGAAACATTCGAATCGTGCTGTTGACGACGAGAAATGAAAACAAGATGACGGACTAGCTGGCTCTAAAACTGGACACGCTTACTTTTATATGGAAAGCCCTATCTAGCCAAGTAGTTAGAAATCAGTGAGTAGACTTTTTGACAAGATGTCAAAGAACTAAAGAAAGTAGCCAAATAAGAACTATATGTAAGTACCATGGACCGTAGCATCATCATAAAAAAGGCCGATAAGGTACTTACCTGTTCTGCAGCCCGATAGAAATTGTAAGATGAGAAAACAACAGCTCTTCGTTCTTCAGCATGTTGCATCAATGTTTTCCATTTACTATCCACATTCTCAGAGATGTTCATGATGGTGATGTAGTCTTGGTGACCATCGGCTTTCAGTTTTTCTGCATTGGTTTTAATGTCCAGAACACCGAGTCGTGTTGTCTGAAAACGGAAGTGAAAGTTTTGAATAATTTTTGATAAGATCAGGTTTACCCAGAGGCTTAAAATCATCTATAATTAAGATTTCTATGAACTTTGTATTTAAACTTATGGACATCAAATTAACCCAAGTCAAATTCCGATCCAGCCTTCCATTTATCAAATTAGTATCGACATCTTTTACTAACGAAAACGTTAGATTGAAACTGATTTAAAGTGCAGTGCCTTCCTGGAAACGCAATTTTTCTATCATATGACAGGGCATGATTTGGAGCAATGAAAAAACCAGTCAACAGGTCAACAACGTCTGAAAATCGATTGATTGTTTTACCATTTCATTAGCATGTTATTGATGCTTCAGGCTGATGAATATTTCATATCGAAATCCCATTCAAATAAAGGTATGATTAGAGTTTAGAGTTGTGCTCGTTGTTGTTAAAAAATTTTCTATATTAACTTTGAAACTAGGAAAAATAAAATTTGAATTCCTCAAGAATCAACCACTAAAAATAGGGGAAAAATTGAAACCAAAATTCAAAAACCAAACAGTTCAAAAGTTATTCCAAATCAATAAATAACCCAGGTTTCAAAAAACATGAAAAAAACACCCATCACTAGATGGAAATATCTTTCAATTAGTGTGCCCAAAATTTGAGAATATTAGAAGGTCAGCAGAAACGACATGGAGAAAATGTTTGCACGATTCAACAACATTGAGACCACAAAATGAATTTTCCATTGACCAGCAATAAAACAAAAAAGAAATTCATAACAGAAATTATGAGATGTGAAAAGACGATCCGATCATCTTGTAGCAACAACAAAGCATATTTTTAAAAGAATAAAAAGGGTACAAAAAATTTCTTACAGAGATTCTTTAGAACAATTTGGAAAAGCTAAAGCCAAAATGGTCTTGTTAACAGCGTATGTGATTTAACAACCAGCTCTATACTTTATCAAGAGTGTTTGCAATTCTCAAATGAGATTGGAGACCTTGTTCCGTTGGGAATGTTGTATTACCTCAACAGTAAACGGTCTTTGGGCAAACTCCTCAAAGTTTCTTATAATCGAAAAATAAGATGGTTTGAGATTATTTTTCGTTCAAAAACCCGGTACGTCAAAACAACTTTTCACTGCTAGACAAACAGCATGAGTGGAATAAATCAAAAGTGGATTATCTCATCAAGCAGCCAATGAGATGTAAATGGAACTTTAATACTGTTATACAGTGGAAAGAAAAAAATGGCATCGTATATTTCAATTTTAGTATTTAATGTCTCTGTAAAGGAAAAAATATATGCCGGACATTGCAAGCTAGGACCGCACGGGAAGTCGCAAAGGAGAAGCGAATCGACCGAAGACACGAGTACAAAACATAACGATATCTACAAGAAACGGTAATGTAGGGCAACTTGTCGACCCTTTCAACGCCGGTACTTTAATTCACCCGCAGGGTTACCCAGCCACAAAATAGTCTGAATCACAGACCTCTACAAAATCGCTGGTAGTGCAAGGAGCTCGAATCCGTTAGTGGATGCCAGCAGCCTACAAAAGAACGCCAATAAAGACGGACGTCAAAGTGCCGATAAAGTATTTCATTGTATCTAGTCAGCTTCTTATCCATCTATCCGACAATATTTTTATTGTAATTTTTCTAATCTATCAGTCCTTTAGGTTTAAAATATCGTGTAGAAATCTTTAAAAAGAACTTAAATCGGAATTTCAATATTAAGTTCACCATGAAAACAAAGTAAAAGCTGAAATAATTTTTTCCACCAAACTCAAATACGTTTCAGACACACTCTCGTGAATATTGGTCAACATAAACAGTATCAGAATTTCTACTAAATGAACAAACCAAACTCATTGAAACGATCATGAAGGCTGTCTCACGACAGTTACCTCAAACGAAAGAAACAATAACAAATACTTAAACAAAGTGTCAACATGGTTTTCATTCCGTGTCAAGCTTGAGGACTCCACTCACTCACATACAGTTGACACTCTCTAATTCAACGTTCTACTATTCGATACGCTCCATTATTCGATGATATTGAAAGTCAGTGTATCTCGAAAATCGAATTAAAAAACACTGTATTTTCACAAGCAGGGTATGTTTAATAGACAATTTTGAAAACCAGCATAAAAGAAAATGTACACCCACTTTGAGGTATCGTTGTAGTAGTAATTGCAACAAAACTTTACATAAGGTTTTTCAACGCAGGTATACATAAATCATTATGCATCTCTTTTATCAAGGTACAAAGATTGGCTTTTCGTGTCTTTTGCACACTATCCGATCAATCAAAGTGCGGTTTTGAATTTATCAAAATTAATCAAATTTGCCAATAGATTACAAATACCAATGAAATTACATCATGTTGAGTTCCACAGATCAACTTATATATGGGTAATCACACTGTGTGATTATAGCACCAAAGTTAAATCATCCCAGCGTAAAATATTTTACGTTTTTTCCTTGTCTTGCCGTCAAAATTCATTCAAACCTACACTTTTCTCACAACCCATGTTCTGCATTTTTGAAAAACGTCCTCGAAAAGGAGACAACCTTTAACTAGATAACTCTCTTCAATATAGTTACTTGATTGATGATTCCAAAGGTTCTCCTTCGAATACTTTTGTTAACGCTACTATAAAAACTTTTTAATTAAGTGGCAATACATTACCTCTTCACTGGTCTCGTAATCCATCGCAAACCCATCATCATCATTGTCGTAAATTGAGATAGGTCTCATAACTAAACTTTCCCTTTGAGTTTCCAAACGAAGACATTCCACTATACTACTACACGTATCCATAATAAAAATCGCGGGAAGAAAACCGGAGAAAGTTCCATATATCGATCGTAAATTTATTGAAACTTGCTCAAAAATGGAACAATTTCACATTCTACTCCAGCAATTAAAAAAATCAAACTCTTTTCGTAGTCTTTTGAAATTCTGGAGAATAAATCAAAATTTTCCCTTCATCAAGAGGCTTCACAACTAAGAAACTCTTTGAGACAGCTCAGTCGTTGTAGCGAGTTGAGCCGAACAGGAACGAACATTCATTGAAAGTGAACCATGTTAGATTTAACAAGTTTAACACGAAATTATATTTTGTTTCAAAACAAACTTTCGAGTGAAACAGAGCATTGTTACTAACTTTCTCCATAAAATCATTAGCGTTAGACTCTACACCAACCTGTCAAGCTATACTTATTCAACAAAAATAACATAAGGAAAAACAATCAGACATTTTCTTAATGTACAAGAGAAGTTCAACAAGAATTAGAGCGCGTCTTGGAAACTTAGCATCTACTATTGTACGTGCAGCAGTTACTACCCAGTGCAATGAAATCTCTCAAAACGGAAACCCAAAGATACGAAAGACCCGCCCAGCTGGCACACAACGTTGTTTCAACGTTCATCTAAAGTTAAATGGACGTTGTGAACATTAGATTGACGTTGAAAGAATGTTGTGTGCCAGCTGAACGAAAACTATTCAAGATCAACAACCAACAAAAATCAACAAGAAAAAAAACAATAAAGCTGTTCATACATAGAAGACCTTGATAAGCTTTCCGCAAAAACATTTTTTGATGGATGGAGCAACCAGGAAAAATAATTCTTCAAAAACATTCATTACTTATTCAAATTCCTTTCAGTCGCAAAAACTTTCATCAATGTGTTTCAGTTTAACCACAAAGAAGGGACAATTGCCGAAGAGGGAAAAATAAAATCCTTAGAATCCTTCTCCTTGTGTATTCGAAGGCCATGATGATGATTAGTTTTTCTTTGATCTAGATCTTGAGTGAAAAATAAATCAGCGCGTTGCCACCCTCGAACTGCAGGTAGTTTAGCCATTAACTTCCTTAAAACATGCTTACGACTTACCACACCTTTTATCGACGATACAAAGAGGGATTCTCCATACTGGTTGAATTATTACGAGACCTATTTTTTTGAAAAATGGAACCGTTTGATTCGATAATTTTCAACTGTTCAAAGTCTCCTCTTGGGTCATTTGAGTACCAAAGGTTCATATAAAAGAAAGAACTTAAAGAAAAATTACCTCTATGGCGTTATGGAAGCGTTCGTATTCTCTCAATAGTGCTTCAGCTTCGAACATTGAAAAGCCTGCTTCTTGTGATGCTTGTAAAATCGATTCCCCGTGCCGAATCCAACCTGAAACTTTCTTCGCGTCAGCCTCAAGTTTCCTTTGTTTGATGGAGAAATCGTATTTGACTTTCAGGCTATGATGGATTTTCTTCACAACGGAAAACTCGGACCCAGATTGTTTAATAATATGAGCGATGTGTTGTCTGCTATCAACTTTTGCATCTTTGAGAGTGATCAGGACTTCTACCCCTGAAGTGTTTAGGAGCTCTTCCAACTGTTTGCCTTCTTCAATCAAAGCGGTGAACCGTTCAGCTAAATCTTTATATTCGTCTTCAAAGCGCTTCACCAGATTCACGGCTTTGTTGACGTCAGCAGAAAGTTCTTTCTTTTGCCAAGAACTATTCCACTTGCTTACGTCGAGATATAAAGTGTTCGTATCACGCTCATAATGCTTCACTTTGACCCAGTAGTCTAATTTCTTTTGACGTCCACGCCATAACTTTTCGAGTTGCTGCCGGTTTTGGTTCAATTCCTTCAAGTGCGATTCGACCGCTTGTCTCGAATGTTCCACTGAATGCGAGCCGTGTGAAAAGAAAGAAGTCCTGCTATCTTTCTCAGGTACTTTGCCCTCTTGTAAAAGTTGAGAACTTAATATTTGTCCATCATGCACCGTGGCGAGAATTTTCTCTAACGTTGATTCGCAATCGTTTCGATGTTTTTCTAAATGTTCATCGAAATTTTGCGGTTCTGCTCCTTCGAGATTGACTTCCTCTTTCAGCTTGTCTGTCGCTTTTGCCAACTATGGAAAAAGGGTTTGTATTTGGTAAAATCAAGCTCTTCACAGAGGAAAGCTTTAAGAATTCAGCAGAATAAATTGCAGCCATTAAAAAGATAAAAGTTAAATGAGCATTTCAACAATAGAGTAAAGTCAAAATGATGACGAATTTTACTGAAGGAAGTCTTTTTGGTTTTCAAAGTCAAAGTGCTTCAAGGATAAAATTTTTAGGGGATATTTGTTGAGAAAGTAGAAATAAATGAGGGCAACATAAAGTAATAGACATAATACTGCGCATACCTTTTGAGAGTTTTTGTAAAAGTTGACAGCCATCTTCAGTAGTTCCCGTCTCTTCTTTAATTTGGCTGTAAAATTCTTCACTTCGCTTTCCAGGAATGAAGCCTTAGCTTTGATGTCTTGCGGGTCGCACTCCTTCGATTCCGCTAGTTGCGCTGCACTTTCGATCAATTTTTTCGACTTGACATACGTCTCCTGGGAACCAAAACAAAATGGTTTACAATATTATGAGATGATTGGAAAGTTCCAAGCAGATAAAGACAGATCCGGGTCAGTCACAATATTCAGACTCAGAGCATTTCTTCCCTCAATAATAAATCATTATACTTTTACATACATCCACAAGCAAAAATATAGCGACGGAGGAGTGTAAAAATATTGCAGAATGAGATTTGTTTGATAATTGGCCAAGAACAGTTATCACCAATTTATAAACGTAGAGACATTCAGTCATCTCAAATATGAACTTTTTGATAGGATTTCAAGGTCAAGAAAAAATCTTCTTTCATCTCTAAAAATTTAATAAACGTTCTTGAAATTCTTGTCATTCTCTTAATCTTTAAGCTTAATTTAAGGTCTTTCAGATGTTACCGATGCTTCGAATAATTGGACTGTGTTTTGTGTAAAATTATTTTTCAGTTATGACTTGAGTCACAAAATTGTTATCATAATGTCATAATGAGATAACTTTTGCTAAATAAACTGAAAAGCTTCCCATGTCTACTTTAGAAGGTTGGTTATGCTAAGTTTACTAAAATGCCCGGATTCATCTGGATTCATAATTTTAAAAGGAATTTTACTTTTAATTACAAAAGAATCTCACATCTTTTGAGATACTATGAGGCAAAATAAAATTGACATTAAAGTTAACGCAAAAGCAAATTACCTTGGAAGTAAGATCGCAGTCAACTTCCATCATAAAAAATTTACTTCAAAGTCTCCACCCAAAATAAACTTTTTTCCGAAAAACAAGAGAGGACTTGATTTCTACTTGCTCATTTGAGAAAATAAGGTGCCATTCACACGTCCCTCCCCTAAACAAGCCTAAAACAATCTGTCTCATGATCTTATCTCGATTTTATCCACATTAAAAACTATATTTTTAAGTCATAATCTATTTTGCAGCCCTTCATAAGCCCTTATTCTTGATTGAAAAGTTGGAATAATTGGAAATAATAAAATAATAAAGACCAAAATAAATAAAAAAAGATATTAAGACTTTTTGGAAATTCAGAGCTTTTTTATAGGAACTGAAATAAAGCTAAAACGAGGAAGTATCTGGTTTTTGGGCTACATTGTCATATAAGACTAAGTTTTTTGAATCAACGTTTTGGAATGAACTTGCTCAATGTAATAATCATAGACGCTGCAAGAGCAAAATTAAAGAATCAACCTAAGATACAGTATTTTATGTTATATCAACAACAGTATTCCTAATGTATTCTTATAACTTTAGCAAGCTCTCGATCTACTCAAGCCATGTGTAGAAAGTTTTTTACATTCCCCTTTGAGCAAACAAGAAAGCAATAAGTAATTCGATTGGATAAAGAATGATTACAACACTGCTGGTAGAGCACACTTTGAAATTCATTGTTTAGAATGTCCAAGGTTGAGCAATGTAGACTTCAAATTTCACATTCTTTTTATTGGGATCCTTTCATGTTTAGTTCAGCGTGAGACTACTGGGAATGTTTAGAGTAGTATTTAGACCAGTTTAGACGTTACGGTTTCGCATCGCTCCGGTATGGTTTCCGTCACGGATCGAGAGTGTTCATATTGCTTTCGGAATGTTTCGGAGCAAGAAAACGGAGCAGTTCCACTCCGATGAAAATACTGGAGCGAAACCGTTTCAATTCGTTTTGCTTTGTAACGTTTTCTGACGTTCACAATTGTTTCGGAACGTTCTCGTTTCGGAACGATACTGAACCGTAACGTCTGAACATGGTCTTTAGGTAGTACTTAGTAGTAGAATTTTCTTTAGGAATTTGAAGAAATAAGAGTAGAAATGTTACTCTTAGCATATACCCCTACTGATACCCCCTGGCATCTGAATCATGGGGCTAAGCACTAATCTCACGAAGCAAAGGTGTTTTTTGACTTGTGTTCAAATGGTCAGGTGGTTATAATAACATGGGAAATTTTGATGTTGATCTATTTAGGCCAGGAAGTTCATGCATGACTTCGAAGAGTATTAATGATTGCAGAAACATCATTTTCCAACTCTTCTCTCTTAGAAATCTCTGCTGTTCGTTCCAATAGATCTAAACGAAGCTATATCCAATCCTCAAATCATCTATTGACATACCTGAAAGCTCTTTTCAAAATCATCTTGATCCGATAAAATTTCTTCGGCCAACTCCAAGCAATCACCAACCCATGGATGTTTAGAAAGAAAACTGTGACCACTGCCCTTGATCTTCTTCAAAATCTGTTGAAAGAAAAAGAAAAAGAAAATGATTAGGAATGGGTTTTCACTGAGAGGAATTTTTAAAGGTAACAACTTGAGCTGAAAATTAAAATGTTGTGATTCCAAAGTCAAAACTTTGGAAGTGAAGCTTAAAACAAGTCACGATTGGAATTACGAAACACTTAGATTGGAACCAAAAGAGCATAAACGCCTTTTGTTAATTTTATAGTTACTGAACAAAGGGAATTGTTTAAGGCAAGCTCTACAAAACTTTCAGTTTCAGTGTATTTATCTCTTACAGGTCTGTCATTAGCATTTAAAAATTAGGATAGGTATCAGGAATATTACAAGAGATTCCAGGAAACTGAAAATTCAAAGAATACAATTAGTTGGTTAGAATACAATAGAATAACCTGTTAGAAAAACAACTATGCAAAAAGACCTGCAGCAATAAAAACAACTTCTTCCAAAGAATCTCAACTATCAGCTAAAGAAGATGGCTTCGACCACAGAAACTATACACGGAAAGATGACAGAAGGAAACAGTGAAAAACAGTGATCAAAAATAAACTTCTTTTCAGCCCACAGACTTATTCAATTTGTCTTGGTCATGGTAACTTTGACTTGCTTTATATTCAATGAAACAGGGGAATGATGGTTATATTGATTTGAGAAATCAAGGCAAAAGCATTTGAAAAATAATGTGAATACTCTTGACGAATGTAGGATATGAATCTTTGATTTGGTTCTGATCAATTCAATAAAGCAATGCTCAATTTTGTGAATGAATAATTGAACAGATTTGCTTGGGATTGTGATATTGTTTCGAAGAAGTCAAACTAAAAATTTTGTACAGTATACTTTTTCAATAAGAAAACTGTAACATTTGTGATTAAAATAAAGGGAAAAAAAGGCTGAGAAAGAATAGTACAGTACTACAAATATGGTGGTGTTAAATCTATTTTAATACACATGACTCAATCAGAAGGGACAAAACTTTTCATCAATTTCTGTTTTTATTTTAAGAGGTTTTCTTTTCGATTATAAACTTTCATTTCTATCGATTGTAGACGTTACGAGAGAGAGTTCATTAAGCTAAATCGTTAAAACTTTTCTTTTAAACTCTTGATGAGAGAGTGCGAAAGAGAGCTTGCTTTTACTTGCATAATATTATTTCTTAGCTTTAGAGTATATTTCCATGCAAAACTAAATAAGAGACAAAATGTCAACACCATGAAATCAAATGGAAGCCAAACAAAAGAACAGGCAGAGTTGCCCCATGACAACATCTATTTAATTTGGAAATGGTGGGTGGAACAAAATAAATAGCATCTCATGGGATACAAAAGCACACTCAATACAATCATTATAATCATTGAAGAGATAGAAAGTGAGAAATGAACAAGAGACCTTTAAAAACCAAGTGGCCTGCCTGTTCATCACTAAGTAAATCACTAAAAAGATTTCTCATTCTCAATTACAATTTTCCCAACAAAAGTATCCTCAGAACTATTAAAGGCACCAACTGAACAATTTCAAGACAAATACATATCGGCCAAAGAGTTTGATTTATATGTATAGATTCAAATTTGGCGAAATTTGGCTTCCAAATCTTAGGACCAAAATGCACAAAATTTGATATTTGATACATTATTGACTTTGAAAAAAACTCTTTACTACAATGAAAAAATACTGGATATACAAACCTTTCCGGGAGAGGGCAGCATATAAAAATCTGCAAAACCAGAACCAGCATATGGATTTTTTGCCATTTTAACGGTAATTTATAACAATAACAACCAGTCAAGCCCAAATTTAAAAATGTCTGTTATTATTCTAAGATGGCATTATGGTTGGGGAATCTATGACAATTTTACCAACAATTTGAATGTCCATTCCTATGATGCCTCGATTATAGTTGATATTCCATGTATATAAAGTTTGTTTTTCAATAAAGTAAAAAATAATGTTTTTGCATGTAATTTTTTTAACGGTTCATATCTAAAACATCAGTGTGAAGTTTTAATGAAGAGAAAGTCACACAATCAGGCCAGTTGATAAACATAATCAAAGAAGAGAAACTGATAAATACATTAGAGGAGGAAGACTTTATTCTGTACTAAAAACAATCATTTTTATTAACTACAGTAAGAGACTTTGTGTATGCTCCATGGGGAGGGAGCAGAGAGAAAATAGAATTGATTTCAATTCCAATACACTGAAATCCAACAACAAATTCCAATAAATATACCAAGTAAAAACATCTCAAATTTACTACAGACAAGATTTTCGACAACTCCTCCAATCTCCAATAAAATCTTTTGTTTTTCCGCCAAAAACGTAATATTTACTTTTGCACAACACATAAGAGGGGGGAATTTTGAAGAAGAAGAAAGCCCCCCAAAACATTTTAAAAGAAACTTCTTAACCTCCCATTTCTCATCTAAAAAACTTTATATAAAAGCTTCCATTTTATTTGATTTCTTTCACACAAAACTTTCTATAGCGAGAATCACAAAAAAATTATTACTGCAGACATTTTTCTATTAAACACAAGAAAAATCTTAAAAATCTTTTTCTTCATTTTTATGCAAACAGAATATCTAACAAAATCTTGTTAAGGGCTCTCCCCCTTTCTGATAAATCCTCACTAACTCAACTAAACCTCTTATAAATCTCTCTCGAAATCATCTACAAAGGAGTGTTTTGTGTGTAAGAAAATCAGTATGATAATTCTATACACCTGTCTTTTATACAAAACAGGTCTTAACTGATTGATCTCCCCACTAAACTCAGTCTCTCTCCATTTCTCTACAGGACCTATGGCAGGCCATACACAAGAACTAAAACATCACCAATCTACTTGCAAGCAGCTACAACGCACACAACACAAGAATTTTTTTGCAACACAGATGAAAATGATCAAGCTAACATCGAGGTGGCAAACAAAGCAAAAAGTTTCATTATTTCTCATTCTTCAAAGCTCTTGTTCAGCACAAAATTAGCACACAGTACTATATCATGCTGAGCTAGAAAAACCAAAAAGTGAACAACCAGAACTGGAATAACATTTTCAAAAGTTGTTGTTTCCGAAGTTATAGAGGAAAGAATTAAAAGACTAAAAGTAATTACAAAGGATACTAGAAGAGTGAGATTTTGAACGACAGCTATACAATCATACAAGAACCAAATGAGCAGCATACGTCAATGCTTTTGTACGAAAAGTGTTTGATTCGATGACAGTGTTTACAGCAACAGAAAAAAGAATTACAAAGTTTCAAACAAGAAAAAAAGAAGGGAAAAGAAGATGGAGAGGGAGAAGCGAGAAAATTGAACGATCAAAACATTGGTGAGATGATTCATCCTTAAAAAGAAGAACGAAAAAACAAAATTGAATGGGAAAGTAGATTACATGAAAAAAAGGAGGAAAATTTATATCGAAGAAGAAAGAGAAAGAGAACAGCAAAATCATCAAAATACAAGTAGTACAAGTACATACGAAACTGAAATAGACAGAACCAATGAAGAAGATGATGAAAAATGATATAAAATAATGAAAAAGGAGATCCAACCCAAAATGGGACAACAGAAATTTATTTTCCAACTAAAATCCATCAAAATCTTCCTCATTCACAACTTCATTAAGAACTCCAAAACAAAAACAACTTGAAGTAAAGCCTGACGAAAATTTTTCTGTGCTCTTTTTTTCCACTTCTTCAGCAAAATGTAAACAAACCAAACTAAAAAACAAAAGCACTTTTGACGTCACACACGTACGCTTAAGAGTTTCTATGCGTTTTGAATCGTTCTTTTATAAGAACATCGATTAAAATCCAAGAAATGCATCCAACACAAATTCAGTGTAGAGTAAGCATCACTTCATATAGTAAAGACAGATTTTTTAATACTTTCGTCACAACGCATTTCGGGAAAAGCTTTAAATCTTCAAACCTCACGCAAGATAATACTACTACTAAATAGAGATGTTCTTACAAGAAAAATAAATCTTCTTTTGTTCTCTGTATTAAATAACTAATGGCAACCATACGCAACCACCAAAAAAGAAATTTTCATTACAACATAAACTTTTTTTTATAAGAGCACCCAAAATTTCTTGAAGCCTTCGATTGTTCTAAACTTTTAGAGTTTTAAGCCTAAAAATATTCTTAACATGTTCTTATTTTCACCATAATGTGAGTATTTTTCACCATTTTCCTAAGAAATCAGGCGTTTTAGAGTCCACAAAGCCTTAAAATGTTCTTAAAACTTGTTCTTTAGATTTAGGCTATCGAAGCCTTGAGTTCTTATGTAGTTTGTTCTTATAAAAAAACCTGTATCTTTCAGCTCAGTTCTAAATCATCAGGACCAGCAAAGGGACCAGTCAGACAGAGTGAGGAAGACAGACAAGACAAGATGGAAATTTTATCTTAATTATTTTTCCCAGTCAACACCTGGCAAAAAAAAAGCAGAAAGTTTGGTTCTTTGTTTGAAATTAATCATCAACACGTTCCCAATAATTGGTTGTAATATGCTAATTAATGCAAAATTACCATTCAGGTTTTCCATAAGTTTGACATTTCCCCGGAAAAGAAGACAATATTGGTTTGATTGTTTTCTTAGCTCTCGCTATTTTCGAGGTCCCTGAATTTCTCCTACACGTTTTTTATAAGAACAAACTATATAAGAACATGAGGCTCTGATTATCAAAATGATAAGAACAAGTTAAGAACATTTTAAGGCTTTGCAGACTCTAAAACACCCAATTTCTTTTAGAAAAATGGACAAAAATACTCACAATATGGTGAGAATAAGAACATGTTAAGAAAATTTTTAATGTTGGATGTTCTTGTAAAAAAACGTGTAAAAAACATGCTTACAGCCCTCAGAATCAAATACCTGAAATGGTAGATACACCAAAAACAAACTCTAGCCTCTTCTAGACTTTCATCCACGTAAGTTTGGTTCAAGTCACACAAGTAACAACTTTAAAAAGCAACCAAACAAAAAGTCTGTAGAATTTATTATTCATACTCTAACTCTACTAGTCTCGAAAATAATAATTGGTCCAAAAAAAAAACTATAGCAAACTTCTAATTGGACAGTTTCGCGTGCGTAAGTAAGTTCTCAAGTTCCTTTAAGTTTCCATGAAAAACTTAAAAATGATCAAATTAGGACTATTATAGATCCAAAATGGACCACCTTTTCCGTCAGAAGGGGTCGTCAAATCACACTTTGTCTAGTTGAAACCCCTGTCGCTACTTAGAATTTCGAATTTAGCAATAAAGTTCAATGTTGGAGACCGCTCGTACACCAACGAAGTCGACATCGACATCGACATCAAATAAATAATCCTTGGTTTTCAAGAATTTCAACTTCATCAATATTGCTAAAAGAAACCTTGACATCCTAGAGCTACCTCAGCACTCAAAACGTTACTTGTTTATCTCGCACGCCTTCAACGAATCATAATTGGGGGACGTTGTTCACTTGCCAAAATGAACAATTTATACACATAAACAAGAAAAAATGAAACTCCTAAAGAATCAATGTGATTTAATACAATGTGTACTAATACAGACTAAATGTCAAAAATACTTCGTATAATTCGTCAATGAAAAAACGACCCAGGCATACAAGTAATTTACCATCACCATAAAGATAAGATACACGAAAATCTCAACTCATATACAACAATATCGGTCCCGATTAAGCAGAACATTTTTACAACAAAATTGGGGGACGATAGAATGAGATGCAAAACAGTCCTTTCAAACGATGCACTAAATAATTCGTGTGAGGCCTATTCAACGTATTTTGATTGTGAAACATTGGAAATGAATGGTTGATTCAGTGTTTTGATTTCAGCCTATTGGTGCACTTTTTGACGTAATGAATAATGATATGCCTTCAACGTTCATTCATCAGCATCGGAACAAATAATAAATCTCCGATTCTCAATGATTCTTGTTCTTTTATAGGAACATGCAATAAAAAGGCAAACTTCTTCAAAATAAATGAAAAGTGGTATTTCAGTAGGCTATCCACAGCCTCCAAAGGATGAATGACAAAAAAGTGACTGGAAAGCACCTAATAGTTGTTTTATATTCACCAATAGCTGACAGCACTTTGTAAACCACTCATTTGGTATCGTTGCTTTCTTGGTATAATAATAACTAGGAAGATTTGATAAAAAACACAGTGATATGCTTATAAAATCCTGCAAATCATTTTTTTATGAAACACAATGATGTATTGTGAGTTCATCAAGAATCGTTCTCAATAATTGAACAATCTATCGTTCATTTCCTCTTGGGATAAACCGGTACAACAAGCCTCAATACCCAGACCTTTCAAAAATCCAGCAGGGGCTGTAAAGTCATATCCCCATTACACGTTTTTTTTTATTAGAACCCAGTTTGTAAGAACATTTAGGCTGAAATTTGGCAAAAATTTAAGAACATTATAAGAACATGTCCAGCCTGAGAATCGAATAGTTTGACGAAATTCGCTTAAAAATCTTTAGATTTCTTTTAACCCAATATCGACATTCAAAGGTTTTATTAGATTTTAAGCGAATCGATTTCAAGAACGTCAATAAGAACATTTCAGGCTGAAAATTGATGAGAAAATAGGCACATCCAGCCTCAGCTAAAATTAAGACGTTCTAATAAAAAAAAACGTGTATATGAGTTTCAGGTTTACTCAGAACCTTCAAAACATCCAGCAGGGGTCTAGCGGGTTATACAAATGACTTTCACGTTTACACAGACCTTTCAGACATGTCCAGTTGGGAGTAAGTCATTCCAAATTTACATAATTTTGAGATGAAAAAAACCTGTGATCCAACATCTAAAGTTCTCGAGTTCTTATTCAAAAAAATTAATAGAGAATATTATTTCTATCTGCAATGCTTAGGCACCTGGAAAAACCTGGGAACATTCTCGGAAAATGGATAAAAAGTCACAACATACCAATTCCTCATCCGGTTGGGCCATTATGGTACCAAATGTTCAAAAACACTGTCCAATCAGATTACACCATTTCTGTCACGTGATTCTTCAACACAATGTATAGTATCATTAAGAATTGAAAAACCATCAAAACGACATTTAAAACCATCCGTTTGTGTTCTGTCGTGCTATTGTTAAGAGCTTTTCAAATTCGATACCTTAGTTTCTTCCATCAAGTAAAATATAATCAACATGAAAAAATCATCAAAAACTTCTCCAAAAAAAATTATGATTAGGTTATCAAAAAAACAACAGAAGCGTATAAATATTTCGAAAGTCAGGAGGCTCTCGCGAAGAAAAGAGAAGATAATATAGTGAGCGGAAAACTAAATCTTCAAATAAGGAAACCATGGCATCAAAAATAATACTTCAACGGAATGCCCATGATGGATAAACAAAAATGAATCCGTCTTTTGTTAAATGTAAATGAAAAGTTAGCATACATAAAAATAAAGAAACTTTTCCTGGTTGTGTCTCGAAAAATAATGTCTTGCTCGATTGAGGGCTGAATACTAGAATGCTAGATTTTGAGTACGTGTATATCTAAACTAAATGGAATTGAATCTCGAGTTGGACGTTATATTGACAAAACGGTATTTTGAAATTTCTTGAGTGTTTGCAAATGAAGATGATTGCGTTGACAACCCTCTATCTCGACTTTCTGAAATAAGAAGAACATCTAGCACACATTCCAATAAATAATTTGCAAACTCTTGGATTTGATGAAGAGCATTGAGTCTTGACTAGCACGTGATAGTCATACTTTTGGTTTGCAGGCTTTGGGTCGGAAGAAAAGAATTTGCAAAGTCCGCATTCAAAACTTTATAGAATGCAAAAATCCCTTCAAAGTACTAAAGTCAAGCCCCAAATATCGAGTGGCAAACAAAAAACTTTATAAAGTGCAAAAATCCTTCAAAGTACTAAAAGTCAAACCCCAATATCCAGTGCCAAACAAAAAACAAAAACATCCAGTAACAGCAAGAAACAGAATAATAAAGCGATAAAATGGAAGATTTCGAATCAAAAAGAATGGAAGCGGAGAGAATTCATTTCCAGTCGAAATCGGACTAGTTTAGCCTCAAGTCCTCCCCCTTACAACATTTTCAACGTCACGAAGCTAGTGCCAGTCCAAAGAATCCATCAACTAACTTACTCAAGATGTCATTCGGAAAATATGACCAAAAAAATCAATACAAATCAAAGCTTTGACAAGCCAAGTAGAAAGACAACATTATGAAATAGAGTAAAAAACTTTTTTTTGCTTTCCTCGTCGTTTTTAGCATCGTTTAGCTTGAATGTGAGAAGGTTAGGTAAAGGTTAAGCTGGTCTCTGTAAGTCTTTCGTGCTCAGAGTAGTAGATTACTGTCCTTACTGTTCCGAATCGTCAGCTCGGTAAAAGACCATTGACGTGAACTTGATAGAAGTTTGATTTCACCATTATTCAGAACAGCGCAGTGAGCAAAGAAAAAGAATATGGCTTTCGGGGTTATGAAAAATCTCACAACGAAGCCACAAAACCGGGTCAAACTACAACCTACTATAGTGACACGTTTGGTAAAAACTGTGCTCAGTGGAAAGCTTAATACTCTTATAATTTGAAAAACAATATGAATAGAACAAATGAGCATACCTTGACCGTTTCAACTTCGAAGAGTGATAATTTGAATTTCTGTGTGATTTTGATCTTCTGTTTATCCCACACAATTTGTAGTTGTTTATTTTGTTCGTATAATTCCACGATCATGTCCATGACGTGTGATGCCGCCTCTGTGTAGTCAGATAGCCTTGATTTCGCCTTCTCTTCTCTCGCATCTGGAGGCTCCGAACCGGGCGCTCGTTGTAGGACGTTAAGGAGAGATTGGGCTTCAGAGCTGATCGACTCGTAAGACTGTTTCATTGTTTGTTTTAAATGCTCGTGATTTTGTAGAAGTTCGTCAACTACGTTTTGAGAATCAATGGCTCGTTTCTCCAATGACATGATTTCTTCCATCCAGACTTTATTTTGTCCAATGTACTGTGCAAAAGAAATGAAAATGAAAATAGTTAACTGTACATTGCTTATTTCAATTCCAACCAGAACTTGGTTTTGCCCTTAATTCGAATAAACTCTAGTTATTACGACACCGAGATAATATAAATCAACTTCTACTATGGATAAAAGGTTAAAAACTTTATTTGCATGCTATAAAGAGGCAGGCATGTTGAAGAACCTATAATAAGAAAATTTTGCGTTTATATTAAAACATAGCATACGGGTGAAAATGAGGTCTGGTTCAACAATTTCATTGAAAAACAAAAGAGAAAACCGTTATTTGGTTCTTTTAGCATGTGAAGGGTAATTAAAAACTTTTAAAACATTTAAAATAATTTTATGGCGGGTTTCTGTCTATACAAGAAGAACTTATTTATACTGCAGTTGACTCTCTCTTATTCGATTTTGAAGAAACGGTGAAATTTCTTCGAATTAGAGAAAGATTCGAATCATAGGGAATATTTTTTTCAGCCTGAAAAGACCAATATTTTAGATCGAATAAGAGAGATTCGAATTACAGAGGTCCGAATTAGAGAGAGTTAACAGTATTTGTACTCCTATACCTCATCAAATTGTTATCAAAACGGTAGAAAACCCCTCAAAAATCATTTATCCATAGAAATTCAATCTTGTTCACTCACGAAATTCGCAATTAATAGAATGTGAATATCTATTAGTAAAACAAAATCGCGTACTTTCTGACTATGCTTGTGAAATGAGATGGACGCTTCGAGCATGATAGTTCTTCGTTCAACAGCTGAATACAATTTCTTCCATTCGCTTTCCAATTTGATATATAATCGATCGATCAACTCGACGTCGAAGAATTGCATATCTTTCAGCCGCTCGGCCACTTTCAGGATCCGGTCGATGTTGACTTGCACATCCTGTGGAAAAAGGAGGTGAGCAAAAATTACAAAAATTTTTAATTTTGCAAACCTTGGTTGGAAAGTCACCATTACTGGGGCGACTTACACCTCTTTTTCATCATTGACTTAAGTTGAACAACTGTTTTCATCAAAAACTTTATCGTAATTCCGATTTTAAAATACTTTAAGATACCGTTTCTCTGTTGCGTCAGAAACCACCATTGGTCTAAATTTTGAAAATCATGTTAAGGACTTTGTTAATTTGGCAGAATTGTCGATAAACAAAAAATTTTAATAAAATCGAACTGCAAGTTTTTATTTTGAAAAGTACTCCGCGAAGTGAAATTTAATAGTGGTAGAAAACGGGATGGCGTCAGATTTTAGCATCTTTATATTTGCCAAAAATTAAATTTTGATATCATTTTAATATTACATTAATCGAAGGATGAAAAAATTATTCAGTTTCTGGAGACAAATATTCTCGGTTAATACAGTAAGGAGGTATCATGGAGACTACCACACTGTGAATTATTGAGCGAATAATGGAGCAGAAATATCAAAACAAACTATGATTTTTCGCATGAAATAATTTTCTGGTACCAATAAAACCCCAGTACATATTGTTGTCCACTAAAAAGTTCTCTGTCGTCGCAAAATTGACTGTAAAATTGCGCGTAGCTTATTAGTATACCATTTTTGTATGGGTCATTATTAAAAGTAGCTAATATTTCATGAAATATTTCTCTTGCGAAAGAAAAGATCATTGAGTAGTGTATTACGCTGCATATTCCTAAAAACAAATGAATATCACTTTTTTTTTAATAAACAGTAAAATTTTGCTGAGGCTCAGCTATTCTTATTTTTTCTTATCCTGTTCTTGCTTAGAGGGTGTAATTTAGGTATTTTAGGCGTTATACCCAATTTTTACTACTTAATCCCTAAATTGCTTGAAATTGAGTTATTTCAGGCTCATCATTGTTCTTAAATTGTTCTCATTTTTTGGCGATTTTGAGCCTCATTGTTCTCATAAAATTGTTCTTATAAAAGAAAAAAGTGTATTACACAAAGGCCTCTTAACCGTTCCAAATTCTAACCACCTTGGCTATTTAGTGAAGCTCTTACCCCGCAATTTTCTTCAAACTGTTTGTGTTCTTCTCTCAGTTCCATTGCATATTCCAAGTCTTCCCCGATCTCCGTGAAATGGCATAAAAATTCGTCACGATTGTCCTGTATCCATTCAAGCATCTGAAAACACAATCGAATTTATAGTGTAAAAAAAGTTTTGTAAAAAAAGTATTTATAAGCTATCTTTTGAAAAAATCAATAATAAATTGTTGGAAATAAAGTCTAAGTTGGACAAAATAGTAGGTTTTTTAAAATGTCTTCGAGTATAGTAAATTTTAGTTCTCGTAACCCAATTCAATCGCCGAAACCTAGTCCCCAACTAACAAGGCACTGTTCAGATGTCTGGATCATATGTCATTCTGACATAGAATATCGCATCATTTTAATTATTATACTAATTATCAAACATTAAACCGGAAAAGAAGAAAATTGACTAACCTTTTCAGTGTCCTGTTTGAAGACATTAAATTGAAAACGCTGCTCCAGTTGACCTTTCCGGCTGACCCAAAGCTCTTTTAATAGTTGACGTTGTTCTTTCAACGTACCGATCATACCACGAACCTGAGTGGAGAAAGAATAAAGAATATTAGGGATATTAAAGGATTTATAAAAACAATTCCATTAGAAGATGAGTTTTGACTTTGGTTCAGAAACTAAGAACAAATTTTAAGCATAAGCCCTATCGCAGAAATTTTATGATTTTGAACAGGCCTCTCTTTACTCGAACAGTTAAAGAATTGAACTAAAATTACTCAAATATTAAAAAAGTGAAGAAATTTTTTTATTTGAATTCTAAATGAACCCAGTTCAATTTAATACAGACTATCTCTACTTTAAAACATCCCAAAAAAGTCGACCAGATACTTGGAACCGTGAAGCTTGAAGTGTCCCTTCTGGCCGCAGACAGGTAAAAATGAGACTCTTGTCAATTCATGCAAATTGATTCTCTTTAGTGAAGGAATTTTCTGATAACGTTATCCAAAACTAACCTGAATCATGGAGTTTTTGTATTCATCCTTCAAATCATCTTCAGACTGACAATCACACGAGTTCTTTATGATAGTGATCACTTTCTCAGCTTCGTTTTCGAGCAATTCGATTGGTGCCTTGACGATCCATTTTCGGACATGTTGGTGATGGTGGAGTTGTTCTCGGACACCTGATATATAATGAAGACCATAATAAGATAATGATGATCGTCGTGAGACGTAAATTGATCAATTATTCATCACCAAGGCATTGAAAAAACATAATGCAACTTAGCTTATAAGGTCGACCTTCTTTCCTACCTATTCTAATTGTTAGAGTACACGTTTTTTTTTATTAGAACACCTAAAATTCGGCTGAGCCTGGATGTGCTTATTTTTTTAGCAGTTTTCAGCCTAAAATGTTCTTAATTGCGTTCTTCATTTTTCAGACTACTCTAAATCGTATTGTCGATTGCAAAATATGAGCACTTAAAATAGGTAAAATTTTGACAACATTCGACTCTCGATTTTAGAAAATCCATCCCTATGTTCCGTTAAAACTGCTTGAAAAGAGGAAAAAAGTGTAGTTTCTTGTCATTTTTTTCCAAACTGAGGCTTGGCATGTTCTTACGATGTTCTTAATTTTTCGACGAATTTCAGCCTCAATGTTCTTATAAACTGGGTTCTAATAAAAAATAAAACGTATAGGCAGACATTTGGCAGAAAGTTGGCAGTTAAAATCTTAGCTTGGGAAAGATTGAAAGAAGTCATTACGATGACTTTGGACAGCCAATACTTTTTGCCCACTTTAATTCACAATAGATAGGCAGGGCGAAAATTGGCCCGTCTAAACCAGTGCTCAATCATATGCTACCAAACCAAGTAATGGGCCATGAATATAACAGACAAAAACAAAATGTAAATAGCACAAGAATCGAGGATTCTTTATGGGTTTACCTTCAACGGTGACAGCGAAATCATCTTGTAATAGACTTCGTTTGATGTCGTCAAGCTTCGATGAGAGCGCCATCGACTCGAAAAGAAACTTTTCGAAGGCCTGAAACAAAAAATACAGATAAAATTAGCAATAATCCTTTCGTGTGAAAATCGTCAGTTCAAATCGTTCGAAAAATTTTGGTTAAAGGAGAATCCTTTGGGCTGTGAATTTAGTTAGATAGAGGCTGTTTAGCTACATTACAAGGGCAGCTGAAGAGTTAACAACAAAAGTTCAGCAAAGTTATTTTTAACGAGAATTAGATGAATAAATACTTTAGTTTGTAAGTTGTATCAACTAAATCAGATTTAGGCTGTGCTTAATGATAGATGAGTCACTTCAAAAGAGAAGGGTTATTATGGAAGTGGACATCACTCGTTATTAAAGGGGTTAAGATAAGCCATGATCATCAAATTGTTTGAATTTTTCATAGAGTCCAAATGTTCAGGTCAAATTTTTAAGCACTGTTTATAATATAGTTGTAGGTTATTGAGGTTAATTTTTGCAGTAAAACCAGTGAAACCTTCCAAACTTTAGCAAGCCCTTTATAGGTATTATTCTGAACATTTTGGAAATCAGACTGGAAAATTAAATTTACTAATTTCTTTTTTAATGGTTTTAATTATTATGCCTTTTTAGGGGAAAAAGCAAATTTTTTTTAGTTCAGAAGGAAATGAGATTAAAATAAAAACAACAGATTAGCCAAAATGCTCAATATTTTATTGAATTTTGAGACGAAAAATGTATTTTTTTAAATTCTCTAAGACGGAAGGATTTTGAATGCTGCTACAATTGTTTATAAACAGAACATTATATTGAGAGTTTAAAATACTTTGAAAATGATTTGATCGATGCCATCAAGACTGAGTCTGTCTTCATTGACAGATTTCTGCTGTGAGGTGTGTTGATTAACCATTTTCTGATCTTCGAAAGAAAGACATCACTCCATTACCATTAACCATGTAGAAAATATTAAACCATCAAAAATCTCTTCATTAGAAACGTTGAAAATGATAACCAAAATGAATGTATCCAAGAAAAGCAATGTTAAAGGATGGTTCAAATTCTGTCACTTTAATTCCTTCAAAAATAATTTCTCAATTTTATTGGTAATTTCTTTTTTATCTAGACACACGTCAATGGAGAGGACGATAAAATGTTACAACATTGACGAAAAATGACATACAAGTTTTTGTTTATAAGAACATCCAAAAATTTTGAAGCCTTTGGATGTTCTTAACATGTTCTTATTTTCCTCATTTTGTGAGTATCTTTTACCATATTCCAAAGAAATTTGGTGTTTTAGAGTCTCCAAAGTCTTAAAACTTGTTCTTTAACATTTTGGCCATCGATGCCTTATGTTCTTATATAGTTTGTTCTTATAAAAAAACGTGTAGGGAATTGACAATTAGATGTTAAGCATCATGTTAATCCATGATTTGGAAAACTCAAAGAGAAATCAATAGCAAGTTAATAAGCTTAAACTTGTCTTCAGCCAAAGTAGCTTTCAAGAAAGCCAAATCGGAAACAAGCATTGTATTTTCAAGACTGGGTTCTAGACTGCGTGATACTAAAAATTGCCAAGAAAATGACAAAATTATAAATTGATGTTAAGCATCTTATCAATAGATTATTATCTTTAGAAATTTCTGACACGTATTTAGCTGCGTAAGAATTCCAAGAATTTTTCAACCAAGAAATGAGGAGAAAATTTCAAACTTTTCAATTCGATTTAATAACAAAAAAGACTGTGTATTCATTACTCAGAACTAAAAGTGAAAAATATAACAGTGAAGCACTTCAAATAATTTTCATATAAGCTTTATGTGCAAGCAATCTTTAGAACTAACTCCAAAATATAATTCCAACTATTTCTTTGGCAAAACCCTGATAATTTCTCCCATATCTCTGAATAAAGTAAAATTTATTGTCGAAAAATGAGAGAGTAAGAAGAAGGGAAATTTCACTTTCGTCTAGACTATATATAAAACAAATACGTGATTTTCGATATTTTTCACTGGACCCAAGTTTCCCTAAGATATTTGCACCGTAATACGTATCACACTTTAATTTGAAATGAAAATGAAACTTGAGAGAAAGAAAAAAAATATATTACAAACACAAAAAAAAGTTTTTGAGACCACTTCTACCAAAGACAGCTCCGAAAAGTTTTGAGGCTTTGATTTTAAGCCCTTGAAGTATGTTTTCTAGCCCAAAAAGAATTTAATATAGCAATAATATCATTTTTGGTTCCCAAATGATATTCTTTTCCCATTTCAAAATTTTTGTTCTTAATATTTAGTTTTTCATCACGATTAATTATTACACACATAACTCTTTCTTCTCATTATAATGTATATAACATCAACAGACAAACTGGACTATTTTTGATTAAGAAAAACTTTCCCCTTAAACTGTGAAACTATAACTTATCTCACCAAAAAGAAGAATCTCACAGCGAAAAATTAACAAGAAATGAACATTCACAGAATCTCAGCGGTGGAGAGCCTAATAAAATTTTTCTCGAACGTTCCTTAAATGGTATCACAAGCACTCCATTGTTGATACTACACTTGGATACAAACTGTACATACAGGGACAAATACTTATATAAGACTTTCTGAGTAAAGCTTTTTAGTTAAGAAAACATGAAAAACATGAAGAAAATAGAAGAAACTGCAGATGGTTATTGTCCTTTCGACTTTTCATTCCTCCTTCACTTTTATTCACTGTTTTTCTTCAGTTTTCTTTCAACTTTGGAGTGTTCTACAATTTTCCACTTCTCACTTTCTCAATTTCTTACACTTTAAATTGAGATGGATCGAAATTCTTATTTTTCGTCCCATTTTGTTTTTCAATATAATGTCTCCTTAAAGCTTTGTTTATAATACCCCCCCCCCCCCGACCCAATAGAGGGACATTAGACTTTTGGTAGTAAAAGGTGATACAGTAGAAACAGCAAAAAATTTACGGTAACTAAAAGTTATTGTAATGGGCCGAGCCTATAGTACCATTATACATACTCGAGGGAAAGAAAATTAAAAGACATGAGACATAGAGCAGTAAAAAGAAGAAAATCTGAGGATATCTGAGGCTAATAATAACATAAAGGCTAAAATACAATTAATTTCAAGATGGTAGTTAGTTTCTGCGTGCTTTTAAGATAAGAATAAGAAGGATGAAGAAAACCATGAAATGAATTCTATCTATTAAATAATCAGTCCCTCAAAACTTTAATCTGATTTTACAGAGAAAGAATTATAAGAAAAGAAGGGGATTGCTTTGATAAATAAATCAAAATTCTTCTTTTCTTTCTTTAAAAAAGGAGGCTTTATCAAGGCCAAGAAAAACAACAAACGTTTTTTGTTTATCAAAGAAATATTTGATGGTCAATCAACCTTTAAAAAATGAACAGGTAAATAGTATTGATGAAGAGGAAAAATAAAGAAAAAAGAAATTATTCTAGCAAGATTTCCACTTGAAATGACTAATCATCCATTTCGAAACTTTTAGAATAAGTCTGGAGAGTCTGGAATGATGACTAAAAGCCTTGTTAGAATACAAAGAAGATGAAAGGAAAAAAGATTTTCCAAGAAAATATCAAAATGACTTGATGAAACTTCAGGAAGAAATTACAGGAAAACAATGGCATCAAATTGAGAGCAAAAATGACATACAAATAATACAAATTGTCTTCAGTTCTTGAAAATTTCCAAAGACTTTTCTCGACTATCTGCATATATTTTAAAGATCGTGTTCTTATAAAAATCCAAAAAAAAATCGAGACCAGCTTGTTCTTTGATGACATCATCATTATTATCCATAGATCCTTTTTCAAATTTCCTAAGAAAAAACTACAAACTTTGATAAAAATGACAGATTGATGATTGCATATGATGATATAGAGGAACATCAAAATTCATGAAAAACAGCTATCGACCCTTATGTCAAAAGAGATCTGGATTTGAGTTAACCAGGAGAAAAAGACATCAACTGTATTTTTTTAGCACGTTAATGAAATGATTTCTGATATTTATTTGGCTCTGGTAACCTCTCTGCGCCTACTACCAGGAAGATAAAGGCTATCATTTAATCACCATAGGAAAAGAGATCGAAATAAGACACAACTAAAATAGAAACTTATTCCTATCCTTCACCTGTCTAAGGAATACTGAATAATACCAATAAAACTTATTTCAATTCCTGACATAATTAAGCAAAATCTGTCACAACCTTCAAAATATGATCCAAATTATGGTCCTCCGACTTAAAATTTTACAATATCAACAGCTAGCTCCTTCTAATTCCTAAATATATTCGAATGCTCTGATTGAGTCCATATTACATAAAAACATTATGCTCATAAACGAAGCAGTTTTGAAAAAATCACATCATCATAACATTATAGCATGTTCACCAGAAAAAATAAATTTTTTTAGGCTAGAATTAGTGAGCGAAAGAGAGAGGAGAAAAATAATAAGGCAAACAATAAAAATAAGAAGATAAAAAAAACTAAGAAAAACCCATCTGTAACAGAACTGTAAGAACATGAAATATTAATGTTCTGCTTGTTTCTTTGAGTCGGATAAGACCAGAACTTTCTTATAAGAACATTTAAATGTATCTAGACATCAAAGTTCTTAAATGAATGTTTCAAAATCAAACTTCCTCCTAAAAGCATCCTTCCGAAAAATTCAAAAGACTAAATTTCATCATTAGGGGTTTTCAGTCTATACTGGTTACATCTTGAGGAATTTATGAGATGTTCTTATGTTCTTATGGATGTTCTTATAATTTGTGTTATTCTGAAAAGGAATGAGAAGGCTAAACAACAAAAGGAAGATGAAAACGAAGAAGAAGGAAGAACAGAACAATTTCATCATAATAAACTTGGATTTGAGAAAACCTGGAAAAATACTCCAGAAAGATGAAGAAATGGAAAATGAAAAAGATTAAGGGTGGACAAATGTCGGTTAAAATGTTACCACAGGTTCTCGGTGAATATTATCAAGGAACTCATTCAGGGATGTATAAGAATTACACATAAGACTTACTCACGTCACGTAAGAGACGAATTGGCTGAAAATGTAAACTATGGCCAGTTAAAAGTTTTGGAATGATCTTTTTTTGTGTACTTCGTTTGAAAAACAATTTTGAGAGCTCACAGTTTCAAGTTTATAAATTTGCAAGAGAAAAGAAACGAGAAAGAAGGCTTATGGATGATTTTAGAGAACCGCCTCCTCAATGGCCTTCTCCTCCCCCAATTCGCCATAGGAAAGTAAAACGAGAGATGATTAGCAAAAAAAGAGAGCTGTTACAAACACATACAGCGAAACAACTTTTTATGGTGAAGAAGCCTTCTTCCAAATTGTATGATTCATCAATAAGAAAGTTGGAAAAGAAGAGGAGAATAAAAATGAGAAAATGAAAGCTGGAAAAGGGCTATCGGAGGTTGTTGTCTGCCTTAGTTTGATAATGGACTGATATAGTTTACACTTACTTAAGCCTATACTTCAAACCCAAACAAATTTGAAATTTTAGGTCAACAAAACTTGAAATTAAAATACAATGGAGTCTCACACAGGGAAAAAAAATTTTTGTTCGAATTATGAAAAATTCGAGTTATTAAGACTTGTTTATAAGGGATTGTTAACTGAAGGGACTAGCAAATTTGTTCGAGTGCCATTCCATTGTTAATGCATATATATTCATTTCGTTCAACAATTTTCGCATCAGCATGCATGTTATAAAAAATAGACTTTTGCTATACATTCATGAATTTCAGGAGATCACTTACCAGTTTTGCTTGCGTAGAAAAGGTTTCCACAAACTCTCCAACATTGAGGTGTGGTGGTGTTTGCTGGCAAACCAACAACCGATCACTTCCACCTGCATCCACTAGTTCACAAGCCATATTTCAATCGTTCAATAGATCACCAATAAAATAAAACAAGCTCATAATCTCCAAAATTTACCAAATAAGTTTTCCATTATTTTCAAAACATTAAACCAAGACATTTATTTAAACTAAGATTTGCTGCTGTTTCAATTTCAATTATTTACACTGGAGCAGAAAGAAGTTTAAGGTCATAATGATTTCTAAAGAAACAAGACTTTACTCTAGCCACGGTCTTAGAAAAAATAAGACAAAATCTTCAACATTTTACCAATATGTTTTTGTTTTTACCAACTATAACCAACGATTTTGACTAACATCTTTTTCAATCCTAGCACTAGAAATCACAGCCCATACAACACCACATAATGCAAAACAAAGCAAGACAATTATGAGAAGTTAACCAAGCTTGCCTAGACGAATTGACGGAATTGACAAAAAAAGAGCAGAAAAAAAAGCAATATATTTTTATTGCTGTCAAAAAAGAAAAACTTTCATAAACCGCAATAATGATTAGTACAGTTCCTTTAAACGGCATTTTCATAGTTGTCATCAACAAACCGAAAAGGGGGAAACTCTAAATCAAAACAAATTATAAGCAGGCATTACTTCACGGTATGACAACGTTCAGTGCGTCAGTTAACTTAAATATGAGAAACACGAGGCCATGCAAAACACTTCATGTACACCCCAAAAACATATACAGTGGAGTCTCCATAACTCGAAAACGCACGGGGAACACAAATTTGTTCGGGTTAAAGAAATTTCGAGTTATGGAGTAAGGTCTATAAAAGATATTGTTAACTGAAGGGACCATAAAAGTTGTTCGAGTTAAGGAGACATTCGCGTTATTAACAGAGGTTTGAGTCAAAGAGATTCCAATGTATATCAAGTGCAATGAACCAAATACAAAATATCATATCGACACCGGTCCGTGAAACAGCACAAGCGGAAAAGAAAGTTTCCTGTAAGTTTTGCCAAAAAAGTAGTAACAAGCTTCTGAAAAAAAACCTCTTATGAAAGTAGGTCACAATGAAAAAGCAATTAGAAATGTCCAATCACCAAATTCATTCAAGGTAGTAACGGCATCAACAAAACTTTCCCAAGCCTAACTTCGACCTTGAAATTTCAACATACCACTCACGGACACACATTCTTTCCCTAAGAAGTACAAAGCCTCTTCACACAACAATACTCACTCATAAGCTAAACGTTTGTTCATCTCAGACTGGCCGACAATCAAATGACATCTAAATAGTAAACTTGACGGAGATTAACACTCTAATGTGAATGAATCAAGAAAGCAAAATTATTATGATGAACACATAAGTTAGCCTGTACCAAACTTCCCATATCACATAGGCACATAGATAGTCACAACAAATCACGGATCATCTAGAGACTGGTTGAATTTCACATACATAACGAAATACTAGACGCTGAATCTTTGGATCAATAAGAGGAAGCCCTGTCCTGATTCCCTACGATTTTGCAACCGTTTACCTTTTTAACCAATCATCATAGGATTTGATACAGGCTACACATAAAAATGAATTTCGTTTACATTGAAACGACGACAACATTATAAGCGTAAATACGGAACACCCTAAATACCAGGAAGAAAAATCAATTTACATTTCAGGTCTGAAAATGCTATGACGAGAGCCTTTCATTGGGCTCTTCCAGAAAAAAAATTGCACATGGGGGTGGAGGATATAACGATTTTTAGTGATTTACCCCCCGAACAGGTTGACTTTTGGCCCCCCGGACAATAGGTTTTACCCCCGGACAAGCATCTGCTGACCCCCCGGACACCCCAAATTACCCCGGACAGAGCAAATTTACCCCCCGGACAAGGCAAATTTTGATGATTTTTTGCTACCCCCTGGACAAAATATCCTCCACCCCCCCATGTACGATTTTTTTCTGGAAGAGCCCATTCTAAAAGCAAAACCCAAAAATATGTTCTTCCACATAACCACTAGATGAAATTGTTAAAAGGAGAGGGGAAAGCGGCATGATTCTTCTCTTCAGCTAAAACATCTTTAAGCCTCCTTATTTCTCACGACCTGTGTCACATGTAGGTTATGTCACTGTTATAAAAAGTTGTTGACATGACCTCGTACACTAAAATATTAGAAATACCAATAAATACAGAGAGAGTCCTGTACTGAGAGAGACCTGTGCTAACGACCAATCAGAATCCATAAAAACAACTTGGAACTGGTCCCGAGTCCTTCGACGATGACCTCTTTCATGGAAAAGGAAGATGACTTTTTCGTTTTCAAAATTTTTAAGACCATAAATCGAATATAATTTTGCAAGCAAAAACAACCATGAGAAGAGCACATTGCGACTGATTGAAGCTTACTACAAAACCGTGTGTATCTTTGATAAGAAGAACGTAAATATAGCAAATCAAGTGCTAAGTCTAGTAATCCATAACATCCAACAACATAGAAGTATTAGGAATACATGAAACGAAGTATTACTAAGCTAGCCAAGACGGTCGTTTGAGAAGATTACAAGGTATTGACCAAATTATTTTTTGTGCATCGAAATTTGTTTTTGTTTCTTTGACTGGATCCAATACGGTAAAAGAATCGATTAAAACAATGGTCTCATGATATAGTGTTGTCTGTCAAAGCCAAAATACTGAGTCTCAGACTTGAGGCTATAGCTCCTGATTTAAAGGGGCATAAACTAAATGCTTTTAGAAAGAGTATACAATTAGCTTTTTAATGGTACCAAAACCATCTTCTAAATCAAAAGCTACAAGCTTTTATGGTTCTTTGAAGTTTTGAGTTTCAAAAAAAAAATTAGAAAAATTTCAACTTTTTTCAAAAAAACAGCGCGCACAAAGGGTTAACATTATAATACAAGCTTCCAGTAAGTAAGCTTCGGGCAAAAAAAGATGTAAAATAAACATAATATAAATAATTGCTATCGTAGCGGTATGAGATAATACTCGAATAATTCCATGTAAGATGCAGTAATCCATAACTTTGTGGTGTGAGTAGGATATCATTATTGAATACAAATAGCCTGCATCAAAATATAAAACCGTATTACAGATAAAATAAGATTATTTGTTGTAATAAAACATATACGATTTTGCACATGTAATCCAGTGTAAGATCTTGTAATCCATAACATGAAAACCAAAAGACACAACACTATACCATAATTGAAAATATAATAAGCAGGGTGTAATGATATCGTATAAGATAAGCAGAAGTAGATCTCGAAGGGGTTAAACCTAGCTATCCATCATGGCAATACAAGACCGAAAAAAACGTCCCATTACACTAACAGTCAGCAAGAGGATTCAAAGAAACCTGGCAGTATTTTCTAGAGAGAAAAACAACTACAAAGTCCAACAATCCTTTTTTCTAATGTTGATGGTATTAATAACGATTAGAGATTCCTTTTAGTTTACGAGATTGACATGAATGTGATGACGTCATCATATAAGATTTTCAGATTGACAAGTCGTTTTAAAATGGATCCTTTTTGTGGTGGAGGAGTAAAAAGGTTGTCAGTCAGTCAGTCGTCGTGACGAATTATCATTTTATAAGAACATTGACCAATACAAAAGTTCAAAAGTTGTGGAGAACTTTTACATAGTTTTAACTCTTATAGAATTCTAGTATATCAAGTATATCATAAAGTAAGCGATGGAGAGAAACGTGGTTTTTCAGAGAAGCTTCGCACTGGAAATTCAATAGTAAGGGCCCAATACAGGTGGCGAGTAAGTACTTCTACTCAACGTGTAACTAAGAGAAATTTCAAACTCCTATGAATGTAAAGTTCTTGTAAAAGTCGTTGTACAGGTTATAGTTTATTATAAAAAGGTAAGTATAAAATGAGATGACATGTAGACATTAAGGGGAGAACAGGTCAATCATATTATTATGATCTGGTTGAGAAAACAAACGTAACCTCTCTCTGTTTACATAACTGTCTGTTCAATAGCAAAAAAACAACACAAAATGTATATGATGACGAAAGAGAGGGTTCTATAAGCACAAAATAAAAATCCAATAGTTGCTATGACAAAACCATATATACTACCTTCGTTAATGTTTTTGCTGAATTCAAGAAATATGCAGAAATAAGAAGCACTTTCAAATAAATTATTCTTCCATGATTTGCGAAAGTTTTTACTCGCTAAAAATATATTTCATCTTCCTTAAATTGCCTTAAATTTCGCGCTTTTTCGACCACACGAAAATTTCTGCTCGCGAAAGTTTGTACAACTAAAAGTAAAGTATTTAAAAACGCTCCAGATAAAGTGATCATTATCCTAACATCAACGCTTTTCCCTATAACGATAACACATCCATCTCAAAACAATCCTTTTACATTCAAAACCAGGTAATTAAAATATGATGACACTCAAAATCCTTTAATGTCATTAATTTCTGCACTGAAGTGAGTCAATTAATGTTAAAAGCAAAAATATACGAAATAACAATGATCGCTCGTCATTGCAATCTATACAGAGCATTACAAGTAGATTCTTTACCAAGTTCCTTGGTTATTATATACAAGGTCATCTACAAATCGATTAATAGCGTATGCTATAGGATATCCGTGAATTGGAGAGGACACTTGAAATTTTACAGTTTTTTATAGGAACTACAAATCTAAATATTCCTGTATAATAAGCTCTACTTTTCTATGTATAAAGATATATAAAATCTAACGTTTGCATAACAAGCGGACAAATTTATGGTTTCCTTCGTGCTGTGAAAAAGGTGAATGTTTATAGTTTTAAACCACCGTCGGTTTAAGTAGGATCAGCAAAAATATAGCTTTTACTTGCAGTAAAATTTCAGAATCAAGTCAGTCCATTATTAAAACATAGTCAAGAAGGCGCCATGGTCATACCACACGGACGTGCAAAATATACTTTTCCCCGGTTTTCAACATAGACAGATAAGCGGGAAGTAAACTTCGACTTTCCTTAAACAACAAACTAAAAGTTATGGCGAGAATCTGTTCCTGATCGGCGGGTTCCGACTCGGGATATGAATTCGAAACGTTTTTTCCAAACTTCTCGATATTTATGCTTGCTTTAGGGGAAAATTCATGCACAGAGTGAATTTAAAACTTTCTCCTTGATTAAATCTACAAAATGGAGTGATCATCATGCATTTCACAAAACATGTCGTGTAGAGCTACATATCTTTGACCTTGAAATATCTACATTTTAGATTTTCATAGGCTGTATTTCGAGATGCCAAACCTTTTTGTCGTTAAAATGTGACACCTAAAGGTGTTTAAAATCTTATGACTGACTTTAAAGAGACAGTTAGACTAAAATTTCATACTTAAGTAATATATATTAAATACGAGTTTATCCATAACTTCATATACATAATACCAAGAGTATCAATTTTGCTTCTGTTGAATTTAGTAATCATGACTTAGAACGTCCTTAAAAATCTGAATGGACATTTTTATTTGCATTTGTAAACATCAGCAAACAAGTACAACAAAATATTCGTTACCAATGACGTCACTAGAAATTCCATTTCACGTGGGCTTTGATAGTTTATCGTTACAAAGTAGTGAGTGAGAGAGAAGAGGAAATACTTTAAGGTCTTTAAAACACCTTTCTTCCTTATCTACTTCTTAATAAAGAATTTAACCTACTGGTTATAAAGGCTGGTTGAGAAGGGGTAAGTGCAAAGTGTTGAACGAAATCTTCAACAGCTTCAGCCTTCTCATAAATGAACAATACAGCACAGGTAGGAATAGTAAATGCATATCTTGGCATTCGAAAAGAAGAGTAAACAAACAACCACTTAGATTTGACCAGTCCCTCAACATAAAATGTATGACCAAACCATTCCTTTTGATTAAGAAAAACAATCATATAAGAACCAAGAAAAGTCCACACCGCAATCACTCAAAACACATCACACCAAACATCATTGGATAATGACTTCAACAAAACTTTGGATCAATCGAAACGAATTTCAATAATCCTGCATGTGTATATAATAGTGCAAAAAGGTAAATCGTAGTCAAAAACCTAAGATATCTACTTTCCAAAATACATGGCAGAAAGATTTCAATTAACTAAAACAAACAGCCAGACAAAGAGATCAGACAGTCAGAATTACCAAAAATGATTCCACTTGTCAGTTGCTAAGGTACTAATTCGAGTGAAAGAATCAATTAATCTCGAAGTAAACAACTCAAATTAGAAATCTATTGCTTCTCTTTAAATTTCACAGTCTTTTCATTAAAAGCTTGGGAAAAATGATTTAACTCTTTAGCAGGGAAATTAAAAGATAAATCCATGTATTAAGGATTAATTAATTAGGTTATAGTATACCAATTAAATTACCCATTTAATTGTAAAGCCGTTCAAAACTTAAGTTTAGTTTCAATGTGTTTATCGTTTGGATAGTCGACCACTTTTTACTTATAGTATAAAATAAAATTCGTTTCAACGAGTTGCAATTCTGAAACATTTAGTTGCAAAACACCATAGAATCGTTATCATACTTTGCTGAACTTTTGAAGAGATTTTATTTTGTTTCGACTTGTAAAAAAAGGAAATGAATTCCAAGATTTCAAACCATAAGAGAACATAAAACTTAAAAAAAAGCTCATACCAATCTCATAGTGAACCATGCTGAGTGGTTATATTCCTTGGTCCCTCCAAACTTTGATGTTAGTTCCTCTGGTGCAATGTATTTATTCAGCATTTCCTTTGTTAGAAGGTTTACCTGGCAAAAATTGAATAATAGTAATAATAATAATAGATATTTTGTGCCTATACTCAAAATTGAAGTATTATTGGGTATATAAAAGCCCCTTCTAAAGATATTTTCTATCATGGACAATATTTTACTGTTTTTACTTTTGGAACAAAATTTTAAAAATATCTCCAATATCATCCCCCAGCTGAAGATCCTTAATCCACCTTAAAACATAGTGTGCAATAAAATAAGCTAGACGGAAGAAAACTTGAAACCATGCAAGTCAAATTATACTTACGTCAAACTTGCTTTTGGAAGAGCTAGACAATAATCTTTCCCTGTAGCCTGGTGGCTTTATGACGTAAATATGAGCAACATTGAATGGAAAATGCTCCTAAAATGAGACAAAAATTTACTTTAGAATTCTCAAAAAAGAAACTCACATGCATTTTGTACAAGTGGCTCCAAAAATTAAAAGGTTATTGACGAGTAAATTTAATTATGTCTGCCAAAATGTTACCAATCTTACACATATTCGCATAATTTAATACATGAATTGAAGAGGTCAATCATTCTGTATGTATTGAGAAAATACCTGTAGAACTTTGCTCAAAGGTTTGACTGAACCAAAAGGTGATGTTGGCTTCAAAGAAACCAAAAAGCTGAACCCATTCTCTTTGTCTGCATTGCTTATACTGAAAAAAAAGGTGTTTCGTTAAATTCTGGAAATCCTCCAACATTGGCAGAATTCTTCTATGAGAATATTATATAACAAGATTATTAGAAAATATTCTTTCCTCAATTTCGCAAAAAGAAGTGTTGTAAATTTCACAATTTTTGGACATTGCAAAAGTCTTTATGGGTCCAAAGTAGCATCCATGATTGATTTAAATTATAATTCATGTAAATCCTACCAACAAGGGCTAAGAAAAGGGTTAAAATTAAAGAAAATGTTTAGTGTAAATTAAAAACCTGCGATGTGTTGTTAGGTACAAAACAACTTTTTTCAAATCAATCAATTTGACGTCGTCATCTGTTGCATCATTCAATATTGTCAAAAATAAATATCCTTTACGGTCTCTTCCACCTAAAACAAAGTTAAGCATGAATTTAACATTAGCTAAATATTCTGTCCCATAATATTGTGTTAATAATTCCTAGTGTTCATAATCTACTGATTTTTATTAACCCTTTCAGTCCAAGAGTTTTGCACTGTTATGACAACTTTCAAAGACACAAGCTCCAAAAACTTCTCTATTACAGAGATATAAGTCAGAAAAGGTTAAAAAAGACTAGTTTGCAAGGGTGGCTAAACTTTCTCAAAATAAATGGTATAGTTAAAATCATATTAGAACTGATTAGAACCAAAAGTTTTTGTTTGATTTTTAATATTTTCATGCCATAACATAAAATCTGTAATTTTCTTTAAAGATTTTGAAAAGAAGCAAACAATGGATACCTGTGAACTGTGAAAGACATTCGAGTCCATCTTTCACATCAGCTGCACGCAAAAAATCCAACCGCAGCTCACCTAAAAAGAGGAATACATTAAAAAATATAATGTTTTAATCTAATGATAGCAAAAGACCAGTCTGGAAATAATGACATGTACGCCAGATATTTCCGGCTTGCGTAGACTTTGAATTTCACTTGGCGTACTGGCGTGGAGTTTAAGAAAACGCCAATGTTGGCGTGGCTATTGTTCTAATAATTGAAACAAGTTGGCATCAGGTACTCAATTATTTGTTCTAATTTCATCAAACAAAGTAATAAGATGGCTATAAATAACTATTCAAAATGTCCCTTGAAAATTTTCTTTTGGCGTACACTTTGGCTGTGCCCAAAACCCCCTCCGGCGTATGAAAATCCTCCTTTTCAGACTGGCATAAAGACAAGCCATCTGATTTTTTATTTTCTGATTGGATGAAAAAGAAGAGCCTTTAACTGATTATTTTGAAAGTGAATATTTTGCTTAAATCTGTTTAAATGATGCAGATCAAATTGACAAAATTGGAATTTTGGAAATTTTGCGTTTCCTGAAGGTAAAAGGTATGGTCTTTTATGTATGGAAAAAGTTTGAACCTTAAAAACAGATGGTTGTTAAGGCGAAATGACTGAAAGTTGTGAAAATGACAAAAAAATTCACTCAAAAAATATCAAAGAGAGCATTTTCAGGCTCAAAGACGTGCCAAAAGATGCATTTTTCCATGTGAAATTGTGTTGGGTAGTTCAGGGTAGTTTCAAGTGTTTCAAGTTTAGTGAATTTTAGGTCTTTGATTTTGAAACCTTGCAATAACTTTTTTCTGATTTGCCTATAAATGGATCAAAGCTAGCTTTGACATTTCTGAATACCTAACAATGTTTACTTTCAGGAATACATATATGGTTTAAACTGATTCCATTTAGACAAATGGAGATAATTGAGATTTCTGTCAAAATTTTACTCTTAAAGAATAGTGTAAAGCTGCACATTTTGAAAAAATTTATTCAATTTTACCAATTTTTTCAGCAAAAACTTCTTTTGCATAGAATAGTCTTAAAAAGAGTTTAGATTTGCAATTTTTAAGTAAAAAAACGACTTTTGATTCCAAATTTGAGTAACTATGGCCATATTATAGTAGAGTTGAAAAATGCTTTTTTTAATTCTTTTGATGAGCTCAATAAAGAGAAAAATGGACAAAGAATTAGAAAAACTACCCCAATTGGAGCCAAATGTATAGGAATTCTTATGTAGAATCTGAAAAAGTTGGTTTTTGGAAAATTCCTGGACATGGGGTTTTCCCCTACTTCGACTTGTCAGCCCATTGCGATCTGGCTGCTGCACGGTAGCAATATATACTCTTTTATTTTATTTTAAGCTTCCATCTTTATGTGATAGGGATTTGATTCAGCTAACTCTCATCCTTCTTGTTGCAAAACAATATGTCCTATATGCATGACTGTTGTTAGACAGTCTCAATCAAGAGAACCCACTGTCAAACACAATCGAGGGATTGAAATTCAAATGTCTAACGCGATCGAATCTCAATCGAATATTACCGCAATTTCAGATTTGATTGATATTTGAGACGTTTTCACTTTTTCATCTGGCATCTTAATTTATATGCAAAAATACAGGAAAGAAAGAGTTGTGGTTGGTTTTGGTTGGAAAATATGCGAAAACAATATGTAAGTTTACACAAAGACTACCTTTAAAAAAGGGAACTAATTTCAAGACTGAAAGCGAAAAGGTCTATTGCATTCATTTGAGATTCAATTGTGCTTTAACTTCAGTAGATTTCAAGTGTTTTATTGAAGATGAAGAAGGAGATACATAAAAAATGTGTTGGTTAATTTTGATAAACAAGTTTGTTCTATCATTGTTAAAAGTTTGAGAAAATTCTACATATGCAGAAATGTTTTACAGCCAATTTAGGCACAGTCTGCTTATACTTATCATGTTTGCTATATCTTCTAGGCAAAAAAACAGCAAACAAGACAAAAACGTAATTTCTTTATTAGTGCCGTTACGATTTTTTTAATTGTGGCCATGTGCAGGAACTTGCCAAAAACTTTTTGCCATTGATCTCATTTATAGTGCAAGCCAAGCTTGAAAACTAGAATCGCATCGCATACTTTTCGCTTGAGAAGATGATTGACAGATTAAAGTTTTCACTCACGCGGAAGCTCGCGGGCGTTCTGCGGGCGTTCTGCGGGCGTTCTGCGAGCGTTCTCGGATCGCGCTAAAAATGGTAGACTTAGCTGTGACAGATAATTTCGATGGAAGTTGTTGGAATGTTTACAAGACTCTTGACAGAAGAAATCCTTTGTTTCATTGTCAATGATGACAGTGCCGTTATTAATTTTGTTAAATCTTAAATTATTGATGTTTGTAAGTGCACTTTATAGTTTTGATTCCCATTGAAGAATTATAGTCTGGTTTTCATGTTATCAGATGCTGTTTAGAGCTTTAGAGCTAGCCTGACAGAAAGTATGATTGATAAACTTGGTGGAGTTATCAAAACAAATTTGTTGTCAAAGAGATTTAACAGTAAGTGAAATTACAGGCCAGATATCAACAGCCTCATGTTTCGACCAATCGTCCCAAGTTAGAGTAGTTGACGGTAATTTCATTAAAAAGCGCTGGTTT
Source organism: Clytia hemisphaerica (assembly GCF_902728285.1). Lineage (NCBI taxonomy): Eukaryota > Metazoa > Cnidaria > Hydrozoa > Leptothecata > Clytiidae > Clytia > Clytia hemisphaerica. Next base: position 860,383 of record NW_027103734.1, on the reverse strand, counting down.
AATTTTTCATGAATCTTATTAGAAGTTTTGTAGCCCATTTTTTTGCTCGCAAGTAAATTAAACGATATAGATAGCGCTTTCGCAGCATTAATCTTTGATGCACATTTCGGTGGGACGCTAGTCAGTAGAGACGTAAACTCGATATTACATTATATCAAGATTACGGGATTTCGAGTACAGGCCGATTTTACTTACGTTTTAAGTGGTTTCATTTTCGATTTCAAGCCAACATCTTAGCAACGGGGTGCTTGCCCATAGTTACAGGGGTTTGTGCAAAAAACTAAACAATTTTCCAAATCCCCCATTTCGATTAATGCAATGAAAAATGAAACTTTTCTATGTTTCACTTTTTTGCACCTATTCTTCAAAATGAAAAAATATTTAAGATTTTAAGTTCTTCTTTTATTCAATGATTTTTTACAGCACTTTGTTGACAATCTACCGTCAACTGCTCCAACTTGGGACGAGTGTACGCAACATGGGACTTATTGATATCTGGCCTGTATTTTCACTTACTGTTAAATCTCTTTGACAACAAATTTGTTTTGATAACTCCACCAAGTTTATCAATCATACTTTCTGTCATAACATGTCACGATAACTTTCACTGATAGCGCGCCCTTTTTAACTTTTGTTTTCATTCAAAATGACCGGATGCCGAATGGAGAATTAGAGAACGCCTGCCGCCTAACCGCCTATCGCCTAACCGCCTACCGCCCAATGGGATTAACAAATAGCGAGTGTGTAACTGGCCGCGCGACGTCAAACGCTCCATCGTTTTGCCACTAATTTGGTCTTCTTCGTTCCGGACACTCGCGCGTGTTCCACTACGGATTTTTTTCATATTTCGATTTAAAAGCCTACTTGATGCGAAAGAGAAATCGTGTATTTTTTAATACGCGGTTCATTAAACTCAAATCAAATGACTTTGGAGCAGTTGACGGTAACTACTCTAGCATCAAATTCCTGCTTTCTTCAGTAAATTGAAAATAAGAAAAAACCTAAGCCACGGAGCACGGATTGAAACAAATATATGAAGGGTGGGATTTTACAGCCGCCTGTCGTGGTGAAGGCTTCTTCATAAAGACGAAAGACATGTATTTTTCGGATCCGGCATGCGGGAATAGTGTCAGGACCTGCAGGCGATCTGGTAGGGTTGGGTATGGGTGTAGTTTGGGTGTGGTTACGTATCAGATGGGCTAGGAATTGGGTTATTATCAGTTAGGGTTAGTGTTGGAGCTCGAAACAAGCACTCTTTTGTGATTTTCTCTTAATACAGTTTGGTCTGCAGTTTGTACAATATAAATAGCCGTCAGAAACACTTTCCTGCCATGAATCTGTGGCGCAGTGGATAAGGCATTAGATTTCAAAACATCGGAACTTTACATTTAGTGGGTTCGAATCCCACCGGTGGCGATCTGTCGGTAAGTCATTCAGAAAGTTAAAAAACATAGAAAATAACTCACAAAGAACCAGAAAGTCAGAAAAACTACAAACAAGAGACTGGAAAGTACGAAATAAGTCCAGATCTGTCTTTCGTCTTTATGAAGAAGCCACGACTGCCCGTTGTGCAAGGCACTGAAAGGCCACGGGTGCCAAAAAGAAGGGCCGTTTGAAATGCGACAACCCCATTGGTGGAAATTTGATGAACATCTGCGAAGGAGCGCTGGGAAGCAATCAGTATAGGAGTTTAAGTTTAGACTGCTAGTGTTGTGACTAACTGTTTGACGAGTTCCATTGTTGATTCTGTACGATTGAGATTTTGTCTTGCTGTGTTTGTTGAATGCAATCAAAACAAAGGACTGAAATTCTGTGTTCCATCCGTAGTCTTTCAACTAGCCTGGATTTCCTATAGTGTTTCTAACTGATGGATGACAGATGAGAATAACCTCTAATTGCCTTAATTTTCAGATTGATTTTTGACTGTTGCAGGCAAACACAGCCTAATACCCCGCATGACTACACACTTTACCAGTTTACACCACTTGCTAGCTGGTGTTTGGCCTCCTCCAGTCAGGAACAGTCGCCTTATTAGGAGACGCCTCCTGATTAGGAGACGTCTCCTGATTAGGAGACATGTAGGTCGCTTGGGGTCGCTTGATTAGGAGACCCGTCTCCTAATTAGGAGACATAAAACTTTTATCTCAATTTTAAGGGCTTTAGGCTTTTCCGCGCATTTTGAAACTAGTTTTAATGGAAAGAGCAGCCTCGAATTGGTAAAGTTTAAAAAAAATTATCAAAATTTCTCGGTGCAATCGATCACAATCCTAATATAAAGCACTACAAGGAAGCCCCTCTTGATTTTTTTCATGTCCGCCATTTTTCTTTTTGAGACGCTTTTGTTCAGAAGACAGATTCTTACTTCTGATTGGTTCTTATGGATTATTAGATGTGATTGATTCCACCGGTGGATTTTTCTGAAAATCACCATATGGAATCAATTTTTTGTCCTCTTTCCATTGGGAGCAATCAAATCATGCGCAGTTTGCTCGTTCACGAGATAATTACACCCGTCTCCTGATAAGGAGACGTGAACCTCCTGATTAGGAGACGGGTCTCCTAATCAGGAGGCGTCTCCTAATAAGGCGACTGTTCCTGACTGTCCTCTCTCTGTCATCTGTAGCACAAAAAAAACGGCCTGAGTATGCCATCTGACTGAGAACAAAATAGCCAAAGAGTATCTAGTACACGATACATACCAGATGATAAAAACAGTGATGCTTCACTGTCACTGGAAGTTTTGGACCAGCGATCTGATGTTGATGACTGTCGGCTGGGAGACTTTAAACTCATCTCTGATTTTATCAGCAAAAGAAACAAGCAATAAGTTTACAGAAACAACTTCTAGCCATTTCTAAATATCCTTAATTTCAAAAATTTCACAATCAGCTTTCTCCAATAACATCATGTCAAATAAGTAAAAGTTTATACAAGTTTGTAGATTTCAAAGTTTTTGATACGCCATGTTTTTTATAGATGCCATCTTGTTTTTTCTGTCACTAGAAAATATCGCTTCAATGGCATCATTCAGGCTAGGCGGCTTTTCCGAATTCAATTCAGAAGCATGTGAATATAATTGAAGTTTTTCGCTCGGCTCTCTTTTTTGTTGTCCTATTTTTTGCATTGTATAAAGTACCTGACCTACTGTGTCTGCTGTGTCCTAGCTTGGCTCTAACAAAACATACTCCTAAAAGGATGAGACTTTTATATCAATTACAATATATCCATTTTATACAGTATCTCTTGTTAAATAAAGATATCTGAAAACGCAAGAAACGGCGCGCGAAAAAAATGTAATAAAAATATCGAAAAAATTCCGAAAATCATTTTTTTTAACTTTCCGTTTTTTTGCGCATAGTTTTTATCAAATTAATCAGGTTATCGATAAATTCTCTTTGAATATGGCATGTTTTTAGAAATTTGTGAGGTTTTACAGCTAAAACGGTAACAGAAATGAAAACAGCATGTTTATTTGACCTAACCTCGCAAAACGCTTTCATTTGCAAATATTCCGTGCGCGCGTTCCCACGCACATTCACACTTTGTAGATTACGATGAAATTTATCGCATCTTGCACAGACGTTTTATTTGTGACTTAAATTCAGTAGGCTAAGAGATTGGGTACGACATTGGGTACAAATTTGGTTCCACCTCCTCGGCCGTTTGTCACCGCCTTTTCGCAAAACGCCGCAAAACGCCGTGTTGTACAGATACTTTTGCTCCTTGCTCCATATACATTTGGCACTCTTTGATTCGATCTTCAAGCAAGGTCAAATATCTTTATTGAAATTAGTAGAGAAAGATTTGAATTACGGAGAGTCGTGACGACCAGCTCAGATAGAATATTACAAATCGTGGAGAATATCGAATTATAGCTTATATCAAGTATATTATAGCATATTAAGTTGGCTGTAAAATGATTCTATGACATCGGTTATTGCGCGACGCCTGACAACCGGCTAGGACATACGAGGCGCGCTTAAAATGGCACTTGACAAAATATCAAAATTCAAATTGTACTTATATTACGACTACATGACGTGTGGATGAAGTTTTGATAATGTATCTATTTTCAATTATACCTTTCTTTGACATTGATACCTCATAATATGTCAAAATAAAGAAAACATCATCATGGAATGAGAAATCATATCACAGTTATGCTGCTTGTTATTCATTATGTACCATCAATGAACCATAAATGCCGTACTCTTTGAGTTGACTCGTTATGCTTGCTTCGAGTTAGATTGAAGTTTTACTTACTTCATGACAGTGTTGATATGCTTGCTGTTATTCATGCTAGCAAGTTCATACTGTTTCTCTTAGCATGTTTTTGATGAGTGTATACGGATTCAATGATAATATCAAGATAAAAAGATATATGCTATCTCCTTTTATTTCAATATTGTTGACTGTGGCTTTCTTTTAAAACCCAAAAACTGATATAGCTCTATTTTTTATTTGGTTTTTGAAGTATTTATAATAACTCAGTGATGATAGATAGTGATACCTATTATTTGGGTAAAGTTACATAAAAAATGACGAAATGAAACAAAGTTAATACGAGAAAACGATAGCCAACCAGAATTCGAGATTCAAATATTGTGTAGAAATATTCTAGAATTTTGTCTATACTTTCTATTGATTTTCTGAGCACTGATTGGGTAGATCTGGCAAAATTAACTGCAATCAGCGCTCAAAAAATTCGAAAGTCCATGCAGAATCTTGGAAAGTAGAATCCTTGGTAAAACAATAGGCACTGTTAAGATTTAGACTAGGGACTAATCTCGTACCAGAGCCTTACACCGCGTTTTGATTTTACTGATGGACGTGATACTATCAGAGTGCTATCAGAATTTTTAAAAAAGGACTGGGCTCGCGGGTTTGGACTTAAGAAAAGCTTTGTCAACATCCCGTTTCAATATACTATATTCGCCTAGTTGCAAACACACATACTTCAGATTCGATAATACATGTGGAGAGAAATCTCGCATAGTACTACCATATTTCGTTTGTACAATGATAATATCTTTAAATCGTATCAATGAATGGACTTTGTGGTATTCTTTTTTGCTCATTATCCAATTATAAGCCCTCGATAAAAAGAAAAGCCAATAATCTTAATGAGTATGGCAAAACAATAGTTTCACTAAAGATCAAGTTGTAAAAGGCTTCAATTGAGCTATCAGGCCCGAAGCGGGGAGACTGGCAATATCTCAGCCTCCCCACTTTCGAGCAAATGAGATTTCTTTCTCGTTTTGAGCCTCCAGTCCCCCTCCACTTTAACGGTTGTTCCATCGGGCCTGGGTATTCATTGCCGGACTGCGTTTTACTTTGAATAATTTTCAAGCAAGTATCCCATCCTAAGGGGAAGGGTACTAAGGAAAAATTTGAATAAAAATCTAAGCAGGCTGCCTAATTAATGCTGCCTTTAATTAGCTGCCTTTAATTAGCTTTTTCAGATAAAGACCTTTCAAAAAAGCCCTGGCATATATAACAATTTTTATGCAATAAGCATGTGAGACCATTTATGGAGCATGCGCGTAGTAATCAACATCTGTTCGGAGGCTCCTAATAGGCAAATTATTGTAGTTTAGAGCCCATACTATAGCTCTAAATGGACCCTCTATCACCCTATAACTACAAACAAATAATTCAGCAAAATTCACTCCTTCTCCTCAAAGAATTCTTACAGGGTCAGTGAAACAGAGGTGTATTAGTCCCATTCGGCATACACCGATATCTAACGTCCAAATTACGTTGAATAAATGTTGAAACACGGCGTCGAGTCCCCGCTAATCAAAAAACAAACATCAATAATACCTTGTTCCTTTAAAATGTCACCCATGTGATGATACTGTTCCAATAACTGCTCCTCATCCAAAACAATTTGCTTCTCTTCTTTATCTACTTCTTCACCATCCTTCGTTTTCCCTTCCCATCCTTCAATCGAACGTAATCGATATTTACGACCATTATCCAAGTATGTTTGGTAAGCTTCAAAGAGTTCATCCACTGTTGGCCACCTGTATCAATAGAAAGAGATGAATTTATCAAAAAAAGATCCGCTTTTCGGTTTCGGTGAGAATCTTCTGGAAGATTCGGTAATGTGATCTTTCAAACCTTTTTATACATTGACTCAAAATCATTGCAAAAATTGCGAAAACGCCAGTATGCCCGAAAAAGACAGCGGAAAAATCTCAGTAATGCGTCAATAATGTTTCCCGGGAATGAGTTAGTTTAGCCATCCTGCGATAGTGGAGACTTTTTGTTAGAGTACGTTTACGCAGGAAAACCAGAAAACGGATTTTGACTACCTTTGAGTTGTCGAGACACTTTATTGTCAGTATAATAGGATTACTAAACAAAAAGGGCAGAGACGATAATAAGAATTTCATGACCGAAAGGAAACGAATACTGACCTAATTTCGGGGTTTTTCTCAAAAACATCATTATCGTTTGATTGTTGATGAACGCCCTGTTCGTCTTCCTCACGAAATTCATACAAATTCTCTGTACTTCTGTAACGCCCTACGCCCGTTAAGTCTTCGGTGCTCCTCGAAAGGCGGTGCATTAATTTACGAAAGCTGATACTACGACGTGCTGGCATTTTGATTTAATCTGGTCTGGTGAATTATACTTCTTGAGTTCAAGTAGCCTTTTATCGGAAAATACTTTTTTACGTTACAAAGTCCAAAAATTTTGAGCTATATAGTTCCACAGATTTTCAAATTGTACATAATATTCATCTGCTTTGGTTTAATAGTAACACTCGACGATTTTCGAAATGAAAACGAAATTCCAGCAACTTTAACATTTTATGTAAACCCACTCAAAGAGTTTTCAATAATTCAAATCTCTACTTTTTCCATAAGAGATTGACAGTCTACTTCTACACTTGAGATAAAAATCAAAAAAATTTAGACGAAAATCATCGAAATATCGACGCTAATTGTTATACCATGTGGCCAGAAAGCTAAAGCAATATCGAATTGAAATAAAATGTAACTTCAAAAGAATACCATACAACGTAATCTGCCAAAACGGAAAAAGTAAAAACGGTAAAAAGGAATAATAATGAATGAACAAATTTTCAAAATTTCGGCTAAAAGAAATTTGTAAATAGATAGACTTTAGTAAACTAGCGGTCCCATAAAGTTCAGAAAGTTAATAAAGTTCGGCTGATGATCACTCGAAAATGTTTTCTTAAGAAATTAATGAACAACGAGCATAAACAGACCCCTATGGAGAAATGAAAAGGACATGAAATTCTATGAAAACATCACCTTAAAAAGTTTAATGGAGTCCTGAAAGGTGGCCTTTTGGGTAAAGTTTTCTTATAGATGACTTAGATTTACCTGACTAAACCACTATTTCCACTTTCCAAATTAGTCAAATATCTATGGCATATGCCTCAATAGGCATTAAGCCAATTAAGATTTTTGTAAGTAGCCAAAAATAAGGTAATGATAAGGTTATTATGGTTTGGTCTTACAATTGTGATTTACTTTTATAAGAAACTTTGAACATTAAGGTCTGTTTGTTTTAACAGTAGATTTGTTCGACACAAAAACACATTTCTCATTATAAGCGAGACGTGTTTTATAACATAAACACTCAACAATGTTTTCAGATGAAAGTTAACGGATTTGAGCGCACTCTGTCCACTTCATATCGAACTTTAAATCTTGTGAAAAAATGTCCTTTTAAAGACTAGTGACTTGTGTTTTTATCAAAGAGTGGTCGAAAAAAGGATAGTCCAAATGAGGGAAAGCTGTTGGCGAGATATAATCCTGCCCAAAAAATTGATGCGTTTTTAAGTCTATCCCGAAAACCATTCTGACTGACTGACATATTTAAGGTAGCGAGTAAACGTAAATTTTGTATTTTTGATCATTCCTAGATATACTGGAATAGTCACTTTTAGGAAAGAGAAATAGGCTATTGAAAAACAAGTTTTTCTGAACAAATAACCGTAATATAGCGTTTGGATCGTGAAATCTTTGAATTACTGTAATTATAAGAATTTTCTACAGTAGAGCGTGCAAGGGCAACTCATAAATAAAACTATCTTTACATAATAAATATTGTTGATTTAACAGGATTTAAATCTATGCCAAATACTTAGGCTAAACTTAAAAGAATATTGGTTTGCCGTTACCCGATCCAAGATTTTGGAGGTGGGTCGGCTAGTCGGAACTCTTTTTGATTTTAACGATTTATGAAACATTTGGGTAATTTTGAAATGACCACGGACGAGCTAGACGGGAATCCAAGATTTTTAAGCTTAAAATAGATCCAGACAGACACAATATAAGTTCTTATTTAAAGGAAAAGGTTCTTTGGGTCACCAGGTTTCGAGGTAGGGTCGGTCAGATGACGGCAAATCAACATTTAAAAAAAAGTCCAGCCCTAGTATTCATTATCCATACTAACACTTATCATTGAATGAATACCAACTTTACGACCTCTACGTTTTATCAAATCCTTTCCTTGTATAATCCGCTGTAACAATTTCACTTTCTTTAAAACAAGTTTCAATTTTGCTTCGTCGTTCTCATTCGCAAGTGCTTGATTAATGATAGCGAAACTATTTCCGATTTCTGATTTTAGTAAGGTTTTCATGTCTAAATGCTTACGCATTGAACGGGCGTTCCGCTGCGCCCATTTCCGTTTTTTCTTATGGGCGATGGGTGGTGGGTTCGGGTTTCGTTTACAATGTTCGATTAAAATGTTTACGTCGACGTCAGACGACACTTCAGAGTCTTTAGGAATTTCGACAACTTCTTCGGTACTGGTTTCCCCTTTTATGACTGTCGCATCTGTTTCGAGTGTGTTTTCTATAGAGTCATTTTGCGGGTCAGTGTTTTCAACCGTTACTGAGTCTTCAGGCGTTTCGGTTACCGTTGTCTCCGCAACCTCGATATTACCTGCCGAATTTTGCGTATAATATTGTAACACGCCATTCTGTACAATATCTTCAAGCGTTGTAACCTCGTGTGAAGATAAAAAGTTCTTGGTTTCTGAATAACTCGAATTGTTAGGATCAACCATGGTGGTTTCGACGAAAGTTGCGGTGGTAGTGTTCTCTGATTGGTCTACCGATGAAGTCTGATAAATAGCCGACGTTGAGCCATCGTTCATGTCAAGGTTCATTTCACAAGCAGTAGGAATACTCACAAAACTCGGTGGTCCTACTACTTCAGTGCTATACGATAAAGGTTCACTGGTCAAATCAGGTAGTTCCGAATTCTCTAAAGCCTGACTTTCTTCCTTTTTGACTAGAGTTAATGCGTTCCGTATATGATTATTAATATCTCTGTCCGTGGGGTAATATGACCGGTCTGATTCTTGGATTTCTATTCCGAGCTCTGTTTGAATATCTTGAACAAATTCCTCTAACATATATTTCACTACACGTTTTTCGCTTATCCCTTGTTGTACTATTTCGTGAATTTTCTCAATAATACGAGGGTGTACAATTTTCAGTCTACCAGCATTAGTGTCCAGTACTGGGTGATTTTGATGTTTAGTGATTAACGGTAGGGTGACGTAAAAACGTTTGACATAATCTCCAGAACGAATATGCTGGAAGACATGAGATAAGAGTTGTGTTTTGACGCGGCGCCGTTCTCTATTGACTTTGATGTTATCTGGGACAGTGAGACTTGGTACACGCCAAACCTAAGAAGAAATTGAGTAACAATTCTTGGATCAAATCAGGCTGCCCAATAAAAAATTCCTCTTTATAATATCTTCTTGATATTCACATTCGGGCTTTATCGTTTAGTTTACAATGGAACAGCTACTCTGGGAAATAACAAAAATATTCCTTAAAAGTACTGCATGAGATGAATTGATCGATATGCATAGAATAGAATCATTGCACATGTCTTATTTCCAAAGTAAGAGTTTTCACGGACAAAATGACTTTCTCACCTCCAAGACATCAGCATCTGCAGGACATCCAACTTTCACACTATGCCCATTACGCTTTGTTTTGAATTGACCTTTCTTTGCGTTCTGCCGTTCTGTACCTCCCAATCTACAAAATTGAATTTAAAAAAGGAGTTTGGACTTTTTGGATGTGAACTAATCGAAACTGGCGTCTTGACAGCATTTTTAAGGACACACTTCAAATTTCAAACTCGAAAAGAGTATATATAATTTTAAAATGTCTGGCAGAATTTTAGCATAAAGTTGCTGCGATCTTGAAGAATAAAAATACGTTATTATGAAAGAAAAAACCTTCTGAGAAATTGGAAATAAAGGCTAAATGCATCCACACTGAAACTATTTAACTGGAAATTTATCAACAAATGAACCAATGAAAGTGTTGTTAAGTCGATATGACAGAAAACAAAAAGATGTTTCAAACCTGCAGCCGAAATATTTTCGTTCAATACTAACGAACGGTACACCATCATACTGAACTAAAGGTGTTCGACTCCATTTTGCTTTTCCTCTCAGTATCCTTCCTTGGATTGCATTCTCGTCCCTTTCATCGGCCATCTTGTAAAATTTATCACTGCTACGGACGACGAATGTTGACATTGTGGACGATTGGAAACTCTCCCATAAACAGAGAAATTGTTTCTCGCCTTCCACGTAACCTAAACAAATGTAGTGAATAAATTTTATAATGTACACTCTTTTGAGATTATCAGTTGAATGAATGATCGGAGCAGTAACGTACAAAGAAGTCTATGCTAGCCCTACCCGATCATTTTTTTGATTTAATGTGTTTATATGTTTTGCCTTCCACTACATCTAAATGCATGCAAAAGCTGTGATTTACGCCACCCAGTTCAATATTACAGAAATAGATCTTTTCATAAATTACGTTACGAACATCACTTGCCTCGTTTCGAAATTATTGCCATGGTGATTAACTCCCAGCGGATTTTATTAAAACTACTTCCTATTCATAAAAAATTCATCTAATGTCTCAAGAGACATTATCATCATGGTAATTGTTTGAATACGAGGCAAGTGATATTCGTGACGTAATTTATGAAAAGGTCTATTGTGTCGAGATGTACTGTCAAAGGTCTTATATCAGTCGAAACCCCTAAATCGATAGGCACTATCAATGATGAAAACTAAACAGCCCTTCGGAAACATAACGGGCAATTGAATGAGTCTTTCTATTCCGTTTGATTGAATTAAAATCTTGCAAGGTTAAGAATACTTTAGAATGCTACACAGGAAAATTTTATAAATGCTGAATAAATTTAGAATTGAAGCCAGTTCCAAAAAAAAGACAGCCCGTACTTTTTCAAACATAGAGGACCCAACCAATTACTAATTAATTATTATTTACAAAATAGTTACTGATCTTTTTAGAGCCAAAATAAATTCACTTCGTTCCCAAAAAAAACACGCTAATGTGTGTATGTATGATGAAGAGGGCCAACAGAACACAACAAGAAAACCACAAAAATACCTCTTATACGATTATCATTCATAAGCAATTCAAATCGATCTAAAAGAGTGATCCAAGCCGCATCTGCAGCATGGAATTCCATCGTGATCATGGTGGAATCACCAGTGACAGCAAAATCACCAGTACCTGAAAGTGATAAAAATAAATTTGATGACAAATGATTATCTTTATTTCAAATGTTTTTCTTTTCAATCTTTAGCGTTTGGTCTGTGAAACAATAATGGTTAAACATTAACTACTCCGACTCTAATTTGCTTCTTTGCATTGCTGTAAGTATTGTTCCAAGGGAGGAATCAATAAAAGAAGTCATTAAACGTTTCCTGTCCTTTTGGAATGGTGGTACAAAACCACGTGACCAATATGACAAAATGACCAATGCTACAAAGTTCTGAAGTGCTTAGAGCTATTGAGGGAGATTCAATCTAATTTAATGGACGGTATATCTTAAAGGGTGATTAGTGGTGAAAAATTTGACATGTGGATATGAGTACTATAGAGATTCAGGGGGGTTGGTACTAAATCTTGGACATCATGATGTTTAGTGACGTGGTGGTATACCCAAAAAACTTAAAAATCCTTTTAGTACCACTGGATACTAAAATACCAAAAAGTATATCCAGACTAAAAGTTAAGAAATTTTTTAGTTTATTTTTTTAAAGATTAACCTGCTAATTGTTCCTGTTCTTCAAAAGCTACTTCATCATTATCAACCACCAGATCCTCGTTCCGTTCAATAGCTTCTGCTGCTTCATTGTTCTCGTTAGATTGTTCCTCTCCTACCATCATATTACCACCAGCAACCACACCTTGGACATTGTGATGTTCCAAATGGTCCACATTTTCAGTAATTTGAACATTAGGTAAACCATTATCACCTTGGTTGTTTAAAATGATGAGAGATAAAACTTCAGATTCTTTTTCAGCTATTGATTTGTGGTCATCAGGGATACCAATGTTGACATAAGCTTGAGCATGGATTTGGATGGTCCCACCTTGCTGGTTACCTGGATCACCAGTCTCCATACCCTCTCCTTCCATAATCACATCCATTATGATGAAAACTAAGCCTAAAAAAAGACAAAAATTGGTTTGCAAGGTATATACATAAATTTATCAAAACAGAAATGAAAGAATAAAAATCAACTACTTCAAAACTTTGTTTTCGAAAATTCTTCAAGTAAGTTTATGCTCGCAAAAATTTCTCAAAAAAATTGGAAATCCAAAAAAACTCGAAATCCTACAATAAATATCAAATTTTCGACATTTTCTTATCTTTTATCCCTTTTTAAAGTCGAAGAGCATTCACTTTTAAGGCAATTTTCATTCGAAAGTTGTCATTTTTTTCCAACAATTCGCGAAAGTTTCCGCTCGTGAAAAACATTTTTTCCTCAAATTTGGGAAAGTAAATGTTGTAAGTTTTTCGCCCTCACGAAAGTTTCTGCTCGCGAAAGTTTGTACGCCTAAAGTAAACTGTGCTATAATTATCATTTTCACACAAGTGATTCTTTGATGTTATAATCATCAATGTAAAACATCTAAATAAGATATAGTCTAAAGGTTATAACTATTGACTATGAAAACCATTTTAAAAGACAACAAAATAGAGCCCTTTTCAAGTGAACCAGGGAAAGTTTTAAGCTGTATTTTTGACTGATTAAATATTTTTAGACAGTTTTAGATTTGGTTTTGCATTTATGTTGTTCTAAGATTCTTCTTCACTTTTCATCTTCATTTTTCCATTTCTTTAAAATTTTCTTTTTGATAATATTCCACTCTCAGGGTATTTTCCTAGCACTTTTCCTTACCATCGTTTCTTTCAGAAAAAGTGAGTTTCAATGCAGTGGTATAGAATGTCACAACAATGGTTTGGCAATGAAGAAAATGTTTTTGCACTCTAAATGTCCAAACCCCCACTACCCTTCCCGACTGACGGGGGTGCTCCGCTGGGGTCCAAAAAATGGACCCTACGTGCGACTCGTCTTTTCAAAAATTTTGCTGAAATTTGTGAAAAAAGGGACCCTGAATGGGACTGAAATTCCAAAATTCCACAAATTGATAGCACGAAAATGATGACACCACACCCAATTTAATTTTTTGTTAAATTCGATTTTGCCGATCTGGTGTGTGTCCAATAGAATTCAAATTAGTTTTTGGTCCACAATTTACCCTTCCTTTAGTTTTCACTGAAAGAAGGTGGTCACACTCATTTGAAGAGGCTTGATGACTTGTTACTGACCCAAGTCCAATCTTTTGAATTTCTTGATTTTTGGACCCTTACAGAGACTCAATTTCCTTTTTAATGGTTTATGTACCCCTTCGAGAAACTTTCAAGGGTGTGAAAAGGGACCCTTATGACTTGCACATACCCGGCACAAATTCTGCCTAAGTCCCCCCGGATTTCACTGCAGCTCACTGTCTTATTCTGCGCTGTAATAAGCGATTGAAAACTCCAGATTTTTAATTTTCCCCAGTGTTCCCTCGGCCGCAATTTTCAATTTTATTTTTTCGACGTCTGTACAATTTAATCCAGGGCTGCAAATAAGCGTCAGTCATTGGTCAATGTCCCAATGAAAAAGCCTTTTGACCGACTGAAAACCATTTGTATCAGTCATGATGTCTGAATGAGAAATAAACCATAAACTTAAGTTGAAAATAAATCTCAAACCCCTGTCTCTTACTTAACCTATTCTTTTCATACTCACTCCCTTTATTGCAGATTCGAAGAGTGTTTCTAAAGTTTACTTTTTAATTGAGTGCGTTCTTTGTAATTTTAATTAACGAATGTTCTAAGACAACTGTTTTATTGACTGGTTTTCTCCGTAGTGTTTCTAAAAGATCACCGTTATCGATAGCTTTCTTCATAAACTTTCAAGAGTGTTTCTAACTTTTATCAGCTTGCTTTCTTTCTATTTCTATTTCTATATAACGCAGTCGTCTAAGAAACAGCTATTTTTTTTAGAATCTTCCTTACAATCTAGTTTTTCTATTTATAAAAAGTAGATTGCTGACGTGTGGAAAGGAATTTCGGCATGACTGATCTTTTTGTTTCGATAATAACATCAAAGCGGGAATCAAGCGTGGTTAGCTCAAGCGGTTAAATCGTCTGTCTCATATGCATGGGGCTCCGAGTTCGATTCCAATGGATGTCCAATTTTTTCAATTCGTGATTTTTTTTGTGATTCTCTCATCACTTTAATTTATCACATTTTCATTAGAGTGAAGAGATATCGATGCAGTATGTAATGTTAATTGCTATTAGTAATTACGTGTTCAATTCGAATCAATGATCTGTTCCCTCCTAGTGAGGAGTTTAATACTCTTATAACAACCGTATTTTATAAGCATTGAATACTGAAATTCAAATAATGACGCAAGAAAGATAAGCAAACGATTGGATCAAGTGCCAAACATTTTGACCCGGAAATCAATTATTATTCTGCCTTTAAAGTATAAAACGAGAAGTTCAATGATTCTGAAAGAAGTTATTTGACGATTCTCTTATACAAAGAATCGCTCGCTCACTCGCTGGCTGAAAGTGAAAGTGAAAGTGAAACTGTCAGTCAGCAAACGCAGGCACAAACACCTATACCCGTTCTTCTATATCTCAGCCTCGAATAATCGCTTGTGGCAAAAAAAAGATTGAAGAAAAAAAAACTTAAAAAAGTTCTTATTAAGTGATGCTATCATAGCTTATCTAAACCTTAGACAGAGAGCGGAGGTAATATATGCTAGTTACTTGTTTGATTGACCTTCATTATAATTATAAATTGGACACCCTCCGGAATCGAGCTCGGAGCCCCATGCTTATGAGACAGACGATCTAACCGCTTGAGCTAACCACGCTCCAGCTGGACCACGCTTTGAGAGTGGCGAGGGAAAGCGTGAACTTATAAGAAAGAAAAAGGAAAGAAAGAAACGAGAAGAAAATTAATTCCCGCTTTGATGTTATTATCGAAACAAAAGGATCAGTCATGCCGAAATTCCTTTCCACACGTCAGCAATCTACTTTTTATAAATAGAAAAACCATTTCACCGAACCTCCAAAGTCATTTGATTTGAGTTAATGAACGGCGTATTAAAAAATACATGATTTCTCTTTCGCACCGAGTAGGCTTTTAAATAAAAATATGAAAAAAATCCGTAGTGGAACACACGCAAGTGTCGAAGAGGAAAGAAGAAGTATGATTGATAAACTTGGTGGAGTTATCAAAACAAAATTGCTGTCAAAGAGATTTAACAGTACTGTTAGTGAAAATACAGAACAGATATCAACCAGTCCCATGTTTCGACCAATCGTCCCAAGTTAGAGCAGTTGACAGTAGTTGTGATCAGGAAAGGTTTTAAAATGACTTTATGCTAAAAATAGTATCAAATGTACCGTAAGTTGGTCTAATGTCAACATCCGTCTTCTAATTTCGACACCCTTCTTTAGAGATAGGAACAATAAAAACTGAGGAAGGTCGGAATCGCTGATTGACTTTGATTAGCGCGATGAGAGGAAAAATCTTTAGTCTATCAGTGATTTTGACCTTCTTATTATTCCTATCTATAAAGAAGGATGTTGAAATTAGTAATTTTTGTAACTTTCAAGTGTGTTTCTAATCACTTTATTGACTTGCTTACTTCGTAATTTTCAAGGGTATTTCTAAGATCACTTTTATCAAATCAATTATATGTGACAGCAACGAGTTGTTCCAAGGGTCACTTTTATATACTAGCTTTCTTCGTAACTTTGTAAAATATAGACTGAATGACCGTCAGGATTTTGAGTTTGACCGACAGGATTTCATTTCAGTCGAACATGATGTCCGATTGACTAAAAATATTTATTTGCAGCCCTGTTTATCTTTGATACACATTTCAGAGGGATGCTAGTGTGACTAACTATCGGTAGATCAGATTCTTTTAATAAAGGATGAAAGCTTTCAATTTTTCAATTTTTTACAATGTTAATTGATGTTAGTTTATCTTTGTCGACCAGCAATATATGTACCCGTTATATGCCTTTGTAGGCTATTAAACTACCCTGCAAAAATTCTGCTTATTGACTCAGCATGATTATAGCTAGCCATAATGCAATGGCAGATGGAATGTGGGATATGCCACCCGATCAAGAACGCCGCCGGCAGATTTTTTTGAAATATCTGTTCTTTTTTTCCAGGAGTAGGGTGCGCACTCGTCGGGATTTTTTGCGCGGAACGAGGAAGAATTTACAAAAATGAACTTCAATGCATTAGTACTTCCCACACCCCGCCACATGGAAGCCTAGATTTCATCCGCCATTTTTGGCGTGATTTTTGTGCTTCCGAAAATTATTTCTTGCTGGCGTGGTGTAAGGAGGCGATTCTTTGAAAAGGTGATTTTTTTGTGTTTTGAAAATGGAATAACTTTGGGAATACTTAACCAATTCTAATAAATGACCCCTCATTTTTCTCACAAAGGTAAGGACTTTCAAATAAAATTAGTTTGATTTCTGAAAATTGAGGGGAAAATTTTGGCCTGTCCACCCTACCAGGAGAGTAAATTTAATGGATAAAACTTTCTTCAAAACACCTAGGTAAAATCTGTAAAATCCAGGGGTCGCCTTTAAAACATCTGTTCTTAAAATCCAGGAGCACATTTTAAGAAAAAACACATACAATTTTCCAGAGGGCAATCTGTTCAAAGAATCCAGGAGCTAAATTGTGAAAAACACAACCAAATGCCACATTTTTTTTCCAGGGAGCTTCCTAATTTTCTTAAAAGGTCTCATTTTCCAGGAGCATAATATTGCTAGAGAACAGATATACATTTTCCAGGAGTCCCATTTTTTCCCAGAATAGATGATATAATCCAGGAGAGCCCAGGACAGGATACAGAACAGACAGTTTTTTTCAGGAGAAAGGGACCTCAAGAACAGATATTTCATAATTTCTAGCCGGTGGCTGCTCTTGCCCGATGTTTTGAAAATTGGAAAATTTTAGGTCTAGAATCGAGGAAAAACATATTGAAATTTGGGAAAATTTGGACCCTATGAATAGCATTAATAAAGGAAAGAAAAAGCTAATACCTGTAAAGCCTGACAGTATTCTCCTTTGAGATAAAACAGACAAATTCCCAAAAGTACCAAAAAATGTAGTCTGCGTGGTGCTGCTATGTTGTGGCTCATGGAAATCTACAAAAAAAATTGCAAGCTTTCGATTCTGCCTCTCCGGCTATTTTATTTAATTTCATAAAGGAAAAACGAATTTACTGACTATGAAATAGTATGGTGGCCGAGCATTTTGATAGTAAAATGCCAAATAGTAGAAGAAGAAGAGATAAAATCAATGTTCAGCCACCATAGACCAGTTTAGACTTTTTGACGGTCTGTAACTTAGTGCTATAAAGCTCTACACGATAACAAAAACTCCACCACCCTCGAAAATTTACCTTTTTATAGATATGCGAATGGACGTACACTGGAAAATTAGATGGGGAGGAGAGTCATAGTGGTAGTGGCGCTAAAGCTGACTGTGAGTACATTCATAAAATATGTTTTCGTCTGGCTTTTATGATTTCCCATTTGCATTTGCTTTGGATTAGCATAACAATTAACATTTCTAGGATCAGGTATAAGATTATTTGCATCTCCCTTCATAGCAAAAAACTTTGCCCTTTGTGAATGATTTGTGGTCTCAGGGATAAAATTCAAAAGAGCCCTGGACACACACCTTAAGTCTATCCCAGATGAACCCCAGATCCATGGATATACTGGGTGCAGGAGAGCTAATTCCAATTCAATAATTGACATGAAAAATATCTGCTGAGATTCTTTTTCTCTCGACAGATTGATCACACAGAGGCGTGGTTCACCAAGAACCTTACCTGAAGCAGGATGCTCGAACAACCACACACAAGAAGATAAAACTGACTTTATTGTTGGTCTGTCTGTCTGTTGGTGGTTTAAATAAAATGTTTGGTGTTTCAGCGGTGTTCGTGTCGATCAAATCAATCATTTTATTTTTGTTTCCAGGTTTCAAGGTCTTTGTATTGAGCTTGATTCAGCTAACTCTCATCTTTGTTGCATGGCATGAACCCCCCCCCCAGCCCGCAGGGGGGGGGCTACAACCAAAATCTTCCTGAAAAAGGCTGGGGGCCTGTGGGGGCTGGATTTTTTTTCAATTTCAGGGGGTACCTATGATCTCTGGGGGTATCTAACTTTTATGCAAAAAGGTCTGGGGGCTTGGGAACTATATTCTATCTTGCTTTTATCTAACTATCATTTTTCTTTGTAATTGTAAAAATATACATTTTCTTCATTTCTTGACATATACTCAAGTCACAGGGGGTACCAATCACAGGGGGTACCTACTAACGTCTGTTGTTTGGGGGTACCTAAAATTCAGGGGGTACCTATTTTCTTAGGGGGTAACTAAACCCCTGGTCCATGCCATGTGTTGTTTCGAGTACCGTATCTTGGTCTAATGTCGACCCCAGTTTGGCAGCAGAGTGTGGGAGGTTTGCTAGAGATCTTGAATGCACTACTCAGAAAAAGTCAAGTGCAGGTGCAAAATTCGAGGTTTTCAGGTGCAGGTGCAAAATTTGAGGTTTTCAGGTGCAGGTGCAGACAGTTTTTTAACCCCAAGTGTAGAGTTCTGCCATTTTCTCCTCAAGTGCAGCTAATTTCAGCAAGTTTTCAGGTGCACTCGCGACTCTTCTAGTGCGGAGCTTGGTATTTCCAAATTTATCGTTGAGTGCAGCCTTGCCATATGATGGTTTCATCCATGATTTTGAGTCCCCCCTTAAAACACAAATCACCCCTTATCAATTTATCCCCCCTTAAAGCTTTAAAGATGGTTTTGAGGTGCCCCTTAAATTTGCAAGACTCTTATATGTATACATGCCCTTAATTTTTGGGGTGTAGAGACAAGCGAGAAATTAGTCCTTAAACACATTGCGGGGAAAACCCTAGTTCTGGGTTCCGCTTTTTATTTTTTTGTTTCTTGGTTGGTGGTCAGGGATTTTTCTAAGCACTTTTTTACTACCGTATACCGGCAAAAATACTCAATCCAAGATTGAGTTATGAAACTCAATCCGAAATATAAAAAAAATTTTACAAGAAAAAAGTTTCAAAGCAGTTTTTTCAGAAACGCCAATTGTTTGTTTTTAATCAGTATAATGTAAAGACAACACAACTGGGTCAGAAACTGTTCGATTTGGACACACAAACGCTTTTCCATTCGTGACAAAGGGGTTAACCGTTCGCAACGAATGGAATGCTTTTGCATCCTTCGCGAACGCCCTACAAAAAAGTTTTATTGAAACCGTTCGCAACGAACGCTTATGCTTTTTAACCCGTTTGTGACGAACAGCTTAAAAAGAAAACCGTTCGTGAAGAACGCTTACGAAAACTTGAGATATGAAACCGTACGCGAAGAATGCTTTTCCGTTTGCCGCGAATGCTTTTAAAGAATCATTCAAAAAACTGTTCGTCACAAACGGTTTAACATACGCAACAAATGGATTTTAATGGGAAAAGATTTCTAAGAAAATTTATTTCGCATTTACTTGGATTTTTGGAGCAAGGAATGAATTCACTTATTGAGTTACTTCTTTCATTATTTTAAAGTTTTTTTCGAAAGGATAACTTTATAGAAGGGGTCAAAATTGAAATAAAAGTCATTACATATTTACAGCAAAATTGCTTTAAAAAACCATTCGGGGTCGATGAGGTATAAGGAAACTTTAGGAACTTTTCTTTTCAAATCAAATCTTCATTCTGTCTAGAAAGTCAAAACATTTGAAAAAAAAATCCGACTATTTAAAGTTAAAAGAAAAACTTTGAAGATACCCCTGTCCTATCAAGAATAATCTTTTAGAGAAAACCTGTATTAGAATAACCTAACAAAAAATGAAGTTTGGCCCCTGTCCCACTCATTGAAATTCTTTATTATTATTATTTTCGACAATGCAGGACTGCAATCGGACATTATAGCCGACTGAAATCAAATCCAGTCGATAAAACTTAAAATCCTCTCGGTCATTCATTCGTCAAAACACTCTTTAAAAGTTTCGAAAAAGGCGATTTGATAAAATCCAGTGCTGCAAATAAGGAAATATAAGTTGGCCGGTAATTTTTACGAGCGTAGCGAGTAAATTTTGAGCAGGGGGTCTGGGGGCGCTCTAAGCCCCCCAGCGGGGGTTCTAGGGGGCGGAGCCCCCTTAGAAAATTTTGGAGTCCGAAATGACCCTTACATTGGCTAAACACCTATTTTAATTTAAAATCTGTTCCTCTTTTATAGCGGTATTAAAGCATCTAGTTGGGTTGTAAAGCACTTTTTTATGCTGCTACTGCACACAAGTAGGGTAGTGTTTGTAACGAAGAAATTTAGATAGGTCAGCTATAGTATCATATAGTATACATATACTATAGTATAATAAAAATGTTCAGTTTGAAGAGAGGAAGATATGGAAAGATAAAATGAATGATGCACTCGTTAATATTCTATTTTCACCTGATAATTTTCTTTAAAAAAAAATTAATTTCATAAATTACAAGATTGTTACTTCCTCGTCATTTTCTACTTCCTGTTCTCCCTCGCTTTCACTACTTGTTTCGAATAAGGATGGCAACTGGAACTCCTTCCTTGGTGGTTTATTGGACTTACGTTTTCGGTATTTTTTTCGAGGCTTTTGATTCAATCGACGATCTTTGTCATTGTACCATTTACTCACTGCTTTTTCACAATACCGATCAATAAAGACTTTTAGTGTTGGCCCAGACACTTTAATCCGAAGCAGGGATGTTAAATTACTTTCTGTCAAAGAATTTCGCCAATCAGTTTTAACAATTCTCATTTGACTAAAAAATCTTTCAAGTGAGGCATTTGAAGATGGCGCGCAAAAACACAGCTCTGCAATCAAAAAAATATTGCTCCATCCACGGTCGTCTTTGTAAGGATTGAGGAACTGCCATACCTTGATGGGAGTGTGTATTTGGTGATTGAAATGTTTCATTGTGTACATGACTAAGCTGATGTACTCGTCAGTAACTTTTTCGAGTGAGATGTTGGGTGATGTCTTTTTAAGTATCTTTTCGAAGTGACCAAAGATATTCGATAAGCTCTCGATATTGTTCTTAAGCATGAAGTCGACTGATTCGATCGTAATAGTCATTTTTTCAGGCAAAATCCATTTGCGAGAATCTACAACGCGACAAACATCGTACAAAATAGCATCGCCAGCAATGGAAGTACCAGTTACATCGTCACCATCATTTTCGTCAGATAAAGCTGCAAACCTTTCTTTCAATGCTTCGAGTATTAGGTCGATATACTTTGTTGTATTATGTTTGATACTGTCGATCTCTCTTTTGTAATACTGAATAGTGATGTCTTGATATTTATAAACTGTTTTTCCTTTTTCATCTTGGTCTTCCTTTATGTTGGCAAAAACTTTTTGTAGGTTTGGTAGATTGAAAATAGTTTCAGGATTTTTCTCGAATCGCCTTTTCATAAGGAAATACGCCAGGAACATGTCATCTAACTCATCAACTAATTCAATGATTCCAAAATTTTCCTTTTGAGATTGAAGACTAAATTTCAATGCTGGATTTAACAGATCAATAAATAGACCACATCGGAGTAAAACATTTGCCTCAGTTAACAGTCTCCTCTTTCCTTCTAAAGTTGCTTTATCCGTCTGTTTTGAGGTGTCAGCAATTACATTTTCAAAGTGCTGCAAATAAAGTCCGAATTTGTCAACCAATCCAGACATGCTGCGTAGTACATGGGCAATCCAACGTGTTCCAGTTGCCTTTGCTGGCTTGACACAATTATCAGCAAACTCGTACATTTCTTTCAATACTTTATGTAGCTTACGTAATTCTCTTAACTTTTTCGATGATTTCTGATAAAGGTAGAAAAGATTTGTCAAGCTTTTTTTAACAGGAGCTAGAACATCATCAAGACTATCCTTTAATGCTAATTCAAGTCTATGTGACAGACACCATACAAAAACAAGCCACTCAAGACCATCCTCTCGAAATTTAGCTGCAAGTCCTGTTTTAATACCACTATTTACACTGGCACCATCGCTGGCTAAAAAAACGATTTTATCCTTTAGTTCTGGCATTCCCACGTCATCAAAAGCCTTTGTGAGAGCACTTTTGATTCCTGCTGCGTCCTGACTGGGAACATCTTTCAAAGCAATGAATGAAAGAGTAGGCTCAAATTCAGTGAGGTCAACAAACATCAGGTACACACATTCCTTTTCAATGACAGCAGAATCAGTACTTCCATCGCAAAATACAGAAATGAAGTTTGAATTTTTCAGTTTTTTCTTGACATCTTCCTCGAATATTGTCTCACTAATGACATTTACGAATTCTGTGCATTGTGTACGGTTTTTATAGGCAGTAACGTTGAATTTAATACCATTTAACTCAGCC
This sequence comes from Clytia hemisphaerica, assembly GCF_902728285.1. Lineage (NCBI taxonomy): Eukaryota > Metazoa > Cnidaria > Hydrozoa > Leptothecata > Clytiidae > Clytia > Clytia hemisphaerica. The sequence goes on along the minus strand of NW_027103734.1, from coordinate 837,527 downwards.
CATTCTACCCAATCTGTAAAATCAACGTAAGGTCTGCCTTTGTATGCATTCAAATATGCGATTTGGAATAGTTTTAAAAGTCCTTCTTTTTCAGTGTTGGACATCTTTTTTAACCCTTTGACAATTGGTGCACCCACTGGAGTGTTCTAAAAAGAAAAAAGGCCATTCATGACTACCTCGTGAAAAAGAAACACTTAGTTGGTGACAAGTTCACCAGGGCAAATCTTAAAACTCACTTAACTGGATACTGGGGGTAATGGTTGATTTCTTACCAGGGCTATAATGGCTGTTAAAATCCAAAATAATGATAGGTCGAATTTCAGTATAGTAGAACTTTACGGTAACTCTAATATGTAATTGATACAAAACTATTTTTACCTGAGTTACAGTTTTTCTGTAAACTGCTCCTGATGCTTTGCATCTTTCCTCTTCTTCAAGTTCTTTACTCTTGTCATGCTGTGTTGTCTTTTCATGTTCAGCTACAGCAGATTTTCTGTAATTCTTAGATCCTTTCACAAATGCTTCCGAATAATTTTTGCTCGATTCTATTGTCTTTTCCCATTTGACACAGAGTTTACATGTCATTCCCTGAGAATGGTTTACATTTAACCATGAAAAATCGTTTTTCCATTTTTGAAGAGTTTTTATTTTTGGAAAATTTTGAGATGCCATGTTCCTTTCTATTTTGGCTCTTTCTTTCGCAAGAGGTTTGTTTGAGTTCATAGGAGTAAAAAAATTCTCATTAACAACGCTCCACCGTATATAAAAAAATATATATAAAAGAATTTAAACAGCATGTAGGAGGGAGAAAGAGAGGGAAAACAAATAAAAAGAAAATCTCTTCGAGAGGCGTCAAAGACTAACAACAGATTCATACAAAAGTGATGTGCAAAAAAGTGTGTTTATTGACGTCATAAATATCAGACGCAATCAAGTATTAAGAACTTTTTATAAGAAAGAACTTTTTTGTTATGAAAATAGCCAAGGTTGTAAATACGAAGGAACCAACTTTTTAGAGCAGTTCTTATAATTATAGTTTGGTAAGTATGAGGAACTAAAGAAATGTAATTAAAATGATTAAAAATTACGAAAGAAGCCTATAAATTTTAACCGGACAAAGTGAAAAAGTAGGCTTCAGAATGACCGGTAGAAACTACGAAATGACCGGTAATTACCGGTCACCGGCCGTTATTTGCAGCACTGAAATCGATTTTAGAAACACTCTTAAAAGTTTCGAAAAAAGCGAAAAATGAAAGCGAAGAAGCAAAGAAAGCGATTTGATAAAAGTGATCTTAGAAACAATCTTAAAAGTTTTGAAATAAGCGCTTTGATAAAAGTGATCTTACATAGAAACACTCTTAAAAGTTTTGAAAAAAGCGATTGGATAAAAGTGATCTTTGAAACACTCTTAAAAGTTACGAAGAAAGCGATTTGATAAAAGTGATCTTAGAAATACTCTTAAAAGTTTCAAAGAACGCGATTTGATAAAAGTGAACTTTGAAACACGCATAATTCGATAAAGAATAGAGTAAGAGACAGGGGTGTATGTGAGATTTGTTCTTGATGAAATGAATTTGTTAATTCTCATTTTTACTTGTATATTCTTTTGTAGATTTTTTCATTAAAAAAATAGATTTGTTGTTATTCCTTCTTTCGCTTTTGCCACAACTCTTTCTATTTACCTAATCAGCCCTTTTTACGCCGGTCCTTATTAGCGTTATTTTTGGGCTCGTGTGTGGCGTGATTAAGGGCCGGCATTAAAAGGACCGGCGTAAAATGGCCCAAAATCTTTCTATTTTTACTTAAACGGCGTTAATGTATTCACGTTTTGTTCTTGTTTAAAGCAATCCAGGGCCAAATTTGGAGTAAAAAATTTTCTTAAGGGGGCTCCTCCCCCTAGAACCCCCGCTCTAAATAGCGCTCGCTTCGCTCGTGATTTGTCACGCATCTGAAACTCAATCTAATTATACAAAAACGGTAGTAGCTCAAAGTGCTTGAAAAAATCCCTCGTGGTGCATCAGTATCAGCTCCATCTTTTGAGGAAGCTCTTCTACTGATATTTCTTTCTTTTGTGAAAAAGTTTTTTATCATTATATACTTTTTATCATTATATACTTTTCTAAACCAGCAAATTTAAAATATTAGTAGAGTTTGATAAACTGCTGGAAACTATTCCATATACAGTGGAACCTCTAATTAGCGGACACCATCGGGGAAAGGGGTTAGTGTCCGCTAATTAGAAGTGTCCGCCTTTTAGAAACTTTTGATCTCGGAGCTCCAATTTTGAAATTAGGCCATCCCAGGGTGTCGAAAATACAAGATTGGGGTCTAAAGTACTTATCTGCAGACACTAGGCCATAGAAGAGCTCAAATGACTGGCAAGAGGTTAAATTGAGGTGGTGGGTGCGGACCACTTGAAGTACCAGTGATTTATGATTTCTTTGGCCCCCCTAAATTCGTTGAATGGGTCAAGGGAAAACTGGAAATTTGTATAAATAATTTGAATTTAATTTGAAAATAATTTGAATAATAAGACTAATATATAAGTGCTTGAAATAAAAAAATATAATTTTTTTCTTTTCAATTTTGGACGTCTGTGACCCGTTTGATATTCAATGTCCGCTAATTGGAGAGCTAAAAGAGGGGTTTTGGCCATTTCGCACGAAAAAATTTGTCCGCTAATCAGAGGGTCCGCTAATTGAGTGTCCACCTTTTAGAAACTTTTTTATGAGGATTTGACTAGGAAACGGCCGGGGAAAATGAAATTGTCCGCTAATCAGAGGTGTCCGCCTTTTAGAGTTTAGGGTTTTACTGTAGAAGCAGAACAGAAAATTTGAATGTCTTTAAAAAATGTAAACATTCGAATCACGGGACATTCCATTACTGAAATGTGATTGGAGCCTTAGATGTAGTGTAGGATGATGACACACCAAGGAAACAAAAATATTTTCGAATGCAACATTCGAATCGAAATAGAAAATTCCATAGCTGAAATGTGATTGGAGCCTTAGATGCTTTGCAAGATCGGGACACAGCAGGAAAAAATTTATTTTAGAATGAGGTAAAAATGAAAAAAGTGACAAAGAAATATCAGCTGTTGGAACAGAAAGGAACAAGATTACTCCCCCCTCAAGTAGCAAGGGCTTCCATTTGACCCTTGAGACCAAGTCCCCCCTTATTTCTCAGTTTTTAACATTTTTGCCCTTTGTGTTTTTCTCTAAATTTTAAATCACCCCTTATTTTAAGGGGGGCTGAAACCATGATGTGCTGACTCCTTCAAACGGGTGAAAGCAGATTTTTTGTTATTCGATTTGTACGGGTGAAAATTGTTTATAGGGTTAGGAGTTTGAGAGCGAGTCAAAATAGGGTTGGGAGTAGCATTTGGAAGGTAAATATAATAGGCTCTAGGCCCCGGTAAGGGACCCCTAGGGTTGGGGCTAACCCTGGTATGTCAATATAAATATAGGTCTGTAAAATACCGTAACTTGGTCTAATGTCAACACCCCTCTAAATCTGACACCCTATTTTCAGCTGAAATTTATAGAAAGGTTGAAACTGTTGTTCTTTGCTTAGTGGTCAGAGAGGAATATATAATCCTTTGTGATTCAAGCTCTCATATTATTCCTTTCTCTAAAAAAAGGGTGTCGGAATTAGACGAAGGGATGTTGATATTAGACCAACTTACGGTACACACTAAAACTAAAGTATATTTTGTATTTGAAATGTGTGCTGTGGCTTTGTAGTCTAGTAAGCCACGAATCATGGATTGAAATAAATATATGAAGGGTGGGATTTTACAGCCGCTCGTCATGCAAGGCACTGAGAGGCCACTGGTGCCAAAAAGAAGGGTCGTTTGAAATGCGGCAACCTCATTGGTGGAAATTTGATAACAGCTGCAAAGGAGTGCTGGGAAGCAATCAGTAGAAGAGACCACTTTTGTTTTTGTTGCAGATTTCTATATAAACTTCTTTCAGGGATTACTTGTCAATGTACATGTACACATTGTGTTGTGTCAACTTGTCAGCATTGTATTCTCAACTTCAATTGAGCTACAATCTGACAATGTCTGTGTCTGTGTCTCTGTCTCTGTGTCTCTGTCTTTGTGTCTCTGTCTGTCTGTCTGTCTGTCTGTCTGTCTGTCTGTCTGTCTGTCTGTCTGTCTGTCTGTCTGTCTGTCTGTCTGTCTGTCTGTCTGTCTGTCTGTCTGTCTGTCTGTCTGTCTGTCTGTCTGTCTGTCTGTCTGTCTGTCTGTCTGTCTGTCTGTCTGTCTGTCTGTCTGTCTGTCTGTCTGTCTGTCTGTCTGTCTGTCTGTCTGTCTGTCTGTCTCTGTCTGTCTGTCTCTGTCTGTCTGTCTGTCTGTCTGTCTGTCACAATAACTTTAGGGCAGCCTGGAGACTTAAAAAATGGTCGGATTTGGCTGAAATTTGGCACACTTGTTCCTTGGGTGAGTATCTGGGTTTTTTTTTTCATTTTTTGAAAATTTTGATTTTTGGGGCCTGGGGACGAGCTTTTCGCCAAAATGAGGCTAAAACTTTGGGGCAGCCTGGAGACTTCAAAAATGGTCGGATTTGGCTGAAATTTTGCACACTTGTTCCTTGGGTGTATATCTGGGGGTCTACAATTGGGCCTATGAATAAGTTGAAGCCACTGAAGTTGAGCCTGTGCGTTGCGCATGTTTGACTATTGTTGTAAAGGAAATGATAAAAGAGGTAAGACTAGCCTAGTTTCTAATCCTGATATAGGAGTTCAAGTTTAGACTGACTTAGAAACATCTTAAAGGTTCAGAAACTCCAGAAAACTCCAGATCAAAGATAGAAAAATACAAGATCTACTCTCACCCGTACAAAGAAGCCATCAACCCTTGCCATATACTCTGCAAACTGGATGTCAACATATCTCTTCTAATTTTGACATCTTGCCTTTGTGCCTTTTCCAGAGATAGGAATATTAGGAATGTCAGAATTGCTGATGGACAAAAGACTTTTTCCTCTCTCATCACTAAAAGCAAAGAAAAATAGTTTCCATCAGCAAGACCAACCTTCATAAAATTCTCTGAAGAAGGGTGTCGAAATTAGAAGAGGGATGTGGCAGACATTAGACCAGCAACTTAAGGTAGATAACTAGACATTAGACCAACACAGACATGACATGACTAGACATTAGACCAAAATTAAGGTAGATGACTAGACTAATAGACTGTAGACTTCTTGCTAGTCAGGATGTCATGTGAATAATTAAAAACTCTGGCATCAAAAGAATAGACCTTTTCGCCTTTCCATCCGCCATATTGAATTGTATGCAAAAATTATGGTGGCCGAATTCCCGTGGTGAAATTCCCTTAGAAAGTATGAAAAACATATGCAAAAAGAAAGTATTAATATAAAATTTAAATGCATAATTGGCATTATATTAAAGTGTAATCTTTTAGAAGAAAGATTAAATTTGCTTCTCTTGAAAACTAAAAATAATTATATTCGCTCATCTCTTAGAACAACCACTTTAAAAAACCATAACATAGACGTAAACTCAAGCTGAAAAATCACCAGCGAAGGTAAAAAACAATCCTTATTCGGCTGACGGCAAATTATTCTCCTGGGATTAGAGCCGCCAAATGATCAAATCAAAACATTGATAATGTGTGACGTCATAATTACTGCTTTCAGTTTGCGTGTTTTGAAAGTTTTATGTGTGTACTCCGTCTTCGTGGAATTTTTTAATGGCATGAAAACAGAATATGCAATGTCTTTAAAAGAACAAATTCCTAAAAGGCTTTTGTTGTTCTGTAAATATTTCTTTTTGGATTAAGAAATTCCATCTTTTATTGTTCTAATGATTTGTTGTCTTTTTAATCTTTGTATAAACTTGCATATGTTTTGCATATTTTCCAACTAAATCCAACCACGGCCTTTTCGTTCCTGTATTTTTGCATACAATTCAAGATGGCGGATGGAAAGGCGAAAAGGTCTATTAATAATAATTATGCATTAACATTAATGGGTCATTGTTTTAAGCATACCTGTTAACTCTCCCGCACATTGGGCGAGAGACACGCATTGAGCAGGAGACTCCCGCGTGCTAACAATTTCTAATGCATGAAAAAGATTCACCTAAATCTCCCGCATTTCCAGAATTTTCTCCCGCATCTCCCGCATTTCCAAAAATTTTCTGATTTTATTAATTTTAATATTCAGGTTATGCAAAAACCTTTTCCAATTTTGAAAAACTGTATTATCAGGAGCTTTCCCACATTTTGGTGAGGCAAAGTTGACAGCTATGTTTAAAATGATGGAGTTTTTAATTAAACAGCATGGCATCCTGACTAGCAAAAGGTCTATGTTATTTTACTGAAATATTGATTTAGCCAGGCCCAATTGATTGTGTTCTACAGCTATAAATATTTGAGAAAAATGTTTCATTTTGAGTCGGAAAAATCAAATCTTCAATTAAAATTTTAACTCCACTTGTGTGTGATCCACTCTCTGTGATTCTTCAATTTACTGCTTTGATTCTTATAAAAAATATCATCCATTTCACTTGCATCTAGAATAAAATAGGGCGTTAGCGTGCACGTGTGAAAAGTTTTCCTGAGTGTATTTAGCACCTAAAAGCAGAGAGCCATGGTTGGAAGCGATCTTGCAATCACAGCACATGCCCCATAGATCTGGGTTTGGCCTATTTCTTTAGTACAGGGCCAGTTTGGTTTTAGTGGTGATTTCAGCTATTTCTCAAGGAATGAAGGATAGACCTTTTGCTAGGTTGTGATACCATTTTAAGTCCAGTGAAAACGTTAAATGTAATGACTCTACACAATAGCCTGATAGTAGATCAACTTCTTAGCACTTAATCTTAGCGCCAAAAATTTTCAAAACATTTGTTCTTTTTTCAAAAAAATGAATTTTCTTGCTATTTTCCTAGCACTTCAAAAAAATCTAGGAAGGAGTATGAATTATTTGTTGCTAAAATCCAGGAGCATTAAAGTAAAAAAAAATTGCATTTAATTTTCCAGCAGACCTCCAATGATGTCTCCTGTCAAAATATCCAGGACCTAATTTATAATCTACCGGAGAGTAGATGCTGTTTTTCCAGGTGCATCTTGCTTGGCTCAATAAATTTCCCCAAACAATCAAAGGCATGAAGATGACAAAAATTTGGATAGTGCTGTGGTACAAACATTTTGAAAAAAGACAATACCAAGCTGCTGTTTTATCCACAAAAAGACTTATTGCACAGTCTTTTTTAGCTGGTCAGCTTGGTTGGTGTCTTGAATTATTTGGAAATTTAAACTTTCAGCTGAAACGTTTTCAATTGAATGTTTAGGGAACTTTTGGATTGTTTTAGTTAAAAGTATATATGGTAAATTGTGATAGCTCCATGTTTCAATGGATGTGACTGAAACGTTGGTTATTGTTGTTGTTGTTTTTGACTCATCAAACCCAGAGAGTTTCAGTAAACTCAACCTTGTCCTCAAAAACAGGTGTGTGCCACAAGGATCTGTGCTGGAACCGCTAAATATTGTTCCTAATCATGATTCAAGATATTGATAACAACATCTTTCATTCTATTTTGGCATCATTTGCAGACAACACCCGATTGATGAAAGAAATATCCAAACTGGAGGATGTTTGTCATCTACAAAATGATCTAGACACTATAAAAAAATGGGCAGACTTGTTCAACATGTAGCTGAATGGTCTTAAATTTGAGAACCTTGTCTACATAATATACAACGTCCTGAAAAAAAGTTTGTGTTTCCAACACAACAATATTAAATTAAAGACAAAGTTAAAGAAAGCGAGACCCTACACACAAAGTTGACATTGCGAAACATATCCAAGATCAAATTTAAAAAAACTCAAAAACACAAGTGCATGGATTATACCGCACAATCAAATCAAGGAAAATTGAAACTATGCTATTTTTATGGATAGCGATAGTTATCCCTCATTTAGACTAACTGTTCACAACTACTTTAAGATGTTTTTGTGAGCATAGTGAACTCTTTTCTTCTCAATATACAAAGGTCATTTTAATAGTCTAGTCCAAATATAATAAGCACAATAATTTTTTCTGTTTTAGAATTTAGATTAAAGTCAAAATCGCTTTATTATTTTTTGAGAAAGTATCTGAGTATTCTTCAAAAAAGGTAACTTCATGGTACTGGTAACTTCAATCTTATTGACTCACTTTATTTAAATGCTAAATACAGCTTCTCATTCATTATTTTAATAAATTGAGAGATAAGTCCTACTTTCATTAATTTTTTTTTAATTTTTAAGATCCTGTGCTGTGAAACACCTTAAACTTTTTGACACTCTGTCAGTTAACTCAATTAGTGAGTGAAAATTTTGACACTTTTGATATGTTGTTAGAAATTGAAAAATGTTAAAACTTCTCTTTTTCTCACTTTCCCTGCTTTCCCAAGATTGTTTGTTATTTAAGACATTGAAGGTCATGTTAAGGTTTTTCATAAAGAGATTCTGGTTTGGTTTTGGAAAATTGATTTATCGGTTAGGGATAATCTCTTGTTTGTGTGGTCTGTAGTTAGAAGAGAAAGTTCTTGTCAGTTTTTGTCTGCTGGAAGGTTTTTCATAATTTTTTTCGTCAATTTTGCCAATTTAACGTAGTGTTGAATTCTTTAATGATCCATGTTTTAAGAAGCTATTGATTAGAATTACTTGTGGATTCTTTACGGATTGAAGATAGAATTTTCTCCCTTTTATTTCAATTCTCTCTCCCTAGAGAATTCACCTGTCTCTTATTTTTCTTTGCCTTAATCATTGTTTTAGCTACAGCTAAAATAAGAGAAAAATGGTAAAGAAATAGAACAAAATGTATAGTAAGGAAATTTATGGGGAGAAGAAAAATGTTGTAGACAAGATAAAAAAAAGCTAGTTCCTCGCCATCTTATTGGCTCTATACTATTTTAAATAAGTTTTATTCTTTGAATATTTTTAATTTTTTCAATACTTTTTTGAAAAAAAGGAGGAGGGTTTCTTCTCTATCTTCCCCATCTTAATCATCAGCCAAAATTGTTTTTTTTGCATGAAAATATTAATGGGTGTTGTTTTTATGTTGAGATTTTTTATGGAAATATTTTGTGTGTGTATGCATAATTTTGACCTATTCATTCTCCAGTGGCATTTTTGGCTATATATTTAGTTTGAAACATAAAATACACTGGATTGTGCAGGTTTGTGTTATTTTAGTTGCATTATGTTAATCTGATCTTTTTGTATTCATCTTGAAGGTTTATATTTGACTAGATTCAAAGTTTAAAGATGTCCAATAAATACAACCCAGTCATGCCATATCTAGAAAAGCAGGGCAACATTCGTTGATGGCCAAAAAGGGCACCTTTTCTAGTGTTCTCCGTTAAAAAGGATGTTTTTACCAAGATTTTAGTGATTTCAGAAAGGGCAGGGTCCGGTAGCCAGATACTAAAAGGGCATGAAAAATGGCCTGCCAGTATTAGAATTTTGTCACAGTGGTTTTGGTCTTGATTTAAACCAGAAAACTATAAAATTAATTCTAAAATTTAGAATCACTAGTGCCTTCAAAAAACCCATAAAATGTATTTTGCTGCTCACTTTCTATCAAATGGGATATTGTAAATTACTGTTAACGAATGGAATTTAGCATCCCTCTATTTAAACATTATACACAGATAACTTTCTAGTTTTCTTTTGTTTTAATGTTTAGGCTTATTGATTTTTACCTTTGAGCTTTGACTTAAGTGATTAACACCTTCTTAGACAAGTTTTCATTAACAAACTCTTTCCAAAGAATTTCAGAAGTAACTGTTGACTTTTAACATATGTTTTCTACAATTTTTGTAATTTGATTTTCAGTTGCTTGAATTTGGTTCATTTTCAACAGGTTTTTAGTTTTATCAAAATGCTCTAAAATGGGTTAGAATAATTTAATGATTTTTGGTGTTGAGTTGTTGAATTTTTTTAGACTCTAAAATCTTTTTCGTGTTTTCATTTTATATGAGGAGAATCATTATGTCATTTCGGTTTCCTAGCTCTTAAATATATTTGGAAAATTAATTCCCACATTTTATCAGCTTATACATGAAGAAAAGTGCAATGCTCGAAATTTGCTTTGAAGAATGTAAAACGTTTTGGAAAGAGCTCTGAACTATACTGTTTTAGTATTTTTTCAGATGAGGAGGTGTGTAGTAAGTAGTATTATATATTTCGTAGCTTTTGTAGTTAAGGTATTTTGCATTGACATTTGAGAGAAGTTGTTATTGATTTAAAAGATAAGTTTGTTTACTTAGCTGACATCATTCCAGCAAATATCTGTACAAACAAAGGGTGTATTTCAGTTTGTGATTAGTTTGTATCTTTGTAATATCTAGCTTGTACCTTTAAAATTGAGACAAAGAATAAGTTTACAACAGTATATACAAATACAAATTGAATACAAATACACTAAAAGTATTAAAAAGTGTCACTTTTCAATTTGTATTGCTGTCATTGATGAGTTGGAAGAACAAATCGATCACTTCCCAAAATCAAAGGGGTTTTTTTGAGGCTTTTGAAGACCTTATAACTTTTGACAGTTATAACTGACTGGTAAAAGCAACAAGTATAACAAATTTTTTCACTTTCTTTTTCACGATCATCAATAATATTGAGTTGTGAATGAATATGACAGCCTTTATACAAGGAAAGATTAGATTTGGGTATGGAGGAAGTCACAATCAAGCATCATACTATTTCCTCATATTCTTTTTATTTGCAGTGAATATTCGATTTGATATAAATATTTTGATAGATAGAGATGTTAAAGGAAATGTCTCTCTATTGGAACTCTGGTGTTTTTAGCATCCAAATTTGCAGGGTGAGAGAAAGTAGAAGAGTGAGTCTATGCAAGTGGTTAAATGTTTGTGGTCATGTAAACAGCTCAACATATTTTGTAACGTTTTATAAAACATGTTGAAAAATATAAATATAAATTTATTCCTAAATCTCTGTAAATTTTTGATGGTTTTATTTTTATTTTCTCCATCATTAATTATTGAGCTTACTCTCCTTTTTCATTTTTATACCAATTGTATTTTCTTTTAATTTATTTGTATTATTCTCTCCTTTTCAATTTTAGGCCCTCTCCATTTTCCATTATTTTTATTATCTTTCTTCCTTATTTTTCTTGTTTTTTGATTTGATTTGAAATCTGGATCTGACATATGTTGTTGATGATGGAATTATCAGATTTGTCAAAGTCTATATATTTCTACTTTTTATTTGTTGAAATTGCAAGGAGACTTGTCTGATTCATTATAATCACGATAACAAACGTTCCTTGCTAGATCATTTTGCAGACCATAATATCATGTTTCATGATATTGCTACACATTTCTTTATAAGAACATCCGAAATTTTTGCATTTTCAGCCTAAAAATGTTCTTAAAAAATGTTCTTATTTTTCTCTATTTTGAGACCATTTTTACCCATTTTCCTAAAAAATCAGGAGTTTTCGAATCCCCAAAGCCTTAAAATGTTCTTAACTTGTTCTTAGCATTTTTACCATCAAAGCCTTATGTTCTTATATAGTTTGTTCTTAAAAAAAGCTTTTAACCTTGCTGATGTCTTAATTTTAGATCTGACATATTAAGGTAATCATTGCTTAAGAAACTATTTCATGGGAATTGTCCTATAATAAAGTCTTGGTTACTATTATTGACATTACTAGAAAAAAAATTTTCTATGAGTATGAATGAAGGTTTAAGACTGTCTCTTTTGAGACGACATGCTCATTTATAATTTGTTATGTATTTCCATTGACACCATTTTTACTTGAAATTAATTAACTGAACGACCTTCCAATACAACTTAAGTCAGAGTAGCGTCTCAAAATCAATAGGTATCAAGCTGACAAAGGTCTTTAAATTTGTAAATAACTCTCCTCTTGATAATAAAGTAGATTTTCTTTCATTTTGATGTCGATGCTCCAATGTTTTCTGTTGCACAAAGGAAGGAAGTCCCTTGCCTTATCTTCCGTTTTATATCAATATGTTTATTTATTTACTGCATTCTCCAATTTTATGATACAATGCAGTACAGCACTTGTTGTTTAATTAATTTTATGTGATACAAGAGGAGATATTTTTAAAATTTCTCTGTGGTTTGTGAAGGTGGCTTTAAATTGATTTTTGGTTTGATTTTTTGATTCACTAATAAGCAAATTATTTACGTTGTTTGATTCTTGTGGATTTGCTTGTAGTGGCAAATACAATTATTAGTTCTTCGTTTTTAATATGAGGTTTAATTTTCTATAAAATGAATTTATCAAAGTGAATTTTTAATGATGAGGGTTTACAAGGCAGCTAGAAAAATCGAGAAGATTTAATCTTAGACTTAATGCAGCCTAGAAAAAAAAGTAATACTATATACTTTTACTTTCATTATTAGAAAAGTAATTTATGTTATAAAGTAACCCACCATGCTAATGAGATAATCGGATCATTAATTGGTCATTATTGTTACCACAAATCTCACGAGACAGAGACTTCTATCTGTTGATCATGAAAATAGAAATACTCATCTTGTTATTATGGTTTGATTTGTATTGAGTTTTGAGCCGTTTGGAAAAAATTGCATAGTTTATCAGTATTCAGTGTTCACAAATCCTTATAGAGGAGTTCTAACAAGTCTAATAAAAATAAGCATTTTGTTGTTAAAGTCAGCAATCTTCAAACCAACCTTCTTTTGCAAGGTTTTGAAATATGTTTTGTAATAGGTTGTCTTCTACTACTATGCACCTTGCAAAAGAAGGTTGGTTATAAAGATTGATCTTTGACTGTCGAAGGTCAATCTCATAGCTTTGGGGGGTATATAAAGATTTTCAAGCTCAGAAATAAATTTTCATAACAGAGCTTATTTTATTAGGCTTGCTAGAACTTTTGATCTTGTGTTTGTTGTCTAATGTAAATTTCATTGGCTATCTGGAACGGTTTAAGATAAAAAAAACTCTTTTGTATCCTTAATTTGTTTTTGTTTGCATTTAAAAGTATTTATGCATCATTGTATGTATGTAATTTGTAAAAATCTTTGAATAAAAAGGTCCAGTACTGCAAGTTCTCTCGTCTCAGTTCGCTGTCTGTAATGAAATAAAATTTCATACCTCTTCTATCATACTTATAAATAACCTCTCGTTTTCTATTATAATAGTAAGTGAACTAAAACACAACACGAAAAACAAATGAAAAACTATCTGTGAAGAAACACACACACACTAAACAATAACAAGATGTCTACCGTAGATGTGATCAACGGAGATGGTTATCAACCACAATTGGAACGTGGCAGTGACATGTGGATGGAAGCAGATCAATCGTCTGCTAGAATGTTCGAAAAATCCAAAATCTCTGCTCTCAGAGGTAAATGCTTTGTGATTTAACAACGAGTGGCCCTCGAACTCCTTGATGCTTTAAAAGAGTTACTTTTAAACAAACTCCTCGATGCCTTGTGCATTGTACAAAGTTCTTCCGTTCAAAGTTCTATGGATTTCCGTGTTAGCGAGAAGCTTTTTCGTCTCCAAACTCAAGAAAACTATACAAAATCTTGCCTAATTTGATATTCACTTCCGTATGAGACGAAAGATATCGTCTCAGCCACTTTTTATCTTTCATGAAGGCTTCCTACTCGATTCTCTTTAGTCTTTAATTGATATATTTTTCCTAACCTAAGAATCTGATCTCTTAACCATTTCCTTTCCTTGTACAGACGAACGAGAGACAGTCCAGAAGAAAACTTTTACCAAATGGATCAATTCACACCTTCAAAAAGTGAGCGCTCACATCAACGATCTATACAACGATCTCAAAGATGGAAGAAACCTTATCCTGTTGCTTGAAATCCTCTCTGCTGAAAAATTGGTATACGTCTTATCTTGTTGTTTATACTTTCCTGACAATCTAGAGCAGAATTCTTTCTTATTTGTACCACTGTCTACTATAGCACACCCCCTTTAGTGACTCGGCCTTCTGGTTTGGTTTACATAAAATGAGAGAGTTTAATTGCCAATCAGCCTTTTTTTACTCCACCCACTGACCTTTATATCCCTAGACCAAGTTCTATCCGCCATCTTTGATCGAAGTTTTTTTTAAAGTTGGTACCCGCAAAGAAGCCATTGTAGTGTTTAAAACTTTGCCTAACGACAAACGGTGCTACATCATTAATGTAGAAGCGAAACTAGATCTAGCACTCTCTCCGCGGGTATCAATTTCCATCAAACTCCGATCATAATAATTTGCTTGGCCGGCATTGAGTAACTTGGTCCAGCAGGGGGGGGGGGGGCCGGTACTAAAGTCCAAGACATATATGAGTACTACAAGGTTTTTTGACGATTTTTGACATACCCCACCTAATTTTTGAAAAAAGAATTTTAGTACACATTTACTAAAACTTATTTTGACATTTTAGCATAGTGACCACCTAAATAAAGCTTATTTTGGAATTTGGTTCAAAGAATACGGGTCTTTGGAATGCCAACTCTGGTTATTTAAGCTGTCAATGAACCTGATCTATCTCTATCTATTCTAGATAAAGACTCATAAACAGTCAAGACACTTTTGCTCTGCTCTACTTTAGTTATTGCAAAGATTGATTGGTTATTTTTCACCTCTAATTTACAGCTTCCTATTTCTTTTCTTTCCAGTTATCTACGGTTCTTTACAAAAAACAAAGCATTCAACTTCGAAAACATTTTTATATTCCATATTATATAAAAGCAGAACAATTAAATTGAAACATGGGTGTTTCACAGCCCCAGAGGCAGCCAGAGGAACCTTTTTCTTCAGTTGAGATAAAATTTCCTATTGAAATGCTAATTGGGATAGAAATTCTATTGCTCCAAGGTTAAAAACCCAGTGGGGATATGGTTTTGGAGTGCAATTTTTACACATGGAATTTTGAGTGGGGATGAAATCAAAGTCAATTTCCCAGTGGGGCTGAAATTCAAGGGTATTTTACCACCGGGGACAAAATTTTTGCTTAATTTGTGACACAGGGACGTATAAATCTTATATAGAGAGTTTTATTTTTTCATTTTGCCTAAAATGCTCAGTCAATAGTTAAATTTCCTAAAGTTTGGTGGTTTTTATTACTCATGTACTAAAATTTTTTTTCTTAAATTTCTTGAAGACCCCACCTAATTTGGGATTTTAGTACACATGGTACTAAAATGCTTTTAGGCTTTTTTTGTAATATCACCACGTCACTAAAAGTCATGATGTCTGAAATTTTACTACCGACCCCCTGGTTGTGAGACAGGGGGTTTATACCATTAAAAACAAAAGTTTTGGAACCTGTCTGAACTTCGTAATCACTTTCTACCACTTTACCGCGAGTCCGTTTTGAAATTTGTATAAAGAAATTTCAATGTACTTTGGTAAAGTCAAAAGAAATATTCTAATTATGGCATTCTCTTTTTTTTCAGCCGAAACCCAGTAAAGGTCGCATGAGAATCCATCTCTTGGAGAATGTCGAAAAATGTCTGGTTTTCTTGAAAAAGAAAGAGGTTTGTCAATTTATCCGTTTTATTCAAGTTTTTTCGAAGGGATTACGTGATTTCAGCCTTTTTTTGCCTTGGTTAAAAGGAGGATTGATGATCGTTTTATTCGTTATTTTATGATGGCGTTATGCGATTTCAGAGCTAAAGACTGAAGAAGGATCTTTTTTTGACTTGCTTTTTGTGATTATATCTTTTCTTCTCGTTTCTTCTTGCTTTTTTACTAGCCTTTTTCTCTCACTCTTTATATTTCACTCTGCACAGCTAAGATTTCTTTTTTGATATCAGTTATGTCACTTCCAAATCCTTAATCTTGGATTGCTGAGTTATTTTCATTTTCCATTTGTGTGTTTTTAAGAAGCTCATAAAAATGATCATACCATGATTTATTCATCGAAAGTTAGTTTTTATAATTTTCACTTTTTTTTCATCCTCTTCTTTTTTTGCACCATATGAAACCCTTATAAAACTGAACACTATAACACGCGCCTAGCAAAAGAAAATCAACCCTAAAACTATAACGTCACGATTTACCCATCTTTTTTTGTAGAGGGAGGACCCCTGTACTGTACTCGTAAGAGTGAGAAAGAATTCAAAAAAAACTTTGATTTCTTTAAGATGTCATCCCCTTTCCTGATAGTTATAATGCTGGAAAACACTCACCATTACTGTATATTTATTTTACACTTCAAGACATTTTTTGACTTGAATAATGAGAGCTTACAATCTTCAATCACTAGACTTTTCCAGAAGGTAAAAATATGATGTCCCTGTTTTAATGATATGGATTTCGTAATGCAACCAAAGCAACAGATCCGAAAAAGAAAAGATAAAAGTCTTACCTTTACTATACCAACAACAACCAACTTCTTTTGTGGACTTGATCTTTCAAACGGTTTCTCCAAAGCTCAAAAATAAGCATCTGCATCCAAAAATACAATGAAAGTGAATTTCATTTTGGCATCGCATCACAATTTTTCCACTGTATTTCGTCTTGTTATAACCGTTTATTCTCTTTGCTTCTAAACGTTTTCTATATCATAAAAATCAAACCAAACTACCACTCAAATCATACTACAAAAAACATAGTATCTTATATCTAAATCAATTTTAATGTAGCATGGAAATTTCCGTTCATATTTTTATAATGTGAAAGAAAGATACGGCAAAGTACTGTAATCTTACAATGAAATCATAATTTATATGATACAATCATTTTGTGCAATACTTTTCATTTCAACTGCTTTCACATATCATACATGAACAGAGCCTTCAAACAAATTTGATTCTCCCTGATATTTTTCTCTGTTGCAAGTGTATGAAATCATATGAAATCAACAAACTTAAGAATGAACTTAAAACCAAAGATAAACAAATCTTTCGACTAGAGAAAGACCTGATTGATATTCAACAATATGTTCGCCGCAACAACATTGAAATCCATGGTATCCCCGACACAGTTGAACAGAAAGATCTGGAAAAGAAAGTTGTAGAGGTTTGTTCAGCCTTGAATGTTCATGTCAAAAAGCAAGATATTGAGGCTTGTCACCGTTTAGCAGATAAGACTAAAGGGAATACCCCGAAAAAGACTATTGTACGCTTTACCAACAGAAAGTTCTGCGATGACCTTCACCGAAACAAAAAAATGCTTAAAGATGGTAATAACAAAA
Source organism: Clytia hemisphaerica (assembly GCF_902728285.1). Lineage (NCBI taxonomy): Eukaryota > Metazoa > Cnidaria > Hydrozoa > Leptothecata > Clytiidae > Clytia > Clytia hemisphaerica. Next base: position 820,338 of record NW_027103734.1, on the reverse strand, counting down.
ACATTAGAAGGAAATTCCACAATATGGGACTTGATAATTCAAAAACTTTCATCAACAACAATCTTTGTCCCTATAACAAATTCCTCTGGGGTAAATGCAAACAATTACATACTGCACAGCTCATTGACAGATTCTGGGTCTTCAATGGGCATATTTTTATCAATGACAATCCAATTGAAAGTAAAGGTACTAAAATATCTCATCTGAATGAACTGAAGGAGAGTTTCCCTGGTTTTGACTTTGATGTCAAGTTTACATAAGTATTTTTCTTTATTTAATCTTAATCAGATTTTCTGAATTCCTTTTCTCTATTCCTGTTGTGTTTTAACAATTTTCTACAAGTCCTTTTTACTATGCCGGACGTAAACGACAACTGTCCTTGTTCAATCTGTGGTAAACAAATAATCAATGATGCTATTTTTTGTAACTCATGTAATTTTTGGGTCCACCCTAAGTGCAATCATTTAAGTCAGTTTGAGTTTGATAGGCTGGCTGATTCTGATGACTCAGACCCCTGGACCTGTATTCGCTGTAATTTGAACGCTTTGAATCATGTTGATAACAGTTGTGAATATTTTGATGAATCTTCCTTTAACTCTGAAAACTTTGACAACAAGAACTTGTCTTTTCTTCATCTTAACATCTGTTCCATGAACAAGCATTTCGACAACTTCCACACTTTTCTTAGCAAAAAAATAAATCACAGATTTAAAATTATTGGCATCACTGAAACTAGAATTCGTTCAGAGCATATTGATTTCCCTATTGAGGATTATAAATCTTTTCATACACCCACTGAGGCTGAAGCTGGTGGTTCTTCACTCTACATTGATGAAAATCTGAAGCCTTTTCGAAGAAATGATCTTGAAAACCTCCTTTATGTCCCTAAATTTCTTGAATCAACTTTTGCAGAAGTCTTTGTTGGAACATCTGATCTGATTGTAGGTTCAATCTATAAACACCCAACACTCAAAATTAAAGATTTTTTACCCAAATTTGGTATTCTCCTTGATAAAGTAAGCAAAGAAAACAAAACTTTAGTTTTATTAGGGGATTTCAATCTAGATCTTCTTGAGTTTGAATCAAAACCTGAAATTTTCGAATTCCTTGATATCCTCAGTAGTTATTTAATCAAACCACACATAACCCTTCCTACAAGAATCACTGATAAATCTAGAACATTGATAGACAATATTTTCATTTCTCCAACACCTTACTGCACTAGTAGTGGCAATTTCATTACTGGAATAGCTGATCACCTTTTACAATTTTGTATTTTTAATAATTCTCAATTTGATAACTTATCTGATAAAACAAAAGGCTATTACAAAGATTGGAAAAATTTTAACCAACAAAATTTCAGTAATACTTTCAATGATTTCAACTGGGAAGAAATTTTAAAAATTGATCAAAATGACCCAAATATTTCATTTGATAACTTTACAGCAAACTTACAGAATTGATTAATGAGAATGTACCCATTAAAAAAATTTCCAAAAAGCAAAAAAAGAAAAAATTAAAGCCATGGGTCACAAATGGTATATCTACCTCAATGTCAGTCAGAGATAAACTTTTAAAAAAATCCATCAATGCTAAAGATCCAATCAATGAAGCTAAACTACGTCAAAAATACAAATTTTATAGAAACTCAATCATCAATTTACTGAAAGCCAGCAAAAAGAATTATTTCAAAAATTATTTCTACCTAAATTCTACAAACCCTAAAAAAACCTGGGAAGCTATAAATGAAATCATATACAAAAAGAAGAAGGAACAGTCTAATATTGTCTTAAAAAACTCTTCTAAAAAAAACGAAATCATTTCTGAGCCTACTGAAGTTTCTAATGAGTTTAATAAATTTTTCACTACCATAGCAACTAAAATTCAAGCTGAGATACCAAACATTGGAGATTTTAAAGAATACATAAAAAGACCAACATCAGGCAACTCATTTTTCTTTACCCCAGTTAACAAGGATGAATTATTAAACATTTTCAAATCCCTAAATCACAGTAAAAGCTCAGGTGATTTTAGTATTCCTGGTAAAATTTTTGACACAGTTCCAGACTCCCTTGCAACTATTTTAGAAAAAATCCTAAATCTCACTTTTCAAACTGGAATTTTTCCAAACTCCCTTAAAACTATTAAAGTAATCCCAGTTTTCAAAAATAAGGGATCTAATCAGGATGTTGATAACTACCGTCCAATTTCACTATTATCGAACATTGATAAAATATTTGAAAAACTTGTTTTCTCAAGATTAATGTCTTTCCTAGATTTCCATGGTATTCTCTCAGAAAGACAATTTGGCTTAGAAAAAATCATTCTACAAATCTTGCTCTAATCTCTCTTACTGAAGAGATTCGTAGGTCACTAGATGATAGCAAGTTCCTGTGGTGTTTTCATTGATCTGAAAAAAGCTTTTGACACAGTTGACCACAAAATCCTACTCAAGAAATTAGAACTCTATGGTATCAGAGGTATTCCCATAATTGGTTTCAATCATATCTTTCTAATAGAATTCAATATGTCTCATATTCAGGTGCAAATTCAAACGCACGTAAAATCTCAACAGGTGTTCCTCAAGGTTCTGTTCTAGGCCCTCTTTTATTTTTAATTTACATTAATGATCTATGTAATGCAATTGAACATTCCCTAACCTCCCTCTTTGCAGATGACACGAGTCTAATCTACTCAGATAAATCTCTTATTAACATTGAAGAAAGTATCAATGCAGATCTCCAAAATCTTTATATATGGCTTTGTGCAAACAAAATCTCTTTGAATGTAGCTAAAACTAAAATTTTACTTTTCAGGAATGTACACAAACAAATCAAACATAATCTTCAGCTTTCGATTAATAATATTCCCCTAAACTTAAGCGAATCAGTCAAATACCTTGGAGTAACTCTTGATCACTTTTTAATTGGAGAATAAACACAAACAATCTATGCTCTAAATTAAGTAGTGCCAATGGAATAATTTCTAAACTCAGACATTTTGTTCCTCTATCTACACTACTTCAGATTTATTATGCTCTATTTTTTTCGCATCTTAATTATGCTTGCCAAATCTGGGGTCAAAAACATAACTATAATGTGGAAAGAGTCTTTAAACTTCAAAAACGATGCTTACGAATCATGACTTTTCTGATTTCAATGCTCACTCTAGTAAAATCTTTTATGAACTTAATCTTCTTAAAATTTCTGATCACATTAATCTACTAAATATAACTCTTGCTCACAGGATCTTATGTGGCTTTCTCCAATTAGACTCAAGAATCTCTTCTCTCTAAACTTTTATCAACATAAACAAAGAACCAGAGGGAAATCAGTGCGTCTTCTTTTCAGGCCCTCTTTCAGAACTTTTATGTATGGTACAGAATCTATCACCTATAGTACCATTGTCCAGTGGAATGATTTACAACAGAATTTTCCTGCTTATCCCTTGACTGACTTAACTGGTTGTGAACTTAGGATAAACTTACACAATTATCTTGTATCTGATTACTAATTGCTTTGATTGAACAGTGACAGTAAAGCTATAAAACTTTTATTAATTTTTTTTTTTTTTTTTTTTTTTTTTTTTTTTTCTTTGAATTACTTTCAAAATTCACCTTTCAAAATCATGTTTCCATTTTGATATACCTAAATACTTATTTAATTTATTCATAATGATCTCATTATTGATATATTACATACATATTTTTTCTTTTCTTTTTTCTTTTTTGTCTATTTCATTTGTGTATCTTTTCAGTGATCAAAGTTCTTCCGTCTCAGACGGATTTCCGTCTCACAGAAATTTTTGTCAAAGTTTTCCGTCTCAGTTAGAAATGATTATTTAGCGAGAAATAGTGATTTTATTCTCTAGAATAATTCCATCAAAGTTTTAAAAATTGGATCTCAAGCATGTTTTGTATATACCTTATATATACATAGTATGACCTTCATATATTTTTATTTTTCAACCTATTTTAGATAGATGTATATTTTCGCTGTATGATAGGCATTTTAAGAACATTCTGAATTGTTTTAATTAATAAATTTTAATGCCTATTTAGCCAATGTAGGGGTTAAAAAATCTGAAAATTTTCTGACCCTCAACCATGGTGGGGCCTGCAGGTGTCACTGTATACCAAATTATCTCTATCAAAAATTTTTCCGTCTCACAGAAAAAAACTGCTTTGACCACTGATCTTTTCTATTTTTTGATAATTTTAAGTTTAGTTTTCTATTTTTTGTTCTCCTCCTTCATTTTTATTTGTCTGTTTTAAGACTTTTACGTGTTCAGTAGTTTAAGAAATTCTTCCTAATTATACTAGTATTCCTTGGAATTACAAAAAGGTGGCCCATCTCGAATAGCTTGCTAATATGAGGTCTCCATTCTAGCATTGTTTAGTTTTATTATATAATTTAACATAAAACTTTGTATCATATTTACTACTACAATCATGAAAAATAAAATACTACTACTATGAAACTAGATATTCTTGCATCTATTAACACTCAAACAAATATCCTTCCTACGAAATACAATATTCCACGACAACTTGAAAATTTAAGTTTTTTTACTGAATGTGAAAGGGAGTCTAAATCTGTTCACCTTTCACTGACCCGCATCGCTCCAGAAGGAACTCATCCGGGCAAATATTGTGAGCCTCAAAACTAAATTTTATTTGTAAATCGAAGGAGATCTTTTGAAACGAACCCGGTTCATTTCTGACTCTGAAAGGTGATATAAGAAATCTTTTAAAAGACACAAAATATCAACAAAAAGATTGTAATTGGAGAAAAAATATCGTTCTCGAAAAGCCTCTCAATCGAACAAAATGTTGGTCAGAAAATCTTGTCTAATCCATTCTACTCTCTTCACGAAAAATATCAACAAAACTTCTAACTTTTAAAACCCGAAATCCCATTTATTCTTTATCATAACATATAAGATTTCATGGTATTAATTTTTGTTGTTAACTTTGTTGTGAAGCATACCTCATTTTTAACGCCCCTTTATTTATAGCGCCGCTTAAATTCTTAAATGGGCGTCAGGTGTTATTTCTATAGATTGATGGGTATGCGGGTTGACTTTCAAGTCTTCCTCAAGGATGGTTTCACTCGAAGCCTGGCGCCCTTGCCCTGCAAAGCCAAACGAGTTAGCTTTACTTGACAGTCAGTTTCACCATTTCTTCCACTGCTGTTTTTGACATCCGTTCTTCGCTCTTTTCATTGATTTCCTAAATCATACTTCCATCTTTCTACGACTGTAACGATGATAATCACTTCAGTGTTAGTAATCGCTGCATGTTATATAATTTTAGATCGTCTTGAATTTACAGCGAATGACGATGTTAATCACTTTAGTGTTGAAAATCGGTAGCTGGATAGCAAGCAAAGCTAGTGCACATGTTTTTTTTTTAACCTGTATATAAACTTTTTTTTTTTTTTTTTTTTTTTTTATCTGTATATATCCGAGAATGTCATGTATAATAATGTATCATATTCTAATCACAATTTTATTTTATTTTCATTCCAGACTCTTCGGAGAATTAGGTGTAGTTGGAGCATCTTATAGCCCAGTAAGGCAATTCAAATAGGAGAAGGAAAACTCTGATATAACACCAGCTGGAGTATACCAGCCTAAAAAAAAAAAAATCTCGTTCTATAGCAGGTAGAGCGATAGGGATCATTAGGCAGTTAACAACAGATAGTTGATATGGTTTTTGATCCTCTTCTGCCTAACCACTCTTGGTTAAGGAGAAAACTCTCAAGTTAGTTGAGAACTGCCCCACCTATGGGAAAATGGGTATGTAGTCGTTGCGCAACACATACTATATTAGCAATTTGAAAAGACAATGGATTTCTCATACAGCTCCAGGGTCCGGGATCAATTGGTAGTCCCCAACAGGGATAAGCCTTTGATTACCGGTCAAGCCCCTGCTTTTCTCGATCATTCTTCTCTCTTGATTCCACCTTGGGATCCAATGAAGGTGAGATCTTAAACCCCAATGGGAGGGTCTCTCAGATAAGATGGAACCTGATCAATCAAATCAAAACAACAAAACTTTTAAGATGTTCTAACTTCTTAAAAATCAGTACTTTTAACGTTCGCACACTAAGCGACCAACACAACTTAATGAACTTGTACTCTCCATGTCTAATAACTCTATAGACATCATTGCTCTTCAAGAACATCGAATATTTCACCCTGACGATGATTTAATTTACGATTCTATTTCTTCCTCCCAACTTATCACCTCATCTGCAACAAAAAACACGGTTAACGCTTCTGTTGGAGGGATTGGCTTTCTTCTTTCATCTAGAGCAGCCAGCAACTTAATAAGAATTGAAAAAATACACCTAGAATCGTGATTGCTGAATTTTCCAGCAACCCAGTTTTAACAGTAGTGTGCCTATAGCCCCCACAACAGTGCTCCCGAGGAAGATGTCGAGGAGTTTTATTCGTCACTTAAAACTTGCTTAGCCATATTCCAAGGCATAATTTTCTCTCCATAGCCGGTGATTTTAATGCCAAACTTGCCTACCCTGATGTTCCTTTTTCATTTGACAAGGCTACAAATCGTAACGGTGAACACCTTTTAGATCTTCTACAAGAATTTGACCTTTTTTCCTCAAATAACTCCTTCATGAAATGTGCTAATCATCTCTGGACCTTCAAATATCCAAACGGCGATAAAGCACAGATCGACTATATCATTTTCCGGAAAAAATGGCGTAATAGCATACAGGACTCAAGAGCATATTCTTCCTTTGCTACTGTGAGTACTGATCATCGCATCGTATCTTCTAAGGTCAAACTTAGTCTTCGCTCTTCTAAACCTTCAAAAACCGAATCCTTTAAAACAAATAGATTGGAAAAGAGCCTCTACAAATCCTGAAGTCTGTAGCATGTTTGGAATTGAGGTCTTTAACCGTTTCTCTACTCTTTTCAACGAAGAATTGACCAAGATAATGTTGAGCTAGCGTATTCTTGTCTTAAAGATTCCACAGAAAAAGTTGCCCTAGAGCAACTTCCAAGAAAACAAAAACGAGCTAAATCAGACCAAAAGAATGTCCCTTAGTCAAGAAAGCAAGAGAAAATCTAACAAAAGCTTCCTCTTGTATAATGCAGCACCAACGCGGAGACGCAAGGAGCAACTTAACTCTGCCAAGATTAAACTTGACGAGGCCTACCTAGAGGCTCAATTTTCTTTTATTGATACTCAGCTGAAGGACATGTCTGAGCAATTTTCCAAAAATTCTCATCGCGATGCTTGGAAAGTAGTACAACAACTAAGTGGCAAGAACTCAAAACCGTCCATCCAGCTGAAAGGTGGCTCGGATAAAAAACGCTTAGATAATTGGTTACAGCATTTCAAAAATCTTTTAGGTAAAAAACCGGTGTTAGCAACAAATAACTTTCTTCCACGAGAGCAAATTTCTCCCCCTCTAGATATATCTACTTTTTCTTTTTCCATGGAAGAGTTGACAAAGGTCCTTTCCACACAAAATCATGCAAGGCCCTCGGTCCAGATAACATACCACCTATTATCTGGAAGGACAGAAATTTTCATGATATCCTTTTAAAGCTATGCAACCTCGCGTTTGAAGACAAAGTTTGTACAACACACTGGTTAAAATCGACCATCGTTCCAGTACCAAAAAAGGGAGACCTTAGTCTTGCCACAAAACTATCGTGGTATCTCTCTCTCTTCCAATCGCAGCAAAAATCTATAATAAGCTTCTTCTAAATAGAATACGGCTTCATGTTGAACCCATTCTTCGTAAAATCAAAACGGTTTTCGAAGTGGTCGTTCTACTTTAAGCCAAGTTCTTGCTCTTCGACGAATCTAGAGGAAGCTAGAAACTTCAATCTTGAAGCAATTTGATTTTTGTTGATTTCAAGAAAGCCTTTGATTCGGTTGATCGCGACTTAATGTTTGATATTCTCTCTCTTTACGGTATCCCTCAAAGATCATTGATGCCATAAAACTTCTGTACACTAATACAAAATCTTCAGTACAAACACCTGATGGTGAGACTTCAAGCTTTTCTATTTTAGCTGGTATTCTCCAGGGTGATACCCTTGCACCATTTCTCTTTATTCTAGTTGTCGATTACCTATGCGCGTTTCTGTGATAAAATATCTAGCTGCGGTTTTCTTCTTCAACGTAGGCTTGGTCCACGTAATCCTGCCGTTCATTTAACAGATACAGACTTTGCTGACGACATAGCACTTATCAGCTCTACCCTAGAGGATGCACAAAATCTTCTAATTGCTCTTGAATCTGCTGCAAACTGTACAGGGCCTATACCTCAATGAGTCCAAAACCGAATATTTGACTCTTAATGTTAACGCATCATCAGACAATATTAAAACAATATCTGGTACAAACCTACGAAAGGTAGAAGACTACAAATATCTCGGTTCTTACATCTCTTCTTCTGAAAAAGACTTTAAAATTCGCAAAGGTTTAGCTTGGAGTGCATGCAATAAGCTGCCATAGTATTTGGTCATCTTCCTTCATCGACTCTAGTCTCAAGTTAAAATTTTCAAGTCAACTCTTGAGCCAATTCTTATGTATGTTCAGAAACCTGGTCCCTTACCAAAAAGTTTGAAAAGCAACTAGACGGTACCTACCAGACTTCTGAGAAGGGTTAAAAATCTCTCTTGGCGTGACCATCCAACAAAAACGTACCATATACGGTTCCTTGAAACCAATCTCTCTCCTCCTTAAAGCCAAGCGCGTTCAATTTGGCTGGTCATTGTTTCCGTGCCTCATCTGAGGTTATTTCCTCCCTATTGCTTTGGAACCTAAACGTGTGGCTCAGAGATCGAGAAAAACTTAACTTTCCGGATGTGGTGGGTGAGCAGGATACAGCCTTGATCTTAGCGACCTGGGGCACTGCTATGCGCAACCGCGACTCCTGGCGCCAGCGAGTGGAATCCATTGTCTCGACTGCGGCGAGCAATNGTTTAGGGTGTACCTAGTACCAAGTCCACATGCCGTGTTACTAACCTTATTAGCCAGCTTGTATAATTGCACTTTTGAGCACAGCGAGGTGACTGAAGTGATTTTGAATAAGCCGCAATTCTGACGGTAAAAGTTCTGTTTTACAGTATATGGCCCCCAAAACGGAGACGGCCCCCAAAATGGAGGTTTTCTTTAAAATGAAGATTCTGACTTGTAGATTTATCAGAATTAAACGATCTTTGTTTATTTTGAAAGAATGATGGTTATACTTAAAAATGAGTATGTTTTTGCTGGTTTGAGACAAATTCAAAATAACATATTTGCGTCCAAAGAAAATATTTTAAAACCAAAATTAGATAAAAATTGCATATAACTCACTTTAGCTCCTTGGATATTGAAAATAAGTTATGAAAACGGGGTATAGGAAACTTTCTACACCTAATACTATTCAGAAAATGCAAATACATCTGTGACTTTAGAGGCTGGGTAAAAGATATAGCATCTTGAAGGTCAACCAGTATTTTGGAGCCCTAGAATCAGCATTGACAAAACCGAAAATTCTAAATATGAGAAAAAGCAAAAAATCTTGGAATTCTATTCCTATCACCTTGAGTTAATAGTTTATAACAAAAAATTAACATTTATATTAAAATGTTCGCTGAATCAGCAAAAACGGCAAATTCTTCATTTTTTGCAAAACATAGGAGAAAAATATCTTTAAAGCTTAATATTTTCAGTTTCAATTAAGCTTTTTTTCTAAAATTTTCACCAGCTTATTCCATACATGAATGGAACTATTTCAAAGAGATTTGTTTTAAAAACTTGATTAAGACGTTGTTAAATCAAAATTTCATTTTGAAAATTTCTAAATTTTCAGTTTGTACTTTGCAATATGGAAAATCTTGAATATTTCATAAAAATCATAAATTTTACATCCATCGGTCGTAAATTTAAGGGGAAACACAAATATGTTCCTAGTTTTTCCCCCTATTATCACTGGGCTTAATAATTTGATTTTAACTACACCTCCGTTTTGGGGGCCCCAAACCTGTATTTTGACAACCAGGGGTATACTGTAAAAATTTTATCAAATAAATTTATGCCCAAAACCCTCTAAATCATATTTCAAAACTATGGTCAAAATTTTGTATTCATATCTTAAAGATATCTCGAGAAATCGCTAAAATTTCAAACCTCCGTTTTGGGGGCCATTAGAAAAAAGCTACCTATCTTTAAGCGATTGAAAAATATTGTTGAAATTGAAAATTTTGAAAAAGAACTTCCAGGAAATAAAGTAGAGATGTTAAAGGTTTTCCTGCAGCAAAAATTTTTGTAAAATCTCTTTTCCTCTAGATTTGAGAGAAATTTCAAATTTGATCGCCGTTTTGGGGGCCACATACTGTAGTCAGTTAGGATCTAGCCAAATCAAAAATTAACCGTCCCCGTCGCAGAAAAAAAAACACATCCATAAATTCGCTATTATTTCATTCACAGGTTCACTTGACGAACGTTGGTAACCATGACATTGTCGATGGGAATCCTAAAATCACACTTGGTCTTATTTGGACCATCATCCTTCGCTTCCAGGTATATATCGCTCACCAACCTTCATTAAACTCTATGGTCTTACTTTTGTTTCCAAGTACTTCCTCATTATCTCAAAAGGCCATGGGGTAACTCGGGTTTTGTTTCACGGTAATAAATTATGCAACTTTATCAGCGTGTCTCAGGGAAGAGATTTTATAAACCTGACAAACAGCCGTGACACACTCGTGAGCTAACAGAGACTTCTATTCGCAATCTTCTACTAACTGAAAAAAAACCGTTCGTTCGTTTCATCTTCAAAGGAATTCCTAAAATTCTTCCTCGACATACTTTTATTACTAAAGTCTAAGAATGTGTTTGAGTATGGCGACTTAAATTTTGACACGTTTTCGTTATCAGATTCTTTACAAATCACAGTCTGAGTGCGATCAATAGTTTGATATTTTGCGCGTCAAAATATTGCTTTAGTAATCTATTACCAGAGAAGCTCAAAAGAAGTTTTCTCTATTTATAAAAGTAGCACTTGAAGACTCTAGGGATTAAATCACTTTGGTAATGGTTTTAAGCCGAGGCAGTTGTTGCACTCAAAATAATATTATTAAAGGGCCTATTGACAAGCCATTTTAAAATCTTGAACAACTTCCGGCCCTAATTCAATTCATGCATTTTTTGCAAGCTATTTTACGTCACATATGAATTGTTTACGATATGGTGCATTAAGCACTTCCTGTCTCGCTTTAAGAGAGTCAAACCCTATTGGTACATAAACGGGGGTTCATTCGATTATTGATTGGCCTCTGTAAAGTCCAGGTGGAATTGTCGATAATTATCTCAGCAAAGCACTTTAAATATCCAAAGTTGTCTCCTTTTTGAGATTTTTCTTGAACCGTGTAGCACTTTTTTATGTATAGAAGGTTTCACAAATTTTCAAATTTTGACCCCCTTTTCTTTCTACTTTTAATCCTTCATATATTGCTACTTAGCTTCAGTCTTAAGCCCTCATTCGTGTAGTTGAACTGGTCCGTCTTTTTATAAGAGCCACGCTTCTGTATTATGTGTCCTTTCCCTTTGTCAACGTATCCATTGACCATTATCTTGACTTTTTACCCTTTTTTGGACAATGTATAGCATTTCAGATTCTTTCCGATGGTATTCGCAGCATAAATTTACCTGGTAAACAGCTCTCTATTTCGCAAATCAAAGTATTTTTTGTCCAAAACGCAGCTTTCTTCTTACAAACCAACCAACCTTTGAACCATAGCGAACAGCTTCCGTTTCTTTTGGCTTCCATGATGTAAACATTTTCGTCAAAATTGTTGAAAGAAACATAAAAGTATGCAGAATTATCAGAATGACTAAAAAATCACAAGGGAGTGCGACTGGACCAGCTTGTCAAATCAGATGTTGAATTCATGGGAAAACTGATGACTTGTCTTGCTTAATACCCTCAAAATCAATTTGATGAAGTTCAGACAGGGGAAACACTCATGAAATCAACATCAATCACCGCAAGAAGACCAATCACCTTACCTTCAATATGCTGTCACCACGTAGGAAAAACTTTTGAAACTTGGGCTGTTTTGCAATGACGTGGAACTAATAAAGACATTACTTGGAGTTTTGATTTCAATTGCGTAACTGCTGTGTCGATATTTTATTCGAAGGGAATCTGATTTTTCGCTCGTTTCGTGATTGAAATTTCTTGATCGACCTATCAACCATGGCGTGTTTATACGACCTTTCAAAGCCGTCAGATGAGGATAAAAAGACTTCGCTTAAAAGAAAAGCAGAATTGTTAGGCCAAAGATACGGTCTCAACGACACTAGCCTGAATACGGAATCCAACAATACAATAGGAAGAGCAAATGCTCAACAACACAGGCTAAATAACCCTGCCTTCGGTACTGACCCTACCATCTTTGGAAAATCTCATATGCATTCTCGGAGCCGATCTTGTGAAAACATTCGACGAAGGTTGGATTCGAACGAGGAGTTTAGCAATTCAGGAATTCATTCTCCCATGAGTGATATATACCCTACAAATGGATTTCAACACCCTCATCATACAATACTTTGCGAAAACTGTGGGAAACTTGTCTCTTCTCCCGACACTTCACGTACAATCAGTCGGTGCTCATCCATCGAGCTCGTCCACCTGTCGCCTCCTGGAACACCGACTGTCAACTCACCAAGGTACGTCACGGTAGCCTTCAGTCCCCAACCAACCCAATGTAATAATTATTTTGATCTCTGGTCACCTGAGGATCAAGAGAAAATTGAGTTACTCATCAAAGGAAATTCCTCTGGGTCCATCCCCCAGAAACAGCACCAAGTACATCAATTTGACAACTCGAAGTATACTACAGATAACGATTTGACTATATTGCTTCCTGAGCATCAAGATAAGATCGAGCTGTTATTTGATGGAAATTCTGTTCCTCGTTCTACTCCAAAAAGTCCAGAAGCTGCTTCTTTTGCCTACCCTGGAGAAGAGCTTTCTCCTGAGTATTCCAGAGATGGATTGTCTCCTGGATATCGTTCCCATAAAGAAGTAACTCTATCGCCTACTTCCCCTCGTAAAAGGTTACCAGCTTCTCAATTCAACTCTCAAATATCCACTGTCATTCCTGAATGTCATCACAAGACGAAGCTGAATTTGACTCTACCAGAGCAGGTGAGATCACGGATGAGAAGAAACACTTCCGATGGCAGCAAACACCATCACATTCGAACTGTCTCAGACCCTGTTTTACCTTCACAAAGCAAAATTGACGACCGAAGATTTCCGTTTAGCGTACAGAGCAATGAAGAAGATGGCAGTAATCTATATCCAAGCCCGAAAGTCTCCCATAACCTTGAGAACAGCGAAGAATGCAGTGATCGTTATCCAAGCCGCTTTCAGCTCCCTTTTGACAGAGGCTTGGACCAAAGACCTGATTACGGCATTCTCTCGCCGACTTACACGAACGATAGTGGTCTTGGTATAGCCTGTGATCCAAATGCCGGTGAAGAGGACGCCGTTATTAACGAGGCTGATTCTGTGTTTGTGGAAGATATTGCTAGAGGACAATCCCTTGGTGAGATGTATGAGGATTGGAGTCCCGGCAAATTCATTCAAGAGCAAGAAATCCGGGGAGAACCACCTCTTAAAGATGATAGCACGCCACTGGCACCTGGTTTCCACAAGCCGAAAAATGCTCGGAAGTCATCCTTTGTGATAGATGATCGAACGCGTCAACCAGCTTTTGAAACATCGACCACAAATCAAAGACCTGGTTTCCTTACCATGGAGAATAGTCGAAAACCATCCATTACATCTAACGACTGTGCGTGGAAACCACTCCCTGAGAAGAAGACCAATCAACCAGCATCTGGTGGTTTCTATGCAAAGAACGAGGTCAAGGATTCAGAAGATTCGACAGTTTCTGATGATCAGCAAAGTGTGGAAGATTCTCAAGAGAAATTCTACAAAGATCGCGTATCAGTCAATGTTATAGTTGACGTTCCTGAGGCTTGGGACCCAAAACATGTGAAGGGCGGGAAAAGGCAAAGACGCAGGCATAAGAAGAGAAAAATGTCAGGTTTGATTAAGAAGAAATCTCTGAAGGATCGAGTGAAAGTGAACTTGATTGTCGATCTCCACGATTTGAGGAAATTTTCCGGAGAGGGTGATTCTTCAACTAGTTCGTCATCTTCTTCCACAGCTTCCGAAGATGTGTCCGATTTTGAACAAAGTGTCCGAAAAAAGAAGCATAATACTTTTGGATTTGCTACCGTTGAAAATTTTAGTCATCGGAAAAATCGGAGAAGCGACATGGATTTGAAACATGACCGTGAAAATACCGGCAAACTCATTGAAGGATTTGGTCAATCGTGGCCAGATCTAGAGCTGGGCATCCCAATAAAGAACCAAGGATACGTTAGAAGTAGACTTGACCATGAGGTTGTCTGCAAAGCCGAGGAACAGTACCAGCAAGAAGTCTCTGATTACTACATAGCGACAACGAGTCGTGAAAATGAAAGACGTGATCTTCAATATACAGCGACAACGAGTCGTGAAAATGAAAGAATTGATCTTCAATATACAGCGACAACGAGTCGTGAAAATGAAAGACGTGATCTTCAATATACAGCGACAACGAGTCGTGAAAATGAAAGAATTGATCTTCAAAGTATCAAAGATGTCGTCAAAGAAGAAGATGAAAGAATTGAGAGAGGGAGGTTTGTGGATGAAGACAAGCAAGAAATTCGCACAATTCTGTCGACAAAAACAGAAGATCTCTGTCTCGAGGAAACACCTGGAGTCACCAGTGTAGAGAGTAAAACTTCATCTAATGAGCAAGTTGACCAACCTTGTGAATCAGGAAGCGAGAAACAACAGAGGATTTTGACACCACTCCAAACCATCCCCTTGTTTTATCAAGCAAGAGATCCTGCACTAGAAGAATCCGTTTTAAATTCTCCGCTAAAAGGATCTCCCGTTCTGCGAGAAGATTATGTTGATCAAGGAAGAAACCTGGAAGAGCACGTTGCACCTATGAGTAGTACAATGAAAGAAGAGAGCGCTGAGTACAAGCACAGACCAACTTCACTGATTTTCGATGATGGGTTTTCCTTTGAAGATTTTTCTGCTTTTGATACTCGACATTTACAAATTTGCCAAGCAACTGTTATTAATCCAGGGAGCATTAAAGAAGGTGGTAAAGATTCAAGTCTTGATAATCAGCTATCCAACTTGGACTTTTGTGAAGCTGCCAACCAACTTGTCACTGAAGAAGCTTGGATTGTTGGACCTTCATCAGCGCTTCAAATCGATGAAAAACCTCTTTTCGATGAACCCTGTATCAGAGTGGAGAATGTAACTGAGAGCTACCAGGAACCTGATGAAATTGGACCTCAAACCCTGGTCAAGTCAAATGAAGAACGAAACCTATCTCCCAGTGAAGTGACGACTCCTGAAAATGAATCGACCTCGGACGGGCAGAACTCAGGTGCATCCAGGGAAGACTTTCAGCTGTCGAATTCTTCGTGCGAGAAGCAGCAAAACCTAACTGAAGAGGTGCTATCTCAGGAAATGGATGTATCAAGTTTTACTGAGGTTGTTTTGTCATCACCTGAATGCAAGCACATTGACAATGCCGAATTTTTCCGTCTTCAAATTACAGATGGAGCTGATGAAGGAGATGAGTCACCAGTTGCAAACGAGTCTCAATCCAAAGAAACTGATTCTGATCACAAAACTGCATCAACGGAATCTAAAAGCCCTTTGCCTGTCACTGAACACACATCCACGGAGAGAGAAATCGAATTTCAAGAATTAGCTCAAGCTACAAACGAAAAGATCAGTATGGATTCATTTGGTATTGAAAGTTCTTCATCTCAAAATTCCTTAGCTGAAAACCCAAACTCCCTTGAAACCTTGCACGACACTGGTAAACCTGATACTGATCTCAACAGAGATGACAGCAATGTGGACTTAGAAAGTCAGAGATCATCATCTCAAAACTCGACGGATGAACATTCCAGTTGTGACTTTGATCACCCGAAGATTGGGACGATTATTTACATCGAAGCATCGGAAAATGATTCTGACAGCGCATCGTTGTCTGCTGATCTCATGATCGAAGAGGGAGAGGAAGTAGTTGTAAATCCTCAAAGAGAAGACACTGGAAGTCTTGCTGAAGGAAAACTTGGCCCTGAAGCTCAACACTTCCCTGTGGAAAAAGTGGATTTCGAAAAAGTTCGCACTTCTGAAAAACAATTCGTGCTGGATCCTCGTATGGAAGACGAAGGTTTACACAACGAGGATGAAACGGCTTTACAGTTACCGAAAGAACAAGATTCAAGCTTACAGGAGGAGATAGTAGATCATTACGTTGAAGAATATGCTGGTGAATGTTTACCATTGCTCGAATCCATCCCAGAATCTCAAGAAGAGGAGATAATTGCAGATTCTGAAGTATGTCCTATATCAAAATCCCAAGAAAGCGAACTGCTAGATGGTGAAGATCACACTGCTGCCGTTGCTTCTGGTGAAACTCTACCGATCGAATGTGACTTAACCATGCAGACTGAAATTCCTATCAGTGTTTCGGGGAAAGCTAGCAATTCCATAGCTGAAACGATCGAGTCGGATAAGTCAAACATGTTAGGAGAAATAAAGTTTGATTTATCAATGGACTCTCTCAATGGTACCCAAGAATGCCAACTACAACACGACACAAAGAACGTTGGATGCAACTTGATTTCAGAAGAAACCGAAGATTTAAAGTTGGATGCAGCTTTAGATTCGAAGCTCTTCAAAGAAATACCGTGTAAAAGCTCAACGACCGAAAGCGTAAGTTCGTTTACGCCGAACGAAGAACAACCAGTTGAAACTGAAGAACTTTTTGAACTGAACACGAGCATAGAAAGGATTATTGTCAATGAAGAAATGCTCTCTTCGGAGAACGAAGTCATTTTAGAGAGTTTGGATCATGACTTGTTTGAAGGAGAAAAGGAAGAGGTCGCTGAAGACGTGATTACCAAACAAATTGAACTCATCATGGAAAGTGAGGATCAAGATCTGGAGTTGAATGAAGATAATTTTTTTGAAAGTGTTCTCGAGGATGTATCGAACGAAACTGATGGATTGCCAAGCACAGCCAAGGAAACGGATCCATCAGACAAAGAAGATGATAATTTTGCCAACAAGGTGACCATAGGAGTAACAAAGATTTCGGATGAAGTTGGCTCCATTGAGGTAATGAAGACTAACTTGGTATCTGAAGAAAGTAACACTCTACAGCTCTTCAAGTCCAAGAGTTGTTCAGATGAACCTGTTCATGCAGTACTGGTTGGTGATTCAGAATGGATATTTGTGGAACTGCCTGCAGACCGTAGATCGCCCAGAACAGTCCAACGACGTTCGCAATCAAGCCAGAAAGAAACACAACAAGAAATACCAGACACATCAAGAGATTTCAATACTAATGCATCTGAAAATGTTTCAAAATCACCACTACCATCTGCAGGAACGCAGCAAAAAGCTCTACAATGTGATCAAGAAGGTAAACTATCGACATATTCACAACAGGACCAAGAGCTTCCGGACATTCCAGACTTTCAACGTCTGTTTGGTTCTCAAATCAAACTCTCACAAGAAGAAGACAAAGAACAACCCGACTACGAAGGATTCCTGGAGCCGAAACGAAGGTCCTTAATCGAGGAAGTCTTATTAGCTTTAAGTGAGGATGAAAGTTACCAAGAATCTCCGGGTCTGTCAGATTTCTTCAAATCAGAATCAGAATATTCACCAGCCTCAACAATTTCGTCCGAAAAAGCTTTTTCATCATTGACAACCACCGGTCATCGAAGATCCTCAAGCATTGCATCCAGCGACGAACTCAGACGAACGGGAACAGAATCATACACATCAAAGTCAGGCTCAGAGTCTAATAGTGGGGACTTTCGTACAAGACCTGAAGCCTCTCTCTTGGAATCGCAAAGGCCTACGAAGACTGATTCTAACCAAACTGCTACGAAGGCATCGAAATCACCAAGGTTGAACCGTAGCCAGAGAATGCCAAGCATTGATGCGCTGATCATTAACGAGCCGGATTTCCCACTTGTGGTACCAAAAAGCCCTTCGCTGACACCTAAGAGATCTCAAATTATATTGAACACTTCATGTGAAGAAGCTACACAATCTGTCAAAGGAGATTCAGCAATTACAAGTCAACATGCACTTGATGCACCATCTTTTCCAGTTTTGACTGACAAATATGAAGAACAGCACTCGAGCCTTCTTGAAGAAATTCAAGCAAACATTGCTGCAAAGCGTAACATCGAATCACCAGGCACAGCTCATGTAAACAGCGAACAACAAGACTCTCAAATTCACACCGGGCTTCTCCAAGATTCTCCTCCTAAAGATCAGCAAATCCCTTCACCATCTGATCAAATGAAAGCAGATACTTTTCGGACTGGCAACTCTCCTGGCGACACTGTTAGCAATTTGGTTGCTAATGACGACCAGTCTAACTCATTTTCACCGAATGCTACTGGATTGCCTTTGGAAATGAAGAAGAGCACAACTCAGGACCTTATTTTGAACACTTTAAACATTCTGGATGATTTGGAGCTGGCGCAATCCGTAAGATTTCATCTTGCATGCATTTCTTTCTCTTTCTGTATTCTTTATTTCTCCATAATGTGCGCATTCTACTTTAGGCAATAACGAACTTAAATTTCTCTGATTCCATTTTACCTTTTGAGATAATTATTCATAGAATTATATTTCACAGGTCTATCGACCTCTACGAAATAATTTTAGATTTATAAATTGTCTAATTCTTCATCTGTCGTCCAGTCGTCAGAAGATATGGACAGAAGAGAAGACGTTGTTTTGGTCTTTGTCCTAGGTTTTCGAACTAGGCGAAGGTTTGTTCTAGGGCTTCCTCTTACATGCCAAACGAAGTCATCATTTTTTAAATTCATTTTATTCGCCTTTTGGCACATATCTTTAATAATTTTTCTTTCGTTGATGGTGAAGTCGTCTGTAATGCTAAAGCCACCAATTTCATTGAATCGTTTCAGCTTATGCAGATTTTGCATTATCCGTTCTTTTTCCTCTATACTTTTTAAGATCAACTTGATTGGACGCCAATGTAGCCCTTTTCTGTTTTGTCCAATGCGATGATGGTGGGACGGTTTGATATCTTTGACGCCAATGTTACCTAGTATACCTTCAATATCTATTCTGTCTTGTTCCTGTTGTTCCTCTTTGTTATCTACCTCTAATTCCACCATTCCATGTATAATAATATTTCGTTTTCTTGATTCGATGTCTCTGTCTTCATTCTTGTTTTCTTGTTGGTGTTCTCTCACTGCTGATTTGATATTATCCTTGTGTTTCTTAGTAATTTCAGCGTATGTTTATTCGTCGTTAGCTTTATTTCTTCTTTTATAATCTGCTTGGTTTTTATTTCAAAGTCAGCCATCTTATTGGTTAAGATGTTTTCGATATCGTTCTTAAGGCTGCGGTTCTTGGCTAGCTGGTTGTTGAGCTTTTTAATGACGTCGTCCTTCTTCTCAATCTCCCTCTGCATCATATGATACGAGTTCTCACCTATTTTACTCATTAGAGATCGTGTTATCCGCACGCAATTCTGACATAGATATTGTTCGTTATAAGTGTTGGCAAATATTTGCAGCTGATAAAGCGGTAATTGTGTGCACTCGTAGTGTACCATGCGGTGGCATTTTCGGCATTTTAGACGGTTTTGGTCATCGTCATCTGAGCAGGAGGTGAGAGTGCATGTTTGGTTTTGTTTAGCTTCTTCAAATGGTTGTTTTTCTTGCTTTTTGTCGGTTTTTTCGTTCATGTTTTTGATTTTCCTAAATTTCAACCATTTTTGAAGAACTACACAAAATGCGTGTTGACTAACTGACGTCAAATAAAAAGTGGGAAATACATTTTGAAAGATTAGTTATAATGATAGAAGAAGCAGTGAAATTATTCTTTCAATATTGACAGTTTCACGTCTTATTCAAACAATCCTCAGTTGAAATAAAATTTCAAAATAAGAGTTCCCTTGCTCTTACAAAAAATTGGCAATGCAGAATCTTCATCAAAAATTGACGAATAATTTGTCAAAAATTAAGTTGAATTTTCATGAAAACATCTTTTCTCTTCTCAACAGATTCAAGACTTGATGATCGAAATGGATTCAGGGGAGAAACGATCAGCCAAAGAAGCTCTATTGTTGTGGTGTCAATCCAAAACGCAAGGGTGAGTAGCATGCAAAGGGTCACTCAGGTAAAATGGGATAAAAAAGCTGCATGTCAGGATCCCTTTTCGTGGCTCTTAAACTATCCTGCGGTTCAGTTTATCTTATTTAGTATCCTACACGACCCCCGTGTCCAGCTGCCAGACAATTCTAGGGACCCATTAACCACTGAAAAAGCTATCTTCATTCATCTCAAAAGGAGACATCTGTTTTACTTAGCAAGCTCCGTGCTCATATAGAAACTTGATTTCCAAACCTCTTTCATTTTGCAGATACAAGAACGTCAATGTAACAAATTTCACGACTAGCTGGAAAGATGGTTTGGCTTTCTCTGCTCTCATCCACAAACACAGGTAAATTCTAAGCAGATCAATGCTCAGTTGACTATCATATCAGTGACTGTTTTTCTTGTTGCTTCACTATGCTCTCCATGAGTCTATCTGTTTCATATCACATGTTTCAGATAATTTAATTTCTCACAAACGCTAACGAGCTAACAAATTAGCCTCTTTTCTATGAGAAAGGTTTTCCTCACATTACTGACCGACTTTTTTTATATAGTACGGTAAATTGATTCTAAATTGAATAGTTTTTCCTTATTTTTTTTTAAACTTGAAAAGTTCTGGATTGCTCTCTGTACTCAAAACGACATTTTGTTGTCAAGTTAGTAAGGAGAACATAAGTTGTTCTCAAGCGAGTTAAGAGCCTACGGTGAATTGATTCTAAATTGAATAGTTTTTCTTTACTTTTGGAACTTGTAAAGTTAGAGTAACGTAAGTAAAATCTTAAAAATTACTCTGTGCTCAAAACGAAATTTTGTTGACAAGCCACTGGAGAACGTTTGGTTAAGATCTGTAGAAGTCTAGATATAATCTCTCTGAACATCCACCCCTTTGGTAGTACAAACCAGAAAATTTAAACCGACCACTCCACTCAGCTGACGATCGCCTTTTACCTAATGTTATTCTGAACAATTCATTTTACAGACCAGACGTGATTGCGTACGACAAACTTGTAAAAGAAGAGCCCATCAAGAATTTGAATGTCGCTTTCGATACAGCTGAGCGGGATCTTGGAATAATGCGTCTCCTTGATGCTCCAGGTACGTCAGAACAACGGTCATCGATTGTCCATTGCGTCCAAATGATGAGTGATGAATGTTGAAATAACGCTCTGTATCGTCTTTCCTGTTGATGCTTCATACACCTAACCTTGTCTATGATTAACCTTCATGGCTGTTTGAAAGTTTGCTTCGAGTTCACTTATCGGGGAAAACTTCGTCGGGGAAAAGTGACGAAATTTTGGCCAAGTGACGAATATTTTTCCCCGGCGAAAATTTTCCCTGGCCTTAATGCGTTTACCAACTACCAGCAAGTGACGAATATTTTTCCCCGACGAAAATTTTCTTCGACGAAGTTTTCCCCGGTAAGGTATGCACTCTTCTTTGCTAACATTTGGAAACCACTCCAAAGCGAATAAGTCTCATTATGCTGACACGGTTTCCACATGGTAACAAAAAGGAGTGCATACATAACGCGAATGGAGTTTAACATTGCTAACAAAAGAATACCTTTCACTGACCGCGTAAAAAGGTATTTTTAACACGCTTAGTCATTTATGAGAGATTTGTAATTACAGTTTGCAAAGATGTTGAGACAGACTATAAAAATCCCGCACTCGCAGGCCTAATTAATCTTTCAATCTATTTATTCTTTAATTTCAGACGTGAACGTGGACTACCCAGACGAGAAATCCATCATGACATACGTCGCTACTTATTACCAATATTTCTCCAAACAAAAACAAGTTGAAGTGTCTGGAAGCCGTATTCAAAAGGTACGCCTTCACTGCCACTGCTTCACATTCTACTTTTGACATCGATTGTGTCGCTGGTTACTAGAAAGAAGGGACTATTCCCTTAAAATTTATTAAAATCTACTGATGACCGATGACTCATTTGCATTTTCAACTAAAATTACATACTCTCGATAAAAGTAATTTTATAAAGAAATTTATTAGCCCACGTTATTGCAATTTGAATTGAGTTGAATTTGAGTTTTGTGCGAAAGCGAAAATAGAATAATTTCATAATGATATAAATGATCATATCTATCGTTTGTTTTACCATCTTAAAAATGAACGACATAGAGCGGAAGAAATACTAAATATATGAAATATCATTACCAATGTTTTTCAAAAATGAAATTCTCGCCATCCTTTCTCCGTTGCCAGGTCATCAAACATGCAGTCGACAACGAGAAACTGGTCAACGATTACGAAGAGATGACGTCATCATTACGTCAGTGGATCTTGGAACGAACAACGAAATTACAAGACCGAACGTTCGGGAATTCCTTGTTGACAGTTCAACAACAAATGGCGGAATTTAACTTGTTCAGAACACAAGAGAAACCTCCCAAGTAAGAAAGAAAACACTTTTTGGGATATTTTTTTTTCGATCAACCATGATATAATGGTCTGAATGGTGCAAAGACAAGTTAAAAATGGAAATCTCCACATAGCTACCATAGGTACAAAATCATTGAGCCAGACCTTATATCGTGTTTTTAAAGGTTCGATTTAAAATTAATACCTTGGAAAGTCTTAAATCTCACCTCGGTAAGATTGAGATCATTTCAAAATTTATAAATTATAGAATTATTCGCGAGTAAACAAAGTAAACAAATTACCAATAAAATAGCGGAAAAACTATTTTTAAATTTTATTCTTTAGCATAAAGTTGTATAATTCTTTTCTTTTTCCATTAGATTCGTTGAGAAATGCAGCTTGGAAGTTCAAATGTTCGAGATTGCGAGTCAACTTCGTTTGAACCACCAAAAGATGTATGAACCAAAAGATGGGCTTTTGGTTGGTGAAATCAATAAATTATGGACCCTCATGGAACAAGAAGAACATGCCAGAGAGGTATTACACGTGTTTTTATTAAAATGAAAGTCCAATATCTTTTTAGTCAGTCTGTCATATTTTTGTTAGACTACCTTATCGGTAGAAAATCTGTCAAATAATTTTGTCGCATTTTATCGACGAATTTTTCACTAGGGTAACGTCGGCTTTTTAGAGAAATTAAGGCTGGAGAACATTCCCTTCTTCCATTCCATGGGATGCATTTCCTTTAGCTTCCGTGGCTATCCTTCGCAGCGTTATATCAACGTAAGAGATCTTATTTGAAGAAATAAATGGATTTTGTTTTATAAGCAGTCATAATATCAGCCTGCGGCAGGCCGCCTATGATAATTTTTTTTTAATTTGATGATATAAATGACCTTTGTTAAAAGGGCTCAACCCAAGGTACCGCTTCAGAAAATATCTTAAACATTTTTTTGAAATTTTGTTCCTTCAGGTTGCTCTCCGTGAAGAGTTGATTCGTCAACAACAACTCGAAGAATTGGCGAGTCGTTTTGATCGTAAAGCGAACCTTCGTGAGACATGGTTGACTGATTACTGCAAATTGTTGAGTGTGGACAAGTTTGGTGAAGACCTGCCGGCTGTGGAAGCTTCGGTGAAAAAACATGAAGCTATTGAGACTGATATTAAGGTGTGTTCCCGATTTTCGTTGGCAAAATGTTCCGACGGGCTTATAAAATACAGATAAATTGACCTTATTTTGGTTGTTAGTTTAATCTTGATACTTTTCAAATAAGTTAACATATGAAATTCGCATGACTCGATCAAGTTTTAAATGGGTGTGTACGGTTTTTTATATAAGAGACAGTAATTTTGTGGCTCATGCTCAGACTGTTCTTAAATCTTGAGATTTTCAGGAAATCCTCCTAAATCTTTCTTCAAATGTATCAACTTATTCTATTTCAAAACAAATGTCACTCTCTGATCAATTTTTGAATCTTTTCATTTTTATGCACTTAGGCCTACGAAGCTCGTATTCAAGGTGTTCAAAAGCTGGCCGATAAACTCGAATCTGAAAATTTCCATCGCATCGAATGGATTAAAACCACCACGCAGAAGATCAACGATTCATGGGCTCTCCTCCTTAGTCTTCTTGATAAGAGAAGTTCACGTCTTCACAAGCACAGAGAATTGCATCAGATCTTTCAAGAGATGGTCTTTATTATTGATTGGATGGATGACGTAAAGGTACGAGGAGGGTGACGTCATTGATTTATGATAATACTTGTTTCTCCTTAATGCCTAAACTGTTCAACCTTTGTAGTTTTACTGCCCTTGAGTATAAGGTTTTTGAATACCTTTCATGACTAATGATTTCTCTCATACCATTCGTATCCTATATAAATAGTTCTTTGTTTTTCATTTTTCCCTTAAAATTATTTTGGCTCCTCAAATACAGTTCCCAGTTTTTTACGTTATCCTTTCCTTACTAACATTTGTGAGGAATTTTCTTTTTGACTTCGTTTCCGATTTGTTTCTTTAGTATTTCTTACTGGTCATTTTCAAAAAGTACCTCTTCTTACAAATTGATGTAAGGTATTTTTCTCGCTAATTGTGACCTCACACACCCTCTCTCCATAACAGCTCGGTTTACAGTCAGAAGACTACGGCAACCACCTGTTAGGCGTGGAAGACTTGTTACAAAAACACGTGTTAGTGGAAGCAGACATCACAGCACAAGAACAACGTGTTCAACAATCCAATCGGGATGCTGATGAGTTCCTTGAGAAAGCTGCACAAGATGATTCTGACGGTATGTATTGCTGAGCTTTCGGATTTAAATTTTATACTCCTCCGACGATGGTTAGCGATGGCAATCTTTAAACATCTTGCTTTTACGTCACGTTAATAATGCTTTAGTTTTACTGGACTCACTTTTGTTTAGCAATGCCGAGTTAAATTCAAGAAACGTTTACCAACTCCGCGAGTTTATTCGGGTCTATTGATTGACAAATGTTAGGATCTGTGGCCCTTTCAAGGCAATGTTCTGCCATTCTGGTACACTTAACCAATCTTTTTAAAACAGCTTGTGGAATAAAGATTGTAGGTGTGTAAAACAGTACTCTTTTTCTTCAGGCTACAAACCAGACGTTGAAACCGTTAAGACGAACCAAGAGGATTTGGAAACGAGTTATAAAGATGTCTGTCAACTCTCACAGAAGCGTCGCCAGCGTCTCGAGGAATCCTTGAAATTGCACACTTTCTATCGAGATCTCGAGGAAGAAGATATTTGGCTTTCGGAGAAGGAATATTTTGTCTCCTCCACGGAGTATGGTAATGACTTCAATACAACCACTATACTGTTGCAACAACACATTGTAAGTCGACATTCATGTTTGGTTGTTATGTTGGTATGGCAGTTAAAGATATCACTGTATTTCTCCACGAACTATTTACTATACTGGCCGCTATATTCGTGCCAGACGCATTGTTCCGTCTAAAATCTTTACAAACATTTCTCCCAAGATATCACGAGACTCTAACGGTCAATTCTTATTTTAATGTAACGCAAAACATATAAAAATGGAAGGACAAGTATAGGCCGAGGTTATGGGCGTCAGTATTTTCGAGAGGAAGACTATTGAATATCTAGTGGAGAATCCTTTATCTTCTAAATCTCTAAACATTCGCACTAAATACCTTTAGAATGCAAGGTCCATTAATCATTCCTCTTGTACTTCTTTTGTAGACATTGGAGCAAGAACTGGCAGCTAAGAAGACACTCACAGATAAACTTATCAATGAGAGCGAAACACTTCTCCAGGAGATGCCATATGCTTCGGAAAAAGTGAACGAACACGTCAGCAGTATTCAAACCAAATGGGCCAACGTAGACGATCTCTCTGCTAAACGTAAGAATCGTTTAGAAGAGGTGTTAAGACTACATCAATATTTTGCCGATTGCCGTGAAATCGAGGCTGATCTGGACGAACTCGAGGCTCCAATTTCGAGCACTGATTATGGTCACGATGTGGACTCGGTGAACGAATTATTCAAGAAAGAGAAAGTGTTGGAAGATGAGTTGAACAAGATTGCCAATGCTATCAACGATGTTGAAAGTCAACGTTTGGAAACTCTCGGTGATCAAGACCGCGAATCAGAAGACGTCCTAAAAGAGAAGGAAGGTCTTGATCAACATTACCGACATTTGAAATCTGAACTGATCAACCATCACCAGAAACTGTTGAGTCGACTCGCACTTTACAAGCTTTACAATGAATCTGATTTGGTCAGCGAATGGATTGTGGGACGACGCTCACAATTGACAACATACCTTAAAGTGGAACGAACATACGATATGGAACGTTGTAAAGCTATCCAGTTACGCTTCGAAGGTAACTTTCCCAAATTATTATATATTTCATCAATGAAATTTTCATAGCTTTAATATAAATCTCCCTATTTTTTTATGGGGAGCGATCCCTAACATTTTACAGACAGAAACATTGAGTTTTCTAAGAAGCGAGGAAATCTGCTTTATCGTAATACCGTTGCGATCGGAAATTGAATTATGACTCCATATCCTCTATCAACAAATTTCAAATGACCGCCCACTTTGAAATGTATCAACAAATTAATTATGCTTCCTTTCTTTATAAGGTTTCGAGCAAGAACTACTGGCGAATCAAGATCGGATGCAGGTGGTGAACGCCTTAGCGTCTGAATTGAAGGAGAAGTTTCCCGACGAATTTGATCCAGCCACGGAAGAACGTATCAATAAAGTCAACAAAAGGTGTGCTTTCTTTCTAAATAAAAGGTGAAAAAATAACACGAAAAATTGAACGTGAATTTTACTGCTATGCTCGAACGATGTAATTCGGTAAATAATAATGGTAACTCTCTGTGATTGTACAAATTAGACTTCCCGATCGAGTTCGAATTAGCGAGAGTTGGCTGTAACATTTAGTGCGCAAGTTTGTATATTATCATTTTCATTTTTCCCCTCTTTCTTTCCAGTTGGGATGAATTGAAAGAAGAAGCAGAAGAGCGTAAAAAAGAATTGGTGGCTTGCCTCTACATCCAAAACCTTTACTCAGAAATGACTGAAACTCGCAGTTGGATGATCGAGAAATCTCGCTTGTTGGCTTCTGTTGAAGACCCTGGTGTTGACTTATCGAGTGTCATCACACTGCAACGACGATTGAATACTATTGAGAGGGATATCGCTGCTTTGCCTTCCAAAGTGAGTAACGAAATATAGCCTCATCTTATTCTTTGACATTTTTTATATTTATATTGTTCGGACACGAGTTCTGAAACTTAGCTCTGCCAAAGTGTTTTGTTATAAGAACTACAAAGAACATGAGGAGAATAAGGAATTTTCAGGGCAAATATTATCATAATCTAAAGAATCGACGTTTCTTGTCTAGATGCAAGATCTGCACGCTCAGGCGGTCGATTTATCACGCGAGTACCCTGAGGAGGCGGTCAACATCCAAACACGATATGACGATTTACAAGAATGCTGGGACAGTCTTTCCAGCATGGTGAAACAGAAGAATGAATCACTTGCCGAGATGGGCGAATTGAAACGTTTCATCATGTCATTGGACGAGTTCTTGAACTGGTTAACTCAAACCTCTGAGCAATGCGCTGTGGAGGAATTCCCACAGAGTCTGTCTGAAGCTGAATCACTCCTTGATGCTCACTTTGATCTACAGGTTTGTCATCTTTCAGATTTATATTGTCAAAACAGGAGACCTTATACTTTTTTAAAGGAGTTAATCTAGTTAATCATTATTATACTCTTATTTGATCGAAATTTACTTTACTGCAATGATGAGCTTTTCCTCGAATGTTTAGGGTGCAATAGTAGAACAGCTAGCGCCTTTCTAAGCTACCGGGTCTGCCACAAAAAAGTTTCTCTCTTTGAAACTGATTTTCTCGAAATCTAAATATTTTAAAAGAACAATGCCTATTCCATTGGAAAGAAGAAAAATAAACTTAAATTTTGATGGGTCATTTATAGAATTCGGTTCATAAGATCGAAAGTTATGCTCAATTGAATAAAAAGTTGCTTTCAGAAAGTGCCCGGAAACGGTAAAAATCGACCTAGCTGTTTTACTCTCCTTCGTTCTTGTTGAGGAAGTGGAATTTTTCGTCAAGGGGTGTACCCCTAAAGAGATTACATTCTTGTAAAAGGTTGGTTCAAATCTAGTTTTTCTTCATCTTTGTGCTTCCTCTTTCCAGAAAATCATCAACGACCACACTGAAGACTACAACACTTTAATGGAAGAAGGACCTAAATATGTTCGCGACGACTCCAACGATCTCCAGACACAATCGTTGCGACAACAAATGCAAGATGTGGAAGATGGTTGGCAACAGTTAGATGTGTTGTGGAAAACCAGACAAGACCAATTGAAACAAAGCATGAACTACCAGGTATTCTGCTCTTCTTTTTTTAGCATACGTTGAAGAAACATCAATTGACTGTTCGTGCGGGGCGCTACATACAGTTGACGCTCTCTGATTCGATTTTCTAAGGGGAACTGGATTTCCATCGAATAAGGGAGCGTATTAAATAATAGAACGTTGTTTATGACAGTTTGTTGTTGACGGTGGCTTTCAATATTATTGAATAAGTGAGCTTATCGAAAAATGATGCTTATCGAATAATGGAGCTTATCGAATAGTAGAACGTCGAATTTGAGTGCGTCAACTATAATCATTTTTGCTAGCAACGACAAAGTAGGCTTCGTCACATAGTGTAAACAATCCCTAGTCGGGACATACCAAAAACTTGACAATTACTACCACGTTGTTTACTCGCTCCTTTCCAGCTCTTCTTGCGAGATGCGAAACAATGTGAAGCGTTTTTGGGACAACAAGAACTCTACCTCTCACGACAAGTGGAGACACCTACTGCAGATGCGGTTCAAGAGGAGATCAAAAAGTTAGAAGAATTCCTTAAGAAAATGGATACTCATGATGAGAAAGTGAATCACGTTCAATCGGTTGCTGACCAACTCAATGAGAAAGGCCATTACGCCGCAGATAAAGGTTTGCAATACCAGTAGATTTCATTTATAAATTTACTGCTCTTTTCTCACAGATTTTAAGTTTTCATCAGGCCTTTTTTCTCCCTGCTAAAAATATGAAGGGGTAAATTTTCGGCCTTTCTCATAGTTCTATTTTACTTCTTCCTTTCCACAGAGCAGAAGTTGTCGGTAACCTTTGATGGAACTTTCGTCTAATGTGATTTTCTAAACTCCGAAGTTGAACATTTTTGACATATAATTTTCACCGCACTCAATGTTCTCGTTTTTCCAACTGTTTCCTCAGACCCCTGGAAATAATACAAACCTGTTTTTTTTTGTAAATCAGTATTAGAATTCTGTGAAATTACTCGCTATATTTGAAATAAAATCTTCTCTTCACAAACAAATATTCTTGTTCTGTATTTTCAGTGTTGGAGAAGGCAGCATATTTAACAGAACGGCGAAATACCAATCGCGCCAATGCCGACGACTTACTGTCCAAACTGAAGGATGAATTGCGCTTAAAACGTTTCTTGGAGGACTCGGGCGAGGTCATTGATTGGATGAACGAACGAATGCACTCCGCCACTGATGAATCGTATGTCAAAGTTTTTTATGTCATGAATTTTCTAAATATTGAGTTTTGTACTTGTTTTTGCTGCTTCACATACACTGTTAATTTTTAAATGACCAAACAAACTGCTGTTATTGTTAGGTTGAATCGTATGTCGAAATATTAAATCTTTTTCTGAATATCATAGTTTTGCACTTGTTTCTTTCACTTTTTTGACAAATTATCCTCGGCCATGTCAAAGCCAAGGTAAAAAGAGAGATCAAACAAAACTATTATGAATTCACCAACGTGACACGCGAATAGCCTTCCTAGATGCTTGTTTTGAGTTGAGGATTTTATTTGAATCATTTTGATTTTGTTACACTCGATAGGTACAAAGAAGACACATCAAACATGAGAAGCAAACTGTTGAAGCACGCTGCATTCGAGGCTGAACTCAACGCCAACAAAATCAAAATTGACGCCCTGAAGAAGGTAACTTGCTTTTCTCTTACTGATTAATGACTACTCGTAGAATTGCCAATACGAGTAGAACAATACCTTAACACAGTCACTGGCTAAAGCCAGTAAATCCTTTATGGGACCGGTTGGCTGTATGTTATAGAAAAGCATATTAGTAGCACGACATTCCGTCCATAAGCGTCAGTTGAAAAGTGTAAACACTTACTTCAGGCTCGCATCTGAGTTTGTGAGGTTTGATTATATATATACCTAAAAATGTAATCTCCAATTAATTCAACTCGTAGACTGGGGACGAACTAATCGAAGAAAAAGAAGAAGTTCGACCGGAAGTTGAGAAACAACTGGAACAGATTGATCAATTGTGGGACGTGTTGAACAAAACTTCTGCTGAGAAGAAATCTCATCTCTCGGAAGTCAACCGACAACAACAGTTTGGAAACGAGGTTAGTGTTCTCATGCTTTCACGTGTTGAATCACGTACTGTCAAAAAGATTCCTCCGTGTTTAGGCTGAACGCATCCACTCTGGTATGGTTCGATGCTAACCGTGCTTAAAATTCCCGTCGGAGAGTTAACCCCGTCTTTGTGTTTTTGAGTTTTAGAGACTTGATTAGCTTGGTTAGTAAATTTTATACGAGAGATCTTTGGATTTCATTAGAATCGAATTAAAGATTTGAATGGCTAGAGGTAAAAAAGACACAACAGTCTGCATCAACTACAATTATGCTAATTAAAGTAACCCTACTAGCCTTTCGCTTCTGGGAACCTGGAAACCAAAACTAGGGTGCTTGACACCGGTAAACAGTGTAAAGACATTTGTTGGGCAGTTTAGAATTGAAACTTATCACGGCTTTCGAACGTCATTTAAGGTCACCAATTTGGACAAATGGATTACCGAGATCCACACACAACTTCGAGTCAAGGAGATTGGGTCCGACATTACAACTGCGCGTGCCTTGATGAATAAACACGAGAAAACGAAGAACGATATTGCGGAGAAGAGGAAACGAATGATCGAGTTGTGCGCCAACCCCGATGAAGTAGACGAGGAGAAGTTGGTCGCCGAACAACAAATCATGGAAGAAAGGTAGTTAATTTAGAGCTGTTACTATTTTCGAGAAAAAAATTACTGTGAAATCGCGTGAGAATACTGACTTAGAAAAAATGATATTTTATCTTACACTAGGCTACTCTTACACTACTACTAAACCTTC
Organism: Clytia hemisphaerica; assembly: GCF_902728285.1. Taxonomy (NCBI): domain Eukaryota; kingdom Metazoa; phylum Cnidaria; class Hydrozoa; order Leptothecata; family Clytiidae; genus Clytia; species Clytia hemisphaerica. Next base: position 788,901 of record NW_027103734.1, on the reverse strand, counting down.
TTTTTCACGGCGTCCCGTCTTGTTCGCGAAATTAAATTATTCAAGGGAGATTTTCAAAAAGCTTAGCTGCGAAAAAAATCCAATGAGATTTTGCGACTTTTATTTTCTCCTGAAATTTTACCTTTTCCGTGCAATATTGTTTCAAAGCACATCTGCTTTTACTGTGCTCTGAAGTGGGTTTCAAACTTCAACTCAGGCATTTTGACAAGGTAAAAAACTGGGAGAATCAAACTACAGTACACGTAATCTTATTGTAGTCTGAATTGCAGACCTCTACAGAACGCCAGTACGAATCCGTTATTGGATGCAAGCAGCCTAAATCTTATACTAAACAAGCGAGCCATGAAAAAATACAGTACACGTTTTTTTTTATTAGAACCCAGTTTATAAGAACATTGAGGCTGAAATTCGTCGAAAAATTAAGAACATCGTAAGAACATGCCCAGTCTCAGTTTGGAAAAAAATGACAAGAAACTTTTTTCAAGCAGTTTTAACCGAACTTAGGGATGGATTTTCTAAAATCGAGAGTCAAATATTGTCCAAATTTTACCAATCTTAAGTGCTCTTTATTTTGCATAATATTGTCGATTTAGAGAAGTCTGAAAAATTAAGAACGCATTTAAGAACATTTTAGGCTGAAAATATCTAAAAAAATAAGCACATCCAGGCTCAGCCAAATTTTAAGTGTTCTAATAAAAAAAAAACGTGTAATCTACCATTCATTGTTTCTCAGATTTATTGCTTTGGAGGAGCCATTACAAGAACGTGGTATTCAGTTGAACGACTCCAAGAATTTCTACGAGTTCAAACGAGACATCGAAGATGCACAATTGTGGATTGAAGAAAAAGAACCGATCCTCCAATCAGAGAATCTTGGTGATTCTTTACATGAAGTTCAACGTATGAAGAAACGACATTCTGTAAGTAGAGAATTCCTTCACGTTTTATTTTCTGTTAGGAAACAACTAAATTGGTTAGGGATCATCTTTCTATCGAGTTACTATAGAAACTTATGTCACCATTTTCTTCGACGTCCGAGGACTGAGACGGGGTTAAGGCCGGTGTAATATTAGACTGGGAATCCAGTCGTTTATAACGTTTTTGTTGAAAGCGGGAAAGTTTTATGTCGGGATATGGTTATATTGATGCTTCTGTCAAGTTTTCTACTTCCTATTTTTTACCGAGTTAAGTCGTCTAGCATGCTAGACTAGTGTAATATGAAAAATTTTCAACTAGACTAATTTTCAACTTAAATTTTTGCCATTTTTGAAAATATTTTATGATACTTGATAATTCTTGAAGAACTAAAACTCAGAGTTAAAACTCTACTTTCCAACTGTAGTTTTAAAGATGCTTAAAAATCATTTGTTTTTCGTCTTTACTTTTTTTTTGAGAATAATCTGGCCCAGAAGAAATTTTTTTCAAGAATTCTTGAAAAATTCATATGCAGCAAAAATCAATGCTGAAGATGATGATAAAGCATCTGAAACTGTAGGGAATTTCCCTGAGTATTCAAAAAATTTACCACAAGTTGTTATTCTTTGTGTTCAATATAAGGCACATTTCGACATTTTATGGATAGCGATGAATTATAAGTAAAACATTAAGAAAACGTGAATTTTTGCACGATCTTCCCTTTGAAGATCCCCTGTAAGGATAAATGAATCAATACTTACCTTTCATCACGAGTTCGACAAAACTCACTGTCCTCAACTTATGTCCGTAAAAGTCTTTGCAAATAAATGTTTCAAAAAGGGCGCCACACTTAAAATCTCAAAGACTTATAGTAGGGGGCCAAGTCTGGGGTCCCGTGACATCTTTTTTACGACCTTTTTCAGAATTTAAAGTTCGGGCGATAATTGCTATTTTATCACTTCCACTTTCTTTCATTGAATATTTCGATTTTAGAGGGGTTTGGTGGCTTCTAGGCTATATTCTAAACGAAGACGATTGGTACCATCTGAAAGAGCATGAAATTCTGAGCAAAAAGATGTATTACAACAACTCTCTGACTAAAACACACAAAGAAATACTGCCGCTTGAAGTTCAAAAACATACCGACGTCAGTACGATCAAGACAAGATTTGACGTCAAATCACAGTAGAGCTGACAGCGGCTGTATTTCTTTGTGTGTTTTAGTGAACGTCATTTCCATTCATCATAAAGAAGCAGCCTTAGAAACATGGGACGGATATTAATTGTGATTTTAGTATTTTGAAGTAAGATCCTTTAGCAGAATTTAACAGTGATTTTTATAGTCTGCACTATAATTAACCGAAAATTGGACCTTTGCCGTACTAAATTAAAGGAAATAAGTGGAAATAGTATTACATGTTTTTTTTATATAAGCATTGCACTTAAAAGCATATCTAGGCTCAGATATGGAGAAAAATTAAGCATATGGCAAACATTACTTGAGCCTACGAAAAATGTTTTTCCCCTGATTTTGGCTGGAATTTTACGGATTTTCAGTATTTCCCTAAATTTATGTTTTAGATTTAAGCATCCCCTCAAGCTATTTTCAGCCTTATTAAGTTTTGAACCTAAGCATCTCTGAGCCTGTTTTCGGATTTTTGTATGCTTATAAAAAAAAACATGTATTCTACATTTTTGTGTATTTTACAGAATCTACGAAATGAAGTAGATGGCCACGAGCCGTTAATTACCGCCCTTGAAAGGCGTGGTGAAGAAATGATCGCCAGTAACCACCCTGATTCTGATGCACTGAAACGCCTCATCGACGCCCTGAAAGCCAGGTGGCAGTCCTTGAACACACTCTCAGAAGATTTCCAAGGGAAATTGGACATCGGATTGCAAGCGAAGAAATACTATTTCGACGCTGCTGAAGCGGAGAGTTGGATGAGCGAGAAAGAATTGTTTTTGTTGGGAGATGAGCGAGGCAAAGATGAAGAGCACGTGCAGAAGTTGTTGAAGAAACACCAGATTCTTGAGAAAGAAATCAATGATTATGAAGAGACGATCAACAAACTTGGTGATGAAGCGAAGAAGATGATTGACGAAGAACACATCGAAAGGTGATTGATCATTCCTATTAAAATCTATTAGGGTTTTCCATTTTGATTTTATCATCAAAATCGTAACAAGACCATTTTTCCTTATAATCTTTTTTAAGGGAGGTCACCATTGCGTTGTACTTTTTGGAGAAAATGCCTTTTCGTGTTTTACATGTATAGATAATTTGATTAAATCCTGAAAAACTGAAGAAAAAAACACTGTCAGAGTTTAGCGTAATAAAAAGATTTTTACTGAAACAGTGTAAGTTCTGTTGCTATAAAAGGCCAAAATATTTTCCCCCTAAGGTTTCTACACGAGATTATAGATTATTTTCTTCATGTTCATTCCACTTATAGTCAATCCATTCAAACGACGCAATCCAAGATCGAAGACCTTTACTCACAATTGAAAGATTTGGCCAGTGAAAAACAATCCAAACTGGATGAGAATCTCAAACTTTTCCATTTCAATCGTGAAGTTGAAGATCTCAAATCATGGATCGCCGATCGGGAAGTCATCGCCAGCTCGGAAGAGATTGGACAAGACTTCGATAATGTCCAAATGATCGAAGAAAGATTTGATAGGTATAAACTTCTTATTGTTTTTTTTTCATTTTCTTACTATTATATAATAAGTTAGAACCGCTTATAGTTATGTTATGACGTTCTTTCTTAGACGAATTTCAAATTATAGAAAGTAGTTCCATACTTCTCTACTGACGAATAAGCGAGGGGCCGTTGTGTTTTTTTCTTGAGCTATCCCTTGCCAAATACGATAACACATGCCTAACATAACATAGAATGCCTACTTAGCAAGTAAAAAATTGTGCGCCATTCCTCTCTCAAAAGATATTGATCATTTTTTTAAACGCTACCTTTCTCTTTGATAAACTTTCACTTGGCATCCTTAGTTTTATTTTTTATTATCTCATACTCAAGAGAAGATCTGAAGTTTTTCTCTCTTTGTACAGGTTCGCCGACCAGACGCGCACGATCGGTAGCGAACGCCTAGCGACTGTGAACGCAATGTGCGATCAACTAGTCAGCAATGGCCACCAAGATGCTGTCAGATTGACCGAATGGAAGGAAGATCTCAACACATTGTGGGAAGGATTGTTGGAATTGTTGAATACCAGAAGAGAGGTGCGTATTTAACTGAGGATGTCTTTGGCAACAGAACGATCAAACCTTGGTCATTATGTCGCGTCTAACTAAGGGGCAGACACTTTGGACTACACAAAGTTTCACTCTTTGTGTATGATATTTGTCCGAACTTCTATTCGTTCTCCACTCCTTATTTTCCAGGCTATCATATGATCTTAATTTCAACATGATTTGTTTTACTCCTTAATCTGTGACCGGGTACCTCACTCGATAGAGCATTCGCCCTGCAATCTAAGGGTTCCCTGCCACCGCCAATTTAGTGAAAAAAGGGATTTGACCCCCTCACTTCCAGCTCCATCGACAGCCACCAAATGAACATACTTATTACTCACCTACTTTCTCTAGAAATTGAACGCTGCACACGAGATGCATCGCTATTTCCAAGAAGCTAAACTAACCTTGGTAATGATCGAAGAAAAAGACGAAAGTTTAACGGAAGACCTTGGACGTGATCAACAAAGTGTCCTTGCATTGCAACGTCTTCATAAAGCATTCGAAGCTGATCTGCAACCTCTTGGACAAAAGGTTTGGCGAGTTTACTTTAAACCGTAATTTGATTGGGACTTGTTTAAAAATTAATTAACCGGACGTGCTACGTGCTACATTTAAATCTTTTTTGGTTTGGTCTACATTGAGTATCATAAAAAACTATCTGTGCAAAGACTTGAAATATCCAGGTTTAATCAGTTTCGAGACTTTTTAGTATCCAAACTTATTTTATGTTGATTTGCTATTTTCACTCCAGGTCGAAGGTATCCAAGAATTTGCCGGTCAACTCAAAGGTCAATACGCCGGTGATAAACTCATCGAGATTCTTCAAAAAGAAGATGAGGTTGTGGACGCGTGGAAAGCTCTCTTGAAACGAGTTACCGGACACAGTTTGAAACTCGGACAGTCGGATGAATATCAACGTTTGATCATAATGGTCCAAAATCTTTTGTTATGGATTGAAGATATGAGATTACAGATAGAGTCGGATGACCAACCGAAGTATGTTACAATATTCTCTATTTTTTCATAGCCCTTTTTTGCTTGTTTTTTTTTTTTGTTGACTTTTACGCTTCTTATACACATCAAGGAAAAGAAAATGTTTCTTAATAAACATTGAGTTTCATGGGGGTTTCATGTATGAAATAAAGGTCTGAACCAAACGATTTGTATTCGAAATTTTCTTCAACCGGGTGGGGGGTGAATGAAAAAGTACGTACTTACCAGGGGGTATAGCCATTTGCGTACAGAAACACACTTTTAAGAAACATGAGGCTCAGAATGCCTAAAAATTAAGAAACATCTAAAAAACATGCTGAGGCTGAGAGGGGCTGAGAATGAGAAAATAACAGATAACCTTCCAATCAAAACAAATGTTTTTTTTCTTTGGATTAAAAATAGGCATGTAAGAAACATTTAAGGTTCAAAAGGCCGATTTCTTAAGAAACATTGAGGCTGCTTGGTAAAACTAGTTTCTTAAAAAAAACGTGTACACGTTTTTTTTTTTATAAGGAACCTTAACTTTGCTCTGAGCCTGGAGTTCCATATTTTTACAGAGAATTTCAGTCTCAAAGTTCCTTATCGAGTTCCTTATTACATAGGAAATTTTGAACTTTTTGCCCCTTGAAAGATCAAAATTTGGTCAAATTAGTCCCAATAAGGTACATTATTTTCAAATCCACTTATTCTCAGCCTGAGCAGTTCCTTAACAATTCCTTATTTTTTGAACCATTTTCAGCCTCGAGTTCTAAAACACTTGGCACACTCAGCTTATTCGTTATGATATTATTGTCAAGGGGAAATTCCCAAACTACCAAAAGGCACAAACCACAAGGAAAATAGATCTGTGACAAACCATTCACTACGCCTTGCTGTTGCAAGGGAAAGTCTTCTAATGAACCGTGTAAAATCTTGTTTCTTAAATTTTTGGTCGGTCTTTGAGACCCACTATGACGAAAAAAATGAAGTCAAATGGATGTAACCAACCACTGTAAATTCTATCTGTGCGCCAAACAAGCGACAAGTCCGTAAACGAGATGGCATTTGCATTTAAAAATGCTCAAGCCTTTGTAATTTTTAACCTCAATTGTAGCTTGGGTGATGCATATATTTTCTCAGCAGCTCACCAACATTGTAACAAATCTATATTTAAAAAGACAAATAGAAGAGCCCCCCTTAGTTTGAATTAAAAGAGGGCAAATATTTTATAATTAACTTTTAAGGGACATTGCGCACTGTGAAAGTCTCATGGGAACGCATCAAGATCGAAAATCGGAAATCGACGCAAAAGCGGACAAATTCAAGACGGTGGAAGAAACGGCCAACGAATTGATCGAGAAAGACCACTATGCGTCGTTGGAGATCAAAGATCGTATCGATAATTTGATGCAGCAACGAAATATTTTGGATGATGAATGGGACCTGCACTGGGAAGAATTACAAATGAGTGAGTAGTCAATATTTTTTTGATCAAGAATGGTTTCAAGAAACTGGCTTTTCTTAAAGCAATTTTAAGGTTCACTCTGGTGATTTTGTAATTAGTTTTGACCAATTTTACCCTTGTATACAAGTTTCTTAGTAAAAAGTGAGTATTTTTTATCAAGTAGTTGCGTGGCCTGGAGAAACATGCCATGATTTCTTCTTTTGTACACTGATGGCGAAATGAATAGCATGATTTAAGGCTATGAGTTTGATTCTGTAAAATTTATTAGACTCACAGCTCGAACCCGTCCTGTATCCATCAGATTATAAACAAGCTGGGTTATTAATATTCCATTATTCTTTTCAACAGCTTTGGATGTTCTGCAATTTGCAAGGGATGCTCATTTAGCAGACGAATGGATTGGACAGAACGAGCATGTAGTTCAAGGGAAAGATAGTTCCGTAAATTACCACTCTTTTTCATTCACCCGGTTTATTCTTTTGCATGTGGACCACTAAACGAATATCATATCAACCAAAAACCTATAAAAACTAGGAAAGTAAACTATAAATCAGCCTCTTTCAAAAGCTGGTGATAATATTTTTCATGATGGTGAATCCTTGAATCACCCCGAAGGATTGAAGACATGAATCTTGGGGTGTTTCCTGGGCTATCGGGTGGTTTAGAGATTAAATATAGTGGCACGTTTCGATATTTATCTTCCTAAGGGTTGATTGGATCGGAATTTCTTGGAAAAATACCCTGTAGAAGTCACAAATGCTTTTTCATACATCTGTATCTTCTATTTTCGTCAGAAATCATTAAGAAATAGACCTTTGTAATTTTTGGAATATAAAATTATATGAACGACAATCGTGAGCCAAATCTTCTAATCTTTATAATCTCATATTTTCTTCAGAAATCATTGGGTGAGATCATCAAACTCATCGAAAAACACAACAATTTCGAACGTCTACTCTCGAAACAAGAAGAACGTTTCACTACTCTTGAACGTCTCACGACGTACGAGCTACGGCAAGCCAGACAGAAACAACTGGAAGCCGCCAAGCGTGAGCGCGAAGAGAAAGATCGATTAGGTAAGCTTTTAAGTGCTGATACATTTTTAAAAGATTTTAATCCTCCATGATTGGTTGATTACAAATCTTACACCACCGAATCAGCCTATTTTTCAAAACAGTATTAAAACTGTCAGAAAGTTTCGACAGAACGCTGGATAGATTGTCACTTGAAGGAAAGGCCAATATATTCTGTAAAAATTCTCAAGATATGGTCTGATTTTCAAATTGAAATAAAATAAATGTGTCCAGTCATAAGTCATCTAATGAATTTACTTCCCGCAGAACGTGAACTAGCGGAGCAGCGTGAACGCGAGAAAGAATTGGAGTTGAAACGTATTCAAGAAGAGAAGGAAAGACAACAACAGCAACAACAGCAACAACAACGCGTCGCATCACCACCTGTTCAAGTTCAACAAGCACAACAACAAGAACAAGAGGTACATTACTTATTATAATGTGGATAGGTCTTTGTTTTACACAAAACCTAGAGGGTAATAACAGTTCTCCCACTCCATGCACAATTTACTTCATTATGAACTAAATCAAACAACTTTTTAAGCTGAAATGTGTCCTCAATTTTAAACTATACGCACTTCTTGGGGTAAGTTGAGTCTAGTAAAAAGGTAGTAAGTTCCTTGCGTGTAAGCTCCCTCAAAAACTGGCTTCAAGCTATGGGTGTATACAGCCTCTAAGACCGAGAAAACATACACCTAGAGTGAGTTGATATCTCAATTATTTACAAATCTTTCAAAAGTTTTGTCTCACTCCACTTCACAGAAACCCGCATCACCGATCACCAATGGCGACGAGAAACCAAGTGAAAGCGGTGCATTGTCAGTGGGTGTTGATGACGTCAAAATGATGGGCATGTTGTCAAGGAAACCAACCAAAGAAGCTGGAAACAAGAAAGCCTCTTCGAGGTAACAACTGATTTGTCTTTAGAAAAAATTTTCAGCATGCTCCATTTTGGCTGATCGGCAAGCTAAGGATGCCAAAACAAGATTTTTTAAAAGTCTTTTTTATAAATTTCCTGATAAATTACTAGTTTTTCATTCTGTTTTTCCAAATAAAACTTCATTTCGAGTGCATTTTCCGGCCATCTTAAACTTAAATTTTCAATTTTACCCCATTCCAGCCAAATCATGGTCGATCCTCGCAGTGTCATTAAACCTGAGCCCCATAATAAAAGAATAAGTAAAGGACATTATAGAGAATTCTGCCTCTACTATTCATCAACCCATTTTTTTTGTGTTCGAGTTATGGAGCGTCTTCTTTTTGAGAAATTTTTCTGATCCGTAATTTTTTATATTTGTCTTACAGAGTGTGGAAACCATTCTTTGTTGTGTTGAAAGCCAACGACCTCATCTTTTACCAGAACGAAAAGGAAGCTCAAAGCGTGAGTTGTTTATTCAATTTTTTATGATGATATTCATTATTCGGCGTCTGCAATATTTCGGTTGTAAAGTGGTGGTAAGAATAAACCCCGGGAGGAGTGCTGACCTTGACGGCCAACGGGGTTGTGCCGCTGGAGATTCAAACCCTGATATTCAGATATGAATGTTTGGTAAATTTGTCATATGTATTCAGGTCCTAAAACAGGGACCCTGACCAGTGGCATGTATATCCTTGTCACCAATTTTGCCTGAGTGCCCCCCTCCCCCGGAATAAACCCATATGTATTATGATACTATCGTTTATAGTATCAAAAAAGAAAGTGTCCCATTTTTAAGGAAACATTTCTCATCATCCTAATTATTCTTTCTCTCTCCTTCCAGCGAGCACCAACAGGCCAACCCTTACCCCTCACTGGAAGTGTCGCCACAATCGCATCCGACTATCACAAAAAGAAAAACGTTCTCCGCTTAGCGTTACCTTCAGGAGCAGAGTATCTGCTTCAGGCTGAATCTGTTAACGAAATGACGTCATGGATCCAAGCGATCGGTACCGTCAAAACGGAACATGACAACAACGAAGAAAGTGTTGAGGAAATTCAGAAACGATTGACCACTATTGGATCTCCAACGCGACCAACGTCCTCTTACGATCCCAACGTGACCGAAGAGGGTGCCAAGAAGAAACGTAAATCACTATTCGGTAATAAAAAAGGTCGGAAAGATAAATCAGCCAGTGAACTTCAGTAGGGGGTTTGTTTTGTTATGTAGTCAGTCAGTACATTGTGTAAATTTCATTCTTTATATTTCAGTTATTTTTTATTTTTGTATAAAGCCAGAATTCTGTTTTTAAAACTACCCACCACCATTTTCTTCTTAGTACATGTTCCCGTTTTTCACCTTACACAAGTTGAGCTTTTTTTTCTCGAATCAAAGATCAATGACGTAATTTTAAGCTGCGTTTTCACTGTTTCCCTTCAAAGTCAAAGTAATGTTCTTTGCTTCAGCTCACAATTTGAAGTTTTTTTCAAGAAAATCGAACTTTGAAACTTGTAGTGCCTTTTTACCCTACACCCTAATATAAAATATTTAGGTACAATCAAAATATACTAAGCTAAAAATTTATATTTTATTTACGACATTATTTCTTTTGTATATTTTGTTCTATTTGTGTCTAGCCACTAGTCTATATATAATGTCTAGCCTCTCAGAGATAAAGTATTATAGATGTATTATTTGTTTATTAGCCCGTAATATAATATTGAAGATAATACCAAACTTTTATTATGATGTTAGATAACCCTGTGTCAGATAGTGTCATCTGAACTTTTGTTAACTTTTCAGCTTCCAATCCATAAATTCTGCTACTTAAAAATCTTAGAAATTCCTCGTTTCTTCTTTGTGCCTCCAATACAAACAACGAGATCCTACTGGCTACATTCGGCAGCTTTGTAAACATCTTCCACGTGTTGTAGCCTTTCATTGAGACGTTATATGATGCAGGGTTTTCTACTGAAAAAGATGTTTTCACATCGAAAAGTTAATGTAATTTATTTGTTATGTTGTCACCAGTATCACGCTTAGAGCTATTGTAATATTTTGAAAAAGACTAAGATATTAATTTCTTCATTTTTACAGAAAACCGTTGCTCGCCTCTTTTATTCTTTTGATTCTATCCTGTTTTGGTATCGTACTTTGTAGATTTCAAGCATGTAACATCTACCGAGACATGATCTACAACAACAGGACCCACCAATGTTAAAAAGTCCAATGGGTCAGTAGGTAGTAATGTCCGACAAGGAACTTAGCTATTGCACTGGATTAAGGGAGGGATAGCAAAGGTTTAAGGTTTAATGAATTCCTGTTTGTTATGTACAAAATCTGCTGTACAATTTTCTGTTTCATCTCGATTTCCACTAAGGTCTTCATTCTGAACCCTTAAATTCTTTCAAAAAGTTGGAATACAAATACTTCCTCGTGATTTTTCCGGAGACTTTAAAATGAAGCATCTTAGTAGGATCTTTGAAGAATTTCCTAATATAATTTGAAGTGAAGATGAAAAATAGCCAGAGAGTTGTAAATATGAGGCTCCCCCAGCGATAACTCTGATCATACAATTTTTTGTCTTCAATCACGATCACGCAAATCAGCAAAAAACTTCGATAATCACGCATCCCTTTGAAAAAGTCCAAATCACACATCACGGCCCAAATATTTTTAAGTCACTTTCACGTTTTTAACCTCTGATCACGCAATCACGAAAAAAAATTTTAAACCACGTAATCACGCTAGAAAAGTCCCTATCACGGATCAAGAACATCTGTGCCAATTTTCAGCTTGATGGAAATTTTGTCCAGGTCTCAGGCTAATTCTACCTGACTATTGGGGGAGCCTCAAATATGTAATCAGATGTTTTGTTATGTTTTCGTTTTATGATACGATTACGATTAAAGATTCAAAATAGCAAATTCTAAAAAGTTTACATCAAGCCACTTGAAATCATCTTTCCAACGAGGTATTACTTTTAGTTATATCTTATTTCCCCTCAAGAGAGAAAGAAGTGATATAACTAATTTCGTGGCAAAATCAAAGAAAACACATGAGAAAGTTTCCGTATATGCATAGAAATTATTCGTTTAAAACAAAAAAAATTAAGTTTTTACAGATACAATAATCTTACGAGCAAAATATTAAAATGTAAAGACAAAAAATAATCTATGTACTATATAACCTGACGATAAAACAGAGTGTTTTAGTGTGCACTTGGTGTAACAAGGATCGGCTTTTATTCAAGATTTTCAAAGGTTTTTTATCCAGATTTCAGGGTTAACCTCATTACATATCAGCTCATTATATATCTACCACTATAAACCTAAGGTATAGCAAAATGCTTTAACACAATTATCTAAAAAATACATGTAAACAAAAAAATAATGCATGAAGTGGTAAAATTGAAAAAAGAAGATTATAAGATTATTATGTACAGGTCCTCCAAATAAAAATTTTGTTCTGTTTGTTTTATTTAAACCAATTCTCCCTGGTTATCTACCTCGTTATATTTAATCCAATCGAGCGCAATGGGAGCAGAGATCATATCATCGGTCAAAGCGAACGCATCTGTGATAGCAAGAGACTGTGGGCTGATTTCTTTGCAAAGCTTAGCGGCTACATCAGGGACTTTCTTGGCAGCCCATGTTGGAATGAGACGTTTGGAGAGGAACCAACCGAGATTTTGCTCGATGATATTCACCAAATATAATTTGTGCAGCTTCTCCAAAATATCATGCAACGATGCGTCACTCTTGCCCTTTGTGTCAAGACAGACTTGACTGACCAGGCGTTCACCGTACGCCCGCGCGGCGTGCTGAATCAAATCGCTTGAATCAAACATCCAGGTTTCAAAAAGTTTGGAGCGTCCAGCTTTAAACATTTTACGTCCCAACTCCATATACAACAAGTCCTCACGCTTTTTCATCAAGTTATGTAAATAATCCAAACTATCGAAATTAGGTACGGAGAGCATACCAGTGGGCACTTGAGATGCTAAAAAGGTCTTCATTATGTCGCTTTTCGAGTACTCGGACAGTCTCTCTTTAGCGACTTTTTGCATCAAAACGCAATTATCTCCCTCAGCAGTCATCGAAGCGTGTGATGACGTAATGACTGTTCCCAATCGGTTGACGGATAAATAGCCTTGACCACCGGTTCTTTCCCGACATACGGTACCGACATTTTCGACATTCCATCCACACAATGGTTTAATAACACAACACATTGTGACGACCTCTGGATGTTCAGATCCATCCTCCTTTTGGAAAGCCCATCGATCTTTGATGTAATCTAATCCAATGTTTAAGCAAATGGTTTCAGCCAGTAACGGTATTAAAGCACGTTGTTGAAGTTGGTAATCTAGAATGGGCGTGTCGGATTTTCCGCTTGCTCCAACTGTCAATCGAGTTGCAGAATATCTAGAATGAAGAAATGTATCTTTCAAACGGCCAGATCAACAAACTATCCATGAAGAAATTGTAAATACGAATGCTGATCCTAATCAATAATCTTAGACCATGTTCAGACGTTACGGTTCCGTTCCGAAATGGTTCCGAAACAAGTGTGAACGTCAAAAAAGAATACGTTACAAAGCAAAACAGATCGAAACGGTCTCGCTCCACTTTTTTCCTCGGAACGGAACTGCTCCATTTTCTTGCTCCGAAACGTTCCGAAACCAATATGAACACACTAGATCCGTAACAAAAATCATACCGGAGCGAAACGGAACAGTAACGTGTGAACATGGTCTTAGAATTTGAGATTTGAGATTTATCTCTACAAAGCATAAAATTCCCTCACAGAGTGTAGAAGAGTTTTGACACTTTTTTAAAGAAGGGAATTTCAGTAACTGTAGCCCACTGTACAGAAAAACAATCGCACATCCAGAACTTACCTTAAAGCGACAGCTAAAGCAGTCTTTGCTCCACCTTGCGACATAGCAGCGATACAAAGACGACCAGACAAAAGCTGATCAGCAACTGTCAAGAATCGACCACGGTTGCTCTTGATCTCCGTAGTGAAAGTGCCGTCTTCCGCTACATCAGAGTACCGATTCAATAAATTCACCAACGGGACACGGACGTTATCGAAACTCAGTTTGGCGTTATCCACGCCATTGACGCCCATTTTGTAACCCATGTCTTCAACTGTGACTCCAGGCAATGGTTTTAGGTCATTATCACGGATTGGAACTAAGAAACCATGAATTCCATGTTCGTCATCTATGAAAAAGAAATCAATCTTCTTTAAAACCAACACGAAACAGCCTTCGTTGTCAAAATTAAAGGGGTAAATGTGACATTTCAAACTGTATCCATTTGTTGTTGTGCAGGTTGGGTTTTTGAGGTTTCCCTTAGGTGATTGATTTAGGAGCCACCTGCTAAGGCCAAACTATTTTTAAAAGAAAACACAGAATTTTGAGGTTGCTCCAATCAGCCTCGTAGCATATCATTCTTTATTGGGATTAGTTAAATCAGGTCGTATGAATAATTAAAGTTAAAAAGGACACTGACACTCTTTTCACAATATCTCAACTTCGCACACGATAACACTGCTCACATTCGATACTAAGTCCATAACGTCCATAACGATACTAAGTCCATAAATTTATAAATTTTAAAACAAAATAAGGAGCTTCCAATATCTTTGCATGAAACTAGGAAACATCACTTCAGTACCAACGTGCAACGTGCGCTCTACAAAGTTACACGAGTATCAAACTTGAAATATCATGATATCCAAAAGAAACTCACCTCCAACTTGAAGTTGTGCGAAAACAACACAATGTTTAGCATGAACAGCACCATTGGTAATCCAGTATTTTTGCGCCAAAGGAGTCGGTGTGTTGATGATGAATTCTTTGGCGGATTTGTCGTACACTGCTGTCGTTTCCATCTCCACCGCGTTGTTGCCATATCTGTGAAGTAAAATGATATGATGAAAATACTATTGATTTTAAATATTCAGAAGCCGATGTCTGGCAAACGTTTACTCACAAAAAACTTTCCTCAGATCAGAGTTCACAGTTTCTCAGAACCAAAATTGTTATGCATGGACAATAGAGAGTAATTTCGCCTATTACGCTGGCTGAGATAGGTGGAAATTAGGGTAACCAAATTATGTAACAAAAGAGCCAAGTAAAATTATCTTACCCTAATTCAGTTAATCCAAAACATCCGACATCTTGTAAATTATCGATTCCTTCCAACAATTTGGCATGGTGACGTTCAGTACCAAGCTTAAGAACAGTACCACCAAACAAATTGAATTGGACTGTCATTTTGGTGGACATTGCAGGATCGACAATACTTGCCAGCTCATGAGCTGCAAAAATCTTTAATGGATTGTTTTTGAAATCCAAAACAGAAATAAATCCTTTATCGCAAATCTTTTGTAAACGCTCTAAAGCAACCTGAAAGAAGAAAGGAAACTAAGAGGTTAAAGAATGATCAATTTTCTGAATTTAGATGAAAGGTGATTGAACTGCTGAAAAATCTGTAGGGTAAATATATTTTCGAACATTTTGAAGAAAATGAATTCAGTATGAAGTTTAGTTAAGGGTGAATAATTAAAAATACACTTAGTTATTGTAGATAACTTGAAAAGATGGGCAAGATATTGGCTGTGATTTAAAATAACTGAACAAAACAAAACAAATCATCTTACGTCTCTTTCTTCTTCTAATGAAATGTTATACTTTGGTCTCATTGATGGGTCACTTAAGAATTCTCTCATTTCTTTCCGCATTTGATGGTTGTCATGATCCAAAACTTCTGTTAATTTGTCCACATCAAATGAAGGTTTTGGATATTTTGCACGTAATTCTTTAGGATCTCTTCCCAATTCGACAGCAGTCCATGCTGATCTTTTAGCGATTGTATTATTCAATGTTTGATTGAAAAGTCCTGTGGCATTCTTAATATGTCCTTGACGGATAACTTTGCAAATGTTTGAAGATAACATCCTTTTAAATTCATTAATTCTAAAAGGAATAAGATTTTCAAAGAAAATTGTAATTATCATTTTGTTACTGTGATGTAGAATCAACATGGTATAATTAAAATGATTGATAGTTTTTAAAAATAATGAAGTGACTTTATGCAAACAGAAACACAATTTCTAATTGCAATTTCACATTTTTTTTGCTTAAGATTTTTTGCTGAAGATTCTTCCCTCTCCTCCCTTGAAATGAGGTGAGACATAGTCAGAGGGTCCAACTTGCTCCAAAATTTGAAAAACTTTGCAGAACATCGATTTATTTCACCCCATTTTAGAGAGAAAATCTTTCAGGTTGCCACTTCAGATTTTCACAAAAGGTGTATGCTGATGAAAAGAAGGGATTTTGAGAAAAATTTATCTGATAAATTTCAGTATACATGGCAAGATTTTAACAGTTTTTACTTTTCCACTTTGCAGACATTAGAAAAGATACTCAGACCTGTATAGTCTATGTATATAAAGACAAATGGAAAACAGGGCTAAAGATTTCTTATATTCTTATTATTAGAAACTATAAACAAACTAAAAAAACATAAATAGGGGTTTATTGCCTGCATTTATTGCCAGATACTCAGCACTCAAAAATGTTTTGAAGGTAAAACTTTAATCTTTCAATCATTTCAATCATTTTCTCAAATGAAGAGTACGCAAAGCAATTCTAGCTTTACGATAGTGCTGCAGATCATCAGTGTATAGTATTCAATTATATTATCCCTTTATTTTCATTCCTAGAACTTTTGCAAAAAAAGGAAAAATATAAAAGTTGTATTTTTTACTGCTCTATTCACATATACTGAATTTGATTGAAAGATGTTCTATGTGGCGTTTTTTTGCAAACTCAAAGAACTGAATTTTGTCCCACTTTTGCAGGACTTTAGCTTAAGTGCTTGCGTGCAGCATCATAGGGTGCAAAGTCCAAATAATACGTGTGTTCCCGTAATTTTTTTATTTTATCTACATCTACATAGATAGGGCAGTATAGATAAAATAAAAATTACGGGAACACACCACCAAATTTTAAAACATAACAACGAGGTGTGGCAAAGGTGTGGTGCACCTTTCCAAACCATGACAAAAAATATCAAAAATATCAGATTGTTAAAATATCATTTGGTCTTTCTTTTTGTGGTATAAACAGAATAAACAGATGCTTGGAAAATATGAACAAAGATAACTTGGTAAAGCATGATAATCTTACTCTTGTAGTCTTGACCATTGACTTTGGAGACAGAATAAAACTCGTCAGGCTGTCAGGGTATAAGTTATTCAACTCTGAAAACTCTGCTTTGCCATGATGGACTTTGACCCCGACAGTTTGTTTTGATTTTTATGCTAAGATCAGCAGAATAATAGGTCAATGTGAAATCTCACGAAACGTACTTCTCCACCGCAGAGTCTTTTAAAAGAATTCTCAGAAAGATATCTCTTAAATTAAAAGCACTCCGGAGAAGAGATATCGTCCCCAGTTTACTTTTCTCCACGCTGAACGCGTCGTGTCGTGGCAGTGGAAAGTGTCGGTGAGATTTTCAAAACAAATCATAACAAAACACCAGAACTTTATCGTGACGACCAATAAAGAACTAGTACCAAAATGGCAGGCAAGAACAAGTTAACTCAAGAAGAAGAACTCCTTCTCCAGGATTTTAGCCGAACTGTTTCAAAGAAATCGCAAGTCTTATTCTATGGAAATGCACTCATGATTGCTGTTTTACCCCTATGTAAGATTTTAATAATTTTTATACCTTTACATTTCACCAGCTTGGACTTCATATGTCAAGATATAGTGCTAAAAATCCATCAGTCTTTCTGTCAGATTTCTGTCTCAGCTTTCATCAAATTTCAATAAAACAAAGTATTAAAGGCTTGACCAATTTTGCATTAGATTTGATCGACTTTCCGAATTTGATGGGGTAGAGCTGTCATTATTTATTATTTATTATTTTATAATACACCAAATTTCATGGAGATTAGGGCAAAAGAAAATAAAACATATATTCCATATGCAGCCATTCCATGGCATTTAATGACCTTTCCGTGTTTTTAATCCAGTCTTTCGATTGCCGTTTTTATGATATGAGGTTAAGGGGCCGTCGACATTCGATTTTCGAATTTTTTAACGGCATTTGGCCGTTATGGTTCTGACCCCCTCCCCCCCCTCTACGTTAACGGCCATCAAATTCTCTTAAGTTAAAAAATTGTCAAAAATCGATGAAACTCTAAATTTTCTCCTTCACTTTCATCGTTGTTTCGTCAGCCATCTTTAATTTCGCTACGGCTTCGCTCAGTTTACGGAGATAATTTCAAAACTTTTTTACGAAAGTTGGCCGAATTAATTATCTCCGTAATCATACCCAAAAGAATAGCGACATTTCAAAGAAAAAAGACCGTCTGCGAAATTCAAGGGCCGCGCGGACCGTCTAAACAAAAGGAACACGGGACATAAACATCGGGTCGTTTGTTTTGGTTAAAATTATTCTAAAAAATAGCGAAGTGAATACTTTAGGTATGCGACTTTAGCAGATCTTAGTTGATAAAAGGAGGAAAAGAAATATGGAAAGTAACATTTGTATGGAATAAACGTCTCAAAAATCGATATTTTCTGGTGAAAAGAATTGATATGTGGTGAGTTGACCCCTAAAGAGATTTTCGACCTTCCCTTAACGGCACATGGTCGACCCCCTCCCCCCCCCCTTAACGGCCAAATGCCGTTAAAAAATTGGAAAGTCGAATGTCGACGGCCCCTAAAAGAGATAAAGCTTTTTCTTTCCATCTAGAATTACGGTTACAATCTTATCTCTGCAATATTATAAAATTTATTGTGCGAGGTATTAGCAAATACTAGCAGAGCCTTCTGTAACTCAACCATAATAAATAATAGATAGATAGATAGATAGAGGGCTGTCCCCCTTCATCCAGTTTAAAATGCCACGAGTCGTTTCTTTTGATTTGAACAGTCGAAAGCTCAAAAATTGTTCCTCAAATGAAATTCTCTCTTGTGCGAGACGAAGGATTTTCTTTGTTTGACAGCCCGCACAAACCTTGAAAATTCACAGACGGTCAGTTTTTTCTGACACTACGGTAACTTCAGTAATGCCAACATACTTTGTCTAATTCTGTCATAGCAAATATCTTGTCTTTTAAATGTTTATATGTTTATTTGAGGATTACAATTTTACCAGTTTTTTAGCGATTTTTGCCTCGCTAACCCAAATCTCGCAACCTTTTTACCTTAAGGAAGATCAAAATTAGAGTTTTTCAGCGTTCCGGAAAAAACACATAGCAGAAATTTTTTCATCTTCACAGGATCGATTCTAAACAACCAAATACATCTTTTGGTCTTTGGGTTTGTTTCTGACGTTTTTCCTTCAAAGAATATCGATCACTTTCCTTTTCCCCTTAGGCGCGAGAAAAAAATAATTAGCGAATAAAGATGAGGGGACAATCTAGCAGTGAGGGTGCTACTTTAGTTTCCGCCCTATTTTGCGCCCACGATAGAATGGTTCAAACACGGGGGTATTCCAAATGATAAACTATGTCGTTCTGTAAGTGTTTATTTTCTGAATGATACAAATAGTAATATTGAATATTATTTTAACTTATTTATTTAAGTATTTTTGAGCGCAAATCTAAATATATGGTTAAATTAAAAACAAATGATAACAGTTCTGTTTATTCCTCAAACCCCCGGGAAAAGTTTTTTTGGCGACTTAGCTATTTTACAAATCTCGGAAAAGAGCTCCCATAGGAATTCCGATACCTAACCCAATTGGTTGATTTCGGAACAGCTTTAAGAAAGTCATAATGGCAGGTAATTTTAAAAGTTTCTGAGGAAATGTGTGTAATTTATCGATGTTGATGGCTTGTTGATTCTTTAAAGAAAAAAGATAACAGGTATAGCTTTTTCTAATCCTGGAATATCGAGGTTCCAGCTTTTCTGTCTGAGTAAGCTGTTTGAACAAATCACTGTAACTTCTTTGCAGACCAGATAGTTGCTGTGACAGAATTAGACAAGGTGTGTGGGCATTACACAAAGTTTAGAAATTATCTGTTATCTTTAAATATGAAATATAAACTTTCATAGGCCAATGCTACTTGTAAACCATACATGTGACACCATATTGGATATTTGGACTAGCTGTCCCCTGGAATTAGTGTTCACCTCTTGATAGAGAATTCCTGTGAAATAGATGCTTGTTTAGGAGAGGGCACCCCCCCCCTGAAACCTTGAAAAACCCTCTGGAACCTTAAAAATCTTTGACAACCTTCTTCAATATTCAGTAACTCCACAGGAAATCCAACAACAAGTTAAGATACATGGAAAAGCAAGTTTTAGAAGTTGGTCTAATGTCAAGATTTCTCACCCAATTTAGACAAACATCTTTAAAACTTGAAATTAAAGGGAGGTTGGAATCGCTAAGTAATTGAAACTATATTTCTTTGCTTAGCAATCAGAGAAAAAAGTTTTTGGAGGGGGATGTGCAGCTTAATAAATATCCAAATGCTACTTCTTTAAATTGCTGCATTATTTCTAAGAGTAAGAAAAAATCCACTCAGGCCTTATTTTGACTATTAGAAAAAATGATAATCATCTCAATAATAGCAATACCCTATACTACTATGGGTCGGAAAGGTAGATATCAGTATTTAGAACTTTTCTTTTTCCTTTTAGGGTTATTCTGGAAAGTCCACCTCATGGACCCAATGACCTATGCTGTCCTCTTCATTGTTGGTACTGTAATCTCTGCTTACTTAGTCGCATTCGCATACAGAAATACCAAATTCACACTTAAACACAAAATTGCACAGAAGAGAGAATCTGCCATTTCAAGAGAGGTAAATTAAGAGTTAATTTTTTTCCTGAACTACAAAATCAGAAAGGGGGTGCAAGAGACCATCCAGAACCATGGTCTTTTTGCATGAATTACTGGAAACCGGTCAATTTTTACAAAAATAAAGTTACCAGTGGGTACATGTTTTTTTTATAAGCAAGCGTATGCCCCTTGGTCAGGCTCGTGTATGCTTAAGTTCTTAAAGCATCCAGGCATAGCTTATGCTTATAAAATTTGTTCAGATTTTGGGAGCAGTGGATTGTAGCTAGCCGTGGAATGTCTTTTTTTTACTTTACCTAGCTACCAAGCCTTTTTAAACAGATAAAAAATGACAACTTGAAAAATATTCCAGGCTGACATTTATGCTTATGTCATGCGTAGGAATTCTGCAAATCTGAGCCTTCGTATGCTTATAAGCGTTATGTTTATAAAAAAAACATGTAGTTAAGTTACAAGCTTTTTAAGTTCACTTTTAGAAAAAAATCTCCAGAAATTGACTTCTCTTATTTTGAAATTTGTCTTTTTTAGCTTTCGAGTTAACCTAATAATATTTTCTTCCATCAGGTCAACGCTGAATTAGACTCAAAAGCTGAAACTAAGAAATTATCACGAAAAGAAAAAGACGATCGTATCTTATGGAAAAAGAACAACGTAGCCGATACTGAAGCAACAACTTTCGCCATCTTCTACACTAATGCATTATATTTGTTTATCATTATTATGGCCTCATTCTATGTCATGAGATCTTTCACACCACCCGTTAACTTCACCATGTCCACTGGCCTTGCTGCTGGTTTGGTCTCTTTGTTGTCCACTGGATCTCAATAGACATTCTAGTATTGGTATATTTTGGCGGTCATGTATTTCGTTATTCTCGATTCACTAGTTCTAACATTTCTTAATTGGGAAACTTTAAACGGACAATTATGTCATAGACTTTCAAGTACTTGGGATAATGAAATTTATGACCGGCTCGTAACAATTTTTCAATTTTTAGTCGATAGCTTTTTAAAGTGCTAATAAATATTAGTATGTTAGACCAATTTAATTTCTATTTTGTATCACTTCACTCAAGCCGTAAAAAGACAATTCCATTTGTTTTCCTACATAATTTGTTTCATTTTTCATTTGACTCACTCTTTCATTTCAATAAATACATTATTTTTTCGAAAATCTTTGCTTCTAAAAATATCGATAACGATACATAATTAGGTTATTAGAGGATAATGTTATAATTTCGGTTACAGTTTGGGTACAATTGATGTCGAAATTCGTCTAAACCACACAGGGACTGATAGACCAAAGCTGGATTTTCTTTCATCAAAACTACCGAAGTTTCTGTTATTTTCAATTTATCTTATAGACACACTAGACACTTTTTTTCTCAAAATTAAAAATTAAGTATGAAATAGTTCATTTGTTTTTCCTGATGAAGTTAACTACTTTCAGTGCAGTTTTAGCGTCTTCAGTTTTTGAGCGAGTTGCACGACTTCTCGATCCTTGACTCGAGCCTCTTCGTCCTCCATTTTGCTTTTGCATTTTCTTCTCGATAGCAATTCTCTCTTTGACGTCTTCATCGTGTTTATTTTTCAAACTCATTCCATACATCATGGCTTGCTGTTGGAGAGATTGATCCTGAGAATTCTGTTGCTTTTTGGGGCTCCTTGAGAAGAAGCCTCCTCCGCCATTATTGTTGTTGTTATTTGATGGTTGCTTCTTTTTGAACAACGGCATATCTCTCAATGTTTTCTTTTTGTTTAGATCATCTGAAAGGTAAAAATTGATAAGCTCAGAATATGAATATGAATATTTCTAATGATTTTATGCATACTCAACATTTAGATATAAATAGAGAGGTTAAATAAGAGAATACTAACGGCGTAGGTTTGTTCGTAATAATTATTCGACGCTACAATACTATATAAAGATCTCTTGCAAGCCTTTTATATTTTTGTACTACTCCCAATAGAGTTGAGAGACGGATCCTTGAACTGAAACTGAAATTTTTCTTCAATATGTAGGAACTCTTTTATATTAATTTTTTGGTAATTGAAATTCCTTTTGTTTGAGCACAGCATGTGATCCAAATAAATCCATAAACGATAGCGTTTCACAACAACAACTTAAAAATCTTCTTAAAATATTCTTTGACCCAAATAACCGCCAGATGATCGCAGATAAATTTTATGCAATAATATTATTTTATTCCAAAAAGAAAACGAGTTTCTTCCGTATCAGGTTATTTTTCAAAAAGTTTATTTCTTTTTATGCAGAATTTCAGCTCAGAAAGCAAGGCAGACTTCCTTACATAACAAAGTGTTTTATTTATTTGTTTTGAAAATTTAGGTGAAGAAATGAGGAGGAAAAGTTTTTCGAAGAAAATTTTGTGGTCAAATATTTTTCACACCCAATGACCAAACTTTCAATGATAACAAAAAAATATTTTCACACTTCTAACAAGCTTTGAATCCTTGAATTCATAGTGTGACAGATCGCTACGGAATAACACTGTTTCTCTCGGACCAGAACAAGCCTTTCAGGGCTTCTATAGTCTATAGTTTGCATGCTAGACAACAAAATCTAAAAGGGAGGAGGGTATAGTAAGAAAAACTGAAGGAAATTATTATTGTCCAAACTAAATATCTCGTAATAATCTCGTAACAGTTATCGCTTATTATATAACACCTATATATTCCCACCTTGCACGTATTTTAAACTAAAGACTCCAGTCCACAGACTTGAGCTTCTACTAGTCAATCGTGTGTTCCGTCAAATAAAACCTGTCTGGATTTATTTTAATATCTGATTAAGTAAATGAATTTAAATTAATTGGTTCCCTGAGATATAAAAATAGTTTTTCTTCGAAACTTTTAAAAGCTTTGCAAATTAAAGCAAATAGACTTATACCCAAAAAAACAAAGTACCAGATCTACATATTTGTATAAAATAACCTGAAGAAAAATAATAACATCAAAATAAAATTTATTATAAAGTAACACAGGAAAGAAACTGATGTTTTGAGGATGAGAGGAGAATAGTTGTGTGAAATTTGAAAACACCTGCCTACATCATGACCCAAAATAAGTTTGAAAGAAAAACGGAATGACAGCAGTCCTTTCAGTTGGAATACAAAAGATTAAAAGAAAACTGAAAAAATGGGGAAGGAATTTTGTGTCATCCTGAATAAAAAGATGATAAACTAAAAGAATGCGATTTTTTAAAGATATTTTTGGTTACACCACTACTCGGATTTCGGTCGATGAATTATTAAATCGTCCACAAACTGACAGCTATAAATTATTTTACGTCACGTGTTTTTCACCTTTGAAATTCTCAATTATATCATGTGATGCTTTATTATCCTTTAGCAAAAAAAGAATTCCATAAATAACTGGTATGTAAGACAACCACCGTTTCGCTAAATTTGGCATGTGAGGTGCCTCCCGCCCTACTTTATGCAAAGCAGTAAAAAGAAAACACGTGATTTCAAATTTTCCCGTGTGTTACCCCCCCCCCCCCCCGGGCTGACGAGGTGACGTTCTTTTCATTGCGGAAGTCGTTAAAAAGACAGCAATGGAATGCCATCAAACAAAACATTCGAATGACGATTTTCGAACGCCAATTTTCGAACGTTTTTCAATTTCGAACGTTTGAACGTTAAAATTCGATAAAGTCGGTTGGAATCAAAACAAACATCACAGTCGACTCAACATCTCGCACAGAACACACACACGTTCACATTTTATAGTTTTTTATACTACCGTTTGAATTTTTTTGTTCTCACAAAACCAACAACCATGGCAGAAAAAGTACGTGCAGCTTATGGACGCTTTGACAGCGATGCTGATTTTCCTGACTTATCAAAACACAACAACTGGATGGCTAAATGTCTCACCAAGGACATTTACAAGAAATTGAGAGAAAAAGTCACACCAAACGGCTTTACTTTAGATGGTGTCATCCAAACTGGTGTTGACAACCCAGGACATCCATTCATTTACACTGTAGGTTGCGTTGCTGGCGACGAAGAAACCTACGAAGTCTTTGCTGATCTTTTGGATCCTATCATCGAAAAGCGACATGGTGGTTATACCAAAGATCAAAAACACAAAACTGATTTGAACCCTGCTAATATCAAAGGTGGACAACTCGATGAAAATTACGTGTTGTCCTGCCGTGTCCGCACTGGTAGAAGTATCCGTGGACTCTGTTTACCACCCCATTGTAATAGGGCTGAGCGAAGAGCTGTCGAGAAAATCACAGTAGACGCCTTAGGAAAATTGGGCGGAGATTTAAAAGGCAAATATTACCCATTGAATAAAATGACCGATCAAGAACAGGACCAATTAATTGCTGATCACTTCCTCTTTGACAAACCGGTAAGTCTTTCATTTAATCCCCATATGTCTGAAATCATTTTTCGCAAGCGATTTAGACTTTTATCTTATCGGGCCTCCGTAATGCTCTGCACTGTGTGAACAATTTAAAATGTGGGGGTCCAATTTTGATGGGGTTTCTAATTATTGTGTGGGAGGGAGGAAGTTTTGTTTTGAGCACATATCTAAGGTGAAAATAGAAATCTTGAAAATTATAAACATTAATTTATGCATTTTTTCCATCCATTCAGGTTTCTCCCCTTCTTACTTGTGCTGGTATGGCCCGTGACTGGCCCGATGCACGTGGTATCTGGCACAACGAAGCCAAAAACTTTTTGGTTTGGGTCAATGAGGAAGACCACACCCGTCTCATTTCCATGGAAACAGGTAAGCTAAGTTTCTTAATTGTTTTTTACGTTCTCTGTCGGAAGTCGACCCTTTGGGCGCCACTCTTTGGCTTAGGCTGCTGGCATCCACTAACGGATTCGTGCTCCTTATATACTACCTGGGGTTTTGTAGAGGTCTGCGATTCAGACAGTTTGGCTTTCTCTGAAACCTAATCTGTGAGGACGGACTATAAGAGTTTTATCGCGCCCGGAGGCACTATCATGTTAAGCTCAAGCAGATTATAACATCACATATATCTCTGGGACTTATCATTGCATTGACGTCAAAACAGGGCAATACATTGACTTTACAAAGCCAGCTCTCTGCCAACTTCAATTCGCAATTAGAATAGGCAGGGGTGGGCCGTCTAAATTAGAGCTCAGGGACGGATCCACGCTTTGATTCAATGCTCTAATCGAATACGATCTTTTGCAACAGGTGGCAATATGGCCGGAGTTTTCAAGCGATTTTGTGACGGGATAAACAAAGTTGAAGATTTAATGAAGAAAGATGGTCACGAATTCATGTGGAATGAACATCTTGGATACGTCTTGACATGTCCATCCAATCTTGGTACTGGATTAAGAGGAGGTAAATGTTGTTCTTTAATTCCTTAATTTAAATAAAAATAAAAATTCGCCAAAATTAGTTCCCATAAGGTATCACGATTCGTGAATTTATATTTACACATAAAAAGGAGTTAAATAAAATAATTTCTGCAATGATTCCAAAATAATGCGAGCTTCTGTGAAGAGTAGAGTATTCGGACAGATAAAGATATAGAACGATGATCTAAAAATCCTTAAATCCTTTTTACACAGGTGTCCATGTCAAACTTGAAAAGATGGCAAACCATCCAAAATTCGATGAAATTCTCGGTCTTCTCAGATTACAGGTATGTGAAGAGTATAGCTTTTATTCACCCTCATAAGTCGCCAAAAAATCACCCTGTTGTTCGTAGAATGTCTTGGAGAACATTTTGGAATTATGTCAGTTTGACCACGAATTTTGGAAAAAATGTTTATAAATGAGTTTCTAATCTCGAACCTGAGCGATAAATCTCCGTCTATCGGCAAAGGTTGTACCCGTGCTTTTGGCTTTGATTGGTAATATTTGAATCATCATCAATTTTCTTCTTTTAGAAACGAGGTACTGGCGGTGTTGACACAGCAGCTGAGGGCGGAACCTTTGATATCTCAAATGCAGATCGTTTGGGATTCTCTGAAGTTGAATTGGTTCAAGGAGTCATTGACGGAGTCAATCTTTTGATCGAAATGGAAAAACGTTTGGAAAAAGATCTCTCCATCAATGACATTATCCCAGAAAAGAAATAAACCACGAAAAAGGTTTACAAAAATTATAAATATTAATTGTAAAAGCCCCCATGAAATCATATCAATAATTTTTATACATTTCTGTAATTTTTTTATCATGAATTTATTTATCTTAACCGCGAACGCACGTACTTAAATAAAAAACTGCATATGGGAGTTGAAAATTCACTTTGTTTCTAAATTCATTCTTTAGTCCTCAAATTCCTTTCATCTACCAGAATTTTTCATTTTAAAGGATCAAAGGCTTCTAAAACGATAACAGATAGGCTCCTAATTAATTGAGTTTGTCTTTTTTCAAATCAACAATTTACAATTTATACAGAAATTTAGTCCTAATTTCCTTTGATAAAATATTAATTTTACAGTCTAGTTTCTGAAACTAAATATATCTCGAGTGAGCGTCATGTCGTGTTTGTTTCGATCTCTGCATGAAGCAACCAAAATATTTGAAACATTTTGAGTTCAGAAAAATAATTCAAGGCTTTGACATTAATTAAGAGACCCTATGTAAAAACAGTTTCTCAATAGGTAACAAAGACATCCAACTTTCCTTGCTCAAGAAGAGGATTTTCGTTTCGGGAATTAAAAACATATTTTTTCAATATTTAACGTTCAGAAAACAGCTGGTGCATATCATGTATACTTAGCTCGATATTTTATCCAAATCTTGAATATTTTAATAATTTGACCCTTCTTTCTCTTCGGACAGTCCAGGCTTAGGATCAGCAGTAGGGTTTTGACTTACTCTTATCAAAAGTAGGAAGAAAGTCGGCCCATGGTTAATTAGATCTTAAAGGAACTACTCCTAACAAAAGGTAAAGATATCGCACAATAAAATATTTTAGGTTCCAAGAAATCGTTCACGAAATAATGCCAACCTTTAACGATTCGAGATCTTTTGTTTTTGTAGTCCATAGAGAGCATCACCAAGCACATCAATCTTCGTTTCCAAATGAATCATATCATTCTGAAACTCGATATTATCGAATGTTTTGAGCGTCGAAACGCTACTGTTCGTGTTCGTACTCGATAAAGTATTCGATACAGTCGATAAAGTGTTCGATTCACTCGATATTATACTCAACGAATTTGATACAGCTGAATCGATAGGTTTCGGTTCATGTTTTGATCGAGAAAGCTTCCGTTCGTCTCGATTATCTCGTTTGCCAATCCCTTTCGAACTCCTTGAATCAATATTATGTCGAGTTGATCGATGTTCAGACAGCGGTTTTTGTTGTCGTTTCACTTCATTTTTTGCTCGTTCTGATTCGATATCTTCGAGTAAATTTGAGATTGAATTTTGAAGATCCCTGAAAGAAAAGATATTGCATATTCATTCTTATTCTCCCCTTTTTTACTAGCACGAAGTCACTACAGGGTTTTTGATTAGATGACGCGAGAACCGGTCAACATTAAATTAATCTTAGAAACTAAAAATGAAAAATGGGACCAATAATGACGTTTCACCACACTAGTTTTCTCCTCAAATGGTGGTTTGAGCAAAGGGACCAAATGATTTTCGCTCGCCTAGGTGAACTGCAGGCCCGGCGGAACAACCGTAAAAGTGGGGAGGCTGAAGGCTCAAAATGAGATGAAAGTTGCTAGGAATTTATTTGCTCAAAAGTGAGGAGGCTGAAATCTCCCCAGTCTCCCAGCTGAAAAAGTAAAAGGTTAACAGTGTACCAGAGTGTTTCTCACGTTTATCGTTTCGTAGTACACTCTGTGCGTATTATCTGTTTGATGAGGAAAATTCCGTACGGAGACCTCTGCGATGAAGTATGATTTATAAATAGCAACACTTCGCTCATCTCTCCCCTCTCTCACCAACATTCCATCGCAGCGGTCGGTTTGAAAAATCTCAAATGAGAAAAGACAATGACAACAGACTCTCTACGGCAATGAATTTTGAAATGAGCCGACTGTACAGACTGTGTACAGACAAGGCCTGTAACTGATGTGTGAGAAAAAAAAAATTGACTCTGAGGTCGAATCGAAATTGGCTAATTCATGATATGCACCACTGCAATGACTTCACGAAATTATGTAACTTTTCTGTTTTATTCCACCCAATACGTCACTTTTTCTATTGTTAAAGTGACGTATTGGGTGGAAAATTTTTAAAAGTTCTCACAAGACTCTCCAGTGGTGCATATCATGAATAACGGCAAGGCTTGGGACTAAAAACAATATGCGTAAAATAATTCTTACTTATTGAGGGTCGTCAACCTTTCAATTTCCGTGTCTTTCTGTTTGGAAGATACTTCAAGAAAATGTTTCTCTTTATCCTGTGTCTGAAGTTGGATTTTCAATGCAGCGATCTCGGTGTCTTTCAAGTCAAGTTCTATAGAAGAAAGAGTCATTTTCAACATCTCAAATCCTAGCAGAATCTTTTGTTTTCTTGTTCTAATGCACTCGTGAAATAGGACAATATAGTTTTTTAATAATACCTCACGGGGCCGTCCACATAGTACGTACGCACTAAGAGGGGGGAGGGGTGTCTTCTCAAAAGCGTATGCTTGCGTACAGGGGGAGGGGAGGGGTCGAAAGGAAATTCACAGCCCTTTTTTGCTTGTAAAATCGTTTGAAAGAAGAATAAAAAGAGAGTTATTGTTTGCTTGTTCCTTACAAAATATCATGTTTCTCTCTCTAAGAAAAAGGGGACAACTTTTACGCTTCTTATACTCATCCTCCAAAGAGTTTCCTACAAGAAAAATAGGTCCGAGCCAGACCATTGAATCTTTTTTCGTCCGTGGGGGGGGGGGTGAATGAAAAAGGTACTTACTAATCAAGGGGGTAAAGCCATTTGCGTACGATTGCGTACATGGGGGAGGGGGTACTCGATTTTCGACATTTTAGTGCGTACGTACTATGTGGATGGCGCCCACGTGCGAAAAACAAATTTTCCAAAATAAACTTTTAATTAGGGCCTCACTCGTTGCACTCGGGAAATTACAAAAAAATTCAAAATTGAACTCGGGAAATTTATCCCAAATTTCCCTCATAACCATGAGATTACTAGTACAAATAATTTTGGCCATTTTATTTCTGCACTTTTTCAGATACTTGTTAAAAAGTCTAACAGCAAACATGGAAAATGCTCTGATAAAACGATGCTAGACTTCCTTAAATATATACGCTAAATATTTAGTTTGGAAATTAGATAGAAAAGCTATTTATCCCTGAACTTATTTTAGTTCATCATATTGTTCGGCTTAGTCAGGTTCGTATTTTGGATGAAACTGTTCAATTTCAGGGCGGAAAATATAGTTAAAATTGGCAACCATTTTGTATTTTCCATTTGCACAAGACTATGCCTCTTTTTCATAATATTCGGGGGTACAAAGAAGCGACAGAAAGGTCAACACCTCCATGCTGAGTCAGATAGATAAAAGCTACTTCTTTACGCAACGATAACCTCCAAGCAAAATGAAAGGTCGAAAGTTGTTTCGAGATGTGATTCTACATTCTATTGCTTTTCTTGCTTTCTTTCTGGGCCTACCTATATAATACCTACCCCTATAAATTAACCGCTGTTCGTCCGTTTGTATGCCTTTCGTCCGTTTTGTCTGTTACCAACTTTTCTCGAGATGTTAAGCGATGTATTTGGGGAAATTTCCTTCTGTCATTTCATGGAAAAATTAGCACTTCTCGCGATTGGCTTGGTATTTTTCAGATTTTTTAGTTAGCATTCTTTATAATTATTACAATTTTTTTAATTTTCTTATTACATTAGCCGTCAGGTAGGTTCATTCAACATGCAGCATGTTAATAATGAGATGTAAAATCTTTTACTCATCCATTTTTTAACGGCAAGGTCAGATAAAAATATCTGTATCGATCTCTTTCGGGAAACACATATTTCTTTATTCCTGCCCTAAGGAAAAATCTTCCACATATTTGAGCCAACGTATGTCATCAACATCCATATAGCCAGGGGTTCAATTGAAGCTTTTTTAGAGACTGAATGGCGCGATTAAGTGGCCTGGTAGTATATGGCAGTTCTAAATTTTTAGCTTTTGTTTTAATAGGGTAAAATATGAACGGTTAATGTATTCATTTAAAAATAGGGTATTGCAAATCTGTTTTTTATTTTGGTTTCTCATTTTTATTACGTTTTTCAACTCCAAGTAGCTAAGTTTTGTTCTTTGGATATTTAGTGTTCCCTCGTCAAATGAATCTACTTCACTGGACCCAACGTCATCAAAAATTATCAAAAAGCAAAGTTCAATCAGGAGAATCCTCCATAAACTTCTTAAATTGGTTATACTTTTATATAAAAATCAAAAGGAAATACCTTTCATAACTTTTCCTGTTCCAATTTTCCACTGTTGTTGTTCGTCGAAATGAGTCGCGCTCTGATGGAAAAAAAACAAAAAACATCAATGTCTCAATCTAAAATTTCCAGGTTTGGAAATCATTCTCACATTTCATTATTTTACGGACAATAAAAATTGAAGATCTTTCAATTCAAAGCAAAGTACACCCATGTGTCACAGACCCGCTGGGACCCCATCACCACCGGAAAATTTGGCAAAAATTTCGTCCCCGGTGGGAAAATACCTTGGAATTTCGGCTATACTGGGAAATGACTTTGCTTTCATCCCCACTCGAAATTCAATGTCTAGAAATTGCACTTCAAAACCATCCCACTGGATTTTTTAAGAAAATTTACTGTCTTAAGTCCTAAAGTTTATCGATCTTTAATTAAACAAATCAAATAAGAAAAATGAAATAATTTTTTACTTGTTCGTTGATAATAGAAAATAATCGTTGATTTTCATTTCTCAATTCCTCTGTGACCTAATAAAAGTTTATGAAATATTATTGGAAATCCATAAGGCGAAAATAATTAAATATTGATCAAAGCTTCGGCTTTTTATGTCGCGAAAACCAGGAGCAAACGTCTAGATTAAACCTGCAAGCACCGTCTCAAAATTTTTAATTAGAATTTAAAATAAGCAAAAAACTGATTTGATCATTTGTTGTAACAAAGGAGGGGGGTTTTAAACCTCTCAAATTCTAGAAATATCGGGGAAATCTTTCTTGCTTACATGGTTAACTTGTGCTGCAAGTTGCTTCTGTCTTTCGTGGTCATCTGTTAATTTATTTTCCCTTTCTTCCAACAATCTTTGAACTAAACACAGAAAAGAAAGAACATATATGAAGGGGATTGGGATCTAGTTTAGGAAAATAGTCTAAAATCATTACATTGACGCGCATTTGATACTAATTTAACACAGACATCATATTCCTTTACACACTATACATGACATGCACCATTGCAATGTCTTCCACGGATCAAACAGCTGATTGGTTGAAAGTGACATATTGACTGATTTTGAATCACTTACAACTAATCAGCTATTGGGATCGTGATGTAATGTCAGAAGACGTTGCAGTGATGCATATCATGAATACATACCATACAGTCTAACTAAATTGTTCAATATAAAGGCCGGTTCCCGCTTGCGCGCGCTTCGATCGCACTTTTCTAGCTAAGCTTCCGTGATATTGGTTAGAGGAAAAATGAAGCAACTCCATTGGCGCGATCTGACGTAACGCTTGAAAAAAGTTGAAATGTGTTCAACTTTTTTTTCGAGCGCGAGCTACATTTTTACGACGTAATCTTTTTTCCAAGCAAAAGGATTGAAGCCAAAAAGTGCGATCGCAGCGCGCGCAAGTGGAGACCGGCCTTAACGTCTGATAATCTCTTAAGTCATTA
Source organism: Clytia hemisphaerica (assembly GCF_902728285.1). NCBI lineage: Eukaryota > Metazoa > Cnidaria > Hydrozoa > Leptothecata > Clytiidae > Clytia > Clytia hemisphaerica. The sequence goes on along the minus strand of NW_027103734.1, from coordinate 756,646 downwards.
CATTGAAGCGAGTATATGACGCCTCTTAATACTGGTAAACACGGGCCAAATTTTCTCAGCGTTAAGGCTGGTTGATAAAAGGGGGTTTATCTAACAAATCCTGCATTACTAAAGATAGACAAAAAAACTACAAATTTAATAAAGAACGACAAATTTTGCCGTCCACAACCCCGACCGAAAGTGAGTGTACCACCCCTACAGGAATTGTCAGTCGAACTCACTGTAAGTGTATATCCCTGGATAAAAATTTCGATTGGGTTTTGTTTTTAATAGAAACCAAATACAAAATTCAGATGCCAACTGATGCCACAAGAATTGAGAATTAAATTGAAGCTTTGCTTTGTTCATAGTTCTTCCAGATATATGTTGTAATGTTTTTTAGCATCAGTATCAAAAATGCTTTCCAATGATATATAATATGACATGTTTTGAAGATGATTTTTTTTTAACTTATGATCATTCTGGTCTGTGAATTACACGGACATGCGTTTTAGAGATGAGTCAGATCCTGGTCACCTAAGGTACCTATGTACCAAATTTGGTGGTTTCGTATATGTAATCACATGATAACGAGTGCAATTCGAGAATAATTGCACAAGTGATTTTTTATGTTATTAATTTTCCGAGTCCGAAAGGACGAGGAAAATTCGAAACAAAAAATCACAAGTGCAATTTTCGAATTGTATGAGTTATTATGTGATTATGAGCTAATCGCACGATGGGTTTAACTACTTTTTCCCCTTTTTCCCCGGAAAGTAAATTACTGAAAGTTTTATATTTTTTCTTCTCTCTATGTTTTCTTTTATTGTTGTTTATAGATTTTCTTTCTCACAAAATGAATTTCGAATGCAATTAAAAACGTTTGATGAAAAAAAATTGTAGGAAAGAAATTAAAATCGATTTTGTAAACTTTGGCGCCGCATCGAAAAGTGTGATTAACGATTGATTGCTCTCTTTGAAGGGGCGCCAAATAAGAAAAAATAACTCATCGTGCGATTATAGCCAAAAACGCACAATCGTAATAATTTTGCAAACTTATCCTGGACTACTATGAGAATTAATTATCAAGTTTTATTATGATTGATATTTATTGTTTTGACTTCCGTTCAAGCTTTTGAGAAAATCCTGAAAATCTTATAACTTTAATCTTTAACCGGACTAAATTTGGCCAAAAGTATTCCTCATATATGTCTAGACGCGAGAAGAGGAAATATATAACTATTATATGATCGTTTTTAATTTAAAATTCTCCCCAAACTTTTTAATCTCAAACTTTTTAATTGAAACTCAAAATTGGAACACAGTCAATTTTCACAAGCGTGTGATTTCCTTTTCTGAAAATAATCCTTTTCAGATAAGTCTAACCAAGAACGTTATTACAAAAATCTCTGAATTTCAGTAACTTTATAATTAGCATACTATCGTCTAATGACGTCTTTAATAGCAAGGTATTTAAAGAGTGATCAAGACATCAAATTTCTATTTTACTTTCAGGTTTTAATTCAAACGGAACAAGAAAATGGCTTTGATTTTAATGATTCTGTATATTGTGCTCGCTGCAGGTGAATGTGGAAGCATTTCGACTCCAAGACCAACACGAGTTCTGTCGACAAAGGCGCTGTTACCAACGAACGGATTCAATATAACAGTTATCTGTATTTGGAGTGAAATTCCTTTGAAAACTTGTAATTGTGTTGATAAGCCTCGTCTTTGTGGTCCCGTACCTACCCAGTCACAAAAAGTGTTACTCTCCACGGCTTCCATGAAAGAGATCTGTGACACTTACTACCCGATGGAAAGAGAAATGTGCAATTGTACAAACCCATTATTTAAACAATACGAAGTCTGCGATAAAAAGTCAAGATATACGACTACGTGCCCCAGTCATAAAAAGACAATTAGCATTGCTAGTTTAACGGGTGCTATTTTTGGGGTGTTTGGGAATGGTTTAGTCCTATTGGTCGCGCATAAAAATTGGGAAAAAGCAAAAAACTGTCAAAAACTGATTGGAGTTTTGGCATTATCGGATTTTGTGTTTTCAATTATCAATATCATTCATTTAGCGCCATATTTGAAGACTTGTGATTGGATATATGGCGACTTGGGTTGTAAAATCATCAATTCGTGTCTAAGCATGAGTTCGACCATTTCAATCAGCCTCATTCTCTTGATCACGTGTGAGCGCTTTGCGGGGGTCGTATATCCATTTTCAAGAGGGTTATCAAAACGTAAAATCTATATTGGGTTAATGATCATCATGTTCATTTCGTTAGCCTTTGCTGCACCTATAGCCTATAAAAAAATATACCATCCGATACCAAAAAGATGCATGAACGACTCACAGAAATTCAACAAACAGGCAGAAACTTATTTTTCGCTGCTAATCTTCTTCGTCACGTTCTTCACTCCATTATTAGCTATCGTTTTCATGTATGGGAAAATCATTTACAAGCTATGGAAAGGCAACAACAAAGACCTTGGTGATCAACATCATCAACAAAGACAGAAGGATAATAAACGAATCGTTATAATTCTCATCACCGTCACAACATGTTTCTTTATCTTGGTGCCACCAAACTATATATTCTTCCTTATTCTCAATCATGCTCATATAATGTCTCACTTAGATTCTGTTGAACATTGGATGCGGTGGCAAATCTATGTTGAAATACCAATCACACTTCACACAACGATAAATCCAATCCTTTATTCAGTGGTCGATCATAAATTTAGAAAATCACTGTTAGATCTTATATGTAGAAAGAGGCGATCGAAGAACGAAGAAAATATTACGCTTGAGCATCAAAGAGATGGGAAAAATACAACTACGGGATCTTCTTTATCTAAAACTAAATCTGCATGCTGAGACATTCTTGAGAATCTTTGATATGAACTTTCGAGCAGATATTCAGGCAATAAATTTGACTCTAATGATTGAAAGATTTTTGGAAAAAAAGGAAAAACAAAACAAAACACACCAACTTGTAAAGTGACTTCTGTAACTTAAAATACAAAATGAAGGTTCCTTGAGGTAAAGCAGCAAAGTAATTACGAAATAATGTGCTTACAAAAAAGACAGATAGCATCTCACTTAAAGTAACAGCAAAAAAATGCTAATTATAATTAATCGCAATGAGTATTTTAGGGGTTGGTCTAAAAAGCAGGGTAGCCAATGGGGTAGCCAATTGGGCTAGGTTATGGGGTACCTCTTTTTGCCTAAACTTTTGAAATCTGAAACCTGTTTTCATGTGGAAATAACTATTACAACATCTTGTTAATGATTCCATGTAATAAAATTTAAGATTCCTTTCGAACTTCAGCCACAATAGCCTTTTTTCCAAAGGTACTGAACTTTGTTACTTCTCAAAAGACCTGGCGCCATTTTGTCTTTCTTCTTGGCTTCGTTTGAAAATTTACAGACCCGAATAAAAATATATACAAAACAGTTTTTAATATTTTAGATTTAGATTTTATTTATGTTTTTAATTGTTATTTCCGTGAAGCTGTAATTCGATGATAATAGCTTTGGAATCACCTTTGGGCCATATGATCTCTAATCTTGTCATATCTTAACAATCCTTTGTTATTGAATCTATTGTTTAATTTAAATCGTGTTTAGATGTTTCAAACAATTAATTCCTTTCAAAATTTTTAAATATGGCAGCTTATAATAGGTACAAAAGGTCTTTTGAAATAGCTCTATTATAATGAAGCTCTATTTCTTACTCCTCGTGCATTAACACGTGGTAATTTATATCTTTGTTTATCCAGGCACGACGCAACGGGTACGGCAGGTACGGCGGCCGCCGTACCAGATTTTCACAAAAATACCCGAAGTTTTCCTCTTCGTCGGTCAAATCGCTATAAAATCGCTTAAATTTCCTCATTCGCCGTACCAGATATAAAAAGCTTCCGTCGTGCCTGGTTTATCTTTGGAATCATACATGATCAATCTAAGTATCAATCAGATTCGTGCTCCCTGGTCAGTAAAATGTGGTTCTATGCATTCATTTTCGGTATTTCTATTCTGGTCTGTAAAATATTTAGGTACCCCACAACCTAGCCCAATTGGCTACCCCAATTGGCTACCCTGCTTTTTAGACCAACCCGTATTTTAGTGAGTAACAGTAGCATGGTGGGTCGATTAAAATTCGTGCAAACTGGGGAGGCAATTTTAGAAGATATTGCTTCTGGCTCCCCCTATGAAAAGTAAATATTTTTTTAAAAATAACGCGAGCGAATTGAGCACGAAATTCTTTGGGTATTTGCTAAATTTATTTATTTTTAAACAAATATTTACTTTTCATAGGGGGCGCCAGAAGCAAAATCTTTTAAAAACTGCCATATCTAAGGTGTAAAAGAGCAAATGGGCCGCCAAAATTAGTAATTAGAGGCGTTTTTTACACCCTTTGTATTTCGGCGCTTCTTTGAAAAACCTCTCCTGCCACCACGCTGCTGGTGAGCAATATAAACTGTATTATTAGTTGTTAAAATGTAATGCACGTTTTTAGTTTATCAATAATAAATATCGTAGAGTTAACTTAAAATTCGAATCTCTTACATTCATCGGTGAGTCGTGCTTTTTCCTTTTCACTCTCAAACTTTGCTTGGACCATCAATTGCTCAGTTTCTTCTTCTCTCCTGTAAGTTTTAGATAGTCAAATAAATATATCAATAACCATATCTTCAAAAAAAATAGGGATATCAAATGACATTAAATGGGATGGACACTCCAAATTATTCATAGATTAAGGTCAACAACTCATCTAACCACCTTAAGTGTATTTATTTTGACGTGTACTTAATTTGGCCAACCGCAAAAATGCGATTTTTGCAGGGTATTTAATTTGGCGGATGGCAGAATATTTGTATATTTTTATATAGATTTAGGCGGTCATTTAATTTAGCGGATGGGGAAATTTTAGGCACTTGTAAATCAAAAATTACTTGGTATCTTAGCTTTTACTTAAAAATGCTGGTTTTAGATATAATTCCTATCCAAGAAAGATTTTGTTAAATTTGGTGGGTATTTGATTTGGGGGATTTAACCAAAAACCGCCAATCCGCTAAGTTTAATCATAATCAATACAATTAAGGTATCAAAAATGCATAAATGCAAACACCTTTTCAAAATTTAAAGTACTCATACCTCTTTAAAAGTTTATTTTCCTTTTCCAGTCTTTCCATTTCGGCACTTTGTTCTTGAAGAGGTTTGGGATCGACATCAGTATCCAATGAAAATGGAAGAGATTGTATCACGTGATCGATTTCTTGAAGTAGATTGTCCAGCTCCAAGTCTCCTACAACATAAAGAAGGTTAAAGAAGAAGAATGGTTCAAACAAATTATGTGTTGTAGATTGACCGGGTTTAGCCTGAAAAGGTTGTTGTTAGTTTGGCTATTTTTCATAAACATTTTTTTTTTGAATCCTTAGGAAAATGAAAGAAATGTGTCCGAAATAGGACAAAACCACGAAAATCGATTCCCGCGAAAATCGATTTTTTAGAATTTTTTTATCGATCGCAAAAATTAGTTCTCTCTAACATTAGTTCTTTAAGGAAGTTTAGATTAGTTGCTATATATTTACTTACTTTTATTACTCAAGACTTTGTATAGTTCTTTCATCAAATAGGTCAGTGTAACGATTTGCAAACTTGCTGTTGAGGTAGAGACTCTTCTCGTTGTCGAACCTCTTCTGCTGTTTGGAGATGAAGGTTTAGCTTTATCTGGTGTTTGGGTCAATTTATTGGCAACTTGTACAGCATTTATTCGTGCAGTCGTGTCACCGATTTCAATAGATCTTTCAAAGTTTTGGCTGATATTCTTTTGGTGTATTTGATCAAGTTTTTCAAGATGAAATGGTAAATTAGCGTTATTGTAGCTTTCGATATTTGGTATACGTGTATTCTCAATTTGTTCATAATCTGATTTTATAGATGAGACTGATTTGGCGGTTTGATGATTTTCCCCATTGTGAAAGTCTATTAATGTCATAGTTGGTAATCTCTTTGGAGACTCAGTCCTCCCTATGGTCCTGGCGTCAGATAATCTATTAGTTGAAGTATTCATTTGACTTTTAGTTGATAATGAAGATAAATCTGTGGTGACAGTGAGTTTATCAGAAATACTTTTCATCAATTCTTCCAGGAGGTTGGTGTGGTTTTCAAAAAGTTTTTCTGGTGTCAATCGATTTGGTGACGAATCCTTGCGTTGAGTTTCACTGATGTTTTGGTAATTCTTTGGAGGTCCATTGGCAACAATATGTTGAACCTCAGCCTAGAATACAAATATCATATGCAAATCTTTATGAGCTCTTCATCTGATAATAAAGGGGAGTTTGGTGTAAAGGTTCTTTTGATCTTTTATAGGGTTTTATTTATAATTTTCCAAAGTTTTAATGATATTTTAAACAAGGAAAGCATAAACCGTAGTTCAAAACAGTGTACAGTGTGCCCAGAACAATATTAGTAATTGAAATTTGTTCACATTTCTGGATTGAATTTAACTCAGACGGCAAGTTTTGCACAATTGAAAAATAATTAAAAAGTTCAGGGATTAAGACATACCTCAACCTGTGCTTTCTGTTGTGAAACGGTTTTTAAATACTCTTTCAAACGATCTCGTTCCTCAATCAATTCTTCGACAGTGTTAGAACTAATATCGTCTTTACAAAGAACCTCTTGTGAGTGATCTCGTACATCACCAATATTCTTCTTCGAGGAGACAATCTTCTTCTGTTGATTTTTGTTTTGGTTCTTTGGGGTTGGAGTGGAAGAAACAAGCCTTTTATTGTATGGAGCACTTTTATTTTTCTTGGGTGGTTGAGGATCTTTTGTTTCTTCAAATGAAATCAGAAACGAAAAAGATTAGAATTATTAAAAATCCAATACAATGGATGGCTGCTTATATCAAAAACTTATTATAACCCTGGGGGTAATAGGTTTGAGACGTGACGGGTATGTCCGAGCAATTGATGTTTTTGGAACCCTTAGAGAGACTCTTGAGAAATTATTGGCAATCTTCACTCAATTTTGGAAATCATGACACTTAGAGAGAAGGAAATTTCGATTTTGTGAATTTTGGACCCTTTCAGAGAGTGAATTAGTTTTTTGTGACCCTCAGAGAGACTCTCGAGGGGGTAAAAATAGGACCATTATGGCTCTAACATACATGAAACCTATTTTTCCTAAGTACCCTCCCCCCTGGATTACAACCTCTTAATAGAAAACATATCTTGACAACAAGAATGCTTTAGATGCTATTATAAGACCTATCAGAATAAAATTGTTAAAAGAAAAGATTAAATACATACTTTTTGGAGACACAATCTTTACTCTTTGGCCAGTTTTTTTTGGTTTCTTTGGCATCTCGTTGTTTTCTTAAAAATCAATTATCATAAGATCCATCAGAATTTAGGTTTCATAAAATTAAACATTGTGAAAAACAGCTTCAGATTTCAGAGCTGTAATTCCAGCAGATCCAGGTTATATTTATAGAAAACAATTGATACTTTTATGGACCTACCTGGTTATCAAAACTAATCAATGAACATTGAAACAATGAAACACATAAGACATAACTGGACAAAATAAAAAATATATAATGAAAGCATGTCTATTGGGAGAAATTATCAACCCTATTGAAAAAACTAAAAACAATTATTATAAACGCTTTTCTTTATAAAAACAATCCACTTTCAGAAAAATACACAGCTTAATAAATAAGGTTTCTAGAAAACTCAAACCATCGCGCTCTACCGTGACATTTTCTTCTTTGAGAAAAAAAAATCAGTTTTATTGACAATCGAATCATGATTGATGGTGGGAATTGCTATCAATGATGTTTTTTTTTTAGAAAAAACAAAGAAATGTTGGGAAAAAGCCCTTAATGAAAATGTGTAAAAACGGCGATTTCCGGCATTTTCGGCATTTTCGGCCGGAAAAAAAATTTTCTCAAAAAATCGAACTCTGTCATGTTTTGAGCATTGCGAATACGCATCTTTCTGCAAAAAATCAGAAAAATCTAAGGATGAAAATTCGAGAAAATGTCAAAAAACCGATTTTTCCGGCATATTTCCGGCATTTTCGGCCGGAAAAATTTTTTCTCAAAAATCGGACTTGGCCATGTTTTGGGTATTGTTAATACGCATCTTTAAGCAAAAAATCAGAAAAAACTAATGATGTAATCTCGAGAAAATGTCAAAAAAACGGTTTTTCTGGCATAATTTTTTTTTTTGAAAATCGGGTTCCATCACATTTTGGGCATTGCCATTTTGCATCTTTGTGCCAAAAATCAGAAAAAACTAATGAGCCAATCTCGAGAAAAGCTGGTAACAGACGGACGGACGGACGGTTAATTTAGGTTTTAGGTTAATTTATAGGACCTCCAGGTAGGTCCAAAAACTGACCCTTTTATTACCAAGAATAATCAAATTTTGCTATAATTGTTATTAAAAAAATCAAAGGAATGTTGTGAGAGAATACCTGTCAACAATGCATTCAAAATTGATGAACATCTGTCTAAGCCATTATTCAAAGATTCAATCTGAAAGAGAGGGAGGATAAAATTTAAGCTTTAAAAAGTTTTAAAGAGATTTGTTTGAGGTCGCCACTGACTTGTAAAATTCAATAATTCAATACAATGAGGTACCTTTTTCTCAGTCTCTGACCCACTTGATATGATTGATGAAACAGCAGTCCTTGAAGTGGAAAAGAAATTCTTTCAAATAAAAGGAAAGAAATGAATCTTATACCCTAATAAAAATTCACCTTAAAAATCTACATCTTAACAGGCAAATTTCCAGGGTTTTGAGCTGCTATCGTTTTTATTTCAAAGATTGAGTTTGAATTCAACTCGAAGAACAAAATTATCAACCAGGCTCTGTTGATTTAGTTGGGAACTATTAAAACACAAAGAATTAACCTCAGGATGGGCTTTTTCTGTTAATAAGGGCCTAAGACATTATTTATTAATTTATGTCATGTTTCTCATGGCTCATATACAAAAATTAGGATTGAGTTTCAAAATTCAAGCAAAGATTGAGTTTCTGCTACCGTTATCCGGTAGCAGAAAAGGCCTGGAAATTTGCCTGCTTAAAAAAGCAACCAGCATTAAAATTAAAACAACTAACTCTTAAAAATCATGTCTTGCTAAATTAGAGAGCAGTACACATATCAGGGTATTATAGAGCTCTTTCATTTAAAGTTTTGATTTGTGCAATTTGGAGGTTGGAACTAATAGGCAATTAAATACCTTGGAGTATCAATATGTTGTGGTAATCCTCTTGAAAATAGGCTTTGTGCAGATGGCTGAAAAGTAAAATCACAAATTAAAATTACAAATGGATTTTTCTTACAAATAAGTTTGAATAGTTCTGGACTGAATTTAACTCAGATGGCAAGTTTTGCACAATTGAAAACTTTTAGTTAGCAAAAGTTAGCAAAAAATTGGGTGCTCTGAAAGTCCATTATAGTTAAGGAGTATACCACAAATTTTGGTTTTTACCTACATTTTTCAGCAGGTAACTGTGATGCCCACAGATGTTAGTTTTTCTAAAACATTATCTCCAATCTCTCCAATTTCCTCCACTCAGTAGGTTTTTAATAATATTTTCCAGTAAATTCTCTCAATCAATTTCCTTTGGAGTTATGGGCTGTTCCATTTTATATCCATACAGGAGGTGGACCAGTCTTTTTAAGCAAAAAGAAATTTTTGAAAATATGATGTGGGTACCCCCTTGAAAAATGGCAAATTCACAAGGAATAGTGAGTATGGACCACCTAAAATAAGGTGTTTATGCCCTGGAAGTTTTATAATAAATTTTAACTCCCTTGAAAAATTAAATTTGATCTCTGAAAAATCCAAAATCTTTTCAATTCACCTCTGGAAAAACAACCTTAGACATATGTGTGAATTGCGCCAAATCTGAACCGTGGTTTTGAACAGAAAAACTGTATTCAAATTACGATAGAAGTGGCTGGAAATGGATGTGTTAGGTATTAGAGCTTAAGTTTTTGTAGATTTGGTACCGTAAACTGCTCTAACTTGGGACTATCTGACAAAACATGGGATGGCAATTCGGCCACCATTTCATCGAACCTCCAAAGTTATTTGATTTGAGTTAATGAACGGCATATTAAAAAATACACAATTTCTCTTTTGCACCGAGTAGGCTTTTAAATCGAAATATGAAAAAATCTGTAGTGGAACACATGCATATGTCTGGAACGAAGAAGACCAAATTAGTGACACACTCGCTATTTGTTAATCCCATCGATAGGCGATAGGCGGCTAGGCGGCGGGCGTTCTCTAACCCTCCAATTGACATCTGGTCATTTTGAATGAAAAGAAAAAAGTTAAAAAGGGTGCACTATCAGTAAAAATTATCGTGACATGAAATGACAGAAAGTAAAATTGATAAACTTGGTCAAATTTGTTGTCAAAGAGATTTAACAGTAAGTGAAAATACAGGCCAGATATCAACAGTCCCATGTTTCGACCAATTGTCCCAAGTTAGAGCAGTTGACGGTACTGTGGCAGAAGGTTTCAGTCAGAACTAAGTAACTTTTTGATATTTTATCTCATCTTTGAAATATTAACAAAAATCGTCCCGTCCTGTCTTCCTACCACTCAATTTTTGATTTGGCTTTCTAAATTCTTGTCAATTTTATGTAAAAATATTACTCTATAATGGAAGTATATGATTTTGAAAAAACTTGAGTTATAACTGAGTGTGTGACGGACAGGACACAATTTTTTGTTGGCACCTCTGGCATACCGTGAAGTCGGGTAACTTGCATCAGTGGAGGGAAACTTGCATAGCCATCAAATGACTGACCAATCAAAGCAGCAAAATTTCAAAACAAAAGAACTACGCAGCTTCCCTCGCAGCTCTACTCTACTTCAATCACTTCTTTACATCCATTGCAGATACTGTTCGCTCCAACATTGGTCCAACCAACCGCCATTTTTCCCATTATCTTAAGAACCGCATCAGAAATTCTATATTTCTTGACCGTGTCAACCCAGCTGAAGTCTTGTTAATTATTAATTCCCTTTCTCTAAATAAATCATCTGGTCCTAATAGTATCCCCCCAAAACTCCTCCGCCTTCTAAAATTTGATCTTTCTGGACCACTATCCTTTCTTTTTAACCTTTCTTTTGAATCTGGTTCTTTCCCCACAATGCTTAAACTTTGCAAAGTAATTCCCGTTTTCAAAAACAAAGGCTCCCCTCTTTAAATCTCCAATTACCGCCCAATTTCTTTACTTTCCAACATTGAAAAAATTCTTGAAAAACTTATGTATTCTCGTATTATTACTTTTCTAGATTCTCACCGTGTATTTTTTGAACGCCAATTTGGTTTTCGTAGATCGCACTCAACCATTCACACTTTGCTTAACATTGTTGAACGTATTCGAAATTCTCTTGATGATGGTAACTTTGCTTGTGGTGTGTTTGTTGATTTGCAAAAGGCTTTTGATACGGTTGATCACTCTTTTCTAATTTCAAAATTAAATCACTATGGTATCAGAGGCAAGGCTAATGAATGGTTTAGATCGTATCTATCTAATAGATCTCAGTTTGTTTCCATCTCCTCTACTGAGTCCTCTATTAAAATAATTCCTCATGGGGTTCCACAAGGCTCTGTTTTGGGACCCCTTTTATTTCTAATTTACATTAACGATCTCCACAATGCCATTTTTTCAAGTGAAACTTTTCATTTTGCTGATGCATTTTAATCCTGATCTTTTACCTTTATGCAACAGAGTCAATCGTGACCTCAGATCCCTCCAAACCTGGTTGAAAGCCAACAAAATTTCCCTTAATGCTGGGAAAACAGAATTTTTAATTTTTAGACACCATCGTAAAACTCTTGCTTTCAATCCTTTCCTTAAAATCGGAGGTAAGAAAATCTTTCAAAACTCTCATATCAAGTATCTAGGTATATTGATTGACTCTCACCTCAACTGGAAAGCGCACACCACTTTTCTGTCATCAAAACTTGCACGAGCCAATGATATTATATCAAAACTCAGGCACTATGTTTCAACAAAAACCATTGTTAATATCTACTATGCTCCTTTCCATTCTCATTTACAATATGGTTGCCAACTTTGGGGACTCACTGATAATACTACATCAAAACCTATCTTTATTCTTCAAAAGAAAGCCTTACGTCTCATGACCTTTAATAACTCTCAATGCCCTTCTTCTCCACTTTTCTCAGATCTTAAAATTCTCAAAATCTTCGACCTTGTCAGATGCCTTAATATTTCTTTTGTTCACAAATTCTTGAACAACAGATTACCTTTCGATCTCCTGCAATTTTTTAACTTCATTCAGCTTGATGCTGATGGTGATGATAATCAAGGTACCAGAGGAGCAAAATTGAAACTTCTTTTTGTTCCTTCCTTTAACACTATAACTTTTGGTAACAAATCATTTACTAAAACCTGCATAACACAATGGAATTGTTTACAGCGATCATACCCTGATATAACCTTGAGCTCATCTGATTATGATATCATTAAATCTCTTGCCTTCACTCACTGTATTGGGGAATACTGAGCACACCCCCTCCCCAACCAAGAAAGCAAAAAATAAAAAATAAAAATTTATTCTATTTTTTATTGCTTCAATTTTTTCGGCACTTAGGTGGCCGCATCTTTTTTGATTAGCTTAGCTATAAAGGCGGTCTCCTACCTTTTTATTTTGTTGATTCCGCCTCTTGTATCATTTTCAGATGTGTTAAAAAGGTAAATAAATACTTACTTACTTACTTACTTTTGATACTTTTGATGGGTTCTTTGAGTCTCTCAATCATCCAATTTGGAAATCCGATGATTCACCATTTCTCTCACACTGTTTGAATCCGCTCTCCTGTAGGGATAATAATTCGGGAGCAGTGGTTCGTCCGGCAGTGTGGAAAGAAAAAGGTCAAGTTGTCTTTTGAATTTAATTTTTGTGCAGTTTGTGATATTACGAATGTAGAATGGGAGAGAATTGAAAAGCTTAGGTCCTTCTTCAGATAGTGAGCCTCTCCAAATGTTTTTTGTGTTTAGAATTTACTTCTTTAAGGTGGCATTTTCGTCCGAGTCTCTGGTTTTCGTAGCAGGTGATACCCCCTTTGTTCTCAGAGTGGTTGAAATTTGGAGAATATTTCTCTAAGATATACCAAGTATAGATGATTTGATATCTTTCTCTACGTCTTTCCAGACTGTATAGTTTTAGAGTTTTAAGTTTTTCCCAATAGTTCAGTTTTTGTAAAGAGAATATTCCATTTAGGAATGATTTTTGAAGCTGTTCTAGTCGTTGCATTTGGTGTCTCTTGGATGGTGACCATAGCTGTGAACAGTAATCAATGTGAGGGATTGCCAATGTCTTCCATAGGGTCAGCATTACAGTAGGGTCCCTTGTTTTGAAAGTTCGATATATCCATGAACTGATACCTTTGACCTTGTCGATTACATTTTCTATATGATTGTCATATGTCATACCCACATCTAAAGTGATCCCAAGGTCTTTGACTGTAGTCTGAGTCTCTATCACCTTTTGGGTATCAGAGAAGTATTTGGAGAGTTCTTTAAGTTCTTCATTTCTACCATAATTGAGATGTTCAAATTTAAGTCCATTCAATTTCATGTTATTCAATCCAGTCCACTCATAGACTGCGTTCATGTCATCTTGGAGCTGAATGATATCAGCATGGTTTTTGATTTCTTTCATTAGACGTGTATCATCAGCAAATGATGATAAGAAAGAGTGTAATATCTTTTTGTCAATGTCTTGTATCATTATCAGAAACAGTAGTGGTCCAAGCACAGATCCTTGGGGAACACCAGAGATGACTTCTGACCTTTCTGATAGTGTGTAGTCAACAGAGACTTGTTGCGTTCTACCTGTTAGAAAGGATTTGACCCAAGCAAGCAGTTTGCCTTTGATGCCATTGGTTTTAATTTTGTTCAGAAGAATGGTATGGTCGACTCTGTCGAAAGCCTTGCTAAAGTCAAGGTAGATCACGTCCACATTATTGCCGTTTTCTATATGGTGGATAAGTCGTTCTGTGTGAGAGAGAAGTTGGCTCAGGCAGGATCTACCAGATCTGAAACCATGTTGGTTGCAATTAAAAAGATTGTTGTCTTCAAGATGTTTTTGTATCTTACTTCTGACAATTTTTTCGAAAATTTTTGAGACATTCGAAGTTAAAGAGACTGGTCTATAGTTTTCTGGTAAACCTTGATTGCCTTTTTTGAAGATTGGTGTGATGTAGCTTGATTTCAGTAGATGGGGAGTTTGACTTTTGTCTAGAATATTTCTCCAGATAAGACAAAGAGGAGTTGCAAGTTGTTGTCTGGCTTTTTTGAGCAGGATGGCAGGGAAACCATCAGGTCCAGGGGCAGAGTTTGAAGATAGGGTGTTGATTTCGTTGATAAAATCAGCTTCTGTGAGGTCTATATCACATAGTTGAGAAGTGTTGTTGTCATTTTCATTCAGGTCGTATCTCTCCAATGGTTGAGTAAAGACAGAACTGTATTGGTTCTGAAGTATGTTAGCCATACGTTTACTGTCATTTGTAAGTTCATTTGTTGACGGATCTATTAAGGGTCCAACCTTGGGTTTATGCTTTGAAAACTTCTTTGCATAGGCATAGAAATATTTAGGATTAGATTTAATTTTTGAAGTAGCATCAAGTTCTTGCTTTTGTCTTTCATTTATGTGTGACTGTTGAAGCTTGAGTTCAATATCGATAAGTTTCTGTGCGGTTTTGTTCGTTCGATGCTTTTTTTTAATTTGGATCTATTACGCATTAAAACACGTCTGTCTCTTGGGATTATTTTATAAGAATGTTTTGGTTTTCGAGCTGGTACTTTGTTTGCTGAGATAACTGATATACACTTATCAATAAAAGTTTCGTATTGTTTCTCTGGGTCTGAGGTTGAGTGCAAAGTCTTACGCCAGTCAATACATTGTAAATCTTTGTTTATGGCTTCCCAATTTATATTTTTGTTAAGAAAATTAAAATTATCGAATTTGCTGTTCAAAGTTTTTTTGTTTTCAACCTTTCTTGTTTCAGTAAAAGTCAAATGTGTTAAAATGTCTATTAAGTGATGATCTGAATGGACTGTAGGAATAACATCAAAATCAAATATCATTTCATGATTGTTTGTCAATAGAAAGTCTAAAATATTTCCATCTGAATGAGTTTCTTTGTGAATGGATTGATTCAGGTTTAGGTGTATCATGAAATCTTGTAAAGCATTTAAAAGTTGTTTATTGCAATTTTCAGTTGGGGTGTATCTGTCATTGATTAAGGTATGAGGGATGTTGAAATCACCGCAGATTACAATGTCTGGGGTGTAATCTTGAAGTGATTCAATTTTTGATATTGTAGAAGAAATCAATTGGATAAATTCTGGGGCGTCCGATTTATGGAGTTTGTTTGTTGGTTGCCTGTAAACAATGCCAAGAACAATATTGAATTGTTTAGAGTAGAGTAAAAGGGCTTCGTTGACTCCATTTGAGAATTCCAGTAGTGGAGTGAAAAAAGGGGCAACATCTTCACGAATGTATAATGCAACACCGCCACTGTATCTACCATGTTTGGCTTTTGGTCGATTTCGATCCTTTCTAAAAATTCTATAACCTTGTATCTCAAGCTCAGCTTTATTGTGATGTTTCGACAACCAAGTTTCAGTTATACCTAAAAATATTTGATTGTCAGTGTGTAGAATGTCACGTAGGTATGGAACTGATGACGGTTTTGTTTGTGGGCACAAGCCTTGGATATTAAGAAATGAATATTTTGTTATTGGTGTAACGTTGGATATTGATGGTTCGGTAGATGGTTTGTTCGGTTGAAATTCAGGTTTTTGGATTGCATTAATGGTTGTGGAAGGATTGGAGGATGGAATCTTAGTTGATTGTTCTGATGATTTGGAAGTTGAGGTGGCTGTTTCATTTCGTCTCGTATCAATGACAGCATTTCTGTTCTGAAATTGTCCAATAGTTTCTGAAAATCCAGCTGTTGAAGGGTGTTCGGTGAGCTGATCTTTCTTTGTGTAGGGGGCTTGCGCTTGGTGCCTTTTACATGAACAAAATTACAGTTGTCATTAAAGCACTGACTTATTTTGATTGATGATGAACACATTCTTGGATGGAAATGAGGGCATTTTGTTCCTGCGTTGCATCCTTTAGGGCTTTTGTTGGCATGTCTCATCAGCTTCGGACAAGCTTTTGGATGTTTGTACTTGCAGCCGTTTCCTTTAATACCATGTTTACATTTTCCCTTTTTATAGAAAATGCAAATAAGTTCCTCGTTTTCGTTATTTTGAGAAAAGTCACTGCTTTTTGAAAAATTGTTATTTTGTGAATTACTTACTCTACCATTTTTATTTTGATTCAACTTTGTATTTCAATGACCAGACAGGTCATTCATTTGAGGGCTGGGCATGTTTGCCTCCACTGATGCAAGTTACCCGATCTCGCGGTATCATATGTGCAAATATTGCAATTTGCCAGAATACCGTGAGATCGGGTAACTTGCATCAGTGGAGGCTAATATGCATAGCCCTCAAATGAATGACCTGGCTAGTCATTAAAATACAAAGTTAAATCAATTTTGCTGCTTCGATTGGTCAGTCATTTGATATGATGGCCATGCAATTTTCCCTGCCTCGACTGATGCCAGTTTACCCGACTTCATGATACCTACCTGCATTTTCAGCAGATTGGGCTATTTCAGAATTTGTCTGTAACAGGGGGCGGACGACACAGGATTTCCGAGGGCAGAAGTTTTCACCAAAATTCGAAATTTCCAAGGCGAGGGAAGAAAATGTATGAATTTCCAAGGCCATTTAATTAAAAAAGGCAAAAAAGAGTGGAATTTTCGATGCATTTTGGAAAAGTACATGGATTTTTATCAAAATTTCCAATCACCACTGGAAAAGAAAAATTATTTCCGAGGCTAGAAAAAATTAAAAAATGCATGTCGTCCGACAAGGCCAAGGGGGTAACAAAAATTTTCTGGAATGGCCCATCTCAAACAATCTGAAGAGTGGAAATGAGTGAAGGAGCGTTTTCTCCATAAATAAATAGATCTTTTGCTAGGCCTGATGTCATGTTGAATAATTGAAAACTCCGGCATCACTAGTTAAAATTTTAGAAGCAGGATTTTTGCAGAAATCTCTAGGAATTTGAAAGAAATTTGTTGATTGAAAAAGGGCCGGCTCTGATTCGCAAAAATAAGTCTTGCAAAAATTAAATTAGACATACATAAGGTACCAAAATAAGATGTGAAAGCTGATTATACCTTCAATGAAAGATTTTGTACAGGCATTCCAAATCTATTCCTCTTCGTCTTCTTCCTTCATCCTTTATTTTTGAGTGCAGTGTAAAGAAAAAACTGAAAAAAGTATTTTTGGTATTGCCGCGAAAATCAGATTTGTTTACAGTAGTCGGTACCGTAAAGATTCGTATAGATTGACTTGACTGGAACACTAGTTTTGGGCAAATTCTCTCCAAGTGAGTTTCTATCCAACCTTTTTGGTGAAAAAAATGATTTTGAAAGCCTTTCTGGAAGAATGAAAACACTTCTTTGAGTAAAATTTGAAAGTTTTTCAAACTCAATATTGGAAACTTGCAGTTTTCGGCGCCGTACAAACCGAACGTCTGTCAGCGTTTTTATCAAAATGGTACCAGAGCTGTAGATGTACATTAAATCAAGAGTTTTTTCCGAGGAGAACGGTGAAGACTGAGGAAAAGACTGAACACAGAACTGAATTTTATCCAAAATGATTGACGCTGTTAATTCTATCGTCACAGCTCCAAAAGAGCATCGATTCAATCCCTATTCATTTCATGGAGGTACGGTTCTAGGAATCGCTGGTGAAGATTATGCTGTCATTGCTTCAGATACACGTCTTTCTGAAGGATTTTACATTCATTCCAGAAATTTACCCAAAACATACCAGCTAACTGGTAGTGCCATTCTTGGTTCTTGTGGTTTTCATGGGGATGTTCTAGCACTAATCAAAAACATAAAAGCTAGAATTACAATGTATAAACATGAACATTCAAAAGATATGAGCCCAACTGCCATCGCTCAGATGCTATCAACAATGCTTTACTACAAGAGATTTTTCCCGTATTACACCTACAATATCTTAGCTGGCATTGATTCTGAAGGCAAAGGAGCTATCTACAGTTATGATCCAGTAGGTTCATATGAAAGGGAAAAGTTCAGAGCTGCAGGCTCATCTTCAAGTATGCTCCAATCATTTTTGGATAACCAAATTGGGGAAAAGAATCAGAAGTTTAAATCTGGTGAAAGTTTGTCAAAAGAAAAGTGTGTTGCTCTTGTGAAAGATATCTACATTTCTGCTGCAGAGAGAGATATTGAAACTGGAGATGCTGTTGAAATTTGCATCATTACAAAAGAAGGAGTTCAAAAGGAAGTTTTTCCTTTGAGAAGAGACTAGAGAAAAGAGACGGTTTAAAATTTCTGGTGGTGTTTTGCTGATTCTAGGTTAGGGTAACATTCATACTGAATATATTCTTTTAGGATTTAGTCATTGTTATCAACCTTTGAATTGTATTTAGTTCATTTTATACATTTAAGATATTTAAAACAACCAGCAAAATAAATAATAACAGAAAAATACTGACTTTCATGGTATTATTATATCATTTGTTTTAATTTCTTTCTTTCTCGCTTCAATGATTTTTCAACCCCGAACTTATGATGGTTACCCTACTTTAAAGGTTTTTAATGGAAAACAAGTCATATAAATTTCAACGTCACAATAACTCTATCACACCCACTTCTCACAGACCCACTGAGACCCCTTCCCACTGGAAAAATTGACCAAAATATCGTCCCCGGTGGAAAATTAACCTCTCATCCCAATTTAGTCTCCACTGAAAATGGTCAAATAAACCAATCCTCACTGCAAAATATTATGCTATTTTTCCCATCTCCACTGAATTTTCCCGGGGGACTCGATTTTTAAACGACGGCATGTACCGCCAAAAAATGGCTTTCAAAATCGGACACTCTTGCAGGTCCTTGCAGTGCAGTGAAAAGATACCCTTACAGTACATTTTAACTAACTTTTCTGACTCTTGCAGTGTAGTTTAATTTCATATCTTATTTTGCTGAAGCCACCTGAAAATGACTGAGATGTCGACACAATGTTGAAAACATTAACAAATCAAAATGGGTTTGAGTCAAAACTGTAAAGATGCATAAGATTTTAAATGTCCTTTTCCTATACTTTCCAAAGTGCACTGTAAGGATCGAAATGAGGAAAGAAGAGAAATAGTGCACTGTAAGTGTGTAAAGTTTGGAAAATCTGACCATATTTTGCATTAAAATGGTAAATCAAGAATATGCACCGTAACGGGTCGATTTTCGCCCATTATATACTCAAAATTGGCTATTCTTTTTCTGCACTGTATGTAAGGGTCCGATCATTGAGTAAAGCCCGAAGGGCTAGAGTTCAATCTCTAACCTTTTTTCTCAGGCAAGAAAAAGTGAAGCCTTAAAAAATGCGCCGCATTCTTGACGACAGATTGAATCTAGCAATTCCTTTGTTTGCGATTGATATTTTTTTCGAAATTTAGCTGTAAATTTTAGTTTCAATCTGTCATTTGTGTAAAAACCAGGCGAGCCGCTCAAGGCCGATATTAGAGTTAAAAGAAATGAGAAAGAGAGGAGAAAAGAGCTGATCAAATTGAAAACACAAGCAATCGGATAGTGGCGAAGTTGAACGAATCAATCGAAACTGATATCAAAATTTTCGATGAAATCAACTCTTTAGAGCGAAATATGGTAGTCCAAGACTCTATTTCTATAAATTAATCCAAAGGATACATATGTACATTTTCCCGGATAGACTAAAAAAAATTAAATAATAACAATTTAAAAGCACTATTAAAAGCAACATAAATAGAAGGAAAAAAAAAAATTTTCAGAAATTTAGCAAGAGAAATTTGCGAGACGAGTTATTGGCATTAATTTTTATTTTTTTCAGTTTAAAATCTTTTAACCTAATTTGTTTTCAATACTTTTTCCCATTGAAACATCATATAAAAAAATCTTGATTGAATTTATAAGAAATATTTATAACAAATTTCCACAATTCATTTTCTCCAGGTCTTTGGCCGTTAGTTAAAAAAGGTATTCGACCACTGCATCAAGTCTTCGGTTTTTAATTCAGGTCTTCGGCCGCTAAATCAGGTCTGCGCAGTCTGCAACTGCTAATTCAGGGCTGCCTCCGCTGACGGAAAAAATCTGCAAGGCAGTTTCTAGTTGAAAACATCACTTCGTTGTTAGTTAATTGCCTGTATTCTGGCGTTGAGCTACTTAGATACAACGAGCGGCAAATTTAAAATGATGAAAGTGATATGTCAGGCCAGGACTTCTATTCTATCTCATCTCTGCTATCGATCAAGCTGTAACCCGATACAAACTGTCCAGCCCGAAAGTTGATGCAATTTCAATTGACCTTTCCTGATCAACGTCGAGCTCCACACAAATTCAGCCGACGAATGTCAAAGCAATCCGTAAACCAGCGCGTTGGCATCGGTTTTCTATCAACAAGTCCAAATATCAAAGGAAAAACCCATTGTCAATATCCCAAGTACTCCTCTGACCGCTATTGTAACATCTTTTAGTTTTGACAATAAAATCATACTAAAATCACCCGGGGGAGAGCACTCATATGGTCCGACCCACGGCATGTGCCACCGTTAAGGGTAGGTTTTTCGAGACCCTCGAAATACACTGTCAGGGTGTACTTTTGCACTACAAGGCTCTTCATTTAGCTGGTTACATTGTAAGGGTGTGTTTGGGGACTGAATTGCAAGACTGACAGTAAAAATCCGATGTATCTTCATATTTTTGACTCTCAGGCTCATTTTCAGGTGGCTCCAACAAAATAAGATATGCAATCAAACTACGCTGTAAGGGTCCGAAACTTTCGGTAAAATGCACTGTAATGTAAGGGTACCTTACCAGCTCAAAGGCTGTAAGGGTCTGATTTTGAAAGTCATTCTTTTGGCGACACATGCCGTCGTTTAGAAATCGTTCAGCATTCAGTATAACGTATCTCGAAATTTCAGGTTCCTGAAATGAGATTCACCAATTATATACACGCTTTTTTTGTAAGAATATCTTCTATAACAATATCAGGGTGAAAATTGGCTAAATCGTAAGAATACCCTCTAGGGTGAATTTCACAAAATTTGATAAGAATACTGTCATTTTGCATTTGGTTAACAGAAGAAACTGCTTCCTTTGTTAGAGATAAATTGAAGCTTTGAGGAAGAAATGTAATTTTAACCCAAATGTTCACTCAAAAACCCTAACCCTCAAATTGATCATTTCTCATGTTTGTAAAAAAGTCAAGTCTAAAGACGTAAGAATACGTTAAGAATATTTCACCCTCAATTTTGGCACTTTCTTAAGAATACTTGACCCTCATCCAAAGTACACTATTCTTATTTAAAAAAAAGTGTGTAGTTCCCGACATATTTTATACAAGTGAATCAATCTATAGACTCCATTTGCTTCATTGTAAAAATATAAGTATTGAGAATAAAGTTGGCGAGCTGAATGAAAAGAAACTCTTTTTTGGGTCGGTCAAAAAGGTTCTAAAATCGGAATTACCTACAAAATAATCAGAAGAACAATTTTTCGGAAGAAATTTAAATTAATATTATACAAAAATTCTATCAATTGCAAAAATGAAATAAAAATTAAAAGTGTTGTTATTTGTTTGTAGGATTTGTTAGTAGTTTGAAGGTGAAAAGAATGTCCTTCAAAAAATTGCAGAAAAGCGTCTTCAAAAAATATTAAAGCAACTGCAACGCAATAGTAAACTGACCCAGTAGAACATTTCAATACAAAAAGTCATTGAACAAAAAAATAAAAGTGAAAATCGTGTAAAGAAATCATTAAAAAAAACTCGATGAAAACAAAAAAACATCATTTTAATAATAAAACTACCTAGGAAAGAAGAACCAAATTTTTGATAAGATGAAAATAACAACCTAAACGTACAAAAAAAAACCTTTTCACAAATTCCCATCACTGCAGCAAAAAAGTGTCCATCTAAGATCAAACAACCTTGAATCGAATGGTCCATCATCATCATTATTATTATTAATTTATGTCTATGAAAATAATTAATTTTTTGGTGGATGTTTCCTTTAAAACTGCATGCTTCTCCCAGTCCGCTGCTATATGCCATAAATTAAATTTCGGAAAAAAATATAACGATAAAAAATGCAACCATCTATACATTTTATATGTTCACAATTTTGGGCTTTTCAAATAACAAAAATTCTCTCTCCTCTGTGTGATTTTGAATCTTTAAATTTAGGACATTGTACCGAAGACAGGGTTGTGTCGGGCGATACTTGGACCATATTCGTCGTATTGAGCTTTAGTGTGGCATACTTGATAGAATTCAGGCTAAAAGGAACAGAGAAACGATCGATTGAAGCTATACAAGAATCTTTTTCAGACTTAAATAAAAATAGTAGCTGTTTCCACTATATTGTCAACCATACGAACAAAATCCAGATCCAGCTGACAATTTCAAATAATACAATATAAGAAATATACATTAAAAGAAAATCACCTATTTTGAACCACGGCCTCAAAGCCTCAAGAGATTTATATCTTTTTTCCTAGGTTTTGTCTAATTTTTGTCTCTTGAGTCGTTTCTATCGTCTTGCCTCCTATTCAGGCCTCTTTGTTTTAGCCTTTCTTTTTCCATTGGGATTTTGACTAATTATGTTCTCATATCTTATATTTTTCTATTGTTTACTATTCACCACATTTTATTGATTAATTGTTTTATCCTCTAGTGAACATTTTCTAATTTTAATTGTTTTAATTAG
Source organism: Clytia hemisphaerica (assembly GCF_902728285.1). Lineage (NCBI taxonomy): Eukaryota > Metazoa > Cnidaria > Hydrozoa > Leptothecata > Clytiidae > Clytia > Clytia hemisphaerica. Next base: position 733,739 of record NW_027103734.1, on the reverse strand, counting down.
CAAGATTTTTACATAAAACTCATCGACACGTTTGTAAGAGAACTTTTACCTGAATGATGTACTAGTTTTGAGTACGAAATATTGTAATTTTAAAAAAACTCACTTTGTTGTTTTTCATGTATTGAAAAGTCAAAATGAACATTTTCGGACTTTCTTTTATATTGTATTATATACGAACAAAGTAAATTATGTTACTAGAAAACCTCTAGCTCACATCAAAATTTAGAACGAATTTATATTTAGCCTTACATACGCTAAAAAATCAAAAAAAGAGGATTTCAAAGAACTTTGAAAACTTACAGTTGATGCCAACATACTTCCACCGAACCAGACAGCATATCTTTGCATAGAATGAGTGATAACAGCACAATCAATTGGCTTTGGCTGTAGAAATAGAACACAGAAAATTATCAATGTCATTCAATACATAATACATAATTGATGTTTGTCAAAATATCCTATGAGTTTACAAAGCTTGGATCCTTTTATTACAGGTTAGCAATATCTCCTTTAAGCTTTGAGCTGATACTTATCTGGAGTAGAAAGGCTCTATCTAGGAGCACACACTAAGAAAAGACTAGACAACTTCACAGCAACAGCAATTTACGTTAAAATTTGTCTCAAAACGGTAGCTTAAGCAGCGGAATTCCCTTTGGTGTTATATTTTCCTTTTACAAAATAATCTCCTGTCTTTAATCTAGAGGACAGAGTTCAGTGCCCTCTTCATAAATACATTCATCATATTAGACATTGTAATTTCAATTGGAGGATTCTATTTTACCTTGATTCTGCCACCACTGATTTCTTCACTGGCTTTCAAACGTTGGTCAACAACCCTCTTCAAATCTCTCTGCAAGCGACGACCGAAATCACGGAACATGGTAGATCCACCAGACAAAACAACGTTCTGAAAGTGAAAGTGAAAATGTTTGTTTTAGGAAAAAAGAACCAAAAAGAAATTCCAAGATTACAATATTCAAGGAATCGAAACGGCAATGAAAGAGAGGCAAGGCTTAGAAGAATAAAATAAAATGATAGATATTCCTTATTTAGTTTGAAAATATAGAGAATCAAATCCACTTACCTTGTATAGACCTCTTCTAACATCGATGGGACAGTTTTGAATGGCTGAATCAACAGTCTCAGAAATGGATGTGGAGAAATCGGGGTTGGAAAACTGAAAAACAATAAAATATAACATCGAGTTTTAACATTTTTTTAAAGAAAAACGGAAATTAAAAACCTGTTAAAATATTCTCTAAAAATTGTACAGTATCAAGAGCAGAAATTTCCCTTTTTTTCTTGAAGTTGCAATATGTTACCTCGGGATGGAAGAAGATTTCAGGTCCCAAAAACCTTTCATAACCAACATCGATGTCAAATTTCTAAAAATAAGAAAATAAAAGAATTTTTGAAATATTCACAATTCATGATATTCATGACGTAATCTTTTATACGGAAGCACCCGAGATAACCCGGAACTAGTGGCAAAATAACAAAAGACTAGTGGCAAATTTTGCCACTAGTTCCTGATTATTTTGTGTGCTTCCGTATAAAAGATTACATCATGAATATCATGAATATGACCAGATATGACTAGAAGATGATAAACAAAAAATTTGAACTTTTAGTAAAAATTATTACGATAAAGAGAAAATAAAAAAAAAGTAGTGTTTCCAGAAACCAGCAAGATGAAAAAGAAATTTTCTGACCCGGTCGCAGAATATGGGTTCATCTATATGGTTCATCATAAAGAAAATCAAGTTGACCGTTCAAGCTATCAAACGTCATTTAGTTAGATATTCCCGCTTGTAGATAAAGTTTTGTTCGTTAGTAATTGATACATTAGTATTCAGGGCTTACTTCATACTGTTTGTACATAAGTTATCTTTAAGGTACTATTTCAATGATCAAAAGTTAGTTTTCCGGCCGGTCGCATGAGAGCTTTTTTCCTTCACCCGCATTCCGGAAACACTACATTTTATTTTCGCCAAGCAAGTACTAGACTAGCAAACTAGTCTGTAAATTAATCATGTCAGAGGGCGGGAACATAAAGGCGGCGGGCGTTTGCTAGAATAGGAGCTGCGTAGGAGAGCGAGCAAAAGTTGGTGAGAGGCTGCTGATATACAGACTAGAACATTCTGCCACGGCTTCATTTTGGAGGTTGTGAGAACGGAGGAGTGCTTTCCTAAATTTTGGAGGGAGAAAAGCCGACAGACCACTTTGTTTTGAATTTTGGGTGTTGGAGGAGCCACCTTTCAAGTTTTGAAACTTTTACATCTTTAGTTGTTTTTGTTATTCTTCTTAGAAAGGTAAGTATTTGCAATTTAGCTTCAGTTTTCTACAATCATCAAAAGTGTACAAGGATTATTCAGTTTTCCTTATGCAGGTTGGTGGTATATGTTACGTGCTTTTGGGGCTTTTTGCTAGCCTCTTTCATTCAAGGTAAGAAATATTTTTTCTAACAGTCTAATTTGGTTCCACCTAAATACTTTTTGCTTTTTATTTTAGTACTTACAGACTACTTGTTAAGGAACTTGATTACTCTAGTCTCATTGTGGCTAAGTGAACCCCTCCAACACTCTTTTCTATGAATACAACAGTAACACTAACCAGGCAGGAACTCTGCTCAAAAGTACCCAACCCAAAATTTTTTTGGTACGGTTTGAAAACTATTTTTAGGTTATCGTGAGAATAAACAGCGTTCCTGGTTAGTTTAAAGAAACTCCAAAGATTATCCCTCTCATCACTCTCAATGTCATTACTGCCAGGCTGCTGTCTGACAGTCCGACCCTCTTCAACAGACTCACTGCTACAAAAAACAACCTGTCCTGACTGTCAGCATGTAACGTACCAGCCAAGCACAGGAAAATTACACGTACACATAGAAAATTAAATGGAAAACTTACAGAAAAGTACTTACTTTTAATAGTTAAGATGTCATATGTTGAATAACTAAAACTCCAACCCTCAAAACAATGACACATTGGTGCATAATTATTATTATAAGTGTATTATTATAATTAAGTATTTCAGTCTGTCGAATGAAAAATGTAACATCTGTCATGTACAAATTTAATTTGTGAAAAATTGAAATTTGCAGAATTTAGTGCTGTGATAAGATAGCTCTGATAGAAAATCCAGAGTTTATATGGTGACAGAAAAGTTTTTGGGTACACGTATTCATGATGCAGTATTTTTGTCATGAGAAGAGAATTATTGTAAATTCTGACCTTTTTCTATAGACTGTGGCTATGTGCTGAAGAATTTTCTTGTCACACCAAAAATGCTGAAAAATTAACCTTACACTTTAAGATTTATGGCTAAATTTTTTTTGGGAGTTTTCTTGCCACACTAATTTTACAATTTAATATAATTATTTAAATTAAAGTTACCTATTTGAGAAATTTTTGTTGTCAAACTGAGAATTCTGAATTTTCACCGTAATATAAATTCTGACAAATTTTCATCTACGTACAACTATAATTTTGGGGAAATCCCACTTGTTCGACAGTATACTTGTCCGACGGTACATTTGTTAGACCGGTTGTTTGACAGTTATTAGTTCGACACCCATTTGCTCGACTGCATGGTTGTTCGACGACCACTTGTTCGACACTCTTCTCTCAAACAACTGGTCTGTTGAACAACTATATAGATTGTCGAACAAGTGGATTGTCAATCAACTGGGTTGTCGATCATTTTGGCACCCATTTGTTCCACAACCCACTTGTTCGACATTCAATTTGACAAGAATTTGTTGAACAAGTAAGCTGTGGAAAAAATGGGTTGTTGAACATGTGACATATACTTATCACCCATTTTTCTGTAAATTGTAAGTATGTGTACTATAAAATTAACTTCACACTTGAAGATTTATGGCTGAATGAAAAAAATGAGTTTTCTTGCCACACTAATCTGGCAATTTAAAAATATGTAAATGTTTAAAGTTATAGTAGGTACTATCAACTATGTGTACAGTACGTTTGAGAAATTTTTGTTGCCAAACTGAGAATTCTTAATTTTCTCCATAAATTCTGCTAAATTTCCCTCTACGTCGTAAGTATATATAAGTTTTGGAAAAAATACTAGAATTGAGTAAAACATAAGCATGGCGAAAAAATTTAATCATTTTTAGATGTAAGAAGACTTTTAATATTTCATAATTTGAAAGAAAATATTTTTTGGAGAAATTTGTCAGTGCCGCTTTACCATAACTTTATTTCTACTCAAAACTGTGTAATTTTATCATAGGGATAGATACAGTACGTATTAAACTCAAAACAAAGGGATAACCAGGTAGATATTCACAAAAGTTTGTAGCACTTCCAATACACACGACATTGTGTCAGTGTCGTGTAGTAGTCTCTGGTAGTCCAACAACCATCATATATTTTTGATAAAGAACCTTTGACTTGTGATTCCTGGAAAACTAAAACGTCTTATGTGTTTGAATGTCAGTAAATAATTGTTAGCTACTGTACCTGGGTTATCCCTTTGATTACCACCTGCAAACCTAGGAAAAAGAAAGCTGAAATGAAAAAAAAACTCACAGTCCATAGTGTTTGCAATCTGAATACTCCATTCCTAAAATTGAATGAGTTATGAATAGGAAAAGATAACAAGTCAACAAGTTCTGATAACTGATGTTACAAGATTTTCCATCTTCTCTTGCCTCTCAAATCAAAACAAAAAACAACTGAAACAATCAAAAATGAGCCAAAGAATTTTGCATGCAGAGAACCATGAAGAAAAGCCACATATACACAAAGAAGAGACTCATCAATAAGAAACAAGAAACAAAACAAAATCTTTTCAAATAAAATTTCCACTAGAAGTCAGCCATTATTTTTTCCAATCACTCCCTCCTCAAAAATCAAAACAACACGATCTGCGACTTTGACGGAAGTTTTCATTTCTCATTTCACGAATTTCTCAAAGTTCATTCATTTCTACAACGCCGAAATATGGCGTTGTAAGATTGGGGCTTCAGCTTAGCCGTTTTTTCCTTCCTGGGGTTTCGCTCCAGTCGGGCTTTCAGCCCTCGCCGCCGACAAAATTTCTTCCTACGCTTACCTTACTCCTACGCTCACTTTTCCCGCGTGATACCGTTCCAGCCCGACTGGCGTGCCAGTCTAAGCAAGTACAAACAAGTGTCAGGGAGTTTTGGTTCGTATAATATGGGATTCTTACGGGACTAGATGACTTTAACAAGAGCCAAACTAGGAGCTAACAATAAAAAGACTGACTTTCATGATGTTTTACAAAACCACTATAGACACTAACCTTTTTGGTAATATGGTTTTGACCTTCATAAGATTTGATCCATTTAGCAGGGTCAGTGTCATATTTGGTGAATTCCTTGACAATGTCTGGACATGTGTAGCAGAATCGTTCCTAAAATAGAAATTTAGACTCATGGTCAAATCTTTTCCATTTTCCTTTAGAGTAATGCCAAGCGCTGAGCATAAAAAAAGATTTTGATATACTTCTCAAATTATAAGCCAAATGTTATTTTCCAATGTTATTCAGTGTTGCAACCACTTTGATGAATCCGGATGAAAAAAATTAACCAATGTTGGGAAGGGCTGGTTTTTGAGTATTAACTTTCACGGTCCAAAGTTGGGACGGAAAAATCTCAACTAGCTGCAACTGGACGGATTCCTGTCTATATACAGAAAGGTTGCAACACTGATTCTTACTTTGATTGCTTTTGCAGTTTCCATGGATTGTTCTGGTGGGATTCCAATTTCACGTTCCTTCAAAAGTTGTTGGATGAAGAATGTAATATCTCGTCCAGCGATGGGAATATGTTTGATGCAACTGCCAATGACATATCCTTCAGCCTGAAATTATTCAGATATTCTAATTTAAAAAATAAACCCTGATCCATCGATATAAATTAACACTGGTCTTTGCTTTGAAGGGCGATTATGAATATTCCTCATTATTTGAAATTATGATAAGTTCAAAGGCGATCTCTTGCTAAAAAAATATAGAAGAAAAGGGTTCCTTTTTATCTACATAGTAATATCACTATGAAACATCAAGATACAATCTAGTTCCAAAAGCAGGAGAATTTAGAGACAAATAAAAAGATTGAAACATACAACTGGGATAACGTGAGTAACACCATCTCCTGAATCAATAACAGTGCCAGTCAAGGTTCGTTCACCAACTTGTCGTGATGTCCATGATGCAGCTAAAGCTAACACAGCTTGCACAGCAATATATAATCCAGGAACATTGAAAGACTCAAACATAATTTCAGCAGTGTATTCCCTGTTTTCTGGTGTGTTGAGTGGAGGTTCAGTCAAAAGAAAATAGTGATCTTCCGGCTCAGCTCGAAGGTATTTGAAAATACACTGTTCCCAGAATCTCTCCATTAGATCCCAGTCTTCACAAATACCATGACGAATCGGCCACTGAGTTAGAGAAAAAAGTAAGAGTAAGTACTCTTAGGTTCCAAATAAACGCCCCCCCCCCCACTTATTAATTTTTCGAAAATAAGATTTTTTACCTTATTTTTGAGTTTTCAGAAGTACAATTTCCAGCCCCCCGGCAATTAGGCCCCCCGTTTATTAAAATCTCGAAAATGTTCGAACCCCCTGTTTATTCGAACCCCCTGTTTATTTGGAACCTAAGAGTACATAAACTTTAAACTAATCTAGTAATTGACGTCAAATAAAATCTGTGCGGTTGTGCTCTTGACAATGCAACAAAATGGCGAAAACTTCTGAAAATCTTAACACGGAAATTTCATCAAAATATGGATCCTGCACCCCAAATGAATGCTTTATAAATGAAATAATACGGGATAACGATGTCTTGCAGTGTAGGAAGTGTCAAAGATTTGTTCATTATGCCTGTTCGGAGCTTCCAGCCTACCAAGTACAGATTTGCCTTCAGTACAAAGCTAGGAGATTCGAATGTGCGAAATGCATCACAGTCACGCCAATATTATTAGAGAAGTTCAAAACAAGTAAACAAAGAACGACCAATAACAAGGCAACAAATACTGGAGGTAAAGAGAAAGATCAAGATGAGCAATGTGTTTTCGCTAGACTGGATAGACTGGAGAAGAAGATCGACGATCTTGTAAACAAAGATGATGTCGTTAAAGGATCCAAACAACAGCAGACATACGCTAGCATCGCTAAAGATGAGCTAAAGAAAAAAGACCACGATATAGAATCAAAGCAACAACAGACATACGCTAGCATTACTAAAGATGAGCTAAAGAAACAAGAGGTAAAGATCAAAATTTCATCAAAGAAGAGAAAGAAGAAGAACGATGGTTAAACTTAACAAAGTACAATATCATTGTTCACAACCTCGGAGAGAACAAAGATGAAGACCTAGAAGAACAACGTGTAGGTGATAAGGATTATGTTGAAGAAGTTGTACAAAACCAAATGGGATTAAAGGTAAACATCGTCAGCGCAGAAAGAATAGGAGCTCGGAAGGACGAAATGTTCAAAACAAAAAGATGGCGACCCTTGAAAGTCGTGCTAAAGAACGAAGAAGAGAAATGTCATATTCTGGCATCAGTCCACAAATTAGAGAAAGACGAATTTAGAGTATCCGACGATTTTTCGAAGAAAGAACGTGAAACCATCAAAGAGTGGCATAGGAAGGCAAAGGAGAAAACAGAATTACAAAAGGATGGCAACTGGATATATAAGGTTAGAGGAAGTCCTCGGACAAAACTCTACTTTAAGAAGATCTATAACAAACCTGTTACTGAAAATGAAATATTGTAAAGACGACTGGTTAAGAGGCCCACCGTGCGCCTACAACTGTAAAATTGTAAAATGTTAAGCATGATTATTTCATAGAGGTCGATAGACCTGAGAAATATATTACTGTAAATTAAAAAAAAAAAAAAAATTAGTAGTTTATTAGCATTTATTAGTCGCCTTGCATGTGTGAAGTTCCTTTTATGGCGTTACAGTCCTGTCAACTGCCTTTGCCCGTTGAGGATTCAACTATTCCACATGTTTGTCCCTGTATCCAGCTTACAAAAAATTTTGTATGTATTAGTCGCCTACGATACCTTAAGGGAAAGAAACATTGGCTAAATTAAGCTCCCGTCAAATTAAATTTTTCCTGCTATTCACCAAATTAAATTCCCACCAAATTTAAACCATCATATTCATTCCCAAATGTGTGCTATTTCAGGCCTTAAAACAGGTTTTTTTGCATTTAATAGCTTTTTTGGCAAGAAATATATCCTTTCTCTGCCAAATTAAATCCCTACAAAATTTAATTTTTAAGCCATCTGCCAAATTGAATTCACTCTGAAAAAAGATTTTGGCAATCCCACCAAAATTTCTTCCCTTGAAGTATTTAACTTGTGAGAAACAGAAAAACCAACAATAAACATTTAAGTAGCTCAGAACATAAAGATATCGTTACAAACCTTGGTTCCGTAGGTGGGTCTGTCTATTGCTTCATCCCCAATATAAAAATCTACAAACAAAAGAAAACAGAATCCGGAAAATTAAAAACCTCCTATATGTACAGATGTACCACTCTACCAAGCTTGAATTATATTTCCCTTTACTAAATAAAAAGCCAGAAGAACTAATTTAAGAAAACATCTTCATTTTTATAATTTAGATCTGAAAGTTATTGTATAGATAATTTAAATTCAAGGAGTTGAATTTGCTTGAACGACAAAAATTAATAAATTCTTACACACCCTGAAAACTTGAGCAAAATGTTCCAGTCATATGGATCATTCTTTTTTTAAACTAATACAAAATAATACAAAATATGTCTTCTGTAAAATCTACCCCTTCTATCAGGGTTGAAAGCTGAAATTCCTTGAAAGGAAAAGATGAATTGATTTCACAGAATCTTACCTAAGTCATCTACACCTTTGAAGGAAGTTGATTTACCACCAACTTTTGCACTCTCTTTTACTGCGATAGCTGAAACAATAAAAATAAAGTCTCTTTGAAACATATTAAGATTTCTTCACCACAACTGAGAAAGTAGAAATATTTAGATTACTTGTCCTGGCTATTCAGTTATTTTTGCCTCTGGTCTGCAGAATGCTTTTTCCCAATTTTGCTGAGGGAAAACAGCATTTTGCCATGACATTTGTTTGTTAATTGAATTTTGAGGAACTCCTTTTCAAAAGTTGCTATTTGAATTCGTTAATGTCCTTTAAATATAAAGAGCTCGTGCTATATGGATCTAGGTAATTCTTTTAATATATGTAATTCTTTTAATATTTGTCAAAAATTTACAGCAGCATTTGCGGCTGTTACCAGGACATTTGCTGCCAGGACTGTACTACATGTATTTTTATTCACGAGCATAACATTTAAGCATAGACAGGCTGACATTTGGGCTTGAAAACTATAGATTTATTGTTATCGATAGAACAATAGAATTTTTGGGTACACAGCCTAAGCTCAAATGAACCCTATACTTAAAAGAAAAAAAACGTGTACCACAAGTAAATCTAAAACAAAGACTAGGCTTACCGGAAGGAATAATGTATTGTGGTTCAGTGTTACCAGCAAATCCCATCTTCGTGTATCTGTATAAAAATAAAATAAGATGAATAAATAACAAACATCTCAAGCGAGAAAAAATCCTCCTTAACCTTTAGACGCCGAGAGACGTACCACGTACGTCATATATACAGGCCGATAGACGTACCACATACGTTTTGATACTGGGGTTCTTTCAAAGTTTAATAAAATAAAGACCAGTTTGAATTTTTCTATTCTGTAAAATTTAGCAGACAGGATAGGGGTGAAGGTTCATTCATTCAAAATTTTACGGGTCCTGCTTTTATATATCTCGAGATATCGGAACTCAATGTCGGTGTATTTTTCAAATGTCAACAAAACATCGTTTTAGTGGTGGACAGAGGGTGTTTGATGGATTTTTGGACTGAAAAGTTATGTTTATGTTTGGTTTTTTCTTGGTTTCAGCATTTAAATATCATTATATGAGATAGAGAACCTTTATTGGCAGTTTCTATGTGGTTTGAAGGGGTTTTAGGGGGTATTTCCTGACATACATGCCTATCTCTAGCTCCAACAACTCAGGGCTGTTTTGCCTCAGTTTTTCCACTATTTTGGTGTTTTATTGCTTGAATTTACATGATAGAGAGTCTGTTATGATTATTGAAGTAATTTTACAGACTTAGGGTAAGTGCAGGGCCAATTTTAGAGCAACGGGACCACTTAATTTACCTGTTGTGGCCAGAGTGTCGATTTTGGTGGAAAAGTGTGCTTCACCGAAACTTAGATTCTGAGATGAAATGAGCTTCTTCAGCCCTGAAATTTCACACAATGGTGGCTTATAACATAAACTAAAACAAAATAATTTTTCTGGGACCAATCTTTACCTTGTACCCACTTTTTTCATTCAATTTGTCAAAAAAAAGAAAAAAAGTGAAAAAATCGTAAACATGGAATTTTTACTGTTTTGATTTGAGGCTGTGTAGTCAGGTTTAAAAGGGTGATGAGGCGTCTTTTTGGTATTATCTGAAAAAATAGATCCTTAGCTTTTCAAAATGGGTTTACTTTTTACTTAAACTTTAGCGGTTCAGATTTTATGACATTTTCCACAAAACCTCCATTTTCACGAAAAAAACAGCGGCAGCAGCGCGCGCTGTTTTTAAAAACAGCGGTGTCTAAAGGTTAAAAAATAATTCAATTTTTTTGCAGAATTCCCCCTGAAAATAACTAGTTATCAGGATTATACAATATGTCAATATGTTTAAAATATTTTCAGGAAATCATCATATTTCTTGACATTTTTGAGGGAATTTGTTTGTTTGCCCATGAATTACAATTTTTTTTTTCAAAAGTTTTTTGACAATAGTTAGCAATTTTTAGTAAAAGTAGAAATTGATGTATCATAAAATCATGTATTTGGCAGTAAATTTAATAGGTCATCTTTTGATGTTTATAAAGCACATTCTGAAAGTAAATTATTTATTGTTTTGATCATAATAATAATATTAATATACTTGACCAAATTTGATAAATAACCCATAAAATTTTAGTTAATTTTTACTCTTTCAGTTTAACACATTCTTGCAAATGCATGGGGTGTGAATTTACATTTTAGTCTTTCAATCCCCAGTGTAAACGCAATAGGATAGGACCTCCGGCTATCTTATAAATCTTCCACGGCACTGAAATTGAAAGTGTTTCACAAAAAAACTTCCTCCTGGAAGTTACGAGCGAGTGTGTTTTACTGTAGCGCGAGCCACAGACGGGGGTCACCATATCAATTACTTTCCCTTAGCGCTTTCCACCCAAAACTATTTGAATAAAGATTATTTGAAAAAACATTTATCTTGTTAAAATGTTAACGTTGGTTAAAAAATATTGTAAATCTAAAGGAAAATTTTTAGTGCATATTTGAGCTTCCTGAAAAAGTAGAATGCTCTACTCTTAGTATCCCCTGGTAAAAATATTTTCTGTGCTGTGAACAAGAAGTTTGAAAAAGCGCACCCACAAACTCGCACTCATACTCATTTTCAAATTTTGAAAGAACGAAAAGACATATCTTGTTCTTGATAATTTCTTTGCAAAAAAAAGCTGAATAAATTCTCTTTAACTTGGAAAAAGAATTTGTGCTGAAAAACTTTTCCTTCCTGGAGTTGTAAAATTGAAAATATTTTTTCAAAAATCCTGCTTTTGTTACTGCCACAGGCGCGAGTTTCAACCTCCCTACCAGGGGGTGTAAATTTTTAGTTTTTCTTTTATTTCTTCTGCTTGGTGGAGTTAACGGGTGGACGACATGCAATCAATTAAATTTGCGTGAAACGGTATAGACTTAAACTCGTATATCAAGATTATGGGATTTCGAGAACGGGCCGATTTTACTTTTGTTTTGAGTGGTTTCATTTTTGATTTCAAGCCAATATCTTAGCAACGGGGTGCTTGCCCATAGATACAGGGGTTTGTGCAAAAATCTAAACATAGAAAATTTTCCAAATCCCCCATTTTGATTAATGCAATCGAAAATGAAACTTTTCTATGTTTCATTTTTTTGCACCTATTCTTCAAAATGAAAGTATTTAAAATTTTAAGTTCTTCTTTTATTCAAAGATTTTTTAAGGCACTTTGTTGACAATCTAGCTCTTGCTTTAAATTCCCGCTTTCTTCAATAAATTGAAGATGAGAAAAAACCTAAGCTACGAATCAGGGATTGAAACAAATGTATGAAGGGTGGGATTTTACAGCCGCCTGTCGTGCAAGGCACTGAGAGGCCTGGAGAGGCCACGAGTGCCAAAAAGAAGGGCCGTATGAAATGCGGCAATCTCATTTGGTGGAAATTTGCTAAACAACTGCGAAGGAGCGCCGGGAAGCAAACAATAGAAGAATCCAATTTCATTTTTGTTGCAGATTTCAATATAAACTTCTCTTACAGGCAGTTAGTCACACTACTGCATACTAGGAAATCAAGCTTTCAGAAAAAACAACATCAGTCATCTACAGGATTTATTTGCAACAACAAGGATAAGAGTTACCTGAATCAAGTTCGCAAGACAATTAATTAAAGCTTGAAAGTTTGAAACAAAATAAAACGTGCAGCAGCCAAAATCAACCAACCAAAATTTGTCATTCAATTTCCGAGATAGCGCTTCGATTTTTAAGGCCTTGTTTATACGCTGAAGTAAAAACAATTCCGCACATGTAAATGGGTACCAGTGTTTGAGATCTAGGTGGGTTCCGTCTCCCCCGTAGATCTTTTTCTTGGGAAGTTGATCTTCAAATTAGTTCTCAAGGTTGGCTTGGCTCAAATTTTTTCATCTATGGCTCAAATTTTAGGCTATTTCTCATAGTTTTTGAGAATGTTAATTTCATTAAAAAGCGCCGGGTTATTTTTTCATGAATCCCTTTAGAAGTTTTGCGGCGCATTTTTTTGCTTGCGAGTCAGGTAAACGATATTGCGCTTTCGCACCATTAATCTTTAATATGCATTTCAGCGGGACGCTAGAGTGACTAACTGACAGGGATTACTTGTCAATGTGTTGTGTCAACTTGTCAGCATTGTATTTTTGTAAAGGGAAAAATAAAAGAGGTAAGCCTAGCCTAGTTTCTAATCCTGATATAAGAGTTTAAGCTTAGGCTGTGAAAGCGGGCAGGCAAAAGCAATGGCAAAATTGATATCCATGCAATCGCCCGATTAGTTAAGCACATTCTGTGAATCGCGCATTTAGCCCAGGGTAAGTATCAAAAAGTAATGTTTAAATCCCCAGACACCCACAACAATAAGGGGGCATCGGCAGGACCCTCCTGGCGCTCCGGAAACGTCTGGAGCAAAATGTGTTGTTTTTTTCGTGCTCCGAAACACCGGAAGATTCCACAATTTTCAGCAATATAATCACAACAGCGCTCACTGTGTTAATCATGTGAAAACTAACTGCGCATGCGCATATTTAAAAAAAAATAAGCCGACTCATGGAAGTGAAACCTTACTTAGGCGGTCATCGAAAAAATGCTCTGTTCGAGTCGCAACGGGTGTTAAAAATGCATGCGGGCGGACGGACGGTCAAAAACATTACCGGGTTTTTTTAAATCACGCCAGTAACTCAGGGGCGGGTGGTAATGCGAGCAAAACAATTTTTCGATGGTCGTCAGAGCAATTGAGAAAAAAGCTATACTTTAAAAGAACAAATTGCTTTTCCCAGATTTTTTTCCGCATCTCCGCACCGGAAAATCAGCGGAAAATTTGATGCGGGCGGGTGACGCGAATAGAACAATTTTTCGATGACCGCCTTACGTTTTTTAATTTTTTCAATATTATATAAGGCGGCAATCACAAATATCTTCGTTTTGCATCGCCCGACCAACTCTCGAAAATTGAGTAGAATTGAGTCGGTAAATTTGTCGGACTTTTTCTGTCGATGACGTTTCCTTTGTTCAAAAATTTTATTAATGCCAATTTTTTGCGAGCGATTTCTAGCGCATTTGCGGCATTTTGACTTTGTTTATCATTACATGCGCCATTTTGGGTTGTTATGTAAACCCGAAAATTTTTACGACCAACCGACCGACTCACTTTTTAGACCCAACGAGGACGCGAAATGAAGATATTTGTGATTGCCGCCTAAATATAATGTGACAAGTCCAATTTATTAATGGCTGAACCATTATATCAATATTTTTTGTAACCATATTTAAACAATATTTTAAAAGGTGTTAAAAATCATATGCTTCGGAAGCACCGGAAGAGCTTCAGAACATTCCGGTGCCGTGTTTTTGCTGCAGATTGTGCGATATTAACTTTTCATTAGGAATATTTTGATGTAAAGGAAGAGAGAAGGGTTAAATCTAGCCTAATTTCTATTCCAGATGTGGAATTTTTAGACTTAGCTGCCCCTGGCATGGGCGGAATGGAATGGGGTGTTCAGTTTGCTGGACATTGCCTAGTCTACTTTTATCGTTCATCTTTGAACCACAAGCAATATAATGAATATATTAAGTCTTACCCAGTTCCATTGTCAATAACACAAGCCGGCTGTCGCATAGCCATCTTGAATATATTTGAAAGTAAATCTGTGAGGGAAATTAGTTTTGAGTGTGTTGATTGCCTGGTTTTCCCTCAACCTTGCCTGCTCTTGCTGCCGTATCGAAAGTATTCAATTCAAGATGGCTGACAGCAGGGCGAAAACAATAAAATGACGAAATTCTATTGGCTGAAACAACCCGGTCGAGAACGCAAAGCAAACAAATTTTTTTCTACCAACTTTTGAGGAAAAAGATTGGGAACGAGGTTGCAACAATTCAATGATAGGAGTTGCGCATAGTATCGAGACGCTAGATTTTGCTCTATCTCTCCCCAGGTATAATCGGTAGAGATGATGCATCAACCACCAAAGAATTCTCTGCAGATAAACCCCTAAGCGCTTTTTGTAAGAACATCAAAAATGTTGGAAGCCTCTTCGCATGAGGTTCGTAAACTTTGAGTTTGGGTTGAAACTTAATGTTCTTAACCTGTTGTTATTTTCACCACTTTGTGAGTATTTCTATGCAATTTCCTAAGCAAATTGGTTGTTTTTTCTATCTCTTTGTTTTAGAGTCCGCAAAGCCTTAAATGTTAACTTGTTCTTAAGATTTTTTTGCCATCTTCGATGTCTTATTACGCACGGAGCGAGCGTTAGCGAGCGGAGTGCGACTCTTTTGGCAAAAGCGCGGGAAAAAAAGCTGATATGCGGGGTGATAAAATCGATTTTTCAGCTTTTTTAGCCTCGTTTCCATTCAGACTTTCGTCGTCGTGTGCAACTGTCTTAAGTCCAAACATGGAGAATTGTCGCCTGCACCCGACTGTCTGTTGGAAGCATTACGTAATGGATTTTTTCCAAATCTCTTTGTAAATCGAGCTCCGGCGTCAAAAACAGTAGAGTATTTTTATACGAGGATGAAGACGTCAATTCTTCGAGAAACGTCGCGGGAAAATATAAGTATCCTTCTCGATCGGGAAACGTCGCTCGGTTCGGAAGCGTATTGTTGATCGGACCATACTGCCTTTTAACACTCAAAACAAAGATGGCGGCAAAAGTAAACAACAAGAAGAAGTGAGAAGAGAAATAAAGACGAAAAAGAAATTGAGATTCCTGACAAACTTTGAGGAGAAGACCTATCTCAACGTCAACACTCAAGCAGATGCCAATCTACTCCTGAGAGTACGCTTGAATATGATCAAGGCAAAAGCAAATTATGGCGACAAAGGGACTTGTAGATTTTGCAGTAATGAGGAAGAAAGTACAGAGCATCTAGGAGAGTGTGAGGAGATTGATGCTGAAAAAGTAACAGTGGATGAAATCAAATCAGGCAACCAAGAAAGCTTAAAGAAAGTTGTCAGGAGATACAGAATGGTTGAAAAGATGCTCCAGGTAGAGGAAAAAGGTGGCGATGCCATCTACGGAAATCACGGAACTAAAATACGACGTATTTATAGGTCTCGCACTCTTTTATTAACAATATAGAAGTGCCTATCAAAACAAAAGATAGAGAGGACCACGCAGAATCGCAGAATCGCAGAATCGCAGAACTGGTTGCTACCGCTCTTTGGCTATTTTTCTTTGGTTTTTATGCTTTAAAGAGTTGAATTGGATCATGATTTTTGTGTGATTGTTACAAGAAATGGTTGATGATGAAGTTTTCTTATTATTATTCCTTCCTGAATTTGATGTTTCGTTTGGTTTGGCATGAGAGATGATGCAATCTCTTCTTGAAAAACAGGATATTTTATCCGGTCGATATTTTATCAACTTTCACAACAAACTAACTTCAATTTTGCCTGTATATTTACACAAATTCTAACTAGGCAGTTGACTGAATATTTGGGGATAAATCTGACCATGCTATATTTGAAAAATTTTGCGACATCAAAAAAGTTTGAACTCACTTTTTTATGATGATGGTCAGATACAGATGGTAGATGCGGCACCCAAGGGCAAGGAAATGGTTGTGGTTGGATATGAACTGGTTAGCTTTAATGTAAAAATTTAAACCCAGAGCAAAATTTACTGGTTGATGATTGATGTTTTAAAAATGCAACGTGGTGGTGGAAAACTTTTGGTTGTGTGAATTTGGACATTTTCTTGCACGTGCGTTTAAAACTTGGAAATTCTTGCTGTGAATTTGGACATTTTCTTCTACGTGCGTTTTAAACGTGGAAAACTTTTGGTTATGAATTGGGACATTTTCTTCCACGTGTGTTTAAAACGTGGAAAACTTTTGGTTGTGAATTTGGATATTTTCTTTCACGTATGCTTTTAAAACGTGGAAATTTTTACTGTAAATTTGGACATTTTCTTCCCCGTGCGTTTAAAATGTGAA
Source organism: Clytia hemisphaerica (assembly GCF_902728285.1). NCBI lineage: Eukaryota > Metazoa > Cnidaria > Hydrozoa > Leptothecata > Clytiidae > Clytia > Clytia hemisphaerica. Next base: position 716,910 of record NW_027103734.1, on the reverse strand, counting down.
AAAATGTTTGTCGTTAACTTGACATTTTCTTCCACATGCATAAATTAAAAAACGTAGAAAAGTTTTGCTATCAGGCAAAAATAAAAAAAAATGTAGTGTTTCCGGAATGCGGTTCAAGGAAAAAAGCTTTGATGCGCTGGCCAGAAAAAAAATTTTTATTAGATTTTTTTGATGACTTAAGTAATATATATAAGATCATTGAAATAGAACTTTAACAATAACTTTTATGTACAAACAGTATGAAGTAAGCCCTGAACAAACAATTCTTGATCTACAAGTGGGAATATCGAACAAAACTACTTTTATAGCTTAAATGCTCCAACTTGATTTTTTTATAATGAACTAAATAGATGAACCCATAGTCTGCGGCCAGATCAGAAAATTATTATTTTTCACCCGGTTGGTTTCCAGAAAGGCTACATTTTTTTATTTTCGCCTCAATTGAAAATTTTTTCAAGCAATATCCTGGCATAAAGACTTTTTTTCTTTTTGGAAATTTTTGAAATTATGATTGCCAATTATGTGACATTTTATGCTTTTGCAGCATGCTTTCGAAAATTACAAAATGCCTTCTGTTAGGGGAATTTTTTCCTTTCGACGTTCTTTCAGATTATGAAAATATTTCCCAGTATATACAGTATGAGATTTTTTTTTCTTCTTTTGCATTACACTTTTTTTATACCGGGTGCGCCACAAAAAAGTTTCTCTCTTTGAAACTGATTTTCTCGAAATCTAAGAATTAAGAAACAACCATTCTATTCCATCGGGAAGAAGAAAGATAAACTTAAATTTTGATGGGTCATTTATGAAATTCGATTCATTAGACCAAAAGTTATGTTCGATCGAATAAAAAATTTACTTTCAGAAAGTGCCCGAAAACGTTAAAAATCGACCTATCAAATCTTTATTTTAAAATTGGCAATCGCAAGAGGTTTTACATGATTAAGAGCATTTTTCAGTAACTAAACACATGAATTTTGAAACTGATGGAACGAAAGGGTTTAAAATGTTCATCAAAATCATTTCAATTTACTTTTAACGAAATCTTCCTCCAGATATTTGGTTCTAGACTGGATAAAGTCTATGTAAGGCTGGATGTACTCGAAACCCATATTTGATGTATTTTTAAGAATTTTACCAGGTTTTTGGCTTTTTTCGACGAATTTTCTGCCTTTTATTGAAATTCAATCTTCCTTTATACAACAAAAGGTCATTTAGACAGCTAATTGTCATTTTTAATGACTGAAACGAAAATACTGATGCATCCAGATGCATCATGTAATTATGCTTCTGTTTAATTTGATAGGTCGATTTTTAACGTTTTTGAGCACTTTCAGAAAGTAACTTTTTTATTCAATAGAGCATAACTTTCGATCTAATGAATTTAATAAATGACCCATCAAAATTTAAGTTTATATTTCTTCTTTCCAATGGAATAGGAATGGTTCTTTTAAAATTTTTAGATTTCGGGAAAATTAGTTTTAAAGAGAGAAACTTTTTTGTGGCGCACCCGGTATAAGAACCAGTAAAATTTTTCTGAGCCTCGACTGTTCTTTTTTTTTTTGCACTTTGAGCTTCTATCATGTTCTTATTAATAGGATGTAAGTCAGGTATTTTAGGCATTATACCCAGTTTTTATTACTTTGACCCCTAAATTGATTGAAATTGAGTAGTTTCAGGCTCAGCATTGCTCTTAAAATGTTCTTATTTTTTGGCGAGTTTGAGCCTCGTTGTTCTTATAAAATTGTTCTTATATTAAAAAAGTGTATGTTTGATTATGAAATTGTTTCCCTGTTTTGAAAGTTTTTGACATGCATTTCAAAAAATATAACTTTTGGATGCTATAATTTTTTACCTTTTTTTCAATATATATATTTTACCTTTTCTCCAATATTTTATATATTAAACCTTTTTTCCAATATTTTATATACTATGAAAGTATATGCAAAATATTTCATCTATTTTGAAAATATAAATTTTCCTTTGGTTTTCTTATTGTAAAATATTCTCAATTTTTGATGAACAAGATCAATTTTTGGTAGATATACTACCTACCTAGATATTACCCCCTGATTTAAGAAAACGAGAAAAGAGAAAAAGTATCTTAGGTTGAAATTTTAAGATATTTGACTTAAAAAAACAGTTTGTTTTGAAAAGAATCAATCAAATTTCTTTCGGTTCACCAGAGTTTGTACATGTTTAAAATGCATTGATAGAAATTTTCCTTGCTCTCGTGACGATCATGAAAATTACCAAAATAAGGTTTGTTCACCATGCAAATATCGCGAAAATAGCCCAAATCATGCCTCGAATTATTTCCCGATCACGCATCACCCAAACGGCTGGGTACAACTTTTTAAATTTGTATCATAAAATGGCTAACTTTCTCATTCCCGGGAAAACATACCTGCCCTGTCTCTGGGATCTTTTTGCTTCTAGGCGTCTAGGCTAAAATCGGTGTTAAATCTATTTTGTGGGATTTGGTCCTTTTCCGTTGTACATGTTTTTTTTTTTATAAGCAAGTGTATGCCCCTTGGTCAGGCTCGAGTATGCTTAAGCTTTCAAAGCATCCAGACATAGAATATGCTTATTATATGCTTAAGAATTATTATGCTTTTGATTCACCCAACCAAATTTTTTAGTAAAATCTTAAAAAAATTTGTTAATATTCGATTCAAAAAGCATTTAAATTTTTGAGCAGTGGAATGTGGCTAGCCGCGGAATGTATTTTTTTACTTGACCACTTGCAAACCTTTTTGAATAGAAAGAGATTGGCTACTTGAAAAATATTTCAGGCTAGCGTATATGCTTATGTTATGCTTAGGAAATCTGCAAATCTGAGCCTTCATATGCTTATAAGCGTTATGCTTATAAAAAAAAACATGTACACTAGCAATCGGAAAGTTCCGCTGGGAATAAGGAAGTTTAGCAATCCTACGGTATGTAAATGTAGTGTAAAAAACCTTTCGCTTGCGAACACGAGATTTTCGTATCGTGTGTAACCCCTTTTACAATTGATGTTATCATATAGTTTGTATGAGACTGTAAGGGTCTAAGAAAAAGTTTTCTAAAGAGCAAGTCTTCACTGTATTATTTCGGGAGATTCAGTATATCATTCAGTCAGATTCTTTTCGAATAATTTGTAAAACTACTGAAAGATTTCACAAAAATAATATGTCAAAAATAATCTACAAGGGTAATGGAAAAAAGGCTGTTAACTATTAATTCAATATATTTCAGTTTTCTTGCTCGTTGAAGATTGAATCATAAGGGTGGAACATTATGGAAAAGAAAAAGTCTTTAAAAAACAAGAGGAATAATGACTATTGTTATAATTGCTAACTTCAGATCAAAATAATTTTATTAACAAGTCAAACAGAGTTTGTATTTCTTTTGATTGTTGAGTCACTTATTTCAAGTAAAGCCACAGATTTCTCATCCAAAACGCATAACCCGCATGGTTTTCAGACAAACGCCATAGGTATTGAAAGTAAAACTTATCGCCAGATTTCGAAAAATTTACGACTTAAAACAAAGAAAGGAATAGATTCAATCCGCCATTTTAAAATGCAGCGCAAATCTTAATGCTTCACTTTTTCTTGCTTGAGAAGGTTAAAGATTCATTTTTAGCCCTTCGGGCTTCAAAGTCAATGTCCCCAATATGTGGTAGGCTCAAATTCTAACAGGAGACATAAAAAACAAGCCGTAAAAGTGATTTTCGGTAAATATTTCTTTTATTTCAAAATCTTTCTCTCAACTAATAAACAAAGTATTTAAATTATACTTTAAACAATAATGATATTTACAAAGAGAAAAAGGCGAAAAATCCTTGATAGCTAAATTTTTTGATTTATTAAATACAAGTAATATTTTACAAATGACTCTATCATCAACTGACAAAGTTTGAATGATCTAATTAAGAAATAAAATTTTAATCACCAAATCAAAACCAATGAGAATTGCCAGAACTCGAATCTAGCATCAATCGGAAATCACACAATGCAAGAGAGGTCTATAAACAAACTCGAACCCAGTTCCTTAGTCCGCTGTTTTATCAGTGAAACCAAAAAGTTTTACAAAGTTGGTCTGGGTACGAGAATGGTATATCAAATGTGTAAATTCAAATGCCATAAGTTTTGTTTATATCACCTTCAGAAAACATGAATTCCAATGGCTAAACACAACTTTGTGATAACAAGATTTCTGGTCCTTCCTTTCAACAAAATTCTCTACTCTTCTATAACTACAGAATAAAATGCTTTAAAAAACCATAAAAATATAATGATGAGGGTACGAAACAAAATAAACCAGGCAGTGGCAATAAAATATAACATCTAAAGACAAAAAGGTAGAAAATAATTTATCATAAATTATCATAAATTTTCTTCTTCTTCATCTTCTTCCGTTAGAGTCCATTCTTCTGATTTCGTTTTGAAGGATGATTTTAGTTTTTCTAAACATAGAAAAGATCAGGTTTATACAACCCACCACTTTAATTGGAGCTTGCAGTTGTATTTCCTTTGGCTAGGTCTAGTCTATCCAGATTAATAATATAGAAAAACTTGCTTGGGTAAAGGATAATTCTCAGTACTGTCGATCCAAGTATATCCATAATATTCATTAGATAAAAATCAACATTCCACTGATTACTTTTCAATTTCCAAAGGCTTTACAACATTTAGAAGGAATACCCAACAGATATTTAACGTCCATCTAAAGTTAGATGAACGTCGAAACAACGTGCTGCGAAACGGCTGGAAACATATCTCACGGACAAGAAATGAACTTACCAAGTGAATCTTGAGAGGGCGATTCCGAGGGCGTTAATTTCCTCCGCCTCCTTGAGGAAGCTTTCTAAAAGGACAAGTGAAAATTAGCATTAAAGTTCGACCAAATATCAATTTTAGATTCTTATCTATGAACATCCCCATCCAGACCTTTAGGAATATCGACAGAATTCATGATAACTATAAAACCCTGAAATTTAAACCTTGTTGGTAGGACTCTCATTCAAACCAGGCTTTTGAGCGGCAAACAATAGAGAATTTGAAATCCCCACAAACAAACAGGGTTTTAGAACTCCATGCTAGAGTCCAGGCTTAGACGTTGATATCGTTAGAGGGTCAGTAAACGCGGGAAAGTATATATGCGCAGAGTCAAGGCGTGAGGGCGGTTTACGGGAAAAAAGTGGTGGTAGAGTTTGGACCATACTGTAACTGTAAACACCTCCAACCCGGGCGCTTACAGCCATTCTCAAATTTATCCCGCGCGCCCCCTAACTTATTCCCTTTTTAGTGATTTTGTGTAGACGATAGGATCGTCTAGTGCATGTTTAGAAGAGACTGACAACTGATCATTCCTGTATGGGGCTTCACTAAGCAAAGGTAGATAAAATGATGTTAAAAGCATTTGAACTAACCGTTTTTTCTTTATTCAGGGCTTTCCGTTGTTCTGATAGTAATTTATTCGTTTTATTTTTCTCTTCGTTCAGTTTGTCCCAGTTGATCTCGGGTATCGCAAGTTTCGTTGATAAAGTCTAAAAGAAAAACATTAGAATATATAAGAATGATATTTCAGCTTATATCAATAATAAATCAATATCTTGAACCACCCAACGCACCGGTGGATACACACCACCGCTTATCAAAACAGTTTTCCTTCATTTCTGAAGAGAAGAGACAGTGCCCCGAAATTAAAAGTTAACGGACATGATAGGTGGACATGGTATTTTCAAAATTTGATAAACAAACAAATATTTTCGACATCTGAATTAAGGTCATACGTACCTCCATTGAGCGTTTTTCTTCTTCTTCGTATTTTTCTTCGCAACAATGCATTTCTTCTTGTCGCGCGGTCGCTTCAGTGTCTTGTTCGGCCGCTTCTTGCATCCAAGCGGGCAAATTTGAATCTGGTTTGTGACTAGGTGATTTGTTGATAAAATTCTGTAGAGAAGAATAAAAACAATTGCTAATTCCAATTTGTTTCTTAATCTTGTGTTTTATAGGACTAACTCACAAATAATAATTATTTTCCAAAAAACAGAATTTTCTTTCCTGTTTTCTACACGTCATTTATCAGTCTTTCTAGAAATATTGGGTTTTATATAGTCCTGTGTATTCAAAAGGAAGCCCGAAACATAATCCTGTGAAACCTCGTCTTTAAATAAACAGTATAGAGAATGCATCATTAATTTTTAAAATTTATGTTCTTGAAACGTTACGGAAGATTTTATAGTAGTTTCTATTGATTAAGAAGAAACAAACATAGGCTTTCAGGATAGAAATATTTCCTGTCTCCAAGGTTTTAAAGATTTTATATTCATGCACTTTCATTAAAACCACTCTTCCTTTTTGTCCATTAAACTAACAAAAAGGATGCTCTTTCCCTGATTTAAATGGGGCCTTAAATGAGTATTTTCATGACGAAAATTTCTCGCAAATAAATTATTAAAATAATAAACACACTCACCATTCCGTCAAATAGACATCTTGATTCTGTAAAATCTAACAAAAAAAAGAACAGAAAAATCGTCAAAAAATCGTTAGAAATTTCCAAGTTGCGTCGTTCAAGACCTTTTCTTAAAAGATACCAGTAAAAATTGGTACCTCCTTTTTGAAATAATCCTATGGCAACTCATTCCCAACAAATTTCTTTGAGGTGGATTCTTTCCATTAAAAAGAATAATCACCCAATGGTAATGGTCTAAAAACGAGGTAGGACATGACAGCCGTAGCGTGGCCGACTTTTTCCAATTTACGGCGCCCCTTTGCTCTTTTACACCTTAGATATGGCAGTTTTCGGCCAAAAAGAGAGAAAATACCCTAAAACTTTCGTGATCGCTTCGCTCGCATAATATTTACAAAGCTATTTATGTTTCAAAGGGGGCACCAAAATCATAATATTCAAAATTTGCCTCCCCAGTTTGCCCGAATTTTTGTCGACCCACCACGCTACTACATGACAAGGGTTGTTTGTTAAGTAATTTATAAAAAGTCCTAGTCTCTCTACTGTATGTATAAATCATAAAAAAATCAAAGAAACTTTTAAAACATAACAAGGAAATAACTAAATTGTCAGTATATACCTCCATTTAAACTTCGTTGCTTGGTGAGGCCAGGTCTTTTATCTATGGTCAGTTCTTCTAAAGAAATTGAGGGTATATTCATGTTGGCCAGTCTTTTTCGTCGTGTTCTTGGGTAGTCAGTACCTCGATCCAAACTCTTTGATTTGGTTAGTGAAATATACCTGTTAGATTTTGCAAATTCTGTAAAATAAAAAAGTGAAAAAGTTTCATATGTAACAAAACAATACAACAAACACAATCACTTCAAACAGAATTTCAAATTTTTTTGAGTTTCAAAATTGATTGCTTGTGCCATGAGAATTGGACAAATGTTTTGGTACAAATAAAATAACGGCAATGAAAAGCTAGTTTTAAACCCTTTTTGACGTAGATACAGACATAATGTGTCTATAATTCTAGAATTCAAAGCCCACGTGATTCAGATATAACACTCTGCCGAACGTACGCCGAATAAAAAACTTTGGATACGCATGTACCCTTGTTTATGCATTTAAACATATCATATCAATCGTCAGATTTGAAGTACACGAATAAATGCTAAAATAGCTCTCGACCAAAACGGAGAAAATACAACTATAACGTTTTCGTTAACTTCATTCCTCAAATCCCAAATAAGAGCTCTGTCTGCCAATAACACAACACACCCCTCAGCACAGTATAACACCGCAATATTCTGACACTCATGGCTCCAAAAATGAATCAATTTTGTTGAATCAGCCTTTTCAGAAATTCAGAAGTTATGACGTCAGATTTACGTTCCCTATGTCTTCATTTCGAAAATGTTGAGATATCATTTTGATATGTTATGAAATGTTTAACAAACTTCCCCTATACCATAACGACCAAATTTTTGACGAGTAAATATCATCCAAATTCATCATCACAAGATACACGCGACTTTTTTTTATAGACTTGTTAAAGATTGTAAAGCAGTTAAAATATCAGACACACGCTAATTCGAACTTCTATCACTGCAATCTTTTCAATAATTCGAACTATACCTTACTGCATCAGCAAAAAATGTCATAAAATACTTACACCCCCTTCTCACAGATCCGGTAGGAATTTTTTCAACCAGTGGGGATAAAAATAACGGACTAAACCTCGATGGGAATTAATATTCACATATTTTTTACGAATGGGGGTTTCAATTCTTTTGTTCTCAAGTCAGAAAATTCAATTGGTATGGGAAAAATAGCATGATATTTTGCAGTGAGGATCGGCTTATTTGATTATTTTCAGTGGGGACAAAAAGTGGAAGATAATTTTCTACCGGGGACGATATTTTGTCCAATTTTTCCAGTGGGAAGGGCTCCCAGTGGGTCTGTGAAAAGGGGGTGCGTACTTCCTATTTTCGAATCTCGGTTTAATATTTGAATTACAAACTCAGCGTCCCCAAACCCTAGTACGCTTATCCCAGCATATTTGTTAAAAAAAAATCTCAAAACAGAAACGAAAATAGCAACAGAATTTCTGTTGAGAGGTATTATACCATACAGAGAGCTTAAGCAATTTAGAAAAATATCTCAAAGAATCAAGATACAAATCAATATACACACACTGTAGTGGACTATTTGATTTTCCAAAAAAATTTCTTTTATAGTTACATTTTTATATATTAGGAAAAAACATATAAACATTTTCCAAACATTTTTACAAGAAAACAACCAAACCAAGAAAGCCACAGAAAGACTATGACTATGTAAATCACAAAGGACGAGAGAGAAAGAAAAGCGATTTTATCACACTGAAAACCAATACACTCTTCGCTTTCAATATTATTCTTTAACAAACATCGAGTTTAAACGAATTTAAGAAAACCCACAAGAAGAGATAAATAGTCGTGAGAGTTTATGGGCGAAAATGTATCCCCCTCATTTTATAAGTAAACTGGCTAAAACTAATATTTGTAACAAAACATCAGCTCTTATATATCAAATCTTGTGTATCATATATTATAAGCTCCACTTGAAGATCTGCTGAACTCTTTTATAAAAATCTTTGATATAATACGACTGGTGGCTATTGCCAAATATTGTACACTGTACCAGAATTCCCCGAAAGATCTCAAGAGTTTGTAAAAAATCCTCGGATCTCGTTATATATAAACACCTCTCTCCAATTCTCTGCAAGAATCACAAATATTTCCAGCGCGAATGAAAAATGATACATAAGTCATCAAATAACATTAATAAAATCGCAGATAATTGTCTCACAGTATGACACATCATACTGCTCAACCAGCAAACAAAATATCCAACTCCCATACTTACAATACTAGATCATGTTAACAAGAAAAACCATGGGATTTTCCAGTTGAGAGGACCTCCACGGGCCACAAACCGTATTCATTATAATAGCATGAAGGCTTATGACATCATGAAACTTAGAAAAGAACTGTTATTATTCAATTCTCTTTTTGAGGCATATGATAAATGGTTGGATGAATCTTTCAAACAATAAGTGGTCATTGAGAGCACTATTGGTGCAAGATAGTGTTTTAAAGACAGGCTAATTTGGATTTTGCAAGATGATATTGTTGACATTACTCGTGCTTGGATTTGGAATGATCCTATGTTCCCCAATTTAAAGGTTTTATTTTTACATAAGTAATTCCGTTTCATATCAGACACATATTTCATATCAGGACAGTATCTTGCTATTGTTATATTATGCTGATATAAGCAAAAAAATGCTTTTCTTTTCTTCTTTCTGATCAATCTTGCTCTACATCCGTATCAATCCAATGTGAAAAAGCTTTTGAATTAGAATTGATGAGTAAGTCACGTTTTTTATAAGAACATGCACAATTTTTGAGGCCTTAGGATATTCTTAACATGTTCTTAATTTGACCATTTTGTGGGTATTTTTGACCATTTTCCTAAGAAATATGGTGTCCACAAAGTCTTAAAATGTTCTTAACTTGTTCTTAACATTTTCGCTCTCTAAGCCTTATGTTCTTATAAAGAAAACGTGTATTACATCATCGTAATACCGCCACAGCAAGAAGTATTCATATCTTGCTTCGGAAATGAAAAAGCAACCCACACTAATTAAATTTGTTGTTATACTCAAAAAGTATTGTATGATATTTAAATACGGACACTTTTTAAAAAGCGGACATCCAAATCTCAATTACGAATGTACTATACTCACACGCCTCTTGTTTGTAGTAGTCTACAGCTATCATTCGCGATTTCTTCGCTTTTCAGAACATTAAACCTAATAGAACAACGGCTAACTTGAAATTAATAAAACACACCAATAGGAAGGGCCAATTAAGCCTCAGCGTAACAAGCTTTCCGTTCAATGACAAATCGGATCCAACAAATCAACTCCATGAAGCTAACAAGAAAAACACACACAGGAGAGAGAGATGTTTTCAAAAATATTATATTTGAACGAGTATAAACATCTGTGTAAAGATATTTGAGCTATATTTTGTCAGATATTTTTGATAATGATTAAGCTTCTCAAATTTTATTTTTTGGACCGTTTTTGATCGCCGGAAGTATAAAATCTGTGACATGATACGTATGGGACCAAAGTATAATAAAAAACACACCTTATGTTCTTTACTTATTTGCTCACTGGACTTTGGGATTCTATTTGGATGGAAATCTGAGACAGCAATACTCTACTAAGTCTTACATCAGTACCAATGAAATACCATAGAAAACACCATTTTGCCATACCATGACATAAACCATTGCATGAACCACTGTCACAGTGAAAATTCCAAGCACTTTTTTGTGAACTCGAAATTTTTATAATGTGCCATACCATTGCATGAACCACAAAAAATAATCACTCAATTACAAAAATTACAATGTCAATAATCCCTTCATCAACAAACTAATTGATTTGTAATATAATCAATTAAAGAGAGTGGAGGAGAAAAAAAATTAGTTCCTCTTTCGTATCGTAAGACGGCATATATTGTAAGTGAAAAGATCTTGATGATATAAATTTATGCATAGTAACCCACTTGGAAGACATTGGAAACAATGACGGAATTCAGAATTCTGTTCCTGACATCAAAAGATTTAGTGAGTAAAAACAAAAACAAAAATAACATTGTATATAATTGTTTCTTTCAAAATCAATTACATTGCACACTTAAACAACAGAGTCGGTGCCCTATGGAACCTGGCGCAAACGTGTGGCGTCCCTAGTATAGGTGGCTAGTCTAACATTTCTCGTGCTAATTTTCAACGCCTACAATGATCAAAGTTGTTTGCTTGAAAGTAGCAATTTTGCAAAACTTTAAAATGTTAGATTGATCTACAAGCAAGAGGTCTGGAACGAGTCTTGAATTTTTGTAAAAAGATCCCCTTGTTGTTTACTTCATGTATGAAGATATCAAATAAACATTTTTGTATCTAATTTAGGAATAAATATGTGCAAAATATTTAAGTAATGACCAAATAAGATAGAATTTCAGTAATCCTTTGTAGCTGGCACCCAAAGTCAATTCAACAACCATCTGACATGATATGGACGTTGATTGTACGTCATGTATCAGCTGAGTAGTTACAGAAGCATCAAAATAACGCATTCAGTAATTATGAAGAGTACAAAAGTGAAAGAATGTTCAACTTTATTGGCGAAAACTGAGAGTAGATGCGAAAATAGACATGAAATGACTGTGCCAAATGTAACGTGAACAACAGAAACTTAAACAATAACACCTCATTTATTCGTCCAATTGTTAAGGATTTCAAGAAATAATCATAATATTTGTCCTTTAGAATAACCGGACACTTCTCAACAACCAGCAGATTCAAACCGAGGTGTTATCGATAGTACAATAAATCAAATTCACACAAACTACACGTTTTTTCATAAGAACAAACTATATAAGAACATAAGGCTTCGATGGCCAAAATGTTAAGAACAAGTTAAGAACATTTTAAGGCTTCACGGACTCAAAAACAGCCAATTTCTTATAAAAATGGACAAAAATACATAAAAAATGGGAAAAATAAGAACATGTTAAGAACATTTTTAGGCTTGAAACTCAAAAAGTTAAGAACATCTAAAGGCTTCAAAATTTTTGGATGTTCTTATATATAAAAAAACGTGTACGACAAAGTCCTGTAAGCAAGTCATTTAAATTCAAATTAGTTTCAGAAGACCCGATCGTGAATGTCGTGGTAGCGCCAGGAAAGAAACACACCATAAATTTTATTCCTTGGTCTTTCAAAATCTAACTATTTTCAGATACTTCCTTTTTCAGGAAAACGAGATAAAATGAGACGAAAACACAGATTAGGATATTGTAAGGCGGACATATTTTCGAAATCAAAATTCCATCTGAAAAATACATCATAAAATACCAAGAAAGACGAGGCCTAGTCAAAACAACACTGTTAAAACAATCTCTTAAAATATCACTGGGATGAATTGCAATGATGAATAACTGTTCCGGATCTGGATCTATGTCAGGACGAAAGTTTACAAAACAACGATAGGTTTCATTCTTTAAAATTGCAAAACTATTCTTGTATTTTCTGAACCTGTAACCCCGAGATAAAAAAACTCAGATTTTTCAGACTTCGAAGTATGATGGTTTAAAACATTTTTTTGCAACAATTTCAGCTCTATTTAATATCTAAATTTGGAAAAAAATCTTTTTGTGTGTGATATAGACTGTATAGGAAATTCTCTGAAAAAGAATTTTTAATGATACTTTTGTAAGAAGATGCTATAGTAGCTTTTTAAATTTTTCTGTTTTGAGTTTTTTAATATGGTTCAAAAAGGTAAAAAGCCGAGCTTAAGAAAATGAGGGGGAATCTGAAAATTTAACATTCTGAACATTAATATAGTAGAAACTCTCGGTTCAGAAAGAAAGATATACACCCTCGTGCTATACTTCTGCAGGTCTCACAACAAATTAAATCTTCATTTGGATATTAAAAAAAAAACCGACCGTATAATAATTTACAACGAACCATACTTACTCAAGGTTGAAAAGCGAATGAAGTAATTTTTTAGGAAAGAAGAAGACGAAAAACCTCAAAGATGGAGTATCATTCTGAACAGTAAACAATCGAATTAGCAACATTTGAGACTCCTCCGGAGAGCTTACAAACAAACCTGTGCAAGCAAAAGATTCTTTATGAGTAGTCCATCTAATATTGACTTGAGTATTAGTAAAAAGACACGAAAACATTAAATATCAGTTATACAAGCCCAAAAAATGCATATGTCAGCTACTTTTGATCAAAACAAACAACAGTTCAAAACATCATCACAAGCGTCATAGAGCACTTGAGAAACCGTTTACCTTGGATAAACGAAAAGATGATTTCGTCAAGTTCTAAAAAACCGGATGCCGAGTTCGAGGGAAAATGCAATGACTTTACTAATAGAATTGTTGACCTTGGTTTTTATAGGAATATAAAAAACTTGGGGTAGCTGCTGTATTCTTATAAGATGACTAAATTGATTGGGTTGCTTTTGAGCTACAGTAAGAAATTATACACTTTTAAAACTTGAAGACTGATGAGAATTTCGACTTATAATGTAGACTTCAAAGATAATTTTGATGTAAACCACCACATCTAGAACACACAAAAAAGGCACTGGACAAAAGTAAAGTGCGAGAAAGTTTGTTCCAATGAAAAACTCTGGAAGAGGTTAACCAAATTATAGTAAGAGGATGAAAAAACGTTAACTTTGACGTTAACAGATTTGCCATATCTACTTTAAACCTATTATGAGATTATGACTTCAGATAATGATCTTAGCGACGAAAATAAATTTACACAAGCTTTCTAATTATAAATGCAAGATATGTTAATGTCAGCGAGTAAAATCATGACAGAGTTGTCACGTTTTATGGCTCCACGAATGTAACGACAAAATTTATTAAGATTCCAAAATGCATTGTTTTATCATTCATAAAACTATTTGGACGCAATTGTCGTAGCCTTTGTTTATATTGTCAATATTTGACCATTTTTAGCATATTTTTGAAAGAAAGATATCAAAATTCTGAATGTTTAAAATCAGAAAAGGTCAAATATTTAGAAAAGTAGAAATTACAGTAGAAAATTCTTCATTTTCCACATTTTTCTTCATTTTTGAATCCTTTTGAAAATTTTAGGCCCTTAAATCTATCCACTCAAGATTTTCTTTCCAACAAAGTAATACTTTTACAATTGGATCTTTTTTCCTTCAAGAGAAATGTAACTTTACTAATCTTTGATCAGCTTGCCTTACTTCAAACCAAATTCAAATGAAAACATATGCATAACAAACAGACAGAAAACAGACAGACAGACAGACAGACTGACTGAACAAAATCTAGGAAACACCACCTTCTTAAATATCCATGTTCTTGTAAAACTAGAAAGAAACTGAACAAAGAAAGAAAAATGAGAGAAATGTTTTTTCGATTTTTTTTTTCATTTTTGACAGACATTACAGTATGACAGGTAGGGGGGGAAATTTCTAAAAAGTAAACGTGCATGACGTCATAATATGTACTCTACTAAAGTAAAATCTGATACATAGAAGGAAGGAAAGTAAAAATTCTAAAAGGATCTTACCATACGGAAAAAAATTATTATAGTATTAATGTAAGTTTCTCAACTAACCCCTTTCTCTTTCTTACACATTTTTTCCAAGAATAAAAATATTCAGATTCCGTCGTTTGATTTCAAAACTCATCAAGGAATCACGTGAAAAAATATTGGAAATTTTGGTAAACTTTTATTGTTTAGACAACATATTGAAACTTTATCCTTCAAAAGAAATGTCTGAATTTGTTTGATGTTCATAAAACACGTCATATGTCATTCGCATTCAGTTTATTTTTTAGGTTTTCCAGATATTCTTAGATTAGATTGAGAGGCAATTTTAACGCAATTTTAAGAACACTTTCATCGCATCAGCTTTTGAGTGCCGTTTCACTGTAGAAGAACATTGTTCGTAAATTAATGCATATATCCTACGAGGTCTGTAAAATTCACTTAGAAACTACGTTCCAATGCAACAATGCACAAAAAATAAATTAAAACGACTGCCTTCCTCAATTTAACAAATGAAAACAAGTGTAACGAGGGAAACTGAAAATGACAATTTTGTCGCTCAGCGATGAATTATTACTTCCTTGAATTTTCAATGCCTCAGGATTTTCTAGATAAATTTGACAAATTAGTAACAATTAGTAAAATTTGACAAATTAGTAATCTTTCCATCTGAAACAGGATGGTCCGGCTAAGAATTCTTAACCATATTAGGTGTGTAGTTTCAGGTCGTTTTAAGGAAATGCCAAGAATTTCAGACACTTGGATAAACATATCCAAATTAACACAACTCGTCAGTGAGCAACAGAATGGATGACGAGAACAGGTTTCAGTACTCTCTACATTGAATCAAACCAGAAAAAGGTTTCAGCTAAAAATATATTTCATAAATATTTGGCAACTGAAAGCTAAAAGGAGACATTTGAGTGGATTTGGAAAGAAAACAGAGAAAAAAAACAAGAAAATAAATCAGGAAGAGAGGAGCAAATAAGATAAGATGAACTGATAAAATGATTCTAAACACGAGACGTAAGGAAGAACGAAAAAAGGTCCAAAAAGGGACTTTCCATACGACTAATCGTAAAATAAATTTCCTTTAAATTCCTTTTTGATTACGCTATTAACACAGATGGAAAACATTTTTCCAGGAAAAAAAAAAATTCAAGATTTCAAACAAGATGACTTTCCGATTGCCGAACAAAAAGACTTTCATTTACAATAACAATTTCCTGTAGAAGTCCGATCACGCCAACACGCCATCACGCCAAAAAATTCTCTCATCACGCTATCACGCAAACCACCTGGGACCTCCTCATATAATATTCGAAAAGCAAAGTACAACAGATAAACGTAAGAAGGCGCAATGCAAAGTAGACATTTACTACCTTTGCTAATATAGATAAAACAAAATCGACATTGATGCAATAAAAAAGTAGACATAAAAAGAAAAGTGGACTTACTTTCGCCTTCAGTGATCCCATGCCAACTATTCCGCTTGATGTGTAGCTAAATAAGATGACAAGAAAGAAAAACACATCAACGAAAACATACTAAATAAGTTCATCTCCAAACGAAATATGTAGTAAAACATAGTTTGAGGTCTTTTACGAGAGATAATCCATCTAATGAGTTCGATGTCAAATAGAATTTATATTGTAAACCAGAGGGACCCGTTAAGAAAAATAAAGGGGGTCATTTAGTGAAATAGAGTGACCATTATCAAATATTTCCCCCACATTTTCTTTGATAACATTCCTACGGTCACTATCCTTTTAGAACACCCTTGTAGGTAGGTGCCTCAGCAGGCTTTATAAGAAAATCGAAACCTCAAAACAGCATTGTAAAATGAAAACCCACAAAATAGTATGCGAAGAAATCTTCATTTTCAATTTTAAATTGAGGTCTAAATGTCTCCCTTATAATGCAATGGGTGGATTCTTATCGTTAAGGTTCTAAGATAAAAGAAGCTAAGTAGACATTGATCGACCATTTTAGAGAAGGAAGAAAAAATGTTCCAGAAATTGCCCCGTTATAGCTAGGTTTAACGGTCACAACTGAATGAAAGAATTCAATTTTTTCGTCAGAGGCTGAAAGGGAACTTCGTTTCAAGTAATTTTGTTCGAAAAAGGGGAAGAAAATGATATTACAACCCAGCTTTCCTTTTTTTGAACTGGAATCACTCACTTATCAATCATTGCATCAGAAGTGACTGGGTTCTAGTTAATTGGGGTTAATTGACGTCAAACTTTCTGTAGAATCACCCCTTTATTGACGTCTTTAGCTCCTTATAAACTTGAACCTATTTGAGGTGAAAATCAAAATGAAGGCCTTTAAACATACTTTAGGGACACACTTTGGTAACCTCAAACCTCTCAATCTAGTGACATTAAGGAAAGTATATTCAATTACCCTAGAAGTGCATGAATGAAGATCAGGGCAGATGAAATCATCTTCGAGGTTGTATCCTTCCAAATCATCATGATCTTCTTCTTCAACGAAAAGGATGGTACGTCCTGAACAATTCTTCTTTTTCTCTGAGGGTGTCGCCAATGGGCTATCTGTGATAATGAAAGTGAAAAATATTAACCTTTACTTCACTACAGTATTTTGTTTCTTTTTCAATTTCAGTGAGCCATTTTAGCTCTAGAAAGTTATTGATGTTCTTGAACTTGAAGTGTTATTTGCGACCCGAGTAATACCGAGAGTCTATCCCTAGATTAATCTTAATCTGTTGAAAGGTTTAATTAGCCTAGTATACAGTAGTCGTTTAGGAGAACGCAACGGTCTATTGAATAGCAAATTACTCCAGTATACATTAATTTCCCTCAGTCAGTACAAACGGGATAAATTATCTCGTCCCAAGGTAACAGCTACGTTAAAGACAAATTAATTATATGATGCTATCACTAAAAAAATTATACTGTAGTAATTAGCTATTCAATAGACAATCGCGTTCTCCCAAACGACTATTCTATCATTTAGTACGTTTGAGTTTTCTTAAAGCTCTAAATTTCGAATGACTCGATATCTGAAACAAATTACCAAACCCTCCAATTACCAAATCCTTCTAAAGTAAAGGTTTAGTCAGCCTAGGAATCTCATGAAGGATTGCTTTAAACTTACTTTGAGATGGCTTAAATATAGAAACACCTCCTGGTACTGGCGTCATTCTTCGTCTTTTTTCTTTCGTTTTTGACGTTTCCACGATCTGTTCCTCACCAGAGTCCACACAATCAAATGATACGCCATTATTACCAAAACTATCCGATGAGATGCCATCCGGACTAAAATTGTCTGATGAAGTGCCATTATTGTCACAATTTAATGAAGTTTCAAAACGAGCCCTCATTTCATGAAAAGCTTGTTCTGTGCTATTCGGTCCCGTATGATTCTCACTTATACTATCTAACGAAGAAGTCCTTGTGAATATTTGGTTTTCGGATACCGTAGAATTGGAATGCAGACTCTCGATTCTTTCGTTAATATCATCACCATAACCGGAATCGTTCGTTAATTTTCGTTTCTTCTGCGATTCCTCTTGAGAATGATCTTCCGAAAGAAAAACTTGGTTCAATAAGTCATTACCTGATGCAGAACACATTTTCAATGTCATCAAATAGCGCTAAGCGTGAATAAAAAATAGCCTCTGTCTGTAGGAAGGCTCAAATCAACAAACTGGAGGAGCGAATGTTCAGCGATAATAAAAAATGTCGTATTCCGATCTCCTCCTTTTCCTTATCCGCGACGGATGTGCATACAAAGATGATCTGCCTTCAGGTCTTGTATTCCTCAAGTCTTCCTTAGAAAAACCCAGATATCGGAAACCAATAGCAACGATTCAAAACTAATTTCTTTTTCCTCTTCCTTATTATTAAGTAAAGAACTTTCGGAAGTCCGTTTGTGTCCTGCACTTGTCACGTCCAGGGATGTGATGCGAAAATTGAAACGACGAATTTCTCGTATTGTCTTCCAAAACAAAAAGGTGTTATAGTTTAAACACAAACCGTTAAGATATATTCCAGAATTACGCAATGGGATGAATTCCTCTCTTCCAAAAGCCAAAGTATAATGTAATGCTGTATTTTCTGAAAAAAGGAAGAAAACAATTATTGAAAAGTAGGAAGAAAATACACCCTGTTGTGAAACTCCAGGCACTAGAATCTAAAAAGCAGACAATGTTACGTAACATAGAAAAAGAAGTCACACCGGACGAGAATAAATCATTAAAATCGGACAGTGCCAGACTTTGACAGGATATGCTAGATAAATGGAAGTTCCAAAAACGCTAAAACAATTGCTCAACAACGACTTTTACCATTCTGGATCTTTCATTCCTTAAACTGTCCTTATACCCAAAATTAATCTCAATAATACTTAATGTAGAGAACCCTGACCTCTCACCAGCAACTCCAAGAGCGATTACGACATTGAGCACGATTCAAGCAAAATTTTGAACTGATTACTCAGTCGGTACTTAGTACAACAAAACAAAGAATCTTCAATGAAATTACGTCATCCGCTATTCAACACGCTTGCAGGAAACTTTGTCATTTGTTTCCAATGAAAACTCTAACTCTTTTAAGCTACTTAACCTGTGCACGACACAAAAATGACGTCATCTAACTATATTTACCGAGTATACTAATCAATCCATGATTTTGTAGGAGGAACATTCCGCAGAGAGGATATATACTGAAACTACATGAAACTGCTGAGAATTGACATCTTTCGAAATGTGTAAAAAAATCTTCATTTTTTACAGTGAGTTGAACTCTCATAAGTCAGACTACACACTTTTCTTTTTATAAGAACCAGTAAATTTTGGCTCAACCTAGGCAGGCTCATTACCTAACTATATGTTAAATTCATTTAGGGAAGGGAAGGGAAGTGTTTTGTTAGTAATTTCTGAAATCGAATGCTCTTGTTGTTCTTATAGTTTGGGCAATTTTCAGGCTCGTGTTCTTATAAAAAAAATGTGCTTATATAAAAATGAAAGGAAAAACGAAACTTTAGAAACATTCAAAATGAAAAAAAACTAATTTTGACCAAATCCATTGTAAGGAGAAGTACCGCTTGGGACGGTCCTGTTGATCCCACATACAAAGTCCATAACAACATCTACAGTAAAACTCTCAATATTCCAATTTTAACACTTTTTCCTAGATATTTCACTACTACCAGTGTTTTTATTTCAACACGATTTAAAACTTCACCTTTCACTCGAGCCAAACTTCGAGACGGATTTTATGAAATGTAAAGCTCGTCTCAAAAACAAAAAAAACTAAAGCAAACTTATCAAAAACTAAGGAGTTAGAATAAACTTAAAATGTCAAACAAGTTTTTAGTACATTCCCCATACACAAAAATAAATCTGAAAGTTTTTCAATAGCAATCCTACACATGACAACAGACGTCGATGTACATAAAAGGGCTTCAAGACCAGTATAAATTGACTTTAAAAAATCAAATTTACTCATCAAAAGTAAACATCACGCACATATTAAGAAAGAAAGTCTCAAAATCTTGATTGAAATTTGTCAGGAACAAACAAGTTTTGAAAAGTTAAGAAGACCCCGCCAACAAAACTGCTCCATACTAAAAACCCATGACCATAAAAAGCACGAGAAAAGTATATATTATCGGGTAGAAAGTTGAACAAACCCTGCCTTCACCAAATTATTTCCCTGAATTACATTTTGAACTCTTATACGTCAGAAACAAAATGGCGACGAGTCCTACACATGTTTTCAAAATTTCAAAAGGTTTCAGAAATCTGAAAAACCAACCGAAAAAAAACCGCTATAGAGTATTCAGGCTCCCTTTCAGAATACCGTGATACAAATTTGATTCAAAAAATAGTAAATTCATTCATCGAATGAAAAGGTGGTTTTTGAACCACAAATAAACCAGCCGAGGCTGGAAAGTCAGCCAATATAGCTAGATTATTAGTTGGATAGCTTGTAAAGAAGTTAAGTAGCTGCGATGGAAGGAAGGACTAGATGCATAAAGAATCAAGCGAAATTGGAAAATTTTAAGAGCTAAAAACCACATTTT
The DNA here is from genome assembly GCF_902728285.1 of Clytia hemisphaerica. Classification (NCBI taxonomy): domain Eukaryota; kingdom Metazoa; phylum Cnidaria; class Hydrozoa; order Leptothecata; family Clytiidae; genus Clytia; species Clytia hemisphaerica. Next base: position 696,237 of record NW_027103734.1, on the reverse strand, counting down.
GCTAAAAAATATTTGTCCAGGTTACTCAAAACTCCTAGTTGGGGGGGGGGGGGTTCACGTTTGGCGGAGGAGCGGAATCGGCCCTTTTTTCGGACAGAGTGGCGAAATTTGGCGAAAATTTAGACGGAATTACGGAAATTGGGTTCTCTGACGGAGACGGAAAATCAGACAATTTTAGTGCGGAAAAACGGAATTTAGCAAAAAAAATGCGGAATTTCGGAATTGGTAAAAGATATTCCAAATTTGCGGAATTTTCGACAAAAATATTGAATTTCAAAGGAATTTTCGGTGACGGAATTTTGGTTCAATTTAAGACGGTTTGACGGAAATTGGAGAGAAAATTGGCGGAATTGCGGAATCGGGTACACCCTGAACCCCCCCCCCTAGTAGTTAGATTGAGTAGAAAATGAACATTCCGTATGTTGAGCATTTAAATTCGACTTTTAACATTTTTGAAGATAAAGTAAAAATCTAGGGACAAATTACAATGTTAGATATGTCCTGTTATAAAGGGGGGGGCGTACGGTTTCACGGTATCCGGGATAAGGCTTTTTTAAACACGGGATAACGGTATTTGTGAAAAAAAACTACGGGATGACGGGATTTCAGATGACCCACGGTGACGGTATTTGTCAGATTTCAATCTCGGGATACGGTATTTTGAGTAAAAATCTACGGTATTTCGGTGAAAATCATAGAAGGGTGGTACAGCCGGTACGCAATTATTCTCACCAGAACCAGAGAGTTAAAGTGTAAACGGGGCTTTTAAATATTCGAATACTTTTTGGGTACAGCCATTTGCTCCCATCTTTACGCAATTCTCACCACACAGACACAGAGAAAATTCCCGCACAGCGTAAAGTGTAAACGGGGCTTTAAATATTTAAATGGAATATTTTCGAATATTTTCAATTGAATCGAATGTTTTCATTGAAAAGTTTTTTTCACACTCGTGCTGCGTGGGCGACGGAGACAGTTTGAAAAGTCTTTATCGTATCGATTAGTGTAGTTGCTTGATCGAATGAATTGAGCATGTCTTCAATCCAATGCAGAGGACTTTTCTATAAATTCGGCCAATCTGGCAATTATCAGGAAAGCCTCTTCTTTCGTGTCACAATTCCTGAAGAAGTTCGAAAAAGACGTGACGAAGTTCAAAGATTACATCAGGTTAGTGTTATCCCGGGGGGTACTAGGGTTGCGAGCTGACGGGGGGGGGGGTGCCGCCCGACTTTAGAAATTTGGACCCTTTCCGGGACTAAAAAGGAGAGAACAAAGGAAAATTTTGGGAATTTTACGACCCTTAGCGGGACAAATTTGACCAATTTTGACCAAATTTCGATCTTTTAGGGGGTAAAAAGTTAAAATTTTCCTATTTTTCCGACCCTTAGTGGGACTGAAATTTGATTTTCTGATTTTTCCGACCCTTAGCGGGACATTGGAAGTCCAAAAAAGGTACCCTTAAGGGCGGCACATACCGTACCCCCCCCCATTTGCCTAAGTACCCCCCCCCCCGGGAGTGTTATTTAGAGTATTTTTATACTTTTTTATCTCGTATCCGTTTTATTTATTGCTGATTTTTTGTCTTGTATGTGATGTATTATGTAACTGAAAGATGATGTATGAGATGTTTTGTTCTCGAAATCATGATCCTTTAGACATTGGATATTTGAGGTCAACCCTTTGTTTTGTATCTCTCTTCTTGCTTCTCAGAGATAATCGTAGGGGGCTAGAAGAGATCCTAGGGGAAGCCGAGGAGAATCTTTAACCTTTCTTAGGAAAGAAAAAGCGAAGCCTTAAATTAAAAAATGCGCCGCATTTTTGAGGACGGATTGAATCTAGCGATTTCTTTGTTTTTTAGTGATACTTTTTCGAAATTTTGGAGGTAAATTTTACTTTCAATCCGGCATTTGTTGAAAAACCAGGCGGGTCGCGCTAGGCCGCGCAACTTTGGTAGGATTTGTTGGCTTCAATTCCTTCCAAAGAGATTGACTTCTAGCCTTCTACTTCATTGACTGGAACGGTGGAACCCGGGAGGGGGTACTAGGGCTGCGAGCTGACGAGCTGACTAAAACCGACCTTTATAGAGAGGGACTGAAATCGAGGAAAAACCAATTTTTCGTGAATTTTGTGACCTTTTTTGGGACTATTTTGCATGAATTTTAGGCTTTTCAGGGTCAAGAAATTAGGTTCCGTTGTTTTTACAACCCTTAGGATGACTGAAATTAGATTTTGTGATTTTATGACCCTTAGCGGGATTTCGAGGTCCAAAAAAGGTACCCTTAAGGGCGGCACATACCCGTACCCTTCGCTTGCCTAGATACCCCCCCTCCCTTCGGGGCTGGAATGACCCTTGAGCATGAGACACCCCCCCCCTGATAGAGTTATAATACACCTTTCCCGTAACCGTAATATAGGTAATGTCGGAATTCCGGTTTTTTTCTCGATTTCGTTCTACAACGTTTCTCGAACCGTACGTATCATAATCATACGGTTGATAAGTGAGCTAAACGTCTTTTGCCAAATAAAGGGTCATGATATAAATCTTTGGAGTTCACATTACCAAACTATCAAGTTTGACCAAGGAACTTTCTTGGTTTTACGAAAATTCTTCACGGGATCGGTATTTTCGGAAAAAAAACACGGGATGACGGGATTTCCTCGAAAAATTTACGGGATGACGGGATTCCAGATTGCCGTACGCCCCCCACTATAAACCTGTTCAAAGATTTTATCAAAAAATCAAATAGACGAATCATTTACATTTATAAATACAAGTAGTTTTCTTTTTGAATAATAGTTCATTAAATTTATTCCAATAGCATGTTTACAATAACCAAGCAAAACAAAACAATGCAATACGAAATGGTAAATGGACAAGTAGATAGCACTTATGATATCATTTTGATCACAACGCGTACAATCTTAAAATTATGTAATATTGCCGCCTTTATTATTGGTACCTTTTAAAGTTATGTATGTACACATTTTCTTTTTTATAAGCAACCAGGTTGCTAAGGTCAAATCAAATATTTTCGGGGTATCTCTATTCTAACAAATGGAAATGGTGTTACTCGCCCTGAAATGCATTTTAAAGGTATAATTGTGGCCCCCTATAAAAAAATTTCTTGAAAGGCTAAGCAACCTAGCAGGCGCATAACTTTGTGAAAAAAGTTTTGATTTTTATTAAATTTCTAAACTTTGTGAAAAATGTTTTGATCTTTATTAAATTTCTAAACCAGGTATAATTTTTGTATACCTGACCAAATTCTAATAACACTTTGTCACAATTCTTCAGGTGCTCCTACTAGAAATTCACACTCTAGAAATTGTATAACTGGCTGCCATTAACAATTAAGCTAGTCACATACTCAAGAAAAACACAATTTGCCTCAAAAACTTTGCGAAAAGTAGTTCAGTCTCTATAAAATTTCAACAGAAACTGTATTTTAGTAAGGTAGGTTACCCTTTTATGGACACCCCCTATTATGGACAAACCATATTACAGTGCACGTAGTGTTCATATTATATCATGATAATTTGTATAAAAATTTTATTTTTTTATTTTTGATAAAAAATAAGTAAAAAAGTAAAAATCAGACAGAAAATGTCGAAAAAAAAATTGACATTATAAACTTTAAAATAATGCACTTGTGGATCTGTATTGTCTTTTAACAGCATCAAAGTAATTTATTTGACTAATGATTGGTGATGAAATTATGGTAAAATAGTGTTTCAAATGGGCGGGTCCACCCATTCTCTAACATGGATGTTTGTTACCTATTATGAACAGGTGGGTGTTTCCAACCAAAAAAGCCCAAAACATGCGCCAAGGTCACAAAACACAATCTGCATCCAGATGTGTGAACAATAAAAAAATAATATGTGATGGTCGTCATTTTATCCAGTGTTCTGGCGGCAATCAAATATATGTTCCGTTTGCGTCAAAAATCTTCATAAAATAGAGTCAGTCAGTCGGTCGGTAGTAAATCTAGTCAGGTTTTTGGAAAATGGTTTCAAAGTATAGTTTTTAATATCGCTCGCTTGATGAAAAATTCTGACAATTTTCTGACTCCTCCAGCATTTTTGTCTGCCAAGTTGGTTGGATTGGTTGGCCGACGCAAACAGCCTGCGCGAACCTAGAACATATTTTTGATGGTCTCCCTCTGCTGTTGTTGTAGCCAAACACGCCAGTGCAGTATGGATTCCACAAAATCTCGCGCCGAAGATATTTTTCCGTACAGCAAGCCTCACGCCAAGCAAAATTTCTTTTGTACCAGCATTCAATTTTTCAATAAGGGTGCAAGATGGGAAAAGAGGCGCATGCGCCAACATATAAAAATCAATGGATTATGGAGTCATTCACGTCGAGCTGGAATTATTACTTTACACCAACTGAAAATCAAACAATCTTTGTAAGTACCCTTAAAACAATGCGTCAAAAACGTTTCAGTTGTATACCGTTAGTTACACGAAATCCATACTGGCAAATACATCCAAGTCCAAAAACATGATTGCATCCTGTCTTTATCAAATTTAGACAGTAGCTGTACTTTTTTATACTTTATCATATTCCAATAACATTACAACATGATCAATTCCACCTACAGCTAGAGGCAAACAGGAAAAATATGTTTATTTATTATGCAAAAAGCAGAAATTCTTAAAACCAAAAAACTTGAGCAAATTGCTAAACCTTCAACAAATATAAAAAAGAATCTCCTTGATGAAAATCATGTGTTTGATTTGCCAAGTTTCAAAGTCATTATAAAAAAGATATGACAGAAATTGAAGCTTCAACATGCATTTACTTCCTGCATTTACACTGAAAACACTGAGCCGTTTAAACCGCCATCTTGAAACGACATCTATGTTTTCTAAAAACAACACACGCTAAAAGTACACTAAAAGTTAACCCGATCGGATATAAACTTTAGAAATCGGGGAAACACAGCTTACGCAATGAGCATATCGGGGTAACATGTTTTTTTCACTTTTGGTCTGATGATGATGGGGAAAAAGCCTATTTGAATAATCAGCTGTTGGCTGACTAAATACGTGAATGAAGAAACTTCATTGAAATTGATACAATTGCGGACAAACAAGGAAACATTTTCTATAGCCTCCAAACATATATTCACTATTTCTTCAATTTTCATCACGATTTTATCCATTGTTTGAAGTACGTAAAAAATTGAGTTAACATTTCTATAAAGAGGGAACCCAAGATGTGAGAGAAGCATGAGGGAAACAACGAGATTTAAGGATACCGTGGTCTTAGGTAATGCAACCAATCAGTGTTGTTTATTCCAAATTGACGTTGAGTTGTAGTGTGTTCGGGTCTTTTGAGTTCGGTGGAACGTTATCGAAAAGCTTCTGCGTCAGTGCATTAAATCAAAACTCTTACTACTGGCTACTATTTTATATCTTTCCAACAGATGACTTGTATTCCAAAACTTGAAGTACATAGGAAAGTTCCAACAATTTGATCTCACCGATACGCAGCTATAATAAACACAACCGTTGATGGATTAATGGAGGTTTTTAGAAACACCTTATCACCAAGAAAAATAGAGGACCCATACACTAACAGCCAATACAGCAACAAAACCAAAAAGCTAATGCTATGTCTAACATAATGAAAGAAAATCTTGATATCTCGTTTTCAAAACAAAATGTTGGTTTACGGATCCATTTTGAGGCAGTCAAAATAACAGGACTTCCTAAATTTTCAAAAAAAGGATGGAATAAATTAATTTTTAAAATCAATCATTTTCTAATATGGTTTATTTTGCTCCCCTCTTCTTCTTGAGAATTTCAAATACGTCTGTGCTTTTTCTAAGTTTCAGTTTATGGTTGATTGATTAGCACTATATATTATTCTATGGTTTTTTGCGACTCTTCGAGAAATTTTTACCGATATTTCCCCTATTTTTTAAAATAAACCTAAATCAAGAATGAACATTGAGTCGCGTCCGCGGTTAGGGAGTAGCACGTTTCTATTTGATACTTTCATGTTTTGCAAAATTTTTTATATTTGATATTTTGGAAGATTTTTGTTTTGGCTTCAAACACCGATGACGTCAAAATCCTTATGACATCATCATAAGATAGCGTGAAATCACGATCGAATCATAATATTTTTATCTTCATTATTTTATATGTATGAAAATGATTTAAATAAAGTGTTAATCATGAAAAAAGATCGATCGATTTAAACTTGGATAAATAAGGGGAGACGTTCGCAGAAAATTGAAAATAGACCATGGGGAAGATAAAAAAAACCCTCACTTCCCTTCGTAAATTCGCGTCGCGTAGCAGATTTGATGAGTCTAAAAAACGCCCAGACATCGAACGAACAAAGGAAGTTACCGACAGATTTAATCAATGTCGAATGATGTTAAATGTATTTGAATTTATTCGACCCTATATTTAACTCGATCCCAATCTCTTTGTAAAGTTCCAGTTTGAAAGATGAATAGTCTGCTGTAAGCCTTTCACACGTTGATACTATATAGCAAGGGTCTGGCGAGGAAAGGCCTTTTTCCTTATCCATCGCACGAAGCGAAAATCTAATATCGTTAGGTAATATAATCGGTGTGATGGTCGCCATTTTTTTGAAACCCGAAAGCGAAATAATCAGATGAATTCAATACTCTTCAAACTCAAACAAAACGTGGGAAGTATGGACAAAGGAAAATGTTTCGAAATTTGGAAACATTTACGGCATCGGCGCTCAAGCAAAATGATAGGAATTTTCCCGCGATAACATCGTCTAACTAATAGTCTAGCAAGTTAGACGACTAATTCAGACATAGTAGAAATAAAGCAAAAAGTAATGGAGGGAACAATTTTAGTCTATACAAACTAAATCCCGCAACAATATTCGTATTATCATATAACGCCTATACTACTGTATTACACGCATTATAAACGACTCCAGTCTATCTAACTAATGTCTATTAATGTTAGAATATATAGATCTACTCTAGACCCACATTAGATTAAGCATTCTAATTGATACGTTTATCAAATCTTGAAACCAGGAAGGTTAAGAGGCAAAGCTTTCGGTCTTGACGAAAACTAAACCATAAAGAATTTCAAATTAATCAGATTGTATATCAAGATTTAAACAGACAAATAGCAAACAAATAGCAAACAAAAAGCAAAACCTTTTTTCAGTTTTAAGTTCTTGGTTTTACAGGTTTTAAGAGCTTTGTCGACCGAACTACTGACCTCAAGTAGAAAATATTTAAGAAAGGAAAAAGAACATATGGATCTTTGTACTTTCTTCAAATTTCATTCTTCATGATCAATCGACTTCCTTCAGACTTCACAACTCTAAATTTCTACGTTTTTTGACAGAATGACGAACTTTCCAAAAAATTAACATAGACACTATAAACCTCTCGTTGTGAAATGGATTTCCTTCCAAAATTCCACAATATCTTGATAAAGAAAAGGGCCGTCTGAAAGAAATCATTTCCAAAAGTGATTAAAATTATGAAAAAGTTCTTCTATATCAGAAGAGTGGTAGCTTAACTAACACGGGAGAAAAGTTTCGCATGCCTCTCCCATGCCGCGACGCTACCACTTCTAGTTCAGGTTCAGATCGTCTAAATAAGAAAAGCTCGAAAATATTGATACAATACCTTCCATAAACTTAACACTTCTTTTAATATGAGCACATTTTTTCCAAACAACCCTTCTCGTTAAATCTAACTCACTAACGGAGTTCGAGAGAGGACAGCTTGGTGAGCTGATGGGCGAGAAAATGCGCTCGTGATATGGAGAGTCAATTTGATCATTTAACCACAGCCAAACGCTTGCCCAAAGCATAACAAACGGATTTGAAGGAAATCGAGGACTGGTGCATAATATACCAATAATGAACGTTACATAACAGTCGAGAAAAGACCTTGAAAATTTTCTTTCTAAGAGAACACTAGCCACAACACGACACAAAAATAACCAAAACATTAAAATATCATTTGAAAAAAAAGCCAGTTTTGAAAAGGAAAGTATTCTCCGACAAAATGAAATGTTATTTCTAAGTCTCATAATCTCTTCCTTCTTAAAACCCATTTTTGACATTTTAAGCCTCAAAACTTAATAAAATATTCCTGCCTGATGCCTCTATAAAAATTCTGTACGCGAGTGATTTGTCTATGTAAGAAAGACTGGTTTTGACACTGCAGTCAAGAAGAGAGATTGATTTTGAGACATGATTTTATAATTTTAAGGAAGCTTTTCGGAAATCATTGATTCGAAACGATTCATTTCCTAGTGCCGGGTTTTCTCTTTAATGACTCAACAAACTCTCATTAAAATCTCTAAAAAGACTGAGGTGCCTCAGACAAAACTAATCTCTGACATTCTCCATCTAACCCTACTCAAACGCCTTCAGTTTACAGCAAATAAAAGTATTTAAAATCGGTCATCAAATCGGAGGTATATATATAACCAAAAACAAATGGACTCTTAAATGCACAACACATTTTCATCACAACTTCCTGAGGCTAGCTCACATATTTTTCTTGACCCTTATCATCTTAATCTAAAAGCTAACCCCCCTCAGATGAGAATTTTTTTCAAAGTCCTTCAGATACGGCTTTAAAATCAAAATAACCAAGGCTATCCAATACGCTTTTTTATGAGAAAAGCTCAAGAAAGATCTCAAATTATAAGTTTTTGAGCTTTTTGTTCTTATAAAATTGCACTTTTTAAAAAGAGTGTAAGTAATCAAAACCATAGGCTAAATAAAATCTTTCAACAGACTGCTCAAATCACATTTTTGATGTACCATATCATGGTTGAAGAAATCCTCTCATATTTGTCTAGTAAAACGAGAATCAAGTATCCATTTTCCAAAGGATTAGGAGAAATCCCCATAGAAAAGTATGAATTACAAGAAACACCATGACGAATGTCTTCGAAAAGAGAAAGAAATCCTAGAGATTATCACTGATAACCAATAATTGTAGTTGGTGGATCATAGCAGATATAACTCCAGATCGCCAATTCAAAAGGTACTGGGACAGAACACTAACTACACGTTTTTTATAAGAACAAGCTATATAAGAACATAAGGCTTTGTTCACAAAATGGTGAAAATAAGAACATTTTAAGAATTTTTAGGCTTAAAACTCAAAAAGTTAAGAATATCCGAACGCTTAAAAAACTTTTGGACGCCCTTATAAAAAACGTGTACCAAGAACTGACTACGATCCCAGCTGGCATTGGGTTTTGTGTCCTCAAATTTAGAAAGCCCTTGGACATATTTCAAAGCAACAGCAGCAACAATGAAGGTGATTGAATCTATTTGATACAGTGAAAATGAAAACAATTTGTCCAAACTCAAACCTAGAATTCGCAAGAAAATGATACACTGTTTTCTTGATACATCACAATATATTGTGACAAAGTGACAAAGTATCAGTATTTTCAAGTGTTTCCCAAACACCTTACGTGAAGTTTATACAACCAACTATACCTGATCAAAACAAACACAACATAATGAAATCACAAGGCGAGAAAAACAAACTTAAACTTGTCATACGAATGACCAGCAATAACAAGGTCTTTAAAGGGTTTGAGGACTCATTACAAACCAGTTAAACAAAATAAAACCATTTTCAATCAATCAAAAAACTGATTCAAAATACCAGCAAAGCCAGGGTGAAGCATTGAGATTAACTGCTTGTCAATTAAATATTACTTTATACCAGAGACCACTTCATACACAGTTTGTTCATTAAAAAGAGATCAATTAAAACGATCAGCAATTAACTGAGCCTATGACGCACCTATATGCAAGAAAGTGATTTTCTTCAAAATGTCAATTGACGTTATTTCGTGAACACGGAGGATTTCAGATTTCTGCAAAAATGAAATTTAGCAGAATGAGTTGATTTGTTGCAATACGTAAAACAGTCACGCCTCCCAGCATCATACCATTGCTCAGATAGGATTAATTTTTTCACGATAATAGATATATAAGATCTAGCTGTGAGATCAATCGATCACTCAAATTGCAACAACTTTACTAGTAGAAAAAAGAATCGTTTAAACCAGTTTCAGTGTTGTAGTGAGAATATCTTCGTCCAAAATTTTTACTCAATTTCACTAAAAATTATGAACACCCCTAAATACACCACCGAGTTTTTAACTCTCAACAAAATCGCCACTTCCATTTCCATCAAGAAAGATCGGACTAAACTGAAAATAAGATATCTCTCTTTCTAAATATGTACGTAGGTTTAGGTATTTGACTTGAACGACTGCCAATGAAATCCGATGCTCTGCATATGACACAATGAACCTCTATACTCTATTGTAAGAACATGAAGATTGAGGATTCCTGTAAATCATATTTATAAAATGAAATCTCAAAACAAACCGATAATTGTGACAAGTTGTGTTTGTGAAAATTTGATTACCCATAGATCTCCACGCTCAGCCAGAAGAAGTTTCATCACTTTGGATTTAAAAGTCTTAGGTTGAAAAGTTCAAGGGCTAAGCATTCTGGGAAATGTTCTTGGTAGATTCATGTCTACTTTTTTAGAGAAAAGTAAACAAACGCAACGAGGGTAAATGAAATGTAAACATTCCTTATTCAGAGAAAGCATTTTTTTGACGTCATTTTGAGGGATGAGAAAGTGCAAAAGGTATTTTTCTCCCTTTTTCATTTCAAGTAGAATTTTCCAAATTTATACAAGCCAAGAATTTCACCAATCAAGACAAACCATACGAGAATCTATTTCCATGATTTGGAGACCCATTTAATGAGACCATGTTCACACTAACTTCTAAAGTCAATTACAAAAGCTAAAATCAAACAAAAATCACCACCTTAAGATTTACAACTACACGTTTTTTTAGAACAAACTATATAAGAACATAAGGCTTCGGTGGGCAAAATCTTAAGAACAAGTTAATAACATTTAAGGCTTCGTGGGCTCTAAAACACCTGTTTTCTCAGGAAAATGGACAAAAATACTCAAAAAATGGTGAAAATAAGAACATGTTAAGAACATTTTCAAGCCTATATCAAATCATATCAGAGGGGATGCGTGCAGCCTAGCTTGAAACCCGAAAAGTTAAGAACATTTGAAGGCTTCAAAAATTTTGGATGTTCTTTAAAAAAAACTTGTACAGCAAAGACAGGGCAAATTGAGTAAACTGTAACTCAGTAAAGGCGATTAGAAGTGACTACTTAATCGTTCGCCAAAAACAAATACATTGCTTCTATTTGGGAGAAGAATTGCTTCATGATCCATTTGTTTGACAAATAACTGGGGTGTGAGGAACCATTATTAAAGCACCTAGGAAAACAAAGGTTGAGAGAATACTGTATGCATATTTCACCATTTTCCTCTCTCAGTCTCACGTTAGAAAAACATTGGGGAATATGTTAAAAATATTTTAATATATGTAGAGATCTCCCTGACATGAAACTCTGAATGAAACCAACGTCATAGCAATGGAAGTGCGTAACCGATGAGAGATGATAGACAGGGTTAAAGCCTCGGGGAAAGTGTTGTTGATGTCCATACCAACATACTAATATTTCATTTGTATCTCATAACTAAAACAGCCTGTAGACCTGTAGACATCCGAGCAATAACAAGTTCACATATCCAAATAATAGATCGATAAACTCTACAAGAGGGTCAAGTTCGAATATATTATTTTCGAATCAAGACGTTAGTATTTGACCATATTAGTGTATTGTAATGACTTCATCAAATTTGACGTCATTAACCAAAGCAAACTCGCACCCAAACCAGCAATGTTTGATATTGTATCGAGGACTGAAGAATATAAAACAAGGTACACTAAGATTACAAAAATATTGCATGTACAGCCAAAGGTAATCGCCTGGTTACTATCTAACTCGATCACTCGAATATCAGATCGAATTGTAATCAAAATCTTTTATACCAATTTAAATAAAAGGCAGCAGACATCTTGTTATCATTAAAAGATTTCAACACTAAGATATATATAATCTTAATTAAGATTTACAGATCTCTATCACAACTTGCTCACTCTGATCAAAGATATCAAGGCTCCTGAGCTACTTAATGCAATTAGCACCATCAGCCTAACGAAATACGAACAGATTGAGAAATGAACTACAGAAATCTTATAAAACTATTCGAACAATTTTATACCATATTCGACGAAAATTTCTGCTTTGTTGAGAATAAAATACGGTTCCTTTTTGCAACGAGTTTGAATTTTCTTTTAAATCTACTGCTACTGCAATGGTTAGAAAGTACGTTTCAGTAATAGTTTTACTTAAGTTAAAAGCGTCTTAAAATAAGTCCAATAAACCTGAAACTAACGAGGTGTTTCAAATGAGAGATTCAAAAAGCCTGAGCAACCTTTGAAGATCTGCTAATTTTTATCTCAGCTTTATATAGATTTTTTTTATCAATAAGATATAGTGTTGTATAGAGTTCGTCTTTAAGACCAAAATAGATTGTAAATCAAAACAAACGTTCCCTTTCTGGATTTGTTTACGTGACTGCGGAAACCCTCAAAACAAAACATGTCGCTCTAATCAGTGTTTTAGGGAGATTTTCGTGGTCCATTAATATTTTCAACTAAAATTATCAATAACAAATATTTTCACACCATAAATTTCTCAAGAATCAAAACAAGCCAGCGCAGATCCTGTCTGATTACATCATTGACGACCATCTGAGCTCTGCCATCAGAGAGTATCATCATGGCTTTCCAATTTGAAGGTGTTGCAAACGCGAGCCGACGTCAATTTGATCAAAGCTCTCGATTTTGAATTTAAAACACCATCACTATTTACGAACAAAGAAACCCATACAAGGACATATAGTTGACTCTCTCTAGCTCGATCTTCAAAGGACCAAAAAATTTATTCGGATTAGAGAAAGATAGGAATTACTCAGAGAGTAATTTAAACGGGGAAACCACCTTCCAGCTGAAGGGACCAATATTTTAGTTCGAATAACAGAAAAATTCGAATTAGAGAGATTCGAATTAAAGAGAGATGGCTGTACATGCACCGATTATAATGATATGAAGTAACAATGAATCGATACATCAAGCGAATTAGCCAATAGAACAAAGCAGGCAAAATAAAACTGGAAAAGGAAAGCTCTAAATAAAGAGAGCACATATAATGATGACATCTCCATTCAAATTCGTGACGTCACATGACAAGGGAACAAAAAATCTTTAAGCTGTTTTGTCGGAAGGGATTATGGAGTGAACATCCATTGAAAGGGAAGACTTTTTTTGTGTGCCGTATTATACATTCTCAACATTTTATCATCAGCTTTTCAGAATATAGAGCGTAGCCTATAACGAAAGGTAGGGATGTTTCCGATGTTGCACATGATATACACCTTTCACGTAATTTGCAAAACAGATGCGCGCGCATTATTTTGTTGCTCTCCACCGTTGATTTCTGGAGGTAAACAAACCCGTTTTTGCCTGCGTTTCCTTAGGGAAAGTTGGTTTTTTGAGCTTTTCTTAAGTTCTGTTGAACAAAGTCCTCTCAAATTTTAGTATGTTGTACGCTATCAAAAGCTAGAAGCTGAAAACCCATTTTCCCTAGCCCCTCGCAGGGAATTACGGGAAAGGTGTATGAGAGTGAACTAAAAGCTGTGACTGGGTGAACCCCACTAAAGCCAATTATTTGGACACGTACTGTGAACTAAAAATCACGATCTGTCTTCGATAAATCGTTGTAGATAATTATCATTTAATTGAGGAACTATTAACGATTAGTTATATTATCTAATTATACTATATCTACTCATCAACAGTCTTGTAGATTGTGAAAGATTGGCGAACAGTAAAACAGGAATAATTTAGGAATATCAAATAACGAGAATGTTCGAAAAAACAAGGAATGATTTTTTACCATAATCAATCGAGTTTAACTAACAACTATACTGGAGTATAAGTTGACCATAAAAAAACGACAAAACACTCAATTTATGACGTCACAAAAAGTTTGCCCGGGTTTTCTGAGCAACCAGCTAATAGCAATAAAGGTATCATGAGGTACAGAGGTTATTTTGGAAACACTTTATAGTTAGTTGGAGTCTTTAGTTAAGTCTACTTAGCTTCGTTTGAGCTACCCCCCCCGCATTCCCACAGGGTCTATGCACTATCTCAAATAGGTGAGGCATCAAAACAAACCTAAATTTTCTATTTTATCAGTGAACGTAAAAGTCAATGTATATTTGTGTCGTATACACAACTGTGTTTTTAATGTTCACCTTTCTACTTTATTAGATATTTTTTACATTTCAACGAAACTAAAGTAACCAAAGCTTATTACCTAAAAAACTATGATGCTTTTTGCAGAGCCAAGACCGACTCTCTTCTGCCTAATAACACAGTCGAAATTTCTTTTGCTCAACTCAAATATTTTTAAATTGAAAATATTCAATGATGTCTCGACTTCACTGCTGTCTCGCTCTGCACAAATGTTTGAGGTTTAGACATAAACAAACGATCCTTCATTCGTATCAAAGCGGAAGAATTCTAAGAACAAGAGAGTTAACTCAAGAGTTCTTTACTTATTATATTCTGCTGGCTGACAGATACCTGGTAAATTGGTTTTTTTTTTGGCTAAAAATGAGCGCTTCGTTATTTTAAGAAATTATGGAGCATTTTTGCGAAAACTTATTTTGGTGAGGCAGCATCTTTCAAATTTTGGCGAGAACTTGTTTTGGCAAACTTTTCCTAAATTCACCAAAATACACTCTTTTCGAGATGCATAAACTTATTGTTGTCCTCGTTTTCATAATTTCAAACAGATTTCATTGCTATGAAATTATACATTTAAACCAATTTAAATTCCCAAAAGGCAAACATTAACTCTAAAACAAAAGTACTTGAAATTCAAAATGTCTCATGAGGTGTAAACAACACAATTATCATTGTGAATATGTAATTTTATAGCAATGAAATCTGTTTGAAAACGAGGACAACAATAAATTTATGCATCTCGAGAAGAGTGTATTAATTGCAAAATGTTAAACCAGATCAGATGGTCTTTCTGCGATGCTCGATGATACAATTTCTTACGAAAACAAGAAAGTTTTCCTTACCCAATGAAAACCCTTGGCGATATAATAAATGAGGTGATATGAACGAACCAACCAGCTATCTCAAAACAAATCAAATCAAATCAACTTTGAATCATCTTTACAACAAGAACATAAAAGAGCGAATTAAGACAGAGCACATGACACATCAAAATAATAATATTTAACAAAAAGGAAGTAAATCTGCCTTCGGCTAAACAGAACTTCCGTGAGGCTATTAGGTTCAAAATGACAATTCTGCGGTCCAAAATTAATTGGGAACAAATTAAAAAAGCCGACTTGACATCAACTGAACTAACTGATTTTCAAAACCATAATTTCCAGGCCCCTTCCTCCATATTTGACGGTAGAAGATAAACGGTGAATTAAAAACGATTAAAAAAGTTATACTTTCAGGCCTTCCAGCCAATATTTTAACAAATTAGTTAGTAAAATAAGACAGATTCTGACCAAAAGGGCCATCGAGGGCAGTATTTGGACAAATATGAAAAAATAGTACAATCTTGAGTTGTTTTTTTTTTCAAGCAAATCCCACAACATAAATATTACCTAGTTTCATTTTCTAAGGTGAAATTTCGTTGAAAGCTCCATAGGCAGTTTATAATGATAGGTTTTCTCCATCGTTGCGTAACACAGAAGATTTTGATTTTTAAGATGCTGAAAGTGTTGTTTCAAGTTGTATTTTGATAAATCTGAATTTGGACATCATTAAAATTGAACATTAAGACATACCCACAATATACTCAAAAATAAATAAACTAGCAAATCACTAACTGGACATCTGGGAGGCCTGTACTTTAGGAAACAATGCGTCATTCTATAAAAAACATACTTGAACATAAAAGCCAGATTTATTTTCAATATACATGGTATCAGCCCCCCCCTCCAGAAATTTGAAGGGCACCTAGGCCAGGTTAGTAGAGGGGGCTAATGCCTTGCAATTCTTTGGGGTTACCTATTCATTAAGGGTACCTAGCTGTCTTGATGGAGGCTCTGGGGGCTGGTTATATTTTCCAAATCTAATATTTCAAAATATTTCAAATTATTGATTTTTTTTACCCCATCACCTAGTTTCCCATCCAATTTTTCTTTCGTTTCCCATCACGCCATCTTTTGCTATATTTTTCTAATGTGATTGTTTTGATTTACAGCCGCCATCTTTATAGCATAACAACAAAGCTTATTAGCAGGCGTTCATGCGTGAGCATGATTTTAGGAATGACAAAAGAACAAAAAGTGTCAATTCAAAGAAATTATCTGCTGAATAGGGGTACCTAACTCAAAGCAATTTTTCAAGGGGACCTAACTCGTTGGGGGCACCATGCTTCAATGGGGCACCTGAAAAGTGGGCTGAAACCATGATATACTTGAATGCAGTCTAACTACTGGATTGATTGGATTTTCAGTTTAATGGTTTGACATTGTAAGGTATGTGAATTACCACATAATATTGAACATGTTCATAAAATATTGCGTTATTTTCCTGGTACTCGATAGGTCGACGGAACTGAGATTCCTAACACTGGACATTATAAATCATTAAAAAATCTCAAAATATCTGGCAATGATAGAATGATCAGTACGATCGAAAAATAATTTCATGTTACAAAAGGAAGTTGGCTTCTTCGTGCAAAACTTTAACCTAAAAAGTTAATATTTCTCACAAAGAGAGCTCATTTACTATGCTTACAAATGCAAGTATCTTCATATTAGTATTTTTTGATTACCAATAAAATGGTTGACGATCAGAATCGACAATTTTATCAAAGCATTAACCGATTCGATTATCCTTAGGGTTATTGTTAAGAAAACAGTGTAATCAAAAGCTACAACGACAAATTTAACAACGACGCCTGTTTTGAACCATCCATGAATACTTGAAAATATAGGAGGGAGTTAAAGTCGGGTAATCTAGGGAAATATAATTGGGTTGTTTATCCGAATAACCCAAACTTACACTTTGCGAAAAGGTTTTAGAAACACCATCAAGAATCAACGAGAATACCTTCGAAAGCCAAATTCATTTTCAGTTCAATTAAACCAAAACAAGATCAAAATAAAGATTTTCAGTATTAGTATCATTCTAACTGTTATGAACCAGCGACTTATCCACGAAATCTTCATTCAACAGAATCAATACAAGATCATAGTAAGGAAAGAAAGAGTAATAATTCTAACTTTTGTTGTAAAGGTATAGAAACGGATAGCCATTAAAATAAGTGTTTTTCTCCTAGCCATTATCATTGATTTCCTCATTAAAAAAAATCTTATGGACATAATGAAATCCTGGACAATATTGATCCTCTATAGCCATATCCGTCAGATTGATACAATACAAATCCTAGAGTGACATCTTTTTGAAAAATATCTATCATAACTCTATATTGAATATTTTTGAGGGCAGAACTTGGACAGTCGTTTTAAGAAGTATTTCCGAGCTTGTAAAGACATACCATAAAATCAATCAAGTTCAAACAACAAGGGGCGGTAAGAAGATTCCCAAGAATATTTTGGATTGAAAATATCAGGAAATGACAATTTTGCCTTGAAATACTACATAAATGTATGTCTTAGAGTCAAACTACTTAATACTTTAAGGTCTCAAGAACTGGGAAAGGATGCTGAAAAAGGAGGTAATATAAAAAATTAGTTAAGTTTAGAAAACGTAGGGGACACCTAGTATGAAAGATATAAAGTGCAATATTATTTATTTAAAGAAGTTGATTAAATTAAAAAGCCTTTGAGTAACTTTTGATTATCTTTATCTAAGTTGCCGAAAGGTTTAGTACGTTTTTCAATAAACTATTATATTTAATTTAGTTCTTTCAGTTCTTTTTACCCTGTATATTACTGTGCATTACACAGTACTAAGATGTTGACTGAAATAATGTCCTTAATCTAAATTAATCAAAGACATCATCGAAATTAATTCTTTCCGATTTTAATTCTAGCCTATATCAAGGGTAATGCCTATTGAAGAAGGTGCCAATATACTAAATGCCGGAAGAAACTCGTATACCAAAAGCATAATCATCTATTTATAGGTTGTCATCATCAAGATTAATTAAATATTGCTTATATCTTTTGCTCAGCATAAAAAAATAAATATTCAAGTTAATTCAAGCAGAAAACACTAACCAACTGCAATGAGCGCCATTGAAAATCTATTCCACAGGGTATGTATTAGATGTATGTAATCAAAGACAAAGATACGACTCGAGATATGAATTTTATATTGAATAAAAAAGACATTCAACCTTTTTGTCTTCAACATTTTCAATACCCAATATCAAACTTTTTCTCGTGTTCGTAGTAAAGAAAGAGGATAATAAGTTTAAGAAGAATGAAAAAAAAAAATCAACACAACAACCACCAAAACTGAAGTTCCATACCAAAATTTATAATTTTCAATCAAGCCCCCAAAAACCTTCTATCTTCAACGTACGTTCTCAAACTCCAATTTCCAGACAAATGATTTTTTTAAAGCAACCCTATCCTACGCCAACGTTAAAAGCAAATACCAAAAACTTAAGCTTTGTTTAATTTTTCAAAACTTTTTCTGCTATATTTACCATCTTATTACTTGCTATATGCAAATATTGGAGTAAAATGCAAAGCACTAATGTACAAATTACACAATACACAGACTTTTTATACCACATACAAAATGCTTCTTTTTCTCTTAATTTGGGTAAGAAATTTTAACAAAGGGAAATTCATGTCAAATGATAAAAGTAAACTTTAAAAGGGCAGAGTGAGTAATTTTTAAGGTAATTGGAGGTAATTGAAAGGTTAAATGCCAACAAAAACAAAAGAAAAAGGACGGACCATTCCACGGGGATCGAACCTCCCACAGACGCAAACACGCTCAAAAAAATTCCATTTTCCTAAATAAAACTCTTCTGGGGGTATCAAATGAACCTGTTTGCAATATGAAAAAATAATCTTAAACTTTCTTTAAACAGCAAAATCTTATGTATTATGCTGAAGTTCTACATTACATACACCACAAAAATATATCTGTAGTATAAAATTCAAACTAACAATGTTTAAAAGGAACCAAGAATACTTAATCAGCATACCAAGACCTCCACAATAGTTCTAGAACAGATAGAAAATCGAACCAAACTTGTACAAAAAGTAGCTTTGCGATTAATTGAATTCCTTTTTTCGAAAAGTTTTTTCTAACGCCTTACAATAATCTACGACTTCAACAAAACAAAACATTAGGACCCAGCCCTTTGAAAATCTCAAAATATAATCCCCCTAGCCAATGGTCTGTCGGCAAAAGTACTCAGCATGTGAAAGCAAGTTTGACAAAGTGCGTGGTACGAGCCTCAACGCCATTTTGACACGTTAGATGAATCAAAAGGCGTAAAAAAAGCAAGTCAGGTCACAAAAAAACACCAAAAACTTGATTAAAATCCCAACGGAACAAAACTTTATACTTTGCACCTCGACTACTGTTTTCGTTTTAAATATGCACTACTTGGTCAAATGGATTTTAACAGCCCTCTTCACTTCCCTCACGTCACCAGCCCTCGTGCTCATTTACACATGAAATTTGTGGGCCATGTTCTTTCAGATTGTGATTCTTCGAGGAATAAACTTTTTTTAGTGAAAACCAGACTCCTGAAATTCGTCGGTAAAAAGTGACGAAATATTTTGTTATATTTTGGGTTGGACGTTACAATGGTATTATGATTCGTCTGCAAAAATCATCAGTCTGCAAAAATTTCTACTGATAAGGCATGTTAAATTACCGATATGTAGAAATAAAAGAAGATCATACCTAGATTATGTCTCTTCATTATCTTCTTTTTGATTATGTTTTTTCATAGAAACACCAACAACGCAATCCAAATATCCAAACAATCTTTTGGAGAAAGGGAGTATGAAGTCGTTGTTGCATTTTTTGGTGATTTTGGCAAGTTGCCAATGGTATGTGTTATCTGAAACCATCAGAATGAACAGACACTTTGTCATGTTTCTATTATTTGAAAGCTGAAATCAAAACAAAAATGAAAGAAAATCATCATCATATGACACTGAAAAGCTTTTAGTAAGAACCTTGATCAATTGCAAAGCACAAAGTTCAGGTTCTTATCTAAAAGCCAAACGTACTTTAGATGCTCATTTTTGATTATTCATTCAGTATACACAAAAAAGGGCAATAAAAAAAGTACAGATATGTACAGGAAAAGAGAAAATAAAACATGAAATAGGAAAACAGTGAATAGAAGAAACAGAAAAGTCAAATAACAGTTCTTAAGACTGCTGCCTAATGTACTAGACTACTAGCACAAAAATGTTTATATTTGACAAGTGCTTTTCTAAGCTTATCATCGTTATGTATTTGGTATTATCAAATTACCAGAAAGCCGAGTTTCTGAATCTTAAAGGTTTTCGTCAAGGAGAAATACTTCCTGAAAAGTTTTGGCTCAATGGATGAGTCAATTTGAATTTTTTCCTATGTTGTTATTTCTTATAGATTTCATCCTATCTCATTTTACGTTCGAATAAATTTGAACAACCAAAAAATGCAATGAAAAAAGGAATTTTATCCATTCAACGTTTAAAAAAATGCCATTTGAAAACTAAACTATTGTTAGTCATAACCCTAATAGCATTTAAACATACATCTTACAGTAAAGACTGTGAATCATGACTAACGACTGAAAATTTTCAGTGTTAAGTTTCTTTATATTTCAACAATCAAAAGATTTAAGTCTTTTTAAAAGTTATAAAAAATGAAAACAGCGATATAAAAAATAAAAACATCTTGAAAATCATCTTATATCATATAAGTGCTGCAGCATAAAGGATTTCTAGGATAGAGACATCTGAGACCATGTTCAAATGTAACCGTTCCGTTTCGTTCCGAACCATTCGATTGGTTAGAAGTGACGTAAAACTTGAATTTAACCAATAGAATAGCTTCATTTCGTTTCGGAGCGTAACGAAACCGTAGAGTGTGAACATGGTCTGAGATAACCGATTGAAACTATTATAATACGAGATGTTCTGCAGAACACGTTCATTTGTTGACGTGTTCACTTGTATCGTTTGAGTAGAGCTTCAGCTCATTGGGGATACGAGTAGCCATCGGTCACTCATAAAACAAAGTTTATGTTCTTGTTCAGGAGAAAACGCTAAGCTAGCGTTTTTGTTGTTTATACACTTTGATGGAAAACGCTGATTTAGCGCTTTTGTGTGTTGTAGGCCTGAAAGAAAGAGACGGAGGAAGGTGTTTAAAGTAGAAAAATTGGAAAAATGGTAGATAGTAAACACTTAAAGGTTTTTCAAAAAGTACAATACAGGTCACGGATTAGGAAGTGAAGTATTGCAGTAGGTGGTATGAAAATGAAGAGGAAAAATAAAAGAGAGTAAATCAAAATACCTTAACGCTCTACAAAGACTTTACCTCAGAACATTTGAAACAATCCACGAGGTGGTGGTGGTCTGAAACCTCCTCTGAAGGCACCACCAGGGCGTGGTCCACCATACATTTCTCTTCCTGAAGCAAAGTGACCACCGTATCCTAATGGAGTTGGTGGACGTGGCGGCATCCCATAAGGCATTGGATATTCAGCTTCTCGTTTAATACCAGCATGCAACATCTGAGTTAAAAAATTAATTTTAAAGGTAATTTTTAATTATGCAAACACCATAATTACATCAAGATACTTTACAGATTTTCAAAAATTGACATTGGTGGTTTCCTGATACTTTATATCTACACATAAGGAATATTGTACAATGTAGTAAAAGTAAAAATCTTAAATGCACAAATCTTAAAACTGTTTTCGTCATACAGTGTGTCTCAAAAAAAGCGGACAAATATAAAGTAAAATCATCATAATTTATGCAAAATTTTATGACTTGAATACTAAATATTTCAATCTCCAAAACCTATTCAAGCATCCTGGGAATTGAAGATCTATTGATTGAACAGGGAAATTCAAGTGTTTTAAACCCACTCTTTAGATAATGAGTTTTGAGGATTTTACTTTATGTTAAAATTTGTCTGATTTTCTTGGGACACTGTATATAAAATAGATATTTTGAACAAAAGTACAAAGGATGAAGAAAAAAGTTACCCCTCTTTTGTTGTTGCTAAAATGAAAAATAGAAAATGGTTTTAGTTAGCATCTAGAATTTCTAGAATAAAATTAAACAAAATCACAGTTTTACGGTTTCAAAAAACTATACACTCAAAGCAGTTCGGGATAGATACCAAAATAAATTACTGTAATCATATTTTGGCAAATTCTTCAGATTAAAAAATTCTTACAATTTGTTTTTCTGTTCAGCTTGCTTCTTCTCTGTAAATGAATAATTGAACATTTTTTGTTGAAATTGTTTAAGATTTTTTCTAACAGTAACAAGAGTTTTTGTGTTTTATTAATAAATTAACATGGTGGCTGGATAGCCTTCATTAAGAATAGGTGTTCCGGTGTATTCTGGGAGTGAGTGAAAAATTAGCTGATATTCTCGAAATTTCATAACATTTTACCATGGAGTTTCGGCATTTGACAGGAAATTTGCAGGTCTTCAGTTATCAAATTATTCATGATATTCATGACATAATGTTTTCTATGGAAAGACCCCGGTTTTAGCCAGTAGTGGCAAATTTAAACTAGACAAAAGTTGTATAAAATCTGCCACTACTGGCAAAAGCCGGGTCTTTCTGTAGAAAACATTACGACATGAATATCAAACTATTACTGCTAGTGGTATATCCTTGACTTATTTTTGAGGGTGTTTAGTTTTTTGGAGAGATTAACAAAAGTACCCACCCTCTAGCTCCTGCTTTCGTTTATCACCATTTCGCTTTCGGTTGTACATCTCTATGGCTTTCGTTCGCACATCTTCCAACATTTTCACAATCTATACACAAAAAATCAAAATGACTTATCACAACACAATTAATAAATTGCAACATTTTAAGTCAAATTTAGACAAAAATAGGACCCCTGAAATATTTGACGGAGCTTTGTAATTAGCATGTTTCTGGTACAGCTATAACCCTATGCCCTAAGCCAATGAGAAAATAAAATAGAATAAAAAACTTGAAAGGGAAAATGGGGATATATTCAAGAAGACGAAAACATTCTTGGTAATTTTCAACATTTTAGGGAATAGTTATTTTTAATTTTATACCATTGTGTGACGTGGTGAATTTTGATGACCTTCTAAGCCTTCTTTTGTACCCAAATGAAATTGACATGAAACACACCAAGAGATGGAATAATTTGCTGCAAAGTTCTAAATTAAAAATCATCAGAAAAGATTGTTATTAGAATTTTTTAGGAATGTGGCTAATCTTTGATTTTTCAATATGGTTTATAAAGTTTCAACTTACTAACTTCAGACACAATTAAGTCCATGTCTTCGGAAATAACATATGTCGCCACTAGTTAGTTAGATGACAAAGATAGCAATCTGGGTGATTCAAATCTTAGGTTTAAGAGGCAAAAGGTTCAATCTCAAACTGAGAATTTTTTTGCTTTGCTAACTTTAAAAAACTGAAATTGGCCCTTCTTTTCATGATAAGTACCCTATCCACAAAGGAAATGGGCTATTCTCAAAATATCCAGTTAGCAAAGCAAAAAAAAAATCTCAGTTTCCTCAGACACTAATTGAGATAGAACCTTTTGCCTCAATGGCAGCGAAGTGTTATCAGTCAAATTAAATATCAGTTAAAAAGGGGAAAAAAATTTCGACTGAGTGAAATTAATATATTTCGAACCTTGTGTTCTGGAGAAGTTTGGTGCATTTCTAATTCTTTTTCAGACAAAAAAGACCTGTAATTGCATTCCCTGCAATAATGGTCAGTCACAGGTTTGGGCCAATGGACTTCCATAATGACATCATAAGCAGCAAGGACATATTCTTCATCATTAAGAGTTGTGTGATCCAAATCTTTGAAAAGCAATTCATTTATCGGTGTCATATTGGCTGTTCGTTGCTGAAAAACCGATCAAAAGATATAATTACTACAGAAGGAAATTTGGCAGATAGAGAAAGAGACATGGTAACAACCCTCCACCAGAAAATACAAGAAAGTTTTGGCTTTGAATTTAATAGAGTTAATTGACGTCAAATGCCCAAATTCATCAAATTAACATTTTAACAGATATAACATTTCCATGCAATTCAATTCTCTTGTTAACTTGAAATAAAAAATATGGATCACTTTTTGCGGCTAATATTTATTCTACATTTATAGGAGGCATGCAATAATTTACAAAAGGTATTTGAAGAGCATCTCATGATTTGCAATTTTAGGCAAAATTATTATTAAAGTATGAAAATAATACATTTGATGTTTTTCTCCAACAAAAATCAGTAAATACCTCCAGTTCATTTCTCTCTTTTTGAGATTCCTGCCAACAAGTCTTAGATGTAGTAAGTTTTTCCTTGATAAAATGAGAATATTCAAAGGTAGTGTATCGTTGCTATGAACGGTTTGGTAAAAAAATACTACTTATATTGGTTT
Organism: Clytia hemisphaerica; assembly: GCF_902728285.1. Classification (NCBI taxonomy): domain Eukaryota; kingdom Metazoa; phylum Cnidaria; class Hydrozoa; order Leptothecata; family Clytiidae; genus Clytia; species Clytia hemisphaerica. The sequence goes on along the minus strand of NW_027103734.1, from coordinate 671,631 downwards.
GACCTAATAATTTTCCATAATTTTCATCTGAGCTACTTATCATGGGTTTTTTTTTCAGGACAAATAAAAAAAATATTGAAAATTTACCATATCACTTTTCTCAATTTTGATACCATTGACTTGAGCATCAGTTGCACCCTCAGATAGCGCATAGGACTGAATGAAAAATAAATATTGTCATCTGTATCTGCTCAACAAATTTTGGAAATAAATATTTAGGAAACTATTTTTAATTGTATGATTGAATTCAAAATTTTCTATAAAAGATGAAGTACTGTGTCAAAGGGAGGAGGGAAATTTGTGTCTTATATACCAAAGACCTTTCTTTTCTAGGAATATGAGATTATGATTCATCTATTCATCGAAACATTTGAAAATTTTAAAATAAATAAATTTACCGGATCATTGAACTGTTTCAACCATTCTTTAAACAATGGATCAAATTTTCTAAATAAACCCAAGATCTAAAAAAAGATAAAAATGGAAAAGGATTATAAAATTCATAAGAACAACTAAAAAGTATTTTAAATAGGGGATTCGATTTTAATTCAACATTTTTAAGGATAAGTATTAACCAGAAAAATACAGGGTTTGAAATAACGATCGAACATCGGACATTGTCTGACCCAAATAGCTTCTTGTCCGACCAGAAAATCATAATTTTCAAGCTAAAGCAACCCTGATCGGACATATTGTCTGACCCACTTGAAATCTTTATTCAGAGCCTTGAGAATAAGAGGATAAGGAAAACAGAAATATACTTCTTTGTGAGGAGTTGATTTGTTGTGCTCCAATAATTCTGTATGTGTGTCCGTGTAAATGTCACAATTCCCACAGCTGTATCCTTTGCCAGCTCTTATACTTTCTGGTTGCTGGAAATAAAGAAACCAATCGATGTATTGAATAAAAATTGAATAAGACCAATTCGATTAGTTGTCTTACAGGCCCGACCGACCCTGAAATTTCAAAAATTGAATTAAAAATAAAATTGATTTTGGAGTTGTGGAATAAGAATATGTAAGAATAAGAATGTCTGGGGCAGGAATTTTTCTTAAAAGGATGATAAAAAAATCAAATTTAATGCAATGGTTACTTTGACACAATGCGTTTGGGCAAAATCTGAGTTTCTTGCTCTAGTGATCCAGATGTATCGAGCTTGTTCTTGTGCAATAGGAACACATTCCTTTGATTCCTGACATGTTGCTACAACCTATGGAAAGTCAAGTTGATAAAAAATTTTTTTCAGAAAGAAATTCATTAAATCTATTTGTTTTTATGTTTTTTGTATGGTTTAAAATAATGATGTCGAGTGATTTTCGATAATTGAGAGGACAAAAGTTTGAAATCTTTTAAATATCACTTAGATATCTTTGAAGATCTGTATAGAACTTCATTTAAAGTTGGTGAAATTGATAATTCTTACCCTCTTTTTCAAAGGAATTAGAAAATCTGATGGGATGAAAAACGATTCAAATTCCTGGGTGAAGTTCTCATATCTCCATAAACGACCCAGCATTGAACCGCCAAGCATTGAGGGTGCTCGAAAACCACCTCCTCGCCCCCTACCAGCGGATCCCCCTCTAGGGGCTCCTCTGCCACCTCTGGATGCACCTCCCTGTCCGCCTCTTGGAGCTCCTCTACCGCCTCTGGATGCGCCACCAAAACCACCTCCTGAGCCGCCAAAACCACCACGTGAGCTGCCAGCTCCTCTTCCTCTTGCACCTCCCCTTCCACCTCTATTTCCTCTGCCACTTCCACGATTCATTTTGTGTTTTTACTTTTTTATATATGTACTTTACACTGAAAAATGAAAAAAAATGAACTTGACTTCAAAGTGTTTGAAACAGGAAAATAAATCAAATCTTTTTAATAGACTTTAACAAACAGAAATATACAACAAGGAAACGAAACATTCAACAGCCAAAATAATATATTTATATAGAAATTTTATCTAAAAATAAAAAACGCAATATTGCTTAAAAGAGAAAAATATAATAAATGTTACCAAAATAAGCAAAGACACAAGAAAAATCCAATCAAGATTATTCATAAAAGCAAAATATAAAAAAGATGCTCAAAGAAGGTTAATCAGATGACCCAAAGATCACATGAAAAGTGAATTATAAGATTGGAAACTTGAGAAAGACCATCATCAATTTAACAACATCTTGTATATCTAGTCCTTATTTTTGCAACTATGTACCCTCTCCATGATACCTGTCTACCCTGGACCCTGTTCCCACCAAACCTTTGAAGGAAAGTTTCACTCAATTTGATACTAACAAATAAGCAGTAACAGTGTTTGCCAATGTGTTTGACATCTGCCAGGAGGAAATTTGCCGATAATATTTCTCTTCATTGTACAGTATGAATTGATCTCACCAAAGGTTTGTGAGATAAATTTGAAACACAAAAGCATCATTTTATTTTTTGCAAAAAAAACAACGTTTCGGCCTCACCCAAGTGCCATGATCTGCCATCACCAGCATAATATCATTCTCTTCAGACAACTGCTTTTTATGTTTGTAATTGTGTGTCTGCTGGCTGTTTGGACAAAATCATCGAAGTGATCCAGTTAAACATGAAGGGGAATCAGAATCCATAATTATCTCATTAAATGCAATCCAAATATCATACAGCTAAATGACACCAGAGAAATTAATTCACACCTTATGAGAAGAATTTCTTAATAACCTTGATTCATCTTAAAAGCTTATCAATTATTAATGATAGCCATATTAACCACCAATTGATAAGAGCCAAGTAAAATGAATCAAATGAAACGCCAATACTGGTGTTACAACAGTCCATGATCTCTGCTTCAGAGCAAGAATACAATCAAACTCACAGTCAACAAATCTCCCATGGTTTGGTGTGTGATGTTTTTCACATTATCGCTTTTAAATCAGTGATTGTAACTTTCTCACAAAATCATGTACACAATTACATTGTTTGGAAATGGTCAAAGATATTCAACCTTCTCCAGGAATATTTTAAGAGTAGTTTCAACAACGAATTTCAATTATTCTTTCTATTTTCCTTGAGTAATCCTAACCCAACCACATCTGTACCTCGTTATGCTCCTGTTCCTCATTTCTAGATGTTGTTATTTGATGATGGTGAATCCCAAATCCTAGAAAATGATCCCTCTAGGCTATTGGCTGAGGACTATAGTATAATCAAATAAGAATGTATGTAAAAACAAAAAATACATGAAAATTTGTTCAAAGCCAAAGTTGCAGATGAATCATTGCCAATCAATATATAAGTACAATGTCAATTTAGTACCAGAAATTTCCAGGAGAAAAATAAGCAAGAAACATCAGCCAAAATACTTTACTTCTATGTCCAGAAAAAGTCTTCCATTGGGGAAAAGGTTAAAAACATCAACCTTGAGATCGAGTCCAAAAAACAATAGCTAAAAATCCTAAATCTGTGAAATGAAAACCAGCAAAAATTTGAAAAAGAACTGTCAAGAAACGCCCAGTCGTACAAGCCAAGCTTATCCAAAAAGAAGTTCATGAGTCTTGACTTTAGATTTGTGACCATTTGTATCTTTGTGTGATTTAGCTTCTTCTTTATCAGCTAGTGTTTCGTGACATACAGTACACATGTAACCAGTTAGCGGAACAATATACTCTAGTGATGTAAAGGGTCAAGTGAAAAGAATAATAAATACAATCATCAAATCGGATGTTTCATCTTTGATAAATTTTAATGCTCTTATTAAGAGCACGTTAAACGTGATAAAATACCATGTCAGTAATGGCATGGCTGAAGAAAGGCATTTAAAAAAGTATTTCGTGAATGTGAACCAAGGCAGGAAAGGAAATGCTTGTTTCCTCACTACACTGCTAGTCAACAACTCTCATGGTAAAAAATAACTGGGTAAGCTTTAAGCAAAAGTAAACAAAATAAATCATAATAGAACATTGTAAAATTTTGAATACAATGGAACCTAAAAAATCTGAACTAAATACTAGCACTAGGTAAAAATGGCACTATTTATAAATTTACTGGTGATCATGTCTAATAAAAAAGGAAAAGTGTTCAGGATTGAAAGAAGTGTTGAAAGATGACTTTACTCAATTAAGGAACTCTCTCTAGCCTCCAAAACAAAAAGGCTATTTGTATTGTTTAGTAAAGAACAAAAAAGTTTGTTGTAGTTTGTAACATTAAAAATAAAAGTCTTTGAGAGTGAGACACATCTTCTTACCATCAAATTCATTTTCTTCTTTGACTTCTACCGCAGGTTTTTCATCTTCGACCAATTTGGTGGGTGTCGTGTTTTTTTGAAAAACATACTCCTTATATTTCTCGATATCTAGTTCTGCTGTATCTTTAGGTTTATTTTCATCTTGATTCTCATTAATATTTATCTTGTTTTCTGTTTCTGAGCATGCAATGGTTTCACTAGGAGGGGTATTGGTAATGGAACCTGGAATCACAAGGCTTTCTGCAGTGTTAGAACGTGGATTTTTCACTGGACTTGTCAGGTCAACAACACCATGGCTGCTATCAGTAGTGGTAGATATTTGGTTTGATTTTTGGGGACTTACAGCTGTGCTACAATCCTCTAAATGTTTAAGAGATGACTTTGATGCCTCACTTGTTTCAACAAAAGGAACCCTAAGACTAGTTGACTCGTCTTTCTTTTCATAACTGTCTCCTTTTATCAAAACACATTCTTGTTTTATCCTTTCTATCTGTTCATTTGTACTACCATTTACTACAACAGACTGATTCTTAGGAATATCTTTTTCATCTTTGTTGTGCCAGTACTTCCAATATTCAGATGCCTGTTTTTTTGTGAAGTCCATTAAGTGAGATGCCTAAGAGAAATGTTTTGAAATATTTTTTAAATACTTTATAAGAAATAAGACATTCCTTTCTAAAATTTGGTTTTGGAATGGATCAAAAGATTGAATCTTATAAAATTAGATTTCATATGCATTTAAATACCATAAACTTTGGTGAAGTAAGTAAGATTTATGAAACTGTTAAAGTTTCAGTTGAACCTAACACTATTAAAAAACGGCAAAAATTGCTGACGAACCTTGTCATGTTCTTTTGTCTTTTGATGTTCTTTCATCTTTGTTTCATCACCATAGTGATATTGGCAAACAATACAGAAGGCTTCATTGTAGTGCCGATCAAAGTCCTACAATGTAATGTTTTAAAACCATTATTTTTCAAATATTTTATGTCTGATCGAAAAAAATTTAAAATTGAACAAATAAATTGTTAAGTTTCTGAAGAAATCTTACCAAATGTCTTGCTGATTTCTGATGCCTATCAAGCATTGCTTGGTTTGGAAACTCAGAATAATTGCAACATCTACAAAAATATTGGGATTTAGGATGTGGCCATAAAAATGCCATTCGTTTTTCCAAGGCTGCTAATACAAAAGCATTCTCATCTAGCTTTTTAACATCTAGCTGTGCGAGGTCTATTTTTTCTTCCTAAAATAATTGAAAGAATAAAATAAGGTGTAAGATACTTTTTAGGTTCATTATTTAGTCTAATAGCCTCGGAAGTAAGGTTAACTAAAGCTTGAAGTAGGCTTCAAAAGAGTCATTGTACATTTTATAAAACTGAAGTATATAATTATTTCATATTATCAGTTATCCATGAAACTCATACTGTGAAGAATTTAGACCAGAGATTAAAAAATTAGAGTCAAATGAAAGGTTCCACAGACCCACACACATCATCTATATATTATTAGTATAACGCGTATGTCATTTTGTTTTCTGTTTTCTGTCTGTGTGTCACTTTCGATTTCGCAAGCAATGTTTTGTTCTCGGTAAGTTTGTTTTGATTGACAGATCGGATAGAGCCTGGTTTAGACTTTATTCAGCCTTTGTTTTGAAATTTAAGGCCCGTCTACATTTAGTAATTTTAATTTCTGCCTAGGCATGCCCGTTTTTTGTTCTTCTCTTTTCTTTTGTTTAAATTCTTTTCGAATGTAATTAACGATCGTATTTATTAATGACATTCGAATTCTTTTCGAAACAAATTCCTTTTATAGAAAAGAATAATTCAAATGTAAATCAAAACATAACAGTCAAAAAGTTTGTCAAACCAAACAACGACAGCATTCAAAAGGCGATAAAAAGCAAAAAGAGAAAATTAGTCAACCTCTTTCTTCATATAAAAACATTCAAGTCGTCGTTACTGTCAAAAAGTGTGTACGTCATTTTACATGTTTAAATTTGAAAAGTGGCTGCGTTTAGACCAACTGGCATTTGTAGTTTGGCATTTGCTCATGAGGGATTCGATTTTAATAGCTTTTCCATTGTATTTTCTGTCATGGCATTTAAGGAATTTTTAGAGTCATTACTGAAAAGGTGATTCCCTCAAGTTCAACTTTGACAGATCAAACAATGAAAAGCATGGAATCTTTCAAAAACTGCAGTCATTAAGACTGAAACTTTTTGCCGTAGGGCTAGGCTATGGCAAATGTTGCAAATTTTACAATCTATAGAAAGAACTGAATAAAAAACGTGCAAATACTTTAAAAAATCAAAAATGTCATTTTTTCTCTTTGTTTTGGTTTCTTTGTTTGATTTGAAATGCCAGAAAAGGGGATTCCTTTGCTCAAAATGGCATTTCAAATGCCAACGAAATGCCAACACGCTGGCATCATTAGGCATTTGACAAACCGAACAATTTACAAAATGCCAGGCTGGTCTAAACGCAGCCAGTTATGACAAGGGTTTAAAAAAGCAACTTAGAATTGTCTTATTTTTTCAATCTGATAAAAACAAAGAGTTGCACTATTCTTTGTGACTTTCCCACTTTTTCCTGAAGAATTGTCATTTCAACTAGACGGCATATTCAGAGTTGTTTCAGACGACACTGGTACAGTAAACGATTCTCTTCCTGATAACTTTTGACTTAAACAAAAAATTCGTCTACATCCAAAGGACTTTTATTGCGTTCAGCTACAGCTTAACCGACGTGCGACGCCGGGTACCGGCTAGTTATAAATAATGACATAATATGAAACGCAGGGTTTGTTTTGGCTATGGGTTGGGATCAACATTTGTTAGTTTTCACTGGTCACACTTTCTTAGAAAAAACAACTTACACAGCTTAATTTGGGGAAGTTACCTACCTTCAAGCAGACCAGTATTCCAACCTTCTCAGATATTGGAGTATTAATTTGAAAAGTTGCCTATCACGAAAATAAAGAAAAGGGAATCCCTATTACTTTAAAGTGGAGAAAATTTGAAGACAAAAAGGATAGAATAGAAAGAGCTGCTTCACTTGCCTCGTATTCAAAGAATTGCCATGGTTATTATGTACTTTGAGACATTAAATGATTTTTTATGAATAGGAAGTAGTTTTAATAAAATCCGCTGGGAGTAGATCACCATGAGAATAATTTCAAAACGAGGCAATTGATGTTCGTAACGTAATTTATGAAAAGGTCTATTAGTCCAATGAAACCAAATAAATCTTATTGAAGTTTTAACAATGAAAGAAATGAATATGCACATACTGGTTTTTCGTATACTTGGAGATATTCTTTTCCAATGATAGCTACTTCATTGTAAATTTTGGAAACCTAAAAAGGAAATATTCAATATAATAATCATCGAGACAAAGCTGGAATATAGATATTTTAATGATATAAATTCCCTTTGACAAAACAGCATATCCAAAAAAAGTAAAACATAAAATTCGAACCTGTTGATGAAATTTTGTGTTGACGTGAATATCCAAAACATTAGGTGTACTGAAGTAACAATCACAGTTCTTGCATGAATAAAATGTACTCTGCTTTGGTGGCTGTGACTTCTACAAGGAATAAGGCAAAACATGATAAACTTATAAAAATCATGAAGGTCTTTCTCTAAAAAGTGTTAAGCTTGTCATCTCTAACCAGTGACTATGCATTCATAATATTCTTTCAACATATTGTCATATGCCATATATTTCAATTTTTATACGGTAACTAAAAAATATCGTAAATGTAAAAAGAAAAGAGGAAAAAAACTTGCATACAATTCTAAATTTTACTACATTTTTTTCAGAATTTATGAAAACCTTTATTTATTTTAGGACATTTAGAGTAATTCAGCCAGAACAAAGCATATTTTTCAACAAATAAGGCTGGGCTTAAAAAATCATTGGTTTGCCGTCACCCGACCCGAGACTTTGGAGGTGGGTCGGTCGGTCGGAATTTTTGGCGATTTATGAAATTTTCGTCCATGGAAGGGTTAACAGTTTGTTTACATTTAGGTAATTTTGAATAAAAAACAGAAGTGCTAGCAGGGAATTTACGATTCTTATGCTTGAGACAAACAAGATACAAGTTTTGATTTTTTATTGTTTGAAGTTTTTGAAGGAAAAAAAATCTTCTTTATAATGGCAATAAAATTTTTTAGGTCGGCAGGTTTCGAGGTAGGGTCGGTCAGGTGACGGCAAACCAACATTTTTTTAAGTCCAGCCTAATAATTCATTTTATAGCTAAAGGGATAAATTTTCAGGTTTTTCTCTTTTGTGAATTCGGAATTATAATTTTTCACAACTTTTCAGTTGTTTTAAAGGAAATATAATGACAATATATGAAAAGATCAATTTAATGTTTTAAAATAAAGAAATTCATGTGATCATTGACAATTGTTTTTGGTCTTATTTATAAGAATGGTTATAAATATTACCATCAAATGTATTGATTACCTTTTTGCTGTATTCTTTAGCTTCGCTATAATCTCTGAATGAGAGATGAAATTGTAGTCTTGAAAAGACACGGCAAATTTCACTGACCTCCTCGACAGAATCTGAAGGTTTTCTTCTCAGCTGAAAGAACATGAACATTTTCAATTTCAATCACATTGTTGAAATCTTTTATATCAGAGTGTTACTCCTAATCTTTATAAAAGAAAATCATGATTTTAATACTCACAGCCAGATAAATATCATCTTTCAATTCTTTAATATCATTAGGTCCAATGAAAATAAATTCTGAATCAGTTTCTCTGTTTGGTTCACTATCTCTTCTTTCTTCCAAAGATTTACGCTCCTGCAAATGTCTACGATGCTCTTTAAATTCTTCTATATTGTTAAATTTTTCAAAAGAGTTTCTTGGCTTTGGTCCTTTTTGTGGAGGATTTCCTTGTCTTGGAGAAGCTTGGTGGTTATGAAAAGAAGGTGAAAAGTTGTCATCAAAACGTCTCATCGGTGGTTCATTTCGCATCCGTTTTTCAGGTGGGGCAAACCGATCAAAGTCTCTATACTGACCGACTGGTCTGTCATTATGTCTTGGATAATGTCCACCTTGCTCAAAGTTACCTCCAGGTCGATTAAAATTTCCAGTAGGTCTATTATGAAAGTCCAAAGGTCTATCAAAGTTCCCAACTCGATCAAAATTTTGAAAATTTCCAAACCCTAAACTTCCAAGTAGATCAAAATTCCCCCTGTTGTTTTGATTTTGATTTCTCCAGTCAGGACTTTGCCTTGTTCCAAATCTATTATCATTATTATGGAATTGCCTTCCATTATTAAAAGACATTTTGAATGGACCTAAAGAAAAGCATAAAATGTAAAAGCTGTTAATAGAAGAGTATGTTAGTGTTTTCCAGGCATTCACTTCACAAGTGAGCCACAGCACAGAGACATGGGTTTTGCTTTGTTTTTGATAGTCTGGCGAATGAAAAATTAAATCTGGTGAATGTTCTAGGCAAGCAAATTTATAGCAACCCTAATGAATTGATGAGCATGAATACGTATTTGAAGCAAAAATAACTTCAGTAGTCCAATTTTTAGGAGAAAAGAAGCGCTATTTGGTCCATTATAAAAATGGCAAATATGGAAAGAAAAATAGCAAACAGTTGGTCTAATATCAACATCCATCCCTCATCAAATTCTGACACTCTTCTTTAGAGTTTGGAAAAATAATAATAATAATGTCAGAATTGCTATTTGAAAATATACTTTTAAACTTTTAATCTTTTTCAATTAGTCATTCCAAACTTCTTAAGTCAGACCTATAAGATGGATTGTTGATGGTGATTTTATCTCTTTGTTGTTTATTTTAGAGATTAGTATAATTACATAGTGGTGTGTCTATAATAGGACCAGGTGGTTCATCATGGCAACAGGATTTTTAAACCCAACACTATGGGATGAAAAAGAACAAAGAGTTTATATGTCTCTGAGAAGCCAAGGCTTGGAAAGAGGTCACATCAGCAATTACTGGACTAAAGGAAGTCCATGGTTTGCAGTTAGTATTGCATGTAGTGAGATATGCCATCAGATTATGATTGCCCTACTTGAGAAAGAAGATGAGAATACAATACATAATGATGTATGAAAAATATAAAGTGAGAATGAAGCGTTTCAAAATGGGGAAAAGATGGACAAACTAAACCTACTTTGAGGTGCTAATCTATCAGACTCAGATTTAAGAATAGATATGCGAGAGGTGGATGGAGACTATCCCAATGAAATGTATGACTATGAGCAAGCAAAGAAAAATCTGAAAAGTACTTTGGTAACACTGCCATAAAAATTGGACAAGCAACAAGGGCAGTTGACGTTATTCCACCCCTACCAGTGAAGCCATTATTCACGTCCACAGAGGAATATGATTTTTACTTAGCTTGGGAGTAGTACCCCCAAAAGGACAAACAAAATTATCCTAATGATAGAAGGTACTTCTATGACGACAAAAAGCAACAAAAACACTTCCATGATGACAATGATATCTTATCCCAAACTAACAAAACCTCTAATGACAAACCATCAAAAGAGACAAATAATGCTTTAAAAAAGGATGAAATAATCATACCACAAAATACTACACAACTCACTTATTGAACCTAACTTGATCATTAAGGAGGAGGAGGAATCAATGCCAATCCAGGAGGATGTATCAAATAAACCAGCAGAAGTTGGTCCTAACGTTCAATCAAAAAATTACAAAAATGACTCTATCTTACCACATAAAAATCAAACTGTCAAATTTTGTTATTTTGATGCATGGACAGAAAAACAGGAGTTGAATGTGTCGGTAATTTGTCGTTAAAGTCTTTTGATTTCTTTTATAAAATATATCAAAAGAAATTCTAAGCTCGCCCAATGAAATAAGACTTTTTAGTAGAACTCAAGTTTGCTCTGAACATTCTAATTATCAGTATTGAAGATTCTACCCTTTTAATATACGAAAATAAAAAAAAACTTCGTCCACGACACAAGTTTATGTTCCATTACGTTATCCGTTCAATTTTGTTTTGAAAAGATGTTTTCTCAAGCCAGAAAATGAAAAGTTCTTTATAAGCACACAAAATTTCAGACTCAATTTGTAGACATAGAGTTGCTGGAGAATTTTGGAGGAAAGTATCAAGCAAGATAGTTCACCTTAAAGAAAACATTGATAAAAAAATTGTATTATTTGACTAGGGATTGCCAAGTTTACAGGCCTTTTTTTAGTCTGAATATTTTCTTACACTGATCACTGATGTCAGAAACAATGAATCTCGTATCAACTAATTTTTATTAAAGCTTCAATGAGCCAATAAGATTTCACCAATGGATAAAAGTGCTCATTACAAATGCACGATTTATGAGATTATGAGCATACATATATCGTAACTTTTTTAATCGTAGGGCGCGCTTGGTTACAATAGCATACTTCTCCTGTTTCTTTATACCTCCATGTTTGATGGTGCATTGGAACAAAGTTAAAATTCTTGGTCCTGCATGAAAGAAGGATTAAGAAATTACTCAAACTCTAACATTTTTTTTAAAATTGTGAGTGTTTGATTTAAGTTCGATCAATGGGTTGGGGTTTGATCAGTTCGATAACCCAATTTTGTTCGACAAGTGCGTGTTCCTCCGTCATCGTATATTAGCTTTATTTTAAAGCCAAATTCGGAATATAATCTGATAACGGCAAACGGATTACACACTTTTCCTGCATCCTTTTAACGCCAGAGGCGGTTTGTTGGGGCGTAATATTCCGCCACTCGGCCACAGGCGAAATCACAATAGAGAGGCTACGGACTTTATTCTGGATAGACAAATATCTGGGGTACGATAAACCTTAAGTCTGGGAACTGTCGAAATGGCAATCATGTCCCACGATAAAGTTTTTGCAAGTGAGTGAAGATATGAGAATTTAAAATCATGAAACTAATTTCTACTGACCAAACTAATCGAACTCCTATTGCTTAAAAAATTGTGAGTGTTCGATTAGGTTCAATTAATTTCTTTAATAGAACTTTAATCGTTCGATGGAGTTCGATTAGTTTGATTGTACGATTGGGTCTGGTACAGACCTTTTCGCCTTTCCATCTGCCATCTTGAATTGTATGCAAAAATAGAGGAACGAAAAAGCCGTGGTTGGATTAAGTTGGAAAATATGCAAAACCTATGCAAGTTTACACAAAGATTAAAAAGACAACAAAGCATCTTATAAAGAAATTATAATCATTAGAACAATAAAAGATGGAATTTCTTAATCCAAAAAGAAATATTTACAGAACAGCAATAGCCTTTTAGAAATTTGTTCTTAAAGACATTGCATATTCTGTTTTCATGCCATTAAAAAATTCCACCAAGACGGAGTACACACATCAAACTTTCAAAAGTTTTATATTAATACTTTCTTTTTGCATATGTTTTGCATACTTTCTAAGGGAATTTCACCACGGCAATTCGGCCAGCATAATTTTTGCATGCAATTCAATATGGCGGATGGAAAGGCGAAAAGGTCTATTGTTGTAAAGGAAAATATAAAAGAGGTAAGACTAGCCTAGTTTCTAATCTGTATATAGAAGTTTAAGTTTAGACTGATGGGGGATTTGGAAAATTTTCTATGTTTAGTTTTTTGCACAAACCCCTGTAACTATGGGCGAGCACCCCATTGCTAAGATCAGGCTTCGGCATATTAGGCGTGCAATTTATCACACGCCATAAATCATGAAAACCTAGCGAGGCGTGCGATCAATCGCACTTGCAAAAATTTATTCTAGAAATATATTTTCTGCTTGAATTGAATTTGAATTGAATTGAATTGAATATATTTTCGCTGCAACACAGCAGGATAACCCCTTACAAAAAAAAAATAGATTTCTCTAATACAATGGGGAACCTAGAAGAAACTGAAAAATTATTACAGAACTAAAGAACAAATGAATAAACGATTATCATAATATTAATAGTGACACAAAATAATGAATATAAGAAATATTTTTACTTTTATTTTATGAAAATTTCTTTGAGTAGTTTTATCTATAAAGTTCTTCCTGTTACACGACCCACCCCCTCCCACCCTGGGAAAACACACTAAGCTCATGCACACACAATTACGCACACACACACACACACACACACACACACACACACACACACACACACACACACACAAAGATTATTCGTTTTCAGCTTTGTATTTGTCTAAATAGAATTTTGTAGCTAAAGATTTTAGTTCATCAGTATCAAGGTTGTGAAAATCAGTGTCAGGATGATTTATTAGTAACTCATTCCATTGTTTTGACGAAAGACGAGAGAAAGAGTTAAGTCCAAAATTTGTGGTTTTGACCGTTGAAAGTTTTAGTAGTTTAATAGCTTTGCCCCTGGTGCCAGTTTTGTGATCAATTTCATCAAAATTAAGTGTTGATAGGACATCAGATGGAAGATTACCCTGGAGGTATTTTTGAATAAATAAGATATTCATTACTTTCACCTGATCAAAGATTTTGAGTAATTTAAGTTCAGCAAACAGGGGAGTGGCAGAAGTTCTTGGTTCACTAAAGGTCATGAGTCTTAGTGCAGTGTTTTGAAGAGTAAGAATTCTATGTGTGACAGTATTGTCACACAGTCCCCAGAGTTGACTAGCATAGCGAACATGAGAAGCAAAAATTGCATGATAAATGTTTAGAAGGATATGAATTGGAACATAGTGACGAAGTTTGGATATTGCCCCATTTGCCCTTCTCAATGTAGCAGCAACGAAAGAAGTATGAACCTTCCAGTTTAGATGATTGTCAAGGTGAACACCCAAATACTTCACACTCTTACTTGGTGATAGAATTTTCCCGCAAAGCTTAATTCTTGGAATACAGTCCATCTGTCTCCAAGGGGAACGAAAAATAACAAACTCAGTTTTGCTAGCATTCAAAGAAATTTTGTTGGCATTAAGCCAGCTGACTAAAACTCTGAGATCAGCATTAACCCTCCCACAAAGACTCCATACAGTTTTTGAAAAATTTAGTAAATGAGTATCATCAGCAAAATGATATGTTTCAGAGGTTCTTATACAGCGGTGAAGATCGTTTATATACAACAAGAACAGCAGAGGACCCAAGACTGAACCCTGAGGAACTCCATGATTAATAGATTTTAAAAGGGAATTTGAGCCTGAAAGAGAAACATACTGGGAGCGGTTAGTGAGGTAAGATCGGAACCAGTCATTAACAATGCCTCTGACTCCGTAGTGATCAAGTTTTTCAAGTAAGATTTCGTGATCGACTGTGTCGAAAGCCTTTTGTAGATCGACAAATACACCACAGGCAAACCCACCATTGTCAAGATAGTTTCGGATACGTTCGACAATATTAATGAGTGTATGCTCAGTAGAGTGAGCCTTACGAAAACCAAATTGTCGAGAGTAGATTTGATTATGGTTTTCAAGAAAATCAGAAAGACGTGAGTACATCACTTTCTCAAAAATTTTTTCAATGTTAGATAAGAGTGAAATTGGCCTATAATTAGAGACTTCAAGGGGAGAACCTTTGTGTTTGAAGACAGGCACAACTTTGGATATTTTGAGAGTAGAGGGAAAAATACCACTGAGAAAGGAGTAGTTTATCAGCGCCGATATTGGCACAGAAATATCAAGTCTTAAAAGTTTAAGGATTTTTATAGGAATACTATGAGGACCATTTGCTGAGGACTATTTTCTTGTTGAAAGAAGATCAAATATCATTTTCTACTTTAATCATAAGAACCAAATAGATGAAAGATAAACTTTCCTTTACTCTTTCAAACTGATATATGTATACAAAATTTCTTATAAAAAAGTTACTCTAATGGATACACATCCTCTCTCTCCTCTTTCTCTCAAGCCTTTCTCAAAAATAACTTTTGCTGCACGATTTTTCGTCTCTCTAAAACCTTCTTAAAAAATCACTTTTGCTGTACGATTTTTCCTCTCTCAAATTTTTTTCCTTCCCTCTCGCATGCTATGTTTATGAGGTCGTTGGTTTATGACAATAAACTAGCTCTTCTTAAAAGTTACTTTTGCTGCATGATTCTTCTTCTCATTTGTTTTCCTAAAGTAAAGTATTCTCCTTCTTGATTATTCAGTGCTCTTTTGGTTTCTGTTTGTTTTTCAAATATGAAGATTGAATATACACTTTCTTTTTTCCTGTTGTCTAGTTTTTATGTAGAAAAACGAAAGATCATTCTTAGGAATTGTTCAACAGTTTGTGCCTCATCATTGCACGCGATCGCACGTCTAAAGAAAATGAGGCGTGCCATGATTCGCACGCCTAAATTACTAAAAATTACTATGTAGGCGTGCGATGATCACACGCCTTCTTTTTTCTTATGCCGAAGCCTGTAAGATGTATGTTGGCTTGAAGTCGAAAATGAAACCACTACTCAAAACGAAAGTAAAATCGGCCTGTTCTCGAAATCCCATAATCTTGATATACGAGTTTAAGTCTATACTGTTTGTCTATCAGTAATCTCTACCTTCCTATTATTCCTATCTCTAAAGAAGGATGTTGAAATTTAAATTAGAAGAGGGATACCCCCCCGGATATATTATATTAGAGACAACAAGACGATCTCAATCGAACGGAATCGACGATTGAACCAGTCGAACCAAATCGAACGCAATCGACCAATTGAAATTCGATTGTCGAATGCAATCGAATCTCAATCTAATATTACCGCAATTTTCAGATTCGATTGATATTCGATTGCGTTCGTTTGATGTTCGAATTGCGTTTGATTGCATTCGATCGTCGATTCATCATTGACCCCCGGATTGTTCATCGCATAATTTCTACGGGAAATCAAAAGTAATTTCATTTGGCTTGTTATGTTTGAGAGCTTGGATGTTGGGAAGCTGCAAGAATAAAGCCAGACGATCTCAATCGAACGGAATTGACGATCGAACCAGTCGAACAACAATCGAACCAGTCGAACAACAATCGAACCAATCGAATATTACCCAGAATTTTGACGTTCGATTGAGATTTGATTGCGTTCGACAATCGAATTTCAATCGGTCGATTGCGTTCGATTTGGTTGGACTGGTTCGAATGGTTGATACGACCCTCGACATGGCCCGAGAATTCTCGGGCCAAAACTTTTATTGGAATTCGCGTAAAGCCTGAGTATGGCCCGAGCAGGCCCGAGAATTTGGGCCGTGTTCGGGCCACACGCGGCGTCGCGGGCCACACTCGGGCCAATTTTTGAAAACATGATTTAAACAGGCGTGTAATTTCAGGACTGAATTTTTTAAACATTTTCTTTGAGAAAAACTTGGTTTCTCTTTAATTATATTAAATATATGAATGTTGTAAATTCATATAAATATAAAATGTCTTATTTTTGGTATGAAAACATAGTTATAAATATACTTAGGGTGAAAATATTTGCTAGTAAACTGGTCCTGGTTTTAAACGTGGACACGCACGGGAAGCTCGTAAAGTTTTTTTGAGCGATATAAACAAAACAAACAGACAAATCTTATTTTGTACTATTTTGTTTGACTGGACATGCTGATTCAATTTAACATTTAACATGGCTTGATGAACATGGCCCGAATGACTCGGGTCATGTTCGGGCCAAAAGAATTGATAGGGTCTCTCGGCCCGAACATGGCCTGAAGAGGCCCGAGAATTCTCGGGCCATGTCGAGGGTTGTTCGTTGATTCCGTTCGATTGAGATCATCTGGAGACAAACAACCACAACACTACTCCTACTGACGGTAATTTCCACCACTCTGAAAATTGTATTTAACAAAAAGTGGACCCTGTCAGATATCTTAAGAGCCCAAAAAAGAGAACCTACGAGTGTAGGGGCACGTCCCCCGCCAGTAAAAGTCCTTCCTTGGCAGCCTGGCTGGACGCATGGTCTTCCACCCGAATTGAAAGTTGTCATTTGAATGTGCATGAATGTTTACTTTTAGTTGACTTCAATTATGTGACAAGCAGAAGTTTGTTTCTGATAAAATGAGAAAAATTATACAAAAGAGACTTTACCGTTTACACACATGCCAAACCTGAAAAAACATGGTGGTTTGGTTTTTTCCCGCCTTCCGCCTTTAGAACAAAATTCCGTTTTATATCACACCCGGCTTAAAAAACAAATTCCGGACCAGACAGTGCATTGTGGGAGAATCGTTTCCCGAACGAATATTAATGCTCTTGGATTTTCCTTCGAATTTCTACAAGTTGGCGGACCAAAATCCAAGGAAAACTCTTCGACTCTTTCAAGTTTTTTTGAAGAAAATTTTGGTTGGTTTCTTACTTTTATGCAACATGGAACCCAAGAAAAAAGAATATGATTATGATAGAATTCTCATCTCTCTTGAAAACTGTATACTTCCTTCTGAACGGTTAGATGAAACGCCTTCTATGAAAGATGGGCTGGATCGAGACACAGAAAATGATTTGAGATCCTTCGCTTGTGAGATGATACAGATTGCAGGGATATTGCTCAAAATACCCCAGGTACTGATTTTAGAATTTCTAGTTTTCTAAAGGAAGTATGTGATTCTAGGATACAGCACATTGTACATGTCCTAAGAACCCCAACCAGACAGCTTGGTAAATACCGTGTGACAAATAAGCTCTCACATTCTTTTTATGGGAGGTCGTCAGTAGTCCGACACTTTCTAGTCCGACAGTAAAAGTGCCCGACGTTGGATTGGACGAATTCGTCAGTATTCCGACAACAATTTTGTCCGCGGGACAATGAGTAAGAAAAATAAATCGCCGTAAAATTTGTGATTTACAACGAACCCTCGTAGCATAATTCTGAACATGCACAAAGTGACCCTTGAAGGAGGTGCATTACAGTGTACTTTTGCTATGAATTAATCCTTATGCAAATTTGATTGGTCCTTTTTATTTTTAATTATGTCAAAATGTCGCCAAAATTAACTTTTATTAATATTATCTCAGGCGACAATCTAAAATATGTTCTGTTCGCGTCATAAAACATCTTCAAACCCAGTCTGTCGGTCGGTCGGTAGTAAATTTTGTCAGGTTTTTTAAATTTAGGAAATCACGAAGAATCAAGTCGGCAATCAACGAAATCTCTTGCCGCCATCTTTGATTTGCCAAATTAAATGTGCGCGCGCATGTGTGAACCTTAAAAGCGGACCTTATTTTCGGCTCTCGGGGTTATTGGCCCTACCGCGTCGCCGAATTTCGACTTGAAAATTTCAATAAGGGTACATGAAAAACTCAAACGGGACTCAATGTGGGTTAAGTAAATAAAAACTCGTAGCGAATGATGATTCAAAGAAGTGCTTAGCTATCAAAAAGTTTTTGCGACATTTTTCTGACTTGTCCGACTCGGGATTTATGTTTTGAAGGTGAGTCGGTCGGGCGACGCAAACGGAACATATTTTAGATAGCCGCCTCACCAGTGAAAAACTGTTTTTCAACATTTGACACTCTAAAATCTTTCGTTTTCGGACAAAAGTGACGTCGGAAAAACAGGGGGGGTCAACATTTATAATACCAACCCATAGCCCGAAAACCTGACTTTTGACCTTTTGAGCTAAGTTAACACCACCACCCCAAAATTGGTATCGATACCAACTTGAAAATCATGATTTTCAGAAAAAGGGGGGACCCACCCCCTTATTTTGGTATCGATACCAACTTGAAAATCATAATTTTCAGAAAAAAGGGGGACCCACCCCCTTAATTTGTATCGATACCAACATGACTTTTTGAATTTGACAAAATATCATGGGACCCACCCCCTAATTTAGTACCAATACCAATCTGACAAATTTGATTTTAAAGCTGTTTAAAGAGAACCCACCCCCTCCCACACAAACAGGGTACTAAGAGAAACTTCAAAAAAACTCATTTTTGAAATACTCTTTCTTCAACACAACACAAACAAGACGACTTGAAGTCGAAAATTTCGCCTAGAGTTTGAACTACATGGGAAAAACAAGAAGTAGATGAAGCTAATCTGAAATCTACTTTACATCGAGCCTTGATGAAACAATTTTACAACAAGAACAACGAGGCTTAAAATCGCTAAAAAAATAAGACCAATTAAAGAACAATTGCTGTTTAATTTTTAAAAATTCTCATAAAGTATATGCTTATAAAAAATTGATATGCTCTTATTGCACGCCATCCCTTGTTTACTTTGTAAGAACTAAGTACCGAAAGGTATATCACCATCTATCAAGAGTTATTGATTTGATTCTTATAAAGTAAATGCTTATAAGAAAAATAAATATGCTCATATTGTGCGCCGTCCCTTGTTTTTTTTGTAAGAACTAATTACCGGAAGGTATATCACCGTCTATCAAGAGTTATTGATTTGATTCTTATAAAGTAAATGCTTATAACAAAAATAAATATGCTCATATTTGTACCCCAATCCTTGTTTACCTTGTAAGAACTAATTACCGAAAGGTATATCACCGTCTATCAAGAGTTATTGATTTGATTCTTATAAAGTAAATGCTTATAACAAAAATAAATATGCTCATATTGTGCGCCGTCCCTTGTTTACTTTGTAAGAACTAATTACCGAAAGGTATATCACCGTCTATCAAGAGCTATTGATTTGATTCTTATAAAGTAAATGCTTATAAGAAAAATAAATATGCTCATATTGTGCGCCGTCCCTTGTTTACTTTGTAAGAACTAATTACCGAAAGGTATATCACCGTCTATCAAGAGCTATTGATTTGATTCTTATAAAGTAAATGCTTATAAGAAAAGTAAATATGCTCTTATTTTGCGCCATCCCTTGTTTACTTTGTAAGAACTAATTACCGAAAGGTATATCACCGTCTATCAAGAGTTATTGATTTGATTCTTATAAAGTATATGCTTATAAGAAAAATAAATATGCTCATATTGTGTGCCGTCCCTTGTTTACTCTGTAAGAACTAATTACCGGAAGGTAATCACCATCTATCAAGAGTTATTGATTTGATTCTTATAAAGTAAATGCTTTTAAGAAAAATAAATATGCTCATATTGTGCGCCGTCCCTTGTTTACTTTGTAAGAACTAATTACCGAAAGGTATATCACCGTCTATCAAGAGTTATTGATTTGATTCTTATAAAGTAAATGCTTATAAGAAAAATAAATATGCTCATATTGTGCCCCATCCCTTGTTTACTTTGTAAGAACTGATTACCGAAAGGTATTTCACCGCTTTACAAGAGTTATTGATTTGATTCTTATAAAGTATATGCTTATAAGAAAATAAAGAAAAATCAAAACTGTGAAGCTAAAGACACAAAGATATAATGACGTAATCCAAAGAAAACCTTCCGTGGTTATACGAGCGTGTAATTTGTAAATTGATTTTTGTGAGTTCGTCCACCGTATCAAGTACTTTCGTTTTCAAAATTTTCTTCCGATATCACCGCACCATGCCTATTGTAATACTTTCGCTAAGGCGAAATTAAAAATGTCATATGCTAAAATAGAAAATGACTGAAAACTGACAATATAATAAAAACAAACCCAATGAAGCTAGCAAAATAAATCTGAATCAATA
Organism: Clytia hemisphaerica; assembly: GCF_902728285.1. Taxonomy (NCBI): domain Eukaryota; kingdom Metazoa; phylum Cnidaria; class Hydrozoa; order Leptothecata; family Clytiidae; genus Clytia; species Clytia hemisphaerica. The sequence goes on along the minus strand of NW_027103734.1, from coordinate 650,888 downwards.
TTATCTGAATATAATTGATGTGCAAAAACTAGGAGAAGCTAATTATTAGTACATAATTTTAGAACAGAATAGATTCACTCATTACCAAATGCTATCACAGAAAAAATGATTTTGCTTCAGGCTTGATCAAAAATAAAACTTGAAAATATCGAAAAAGTCCAAAATAAACAAACTTCAAAGTCATTTAAACTTATTACTCATTTACAGTCATTATACTCAAAAGCTAAAACAAATCCAATTGAAACCTGTTTAGACTGATATGTACCCCAGGGTATTTTCTAGCTATAAGGGCAAAAATTAGGAAAGTTTTGCTGTCATTTTGATATGGATACCAACTTTCTGAATCATATTATTTAAAAAAAGGGGTACCCACCCCCTATTTTGGTATCAATACCAACTGAGGATAACTCTTTTTTCTAAAAAAAGGGGGACCCACCCCCATCAATACCAACTTGACTTTTCAGACTTTTAAAGGAAAAAAAGACACCACCACCCGGCTATGGGTCTGGTATCTGGATGTTGACCCTGGGAAAAAAGGACTTCTAAATTGTAAATTTATTTTATAGATTCGGACTATTTTACTGTCGGACTAGAAAGTGTCGGACTAGTGACATGCACCCCTTTTTATGTCCCCTGACAGCTGACAATTTGGCTAGGCTAGGCTAGACTTACCCCTTGTCATAGTTTGCCCCCCCCCCCTTAAAGGGGGGATGACACCAGAAATTTTCATGAAAAAGGAGGGATAGTTTAAAAAGGGGGGCTTACATATATATTGTAGACTAATTTCATTCGAGCACTGTTATGAAATAGTTGTTTTGGCGAACGGGATGGTCTTTTGAATAACTAATTACTCCACACAGTAAAGCCCTAACTCTTCATACAAAAATTATGCGAAACACATATTTGGACTTTTTACCCTATGCTGCACACAAGCGCTTAAGCCCAAGTCCCGCAAAGGCGGGACAAAAATTAGTTTTTTGAAGTTTGCAAAAAAACACCACATAGAAGATCTTTCAAATTCAGTGTGCGAATAGAGCAGTAAAAAATATGACTTTTCTATTTTTTCTTTTTTTTGCAAAAGTTCTATGAATGAAAATAAAGGGATAATGATAATCGAATAATATCCACTGATGATCCGCGGCACTGTCGTAAAGCTAGAATTGCTTTGCGTACTCTGCGCTTGAGAAGTTGATTGACAGATTAACTTTTTCAACCGCGTGGTAGATTATTTCGATGGAAGTTGTTGGAATGTTTAAAAGACAGTGTAGCTGGAACCTCGATATTCCAGGATTAGAAAAAGCTATACCTGTTATCTTTTTTCTTTAAAGAATCAACAAGCCATCAACGTCGATAAATTACACACATTTTCCTCAGAAACTTAAAATTATCTACTTTCCTGAAGCCGTTCCGAAATTAACCAATCGGGTTAGGTATCGGAATTCCTATGGGAGTTCTTTTCCAAGATTTGTAAAATAGCTAAGTCTGCAAACCGGGGGTTTGAGGAATAAACAGAACTGTTATCGTTTGTGTTTTATTTAACCATATATTTAAATTTGCGCTCAAAAATACTTAAACGAACAAGTTAATAACATTCAATATATAGGGCTGCAAATAAATATTTTTAGTCTATCGGACACCATGTCCAACAGAAATGAAATTCTGTCGGTCAAACTCAAAATCCTGTCGGTCATTCAGTGTATATTTTTTCTAAAATTATGCAGTCTTGAAAGTTACGGAGAAAGCGAGTAGGTCAAATAAAAGTTACCTCGGAACAGTTTGTTACTGTAACAGATAAATTGATTCGATAAAAGTGATCTTAGAAACACCCTTGGAAGTTACGAAAAAAGCAAGTTGATAAAAGTTAACTTAGAAACACTCTTGAAATTTTGATTTGATTTGATATGAAGTAAGCAAGTTGATAAAAGTGGTCTTAAAAATACTCTTGAAAGTTACGAAGAAAGCGAGTCGATAAAAGTTAACTTAGAAACACTCTTGAAAGTTACGAAGAAAGTGAGTCGATAAAAGTTAACTTAGAAACACTGTTGAAAGTTATGAAGTAAGCAAGTTGATAAATGTGGTCTTAGAAACACTCTTGAAAGTTACGAAGAAAGCGAGTCGATAAAAGTTAACTTAGAAACACTCTTGAAAGTTACGAAGAAAGCGAGTCGATAAAAGTTAACTTAGAAACACTGTTGAAAGTTATGAAGTAAGCAAGTTGATAAATGTGGTCTTAGAAACGCTCTTGAAAGTTACGAAGAAAGCGAGTCGATAAAAGTAAACTTTGAAACACCCTTGAAAGTTACGAAGAAAGCAAATTGATAAAAGCAGGGGGGTTCAAGCAGTTAATCCAAAATACTATGCCTGTTTTGACCGTGGTGGTCCATTTTCAAATTTTGAAAAATATAGTTAATCCAAGAATGGATTAACTGCCAAAGGGGTGGTCTCTGAAAGAATTCTGGGAAAAAAAAGTGGACTAACTGCATTTTCTGTCATTCTGTAAAATTCATTTATTCTGATTCATGCTCGTTTTTGCCTCTTCTTCTGTCTTTAAAACGTCAAACTGCATCAAAGTCTTGCTTTAACTTTCTCCTGCTTTGTTTACAAATTCCGTTTTCACTAATTTTCAAGCTGTTATAAAATCGGGTGATTCGCCCCTTTTTTTGTAAATAAAAATCCGATTAAAACAGATTAAAAATGGTAGACAATTTGCAAAATATATTTCAGGTGGAACAGCCTGCTTGCGAGCTTGTATAACCTTTTTATCAAAATGGTTTATTTTAAACCAGCTTTTACTTAATATAGGAAGGAACCTCGTTCTTTGCTGTAACATAAAGTCAAGTGCCCTAGTACTCATTTCAACTAAAATTGGTCAGATTAAAGAAAAAACCCGTTTTGAAAGATTCCTTTAAGACATACCCAGAAAACCAAAAAATTCTCCACTAACAAAAGCTCTCAATATATTCAGCAGAAATTGAAAAACTAAGGGAGTACTCTGCCAGGGAATTAAATTCCCTTCTCTTCAAAACAATTCTCCGCTAACAAAAGCTCTCAATATATTCAGCAGAAATTGAAAAACTAAGGGAGTACTCTGCCAGGGAATTAGATCCCCTTCTCTTCAAAACAATGACAAGAGAACTAAAAATGTCAATTTGAAAAAATTATTGGGTGAGTGGGGCACCTAACCCCAAGCAAGTTCTACATCGTTGGGAACACTTAAAGATTGGGTTTGCAGCCTAGTTAAAACCACAAAATCTAACTAGACTTTGAATGTTGATTTAAAAAATGAGATATTTGAATCTTTTTTGAGGTATGCAATAACGTTTGCTATATTTTGTTACTTACTGCCTTTTATCATTTTGCTGTTTTGATCTATTTTCTTACCTGTTCATACTAGATTTAGATATTTTTTCTTTAGATTATATATTTTCATAGCTATTCATGTCTTTAAAAGAAATGCATTGAAAATTACTTAGAAAGTCGACCAACATCAATTAAAATAACTTAATGCATGCCAAAATGCCCCGGTGGACTGTTTTAGGGGGTGGTATACAAAGATTGTGACTGAAAAACAGTAAATCCAGTGTGGATTAAGTGTCAGAATGGGAGGGTGGTCCTAAATATCATCCAAAATCAGTTACTACGGATGATGTTCTGGATTAACTGCTTGACCCCCCCCCTGATAAAAGTGATCTTAGAAATAAAGAAGGCTACGAAGAAAGCAAGTTGACAAAAGTAATTTTAGAAACACCCTCAAAAGTTACAAAGAATAAAGGGGTTGATAAAAGTGATCTTAGAAACAAAGGGCGTAAGAGATTTATTTTCAACTCTCAAGTTAATGGTTGACAGTATTCCTTTTTTCATTCGGACATCATGACCGACACAAAAGATTTTCAGTCGGTCAAATGGCTTTTTCAGTAGGACATTGACCAATGACCGGCGCTTATTTGCAGCCCTGAATATACTATTTGTATCTCTCAGGAAATAAACACTTACAGAACGACATAGTTTATCATTTGAAATACCCCCGTGTTTGGACCATTCTATCGTGGGCGCAAAATAGGGCGGAAACTAAGTAGCACCCTCAGTGCAAGATTGTCGCCTCATCTTTATTCGCCCGCACGAAAACGCAAGCTAATCATTTTTTTCTTGCGCGCTCAAGGTGAAAAGGAAAGTGATCGATATTCTTTGAAGGAAAAACGTCAGAGACAAACCCAAAGACCAAAAGATGCATTTTGTTGTTGAGAATCAATCCTGTGAAGATGAAAAAATTTCTGCTCTGCATTTTTTTCGGAACGCTGAAAAACTTTAATTTCGATCTTCCGTAAGGTAAAGAGGTTGCGAGATTTGGGTTAGCGAGGCAAAAATCGCTAAAAAACTGGTAAAATTGTAATCCTCAAAAATCGAAGTTCCAGCCTCACTGCAAGACTTTTGACTGAAAATCCTTTCTTTTATTGTCAATGATGACAGGTGCCGTTATTAATTTTGTTAGATCTGACATATTGATGTTTGTAAGTGCACTTTATAGTTTTGATTTCCATCACAGTCTAGCAGAATGTTAATTCTTCTTTCAGAAAAAGACTATAATTTGTTTACCTTTATTCTGCAGCTTCCCAACATCCAAGCTCTCAAACATCACAAGCCAAGTGAAATTACTTTTGATTTCCCGTAGAAATTATGCAATGAAAAATCTGGGGGTCAATGAATGAAGACTTTCTTTTCCGCACAAGTTATCTTTGCTTATAACGAATTATTACTCAATATATTTGTTAAATATAATTTTTGATTACAAAAATATTTCACATTGTATTTTAAGTTTGAAAAAGTCGATTCTACTTAGTTCTTTTTTTTCATGTCTAACCCCCCCGTCTTAAAAAAAGTCCCAAAATCCCAGTATTTTGGCTGTCGGGCGTTCAAAACAAAGGCGTTTTTATTCTTTCCGCCCAATTATGAATTTTTCTTTAAAATAGGCATTTAAAATATCAAACTTAAAAATAATAGTAAAAAACCTTATTTTTTACCATAATCATTCATCTAAAACAAAAAAAAACAAAATATATTAGAAAAATAAAGAAATCACAAATGTTATCAAGCCACCTAATAATGAACTTTCATTTGTCGCATCATATTCAATTGTTGTATACGTCACGATCTATTGTCAACCATTGTCCAATCCCGTAAGCGATTGAAGTGCCGTCATCTGAGAAGAGAACAATAACATGACATCACACAAATAAATTACGCTAGGAAAATCTGTGAGGACAACACGCGGTCTTAACATTTTTCCCTCGCAAGTTTTGGGGGAAAACGAAAGTACTCTATATTTTACGTATGGGGAAATGGAAGAAAGATTTACAAAATAGAAAAGTTTCGTTTTGGGGTAAAGAATCAGTATTATGAATTTAAGCGAGTTTCTATTTTGCAATTTTTCTACAGAGCCAAATAAAGATTTTTTCTATTGTTCTTGCTCGATTGCCTCTAAGGATAAGTTCCGTAGGTATGAGGTTATCGAGACAAAATGTGACGAATTTGCGCGGAAACGGAATTTAACATTGTTCTAGCCTGCATCAAAGAATCATTTTTTGGTTTTCATGTTATTAGATGCTGTTTTAGAGCTTTAGAGCCAGCCTGCCACAGCAGTTACCTAGAGACAAGATAATTTATCATGTTTTTATTGGCTGAGGGAAAGTAATGTATGTGGAGTACTTAGTTATTCAAAAGACTGTTGCGTTCGCCAAAACATCCATTTGGTCTTCAAGAAAGGAAGTTTTCTGTTAAAGTAGTCTGTGTGAAAAAGAAGAAAGAAGTTTATTATTTCACTTTCTCTCTCTGAAGATATTTCACATACATTTGTTAGCTATTTTTATCCAAAACCCTTGGGGATAGGCATATGTTCGGGGGAATGCCAAGAAGGGAGGAATCAGACCCCTTTCCGCACTATGATAGTTGGCATATAATACACATTGACAAAAGTATTCCCCATGCAATGTTTATAATCAAAATCTGCAATAAAAATAAAAGTGGTCTCTTCTCAGTGGCTTCTGTAATAGCATACCGCAGTGAATCTAAAAATAGACATTGATTTTTCTGTTTGACCGAAATTCAATCCCATCACCCTTCGCGTTAACTACGCCTGCATGCAAATTACACTCAACTACAAAGAAAAAGTAATGACTTTCACGACTTTTTAATTAAGACGAAAAGGATTGTGGGATTGATTTTCGGTCAAGTGTTAAAAGTAATAATTATGACGTTTGCATAACGGTGTGCTATTCGCTCCATCAGAAAGTCTTTTTTTTTAATTTCAACCAATAAAATTGCCACGTATGATTAAGGTTAACAATTGACCCTAATTTTTGGCGCTAATGTCTTTTCGGCACCTTGGATAACATAAAACTTTATTTGTTTCAAATCGTTGATTTAATTAAGGGTTGAATTTTTTTATCTTTAATTTTCAAACGAAAGCAGGAATTTGATGCAAGCGTTATTTTTTCAAAGAATCCTTTCTGATTGGGTGAAAGCGCTTTACCTTCATTTGATTGGATACTTCTTTTTAAACAATCTTACGACAATTTTTTGATTGGAGAAAATAAAACAGTGGATATCGCTGTGATAGGATGAGAAAATATTTGGTGTTTTCAAGAGTGTTTGCTATTGAACAAAATAAAACAGTCTAAATATTTTCCAGGGGGTTAATTTTTTGTTTTTCTTATATTTCTTCATGTTCGCCAATCCAGGAAGTCTTCATATATATACCACAGGAAAGCTCATGAAACCTGCCAACTTAATTTTGAGTTTGACAAATTCCCAAGATTGACGATCAATCATTTTTCCCACTTACGGCTTTTGTGTTTGATTTTTTATTGGTTTCTTTTCTTGATTTTTTGCGTCATTGTTGACTTGTGTGCCATTTCTTGAAAATGAAAACACATGTTAATTACCAAGCTGCCAGAGGGTGCTAACTCTCACATATTATTAAGAGTGAAACTTGGCATGTCTCATATAAATGCTGAACAATTTGTTTCTCATGCATTCTCCATTTTGGAAAAAAGTGTCCTTGATTTTCCAGTTGTCTCAGAATTTTTCCTTGATTTTTGGTTCAAAATAAAGGCTCCCTGATTTTTGGGTTTGAGTTTTCAGGTTGTGTGCACATATATTATTGCTCTCCCCTGTTTTGTCTCCAGGAGGCAAGACTTCTAGAGGTATTTATGAAAAATGAACCAGCAATTTTAAATGAAATTGTTATTAATATTTTAAGTATTTGTCAAACTTTACTTTATAGGTTGCAATGGCCACTGGTCAAGTTTTACTTCAAAGATTTTATTTCTCTAAATCCATGGTCAAACTTGACGTAGAGGTAATATAAATTTTATTTTCCTTATCTCTAAATTTTCTGATCACAGTAATAACTTGAAGGTGTGTCTGTCTGATTGACTTCTTGGGTCTGTGATATCCTCTATCCTTCAAGTTGTTACATTTCTGTGAAATTCACATGGAAAAAAAGTCATAATCTGATGGATTTCTGATTTATTAGGTCAGTGCAATGGCTGCTATTTTCCTAGCTGCAAAAATAGAAGAAAGCCCTAGAAGAATCCGTGATGTTATAAATGTATGCCATCATATAAAGCAGAGAATGTTACAAAAGTAAGTATTGATGAAATTTATCATCTGAGATATTGTTTGGGTATATATTGAAAGCTATTTTGACACATAAGTTACCTGAAGTTACATCTGCTAAATGTTCTCTTGTTTCTTAATAATTTGCTCATCTCAAACATACATTGAGTATTTCACCTCTTATTATTGAACCTGATTGAACCATGAAGGACAGCTAACTATACACCCAAACAATATTTAAGTTCACTACTTTATATTTTCAAAACTTTGCTTTTGATTTGAAATGGAGTTTCCTTTTAAGCAGTTGAAATTAATCACTTGATTGAATGATCCTGAGTGGCTCTTGAGTTTTTTGACTTGCATGAAATGAGTCAAAAGAACCTGAAAGCTTTCTTTTTCCAACGCGCAAAAGTTCCCGAAGGTAGGCGTAGATCAACTAACTAATCAAACCATTGGTAAAGTCTTTCTAGCATCACTTTATTTTTTTGTAACTAGATTTTCATACTTTTAAAATCGTCATGTCTATTAATCATGATCTTAATTGCTGAAGTACAGATGTTTTGCTCAGCCATTTTATGCTTTCACTTGTTTTGCTACAGCAAAATTAACAGCATTTACTAAAGCATTTCCAAATAGGACTGGTATAACTCAACAAACAAAAGACTGTTCAACCAATTTTAAACATGTTGAAAATTCTTTTAGCTGTCTGAGTGAATGTTGTGGTAAATAATTATAATAAAGTTTTAGAAAATATCATTTTGGAATAGAATACTAAATAAAAACTTGTATACATACAACAGCTAATATTTATTTTTATTTTCATCATATTTCTTCACTTTACTTTTACAGTCCAAACAAGACAACACCAACCTAATAATTGCTGGCACACTTGAACAACCATCACACATAATGTGCGTGTTACAAACGACAATAAGCTTCAATGCTTCTCTGTGTGTGTGTGGTGAGTTGTTGCTGCAATCTCAGCAAAATCCAAGGCAAGACCTTTCTATTTTAACTTGGTTTTATTTTATGCTTTACTGAATGACATCCAAAGGCATTCTTTTATATGATCCAAATTTACAAAAACAAGATCTCAAGGTTATTATTTGTCAGCCAATTGCTGGCTGTATATTTTATTCCCTATCAAAGTAAATTTTTAGGATGTCTATGATGAAAATGCTTTGATTTGTTGAAAGTGGCTGTTTACTGTATGGTAATGGTAAGAATAAATCATTTTCTGAATAACAATTAGCAAGACCTTTCCTACTACAGTTTCTGCTTGCATCAATCTCCGCTGTGTTTTTTGGACCTACCACGGAGGTCATTTAATTTAACCTTTGTTTGTTCGTTTGCTCATCCGTCCGTCCGTTCATCTGTTACCAGCTTTTCCCAGGATTGGCCCATTAGTTTTTTCTATTTTTTTGCATAGTGATGTAAAATAACAGTTAGCCCAAAAAGTGACAAAGTGACGAAAGGTGAAGCCCAAATCTTTTTGGACAAATTTGGGCCAAAAAGTGCCTAAAATGGGTTTTTTTGGAGCTTTGTGTGAAATTGCTTCATTAAAGTCTGTCTCAAAATAATTTGCAGCTGAGACAAAAAATGGCTGTAACTTTTGATAGAATTTGAATCAAGTTACGATTTTGTGCTTGTTATAAAGATATTTTTGAGTGGAATATCATCAAGCAAAAAAATTAAAAAAAAATTAAAATGAAAAACGAAGAAGAAGAAAATCAACTTCTTGTAGAAATGTGGCATGATTACCATTTTCACAGGAGTGATTCAATCAAGTGATCTTCAATCTTAGATCATTATCACTGTGAAAGGATTTTTCAAAAATATTCATTCAATCAAAAGATATCAAACAAAAATTATTGCTGGTTGACTCCATAAAGTAGTAAAAAACGACAAAAAAACAGCCTTTTGTTAATCAACTAATAACAAACTTTGCTTGATATCTTTTGATTGAATGATTATTTTTGAAAGATTTTTTCACAGTGATGATGGTCAAAGATTGAAGAATCACTCGACTGTGAAAATGATGATTATACCACATTGCTACAAGAAGCTGGTTTTTTTCTTCATTTTTCATTTTCATTTTTCTTTATTTTTCAATTTTTTTAGCTTGATAATATTCCACTCACAAGTAACTTTTCAACAAGCACAAAATCGCAACTTATTCAAATTTTATCAAAAGTTACAGCCATTTTTGTCTCAGCTGCAAATTATTTTGAGACAGACTTTAGTTTTGTTTGATTTTTTGCATAAAGGTAAAGAGCAAGTGGCTGAAGCCCGTTTTTTAAGAGAATTTTTTTTTGGTCGTAAAAATAGGATTTTCTTATTTCGGGAAATTCCCTTTTTTCATTTATAGGGATAATGAGCATTTCTCGCAATTGACTTGGTATTTTTTCTGATTTTTGCACAACGATGTAAAATGGTATTGTTTATAATCTGATTGAGCCCAATTTTTGAGAAATATTTTTGTTGGTAATTTTGGCCAAAAAGTGCCTAAAAATGGGGATTTCTTGGTAATCTTTATAATGTTAATTAAGACTTGAAGATTTTTTAAAAGAAAAAGTTTTAGCCAAATTTTGGGTTTGTGGAAGTTGCTTCATTAGATTTTATCTTTAAAGAGCTAAAGTCATCTTTATATGAAAGAAAGAATTGTTCTTGTTTGTGCCTAAAACTTAGCATGGCTAACCTTTAATCAGAAACCCAGGGAAGGGGGAATCGGGCTAAAAGGGGTACATGGCTGTGCTGCTGGTCAGGGTATCTTTTTTCACCTCCCTAAGTACCAGGTAGGGTCACAAAACAACAAAGTAGAAATATCAGTCCCTCGTAGGGTACCTTCTTAGGAGAATTTGGAAAAAATATGGAAAATTTTGGAATTTCAGTCCCATTCAGGGTAACTTTGTTAAAAAAGAAGAGTCAATTTTTCAAACTTCAGCAGCACACCCCCATCTGTCAGCAAGGAAAGACAGTGTGAAACAAGCTTATGTATCTCTATGCTATGCTGTTATCTTTTCTTCTTTTTTTCGTTCTAACATTTTCATTAACTTCATTCAGCATGTTTTCGACTATCTTTCTCAGGTAAGAATGTAATCTTGCGTTTGTTTGGGATGTAATTTTTTTTCATGTCCTGCTATCATTAGTTTTGCAAAACTACTTGAGTCTGATTGGGAAAAAATGTGCCCTTTTGCCACCCATTTTTGTGAGGGAAAAAATTTAACTATAGCCCATGGGAATTAGCAGTGATTTCTCAAAAACATTTCTTGTATAAACTGTACAGCATTTTTAACGTTTTATTTAAATCATTTGCACTGAAGATGACTATGTCGAAAAGCTTATGCTAAATTTTTAAATAAAAAACTTTCGTGTCTAATTCTTTACTGACTTGAATGATCAACTAATGCCTGGCAAAACTTTCGTCAACAAAAAATTTTTGATATGAAACTTCTTCAAACAAAGTGCATTATTTTTTGCAACAAATGATTTTATAGCTTAGACAGGCTCAGAATCAATCATAACAATAAGGATAAACTACTGTGACTTTAACAGGTCTTTCAGACTCTTGTAAATTACTGTTTTCTCCAATGCATACAATTAATAAGTAGCACAAATACTGTGCACATATCAGGTACCCCCTAAGTTTGGGATAGTTCCAGGTACCTGGCTTTTTTAGTTTATTTTTGTAAGACCCAGTTTTTTAAATCCCAAAATATTTTGGTCTGATAACCCATAAAGGCCGATTTATGCCAATTTGAAACTTTTGACATATTTGGGCATAGCACTTAAAAGATTTTTTGAGATAGAACCATGCTTTCTTAAATTAAAACAGAGAATTGATTTTTGGTGATTCTGAAACCATGGCCGGTAAACTATAGTATTTTCAAAAAAAATCAACATTTTCAAAATAGTAGCTGGAGTTATGACTTCACAAAAACACTACAACTTTGATCTTAGGGTTATTTTAGAGCCATCAGACCTGACCCAGCGGAGTTTGTTCCTGCTCAAAATAATAATTTCTGATAGTCATAGTGTGCAGAGGGGTCCAGCCCCCGGCTAAATTCTAGAAACATAGCCCCCACTGTCACAAAGCAAAATATAAAAGAAATTTTGGATGCAAATTTTTTTCAAGAGGGATAAAACCTTCCCCACAGCATAGATTTTTAACATAATTATAAAATATCTTCAACCTATCAGCTCTGCCCTCAGTTCTATTACACAACACTCAGCCCCCCCCCCTAGCAAGCTAGCCCCCAGTATTTTTTAAAAAGTGCAACCCCCAATCAATCAAAAATGATTTAGCCCCCTGAGCTCAGGGGGGGTGCATTCTATAGTGATACTGATAGTTCAGTCCTTGTTCTATCCATTAGAAGTGGTTGCAATAAAAAATTATGGTCCTAGAGGCCCAAAAAGCCATTTTGAAGATCAAAATTGTTTTTAGAGGTTGGTAAAGTTAATCTTTAAAGATGTGAGAGTTCAGAAGCATTTATCTTTGAAGTGTAGATCAGGAGGTGAAGATTTTGAAAGTTTGTACTATCCCCATGAAACTTTCCAAAACTAAGATTTCATTGTCTTAGAGGACTCATTTGTGTTCAATCTTCAGCAGAAATTGTTGTTTTGAGTGTCATTGTCAAGATTTTTAAGATTTTAGAGTTAAGAAAGACTTTGGGCTAGGCCCAATCTTTAAAAGAAAGGAAAAGGGGTCCAACTTCTAAATTCTAACTTGATAAATTTTTGCACTATCTATAGGATGCTTTCACAAAATCCAGAATTAAGTATCAATAGGTACTCATTATGGGCAAAAATAATTCAAAATTAAGGGGTTTCAGGGGAGTTAAAAGCCACCAATGAGTGGAATTTCAGCCTAAGAGTACCATATTTGATTTTCCTAGAAACCTTTCTAGAATGTGATGAGGAATCATGATTTTCAGATGCAATAGAATGACATCAGCTGTAGTAAAAATAGATAAAAGCCTTTTTGATCCAAAATTTGCACCTTTAACAATTTATTGTTCGTTTGTTCGCCCGTTCATTCGCCCGCCTGTCCGTCTGTTTGTCTGTTACCAGCTTTTCTCAGGATTGGCCCATTATTTTTTTCTGTTTTCTTTTGCATAGTGATGCAAAATGACAGTACCCAAAAAGTAACAGAGCCAGATTTTCAAAAAATTGAGCCACAAAGTGTCTGGCAAGCTTGTTCTCCGGTTGGTAGAGATTGACCATGCCAAATTTGACCGGCTAAAAACGCCGTTAAAAATGGGGGTTTTTGGACTTTGTGTGAAATTCCTTCTTTAGTTTTTCCTGATTTTTTACACAGTGATGCGAAATTGTGATCCTTAAAACTTCAAGATTTTTTGAAAGAAAAAGTTTTGGCCAAATTTTAGATCTGTGGAAGTTGCAGGGTTGCCACATCTGCCAGAAATGTCTGGAATTAGGTTAAAGTCTGGAAATGTCTGGAAAGTCTGGAAAACGTCTGGAATTGGCATACTCGTCTAGAAAAGTCTGGAATTGACATACATGTCTAGAAAAGAATAGCATTTTAAGGAAATAGTCCTGAATGAAGCCTAGTAAACTTTCTGGTAATAGGAAACTTTTACCCTGGCATTTGAAATTCCTAAAAATTTCTGATCGTTACGCTCGCAACAAAATCTTTATATCGTGTTCATTCTTAAATTTCTCATTACGTTGTGTTCCTCAATCTGGCCTTTCAAATGACGTTAAGGAAAGACTGAAAACCTTCCTAATGGAAGATTGAAAACCTTCCTAATGAAAAATGTCTGGAAAATATTGGGTTTTTTGTCAAAATATCTGGAAATTCTTTGATATTTTCAGGTAAAAAATCTGGAAAAACATGGCTTTTTAGACTAAAAGTCTGGAATTTTGAACTTGGCAAACCTGTGGCAACCCTGCTTCATTAGACTTTATCTTTAAAGAGTTAGAGTTATCTTTACATGAAAGAAAGAATTGTTTTTTTGTTTGTGCCCTATACTTAGCATCGTCCTTACCTCTATAATATTGAAAAGCCAGTTTTGAACAAACTTTATCATATTTTTCAAGCTGACTACGTATCTCTATCCTCTTATCTTTTCTTTTTCGTTCAAACATTTTCATTTCACCATTCAGCATGGTGCTTGTTCACTTAGTTTCATGGTTAATATGAAAGATTTATTATAGCCCTTATAACTGCTTATAATACAACAAATTCAGTGACCTTTACCTCTTTGAAGTTCGCTAATAAATATCCAAAATTTTGTCATATTTCAAGCGGTGTTTCAAAACTTTCTAAATCAAGATTTAAAAAACCAGGCGGTTGTCTTTTAGGAACAGAAGAGTTGGAGGCCAGACGATGTTGGGATTCCTAGGAAAATTGGGCGTTGGTACTTTTTTAGACCTAGTTGGCTTTTTGAAACAGCTGTTTAACCTAAAACTGCATTAATTCTTTCTAGCCTGGAAAAAAAATAGCCTGGTTTTGGTCTATTTTTACTAAGAGCTACTTACGGGAACTAATTTTCGCGGGAACTATTTGGCATTTTGGGTGTCTACTGCAAAACTTAGTTCTTGAAATGCATTTTTTACTAAAAATCCTCAAAAAACCCTAGGAATATGAAAGAATTTTGGCAAAAAGTGGGTGTCAACTGCGAAAATCTGCTTACCTCAAACCTGCTTACCTCTGTTTTTTAGACACTTGAGAGTAGCTACACCAAGAGCTATAACCAATTGAAATTATGTTTCTTTTTTGAAATTTTTACTTCAAAGAAACCACTCTTTTGAGTGCCAAAAGTGCTAAAGGAACTTTTGCATAATTAGACTTAATCCTTTCAATCTACATTACTTTTTTATTACTTTCGAGTACCTTATGAGGTTTAAAAACTATGAAATTGAACCTTTTGGTTACAAAGCCATGAAATTTAACAAAATAAACCACTTCATTCATTTGATGTGGGTTCTACAAATTAACTGTGGGATTTTAACAAAAAACCTTAAATTTGATGGAGCTCAACCCTTGAAAAATACATTTTTGTGGCTGCCAGAAAAACTTGTTTTTTTTTATTTTCAGGATTTTCTTGTTAGTTTTTCTGCTTTTTAATGCATAAAGATGCATACTAGGGGTAATTTGAGCAGAATTTTCAGGTAGTCTAAAAGTTTTTTCATTTTTCCAGGGGGTAGAAAAATATTTTGAAATTTCCAGGGGGTAAAAGCATTTCCCAGGGGTATCAACACATTTCCAAGAAATCTTTTTAGAATTTAATTTAATGGAATGGCCCAATTAGTCCGGCGGCGAAAAAGGCTTTTTTGCATCAACCCTTACAAGTAGTAAATATGGGTTTTTATTTTATTTTCTCATTATATGGTCCCTTGGGACCCCAAAACCGGTTTTTGCCAAGCTGGCAAAGCTGGGGAAAAATTTTTATGGGGGCTTGAAGGGGGTAGGGTCATTTTAGCCTGGGGGTCCTTAGAAAGTCGGTTTTTGAAGTTCTCATTTAGCAAAAACTGATTGTGCCATCAGATAGAGCTTGAAGAGTAGATCTCCAAAATGGAGTCATTTGTCACATTTGGCGGACTTAGTCTCCCGGAATTGGCTGATACGTCTTCAAAAATGCAATATCTTATGCTGACGTCAGCATTTTTGAGAGAATTTCCAGCGAAAGATACCACTTTCAACAGATGCGTCTCGAAGAGTACTATCGATTAGAGGGGTCATTTATAGGATTTCTTAGGCTAGATCATGAGATATTTGAGTTTGAAATTTTGCTGACTCAGCGTTTTTCAACGTTTTTTGCCTTTTTCTGCCGAGTCAGCAAAATTTCAAACTCTAATATCTCATGATCTAGCCTAGGAAACCCTATAAATGACCCCTCTAATCGATAGTACTCTTCGAGACGCATCTGTTAAAACTGCTATCTTTCGCTGAAAATTTTCTCAAAAATGCTGACGTCAGCACAAAATATTACATTTTTGAAGACGTATCGGCCAATTCCGGGGGACTAAGTCCACTAAATGAGACAAATGACCCCATTTTGGAGATCTACTCTTCAAGCTCTATCTGATGGCACAATCAGTTTTAGCTAAATGAGAACTTCAAAAATTGACTTTCTAAGGACCCCCAGGCTAAAATGACCCTACCCCCTTCAAACCCCAATAAAAATTTTTCCCCAGCTTTGCCAGCCTGGCAAAAACTGGTTTTGGGGTCCCAAGGGACCATATGATGGGAAAATAAAATAAAAACCCATATTTACTAATTGTAAGGGTGATCCTGGATCGCCGCCGGACTAAATGTATTAAGGTGATAAGAGTCCTATAATCCAACAATTTTTTTTTTCGGCCAAGGTTTCCATAAATATGATGAAAATTATTGTGTTTTTTTTCAGATTTTGTTTCGCATTTTTTCTTAGCTATCATCTCTATCTATTTGCACAAAAACATTATTGATAGCAATGCTCAAGATGCAATTTTCAAATGAATTCATGGACCGAATTCATAACCGAAGCAATGTAAAAATTGCCAGAACCTGCCAGAACAGCCATTAAAACAGAAGTGTGACACAGCTCAATCTTTGAGAAACATATTTTTCTGGCTGAAGTTTTTTCAAGATTTTTTTTTAATTTATTGCTTAATAAAGACTCATTTTAGCAATGCCTTAAATGTGATGGAATCTGATTATTTGGCTGCAAATATCCATAAAGTATACTGTTAATCACTGTTTCCGTTGATTTTAATTTTTTCACCTGAAAACATTAATGATATTATTAATTTAGTATGATGGCTTAAACTATCAATAAAATTGATTTCTGTTATGAAAGAAGAGGTGGTATTTTAGTACTCGGGTACTAAATTTGGGGGACATTTCGACACAGATTGCCATATTTTGGTCTTCTCAGGGCAAATTTTTCTCTAAAGTGCTGATTTTGCAACATGAAATTTATTTTTTGCACCAATTGATACTTTCAAACGATGCTACCTTATCAATTTAGCAAACATTAAAGACAATGTAAAAACAAGCTTAAGGAAATTTTCTTCAAATACAAGAAATTTTTTTATGCGCAGATGAAAATTGAATCAGGGATAATCAAATCACGCTTAACATTTTCGTCGAAAATCATGGGAAATTATCTTGAGAAAAAGTTACAACCCTTTGAAGTAGAGCGGAATCTCCATAAGGTTGTATATTCCTATCTTGAAAAAATAATTGAAATCTAAAGACAGCTCGATCAGAAATCAACAAGGTTCAAATAAAAAACACCCTACCCAAATTGCAAAACCTTCAAAATAGATTGAGGGGGTACAAGATTTGGTATTCAACGGATAAGAATAGGTGGATTAAGTTCTCTTAATCTGCTCCTGAAAGAGATCCATTACCCTATTGTTACAAAAAATATCTATAAATAACTCTGGGCACTCCTGGCTGTAGGGGAAGGCTAAAAGGTTCGATAGCAACTGGCACCTAGAGCCTTGGATAAGGGGTCACACGCTCAGCCAGGGATCATCTATATTTATTCTAACTTAAATGGAGGCTAATTTATGAATTCCTTTGTCTATTTCATAGATTTCACATTAGTAGTTGACTGGCTAAACTACTTAATTATGCCTAACAAAAATTAAAACTCTTCTAAATTCAAATTTTCTTAATTTCTCAAACCTAAGGTCTACAAATTCTTAGGGGCCACTCACAGAACCTGCTTATAATTCATGATCAACAAAAGCTGATGCGGTTTGAGCTTTCATTTTTATCTTTTGTCAATAGTAATCTTCAGACAAGTCAAAATTTATATGATGGGTCACCAATGGGTTGCATACTGGTGAAAGAACAGGAAAGAAGACTATTTCGAATCAGGAAAAAAAAATTCAAAATATTTTACTTATTTCCACATGCGATACACGTTTTTTTATATATAAGAACCAACATGAACAAATTAAATAAGAACAAGACTTCGATGGCCAAAACATCAAGAACAAATTGCGGACTCTAAACACTTGATTTCTTAGGAAAATGGACAAAAATATATAGTGGTGATAATAATAACATGTTAAGAACCCAAAACGTTAAGAACATCTGAAGGCTTCCAAAATTTTGAATGTTCGGGGTAAAACAAGGCGTTTTTTTATTTAATTTGTACTATTTGACTCATTTTTTACAACTTACCAAATTTTAATTGCTAGCAAACACTTTTAAAGACGGTGATGACCTAACAATGAGTGTTTTCTTAGGAGTTGTTTATGCAGCTTTTCTAATCCGCTTGCAGGGCTTTATTCTGAAGGCTTTCAAAACTTTTAGGCCATGTGAGAGTCAGAAATGAACCTTTACAATATGCTTCAGGGTTTTCCCTTTTAAAGATAATTGTCATATTTCAAAAGCTAAGTTTGAATCAGAATGTTCAATAAAATTTATCTTCAACTTTAGATTTTTTTAAATTACATTGCGATGTTGTGCTTGTTGCAGGCTTAAGTCGAAAATGAAGATGAAAAATTACTACTGGTAGAATCATGTTTTAAATACATTTTCATGTGGGAAGATTTTGGACCTAATGTCCATTCGCTTTACTTCTTGTTTTATTTGTCGTTCTTCAACGAATGTTTTGATTTTAACCCTATTCAACCTAGGCTTTTAGGGGCGGTTCAGAACTAGGGGGGGGGGCTTTTCCTCTACCACCCCTTAACTTTTGATCTATTGGGTCTTTTTGGATGAAATTTGTCAATTTTTGTGACACCTTACTGTCAGAAATGTCATCATGCTCAAGGTGTGAAAATATTTAGGTGTCAAATTTTTATTTTATTTTGAAGCTAAATAAAAGCTAGGAATTTACAGAAAATTTCACGGCAAAAGCTCTATTATTTCAGGAGCTATTACCTATAGTTTGACCTCAGAACAGAAAGAGCCCCCCCCCCTAGGCCAAATAGGGTATGAATGAACATTCAAAACACTAAAAATGTAAAATAGTTTGAGGATGAAAATTAAGGATGAAACATTCTTGCTTCGTTGCTAGAAGCTTTGTTTTTAATAGAAGTTCTCTATATAATTATGTTTCCCGTAAATCTATATAATAGAGAGCTACAGCCAGCAGAAGGTAGATTGGTTGAGTTGCTGTTTTTCTCTCATACATAGCCTTTACTTTCGATACAATGATTTTACGGGGGGAAAGATTATATAGCTGAATTTAAGGAAGCTTTAGATAACATTGAATGAAATATAACAAAAATGAAGTTTGTAGCACGAAATTTCTTCATTTTTCCTTTTTATTTTCAAAAGCTTTTGGAATTTTTTTTATAAGAATTGTAGTGCTCTGAATTAACATTTCAACGGAATATAGTTTGCTAGATTTGGAACTTTTATTTTCGAAACATTCAGCTGTATTATGGTCATTTTTGGAAAGCAAACTAACTAGATATGACAATGATTTTTTCCAACTTCAGTTTAGCTAGAATCTGAGAATGTCTGTCTGTCTTTGTGTATGTCTTACAACTTTGGGGCAGCTTAGGGACTTAAAAAATGGTCCGATTTGATTGAAATATTACTTTGGTTTTCACAAAGTGAAATCTAGAATTTCTAACTATTGCTACAATATGGCCCTCTAAAAATTAAAAGAAAATTGAAGTTGAGACGACCAGTCATTGCGTTGCGCATGTTCGACAATATTTCGACATCTTTCGTGTTTTTTTATTTCTGGGTGGAGATGTTACGTTAGAGGTCGAAATACAGTGTCGTTGAATGTAAATAAAAGTGCGTAATGACTATGTTCTATATTGCTAAGGTTACACATATATACCTTGGATTCATTTTGTTTCACTGAAAAAATGAATTGTATTTTGCTTTTTCTATCTCGACTTTTTCTATCTCCGAGAGTAGTTATTTTGGAATATTTTGTTATTTTCGAAAATTGCAAATTTGTTAGTTGCATCTAATCTACTTTACAGAATTTATCATGAAGCTTAAAAAATGAAGTTAGAAATGGACACTTCGCCTTAAATTTGTCAGAAAGATTTTTTAACGCTCGCACACCATTTTTGTCGTGACCTATCAAACAAATTTCTATGGAATGACCTGGTATATACTTAAAATTTTTCTTTTAAAGGTCACTTACTCTTTCACAAATAATTTTTCACGTAAACAATACGAATTTGACCTAGGACGTCTAAAAAATTCAAATCATCACTCAACAAGGTCACAGTATGACCTTGATTGTTTTTTGTTTTTTTTCGTAAACGACCTTTATGCTTTTCCTTTGTAAAGTTAATGA
Source organism: Clytia hemisphaerica (assembly GCF_902728285.1). Taxonomy (NCBI): domain Eukaryota; kingdom Metazoa; phylum Cnidaria; class Hydrozoa; order Leptothecata; family Clytiidae; genus Clytia; species Clytia hemisphaerica. The sequence goes on along the minus strand of NW_027103734.1, from coordinate 631,041 downwards.
TGTATCAAAATGTCATTACGTCACCTTTCGTTGAATAGAATAAAATCTATTGTCAAATGTAATCTATATCTCTTCCTCTTTAAATTTCAAAATGGTGTAGTGGTAGTGGAAGGGAGATGGCTAATCACGAATCGCAAATGTTCTTGATTTTTTTCAAATTTAGCACAAGTTTTAGTTACTTAAACTTAAAGATGTCAACCTTGTGTCTTTTACACACACAAATACTCAACACCAATCAACTAGATTGAGATATTAAATGATATAACTCTGACCAGTTGAAAATTTTGCTCTGCATTATCATCATTTGAGTTATGACAGTCTTGATTTCTTGTATACCATCCTGATAATTAGAAGCATGAACTGTAGAGAAAAAGTTTTTTATCCGAGTGAAGAAATTGAATTGACAGTTTAGAAAGAATATATTAGTTTTGTATCATATTTTTCATTATCTGTGTAATGACCGCTTACTGAAGTGATAGCGAATTCAGTAGTTTGGAATTCATATTTTGGATTTCTCTCCGAACCTCCAAGTGTATGTATGTATTGGACGATGAAAAAGGATCTGAGGTCTGTTTGTTAATCTAGATGCTTTAAGCTTGTGGCTTGTGTTAGTTGATGTTGTGTTGTTGCCAAGAACCAATGGGCGTGGTAAGCGTTTTCACGGCAGTGAACTACCACTGTCAACCTCTTGTGTTTTCTTCTTAATGGTATTTTTGGAACTGGTGGAGATTTCGATCGTCCCGAATAGTTGATATTTCAGGTAAGTAGTGGTAAGTAAAAGCAGGTAAAATTTTAAGTTTGATAAACATTTTCATATTTGGATGCCATGTCTTGTAAAGCGTAAAATAAAGCTAAGTATGTAAAAGAAAGGTTTTTTGGATTACTGGGTGAAGCAAGTTGTCTTGTTAGGGCTTTCAATGGAAGGAAGGTGGTTTCAGAAAGGAGTATAGTTAACTGTTTACTTGTTGCATTCCATAGATCTCACACACCGATGGATTTTACAAGTATGACGTATTTCAATTTGAAAAATGGTATCATCAAAGCTGAAAGGCGAATCCTAAAGGTAAGAAAAAAAAACCAAGCACTGCTATTGTATTTTGTCTAAATTTTTCAAGCTAGAATCATAGAGAATATCTGTCCAAAACTTATCACGGCCTCGATACAATACTCAAATTTCCTTCATGTAAAAGAATCGCGAAAAAACGTCGAGTATAGCTCTGATTAAACAAGAGTCTTCTTTTGACTAAACTTTGCTTTCTGACTCATTTTGATGGCGCTGAGTCAAGTGACTTCGTTTTCAAAATATTATATGAAAACAAAATGAGTTTTATTCTTAAACCCTATAAAAGTTTATGAAACTGTAATAAAAACATAAATCAGCGCCATCCAGTCTATCAAAAAGCTATAAGTGGCCCTCGGGCTAAGCTCTGATTGGTCGAGACATGCAAGGATGATCTTATATTATACTCTGGATATTTAAATGAAAAAATGTGTTCGTGACTTTTTTACATGAATCTGCTAGTAATTCTCGTACTGGATTTAGCGGAAATATTTTGCCCACTTGCCCCCCTTTAGGTTAATACCTTTAAATCGTATCTTTTCCCTTTTTTTGAAAATTCTGATTCTGAGTTTTATGGCCACCAACAATTTGTCCCCTTGTACATAATTTAACAGCTAACAAACAGGCCTCTGAGTAAATTGAAAACAGTGAAATAATTTAAAGACCTTTTATTTTAATAACTTTTTATTCTAGCACTCCTAGCTCAAATCAAAACAACGAATGCTATCACTGTAATACTGTTGGAACATATTTCGCCCACACAAATAATAACTTGTTTTGTTATCTACAGATTTTAGTTCCAACATTAAAAAAATCTTCTATGTGGTTCTTCTACTTATGCTAAGTTGCTTCTTCCCTCTCACGAGATTGCCTTTCTTATTTTTTTAGGACCTTGGATTTTGTGTCCACGTGAAACACCCTCATAAGGTGAGATACAGTTCCTTCCTGCTGTTGTTGTTGTTGTTGTTGTTTTGAAAGGAGGATTAGTTTTACGCCATTTTGTGGCTTTTCGATTTTACAAAAAGATATATAGTCACGATAAAGATTTTTCTGAAACTTTTTTGATATTCGTCTTCCAAGACTTTCTTTCCAAAAGAATTTATTTTCGAATTTTTCTTTTTGACTTGTAAGGGGCATAAGGAAATTCTAGAATTTGTATACAATTGTTGAACGGTCAGTGAAGAAGTAATGTTTTTACTTGATATATTATTCCTTGTATTTTCAGTTAATCATCACATACCTTCAAATGATTGGCCACGAAAAAAATCAAAATTTGGCGCGTAGAGCATGGTAAGTCAAGTTCATGTTCACCCTTTAATACAAGGATAAATTGTTAAAATTACTGAAATTTAGTCAATGTGCCAGGACACAAGACAAAAACAACTTTCACGTGTCAAAAAAGCAAAGAGGTTAATTATCGTTTAACTTCACATGGTCTAGACAAACTGAAGCCGCGGGCAAATCTTTTTCTTATGAAAGGTATGTTATATCTTGTTGCATATTTTCTATATTGACGAGATTGGCACAGTTCTAATCAGTTCTAATCTATCTTTTCAGGAATTATATGAACGATAGTTTACGATCAGATGTTTTTGTTCGCTTCCCTCCTGAAAGTATAGCTTGTGCATGCATCTTCCTGGCTGCTCGCAACGAACAGGTACCTACCCTACTTTATCTTGTTCTATCTTTTATGTAAAATATTTGCTGACATTCGATTCAACGTTTCGTTTGTCAAAAGGCAAGCTAGTAAGATGAGAAATCGGGAAAATCCATTTCAATAGCACTGTGTTTTTATCAGTTTGGGAAATGCAATTTCTTTCGTTTTACCCACATTCTGTTCTGCATAACATTTCAGGTTGGAATTTTTTGCTTAAACAAAACAATAGATAGACACATTGCTCGAGAACAAAATAAAATAAGCATGTGCCCAGACTTAACTCGAATAAGGAAAAAACGAAGAATTTTAAATAGAAAAGTCACAAGTGATTTCGTATTTACAAAGAAATAGGAATTGTCCTAAATACCCTCGAAATATTGTCAAACTCTCTTTCCGTGGAAACTCTCTTTCATCTTTTCCTGATAAATATTTTTCAATTGCCTTCGGTTGATCTGTTCTGTGGAGATTTAATTTGAATGTTTACATTTGGAGCAATATGTATTTTGAAGGCTATCCGGTATTGTTTATTGGCTCATCCTTCTTTAAATAACCAAGGCTCTCTTAAACTCATCTCTCAAATAAAATGAATATTTAAAGTTCTTAGCTATAAATAGAAAACGGCCTTAATAGAAAAAGATGGTGGACTTATTTCATGCTGTTGTTGATAAATATGGAAATTTGTTTCAACAAATATCTACTGTTTTTTTCTAAATTTATTTTTTTGTTTTATTTTTAGGTCCCCTTACCACAGAGGCCAGCTTGGTTCCAAATTTTCGATGCAACCTACAACGAGATTGAAGACATCTCCATTTCCATCATGCGTCTATACTCAAAACCCAAGGTTTGTCCCTTTCAAAAAAAAAATGTTTCTAAAAATAAGATATTTTTACCACACAAATGAATAAGCAACAGAGAACGTGAAGGGAAAAAGGTTTTCTGTGATGGAGGGGAAATTTACCTCGTTGATAAACAAATCCACACTCTACCTTTTTGTGACAGTTTACGAAACGCACATGGAAAGCTCTTCAATCGATGCCTAAACCTCATAGGAAGAGAATACCTCGAAGGAGAAGAAAAACAAACTGAATGGTTAATCGAAACATCTCTTTTACTGCCTAATTTTTTTGCTTGTGTACGTGACGTTGAAGATTGAAGGTTGAAGATCACCACGTTGCGGGAAGAAACTTAACGATAAAACGAGTTTTTAAAGCTCTCTTTGAATTTTAACTGATCTCTCTTTTTCGTTTTTCTTACAGAGGAAACTAGCACATCTGGAAAGTCTCGTCAGCAAACTTCGTAAGGAAAAAGCTGAGAAAGAGAAAACCTTCTCTGCTTTGAAAGACGAAAAGAAGCCCGGCTCGTTCACACCCTCGCAAGCAGACGACAATAATACATCCGCCACACAACCGCCTTCTCTTAATAACAACCAACGATTGAAGAACGGGTCAAAACCATCTAGTCGAACCAGTGAGTTTCGTAGTTCTTGAAATAATCCCTAAAATAACCCTTCCTCGTTATTAACGTAAGTAATTCGTAATAGTTCGAAAAATAGACTAGAATAAAAAACTGTTGCCTCTGATTGATTAAATATTAACGAAAATAACAACGAAAAAAGTTGTTACGAACTTCCTCAATTATGTTATGATCTTGACGTACTTTTCTTCTCAGCTATATTTATTTATAACGCACCTTACATTTTCCCATAATAAGTACAACTAAATAACTCCCGCGTATACACGTTTTTTCATGAAACTATTTTTTACAAAGCAGGCTCAATGTTTCTTAAGAAATCGGCCTTTTGAGCCTTAAATGTTTATTACATGTTTCCTGATGTTTCTAAACTTTTTGACATAATCAGCCTATTTTTCATGCAAAGAAAAAAAACATTTGTTTCGATTGGAAGGTTCTTAAAAAACCGAATTAAAAAATGTTATTTTATCATTCTCAGCCTCAGCATGTTTCTTAGATGTTTCTTAGTTTTTAGGCATTCTGAGCCTCATGTTTCTTAAAAGTGTGTTTCTTTTAAAAAAACGTGTACCATTCTGATGCCATATTTAAAAATTTGATTTTTTTTTATTGTAGCCTCTCCTACGGAAAATCGAGCAGAGAGTCGAACTTCGAACAATTCTTCAGCTCTTAAGAATGGAAACGATTCAAGGTATGTATCAATTTAATATTGTTCCTTCTCATAAGTCAATACAAACGAAATAACTCTTACAGCAAAACCTGGTATATCGTCTAACTTTCTACTCTTGATGACTTGTAACAAAAGTGACTTCAAAAATGGACTCGATGTTTCAGCGGTAGCGATCCGCACTCAAATTATTGGAACCCTTTCGGGTAGTGAGATCAAACCCATCGCCAAAATCAATGTCTTAGTCAATACTCAACTGATTTCATGCCAGATCAAAATAAACTCTTCAAATAATTACCTTTTTCAGTGACAATAAAAAACCGCGAAGACCTCGACCACGCGACGCGTCTGAAAGTTCCCAATCTTCAGCTCATTCTGACTCTGCTGACGAAACAAACAAGCGAAATTCCAATAAAAAGCAACGCAAAGACGAGTCCCGATCACGAAAACGAAGGTCACCGAGTTCAGATTCCGACTACGATAGACGACCGAAAAACCGCCGAAGTTCACACAGTCCCGATGATCGCCGTAGCAAATTAAAACCAAAAGACACTAACCGAGACAGGGTGAGAGATACAAACGGGTATAGTGATAAAGATAAGAAACACAGGGGCACTAAAAAGCGCTCGAGAAGTCGTTCGCCCGTTCGCTACCGATCATTGTCTCCTCAATCACGTAAAACCGATAAAAGTCGTCGTGACCGAGAACGAGAAAAAGAAAGATCGAAAGATAAATACCGAGGTCGTCGATGAATCTTTTAACATAAAACACGTGTATCCACGAAATATATTTAGTTTTTGGTTGAATGTCTGTGTAGAGTATTTGCATGAGTCCAAAACCTTCTGGTGTCACTGTTGAAATTTAAATTCGCGAATATAATATTAAAATAATATAAAGGCCAGGGCAAACCAGTCCAACATTTCATCCAAAATGATTTTCCAATGTTGGATGAAATATTTGATAGAAAGACTTGCGTTGGATGAAACAAAAATCAAGGCCGGGGCAAACCGACCCAACATTTCATCCACGAAATATTACACAATTCAATGAGAGAGCTTCTTTGATCTCGCCGCAAATGTTGGATCAAACTTCATCCAACACCGTCCAACACGAGTATTTGCTTCTTTTTCATTTTTTTCCAAAAATTTAAATTGACGCAAACCGGTCCAACATTTCATCCAACATCAGAAAAAAGGCATGAATTAACAAGAAAAATTTAATATTGCATCCCTTGCGAATTCTCCATTATAAAGTCGAAGCTACCTTTTTGTTTTCAAATAACTTTTGTTAATTTAGGGCTCTTTTGAAGAAAAAAAAGAAAAATATTGTGGAAACAAAATTTGAATTAGCCAGCCATAGACTACGGATTCGTGTATCAAACCATGCAGACCATGATAAGATTGATATTGCGTTTTTAACTTTGTATTTAGAGTGTAGGTGATTTTTTTAAAGGTAATCTTCGATCAATTGTGCGTATTTCTGTTGATGATCGATTTTTTTTTGTTCTAGATTTTTATAAATAAAAGAATTGACATTTTTAACATAACATTTTTTAGTTTCGATTTTTTGTGTAAATCGTCGAGCTGGTCTATTTAATATCCATACGGGGTTGGTAAGTTTTTCAAGTCAAAAGAAATTCTAAGAAAGTGCAGATACCCACCCCGTGGAAAAATTAGCAAAAATTTTAGGGGAGGGCGGACGAACTAACTAAGAAAGTGCAGATACCCACCCCGTGGAAAAATTAGCAAAATTTTAGGGGAGGGCGGACGAACTAAAATCAGTCTTTTACCCCCTGGAAAATTAAACCAGATCATAAGAAGTTCTCAAGTATTCTTTGGTCACTTCCGGGCTTTTCATTTCACCTCATTATCCAAATCCTTGGAAAAACGCTTCAAACCTAACTATCAGATACCCTGGAAATTCTTCTGTGAGAAATGTTCGTCTTCGTCCACCCAATGTATGAATTCTAACTGCTCCTTCACTATGTTGCAATATTCGAAGTACTACTGAGAGTTCATCGTTTTTCAAAAACACTTTCCAAATGAGCTCTCTTTAACACTTTGAAGAGTATTTTGAAATATTCCGGTCGTTTTATTTCACTTAAGAATTTCGAATGCGAAGCAACATAACTCTAATAGCTTAACACTCATCTCGAGATGCAGAAAAACTTTTCCCATCTTGTTTCAGTTTTAAGGAGCCCATGAAACTCGAGCCGTAATTCTTCTCACCCTAGCACCTGGTCGTACTTAAAGAATTTTTTTTTGTAAAAAGTACCACATGAGAAGGAGCGAAAAACTTACTTCCATAAATTGACGTTGAGATCGGTTGATGACTAGAGTTTGGAAAATTTTGGGTAAAAAATCAAAGTAACGCACCGAAAATAGACGAAAATTGGAATTCTTCTTAGGGGGGGGGAGGTTTCCTTTTTGTGACTCTAGCAGAAAATTTACAATCCGGAATTTGTATAAAAACCACACAGGTCGCTCAAGACCGTGCGACTAGGTAGAATTTAGCAGCTTCAAATCTTACCTGGGAGATTCGATTCTATATCCCTTCGGGCTTATACTTCGTTGGTTAAAGATTCCTCTCTAGCTTCTTCGGGGCTTTAAAATGCCATAGATGCACGAAGGTGCTTAGGTCTCGCATGATATCAACCTCGTCTCCATGACGATTTGCTTTTTACATAGGATGTAGATTCTCAACGACCATCAAAATTATAAAAAAGTGAGAATCAGGCCCAGGGAATGAGAATGGCTTGACATTTTGCAATACATTTTTTTATTCCGCTTATACTCTGAACACCCTCTATTTTGGAATAGAAAAAAAACTGAAAGACAAGGCAAGAATTTACGAGACCACGAAAATAAGAAAATGTTATTTCTCTGAACTCTCCCTATCTTCTTCGTAATCCTCTCTGAAGTATTAAAAATAAAAGCCTTTTGTTTTTGAAAAATAAAGAAGAACGGGGAGAATACCTCAAGGGAAATATCAATCGTATGAATAATTTACCACATTCCATTGTTGTTTTTATTGTCCTTTTACTGCCCCCAAAAAAGAGTGATAAATAATCGAACAGGGGTAGAAAGTGCTTCAATTCTTCAAAAGATATCATCAAAATAAATGTCATAAAAAATAGAAGAGAAGAGGTTATACATCACATCACCATTTGCGGGAAACGGACTACAGTTTACGAAAAGGTATGCATTCTGCTATCATTTTCTTATTTTTCAGTACTGGTGAGCGTTCCACATGCGGACGGTTCCATTGTTTTCTTTGAACAGCCGTGTTGCATGCCTAGGTTGGAAGTGGGCGATATTGTTTTTTATTTTTGACATTAGAAAAGGCGAAAAGGGAAGAGGATAACAGATACATCTAACCAGTGATAACTGGGGGACTAATAGGAATCGCTGTTTCTATCAGTAGTAATGTATATCAGAGGTAGGAATAGGAGTGATATTAACGGAAACTTTTTTATCAGCGGTGCTTATCCTTCGTATTCCCCCGTTTGAAATTTAAGTTGACGACAAAAAAGCTGATTTTTGTCTTCCCCCTAAGTTTGATTGCTATGCTATGCTAGAATCAGATAATGTGTGCCTGTCTGTCACAAAAACTTTAGGGCAACCTAGAGATTTTAAAAGTGGTCTGATTTGATTATATTTTGCACACTTGTTCCTTGGGTGAATATCTTGAAGCTTTTTTTACAGGCCGGAGACAAGTTCTTCGTCAAAGCAAGGCTGAAGCTCTGTTGAGACTTCAAAAATAGTCAGCTTTGGCTGAAGTTTGGTACACTTAATCCGTGGGGGGAGGGGGTATTTTTTTCATTTTCAACTGATTTTGATTTTTCGAGGCTGGGCACTAATCTTTTGGTTTGTTTTGCTACAATTGCGCCTATTAAGAATTTGGAGGTAAACCTAGTCAGCAGAAAAGACACTTAGGATCGAAACGTAAACGCTTTTTATGAGAATATCTTCTATAAGAATATCAGGGTGAAAATTAGCCAAATCGTAAGAATACCCTAAGAATACCCTCTAGGGTGAATTTCACAGAATTTGATAAGAATACAGATAAATTGAAGCTTTGAGGAAGAAATGTAATTTTAACCTAAATGTTCACTCCAAAGTCCAAAACTCTCAAATTGATCATTTCTCATGTTTGTAAAAAAGTCACGTCTAAAAAAGTAAGAATATGTTAAGAATATTTCACCCACAGGCACTTTCTTAAGAATACTTGACCTCATCCAAAGTACACTATTCCTATAAAAAAAGCGTGTATCAAGATACTTGTACGCACTAATCTCGCGATCACAGATGCGTTGAATTTTTTTTTCAAGTATTTCAAAATCTTTTTCTCAAAACAGCTTGTGCCTCATCGATTTAATATTTTTGAAGAAACGACTTAGCTTTACTCATCTTATCTATGTTCTTATATGGGCATACATATTTGTAGGATACTTGTGGTTTTTTTAAATACACCTCTGAAGACTGTTAAGACCACGAACTAATATAAACTATTAGGATTAAAGGAAAACTCATTTGCTTTTGTTTTTGTCGAACAAGAAAAAAATCCGAGGAAAGGATGCTTTTAGCTTTTTCATCATCACAGTCTATCTGAACCTTTTCCGATTCAAAGTGGCGTCATAATAAACGGCTGCGTCAATACGCATAGCAAAAGAATTACAGTTGACGCTCTCTAATTCGACGTTCTACTATTCGATAGGCTCCCTTATTCGATGAAATTTAAAGTCCCCGTCAACAAGAAACTCTCATAAACGAAGCTCCCTTATTCGATAAGCTCCCTTATTCGATGAAAATCTAATTCCCCTTGAAGATCGAATTAGAGAGCGTCAACTGTATTTTGACCAAAAAAGTCTTCATGAAGCAAAGTAACAAAAAGAATTCAAAAATCACATATAAAGTTTTGTTTCGCATTCTTATATCCTTAGAACCAGATTCAAATCTCATAAAAATCGAATCCCTGATCGGTTCAAAAAACCCTTACTACAAGATTTCATCAAAATTTTTATCAATAAATATTTCAATAATCGCAAGCAGAACACGCCTTAAGGAGCATTAAGACTCTTTAAGACTCTGTGGCGACGTTCAAACCAGCAGAACAAACTTGCATAACATCATATCATATTAGAAGAAGTAAAAAATATATTTTAAAAATATTTGCTGGTTCGGACCAATGGTGCATATCATGAATAGTGATACCAGTTGCACCAGAACAAAGTTTGACGAGATAGATCAATAAGATCATGTTCAGACATTAGGGTTCCACATCGTTCCAAAAGCAAGCGATTCTGAAACACCGTGTGAACGCCCAAATTCGAAACGTCAATAAGATGACTTTGATAAAACCTCTTACGCTTTTCGGTTTTGTTGTTTCGTTGCTCAGTATAAACACAGGGAGTGTTTCCGTAACAGATATCATATCGGAGCGATGCGAAACCGTAACATCTGGACATGAGCGAGTTTATGTATTGAAGGTAAATTGAGGGAGATGTTATAACAAAGCAAAGTTGACCAAAACCGCCGTCCACTTTTCTCGACAACGGTAAAAACATCAAAAACACCGTCGTCTGTTTAGGTGAGAAAAGGCGATATAGAGCTGAACATCAACTATCGAATTTGTTTTGCATCGACTTCACTTAACTGTCGCCCTCGATATCCTCTCCTCCGATACATCATGGAGGTATAAAGAGACAGGATATGTACAGTATGCTATTGTAACCAAGCTCGCCCTACGATTAAGAAAGTTAATCATAATCTCATATATCGTACATTTCTAATGAGTACTTTTGTCAATTGGTGAAATCTTATTGGCTCATTGAGGCTTTAAAAATTAGATGAGACGAGATTCATTGTTTCTAACATCAGTGTAAGAAAATATTTGGACGAAAAAAGGCCTGTAAACTTGGTAATCCTTCATCGAATGATAAGATTTTTCAATCAATGTTTTCTTTAAGGTGAACTCTATTGCTTGATACTTTCTTCCAAAATTCTCCAGCGACTTTATGTCTACAAATTGAGTCTGAAATTGTATGTGCTTGTAAAGAACTTTTCATTTTCTTGCTTGAGAAAATACTTTCAAAACAAAATTTAACGGATAACGAAATTGAACATAAACTTGTTTCGTGGGCGAAGTTTTATTTAATTCTTGTATTAGAAGGCTAGAAATCTTCAATACTGATGGTAAGAATGTTCAGAGCAATCTTGAGTTCTACTAAAAAGTCGTATATTTTGTCGGGCGAGCCTAGTATTTTCTTTTGATATATTTTATAAAAGAAATCAAAAGACTTTAACGACCAACAAGAAGCCGAAGCGGCATGAAGGCCCAGCTGACGTGGCAATAACCAAATGTCGTTTGTATTGGGTATATATACCTTAAGAGAACCAATGTTTGCGAAATCGTATTTTTGCAATTTTAGGGTTTGAAAGAAAACATCGAATCTTAGAATCCTAATGCACACATTTTCGGCAGAGATTGAAATACAGAACATTCAAAAAGTTAAAAAAGTTCGAAAATTGGCTGAATGAAAAAAACAAAAAAAACAGCTGTGCTGGAAGGTCAGTAATGATAGATTTACTTTATGTTTTTGTTACTAGTATGAAAGAAAAAATCGGTTTAAATAAATTCACAAACTTCAAATGTCAAATGTTGACCGTCAAAGTTCAGAAATATCGATTTAACGCGTAGCATCATGAAAAACATTCCAAACTTATTCAAATTTACACTCACATGAGCTGCATTTTAGTATCCTTTAATAGACCTTTTTTAGAGAGGAAGCCATGTTGAATAATTATGTACTCCAGCATAAAAACAATGATACAGCCATGCATAATTTTTAAAATATGTATGATACAGTAATTATGCATGGCTGTATCATTGTTTTTATGCTGGAGTACATAATTATTCAACATGGCTGCCTCTTTAAAAAAAGGTCTATGAGTTACAGCATAAGTTTACTTTGGAATATTCTGTCAGGTTTGAAAAATCCAGCCACCGTCCGTTTAGAGCGATAAATCCAAAATTAACCATTTTCACAGCGTAGCATCATGAAAAACATTCCAAACTTATTCAAATTTACACATGAGCTGCATTTTAGTATCCTTTAATGAGTTACAGCATAAGTTTACTTGAAAAAATTCTCTGTCAGGTTTGAAAAATCCAACCACCGACTGTTTACAGCGATATATAAATCCAAAATTGACCATTATTTCACGGGTAGCATCATGAAAAACATTCCAAACTTATTCAAATTTACACATGAGCTGCATTTTAGTATCCTTTAATGAGTTACAGCATAAGTTTACGTGGAAGAATTCTCTGTCAGGTTTGAAAAATCCAGCCACCGTCCGTTTAGAGCGATAAATCCAAAATTAACCATTTTCACAGCGTAGCATCATGAAAAACATTCCAAACTTATTCAAATTTACACATGAGTGGCATTTTAGTGTCCTTTAATAACTTACAACATAAGTTTACGTGGAAGAATTCTCTGTCAGGTTTGAAAAATTCAGCCACCGACCGACGACCCTGCCGGTGCACCCGACAGTCGGTTGCTGTTGTCGGGTGCTCGAAGTTAGAAATTTTAACACCCGACAGTCAGGTGCACTTTGTCAGGTGCTATATCTATCTCTTAACAGCACCCGACATGTAACAGACGGGTGGCGATTTCGCCCATCAGAGGCGATGTCGAGTGTTGATTCCAAGTTAGGAATTTTAAGCACCCGACTGTTGGGTGCACAATTGTCGGGTGTTTTCGCAAATTTAGAAATTTCAGCACCCGACAAAACACCCGACAGCACCCGACTGTCGGGTGCACCGACAGGGTCGTACCGACCGTTTAGAGCGACAAATCCAAAATTGACCATCTTCACGGGTAGCATCATAAAAAACATTCCAAACTTATTCAAATTTACACATGAGCTGCATTTTAGTATCCTTAAATGACTTACAACATAAGTTTACTTGAAAAAAGTCTCTGTCAAGCTTGAAATATAAAACTCCAACATCCAAATGCTCCCACTTTTGCTCCCTGATAAGGTCAGCTGACCTGACTCCATCCATCTTAAAAACCATAAAGAGAATGAAATTTGACTTTACTACAAATTCAATCCAATATAAGAGTAGGTCAAACATCGTGCGGGTAGGCGAGGCAAAAATTCTAAATCGGCCGCTGGTTTAGCCTGGACTACTGGACTTGTTAATTTATTGCGCGCACAGGCTCCGACAAAGCCAAAATCTTTTCGGTCAGTTGCTTTTTAAAGGCCCACTTGCGCTGCGCGGCTGGGCCAATTACCGACAAATTTAACTCCTGTTTTTCTTTATACCTCCATGGATACATATACTCATTATGGTGTAAGTGTTGTGAATATGTTTCTTTTCCTAAGTGTACTTATACTTTGTTCTTTATCATTTCAGAAGAACGCATACATATCAGAACAAAGCACAGAATCAGATGAGAACATAAACATAACAAAAGGAGAGAATGTCTCCTCCCACCTTCAACACCACATCAATGCACCATCCCAACATGACTTTCAAAAACACAACAACACCCCAATCGCTCGATCATTACCAACTAAATGAAATTTACAACATCATTTATATTTGCTCAATAATCTTTTTCACTGTTGGAATACCACCCAACATCGCGATCATCTACATTATAAGCACAGTCCGCAAACTCGGCTCCCCAATCAATCGCGTCGTTGTCAGCCTGGCGTTCTCAGATTGTCTCTACTTGGCATGGTACACCATAACATTATTGGACCAAATCTACGATTTCATCCCCTACCCTGAAAATATGGAACGCTATTTCCTACCCTCCATCGATATGTTCATGGCAAGTGCATCAATCATGAATGTGGCAGCATTGAGTGTAGATCGGTTGGTCGGATGCTTGTATCCTTTAAGATACGAGAGCCTTATGGTGACCAAAGCTCCTCGTATCATTGTTTTCGCTTGGTCATATTCTATCATCATCTGTTTCACATCCTTCATTCGTATGTTAATTGAAAGCCAAGTTTACCGAATGATCGTCTTTTGTATCAGCGTTGCGTTAAGTTTCGGTCTCCCCGTATTAACGGTCGTCATCACGTATATCATTATTCTCGTGTGCGCGCATAAAAGTATCAAGCGCACCAAAGAGCTTCATCGATCAATCAACAGCTCACAAAGAGAAAGCAGTTTCGATTCAAATTCCAATTTCACTGATTATAATCAAACAAATGCACAACGCCGCAAGAATCAAAGTTTTTACCGCGAATTCAAAGTCACCATGATCATTCTACTTATTGTTTGCCCATTCACTTTGGGCTGGACCTATTACGTCGGCGCACAGATTTACGAATGGGTCTCCGGGCGCCGGTTTACAGGGTTCTTTATGAATATCACATTCCATCTAACGCCCTCACTCGTTTCCGCCCTTAACCCGTACATTTACTTCGTTTTGAGTAAATCTTTCAGATCAGCCATCAAACGAAAATTTCGTAATCTTTTTCTCGAGCACCCAAATCTTTCGAATCAATGTTGTAATAGCAATTTTCTGATTGGTCGAAAGAAGAGAGCTAGATCCTCGCTTATTCAAATGCAAGTCACAGCAACAGCTCGCTCATCCATAACAACAAGTACTTGTGGTTTGCCTGCACCAAAGTCTTTGTAAAAACGGATGAAAAATAAATGTAGAAGGAATGTGAGATAGATTATTGCAGGATAGATGTCAAATGTATGGTATCCGTACGGTAAAATACTATTTGCTAGAGCATTATAATTGTATTGAAAGTACCATACAGAATTTCTCTCTATCAATCTGAAAAGGTGTATGTATATGTACATTTAGACCTTGTTTCAGAAGAACAGAACCAGAAACGAAATTCACAAAACCAAAGATGTCAAAACGATTATACAAAAATTGATTGAAACTGGAATAGGCTTTGAACTATATAGCGATTTTGCGCTGATTGTTGAAAAGATAATCAGGAGTAGAATTTTATCAAAGAAGAAAAAAATCAAATTCTTTTAGAGTTGTGCTATAATCGCTACTTTAAAGAAATCATAGAAAATCAAACCCGTAAAAAGATTTTCAGAAAATACTTTGTCGATCAAAAATACAGCTTTTGTCTGGTTGACTATAAAATGGCTCTCTTTTGTTATTTTCGATGACAATTTTTAAGTCAATCAGTGATCTACTTTGGGGTAAATTTTCGAATGAAGTAGTTGATCTTTTTTCTTTTTCATTTTTAAATTCCTTTTCTTAAATAACATTAAACTCATGAATATCTTTTCAACCAGAAAATCCTATAAAAAGCTACAGACTATTTGGTCTCCAATATACTTTGAAACAGACTGTATCAAGAAAATGGTAAAGACTTTCATACCTGCAGAAAATGGTTGGGCACACATTTTTCTCGTCTTTTTGGAAACCAGAAAATAATCATTACTGATACATCCACCAATAATTTTCATTATTTTTATTTATAAAATGCTAAAAGTAAGAGGATATTAGCGGAGCGGTAGAAATTGCTTCTTAAGAAAATAGAATCTTGGGACATAATGTTTGTGAAATCAACAGAATACAAGGAAAAATGATTTGTAAATAGCAGTGAGGTATATAAAGAAATGTATGTAAGGAAGTTTAATTTTTATTCTCAATATTATACATAGATAGTATCATAATTTTCATTTCAAGAAAGAAAGTTTAAAAAATTGACTTCAAGATATTTTAAAATAAGCAAATCCTGAGTTCGAGGAATGCCTTAGCAAATACGGTTGATTTCGTTTGCTAGAGGGTTGAGCATAGAAAACACTGCACATAGGTCCCAAGGTCTACTCATTTTTTGAAAAGCTTGGAAAGAGAGAGAAAACAGGGTTATAAAATTTTGCAAAGGAGGTAACAAGAGAAAGTTTGGAATGCTTAATAATAAACTTGGTTATAAATGATACATGTTTAAATTATCTGAGGTTTACTACTACATAAATTTCCTTAAAAAATGTAAAAAAAATTGTTGATAAATAGAGTCTTTGATTACTTTAACCATAGAAATAATAATTATTAGTATGAAATTTGACAAGAAATACTTATCTTGAAGTATTATTGTGATTTAAAGCATTTAGTTTAAATATATTTTGGATAGGGAAATTCTACTACGAGTAAAAAAAAGAAGACTTCAAGCGAGATAACGACTAAATTTGCTAAAAGTATGTGAAATAATATTCTGGTTCGGAGATCTGAGATTGAATTTTTTTGAAATCTAATACACCTTTTCGACCGTAGTCGCGCGGTTAGGCGCGTGCCACTTAATTATTTAATTGTCCCCCTAAACTCGATCCAATCCTTTTTTGACACCTTTTTTTATTGTCTATATATGCGAAAAAAAAGGACTGGGACGGTTTTAGTGGGATAAAGCGGACAAAAAAATGCCCGCACGGCAATTGGCGGTTACGGTCGAAAGGGTGTATTTCAATCACCAATGAAACACCACACTATAAAAATAAAAACTTTTCCAATTTGATATTCATTAACAGACAAATACATAAGGACAGAGTTTTTCGACAACCAGCGAAAATTCTATCACGTCTGATGTGTCGTTAAGAACAAACAAATCTTATGGATTTTTATTGGGCAGGTGAAGTCCAACACATCGTTTTTATCGAGCCGTTCTTGAGAAAGTGACCCCAAAATATGGTATGATGTGGTATTTAATATGTACAATTTAGCTTATTTTCAATTCTAACTAGCCCCAATATCTGTTAAAGTATTACTTCAACTATACCTACATCCTTTTCCAATGTTCTTGTATTCAAGTTTTCTCATATTGTTTGTTTTTTTCATCTGTTCCATCTTTTTGGTTATATGGAAGATAAAGATCGTACAGGTCATTTAGCTACAGGGTAAGCTTCTCTGCCGTCAGTGGCAGTGTTTCATTCCTAACTATGCTGCCATCCATATTTTACAATTGTCCGAAAAAAAGAAATACCCATTCTCATGAATTCTCGGACGTTTCTTTTGGATCAAAAGAATCGTTTAGTGTTCCAGAAATACTCAATTCTGATTGGTTGTCAAGCATTGCCATGGGAACAAGATTGGTACCGACTTTCGATCCACGTGGACTGGACGAGAACGCAGCATCGTCAAAAGAAGTTGAGCTTTGAAGACTAGCAGCACGTGACCTATCCACCAGCTTGCTCTTCTCTGAAAAGTGAGAAGTGAAAAAAACAAATTCTTGATATGAGTAAGTCATTTTTCTAGCGGAAACACCCGAAAAAACCGGGATTTAACCTCTCTCTGTTACTAAAAATAGAAACACGGAGGTCAAAATCCGGCTTTTTTCGAGTGCTTCCGTTAAAAAATATGACGTCATCTTCAAGATTTAAAGTTCTGGCGAGAAAGTCGATTTTGGGCTATTTCTTTAACTTGATCGAATATTTCAATTTGGGAGGGGTTGGCAGACTTCCAGGCTATATTCTGAGCCTTGTTGGACTATTTTTGAACTTTTGGATCCTAAGGTCCTCCTAAGTCTTAAGTCTAGGGTTAAAACTCAGAGTTAAAACTCTACCCTTCAAACCTACTTTAGAGCACTTACAAATCGATTGTGGTTTCAAAATTTCCCGGGGGATTTCCCTTTTTTCTCAAATATTACGACCATGATTGTCTTTGAAAACTGAAAATGCTGATTTCTGCTCTGCGGGGGGGTCTAAAATTACCAGAAAAGCCCAAAAATTTGAAAAATAACCCTTTTCCGACCATTTCGAAGCATATTCATTGGGTCAAAATCAGTTTTTGGTGAAATATTTCACTTTTTGAAAAGGTCCCATTTACGGAAATCCAAAAATGCCAATATTTTAGAAAATTTTCAATTTTTTAAAAGTTTTTGGCTGTTAAATCGAAGAAAGGGATATTTTCAACCGGAAAATATGCCTTTAGTTTGAATTTAGACCCCCAGCAGAGCAGAATTTTGGCATTTTTTATTTTCAAAGACAATCATGGTCGAAATAGAATGAGAATTCCGGTTATTTTAACGTTTTTCAAGATTTAAAGTTCTGGCGAGAAAGTCGATTTTGGGCTATTTCTTTAACTTGATCGAATATTTCAATTTGGGAGGGGTTGGCAGACTTCCAGGCTATATTCTGAGCCTTGTTGGACTATTTTTGAACTTTGGGATCCTGAGATCCTAAGGTCCTAAGTCTTAAGTCTAGGGTTAAAACTCAAAGTTGAAACTCTACCCTTCAAACCTACTTTAGAGCACTTACAAATCGATTGTGGTTTCAAAATTTCCCGGGGGATTTCCCTTTTTTCTCAAATATTACGACCATGATTGTAGTAGAAGTTAGTTCCTAATTTTAAGTTCACGCTTATTCGTCGTTCTACTATTCCATAGGCTCACGTTTCCGATGAAAATTTGAAGTCCCTTCAAAGGCCTTTCGCTCTCTTATTTGATTTCTAGCGTGTAAAGTGACCTAGGATGAGCAATAGAAAATAAAATTTATTTTTCGTGTTGGAATAAGAATGTCCGAGGTGAAAGATTTTCAAAATATTACTTAGCGTGGGACGTGTCTATAAAATACCAAGTGGGAAGAAAATATTTTTTTATGTTTATTTACCAGTGTCGATGAACTGCTGGGCGAAACAACACACTGCTTGGAAACAAAAAATCATTTGCTCCTAAAAGTAAGAAAGAAAGGAAGAATATTTGAAATGAGAAATGCCCCTCCATAGGTTCGTAAGAGAATCTAACCAGGTTTGCAGGTCACTTTTCCATCCAGATTTGGGGTGAGCTTTAACGTGCGGCGCGCTTTCGTTTTGAGTCAAAAGGCAACGCGATTTTGATTGTTTTTGGCTGAGCAACGGGTTTAGATAATAACATTCGCCCCATTCCCTTTAGATCAGAACGTAGCATGAGCTTAAAGGTTTTATTTTTATACAAGTGTTCCCGTTTTATATCAGACACATATTTCATATCAGGACAGTATCTTCCTATTGTTATATTATGCTTATATATGCAAAAAAATGTTATTATTTTCCTCTTTCTGACCAATCTTGCTCCACATCTGTTTTAGTCCGATGTGAAAAAGCTTGTGAATTAAAATTGATGAGTAAGCAAACGATATTGAATCGTAATGAGATTAGTTGTTTATTTGCTTTATCCTCACTTAACTCCGAATTAACGAGTCGTTTACGTGTGAATATAAGACGCCACAGTATTCTATAATACCCATTTCTAGTGGGTATCTCTTTTTGAGATGTTTTTATGTGACTCTGAAAATGGGTGTTGTTAAAATCCCATCAGTGTTATCTAATTCGATAGTCACTATTTTTATATAGTTGGTAATACAAAAATAGCAGACTCCAAATCATCTGCTAGTCAGTGTTGCTACTACGTTTTGTGAAAAGGGACGGAAAACCTAAGATAAGCAATTATCCACAGACAGAAAAGGAAACTTTTCATAGTTTTCGTTGCTCTTTAACAAAGAAAAAAGAGTTTATGATATGTTGGGGGAAGGCTGTTTTTCTCAGTAGCTCCCAGTTAGTCTCCCATTGTCAAATCTTTATTGAATGTAAAAAGAATGATTCGTTTTAGCTCCTTAACTCGAGCAAATTCGTTGGCAGGATGTTTATGTTTATGTTTCTTTTAGTTAAAATTGATGCAAAGTAGTACAAATTGTACTTAGCTCGAGGCTAATCAACATCAACTTTTAATTACAAATCTACCTAAAAGGTTGATACTTAAAATCACGTATTATTTACAAATTCATTTAAATTCAATCGATAAAACCAGCGCCATGGAAGTTGAAATATCAAAGTTAAAAGTTTTCTTTTAGCAAGAAAACATTAGAACTGAGTAAAAGAAAACTGAGTAAGAGAAAAAGCATCAAAAAGCTGATAATACGCAGGGAACGAGGTTTATACTCAGGACCATTAGAAGTTTCAGTAGGCCAAATATCTCAAACCATCTTGTTGTCCCTCATTTTTCTCCCTTTTTTGTACACCCTTCCAGTGTACAGTCTCTGAAATCGACCCCTATAGTGCATTTTGGGAAAATATTAAAAATGTTAAGAGACTTGATAATACCCATAAGAAAACTTTAAGCTATGGACGTCAACAGAGCAAAAAAATCTGTTGCTGTGTGTAGGTGGGTAAAAAAGCTGTCAATGTGTAGGTGGAGAGAAAGTCGATAGAAAGGAAAGAAGCGAAAAAAAGAAATACAAGAGATATTTCATACCATTCTTTGCACCATATGTTGTCGGCTCTGACGAAGCTTTCTTATAACTCCTGGTATTTCGACTGAAAAAAAGAAAAGATATTGTTTAATACTAATAATGCCTGAAATGAGAAATCAAGATGGTCCAAAAATGAAGTCATTAAGAGACAATTTTTATTGAGCTAGTATTTCTGCAAAACAACACGCGAAGCAAAATATTAAGCTGCTTGTGGAAGGGAAAAAAACCTAGAAGAGCGATGAGAATGATTATTTTAAGACAAATAAAAACAACAACTATATAACTCCAGAGTTGACGGATATAATCATATCAGATAAATCTAACGCCACGTCCATCTTCAGCTAAAAACCCTTAAGGCTTGGGGACACGAGAAGTTTTTTTCGCGTTGGATCAATGCAACATGATCCACCCCACCAACCTAAAACGCTTTCTCATGTCTCCACCCCATTTTTCTTTCTATCAATAAAGTGAAATCTCACTTTTCTCCCTGGGACAAAATCTTTTGGGTAATTCCCTCACTTTTTGTACCATGAAACAAAAAAAGAAACCATGGGACACGCACTTTTTTTCTTGTGTTAGTGGGATGGATCATGTTGCATTGCACCAACGCGAAAAAAACTTCTCGTGTCCCCAAGCCTTTAAAGTCAGTATTGAAGAATCTCTTTTGCTGACCTGTATTAATAAGATGGAAGATAAAATCAACTTACTCAGTCCATTTTGACCTTCCATTTCCCGTATTGCGGAATAGATACAACAGAACGATCCGGTTCTCCCAACACCAGCGCTACAAAAGAAGGATGAGAAAAATTTTAACTTGAAAACTTCTATAGATCTCTCGTACAGAAATACCGAAGGATTTAAGATTTTTCGGTTAAATTAGATCGTTTAGGGGCCCACTGTGAGCCTAACTTGTAAATCTCTATAATAATAACAATTTATGAAGAATTTTTTCTTATAAAGCTCTAAATTTGCTCTCAGCTAAACTTGAACTCTCGATTTTCGCGAAAATTGTCTTAAATCCACGGCCGGAAAATGCAAGCCGCGAGTGTATTGAAAGTACGTGATTGATAGTGTGGGGCCAAGTCTCATGTCCCATGGCAACTTTTATAGGGCTAAACGAAACCTGTTCCATTTCAAAGTTTAGTATATAATTAGAATTTTTTGAGAATAGTCAAATTTTTAAGGCCCGGGAAAATTTTTTGTGACCAAAATAGTGACGCCATAGGCAAAACTGCAAGATAAAATAAGGGGTAGAGAACTAGCTTATTTTAAAAAGTCAAAATAAACGAAAATGATTGGTACCATCTGAAAGAGCATGAAATTCTGAGCAAAAAAAATGCATTACAGCAACTCTCTGACTAAAACACACAAAGAAATACAGCCGCTTGAAGTTCAAAAACATACCGATGTCAGTATGATCAAGACAAGATTTGACGTCAAAATCTGACAGTAGTTGAAATAGAGAAGTTGAGGATCCAAGGAAGATTTCCTTTCCTAATAGGGCTCCGCGTCACATAGAACATAATACGAGCTTCGATCCCAAAGTCCATTTCGAAATAATTGGAAAACCGTAAAAGTTATTACTTTTCTTTTGATACTGTAAGTTTTTAACGTGCAAGAGCAATTAACGCAAAGGAGGATGGGATAGCAAGTCGTACAAACGAATAAATTTGTTCAAATTTATTACTATCTTTATATTCACCGCGGTACGCTATACACGAAAGATTCACTTATTCTTAGTTGTTTGGAAAATGAGTCTCAGAAAACTAAACTTTATTCAATATGTTTAAATCGCTAAGCCAAATAAATCACCGCGCCATTTCACCCATTGGGTTGTAAGTTTCTTGCTATGAAATTATACCTGTACTTTACTATACTCAAGAGATCCTAGAATCTAAATATTAAATTGAACCTGATTAAAATTACTTAAAAACAAACCTGCAGTGAAGGATCATGGGATTTTGAGCAGCAGGATCGTACATCTGTTGACCAGCATACACTTCGGCCATGAAAGATAACAATTCGTAGGGCGACTCTGGTGTACCACTGTATAAAGAATTGGGGAGATAATGTTTTGGCGAAAACACGATAGATATTAGGGAAATAAATATCCGTACCAATGAAGGTAAAGGAAACAAGCTAGATGCTGAATGGACCTACCTGATGATGAAAGTTAGATAGCAATGCAAGGTGAAAAATGAAAAAAAATCAGTCAGAAAACATAGCGTTTAACGAAAATGCATAACGCAAGAAATTCATCATTGATTGATGGTAGGGGGAGAGGGAAGGGTTGTAGGGAAAAACTAAATAGAAAGTTCTGGTCGCAAAATTCAGTTTTATTGACAATTGAATCATGCTTGATGGTGAGCATTGTCATCAATAATGTTTTGGTGTGAAAAACATAGAAATATAAGGAAAAAATCCAATGAAAATCTGCAAAAACGGCGATTTCCGGAATTTTCAACCGGAAAAAATTTGTTCTCAAAAATCGAACTCGGCCATGTTTTGAGCATTGCGAATACGCATCTTTCTGCAAAAAAAAACAGAAAAAACTAAAAATAAAAATTCGAGAAAATGTCAAAAAACCGGTTTTTCTGGCATATTTCCGGCATTTTCGGCCGGAAAAAAATGATTTTCGAAAATCGGGCTCTGTCACATTTTGGGTATTGTCTTATTGCGTCAGTGTGCAAAATTTAATAAAAAAATATAAAGTACAGCTCGAGAAATTCAAGAAATACTGTCTTTCCGGCGAAAATAGGTTATTGCAGCGACTTTTAAAATAGTTCCGGCTTAAAAAATCAATTTTATTGAAAATTGAAACATGCTTGATGGTGGGCATTGCTATTAATAATGTTTTTGAATGAAAAAACAACCAATTATAAGGAAAAAGTCCAATGAAAATCTAGAAAAACGGCGATTTCCGGCATATTTCAGGCATTTTCCGCCGGAAAATTTTTTTTCTCAAAAATCGAACTCGGCCATGTTTTGGACATTGTTAATACGCATCTTGGAGCAAAAAATCAGAAAAAAATAATGATAAAATCTCGAGAAAATGCCAAAAAACCAGTTTTTCCGGTATATTTCTGGCATTTTCGGCCGGAAATGAATTTTTTTCGAAAATCGGGCTTCGTCACAAATTAGGTATTGACATTTTGCATCAGTGTGCAAAATTTCATGAACAAATATAAAGTATAGCTCAAGAAATTCAAGAAATACCGTTTTTCCGGCGAAAATCGACTGTTCCGGCTATTTTTAGAAAGTTCCGGCTTCAAAAATCAGTTTTATTGACAATTGAATCATGCTTGATCGTGGAAATTGCTATTAATAATGTTATTGTTTGAAAAAACAACGAAATATAAGGAAAAAGTCCGATGAAAATCTGCAAAAACGGCGATTTCCGGCATTTTCGACCGGAAAAGATTTTTTCTCAAAAATCGGACTCGGCCAAGTTTTGGGCATTGCTAATACGCATCTTTGTGCAAAAAATCAGAAAAAACTAATAATGAAATCTTGAGAAAATGCCAAAAAGCCGGTTTTCCGGCATATTTCCGGCATTTTCGGCCGGAAATGATTTTTTTTCGAAAATCGGGCTCCGTCACATTTTGGCAATTGCCATTTTGCATCTTTGTGCAAAAAATCAGAAAAAACTAATGAGCCAATCTCGAGAAAAGCTGGTAGGTAACAGACGAACGGACGGACGGACGAACAGACAGAGGTTAATTCATAGGACCTCCACCGGGCCACCCGGAGGTAGGTCCAAAAATCGTTTTAAAAAATATGTTTTCTTTTCAGTTTTTTCCTATATTTTTCAATGTTAGAAGCCACTTTAAAGATTAAGACAATGTTCGCACATAACGGTTCCGTTTCGCTCCGAAACGAAATGAAGCCATTCTATTGGCTAGAAGTGACGTATAACTTGAATTCAACCAATAAGATGGCTTCATTTTGTTTCGGAGTGAAACGGAACCATAGCGTGTGAGCGTGGTCTAAGTTATACAGTGGAGTTTCCGTAATTCGAACATGCATGGAAAACGTAAATTTGTTCGAGTTAAGAGCTTTTGAGTTATGAAGTAAGGTTTATAAGGCATTGTTAACTGAAGGGAGCATCATAAAAATTCTTCATGTTACAGAGTCTCGAGTTAAAGAGGTTCGATTTATAGAGACTCCACTGTAATATATAAAAAAGCTGAACAATTTGGATTGTTCCAAAAGAAAGTATTAAGAAACAGGATATAAATAAAACAGACAGATTATTGACAGTACTTACTAATCAGGCCACGAGGTGAATTGGAAATGTCGAATATATCTCGTTTCTTTTTCTTTATTGTTATTCAACCGAATACTCCTCACTTTCCACGCACTGCACTCTTTCTCTTCGAACACTTCCACAAGCATATGTCCGAATTCCGCTTTACTACCGGACGACGTTGTGGAGGAGGCTGATCGAGTCCAGTAAGGATGACATTTTAATTTAGTGCCTGTCATAATGATAGAAGGGAGAGAATGTCATGATTTCTTTCTTCCCAATAATATTTTCAAATTCTAATTCTTCTATCAATTCTTGGTTACTTTTGGACAAATTTTAGTTTACACGCTTTCTTGTATACATGACATAGGTACATACATCAAGCTAAAAACTGGTGTTTTTGTTAAACCTTTAGGTAAATATAGGAATCATTGGTCATTTAAAATAGAAATGCTCTAAAGATGCCATTCTTAGGTTCTGTTGCCAAATTTTATGATGGTGATTCTTTGTATAGTTTAATATTTTGGATACTATGGGGTATTATTCTTATAAAAAGCGTGTAGGTTTAATTTAGGGCTGTCTAAGAGACGGAATTGGCCGTAATGACGTCACAAGGCAAAAATATTTGGACAATAAATGATTCAGGAATGAATTTGCTGCAAAGGTCAAAATACCTTCAATTTCTTTTGTTAACATGACAATGATGGATGAATTTTGTTCCCATACCATCCGCCAAAAGTCTTCGAACGTTTGAGGGATTGGACCTTGTGTTGCTATGAAACTTGGTGAACGCGGCGTTAATTCCTGTGAATGACAAAAAAATGCGTTTTACCATATAGTTTGTAAAGTAATGCATCTAACACGGGTAAATCAAAAAACTGCACAAAAACTTTTTTCACATTTTAATATCTTTAAATACTTTTTCACCAGGAAAGGTTATTTTATCACGGATAAAATGGGAAAGGGAGAAAAACAATGAAAATATGTAAGAATCAAGCGACGAACGAACGAACGAACGAATAAACGATAAATGGTATTACATTTATGTGTGTAGCGTTTATATAGTCATCCGACGAAGTATTCAATTTCACTCGCGAGTGGTCCCCTGCAACAAGAAAACAACGTGAAAGGATATGATGATTATCGATCAAGTCAATGACAATATTAGACTATACGTTTGTTCCAAACTCTACCACCGCTATTTTTCCCGTATAATACCACACTGCTGTTAAAATTCGCGTATATAATTTCCCGCTTTCACTATCTCTTTATTTAATGGACGCTAGCATAGTCTAATAACATGCAACTTAGCCTCATATTTTATACTATCAAATGTTCTACCACAAAAAAATCTCAGAAGATCGTAACGTAAGGTTACTTTGCTTTGTACAATACCCCGTTGGTTCTTTTTCAAGTCGACCTTATTTATAGACAGATTGATCTCTCAATAAAGATATGGAAAGTTAATCGTTGATTTACTCACATGGCAAGATGTCACGGTATCGATTTTTAGAGGTATTCTTTTCACCGGCAATGGCTGAGAAACTTTTGATGTCCATTTGTTCCTGTTTGGCCAAGTCCTGCACGATAAGATTGAAAATACATTTAAGCCAGATTGATAGTATAAAAAGTGAAGTCTGAATCGCTCTGGAGAAAATGCCGAGCTTGCAAAAGGAATGCAGTTTTTAAAAACGAATCATCAAAATAAAATAGCGCGCGTTGATTGTTCTAATTGACAATATAATGTCATTTTTCTAAAATTATAGGAATTTCAAAGTACAGGATGAATATTTTCCTTTGTACTATGCCCTGGTTAGGGTAAACGGATAAAGGAATTGAACTGACTTACTTCCCAAATGATTTTGAAGCCATCAATATACGAGTTTGCTTGTGGTTTACATAAACTTTTGCAATGATTGTTAAACTTCTCCACTTGGATAGACAGTTCACCAATATATTTTCTCCATTGTTTTTCATCTGGTTCACCGACGTAAAAAGAAAGGCGGCCAAGTTGCCTGGCTAGGTGTCTGTGATCTATAACTCCCTCGAGGTCGTCTAGTTGTACGCCTTGTCCGTTCGCACATAAAATGGGCGAAGAACGAAGTGATGATTTAGCTGAAGTGTTAGGAGAATTCCCTCCGCGCGGTGAAGAGCGGACGCTTGTGATTGGTGAATTTCCTCCGCGCGGTGATTGTCGCACGATTGGATGTTGGTCGCCGAATTTCTTCATCATTGAAGGTGAATTGATGGGACTGAAACGATTATTTGGGTTCTCGTTCAAATCTTTCGGGATGACTCGTTTCACCGAGTCCAAAGTCGGTGTACTAGAGGTTGAATTGTCGTTTTTCGTTTTGCTGTCCACGTTGCTATCGGCGAAGGGTTGCCGTGGTCGTATGACGTCATCGTGGGAAGAGGGTGAAATTGGGAGAGTTTCTGAAGTCGGTGTTGCTGGAATGATAATGGGAGATGTCGGGCCTTGAGTTGTGATCGTCGATGGTTTGATTTCGACGTCTTTGGAAGGTGGTTGCACTTCTTGAGTTCTTGGGACTATCAAGTCGTTTTCAGATGACTCAGAGTCTCTTTTCAAAGTTCTTTTAATATTATTGATACCATCTGTTATAAGGTTTTTGGTTTGTTCATCTTTAGGAGAGAGTGAGTCCGGTGTCCGGGGAACAATGTATTCAGTGTCCGAAGACTCTTCTCGTTTTAGGGAAGGTTGAGTTGGTGGTGAAATCATCTCTGGAGAAGATTTAATTTCTTGTGATAGTTTGCGTGGCACTATGTACTCATTTTCGGAGTCCTTCGATTCTTGTTTGATTGGTTGTTTCACTTTTTGATCTAGTTTGGGTTCGTAGAAAGGAATTTTGTCATTTTCAACTGTTGTAGCTAAAGAGAAATTTGGAGTAGATTCATTAGTAGTGTTTAAAGAGGAATTTGTTGAAATATTATCAACAGAACTTTCCAAAGCTCGTGGTAAAATAACATCTGGCGATTGTCGGTCGACGTCTGCTGGGGGCCTTGGTGAAGTGCCGATGGTTGATGTTTCTTTTGTCCCTTGAAGAGGTTGCATCAAAGTTGTTAGTGTTGTGTTGAGAGTCGTGGCCACACTTGGTGAGGTTTTCAAAGTATCTTTTTGAGCTAGTTGTTGTTTCAAAGCGAGGATTTCTTGCTCCATTCTATGTTTTTCCGTATCCTGTTTGGTGGATTCTTGCTGCAGCTTGAGTAAGTCTTTAATACTGGCTAATTGCGATTCCAGATTATGGATTTTAGCTTCTTCTTCAGATTTGTCAACTTTTTGGTTTTGTGTTTGGAGCATTGCAGCTAACATCTGTTGGTGTTGTTGTTGTTGCAGCATCATGGTTTGTTGAAGTTGCATCTGTTGCATACTCAACGTGTTGATCTCACTCTGGTAATTTGTTGCCGGTTGTTGTTGAGTCTGCTTATTCAATATGTTGGAAATGATCGTATCGTGTTGAGAGGATGCCATGAGAGGCTTACCGGTCAACAGTGAGCCCGGTGGTACCATTGAGATGCCGGAAGGACCCGGGTACGGTTGCGGAGTTATCGGGAAATCTGGCACTGATGGAGCTATCGGAGGAGCGCTTGGCGATTGAGGAATGATTTGCTGGTTTCTGATTGGTTGAATTTGACTTGGCTGACTGTTGATTGGTTGAATTTGACCATGTTGGCTCATGATTGGCTTGATTTGTTCAGGCTGACTTCTGATTGCCTGAATTTGGCTAGGCTGGTTGTTTATTGGTTTAATTCCTTGAATACCTTGATTCCTGATTGGTTGAGCTTGGTCAGATTGGCTTCTGATTGGTCGAATTTGCTGCTGCTGAAACATCATTGGTTGTTGAAAGGCAGTAGGAATGTTTTGATTGGCGCGTGGAGTTACTAGCTCTGGTGAATCAAGCATTGAAGTTGCCATTGAGTTTGGAATCTGAATTGGCGTAATATTATTTCCAGAAAAGGACTGTTGATTTTGGGGCACAATTGGTCGAGATGTTGGTAAATTTTGTATTGATTTTTGCTGCGGAATCTGCATGTTACTCAGAGAGGCTAATTGTGGATTTGATATAGTTTGGATTGAGTTCGGCTGAGAAATTTGAATGCGATCCATAGAGGTTAATTGAGGATTGGAAAAGTTTTGCATCGAGTTGGGTTGAGAGTTTTGATACTGTTGCATAGACTGCGGCTGTGAAGTGCTCATGTATGGTGACATTGGAGGGGTGTTATGGAATTGTTGTTGAGATTGTGGTGGTGGGAAGATGTTCTTTTGTTCTTGTGGTTGTTGGTTGATCGTGGGTCGAATTTGTTGTTGTGAAGGTATTGGCATAGGTTGCGCGTGCCTTGATTGTTGTTGTGGTTGTTGTTGTTGTGGTTGTTGTTGTTGTGGTTGTTGTTGTTGTGGTTGTTGTTGTTGTGATCTTATGAGCTGGTTTGGTGATTGCATTTGTTGGCTTTGATTCTGAGGTTGAAAGTGTTGTTGGTTCTGTAAAGATGGCTGTTGATTTTGTAGGAAATTTTGTTGGGAAAATTGTTGTGAATTTTGCTGTGAAAACTGTTGCGGATTCATGGGTTGTATTTGTTGTAAATTATCCTGTCGCGACGATTGACGTTGCATTTGAGAGTGGTGTTGCTGTGGGTTGTTGGTGAAGATGTCTTGTGGTTGGTTGTTCTTCTCTGGCATTAATGGCTGTGGTAAGTTGTTGGACATGGATGGTGGTACAAAATCGTTCAAAAGGGTGTTTGGCGTCAACGGAGGGCGCTGCTGGGGCGTTAAATTTGAGTGTTGTGGATTCATAGGTCGTTGTTGTTGGTAAGTGTTTTGTGGTTGATTCATTCTTGGATTTTGCGGACCGGTTTGCGGTTGAAGTGGCCTCATTTGAGGCACCATCGGCCTTTGTTGAGGAAGAGGACCACCAACCCTGGGTGGAAAGCCTCCTCGAATTTGTGACTGGTGAGGCTGCGGGAAGCGTTGGTCTACACCAGGACCCGGTTGTCGAATATGCTGCCAGTCATTGGTGACAGGACGGACCAGTCCTTGATGTTGAGGGGAAGGAGCTCCCGCCTGAGAAGTCGGATGTCTGACTCCTCCTTGTGGGAAGATAGGCTGTTGACCCATTATTTGTGGGCTACCTGGTTGTTGTGGTCGAATTATAGGCTGGGGTACCTGAGGACCCATTGGTGGCCTGATATTGCTTTGTGGCGTCAAAGGACCAGTGGACGATTGTCGAAGAGCGTTTGGTGGGATCATAGGACGGATGCTTCCTTGAGGTGGAATTGAAGGCGGACCTTGGGGCGCCACGAGCATTCGGTTGCCTGAAGACCCAACAGGCGGCATTCCAGATTGAGATCCCGTATGAGGCAATCTAGGCTGGTGTCCTTGAGATGGAAATCGATTCGGAGGCATATTCTGTGGTTGTAAACCTCCTCCTGGTCCTATAGTCATATTCGGTCTAATGTTGGCTATATTTTGCAGTGGAAGGTTTGGATTTTGTGGTCTGAACGGTTGACCAGGAAGCTGGTTTGGATTCATCTGGGGCGGTGGGCGTTGGAGAGCACCATGTGGACCCACTGTTGGATTCGCACCGGGTATGAAGGGCGGGCGAATAGCGGTTATTGGATTAATGTTTGGTATTTGTGTTGGTGAGGTTGCTCCCATAAGGGGCGGCTTTCTTGCGGTTGGGCGGGAGGGTGCTGGTGCAACATTTGCCACTAAAAGAGATAAGAAAGTTAAGAAAACATATACAGAGATTGAGATTTTCTATTTGATTCCACATCATATATAAAATGATTTCCTTATACAACTAACAAATTGTTCAGGAAGAAAATCAATACATTTTTCAAAACTTTAAGGGTCTGTTTACATCAGTAAAAGCAAGACGTAATTATTATACGGTTGAAGTTTCTAAGTCATCTGAGGAAACCTCTTTCACAAAGGCTGGAAAGGCTCTTGTCGATTCTTATAAAATAACAACCTGCGTTCCAAATTTTGAAATAAGAAAATTGTGTCTTGAAAGATGATCTAAGCTTAACCTATTCTGCATGCAAATGTAGATAGGGCTTATTAAACTTTAGTAATTAAGTAAATCACTTAAATGAAATCGCCAAGCAGCAGCGATCGATTTATTAATAATGACATAGGAGTTGATATAAGAACATAATAGATGATGTCAATTTCATTGCTTTTTATAAGCATCAAAATTTGAATATTATTTTAATGGTAATCAACTGAATACTGAATAATTGGGAAATTTTCACTTCCAGCTTCACCACCAACCTTGTCTAACAGATTGTCAAGACTTCTTTTTTTACGGTTTGAGCTCATTAGGAAATGGCGTTGAAAGGAAATTTGTCAAAAGCTGTAGCCTTTATTTGTCAATTTCTCTCAGAATGTCAGATTTTTACATAATCTTGCTTATTAGAAAGTTACACAGTCAGGAACTATTGCAAATTAGGCTATGATGGCCCAACGAGGATGTTCGCCTGATTAGATTGATAGTTTTTTGGTTTTGCTGATCTTATAGATATGTTATTAAGATATTAAATTTACACTTGATAGATTGATTAAATATCAAATTGAGGAAGGTCTTTTATACGTTTTTTTATATATTTTAGCTGACAAGGTTGTTTATAAAATCTAAAAGATAAAACATGTTTCTAAAGCAAAGTTCGGATTACGTTTGTTTACATTAATCTTGAAATAATTTCGACTGTACTGCTGTATATATGTAAACATAATTTTGCTGAAACAGCGTAATATTTAAAAACTGAATATATTTTTCAGTCCGCTCAAATTTTACCCAATAAACATTCGGAACTTATTCAAATAAATAAGAATTTGACATTTTAAGTTAAATATTGACGCGGATGTTGAAATCCAAGTCAAAAATTGGAATTTAGTTCCTTCCAGTCTAATTAGGCTACAATTTCTGGCTTAATTAAGCCATCGTATCCAAGTTAGGCCAGAATCGGCGAACGTAGCCTAATTTGCAATAGTTCCTGACTGTTACAGAGGAGTTACAGAAATTTAGTTTAATACTTTCTTAATAAGAATCTAAAGCAAAGTAGATAAAAAATTTATAGGACGGAGTAAAATCCTAATCAGCTTAGACCAAAGGCAATTGAACAGAATAGAAGCAAGCCGATTACTTTGTCTGCTCTGTCCACTTTATAAAATCTCTGATTGAATTTCAATGTAAGGCTACAAAATGTTAAATCAATCTCCTTTTCTTTCCTAGCGTTCAAACATATGTTCCGAAGATATTTCCTTTCTGATTACACTGGAAACGAGTCTAAAGATTCAAACGGGAAAGAAAATTCAGTCACTTGCAATATTTACTTTTCCTTTCCTTGCCTTTTCTTTCCTTGGTGTTCAAACATAGGTACCCGAAGGTAATATTTATTATTCATTTACACAATAACTATATATGAATACTTTCCAGTAAAAGCCCCCCCCCCCCCGGGAAATTATGTCAAGTCCAAAACGTGGTTGTCTGTTAAAAGATTTTAAATTCAAACGTTCGAATCCCGTAGGGCGTTTAGCGGAAACCGAAAGCAACGTAGCAGACCAAACGGCTCTAAAGCTGGATACCCGTTATATGGGAAGCCAGACCAAAAAATTAAAACATCATTGCACTTACCAGATTTAGAGGGTCTTTTCTTCTTTCGGTCATTTGAAAATTCGACGATTTTCTGATGCAATGCATTGACTTCTTTTTGAAGTTCTTTGAAGAAAGGAATACCAGAGGACCTGAAAAAAATGGAAAAAGGTGTAAAGTTTGGTGGCTGACCAGGAGATGAAATTACAATTTTCTTATTCCATCTCTTTTCAGCCATACATCTCAGACCTTTCGAGATAATCTGAGGTTCGTCTCAAAATATTCTACCCTTTTTAGACCCAAAAATAGCGTCTCAGTCGTTTGAGGGCCCCGTACTCCCTTAAAAGTGCCATCAAGTTAGATTCAGGTTTTTAAAGTCTTTATTTGTCACTTTTAGGAGTGATACCAATTCTGTAGGAAAGGCCGAGCACCTGATAACATACCTGATTCTGTCTTGAAATGCTAGGAATAGCTTGATGTCATTCATGTATCGATTGACTTCCCTATCAAACCTGTAAAATGACAGAAAACAAACGATCGAAGGAGGAATAAAAAATGGTCTTTTGTTTTTATTGGTGCATTATACAAATCCAAAAACAATTATCAATATTATTCACTGCCTACAAAGTTGAACATAAAGCTCTACACTTCTAGAATCTCCGCTGGAGGCCTATCTATTGGGCTGTTCCATATGTATCCATTCATCCATGTACACGGCCATCCTGTATGGATTTACAGGAGGGGGACGAACTAAAATCAGTATTTCAACCCCTGGAAAAATATTTAAGAATTTTTCTTAGACTCCCTGGATGGAAATTCTTCTCGATTCGTTCTCTGGAAATTCGTCCGTCCACCCCCTGTGCTGTATGGATATAAAATGGAATTGCCCACTTTCCATAGACTGGCTGTATTTCGCTAGATCGTAGATAGGGACAGTGGGAATCTTGTTTATCCATTCATGCGCGTCACTAATTAGATGACGAGGCAACAACATTCGATTGTAGTTGAAGGAACACAAAACGATGCAATGAGCATATAGACAAGTCCACGCTGTAATGACTTTAAACAGTAAGTAGCCCATTGTAGATTGTGAATGACATGAATGATTTCACAATGAAAATTTTCAAACTTACTCTCCTTTGCAGCCAAGTTCCTTTTCTCTGGTCACTGCATATTTGGCATTTGCTTCAGTCAGGGCCCTGAATCAAAATAGTGTGAGAATTATGTATGTGTAACCTTCCTTGTCAAAGTATAAAATCAAACCTCATGATGAAACTGAAGATTGGACCACAAGAGTTTTTAATGGAGAAAGTCAAATAGTCTGATAAATTTTCCAGTTTATTTTCTTTTCGTAACAAGTGATATGATATTATCTGGCTAATCAACATTAAACTCAAAAATAAATAACAAATCAGGAAAAACTTTTTGTGCCAAAAATCAAGCAATTCCTATGAGCCAGTCCCGAAAAAAACTAATAACTAAACGAACGAGCAGACGAACTGTTAATTTAAAGGACCTCTAGGTAGGTTCAAATAAATAATCGAATTGTAACATATGCAATATATGCAAGACGCTAGAGATGATTCGAAAGGGGGTCTTACTGTATGATATTATCTTGTGCGGAGAGGTTCTGGCGTAAATATGCAATATTCTTGTCATGTTTCTTGATTTGCTCATCAAAGAAAGCTTGTCGGTTTCCGCCGTCCTTAAGAACGACCAGTTGGGCCGTCACATCGTCCTTGTCGAACTAAATGCGAAAAATAAAAAACGTAATGAAACTGGAAAGTTTTATTAAAGTCAAAGTTATATTTTACATCAAGTACTATCTTTCTCCAGCTTTTCTCTTTTTCTTTGATTCGAAATGTATTGCGGATTGACCCTAATGAATTCTCAATCTGCAAGAAAACGAGAAACTCCTAAGACAGATGCGTTTTATGCGACACTCTAGCTGGGGAGATTAATTTTTGAGTGTGAATTACAGATAAATTTGTAATATGAAGGCTGAAATAAGAAAGAGTTAACTACATCATGTATTCTCCCACAAGGATTTTCCAACTGCTAACAATTAATCAACACCTATACTTCAGCATATAGTTTATTCGTGATATATGCACCTCTGCAATGACTTCATGAAATTATTCAACTTTTCTATTTTTTTTTAACCCAATACGTCACTTTATCCATTGCATAAGTGACGTATTGGGTGGAAAATTTTAAAAGTTCTCAGAAGACTCTCCAGTGGTGCATATCATGAATAACATAAGAAAAAGCATCAGACAAACTATCATATCACTTGACCTTTATGTATCCCTGGACCAAGCTATATCCGCTATTGAGTGCACTTCACCACGCCATTAGGGTACCACTTTTCAACTCCGATCAAAGATTTTGCTTTGCCGGTATTGAGAAACTTGGTCCAGGGATATATAAAGGTCAGTGATCATACCTCAGTCCGCAATGTCTGCATGAGCGATTGACGTTGTGTTCTCATCTTGTCAACTTTACCCTGTGGGAAAATAATATTGAAAAATACCGGGTCGATTTTTAACATTTTTGAGGATTTTCAGAAAGTAACTTTTTTATTTAATTGAGCATGACTTTTGATTTAAGAAATCAAATTTTATAAATGACCGATCAAAATTTAAGTTTATTTTTCTTCTTTCCAATGAAATAGATAATTTTTAGATTTTGAGAAAATTAATTTTAAAGAGAGAAACATTTTTGTTGCACACCCGGTATCATCATTTCTTAGCTTCTGTAAATGTTGAAATCATAAAAAAAGGACCCTTTAAATTAAAGATTTTTCTTCGGGAAATTATGAATTTGAAAAAAAATTGGAACTGACCAGAATTTCTCGAATTCTTTGCACCAATGCGTCATCAATAGAATCTGAAAAACAACAACAAATGATGCAATTAATATGAGATTGACTGAACCTTCGTAATAAAAATTCAGAGCTTAGGAACAAAATTCCTCACCCTATCGCATAAACATTAAAATAAATTTGTTGAGCCGAATAGTTAGTTTTTGTCTGCTTCTTTAACTTAAAGACATCATTAGATGTATCTTATATCATTTACTTAAACACCATTTTTAAACAAAAGAAAGGACAATTTTCTCCCCTCCCTCGCAACGGGAGGACAAGTTTTGAGAAATCCTTTTGTTAATTTTGCTATGTCAGCATAAGGCGCATCACCTTATTCTACATCATAAAAAAAAATTAAAACAGGGTAAATGGGATCTAGTGTTAGAATATGACTTTTGGTTTTGTAAATGTCAGCCTGAAAGAATTTACTGGAGGTTATATCGTGGTATGCACCACTGCAATGTCTTCTGACATTACATTGTGGACACAATAGATGATTGGTTGTAAGTGACGTAAAATCAGTCAATATGTCACTTTCAACCTATCAGCTGTTGGGTCCGCCAAAGACATTGCAATGGTGCATATCATGAATACCATCCATCATAACAAATGTGAAAATCATACCATCAACAACGTGTAAAGAAGGTAGTGATGCCAAAATGTTCTTGGGATCTCCACTCAAGAATTCGATCATTGATTTCTTCTCAATAATTGTTTGTACCAACTTCATGTTGACTGTTTGCTGAACGAAGGAAAGCAATGAAAAAACGCAATACATTTTAATATATTTTATAAGAATATTCATGGTGAAATTGGGCAAAAAATTAAGAATAAGCTAAGAATAACATCATCATGGAATTCGGTAACTGAACCTAAGAATGGATATTTTATAGAACATTTTTTTAACTGTAAATTAGCAATCATCTCTCACTAAGGCTAGATACCTTTACATAAATGCCTTTTGATGCTTCAGGCGTGTATTATGTTAAAATGAGGTTAGATTTTGAACCTAACCTAAGAATACCATAAGAATATTTTAGGATGATTTGCCTCAAAAAATCCATGATTGTAAGAACCAATAATTTTGGGACACGTTCACTTGTTCTTTCTTGATTTTTTTAAATGTTCTTAAAAAGTTATAACTCATTTATTGACTTCAAAGGGGCCTGAAATCAATTTTAGATATTTAGGAAATTTGAAGCTGGGATTATTATTGATTTGTTCTTAAGATTTTGGTCGAAATTAAACCTCATGTTCTTTTAAAACTTTTCTTATAAAAAAGCGTGCAAGAAGAAATGCGGGACGCGACTTGAATTTTGAGCTATTATACATCAAGGTGAAAAACGAGAATGAAAGGAAGTTGAATGTTGCGGTTAAAGAATTACAAGCTAGATGTCATGGATACGTTAAAGAAAGGAACCATGTTGCCAATACAATTCAAGCTCAATTTTTAGCACTGGAAACTAAACTTACCACTAAAATCGAAGAGACAATGAATGCGAAACCTATAGATAACAAAACGAAAACAAATTCAAAGAAAAGTTTTGCCGAAATCACGAAAACCAATGACGAGTTAAATATATCCAGCATGAGACAAATACTTCGCAGCGAAAAAGTCGAAGAACAAATGGAAGAACAGAGAAAGCAATCAAGGAAAGCTAACATCATCATCCATGGAGTGGAAGAGAATGGCAATAGAGATGACAATGATTTCGTAAACGAACTCCTAAACGAAGTTAAAACACAGAGCCAATTTACGTCTCCCGTATTGGTAAAGAATCAAATCGTATACGACCAATCAAAGTTGTATTTAATGACGGGCATGTAAAATACAAATTTATGAGAAACTTAAGAGAATTGAAGCAGTACGATAAGTACGCCAACATGAGCATCACAGACGATTTAACAATAATGGAAAGAGACCAAGTAAAAGAATGGAGAAGTAAAGCAAACGAGAGAAATCGAACAATGCCGCAGAGCGATTACAAATGGAGAGTGCGAGGAAGTCCTCAAGGAGGACTATATTTAAAAAATATATTTTGTAAAACAAGATCGGTTTAGAGAGGACCTGAACGGGCCTGAAACCGTATTCTGTATAATAATAAAATAATACATTAAATTTGAAAAAGTAGTTCGAAAGTTATTTCCAAAATACTGAATTTTTTTCAATGTCGAAATTTTAAAAAATCATTAAAAACAGCAATCTTGCTATAAATAAGACAAAAATATCAAAAACATAATTTCATTGTTTTTTTGGTTCTTTTTTCTATTATCTTATATCTTGCCAACAGTTTGTCCATCTTATTTGCATGTCATAAACATTTCCAACACCAGCAAATTCAATGCAAACCCAAGTTCTTTGAGAAACTAGTCGAGGAATAATGATCTATTTTTTCAAAAAATTTCTCACATAGCACACACACATAAAATCAAAACCTCTCTTGGAGATTTCCGAAAAAATTTTCAGCTTTTCCGAAAATGTTATCCCACATGGGAATATTTTGTTTTACCATATTCTTAAATTTGTAACAAGTTTTGATGAACACAGCAGGGGGGGCACGCAGTTACTACAAGACATGATGTGTAGTAAGTGCTTTTTCAACACTTTTTTTCAGGACCACCACCCTTTGCAGTTACTACACCTTGGTAGTAACTGTTTTCAGAAAAGATTTCCAGGTACCACCCCTGTTTTTGAGTGATATCATCAAAAACATGCTCGAAATTACCCTAAATTGTGATTATTTTTCAACCTAAAGCCATTTTTGTGCTAGATTTTCTTTTAATTTACTTGGTTAACAGCTGTTGAGAACATTTTAATGATAATTAGGAAAAGCATAATTTCAAAGTTGGGTCTGAGAAAAATTTCAAATTTTTTTTCGTCCATTTATAACAAAAATATTTTTTTAACAAAGAATTTTTTCACAAAAAAATTCATTTTTTGTGAAAAATTTTGAAAGTTCTTTAAAAAGAATTAAAATATAAGCACTTACTACACCAAAAGTGTTAGTTTTAGTGTTTGGCACCACCCCCAAACAGCAGTTACTACACTGTGTAGTAACTGTTTTCATAACTTCTGAATACAGTACCACCACGGTAGTAAGTGTCATACTGTCTTGTAGTAACTGCGTGCCCCCCCCCCCTGAACACAGTTGCATTTTTTGGTATTTTTATGTGTAAAGAAGGTAAAAGTGTCAAGTTTGCTCGCTGTTTTTGATGATTTTTTTGAAATTTCGACATTAAAAAAAGTCAGTTTTTTTAAAATAATTTTTGAATTACTTTTTCAAACCTAATGTATGATAGCTCAAAATTCAAGTTAGAGCATCCTCTGTACGATAAAAAAAGAATGAACAAGAAATTTAAATCCTGAAGTTCACAATATCTCGACAAAGTTGTATACTTTTTTTGGTGCACCCGGTATACTTTTGTATTGTGTCATGCTAGGTTTGAAGTGATCAGAATTATTCATAGGAGACCAAGAAAGGTTAATGGTTTCTAGACTTGATGAAAGTCATAAGTAGGTATGAACATAAGATTTTAGAAGTGTTTTAGATTCCAGTCCCTTTCTAAAGGCAGAAAAAGATTACTTATATTCGCTTTGGTTGTTCAAATTGTTGATAATAAAAAATTGATTAGTTTTCATGCCACTTTTGAGAAGCTTAAAAAGCATAATTCTATCAGCTTAAAAGTGTTTTAAGTTAAGCAATTTAAGTTGTACCGTTTCAAATTACAATCCATGAATATGAACAAAGGCGCGCTTTCATTTCATAAAAAAGGCGGCGAGACTTGTTATCGAAATTATTTAGAACTATTTTTGAAAACAGTCATATTTTTACCAAAGGTTTTGTAATATTTCGACTTCCCTCGAGAATGTCAAATTGATTCATTCGTAAAGTTCGTAAAATGATAGTCTTGAATAAGCCTTAACTTTCTGTCTAAGCTTGTTGGAAATATTTCTTACAAATAAGTCAAAGCCGTTTTTTATTACTTTTGTTCATAACCACAAATTGATTTAAATCAAAGATTTTTATCATCCTTCAAAAACATGTAATATAATACATATTCATTTTTTCTATAATATCATTTTGTGTGACAAAAAGTGCAAGAGCAATGAGAGAAGTGAAAGGAGTCTGATAGAAGGTATTTCTGTTTTTTTCAACTAAGTGTTTTCTCGTTCGTACTCAAACCTCAAGTGGAGATTTGAGTCTTCCACGTTTTGAAAAAGTTCGGTAAATCATATTAGCCTTAGTACTGACTTGTGTAAAAAAAATGGTTTTAGAGCGCCTTATCAGTTAAAATTCATTCGAATTTGTAGAGGCGCTATGTTTGCATAAATCAAATGTTTTTTTCTATAATTGATGAAAGTTATGTAACTTTATCAAACTGAAAATCCTCCATAGATAGAGAGTTATATATATTATACTGTGAAAACTCTCTTTTGTAGGATGGGTTAGGTGAAAAATGTCTTCGTACGTTTCTGTAGCCAATGCTATCAAAGAATTCGAGCACTGGCTTCGGTTGACATGCTTTCTACATGATCCTATAAAGAATGCTTTACTTCAAGTGCTTCACAACAAGTTAAAGGATCCTTCTTACCAAGGAATCCCTGACAACCCTGTTGCATTGTATCAATTCTTTTTGAACAACAAAAACACTTTGAATCAACTTGTCAAGAAGAAATTGCTTAAAAAAGAGCAGTTAGATTTACTTCTACCGCAAGGAGGAAATCAAACATTCTCATCAGAGTTCGATGTAACATTAATCGCTTTTCTCATCCAAGATTTTACTACCCTACCACCGCCAAAGAAAGGCTGGAAAACCAAAAATCCTCCCCCAACTGATACATCTTTGGCTGCTTTCGTCATAAGAGCTCGTGAATGGAGAAATTTCATCAACCATATCGATGCAAAGACCATCGATCTTTTACTTTTCCAAAAGAAATGGCAGGAAGGATGTGACATCATCAATGGTCTTCGTTACCAATACAACACAAAATTCCTGGAAACTATGCCTCTGGACCCAAAGCACGATTCTGTTCTTAAAGGATTGAAATCGTGCATGGCAAAATTTAAATCAAGCCAGAAAGGTCTTTCTACAGGGATTCAAGATCTTCAAAACGATGTTAGCGACATTCAGAATAACTGTGCTAACATACAAAAGGATGTGACTAATATCAAACATGAAAATGCTGAGTTTAGTAAGGACTTGAAAGAATCCCAGAAAAAAGTCACAGAAATAGAGAACACCGTTAAAAGCCAAGATCAAAGTATCACCGACATCAACAATGATATCGATGGAAGATTTGATGAATTTGCAAGCCAAATCGAAAGTATATCTCAAGCTGTTGAACTTCACAATACGTTAGATCCGAAGAAATCAAACACTGGTATGTTACAAGGTTACGATCATTTTCCAAAAGGTTGTTTAAGTGTCAATAGAAGCAGTGATAGCTAAGTAACCTTTGGCGTAACTGTCGGTAAAGAGAACTAAACATAAAAAGGAATTAAATTTCGAGCCTCCCTTGTTCTAAAAATGAAAATAATTTTTTGATCTAGGCATGATCCTTAGTCGTGGAGGGTTGTTTCTTTAAGTTTTTTTCTCCAACCTTATAGAAAATGATGATTGTTGTTTGACGGAGGTTCGCCAGTACGTTTCATCTGAAATCGGTGACCAAAAAGACAAACTGTTACAAAGGCTGGGCAAAGAAAACAACAAAGGTTTAAGCGTAGAGGAAGCAATCGAAAATGTTTCTTGGTTGGATTTGAAGAAGAATTTATTGAAAGTTGGACGACACGACATGGTGGATCATATTGAGAGAAATACTTTGATCACCGAAGGTAATGAAGGGAACTGCCATAATACCAAAGTTTTTTCAATTCCCTTAAAACAATTCATAACCTTGCTCAAAAAAATTATCTTCTAAAGTTACTTATTAACGCCATGATTTATATGTAATAACTTTCCAAAAATAAAACTTTAAATGTTTATTTGTTTCCAGGGTTGTATGCTGCATCAAGATTATTGAAGCAAAAAACGATCAAAAAGTTGATCGACTTGCTTGTCCAAGAACCATTCTCGCCCTCCACGTCTAACACATGTTATGTGCCAAGGGAAGAGCAATTTGTCAATTTAACCATCCTCAATAGCAAGGAGTATGAGGAGCGGTTGTCGAATTCTGATCGCGAAGTGCTGATGAAACAAAGATTCAAAGAACGAGAAGGCGTGACAATGAATGAAATTTTCAAAGTAAATGACGAAATTGTCGTAGTAAGAGGAGTTGGAGGTTCGTCTTTGTTTATATCCACTGCAGACTTTTTATGCACAGAAAAAACGATAAAGATCTATATTTTTAGGAAGTGTATAAAAAATGTAATGTCTGAATGTATACTTTGAAAAACCATCCAAATGGCCCAATGAGGCTAATAAGTCTTATATTTCAATACACCACTCCAATAGTCATCGAAATAATGCTTTTGTACAAAAGCTAACAAATTTTCCATATTGAGTTTTAAGTATTTTAACTATCTATCGTTTAAGGAAGTGGAAAGACAAGTCTTGTCGGGATGTATAACTTGAAGTGGGCCAAAGGAGAACTCGACACTGGCTTTCAAATCGAATTTATGTTTACTTTTGCATGTCGAGAATTGAACAACATTGTGGACCAGAAAACGACATTAGAGGAGCTTTTCAAGACATGCTACCCTGAAGTATTTGAATTGATCACTTTGGACGATTTAAGGAATCTGGGAAGCCGAGTAATGATTATTATAGACGGAATTGATGAGCTTCACAATATATACGGTATTGAAGACAAATCAACGACTGCAAAGCCACACGCTCAGATCGTCCGACAATTAATCGATCAAAATCGTATACCCGGACATAAAACTTTTATTTGCGGAAGACCGAAAGCTTGTCAATTTTTACGAAACACTTTACTGGACTCTAAGAAAACGAAAATTGTTGAAGTTTGTGGATTCACAGAGCAAGCTGTTTATGAGTACGTTAGAAAGTTCTTCAAAGACAAGAAAGAAAAAACTGAGAGATTAATAAAGCAGCTTGAAGAATCTGATAATCTAAGACAAATGTGTACGATTCCAGTTTTTCTTTGGATTGTGTGTCATATATTTAATGAAGAGATTATACCAGGTAATCTTGAAACAATAACTGAAATATACTTTTATAGTTGGCTCGTGTTTCTACGAAACCACTTTCGTATTGAAGATTCTTCGGAATGCTTAGACTTCTACTCCATCGTCAATAGTCAAAAGATATTGAGGTCCATACTCACCCTAATGAAACTTTCTACCAAACTCTACATAGACAACAAAGTACTTTTCTCAGCCAAAGAAGTTGAAGGAGTTCAATCTGAATTCGACTTAGAGAAGACAGGCTTTATAACAAAGTTCGAAGGTGGTGCACAAAAGGAGCCGACGTACCAATTTGCCCACCTTGTTTTTCAAGAGTTTTTTACTGGAGTTTACCTCTGGATTACAAGATCTACATCGAAGTATTCGTCGAACCGAGAATTGACAAGCTGTTTACCAACCCTTTTAGGAATACAACGAATGCTAAACGACAAAGAAAACGAACTTTTTATTGGATTCGTTAACAACCTCCAGCAGATTTCCGACGAGGCGCCAAAAACATTGAGTGCGAAGGCAAAAGACTTGTACAATCGATTAAAATTTAAGAAATACATAGCAAACAATATGGAGTTACCAAAATGTATGGTTCAAAAACAGACAGTCGTCATTGACATGAATGAAACGAAATGCACCGATTTTTTAGCTTCTTATTTCGAATCCCGATTTGAAGTTAAGAGTATTCGTCGTTTTAAGAATTTCCAAGCTAAAGGTTTTCACTATAATCGTATGGACGAAAGGAATGCCCATTTTTTCGTGACTCGGCACAATTTACTTGCCGAGCTACCACCAAGCTGCCAGGTGATCGATTCTTTGTTAAAAGTCGAAGATGAATTTCAAGATGAATTTCAATATGAAGAATGGCTGAGTTTTGTTTATGAAGGACAACATTTAATTGATAAATCTAAACTTCCCCAAAATGTGGCAATTGACGATTCATATCCCGTGAACAATGAAAGTTATTACTTTTTAGGGTCCCTTTACTTTTTGACCCAAATAACCCAGATGGAGCAAACAGATCTACCTGCTGAATTTCTTTTAGATAATAAGTTACTAGTGGGCGGCTGGGATTTAAAAAAACTTGAGAAATTCTGCGATGTTGTACATAAGGAAAATCTAGAACTTCACCAACTGGATTTTTGCTTGGTTAATATTGAGGGTGCCTTGAACTTTGACATCGAGAAGCTGATATTTATCTTGCAACGTACCAACATCAAGACGATCGAAATACCAGAAAATTACATCGA
Organism: Clytia hemisphaerica; assembly: GCF_902728285.1. Taxonomy (NCBI): domain Eukaryota; kingdom Metazoa; phylum Cnidaria; class Hydrozoa; order Leptothecata; family Clytiidae; genus Clytia; species Clytia hemisphaerica. Next base: position 587,857 of record NW_027103734.1, on the reverse strand, counting down.
GGTCCAGGAAACCAAAAACAAAGAAACTTTTGTATTGAAAGATACAGCACAACATTGCTCGTCCTTTATTGAAAGACTAGAGAAAGAGAAATTCACTGTGATCAGAAAAGGATTAAGCTTTGACCAGGTGAAAGGACACTCACCAACTTCGGAAAAATTAGAGGATATCAACCACCTTTTACAGAACTCGAATGTCGGAACTTTTCAATTTCCGATAGATCATTATGATTGTCGTGGTCGACTTTGGATCGATTTCGATGAAATGATTTGGTTGTTAAAGTTAGAATACCTTAACAATTACAAAATCGATTTGAGTAATATCCACAAAGTAACAATCTTTAATTACGGGTCAAAATATAAAAAAGTTGAAAATTTACTTGACGAGATAAACATCGAAAAACTTTGTGTGAAAGCTGACTATTTTGATGGTATAGAAAATGATGTTGAACTTATAAAATTGGGAAAAAGGGCTGTTGGATGTAGCACGCAACACATTTCAATTTATCATTTCATAATAGAACCTTATATCTCCTTCAGGATAAAGTTCGAAGAGAGTATCATAAGACTCGATTACTCTGATTGTGACGACGTAAACAATTTTGTTGAGTGTTATATAAGATTATACGAACATTTTTCACCGAAAAATCTCACGTTTGGAATCAGTGACGAAGATATCGAGGTGCCTAGTAGACTTGAAACGGCTAAAAGAATCTTCAGTTATTCAATTGAAAAGGGAATAAAAATCCTCATGCAGTGTGGTAACGATGGACATATATTTTTGACCGACAATAAATTTGACACGTACGAAAATCTTCAGATAGATATATGTATGTATGATTGAATAATTTTAACTTTTATTTATGCTCTACGTTTTTTTTTTTTTTTTTTCATTTTCTCTGAAATCCTCTTTAGCTCTTTAATTTAGATTTCTAACTTTCTGCTTCATTCCCTCCTCTTAACATTAAAACAAAGCAATAAATTAAATTCAAACATCGATTTTTGGACTCGAATGGACTTGAACACAAAAAAAATGAAGCTGGCAATATCTAAAACATCGATTACAATGGGTCAGCTTCATTTTACAACAGAAAATAAATGCGATAAAGATGCCCAAGTTTCCTTCTTTTTGTATTTGGGATTCGATAGGTTCGATGAAAAATAATGGAAACGGAACACTCACTGCTTCTCCATGGGTATCTCTACATTGAGTCAGCTTTTTGTCGTATTCTCTTAAAGTTCCCATTTCTCTGCCAGAATTTTCCTGATATAAAGAAAAGAAACGAGTCGGCTGTTGATAACATAAACGAGTATTAACTTTTTATAAATAATACAATAGGTTCTTCACTTCAAAACAAACGAGTAAGTTAGTTTTACGATGAAAATATTTTGAAAGTAATTTTTTGAATTTCTTTGCGATAATTTTTTTATATTATGTACTATCATATAATATCATAATTCCAAAAGATTTAGGATATCTTTGTAAAAGTTATATGCTAAGCTATATGTGGTTCTTTTAGGAAACGGGACAAATTTTTTAATATAATAATTCAGTATTGGCAAACCTGTGCATCAATTCTCATTTCTTGATCCAGAATCACTTTGGAATCCTTTATAAGACCATCCAGTTCTGAACTTAAACCAGCAAGTTCTATACAAAAGAAAAATGTAAATGATAATTAGTGGGCTTAGAATTGAAAGTTTATTTCTGATTTGATCTGTAAATTTTCAAATTTATTTTTATACAGTATGATCAGGCAAATTTCTTCTCTGTACTTGATGGCCAGGTAAACCAGTCGGTTTCAAAAAACTAGTTTTTATCTTTTTTTTTATCTATTTTATCTCGTGAGAGCCTTTTAAATAGATATAACATTCAACAGACAATTTTTGGGGATACCTTCAACAAGCTTTTCAGCCTTTGGAATAAGATCAGGATTGCTTTGCAGGAATTTGTTTTTATCTTGAAGGTCATCTAAAAATGGAAAAATAAAGGTTAAGTCAAGCCTTTTGTAAGAATGAAAATAACCCTTAAGAAAGTGGCTTTGTCTTAAGATCTGCCTTCTAATAGAAAACAAACAAATAAGTAAACCTCAAAATTACAACGTCTTTTAAAAACATTTCAATGGTTTAACTTTTTTCAGTGGAGTCTTTATAACTCGAATGTCTCCTCAACTCGAACAAGCTTTCTTGTTCCTTCAGTTAACAATGCCTCTTAACTTCCTTAACTCAAACAAAGTGTGTTCGAATTATGGAGATTCAACTATATCATTTTTTTGCAAATTATTAATGATATTTTATAAAATATAATGAAGAAACAAAACAAATCTACCTGGGAGTTTATTTTCTTTAGGATCCAGAAGTTCTTCTATCTTCATTGCGGTTAAGTATTGGCTATAGAAACAATATTAAAAAAATGATGAAATGGACATGGTAATATGGTGATTATTACAACCAGGGCAAACCTAAAATTCAGCATTTAAAAGGATCATAGTACTTTCCCACGATATTAAGATATTGAAATGAACATTGTAATATGATGATTATATTTTAAACCAAGATAAAACTGAAATTTCATCCAGAAAGGACCATACCCTTTTAACGCCACACCGCACTAGTTTATGGCTAAACATTTAGGGTAAGGACTTAGAAATGGCATTTGATAGCATGGTACATAACATCGAGCTTGTTACAGGCCTCCAATTCTGGATAAGGGTTACAAATGATGGTTGTTAAAGGGATTGTTGCCAATGGTGAGATATTTTAATGCTAATGCTAGAGAAAATAACCCAGCTGAATTTTTCCTTACCTTATTAGTAAGGCAAATGGTGCGGAAATTTTGGGAATTGGTCAAAAAAATCTGGAGACATATTCACCTCAATGAGACATCTTTTTCTTCCACCTCATTGACCAAACTCCTCAAAAGAGTATCTTTTTTATCACTAAACGAAAAATAAAATTGCAACCAAAACATCAGCCAATAAATCATTATTATTTCCATGAAAACAGAAAAAAAATTTCGGAGCATTTTTTTCAGAATGTTATTACTGCAATAAGGTACTTTTTACTTGTATCAAAACGCTTAAAAAAAAAAATTGACAAAAAAATGATCAGTTATTAGAAAACCTTACTTAACAAAACTCCCTTTACAGTACAAAATAACCAACATACCTATACAGTGACGATGCTTCGTGTGCTTTCATTGGTACCAAACGTTGAAAAATGTCAGGTCCTGCAACATCTTTATCGTTGTAAAGGAACGGAACTGGTTTGACAATGTCAACTCCCTTGATTTGATCCATTTCAGAAATGTCAGGTATCTTCATGTGGTAGATAAAGTCATTGTTCTTCTTTGCATCTTCATATCTTTGTAAAATAAGAAAAATCTTATCAGAAGTGAAATTCTTAAGGAATGCTTTATCTAAATAATTGAAAGTCTGTATACTTAAAGACATTGAGCTCTTAAGGGAAACAAGCAACATGCTGAATGGACCTACCTAATGATTAACATCAGATGAAAATAAGAAAAAAGTGACAATAATTGTACAAAAATTCAGAATGGAAAAATAAAGCTTGAGTGTTGAATAATGTAAAATGGTAAAAAGGAATTTCCCCAAATACGAAAATCACTTAAACCATTCAGGCCCAAAAAACCCTATTTTTAGGCAGTTTTTGGATAAGAATTTTCCGAGAAAAACCACTTCAGCCATTCTTTAGAGAATCTTGCCCTCCATCTTTTTACAAAAAATCAGAAAAAAGTAATGACAGGATTTTGCACAAAGTCCAAAAAACCCTATTTTTAGGCAGTTTTTTGCCCAAATTTGCCCAAATATATTTTTTTTTCGAAAATCGGGCTCCGTCACTTTTTAGGAATCATCATTTTGCATCATTGTGCCAAAAAACAGAAAAAAGTAATGAGCCAATCCTGAGAAAAGCTGGTAACAGACGAACGGACGGACGGACGAACATGATTTAATTTAAAGGACCTCCACCGGGGTACCCGGAGGTAGGTCCAAAAAGATGATTAAAAGTTGCAAATTTTCTCTCCTTTATTTTTAACCTTCATAGACTAATTCATTCAAAATTGAGGTATTACTTTAGCCATTTACTTTAGATTATACCCGTTTTTCCTTGAGGGCAATGTTTCTAAAACTTTTTGGAAAAGACCTTATAGTCAATTTTAAAATAATAATTTTTGAAATTAAAATTTTATAAAAAAGACTTGATTCAAAGTGCCACATTGCCAAGCTAAACTTTATCAAATCGCTGTATAAATTCAAGACAGCCTGTAGTCCACTCCGAAAATTTGTGATCAAAATTTGTGGCTGTTTTATTTTTTTGAGTTGCAAAAAAACACCACTTTCCCATAGGAATTTTGTTGCTATTTTTTGAAAGCGTACATGCTGAATTAGGGGGTACAGTTTCGGATATATGGACTTGTCTGTCTTAAAAGTTGTGGTGAAATCTCTTTCAACATACTTTACTTGCACAACATCAGCAATGAAGTTGACTGTTTCATTTGTCTGGCTCTGAAAAAAATGAAAATATGATTCAGTTTTGAAATCACCAGAAGGTTTGTAAGTAACGCGTGCTTAGTTGACGTTTTGTTTTGTGAAAAGTAAACTTATAATTACAGGCTTTTACCTTCGACAATTTCAAAGCTTCAGCAATCTTATCAGAAGCAGCCTTCAAGTAGGTTACTTTTTCACCATATTTTTCTTTGTGGTCTGCATCATTACTCATGTAAACCTGGAAAGAACAAGCAGAAAATGATTGAGTAGACAGTAGTTTGTAGTGTTGTTTGTTGGTATTTCAGAGTTTGTTTGATGATATGGGCTATGTTATTTCATACCAATTTTTTTAAACAAAATTAACATTGTGCAGAAAAAAGTGTAGAAAAAAGAGAGCCATAAATACATACATACACCATACTTCCCTAACATTCTGCCTAGGATACTTGGGATTCAAACAAAATTCATTACAGTGTAAGTCTATGATCGGAACCTTCCCACCACTAATTGGCAGAGTGTAAAGTAAGGCACATTTCGTATTATCAAGAATTTGAATATATGTATACAGAATTTATTCTACATCCTTATAATCATTAGCATAGGATGTGGTCCTTTTTCAAATAAATTGTGTATTATAGAAAGCAGCTCCAAGAAGAAGTATTTACATAAGATATTGTTTCATAGGACTTTATCTTGACTTTAAGTGATTTCATCCACATCTATAAAGTGAGAAGAAAAATATGACATAAAACAATTGAAAGCTAAGGTCAAAAATAGACTTTTGTGTATAATTAACAACATTTCTTCAAAACTGGCTAATTTAATACAATATAGAAAAATGAAATACTTTTTTGACATCAGGGTCCATCTCTGAGGTTCCTGATTTTGAGAACAAATTAATGCACTCATTGAATGTGTCAACAATCTGTAAAGTGACAAAGAGAGAAGATAAGAAAAAATTCTATGAAAATTTGAAGATATGCAAATGAAATTGAATAAAGATTTTCAAATTTGTATTTTGCTTTGTCTCAAGATGATTGTAATGTTTTTCTAGATTTCATCTCCTAAAAGCTCTTTTAATAAAACATTTCAGTATACCTGTGCAGCTATTCGTGCAATGGTTGTAGGATTTTTATTTTCCAAAATAGATTTTTCCAGGATACACTCCACAGCTTGTCCCTGCAAAATCAGATATATTTTAATATGAGCATTATGGTAGAGAATGTCCTTTCCAACTGAGTCTAAATTAATTTCTCACCTATAACCAGATGGTAATTCAAAAAAAGGACAATACAACTTAATCGCCAGTCTCTTTTGCAACAATAAAATAAAGAAAAAGGAAGATGAAAAAGTTATTAAGAAAGTTGAGATCAAGATGAAGAAAAATCGAAAGGGAAAATCATAGGTTCTGGCTATAATAGCCAATACTATTTTACCAGCATAATCTTGATCTTAAGTGAAAGTACATCCTCTGTCATATCAATACATTCGGATAACAAATAGTTGTCCTGAGGAAAGAAAAGACAAAACATAAGAATATTGACAAAATCATGGCTTGTATGGTTTTCTTTAAATTCAAAAATTACTTTGGTGAAACAACATTTGTGAATGAGTTACAAATAACTTTAATTATTAAAGATTAAAAGAACTTGAAGAATACCAACACAATATACCTGAGTGACTTGAAAAAAATCAACAACAAAAATAATGCAAGCAAACCTTCAGGTATTGGAATGCACCAGCAGCAGACTGAAAGTGCTGAACTGCAGTTTTCAAACTCTAAAGAAAAACAAATCACGATTAAAATTTTTTTACAGAATGATGATGGTAATACGACTTAGATTCTATTGAAAGTTTCCTAACAGAGTTTCAAAATTCTAAAATTTTTAACATTTAAAATAAAATTTAACAGTTATTAAAATTCAGTTGAGGATTCAAAATGATAGATTTGTAACCTCGTCAGTTTGTCTCTGTTCCCTAACCGCCAAATGTGAATATAAGGCACCAATATTGAACAGAACACAAGCTTGTTCATAGCGGATATCTTTGTACATAACCGGTTCTCCACTGTACACATCAAACCTATAAACAATTTTCAAATCTAAAGTAAAGAAATTCTACGCATCTTTGTTTTATAAATCAAAATTAATATGCTTAACTTGCAATAAAATCTTGGGTGGATATTTTTTAGACCAAAAGGAAAATGAAAGTGATTATATGTATTACTATTATGTAAGATTGAAAAGATAGTAAAAATTTGGTTGGGTGATAAAGAAATTTTTTTATGCACCTTTTAAACACCATAAAGTGCTATTTAATTGAATAAAAACAGGTTTTTGACTTTAAAAAAAAGTTAGTCTGCTAAAATGTGACAGAGACATAGTCCCTCTTGGCCCCCTGAAAGGGTCATAACTGGTGCCTCTATAGAAGAGGTCCAGGTACATACCAGATAAAGGGAACTGCAGCTTCCCCTCCATCTAGCATTGGAAATCTTGATTGAAGATAATATAATTGTGTAAAATATTTCCGCAAAGTCTTGCATCCTTGAATGTCATATGGAATATTCCCAATACCCTATGAATTAGAATGAGGTTCATCAAATGTAATGAGGTTTACTTAAATGCAAAGTATTGAATCTTTGTCAAGTTGTTTGTCTTTTAAAAAAAAATATTGATGTAGAAAAAGAGCTATTATGCACTAAGTGTATTTGTTAACAGTCATAATAATAATGAAAGTAAGAATTACAGCCAAGAAAAACTAAGAGGTAAGGGTTTATAGTTTTAAAGTTTGAATTCAACAACAGCACCTGCTTGCACCATAGACTTCTCAACCAGCCGCATAAAAAAAACAACAACAAAAACAAACCTTTCTCATATTAGATATCGTTTGGATTTCATTTTTGTATGCGTTTGGATCTTCGTGATAGAAGTTTTGAATGTACTGAAATAAAACAAATGAAGAAAAGAAATAGAAGAAAGCAATACAGAACTGTTGATAAAGCTGGACGAAGGCCAAAACTCACCTTTCCAAAAAAAAAAGTTTAATAACTGAACCCAAAACTAGCGAAACCAATCCAAAAAAAAAAATATACAAGAAAATCAATGGTAAAGATCATTGATGGAAATAGTTCAAAACAAATTCTAGTGTAAGTCTAGTGTAAAAACTGCCACTTAGTACACATCCACACACCTAAATAACCATATCCACCATTCGACATACACATTATAAAAGACAAATCCAATAAGATGACAAATCAAAAGTTTTGACCCTTGTTGCCGAACTGACTTATGTACCAAGAAGAAAACAGGGTCACCTGCGACACAGGTTGGCTGAAGTGGTCATCAGCAGCAATTTTCTTCCATAACATACAATAAGGTAAATAAAAACAAAAATTGACAAGTCCAAAGCAAGTAAAAAAAATTCATATCATGAAAAATTCAATAGACTATCACAAAATAATTTTGAGTTGGCGCCAAACTCTTTGAGAAAGGAATGTTTACCAAACAATTTCTTCAAAACTCTCTGTATTCCTGATTTGCTTGCACCTTGTGCCAGCATTCTCCTATACAGACAGTGTCAAGACTCAATAAAACTACAAGCTCGAAATCAAATGCTACAGTTTTTGGCAGTTTGTATAAAATTGTTTGATTCCCGTCATCCGACCGACCCTAATTTTTCATCAGAAATAACAGACGGAGGGTCAGAAAGCCGGATTGCCACTAGGCTAGGCAAGGTTTAACTGCTAGGCTAGAACTCCTTCGTCACCCTCCAATTGCAATGATTTTATCATACAGTGGGCGGCCTGTGAGCAGAATTCTTCGAAATACGTCTGGAATCCAGCTATTTCCCGATTTTTTACCCGTTTTTTATTTTACGGACTGAATGGAACGACTTTGAATCAAATCACACCCAGCGCTTTCTCTCATTCTTCTAAAAACAAGCATAATGTGCAGAGGGGTCTGAACTCCCTATTTTTATTTCATCCCCCTATATATGTATCCCACTTATTTTAAAACGAGCCTGCACTATTTTCAGCAGCATTCCACCAGTCATTCAAAACCAAAAACATTGAAATTTGATTTGACCAAAAGTTGTTATCCCCCTAATTTTACTTGAACCCCCTAAAATCTCAAACAGGCTAGCTCTAAAGCTCTAAAACAGCATCTAATGATATGAAAACCAGAATATGATTCTCCAACAGTTCTTCAATGGGAATCAAAACTATAAAGTGCACTTACAAACATCAATATGCCAGATCTAACAAAATTAATAACGGCACTGCCATCATTGACAATAAAACAAAAGATTTTCTGTTAAGAACCTTGTAAACTTTCTAACAACTTCCATCGAAATGATCTATCACAGTCTACCATTTTAGCACGGTCCGAAGATTGAGCCGAGAACGCTGGCAGAACGCCCATGAGTTCCCACGCAGGTGAAAAACTTTAATCTGTCAATCATTTTCTCAAGCAAAGAGCATGTGAAGAGATTCTAGCTTTACGATAGTGCCGCGGATCATCAGTGGATAGTATTCAATTATCATTATCCCTTTATTTTCATTCCTAGAACTTTTGCAAAAAATAGAATAGTTGTATTTTTACTGCTCTATTCACATACTGAATTTGAGAGATCTTCTATGTGGTGTTTTTTCGCAAACTTCTAAAAACTGATTTTTGTCCCGCTTTGACAGGACTTTAGCTTAAACTACTTGCATGCAGCATAGGGTACAAAATCCAAATATGCGTTCTTCGTAATTTTTGTATGAAGAGTTAGGTCTATACTGTCAAACCCTCCATTTTATTAGAAAAATCTCCTATCTCCCTATAAAGCACTTAAAAAAGGGGGTTCACACTATGGGCAAGACGAAGATATTGGATGTAGGACGAGTCATGTTATCATGCCTGGTATTTTTACACAGTTGCTTTTGACGTGCTTTTCTCGCCGCCATCTTGTTTTAGAATGAGAATTATTTTCGGTCCCAGTTCACATGGAAATTTTTTCATCCAATCAGATGCGTGATTTCACTTTCGCTTTCTCTAGTCCAATAAGACTGTGGGATTTGAGTCATGTGACATCTCTATTGAAAAAACCCGCGCGAAATAAAATAGAAATACAGGAGGTCACACTACTGGCTACAGGAGCTGAAAGCAAACAATTAAGGCCAATATTTTTGGTTTTTCTGAAGGACAAAAGGTATAGGAAGCTTTACAGTACTGAAGGAGGGATAAGGCTGGGACTATCTATTTAAAAGATATGGACAAAAAAGGCACTTTTTTGGGTGATAATTAAGATTTTACTTAGAAACTTTAATTCTCTCTTACCCCCGTCCCAGGCCGCCTTATAAGCGAAGGAAGCATGTTGGCTACCCCTACTGAAAATTTCAGATCAAAACAAACAAGGAATTAATTTCTGTAACTCGATGAAAATTGGAAAAAGCTGGTTTTTGACTGTTTCTGATCCTAAAGTGCTATTTTTTGGTAAAAGCTATGCAATTTATGTTTGGATTTCTAGAAAGCTTACCCATTCATTGTCAATATATTTTTTATTTGAAACTAGTTGCCTCATGGAATAAGTACTAGTTATTGCATGACTTCGAGTGCAATATGAGAAATATTTTACGAGTTCCGAGATTTTTAAGGCGAGGAAAAATATTGGTAAAATCTGTTTTAATAATTACATCTGTATATTCACTGAGAGGATTGCTTGACAAGCAACATACCTGGAATTGTGGTGACAAGAAAGAAGACATTCTTCAAATAGCAATATTTTTCTTACTTAATTTTCACTGTAACATGTTCTTCCTCATTTTTTCCAATTTTTTTGCACATGATAGTTTATGCTAAATATTTCATCTCTATTTTGAAAGTAGTAGTAAGTAATATCCCTTGGTTTATTGTAAAATATTCTCCTTTTTGTAAAGGTGAAGCGTGATGCTACAGATCAAATCTGTGTTTTGACTGGACTCACCAACCTTTATAATTATAAGGGTACAGTCTGTTTATTGTGACAAAATTTTTAAATCAAAATCCCCTGAGTGTGTCATTGTTTCCTTCTTGAATGATAATTATAAGTTATCCATTTTATTAGAGGAGAAGGACTATAAAATAATGTTGCGAATGGTGGGATTTTTGGAAAGACTGCAGGGAACATAAAAGAAAACTGCTCGTTTGCCTTTACATATACAGCGTTTGCACATCATTAAATGTTTTGCTTGCGTTCCAGAACCAGAGCCTCCTCGAAAAAAGGGGTAGCTTGATCGATCGACGCTCTCTAAAAAGGGTATCCAGAATGAACGACGCATGCAAGTCGCTCAATAAAAGTAAGTTTATTCGAGAACCGCATGGTGAAAATTTTAGTTTTGAACGTTCATTCGACGGCAAATTTTTCAGAGATTACCTTCATGCAGATTTCTATTTCTTTATTAGCATGAACTTTTTACAAGCTATTTTCGCTAATGGAACAAAAAATAAATAAATGAAAAAATATTAAGTAATTTACAGATTATAAAACAACTATAGTGTACAATTCAATAAAAAAAAAAAAAAAATTAATAATGATAATATTAAATTGAATAAAAAGTAGTAAATGAATAATAAATAAATAAATAAAATATGCTTTATTCAATAATTAAAAACTCTAAAATCAAAAGACTAAGATCAAAAAGAGCTAGATTTAGGCAGATTCGAGAAGTCTAGTAGTATATTGAAGCTGAATGTGATTTCTCTGGATTTAACTAAAGATATGAATTGTTATAGGCATACTATAAATAAGTATAGATTATATGAAAAAGGTATAAAATAAAATATATATTTATAAAAAATATACAACTTGGTATTAGTAAAAACTTCGTTCTAAAAATCAGAGGATTAATATTTATGACTAAAGAATAATAAGGATTAGAATAGAGTCGCACAGAACGATGCATGGCGAGAAAAACTAAAAGTATTTCAAACAAGAAAGAAAAAGACCTAAATTTGGCTATAAAGTAACTCTTAAAATTCGTTAAAATTTAGGGATAATAATTTCTCTTCAAATTTATCACATTCTACAATATTCACTAGAGATTTCATCGGCCCAAAAGTTTGCGCCGCGGGCAGAAAAACGAAAGAATAAAAGTGATTGAAAACCGTCCCTCGATCGGACTACACTGTCCCTCGATCGAGAGACGCGCGTATCCAGAATGAGCGACGTAGTTCGATCGGGTGACGTCCCCCGATCCGGGTAAAATGCCGTACTGAAAACAACCGCGTGTTATGTGTAGTTTCAAATTATGACCTTTAAACACTGACCCAAAATGACGCATGTAATGATAAACAAAGTCAGAATGCCGTGAATGCGCTAGAAATTGCTCGTAAAAATTGGCAATAATAAAGTTTTTGAACAAAGGAAAAATTTCTGACTTTCATGAAAGCTATTGATGATTTTGTGGTAAAAAAGTCTTTTATTTGGTATGAATTTGCACAGAATTAGAGGCAATTCCACCATTTACATTTCTTACTTGGGTACTGAGATAGGGAAATTGATCTACTATCAGCCTCAGGCTATCATGTGAAGGCATTTAAAAGCTGACAAAAACAACAAATAAAAAGAGGGTTTTATAAACTCGAAAAATTACCTGCTGAAGTGGCTTTTCCAAAGCATTTTCGATTGATGCTGGCTCCTTTAGATCAAAATTGATCATCCGCGGTTTTGGGCAGCCTTCCATTGTCTTTTCTTTACTAGCAATAAGGATTTTACTTCATATTTCTGGATGATTTCAAGGAAAAGTTCCCTCAGAAAAATCTGCCATCTTGAAAAAATTGTATTTTTGTAAAACCAAATCGTCAACTAACCTGATACGTAACCATTACGTAATGCTTCTTATAATCGAATCGGATTGGTTTAGTAGACAACCTGGTAACTGTGGAAAATTTGAGCGCGAAAATCAAGAACATGCGCTCAAAAAACGAAAGCGTTTTCAAAATTTCAAAACCTTTGCCGGTTCTGCCACCAAGAGTTTATCTGGTTTACCGTTTATCTAATCTAGGTACGAAGGTAAACAGGATACCCACAGGCACAGGGCAGGTAGGAGCAGTTATTAGTATGTTTTTATTATTATTTAAACCATTTAATTAAGAATGGAATGAGTTTTTCTTTTATTCTAGGAATATTTTTGGGCTGATGTAGAGGATCAGGAAGGAGGATGTCATGTCAGTCTAGCAAAAAGTTAATTCTTCTTTCAGAAAAAAGACTATAATTTGTTTACCTTTATTCTTGCAGCTTCCCAACATCCAAGCTCTCAAACATCACAAGTCAAATGAAATTACTTTCGATTTCCCATAGAAATTATATGCAATGAAAAATCCAGGGGTCAAAATAAATGAAGACTTTCTTTTCCGCACAAGATTTCTTTGCTTATAACGAATTATTACTTTTCAATATATTTGTTAAATATAATTTTTGATTACAAAAATACTTTACATTGTATTTAAAGTTTAAAAAAGACGATTCTACTTAGTTCTTTGTTTTCATGTCTAACCCCCGTCTCAAAAGAAGTCCCAGAATCCCAAGATTTTGGCAGTCGGGCGTTCAAAACAAAAGCGTTTTTATTTTTCCGCCCACTTACGAATTTTTCTTTAAAATAGGCATTTAAAATATCAAATTTAAAAATAATAGTATAAAACCTTATTTTCTACCATATAGTCCTTCTTCTAAAACAAAAAAACAAAATACATTAGGAAAATGAAGAAATTACGAGTGTTATCAAGCCACCCAAAATGAACTTTCATTCGCGCGTCATTGAATTGTTGTATACGTCACGATCTAATGTCAACCATTGTCCAATCACGTAAACAGTCAGTAATAATCTGAGATGAGAACAATAACATTATGACATCACACAAATAAATTACGCTGGGAAAGTCCGCGAGGACAACACGCGGTCTTAACTCTTAACATTTTTCCATCGCAAGTTTGGGGGGGGGAAACAAAAGTACTCTATATTTTACGTATGGGGAAGTGTAACAAAGATTTACAAGATAGAAAAGTTTCGTTTTAGGGTAAAGAATCAGTATTGTGAATTTAATCGAGTTTCTATTTTGCAATTTTTCTACATAGCCAAATAAAGGTTTTTCTATTGTTCTTGCTCGATTGCCTCTAAGGATAAGTTCCAAAAGAATGAGGGTATTGAGACATAATATGAGGAATTTGCGGGAAAACGAATTTTAACATTTCTCTAGGCTGCATGTTGAATATATAGCTAGTCGTTTGGGAGAACGTGACGACCTATTGTCTATCTGTCTATCTATCTAAATATTTAAATAACATCAGGCCGGAAGGCCCATTCTTGCTACATATAAAAATACAATGATAGTCCTGTAAAAACCTTTATTACACGTTGAACTATAAAAACAAATAAAAGAAAGCCTGAGAGGGAGTTGAGAATTTAAGGTATATGTAAAAGTTTGGAATTCTGACAAAAATTGTGGTTTTCAGACTGACAATCTTAGATTGAGATTAGTGCCAAAATCGAGATTGAACTTATGATAATAACGAATGAAATTTTAAATATCTTGAATACAATAAAATGTTAAATTATGATTATAAATAGTAAATAAATATAGTGAAAACTTTTTACTAGAAGTATTACTAGAAAATAGTTAATTTTTCTTAAAATGTTCAATAAGTTTAGTTCTGAAGAGATCCTCTTTTGTGATCTTTCTCAAATCAGTTGATAAATTGCTATTGACTCAGGTCTGCATATTAAATTACTCCAGCCAATTTCTGTGTTTGTGCTAGATGGAGAATGAGATGACAGCTGCTCGCGGTTTGCTTTTGACCACTGGATTCCACTAGTTTTCTACAAGTTTCTACCCGTTTCTACTAGTTTTTCATTGGTTTCCACTGGTTTGCACAAGCTTCAGGTTTTAGATTTAACAGAATTTAAAGCTCAGGAAAGAGTGATATTTTCAGGCTTTCTACTTTATTTAATCATATATTTTGGGAGGGGTGTGATGGCTTCCAGGTTATATTTTCAACCTAGTTAGACCATTCACAAGCTTTTTGGATCCTCAAGTCTTAAGCCTTATGCTAAAACTCAGAGTTAAAACCCTACTTCCTTAAGTTAAGGCACTTAAAAACTACTAGCAATTTTTAAAATTTGGCTGGGAAATCCCTTTGTGTCAACGTTGTAATTCTTGAAATTTTATTAAATGCACTATATATGAGGTAAACACAGCTAAGTCAGACTACCTTACAATAAAATGAATTTTTTTCTTGCAAATCGGCAATTTTCTTAGCAGTTCCTGCCTCATTATACATCCTTGTCTGGCAGAATTAAATCTGATAATTTAGGCAGTACAGCCTAAAGGCAGTTAGATTCCCTTTTCTTTTTGATTTTAATTGACATCTTTACTCGGTGAAGGAGAACTTTCAAGTGACTCAAACTGTTTATCCTTACCTTTAGAGAATAAGACATAAAATTTAATTACTCTTCAACTACCATTAAGAGACAGTTCAGATTGTCCTTTATCAATTATACTTAAAAATATAGAAAAATGATTTAGGTGGATAATGAGTAAATATTCAAGAATCTCTGTCCCTATGAGGGAGAGTCAGTTAGAGTGCAAAAATTAGAAGTTTTTGAAAAATGTTGACAGTTCACCTTCATCAAGTAAAGATTTGAAAAGAAACTTTATAAGAGAAAACAATCAGATTGTAAGGTCCAGCAGGTTTGACCAGCTACTTTATTGAGAGTTTAAAAGTTAATTCTTTGGCTACTTTGTCAAACACCAAAACATAAGTTGAATGTGGTACATTGGAGGAAAACTAAGTGAATAGGCTTTTCATTATTGAATCTTAAGCTAATACTCTATTTCATTAGAATACATTTAACTAGATTTTTATTAATACAAAATATATTGATGTTGATGTCAATAATTATTTACATTTTCATAAAATAAAGGTCATAAAGATAAAAATACAAAAGATCAAGGAGCAATCATGATTTTGGCCATGTGATCAGCTTTGCAAATTCTAAAGTAGTAGAAAAAATAAATGTGTGATAATTTCAGTAAAAGCCTTATTCTGCTATCAATAAGCATTCTATTTGGTAATAACTTTATGAATTTAAAGCATTTATGATTTGGAAAGCACTGATATAAGAACTTTTGTCTGACAGAATCTTTTATACAAATTAAACAAAAGTACTAAGAGTTTAGTTCTTATATCAAGTTTTAAATTGGCGGGAGACTTGGCTTGAGTTTCCAGGAAGCATTGATGTCAAAAAGTCCGAGTGGTTGCGTTGACATTCTTATAGGCAAAGAATTTCGACATTATTTTCTTGTAAATTCATCACCAGTCCCCTCAACAAGGAAGGAGACAAGAAGTGTTTCCTTGGATGCTGGAAACCCAAAAACAGTCAAAAGTTGGCTGCACTGTTAAGGGTTGATAGGTGTATTCTGATAATTAGTATAAGTCTTACCATGAAACTCAATTTTTCCGTTCCCGTCTAAATCTGCTTCATTGAGCATTTCATTAAGATCTTCGTCAGATAAGTCTTCACCAATACGTTTCATACAGATTTTCAATTCTTCTTTTGTTATTGTACCATCCCCGTCTTGATCAAAGAATTTGAAGGCCTGTGATGGGAAAAAATTAGTACGTTTATTATAGTGTATGTAGAATCTAGACCAATTTTCTCACTGAGAGACTTGATTAAACCAAGATCACTCTAAGATAGAACCGTTTGCTTGTTGAAAATAGGCTTCTAATTTATACTGAATTTCGAGTGATTTAATTCATGGGCTTGAAAAAATCAAAGATAACTTTTACCTCTTTAATTTCACAGTTCAGATCATTGTTTGCACTTTTGCGTGTCATCATGCTCATGAATGCTGGGTAATCGAGTGTACCATCTGCTGATGTATCTGTATCCTCCAACATTTCTTTGATGTCTGCCTCGCTTACCCGTTGTCCCAATGACGTCATCATGTCTTGTAACTCGTGGACAGATATGGTGCCATCACCGTCACGATCGAATAACGTGAATGTGTCACGGATGTCATTCAGCTGGTCTTGTGTTAGGTTTGTATAATGACTCTAAGAATAATATAGTGTTAAATTTATATTCTAATACTAAAGCAATTTTAATTTATCTTCGGTATAAAGGAAATATTTAGTGAAACGATCGCATTATTTTCAATGGTTTAAGAATTTGAATAAGTTTGGCAAACGACCGGGACAAGTTTACAGACACGACGATGTCATATATACATGAACAAATTTATCAGGTGTTTTTCAGTACAGAACCCTGATTTAGACGGCCGAGCCATAAAAAGCTAATTATCAAAAGTTCAAAACAACAAAAGCGCAACAACTTAACCGAGGGCCAGCTCCTCCTCATTGAAAAGACAAACAATATTCTATAGCATACCCTTTTTCTTCGTGGTTTTTTATCATGTATCTGTTTCTTGCGATTACTTTCAATTGTCGCATGAAGAATATCCAAATATTCTCGAAAATTGACTGTATTTTTAAATGATATATTTTCCATAAGGCATGTTATGTCATTTTCTTTAGGCTTTGGGATGAGTGATCTCAATGTTGTCACCATTTGTTTTCTAGTGATGTGACCTCTGTTCCTTTTGTCAAAATACTCGAAAACTTCTTTGAAGTCTGCAATGTCGTCACGAGTGAAGATTGAATACGCCTGAATTTTGAGAAAAAGGTAAGAATACTTTTAAGTTTCAATGTTCTGGAGATTGGGCATTGAACACTGATCTTCCACAGAAATCCTGGATATCCAATCTCAAAAATACTAGATCTTTTAATATCTGCTCTCTTTTAATTGCTTACTAACCTTGCTTATCAGTAGCGTAGACAAAGGGGGCGCAAAATTTATGTAGGAGAGCAGATTTTTATGACACAGTAATGATCTTTTTATACTATGAATAGATAATTACAGTGTCGTAAAAATCTGCTCTCCTACACAAATTTTGCGCCCCTCCTATCTACGCTACTGCTTATCTTCTTTTGAACAGAACATTTATTCGTTTATCCAGTTATCCGAAAAACTCAAACTTATTGATACTTGCCTCGTTTTCAAACTGGTGATATTTTATAACATCACACGGTAACACAATCAAGAGTTCGCTCATTATCGATTCTTAAATGTTCCCTTTAATAGCTTTGTATCTACATCTTCTCACATTTAAGTCAAAGAACTTCATAGATTTATCATGGAAATTTATCTGATTCTAAAAATCATATACGTCTTTTCAAAGAGACTTCCATAACTCTGAAATTAGATACCTATTATAATTGTTGAAATTTCCCAAGCCAAATTTAATTTACACTATTGAAAAGTAAACTCACCATTGTTTTTCAAATGAATGATTCTTTGAATAATTTCCAGCCTCTTTTCGCTTGATGGTTATCAGGACCTGTCTAACTGATCTTAATGTCTCGCAAGAGAAATTTACTACTTTTTACTGCAAGAGCTTATTTTCCTTTAGTCTTTAATGTACAGCCTATTTTATTGTTATCTAATTAGTTTTTCATTATAAGCTAGTATTAGCTTAATTAATTCGATGCGTTTTTTTGTCTTTTCTCTAATAAGCAATATGGCTTCTTTTAAAGTACTATATGACGAACGATTTTATAAGCATTACATAACTCGATAAGTAAACAACAGTTAATGCTTGTAAACCTGCAAATTCTCTCACGGCCGTGGGGTCAAGGCCCCTTTAGCTACCTGGGCTACATTTTTCTTCTGTTCAAAACTTTAATATTTTTCGATACCGTGAAAAATTGAGATCAATTTTTGAGACCTAAAAACATCAAATTGAATTATCTCAGGTTTGGTAAAACCTAAATAGGTCATATTTTTGATTGTTGGGAAGCTCTTTTAAAGATTTATCTTTCCAACGAGATTTCGAAATCGTAGGTTCGGTAGATTACGTAATCGAAAAAAATATTCGGAATGAAATTTGTTTTACTGTATTGTATTTCTGTTTCATTAATAAGCTTTAGCCCTTTGAAATCAAAAGATTTGACTGCATGATGTTCTTATAAGTTTGTTTTCCAGTTTTCCAGTGTGCTAGTGAAAGACAAACCCCGTGCGATTCAAATACATTAGAATGTTTGTGTTGAAAATACCTATTTTCAAAAAGAGCGATATAGATGGTATATAAATTAGACTGTTTAGCTGGCCAACGAGTATAAGATTACTTTTACTTTCCCGAATGAGCTTATAATAACATATCTTCTTTGAGCAATTTAAGATCCGACTTAAAGTTCGACATTACCCCTCTAACGTTATTTTTCGATTTTAGAAGGGGCATTTATTTGACGGGCTGTTTAAAAGAGGAGCCCGTTTAACGTCCCGTTTTAAGATTTGTCTGATACGTAGACATCGTGATCTTTCAGTCACGGTCATCAATTTCAAACGCATACCTTAGGCGTACAAACTCAATAATTCCTCGATCGTTCAAGCACATCCAAGAAGTAGTTACCGCAAATTTCGTTTAAAACTTTTCACCTTTCCTAATTGAGAATTGTGAAAAATATTTTCCTTCAAAATTTGTAAAATTTAATGTTGACTTTCTACATACTAAACGATGGTTTTTATTCACAAGAGTCGAGTACGCCTAATATAGCAGAAAATATTTCCACTTCATAGATTTATTGGATTAAAAACATGCATTATTTTCTAGTGTATGGAAATACATCCTGTGAAATCCTTCGTCAAATGAAAATGATGACATATTGATATTATGAACATTTTTCTTAAGCGCTTATCTTTGTTTATCAATGCTACACCACAAAGTTTGTTCAAAACTTTCCACTGTGGTCTATCTCCAAAACACCCCTTCAGTGATACCATGCCAAATACAAAGTTTTTAATGTACTTGCTCTGGAAAAATTCTTGAAATTCCGCGAGTCTTATAGGAATGAATTAAAACAATTTTGCCTTTGGGGAGACTTTTCTACGCTAAATTTACTCACACAAACTGAAAATAAGAGCAATTATAAGACCCAAGAAGTCACCCAGGTCAACCCCATAGCACGCGAGGGATTGGTTACTATGACTCAAGAGTGAAGGTGATATGATGTGGTTCCCGTTCTACGCTCTCAACGAGCACCATTCTTCCACGCGTAATTCGATTTTGTCACTATTCGTCATAATGGTAAATGTGTGTCTCGTGCACAGAACCTTACTTTAGGTCCATTATGACCTATCGCCCATTTGGACTTTTTTCGGAGGGCTGTAACTTTTAACCCAATAGGGATTAAAAAATCTGAATTCATATTTTGAAGTTTCTAAAAAGTATAAAAAGGTTTTTGGTTTTCTGCGTTTTTGCATATATTTTTAAATCTTCAGAAAAATTCTACAAAGCTTACACCTAGCTGCTTAAAATTACTTTTTCAATTCTTTTCAGCCCTGACCCGAAAATTGGAACTGCATAGCGTCAGCCCTCCTGCTAGTTGGGGGGGGGGGGGGACACCCTCCAAAAAGCCAAAAAAGGGTGGGGGCTAAAGATGTTTCAAATATTTGGGGGGGGACCTAATGTACTTGGGGGAGCTGATATCTCATCATTTAACGTGGGGTCTGAATACCTCACCTTAATGGTTGGCTTCAATTACTCAAATCAAAGCTCATGAATCTGAAGATTTTTCGCCTGCGGTGCAATGTTTTTATATTAAATTTACAAAATGTTTTATCTGCACTGCAACGCGATTTAAATTGAATAACCCTTTTTTGTTTAACAAATGGTCGAGTTTCAAAAGCCTTGGGGCTACCAAAATTGTCATGAATCTTTGGGGGAACTTAAGACTCAGGGGGACCTAATTTTTGCCTGGGACCTAAACCAAGGCTGACGCTATGAACTGCTTATAAAAAAATGTGTACTCTGTACCATAGTTTATTTCACGTGTAACGTATACCGTAGCGTAGTACGGCAATGAATCTTGAAATTTCCGTAGACATTGTGTCTGTTTACAGACAAATCCTAAAAGTCCTCAAAGTTTTTATGTGTGAAATGTATTTCCGATAAAATTATCAGAAAGCTTTTGATAAAAAGACCTCTAAAGAAAATATTTGGTAGCAACCAAAAAGGGGCGGTTCTAGCTGACTACAAGAGAAAAATTGTGGATTTGACACTGCGTTGACCTTCACGCATGTTAAAAATGACCTCAATTTTTTGGTGTCAAAGAAAAATTTCCTGAATCAGGAAATAAACTTTATATTTAGCATGATACTACACTGATATATGAACGTAAACACGTCAGGGGGTCTAAAATTTCAGACATCGTGACCTTTAGTGACGTGGTGGTATTACAAAAAGGCTTAAAGCATTTTAGTACCATGTGTACTAAAATCCCAAATTAGGTGGGCTCTTAAAGAAATTTAAGAACAATTTTAGTGCACGAGTACTAAAAATCACCAAATTTTAGGAAATTTATAACTATTGGCCGAGCATTTTAGGCAAAATGAAAAAAATAAAAACTTTCTATATAAGATTTAAACACCCCTGTGTCACAAGTTCATTTTTGTCTCTGGTGGGAAAATACCCCTGAATTTCAGTCCCACTGGGAAATTCCATGTTTAAAAATTGCACTCCAAAACCATCCCCACTGGAAACAAAAAAATTTGTATCCCCATTAACATTTCAATAGAGTTTTTATCCCCACTGAGGAAAAAGGTTCCACCGGGGCTGTGAAACAGGGGTGTATTTAATGTTCTGCTTTCATATACTATGGAATAAAAAATGCTTTCGAAGTCGAATGCTTTGTTTTTGTAAAGAACAATGGATAACTGGTTAGAAAAGAAATAGCAAGCTGTAAATTAGAGCTGAAAAATAACCAATCAATCTTTGCAATAACTAAAGTAGAGCAGAGCTAAAGTGTCTTGACTGAGTCTTTATCTAGAATAGAGAGAGATAGATCAGGTTCATTGACAGCTTAAATAACCAGAGTTAGCATTTTGTTGAAAGTCCAAAGACCCATTCTCTGAACCGAATTCCAAAATAAGTCATCGGGACGGGTTCTAATCCCGACGAAGCAAGAATTCCCTTTTTTTTCAAGTTGGAACGTTCAGTGCTGTACAGACACTCATTAAGTCTATTCCAAAGAAATTGGCAGTTCCTACTGTCCGTACTTTTAAGCAAATTATGAATCAGATTAGTAAAAAAACACGTTCGCTGCCATAGAGGTTTCCAATTACCGACACTACTTCGAAGGACTTTACTTTTTGATACTTTTTCAAATCTACGTGAAATTCTTCGTCGTCTGGTATACAATTTGAAGGCATTTGAAGCAAAACTCATGCCACAGGACCCTCTGAAAGTTAAACTTATAAAATTATAAGAAGCCGAATTTTAATTTCTGAAAAAGGCTCGGCAGTGAACGTGTTAAACCTATAATTTCTTAGCTTTGCCTTAGAAATAAGAACAAAATCCAAAAGAATTAGAACAGTCTCATCCACCCTCGCTCTTAGAAAAACATATTTTTATTATTTTCATTGGTATGTTTTGTTAAGTAATTTTACTCTAAAATGCTCTTTAAAATTTATAGGGAAGCGTACGTAAAGTCTTTCAACACTTTCTAATACTCACTAAATGATTTGCAACCGTGGTGCAGTGGTAGAGCATCCGGCTACGGTTCGCAAGGTTGTGGGTTCAACCCCTAGTCGGGTCATACCAAAGATTCCCAAAATGGTACTTGATGTCTCTCCGCTTTGTGCTCAACAATTAAGAGAAGGATCAAGGGTAAGTGGAGCAATCCAGGGAGAAAGAGTGGCGCCTATCGAAAGAGGTCGGGTCGCCTTCGATTGTGGTCACAGACTTACTAAATGATTTGAAACATCCATTTGTAAAGTTTTGCTTAGGCTTTTGACACTCTTGAGACAAGACTTTCTAAAAAGACAGTTATCATTTTAGAGATCTCAGTGTTTGTGCTTAAAGAATTTTCCAAAAATAATTCTCGCATTACAATATATCTGATAAGCTTACCTTGGTTTGTACGTTTTTTATAAGGAACAAGAATTATTGAAGCCTTCCGATGTTCTTAACTTTTTAAGTTCAAGTCTCGAAATATTCATAACATATTCTTATTTTCACCATTTCATGAGTATTTTTGCTCATTTTCTTAGGAAATAGGTGGTGTTTTAGAGTCCACAAAGCCTTAAAATGTTTTTAGCTGTTCTTAAAATAATTTGGCCATCGAATCCTTGTGTTCTTATATAGTTTGTTCTCATAAGAAAATATTGATTTTTGATGTGTTGGTTATGAATCATAGGTCGTCTCACACATTTGGTGTTGGTTATTCTAACTGGATTTCATTGATTAACTTGTTGTGAAAATTTCGTAAGTGTTGATGATTCATATACAGTGCTGGTAAAATCTCGTTTTTTCGTAGCTATTACACTTTTCGAGGTTATTCTCAACTTCAGTTGAGCTAGAATCTGACAATGTCTTTGTGATCTGGTTTTAAGGGCGTGGTCGCGAGTTTTAGCCTCAAAACGATTGACCTTTATGAACCATGGGTTAAGGCTCATCCGCCATCTTTGATCGGAGTTCTTTGAAAGTGGTACCCGCAAAGAAGCCATTGCAGTAATAAAACTTTGGCTAACGTCATACGGCGCTACATCATCGGTGTTTAAGGAATCTAGCGCTCTCAATGTATTACATCGCTATTGAGTTATGCTTACCGTTAGGGTACCACTTACAAAAGACTTCGATCAAAGATTTGGGTTGACCGGGATTGAGAAATTGGCTTCAGTGTTTATACAGCCAGTATAGTCTCCGGTAACCCAATCTGTCTGACCATATTTTTTATGCTCACCCTCTATTAAGCTCAGTTCGGGTGACGCATTGGTCTAAAACTGGGCTGGGAGACAAGGATAGTTGTTCAAAAAGAAGGATTAAGAGAGTCTTTTGATTTGGGTTACTTTTATTTATTTGTAAAAGAATTAAGAAAGTAACTGAACGAATAGTTTTATTGGAATTAGAGTATCTCAGATATCAATTCACAGTTCTTTGTCAATCCAAAGGCTATTGTTATCAATGAGTTGACCCGCAAAAGAGAAATTGATCTGCAATGGAGGGGCTTTACTAACTACGACAATCTATATAAGGAAAATGATTGCTCTCCACCGGGGGTCCCTAAAGTAGTGTCTAAATTCTCTTTACGTGCAAGTCAGCGGTAGCGATTGAAGCTGCGATTATAGGGTGCTAAAGATTTAAAGGTCTTACTTCTTTGTACCTTACTTTTGATTTATAGGTATAATGTAGTTCTTATGTTTAGTGATAATGAATTTGGAGTCATATCTGGTATCGTATTATTGAGTTGTGTTAGTGTGTAATGTTAAAAATTTCATTTTTAGTCAATTTTCAGCTGGTATTAGTCTAGATCTAGACTACTAATATAAAACTTTATACTAAAATGCTACTAAAATTATTTCAAACTAAAAAGAGAGACGCACTCCAGAGAGAGGAAGAATTGATTTATAAAAACTCTTTCGCGTGCGGTTTTTTATGGCAGACTTACTTTTTTTCGGCTTTGTGGCAGAGTTACCCTTATATAATGGTTTGGAAATGGAGACTAAGTTTGTATCGGAAAAAAGTAGAGAGTTTTTGTGTTTCCACTTTCAAGGACGGCGGAGTGACTGAAGCGATTTGGAATAATCCACAGTTTTGACTTACAAAATCGAGGACGGTCAGTCAGGATGTAGACAAACTAGAAGCTTACCGTCTCCGTCACAGTAAAAACATAAACTCGCTAGTATTAGTTGTTTGAAGTTGTAACCGTAGATACTACAGATTAAAGTATGTCATCCATTCAGTATACTCCCATTTTAAAGGACAGCTCCCATTAAAATGGATTTTGTATGCCAAAACTGTCAAAAAACTGTTGTGTGGTTTTCGGTGAGACTGGAAAAATATGACCCTAGGTTTTAAGCCTGAACACCCTTTTTTTAAATGCTCTTCAGATTTTAGTAAGTATGTACCGGATTACGTTCTTGAAAGCTCTCCCCTAAAGTGAACTTTTCGAGTGAGCTGTTTAGACCCTTGATATTATACTGTGCCGGAATCTAAACCACAAATTCAATCAAATGAATCTCATTTAGATCCTTTTATAATAAAAGAAACAACAGACAACTTTAGGTTGACCACTAACTTTTAAAGCCAGACATGAAACATTAAAACAATGTAAAATAAGTTTGTTCTACTTAGAACTCTTAATAGCGAAATATTTCTTTAGGTCTCTATTTAGAGCCTTGAAAATTTATTTATAGTCGGATGAGTTTGTTTAACAAGACGGGATGTAAAAATTGAGCGGAAAAGAAGTTTTCAGCCGTTTCAATAACCACTTTATTTTGGCGTGGCAAACGAAAAGGAAAACAAGATTCGCACAAATGCGACTAAATATTTCCCCCTTACACTTGCAGATGGACTCATTGAGTTTAAAGCCCGAAGGGCTAGAGTTCAATCTCTAACCTTTCTCAGGCAAGAAAAAGTGAAGCCTTAAAAATGCGCCGTACTTCAGTAACTTTCGAATTATTTATTATTTAAAGGTCTGATTGTAGCAGTTTAAGATTTTGAAAAAAATGAAAACTCGACCCCAGGCCCAAAAATCAAAATTTTCAAAAAAGAAATATGGTTTGTCTCTTAGCCAATCAGATTGCTTATATTTTTCAAGTTCAGGAAAGGAAAACAAAATTGGAGTTATGGAGCCAAAAAAGGGGAACATTCGTTTTCTTATATGAGTTTATTAGGAGATTTTCATGCTGCCAACGAATTTGTTCGAGTTAAGGAGACGTTCGAGTAATAGAGGTTCGAGTTATGGAGACTCTACTGTATTTAAAAAAGTAAGCTCATCTCCAGGATAAGATGATAAAAACTTCGGGCATTACGATACGCTTATAAAAAAGTGTAGGCTAAAAAAATAGAAAAAAGGGCTCGGTACTGAAAGGGTTAACAGCATACACTCTTTTTTTTAAGAACAATCAGGCTTAGACTGAAACAATAGGTCTATTATTCTAGACAATAGAAAAAATAAGAACAAGCTTAGGCTTAACTCAAATTTCATGGTTCTTATAAAGAAAGAGCGTAACGAGGGTTCATAACAAGAAAATGTCAAAGTGAGGAACGTTGCATATTATTGTAGTCATGTGTTTTAAAAATTACACTGAATGTAAACCTCAGTTTAAGCACAAAATGTATATTAATATATATATGTATATAATGTATATTAAAAAATGTATAACAAAAGAACAGTAAAGCTAAGTTTGTTAAAAATCAAGGAAACCAGCACAAATGGGATAGGCCAAAATCAGCAGTTTTTATTGAAATCATAAAGGCAAAGGTCAAACAATTGCATTGTGACCGTTTTGTCATTTTTTTGGCAATGACTTCTTTAAGAAGAGATGCTTTATTCTATCGACCTCTTTGTCAAGAATATATGTCAACCTGAAATATCGGACAATAGTTTTTCTATCGACTTCTTTTATTTGTCGAGAATGTAAATCAATCTGCTCAAGCAGACAAGGTTTATATTTTTGCCGTGTATGTACGAAATATCAGACAATAGTTTTTCTATCGACTTCTTTGTCGAGAGTGTAAATAATCAATCTGCTCAACAAGCAGACAAGGTTTGTTTTATCGACCTCTTTGTCGAGAATGTAAATCAATCTGCTCAAGCAGACAAGGTTTATATTTTTGCTGTGTACCTCTTTAGTGATCAAGCACTGTTGTTTACTCACACTGTTGGTGATCAATGCTTCCTTAATCACCAGCACACTGTATGGCACTTTTAGGAGAAAAAAAAAAGAAAAAAAAGAATATTGCATCCAAAAATTTCAAAAATCCTTAGGAAAAAGATCCCTGAAAGTCACTTTTAAAGCTGTCTGACTGTCTGAAAAATAACCAGAGAGAAAGTTTCCAATTCCGTCGAGTTGACAACCAAAACAGTCCAGAACATGCACCACATGGTGAGTTAAATTTCCTCAATAAAAATCGCACATTGATTAATCCTGACTAAAGGTTTTACACTATAGACAAGAGTTCCGCCTCACTGCACAAATCGATCGGGAGAGGCGTGGGCGTTATTAAAGGGGCAATCCGCCACCACATAACACGGTTTGTTATTGTTTTTCTAAAACTCGATTACTTTTAGGGTGCATAGGGGAATTTCCAGTTGAGGCGGAGTGATCGAGATAAAAATATCACGTGACTTTTGACGGGAAAAAAATCAAAACAAACTTATGTGGTGGAAGGCACAAAAAATTATCTTCCTTTCTCAGAAAAAAGCTATCATTTTGTTTCAGCTGAAGGTAACCTGATAAAAGCTGTTCATAATTTTCTTACGTGCACGGTAAACCTCTGGAAGGCACTTGAAAATTATACATCTGAGGAAAATAGTCCTCCCGCGGAAAATTTCACAACAAGAATCTTGTTGTGCGCCAGAAAGTCAAAAACTGATACGGCGCCCTATTCATAAACACAATCACGCAACTTTGTTGTCATCCCCAGTCCTTATAGACGAACGCGGTCCTTACGATTTCGAGATTGCATTTTCGTCAGATCGTATGTTTTCACCCAGTGGGTTTGACTGACAATTCCTGCATTAAAAGCCAAATGTTTATTAAATACACGCTCACAGTGTCTTTAGTCAAGAAAACAACCAAAACACGTACCAAAACAATCACACAAGTTTCAAAAGTTTAGAAAATCCACAAAACCTCTGACCTCATGAATGTAAGAACCAAGAATTAAAGACTTTGTTTTGGGGTCACTCGGTAAACAAATCTCATATAACTTGTTCCAGAGACATTGTCCATATAAGAGTTTGTATTTCAAAGCAAAAATATTTCTCGTACTGCCCATTTTTCTCATCAATTCTTCAACTTGAACCAGTTTCACATCTCAATAGAATGTTAATACCATTTTGCCAATCATTTAATGTCCAAAGTTATGGGTGTAGCGTTTTCTTCATGTCAAGCAAATATCTCTGAAATCTTTAAGTTGGTTGGTTTGGTATTCGGAAGAGGTAATCCATGGATATCTTTGTAATCAATGATGAAAAACTCTTGAAATTACTGATGATTACAGTTGAAGTGTTAGCCTCACATTTCATGTAATTATTGGTCGCCAATTAGATGAAAATTGTATGTTTTTTGTTCGTCAGAAAAGAGTTATAACTTTTAAAAAGCCAAGAGTGAATTTTCGTCCATCTTGTATTTTGATCTGAATTATTCGTGTCTTGATTACTCAAAAACATGCGCGTAACATCAAGGTAAATCCGTGCGATTTTGTCTGAATAACTAAGGCAAATGAAAACAAAAACAAACTTCGCAATGTGGTGGCGGATTGCCGCCCCCTTTAAGGGCGCAAAAAGGGCGTAAGTAGCCAAGGATCGGAGAAATGCCTTTTTAACTAATATTTCCCCTTATAGCGGGGAAATATTCAATGACTAGACCATGTTATCGTCCGTTGGCGTTGGATAGTAAATGTGGGAAAATATGAATGTCTGGAGTTTACAGCCGTAATGGGTGGTTTGCAGAAAAAATAGCGTTTGAAACAAACCTAACACAGTAAACACCCGAACACCCCCGTTACTGTCAACTTTTTTTCGGGTTTTCTTCCTTTTTCAAATTTGTCCTGTGTTCCTAAGTATTCCCTTTTTAATGAACTTGTTTAGAGAATAGGATCGTTTAGAATATGATTAAATTACACTATCGCTTATTCGCACTTCTATCATTCGAATCTTTCCTTAGTTCGAGCTTGTTTCCAATTTACGTCAAGGAGAAACCTACTTAAAGTACTTTCTATAATTCGAATCTCTCTATAATTCGAGCAAATAAGATTCCCCTGTTCGACTTCAAACTAGCAGAAGTCCACTGTAATCAGCAAGGAATTTCAAATCAGTTTCGGTTGGCAAGATTCTGTAGAGTGTATTAAGGACAAACAATCATCGAATGATAACTAGTCACAAAATATCGATAAGAATCTGAAACCGGGACACTATCAAGGCTTTTGATTTACTGATAAAATGAAACAACCCCATTAGACGGGATTACAATCCTTTCTGGGTGCTTGATTTGATAAGTTTCTAATTTTTGTCGGCTGTCTTTAAATCTATAATCCGCCAATTTTATGACGTGAAATGTTTGCTCCTACAGGCTTATTATTCCTTGATTTTATCTAATAGGTATGATTAAAATGGTTGATGTAGATTTGTGCATCTTTTGGTAGTAGGATGTCTTATCTAGACGATGGTTGGGTTTTTGATTAGGAAAAGATGGATGCAGAAGCTTCACGTTATGAAAGTTGTACACTGGAGTCTCCTTAACTCGAACACGCACGGGGGACACAAATTATTTTGAGCTAGTGAAATTTCGAGTTATGGAGTAAGGTTTATAAGGCATTGTTAACTGAAGGCACCAGAATATCGACTTAAGGAAAAACATTCTAGTTATAGAGGTTCGAGTTATGAAGACTTTATTGTGAGAGAGAGCTTTCGAGATTTAGAAGGTTTAAGTGGCGTAAAATACTTAAAAGACATTTTCTTTTATGCCGTATATACCATTTCATTTCTTTCGTACCCTCCCTCAGATTAAAATTCTTTCTACGGGATTTCTTGATTATTCCCTACTTTTACTTTGGCTATAAGCTCAATCTAGAATACACATCTGACTTTAAACATTTGAATGTTTTTAATCTTGTGGGTGTGATCTAACTGGTTGCTGTATTCGACAAGCTGACAAGGCTTTACTACTATAGCATTTTTATGAGAACTGGCCGGTCAGTGATAAATCAAAAGTGACAACCTTTGACGTTCACACTCTATTCCTATTCTTTGGGTAAGATTTTAAGTTTTTAAATTTATCGTAAATCAATAGTTAGGTAGTTTTATTTCTTAAATACTTTTTTAAGATGATCCCTTTTGAAACTTTAAAACACGCTATATCAAGTAGACGGGTATTTTTTCACGCATACAGTTTCAGTATTTTTCTGTTATAAACTGGTGGACGCAAAGTTGTTGAATTGAGTTAAGGTATGGTATGGTCAAATTTCTTCGTTGAGGTGTCGTGTTTAATTACTGTACAATTCTTTTTTCCAAGAACCAATGAATATTTGTTTCTCTTATTTTTTTTCAACACTTTTAGCTTAAAATTGTTCTCATTCAGTTCTTATTTTCAGGATAATCAGAAGCACGTTAGGCTTTCTAATCTTTTTTATCTCTTTGATCCTAAATGTGCAGGCTCAACATTGTTCCTTAAAAATTGTACCTGAAGGGTACCACAGTTAAGAATCTAAATATTTTCTCTATCTTTTTCGCTCCCAAAATAGTTCCAGGGATTCTGAATTTTTGTGCTCCTCTATAACTTAAAATCTTTTAAATGTTACTCTTATGTTCCAAACAAAACGGAGGACGGATGTTCGAATAAACGGGGGTTGGGAAGGGGGGGTTGGAAAATTTTATCCCAAAAATAATGTAAATACAGGCTAAAATCAGGCTATTTAGAGGAAAATAAGGGGCCTTCTTTTTGACAGCTGAAAATATTTTTAAAAATAAATAAACAGGGGGAGGGTCCTAATAAGTCCGGGGGGGGGGTTGGAAAATTTTCGAAACATTAACATGTGGGGGGGGGCGGGGCGGGGCGGGGCGTTTATTTGGAACCTAAGAGTATATATCTAATATTTTGCCTCCGTGCAAAAGATTGAATGAAAAATATATTTTGTAATAGTTTGTATATTGTTCAATGTTCTCTAGCTATCTGAAGCCTGCCAGTAAGCGGAAGGAAGTTCTTGACGTTTGAGATTTTTTGTTGTTTAGTGCTTCTTGCATGATCTGAGTAATATTAGGGAGGGGGTTAACTTGAAATTGGTTGTTAGTATGTTACGATGGACTTGATTGCGCCATGTAGGTAGCATACTCTGTAGTTCGATTTCAAGGGAAATTGGCTTTTTATCGAATAAGGGAGCGTATCGAATAGTAGAGCGTTGTTTATGAGTTTCTTGTTGACGGTAACTTTCAATATTGTCGAATAATCGAGCGTATCAAATAGTAGAAAGTAGAATTAGAGAGCGTCAACTGTATTTACAATCGAATATAATGGTGTTGCAAGCAAGAGAAAATTACTTGTTACTCGCTTACTTTTAGCATTTTGCTATAACTGCTCCCCCTTTACTGTGGTACAAAGTGCGTCTAACGTTTATCGTAACGTAGTACCCGCGTAGCGTAACTTGACGTAGCTTATACTAGACGTCACGACTAGGTTTTTGGGCTCCGAACATCAAATTTTTGGACTCACTTTAAACTTTCGAACTCCTGCAGTAGCGAAAATATCGAATTTGCGTCAAAGTACTTGAAAGGCTTCAAAGTGGAACTCACTAAGAAACGGGTGAAAAATCGCGGTTTTTGGTGAGGTGCTCGCTAAACTTGACGTAGTATGGTAATGAATTTTGACATTATCGTTACCGGGTTTCTTCACAGACAGCCTTCAGACTGGGTCAAAACGTGACAAACTTTATTTCTCAAGGACTCTCAATCACAGACTGGAAAACATTCGGAGAATTTTATTATATTAGAAAAACTTTTGTGGGAATACAAACGTATGGTTAAAGTATCTATACACCTATCTGTTTCTATTTTAGTTTATGGAGAGGGAGAACTCAAAAGAAGTAAAAAAGCCGCAGATTTTTCAATTCGATATCCAATCACTTATCAAGATTGTGAGGGGTGCAGAGAGAAAAAAATATCTGAAGTGCATCTTAAGTGTTATATACTCTTTTAACTGAGAAACAAAGTTACCGATATATTTGTCGATAAAAAACCCGCCACTCTCAGCAAAGTTTATTACATAAAGCAGTTTCACAAGACTTTATTAACGAAGAACGCTATTGGAAAGATTTTTAAACAACCTAACGTTTCGCACTTCATCACATTTTATGCAATTTGGATAAATTCAAACGTTTATTTTCGAATGTTTTGATTTTTTTGGAGTGTTTTGGTTGTATTCAATTTACTATGAAAAGTATGGATTGGCGATTGGTTTGGATCTCGGCGTACATTTTGGTCAGCTTTCTGTGCCTTTGTGGAGCCCAAAGTTTTCCAGGTAAGGCGCAATTATTTTAGTATTCTTTTCCCCTGCGGACGTTTTAAATGTTTTAAAGAAAGATATGTCAAAAGCAGCGCACCGGCTAAAATAGGTTGAGGTGACGCCTTAAAGGGACATATAAGTAGTAAAATGTAAACATTGCGCGAGCCACGTTTCATTAATAAGAACAATTAAAATTACGTGCCCAAAACAAACTTATGAAACAATTGAAACAATCAAAATCAGCCATATTTGTTTTGATTTTTTATTTTGACATGTGACATTTGTTTTGATTTTGTATCCCGCTGCATACGGTTTGTTTACAAATTCCATTAGTACTTTTATGCCCCTTTAAGGTCTAACAGAGCGCTTGTACGCCTACCCTTTTAAGGACGGATGAGTGACGGTGAAAAATGCCGATCATCGCCGTCCTCAGTGAGCCAGCATCTAGACATATCAAAAAATAACCGTCTCCGCTGTTGAAAATTACAATATAGAATTGATCGCGTAGTGCAGAGGTAGAGCATTCGGCTACTTTGCGCAAGGTTGTTAGTTCAATCCCAACAAGGTCATACAAAGGACCTTTTATATCTCCTTAACTCGAACAGAACAATGCTCCCTTCAGGTGAAAAACCCTTGTAAAGAAATCTATAAAACTCATTTTACATAACTTGAACAAGACTCTTCGTGCTAAATTTACGATTGCAGTCGAGAGCGACCCAAAGGCTCCCTTTTCTCCAGCTGTCTAGTGGAGGCCGCCACTCCTTTTTCCCTGAATTTCTCCACTTACCCTTGATCCGTCTCAAATACTATTTTGAAAATCTTTGGTATGACCCGGCTGGGGCTCGAATCCACAACCTTTCGCACCGTTGCTGGATGCTCTACCTTCATGCTACGGCCGTATTCTCATAGTATACCCCTTCCTATACTTGGAAAGAAGTGTTGACATACAGTAAATTAACCTTCTTCAACCACGCCTTCTCTTCTATACGTGATTGAAATATAACCAACCACTTTTTTCAGAGCGGTTTAGCACTTTCTAATATGCTATTCACGGTTTACTCTATTTCAAGGTTTTGGCCACGAACGCCCTGTAGATTTTAAATGTCATCGTTAAGGTTAAAGTTATAGTTAAACTTTTGATAGGAAATTATTTACCTGGGAGAGAATGGACCCAAAAGGTCTCCTTTTTAGTTTTCCAAAACTTGAATTAGATTTTTCCCGGGGGGGGGGGGGGCACGCGATTTTGAAACGACGGTATGTGCCGCGCAAAATCGTACCCTTACAATGCAGTTCAATATGGCTGAAAAGGTACCCTTTCAGTGCACTTTCTCTTGATTTGCCCAACCCTTACAGTGCACTGTATTTCTCAGCTATAAATCTGTGTGAAAAAAGAAGCTTGGGAAATTTTCTGTTTTAAAGAAAAACTGGAAAAATATTCTTGTCAGCTGTAATTATCAGACAAAAGAAACTTTTTAAAACAGACGAGAAGTAAAAACCTTTCTTTTTATCAATTATTTTGAATTTGTTTTAAAATTCGACCCTTGCAGTGCAATCTCACAGAAACACGCCCTTACAGTGCATTTTGGGATACTGAAAAAATCCCACCCTTAAGCGCAGCACATGACGTAGGCCAGATCATATAAGTGCCCCCCCCGTGGATTTTTCAACAAATTTTTTGTAACCCTCTCTAAGAGAGATTTTTGAAAAGTGTGAAGTGTGATAAAAGGTACACTTGTCGGTTGTACATAAGCGTAACTTGTCTGTAAATAGACCTAATATCTACGGAAATTACAAAATTCATCACCGCGCTATACGTTATACATGAGATACACTCTTGTACAGAGTGAACCGTAGCCTGTTGTGTTGCTTAAAGGTTTTATTTTTTTATAAGTTTTCCCGTTTCATATCAGGTCTATTGTTTCATTGTGCTGATATAAGCAAAAAAATGTTTTTCTTTTTCTATCTCTGACCAATCCTGCTCCACATCCGTGTCAATTTAATATAAAAAAGCTTGTAAATTAAAATTGATTAGTAAGCAAACAATAGCACTTTTATTCAAAAACAAAACCTTTAATCTACTGTTAATAATGACCCATCCTGTATACACTGAAGCAAAAGAAGCCTCACTAACTGCTGATTCTTAGAAAAAAACCTCAAGTAGGGATGTATCGTTGAGTTTCAATTTCAAAAACCGAAAAGAAAAAATAAAAATAAAAAAAATCAATGGCCGTGTTTTTTTATTACCGTGCGATACATTTTTCGAAATGAGGCGATAGATTTTACGTTCAATGCATCGTTTGTGTGAAAATCACATGGGTCGTTCGATTTCGGATGGGGAATCTGCGGCCTCATTTCACATCCAAGAGATTGCTCTATAGCCTTTGGCTTGAAACTCGAGATGAATGTTCTTGGGTGTTAAATAGAAGGGTCTTAAAACTGCTGGAAGGCCTGACACACCTCTTCGGACAAAGCTCTAGTCTAATCTAGCTTAAACCACGAGCTTTAAAAAACTTGTCAATTGTTTTGGTGAAAAGCAAATAGACATTTGCAACCAGATGTCAGAATACGGCAACGCATTTTATATCTCCGTGATTATCGGGTTTATTACAGTCAAATTCACGTTAAGGATGAAAATTAAGCCAAATTGTTGCGTATTAAAAAATTAAAATTTACGGTAAAAATGCAATATAACTTACAGTAAGATGAAAAGCGGAAACTTTGCAATAGATTGCAGCTTTTCACCGTGAAATTGCCCATAGTGCCACGGTGAAAAGCTGCAATCTATTGCAAAGTTTCCGCTTTTCATCTTACTGTAAGTTATATTGCATTTTTACCGTAAATTGAGCCAAAATGTCACGTTAATTTTTTCTACTCTGTGGTAGTAAAGATCACGTTTTTCTCAGCAGAATGCTTGCCTATCAATGCCTTATCTTTTTCATTTGTGGTATTCTGCGAGACTAATTGATATATGATACTTCGGCCAAAGCAAAAGTTATCTTTCCAAATTGAATTATGGTTGACTTGACTAAGCTATTTCAAGGCTTTTGCAAAACTCGAATGTTTTTATTATCTTGGACTTTTGATCTTTCATTTTGAGTGTTTTTTTTTTGTTATTTGTCTGATCTAGTGAATTTCAATAAAAGAATTCGCAAACTGTCTGTTGCACTGTCCCCTCTGTATGATAGGCTTAAGTTTTGGCATTTTAAAAACTCCTCCCATCCTTCGATATCATTGCAATCCTTGTTTGAAATGTTTCAATATTCTTAAGTTGAAAAATAATGATATCCATATTCAAGATAACATTGAAGAATTCTTAAAGAATTGAGACATGGGCCAGTGATTATTCTTAGAACCAAAAGTCCCAATCTTTTATTTATCCTCTATTTTATCCTTTATCATTTCGGTCACTTTAAAATCTAATTTTTTTTTTTAATTACATTTACCTCTGTTTTACAGGAACTAACCGTAAACTGCCGGATTTGAAGCCTTTGGACGAGATAGCACAAAAGAACAAACACTGCGCCATTAAACAGATCAAATGGTGGTTGACGCCCTCTGATATCGTCTACAATTGCTCGCTATGTAAGTTTCACATTTTCTTTTTTCCAATATAGTGTGTCCAGTGGGGGGAGCAACGCTTGTGAGGTCTTAGATTTAGAATGTCGTGGAAACGACGTGACGTCAAGAATGCTACCATGAACCCAAAGTGAACCTTTATCAAGCTATGTTCAATTCGAAAAAAATGGGTTGAGCGTTTAACTTAATTTACACTGTGCCCATCGAGTTTTCAGATTCTTTCAAGGGTTTTTATACAGTATTAGAAAAGTCACAGGGTTTCATTTTGAGGAGGGAACATTTTCTAAAGCATATTCTGGCTAATTCACAGAAGTTTTTCGGCGGAAAGCAAAGGATCACTAAATTCCTTCAAAACCATTAGATTTTTGCCTCTACGAAGATAGTTGTCAAATCGTTTTTCCAAATTAGGCAGTGCGTACCTTGGAATATTTCTGCAAGCGAATAATTAAAAAATGTCCAAAGATATAACAAACTTTACTTGGACAGAAAAGCAGCCGGTCTTTGAAACGGTCTTTTTAACGACTTTTCCCGGCCATTTCATTATCACTCAAAGCTCAAAATTAATTTCTTTTTGGATTTTGATCAGATTGGTATTAACGTCTTTAA
This sequence comes from Clytia hemisphaerica, assembly GCF_902728285.1. Lineage (NCBI taxonomy): Eukaryota > Metazoa > Cnidaria > Hydrozoa > Leptothecata > Clytiidae > Clytia > Clytia hemisphaerica. Next base: position 552,085 of record NW_027103734.1, on the reverse strand, counting down.
CATTGCAGGGGGGGGGATGATTGCATAATTATGTCCGGTAGATTTTAGTCACAAACTTAAAAATGACGTATCCTTTGACCTCATTAGACATTCAATATTAACGATTTTGTCCTATAGATCTTTGTTAAAAGAATTCAACATATTGATTTGACCCGATTTGACTTTAATAGATGTTTGTGGTTATACTGAAATTTTTATCTCACGGGAAAATGAAAAAACCGGCTCATGTATCGCGTTGTCCTTTGTTTCTCCATAACCATGATTTTGGATTCTATGCAATAAATTCTGGGTCAAAAAGAAACATTACGACAATAAACGGACCTGGTGGAGAGTGAATATCTCTGTTTGAATTCTTTGTGTGGAAAATATCATACTCACCCGTATGTCCCATTTATGTTCGTCGCTCACATTTTCAATGTGTTTTTTTGTATGGATAAGTTATTGTTGTTATAAATCATATGTTATGTAGAATAACCCTGTTTTTTTCTATTTCCATACTGAAATGTAAAAAAGAAACATTACCCTGAAATGTAAAGTGAACCTTAGATGCACACTAATCTCCATGCAGATTCTGATACTCCACGCATGACACGTTTCACTCTAAAGGTCATGGCTCCGAAAGAAAATCTGCCCAGGTTAGGGCACCGCTTTGATCTTTTTCATCCAAGTTTGGGATGAATATTAAATGAGTTTTTGAACGCGGTGATTGGCTAAAACAAAAAATCGCACAAAATCAAAAGCCAATCTCAATTTTGGTGCGGAAAAACGGAATTTAGCAAAAAAAAGTGCGGAATTTCAGAATTGGCAAAAAATATTCAAAACTCGTGGAATTTTTGACAAAAATCTTGAATTTCAAAGGAATTTTCGGTGGCGGAATCTCGGTTCATTTTTAGACGGTTTGACGGAAATTGGAGAAAAAATTGGTGGAATTGCGGAATCGGGTACCCCTGAACCCCCCCCCCGAGAAGATGATCTGTAACGAGATTAGATAAAAAATGAACACTAACAAGCTCAAAAATACAGCACATGTGAGTTTCCAAATATCGACCAGAAATGGCGACCACGACCGGGGATCAGATAAATTTGGGTTATCGAGTTTATCTGCTCTGTCCTCCGTAGAGAATGCATTAGTTAACACAATTATACCCTGTTTGGCCTGTTACAAGCTTAGCATGTTAAAGGCGCGGCTATAGACTATTACTTTAACTCCCTCCATACTTTTGCCTTATTGTCATATTGAAGCTCTTATTTCAAAGACTGAGCGTTAAATGTTTTCTAGCGTACAGTAGATAAAGTTTGAAGAAATGTTCTTCTTGCCGAAATCTCAAGGGCTTGTATTGACACGGGGTGCATTGTGTCAGTGCTAACCCAGGTGTCGCTTCATAAGCTTAGCATATTAAAGGTGTGGTGATACGCTATAACTTTAAAGCCCTCTGGCGGATTTAAGACAATAGATCAAGTACGTCGGAAACATGCGAAGGAGTGCAATGCTCGTTAAAAGGCAGTAAAATTACAATTATAAATCTCTTCCTCTGATAAGTTCGACATGGGCTGCGTTTAGACCAGCCTGGCATTTGTAATTGCTTGCATTATTCTTTTGAATTCTATTGTTCCGCGCAATTGTTCGGTTTGTCAAATGCCTAATGATGCCAGCGTGTTGGCATTTCGTTGGCATTTGAAATGCCATTTTACTACTTACTTACTGCACGATTTAACGTCCGTGATTCCCAGCATCTGGGGTTGGACGCCTTCCTCTAATGATTGAACGCCAGGCTGCACGATCATTAGTCATGTCGACAGTTGCATTAGCAGATTTGAGGTTGTCTTTTATATTGTCCATCCATCGTTTTTTTGGTCTGCCCAAATATTTACCTTCCACGACATGGGAAAGGATTTTCTTTTGCCAACAATCTTCATCCATACGTTGGACATGGCCAAACCAGCGTAGCCTACCTTGGCGTAGCAAAATGTCAATTGAATCAACGCCAAGCCTACCCCTAAGAGCAGTCATAGAGATTCTTTCTGACAAACGTATCGAACAGATCCACCTGACCATAGCATTATCATTGCGAATAAGTCTGTTACAATCATCCACAGTTACAGCCCAAGTTGAGCTCGCATGCAACATGACACCTCTCACAGCCGATGAGAATACACGACCACGACACTTGATGGGAATACTTTTATTTGTTAAAATGGGAAGCAACTCCCTGAATTTCTTCCATGCTGATTTGATACGCGAAGTAATGGCATCAAAACAGCCACCATTGTTACCAAACATATCACCAAGATAACAAAAAGTCTGAACAACTTCAAGATTAGAACCATCTATGGCAAAAATACTAGGTGGAGGTACAACAACAGGATTTAAACAGGCTGGACAAACATAATTCAAGTCTTCCTTCAGGCGACCTTTTATCCCGGAGCAGCGTTTGTGTATGTAGCATTGACAGCTGCTACATAGAATAGAGTTGCTTCCTACACCCTTATAACAAACACCACAAGGCCATTTACTTAATTTTTGTCTTTCACTCTGGCCATTTTTACAATGCATAACCTTGGTCTTACGAGTGTTAACACGAAGACCTTTAGCTTCAATTCCTTGCTTCCAATGAGCAAGCTTTGACAAGAGTTCATCCTTTGTTTCTGCGATAATAACAAGATCATCAGCGTACAGTAATTCCCATGGACAGCCAGTTCGAAATTCTCGGGACAGAGCCTCCATGACAATTATGAACAACAGAGGACCTAGGACTGAGCCTTGATGGACACCAACATTTACGTTGAATTCTTCACTAAACTGACCATTGATCCGGACACACGATCTTGGACCATTATACATCGCTTGGACAGTTTGTACAATCCATTCAGGGACACCAAGGCTACGCATAGCCCACCATAGTATTTTCCTTGGTATGCGATCAAAAGCCTTTTCCAGATCTACAAAAGCGAAGAAAATATCTTTCCTTTTGCCTAGATATTTTTCTTGTAGCTGGCGAAGAATAAAAATAGCATCAGTCGTACCACGACCGGGCATGAAGCCAAACTGCATCTCATCGATTGAGATTTGCTCTCTGATAAGAGTTTCAAGAATACGCTCAAGAACTTTAAGTAAGACTTCAAGCAACTTAAGACCACGATAGTTGCCACACTCAAGTGAGTCACCTTTGCCTTTGTATAAACTGATGATGAAAGATTCATTCCATTCAGCGGGAACTTTACCTTCACGAATAACCTTGATAATTTTGAGCAAAGGAATCCCCTTTTCTGGCATTTCAAATCAAACAAAGGAACCAAAACAAAGAGAAAAAATGACATTTTTGATTTTTTAAAGAATTTGCACGTTTTTTATTCAATTCTTTCTATAGATTGTAAAGTTTGCAAGATTTGCCATAGCCTAGCCCTACGGCAAAGAGTTTCCGTCTTAATGACTGCAGTTTTTGAGAAATTCATGCTTTCATCGTTTGATCTGTCAAAGTTGAACTTGAGGGAATCACCTTTGACCAGCGGCCGAGGCAGTGGATTGTGTCACTTCGTAGGGCACCCCTTAGATCAGGGCAAATTTTTGATATTATGCTCCTAATAGGGTGTAGAATTGACAAAAAAAATTTGCCCTTCGAATCTCCTGCAGTTTTCGAGTGAATCGATTTTTAGTTAATCGATAGAACTTATCAAGGGTCCCTTTACTAACGGTTTTTTTGAAGTCTGAAAATCAAATATCTGAGACTACAAACGGATTCAGCGTGAAAAGTAGATAAAGAAAATGGGGTTATTTGTTAAGTTTCGACCACCTGGTGCCGAGAAATGGCATTTTTAAGGCGAAAAATCGACGTTTTTGGCGTTTTCCGATGACGGAGCATTTGAGATTTCGAAAACCATTTTTAAGGCCTTTTTTGAATCTCGGACGCTGGTCTACATGAGCAAATGCCAAATTACAAATGCCAGTTGGTCTAAACGCAGCCCATGGTCTAAAACCGACTATGTAAGACCTCCATTGAAACTCTTATTCCAACTCGTTTGAGTGTGACGTTCAAATGCCTTTTAACGACTTGAATGACTTTTGTGTCGCTAATAGTAGACCAAACTATCGGCCTAAGAAGGTTTTTTCTGCAAGTTTCTATTATAAATAACTATTAAAGCTAATGATCTTGTCAGTCTACTATGACCTTTTAAGTGATTAAAGCTGACCGTCGTGAGCTCTCAAACGAGATTTTAGTGATATTCAGAATTAAAGCAACTATCAAATAACGTCTGTATATAACAGTATCTATTTTGACACAAAATTGACTTTTTTCGTTCTTTTGGCCAAAATTGTGGTTAGAAATATCAAGAATTTTTTTTTATGTTGGTCGGGTTGATAAAATAAGTTTAATGGCTGGATATCAATGTAAGAAAAAAAGGTTGACAAATGATTGAGAAATAATTTCGTTAACACAATTTGCTGCACCTTATTGTGTGTGATTTTTTTGGAGTTTTTACTTTCGATGCAATAATATTCCAGTTACTGATGATTGATTTCGATAAAAGTCTTCAAACTAATTTGAACTGAATGGCTATGTTTTTTGTTGAAACCTACTTTGACAGACATTTTCATATCAAGGTACAAGGGGTTTCAATGAATGTGCCCTTGTTTTTCGTGGCATATATTTCGGCATAAAGCTGGCCGTAAATTTTACTTTCAATATAGTTTTTGTCTAAAAAACCACGCAAACCGTGAAAGCCCTGGTTTGGCCGGTCCACTTTTCACCCTGCCTATTCTAATTATGAATTAAAGTTTGCAGAAAAATTGGCATTCTAAAGTCAATGCAATGTCTTTTTTCTGGTGTCAATGCAATGACTTATTCAATCATTTTCAAGTATAGTTTCAACTGCAAACTTTCTGCCCACTCTTTCCTTACTCTAACAAATACAATAGGCAAGGCAGAAATTTGACCGTCTAAACTAGACTTACGTAAGATAAAGGTGGGTAATTTGAAGCTAATCTTGAAATTACAAATTTCGTTTCACTCAGGGTTACTTTTCCATAAAATATTATACTATTACCTTAATATTAGACCCCAATGTTCCGCAAGCTAGAAATCCAGCGTCACTTCATAATAATGTAATTATCACGAAGCAATTTTTTTCATCTCACCATTGGAGGATCAAAGCATTTGACCTTTGAATCTTTTTTACAGAATTCGGATAAATCTATGGTCAGAAAAGATAATCATTTTTGATCAAATCAGAAGTGAATCAATTTTTTTGTTAAATTTACTTGATGACATGCTAACCGCAATGAAACACCTCCGAATTTCTTAACATGATTATCTTATGTGACTGGCTTTTCCCACAAATTTGTCATTGTATATTCGTAAACTAATCTGACGGGAATGTTTTAAATCTGGTACAACAAATATACATCAAGAAATTTACCAACAAAGATTGGAGTTTAAAGATATTTTGCTTTGGTACAGTGACTGCAATACCTGATTTTCCCAAGTCATCTATCTAATTGGAACGTTTTCAAAATACACTGACTTTAAGTAGGTTCTTTCGGGGGATGGACTTTAGACCAAATACATAACCTCTTTAGGCGTTTGAAAAGGTTAATTAAATTTTGTGGTCAAAGCAAGAGTTAATTTCAGGAAAGAAAAGAAATCAGATCATCAAAAAGCTTGGTCGCTAAATATCATTCTTCTTACAAAATTTCAGAGTAGAGTAAAAGCAACATACCAACAAAATTACCACAAAATAAAGAATGCAGAAATAATTTCTCTAGCACAAAAAGTTTTAATTTCTTCACTGGTAATGACCATATTTGACATCTCCAACAAAAACAACAATGTGTTGGAATAGAAATGGTGCACATTTCTCAATTGGTTCTATGTACGTTTTATTGGTCGATGGTAGCTCTGCAACTTACTCATGCTCAATTTTGGAGGAGAAACGAAGAATTACCTCCAGGCTGGGACTGGAATTTTTGGGACATGCCACGCAGGTTAAGTAAGTATTATCATCAACACCCTATCACCAAACTGAAAACTTATTACTGTCAGAAGTTTATATTTAAGAGATTTGATTGATGTAAGAAAAGTAACAAAAAGCCAGGTTAGAGTTTGGAATCTACTTTAGGCTTAACTTTGCTTTTCACCATTCAATCAATCAAAGAGTTTTAAGATTTTAATGTTAAAGCTTTCGTACCATTTTAAAATGTATTGTAGATTATGTTTGCAATTTTAAAAACATTTCTTTCCCTCGAAGAACAGACTTCAATCTTCATCAACATAAACTTCAAGCGATTTCAATAGTAGGGTTGCTATCATTTGTTTTATAAGTTGCTTTGACTACCGTTCATAAATAAGGCTAAGACATCAGATTTGAGGGGTTGACATTATTTGATGGGCCGATTTGGCTAGTAATCAAGCAATGGTGTCTAATAATAAGGTTTGTTTATGTAAGGAATGCGATCAAACCTTAATCCGATCAATATACAAGTTTTGGTTCGTTGGAACAATGCAAACACCGGATTACTTACACATAATCCGATTTTAATGCTGAATTAATCCCGATATACTTTTTTATAAGAATACGATAAGAAAATTTATATTCAATCAAGGAAAGACTTGAGTTAGTGGTAAGGTCTTCAGAAATCTATAGAAATTATTCTTCCTGTGTTAAGCTTGTTAAAATGTTAAGCCTCGAAGTTGAAGGTTTCTCTTTCAACTATTTTTGTCATTGATTTTACTCTGTTGAATTTGGTTTCCAAAAGTGTTTCCATGTCATCCAGTCACCAGTACAGGTAGATAATTAGGGTACGGCTTTTTTCACAGATTACTAACATTCTCAAAGACATCCAGTGGAGGTCATCTACAAAACCTCATTATGTCTATAAAGGGTACAAATCTATCAGAGGATAACGACAGCCTACCTGAAGTGGAATGTATACCCCATCCAGACTCCCTGGATTTGATTGGAAAAAGGGAAAGTTTGTTGAACTTCATTTGGTGGGTTTTCGACAAGCCTTTTCAAGCCTCGTCCAACACAGATTTCGTTTTCCACCTCTCGAAGACGGTGTAACAAATATCATTCTTATAAATTGTTTATCCAACGTAATCCATGTTTAGATATGAGATGCGATAATGTGTTTAATCTTTGGCTTAAGAAGTATTTGTTTACACTCTTGCACGCTTTGTAGCTGCTGGAGATTAGTGTATTTTTCTAGTCTATATAATAAAATCATGAATGTTGATTGCTTGTATTTAAAGTTTAAGTTTGTTATCTTAGATCACCCCATATACAATTTTAAAGATCCTGCATTTGCATACTTTTAAAAGGCTTCAATCTGAGGGGTTCTGTTGTAAATTGCTTAGTTGACAAACTTCCTAAAGGTAATGAAGACCCTGCATGGTGCCTTAAATATATTTTATCATTTGGTATGCTCAGAATGCAGGCTTCTTTTATAGAAAAGCAGTAAACAAGACGATGATCCTTGTTATATCAAACATAAAATAATATTTAAACATAAGAAATTAGACGTCTTGAGAAAAAGTTTATTTTTGCGAGTCTAGGTCTTGGATAGATTGTGATGGTTGTTCTTAAAGTTGTAGAATTTCAAGGAAAGTCGCCAATATCAGATTTCTTGGGATTGCACCGGATTTGTAGCTTAGTTTGAGCAGTTAGAACATAACAGGGGCTCTCTATATTTACCAAGTTTTTGTGCAGTGCCAAAGTCACAGGACAATGATGGAATTTTTAGGAGCGACAGAAATATGGTACTAAAAAAGCCCTTTTCACTCATTCTTTGTCTTGACTATTTTTTCATTTGATTCATCATCTGTATGCTTTTTCAGACATCAATCCTGAATAAAGAAGGTCCCAGTGTCTATACAAGTGTATCAGTCAACAAATCTTTTGGCCGTCCCTTAAAAAAACACTTTACTTAAAATTTTTGGGCACCTTTAGTCTCGTCACTGATTTCTCCTGACTTTTTCGCAAGTCCCCTTTACGTGAAATCAACCTAACCGCTTTAACCTGAGTAGGTGTCTAAGAATTAACTCTCATCTCCCATGTTTTGTTTCAGAAAGTGTGTATTCTATTCTTTTGGGAATGGAATAGACCTTCAAAAAGACTGATGACTCTCTTAAAGTGTTGCGTTGGGGGTGGAGTGGGTTTATTGTTTACTACCGCCCTCACGACTTAAGCACCCAGAAAGGACATGGATTTTTTTCGAGTTATGAATGAATATTTCAGGAGATTTTTTGACTTTCCCAAAGATCTTAAGGCGTGATGCGTCAACACTTGAAAAACATCTCAGCATCATGGTGTCTTGCTCTTTTAGATGAAGTGGTAAACCTTAACCATGAGGACAAACTCAAACACTTTGGTCACAATTGAACCAATAATTTCAATCAAATTATCTCCCAAACACCCGCTGTCGAGAAGGAGGTCCTTAAAGTCATTAAAACTTTAAACGAAACCACTTCACAAAAGTACTAATAATGAATTAAAGCTTTTAAATTGCATAGATTTTCTCTTAAGCTGTGAAATGTTCTAAATAGAACGCCTTATTTCATACTTGCATAAAATGCCTCGTTTAGCTCTACCAGATGGGATTACCGGCGTGTTGTGGAGGGGCGGACACAGTGACACTCGTCAGATTAATTAAGCTGATATTTCTTTGATAGCTGTCGCTATTTGCGGATGAAGTCATTACTTTGAGTGGAATGGCTTGAATCCTAAGTGTTATCTTATTAGACCATGTTCAGGCGTTACGGTTTCGTATCGCCCCGGTTTGGTATTTATTACGGATAGGAAGTGTTCATACTCATTTCGGAACGTTTCGGAGAAAGAAAACGAAACAAAACAAAACCGTTTCCATCTGTTTTGCTTTGTAACGTCTTCTTTTTTGACGTTTCCAATTTTTACGTTCACACAGTGTTTCGGAACCGTATCGTTTAGGAGCGAAATGGAACATAGCGTGTGAACGTGGTCTTAGTCATTAGATTCTATGAACTCGACAGGCTGAGACGCATTAACTGGGAATAACCGTTGTCTTAGGACGCTGAAGATTTGAATATATTGCTTGGCTCATGCAATAATTACTTGCTGGAGTGATTGCAGATTGCAGAGTAAAAGAGAACAATTTCAATATCCATGTAATGCGTAATTAGTAATTTGGACATCGCTTTCTTGTCGGTTTCCTGTTGATATAGATTTTTTGAGCAAAAATAATTCGTTATTAGAGGGACAACAGACCCTGCGGAAGCGGGGAGACTGGGGAAACTTCAGCCAGTTTTGAGAAAATGAGATTTTTTTTCAAATTCCTAGCAAATTTCATATCATTTTGAGCCTTCAGCCTCTCCACTTTTACGATTGTTCCGGCCTGGACAAGCAGTCCTGACTACCACTCCTCCCCAAGAATTCGCATCGACCGTGAAATGACGGTCATTGATGGAAAAACAGGGGTGGTTTTCTGGAGAAGCCTCTCAGTTGCTTTTTGAATTTCATTTGGAACAATCCAGGGCTGAAAAAGTGACCCTCTACGTACATCTGGGTGCACGGTTCACTTTCTATATAGTTGAATTCCGAAAAATTGAAAGCGATCATAAGTCATTTTTCGGGTCGCTTAACAAACATTTTTGTTTAAGATGAGATTAGAGCGATGATGTCATGTTTCGAATGGATGAACAAAGGAGACATTGTTACGGTCATTTTTAGTCATCGAGATGATTTGTTATTTTTAGCGTGGTATTTGGTTGAAAATGTAAACAAACCCTTAAACAAGGGAAAGTCAGAATGACAGAAATTTTTTGTTGACATGTCATTTGTTTTGCGCTGTGCTGCTATGATTTTTGTGTTGATATGATGCAGGATTTCTTTTGTATATCACATAGTTTCACGATAGTATATTGCCCGTAGATACTCAGCTAATTGGAGCTTAATTGCTGGCTGATTTCTTGGGGAGTTGCTTTCATTTTCCTTGAAGTCAATATTTAATTTATGATTATTTTCAGCAAACGATTTTGTAGAATTTTTATTTATTGCGTAAACTTTCAGAAAAAGGTTGCCATTTTTACTTTTACACAGGGGGTTGTACAATATGGCGTTAGCAAAGAAAGGCTTTTCTGTTGTTAGGGCTCTGTATAGTGAGATTTCACTGGAAGAAAAAAGTTGTTTAATTTTCCTAAGATTTACGGATTTGTATGATTGTACAATCTGGTAATATGGACTGGGTTCGATAGTCTTATGTCTACAAGAAAATTGGTCAATTTAAGTCTTAAGGTTTGACATTGAAGTTATTATTTGATTGATAGAAAGAGCATGAGGAAATCTGATGATTAATCTATTAAAATGTTTGTTTACTCTCTAATTTGTGGGATATTTTAAGTGATTTTTACGGATTTAGAATTTTCTTATCAAATCCTATCTTAAATCTCTATGACTCTTGTCAACTTTATTACTCATGATAAGGTCATGAATTTGACTATTGAAGCTTGTTTTTTAAGATGGTCTCGGAGTTTTTGTGGAAAAGCGTATATCTTGTCGCAGACTTTCTAGTACTATACCTAGTTCTATGATTTGTTGTAGAACGCTTAAAAATGTTCAGCTTTTTCACTTTTAATCGGACAAAACCTATTTCAAACATTATCCAGTCGGTCTTAAAGAAAATGCAGCCTATGTCATTCGACTTCAAAATAAAGGATTTTATGGAATAAAACATGGTTAATAGCATACACTTTCGTTATAAAGGATGACCGATTCAGCCAAGTTACTGAAATTCTTTCGCCTGTATATTTATCTTCGTTCGAATCGATAGATGCGTTAATTAATTAACTTACCTGAGGAGATTAATGGATTTTTATTTCAAAAGAAGTGTATTAAATGCTTAAATGTTATTTCATGTTATTCCTTTAGATCTGAAGCAAACGTTATTCGCTAATACCTATTACATTTCGTGTCTAATTAATTTGTTTGTATGCTTCCTCGGGATCAGGTTAGTAATACTGTTGGCTGTGTTGCAGGATATTTTGCTGGTATTTTACGGCCCGTATCTTTTACGGTGTACTTGCAATAGCTGGTTGTTCAACCAAGAAATGTTACCACTTTATATGACCATATGAGAATGACAGAGTTTTATCAATCCTCGGTTGAATTGTTAATGAATATTCAACTTTTTTAGTTACTTTGTCTTTCGATAAGGAATCGAGAATATATGTTGATAAACCCCAGGATCACAGAGCTGGTTGAACCCCCATATCACAGAGTCGATGGGACCCCCGTTTCACATAGCTGGTGGGACCCCCGTTTCACAGAGCCGGTGGGGCCCCGTATCACAGAGCCGGTGGAACACCATATCACAGAACCGTTGGGATCCTGTAACACAGAGCAGATGGAACCCCCTACCCTCTGGGAATCTCGTCCCAGCTAAGAAATATGCCTTTGAAATCTTACCCAATTGAAATTAAGTTGCTCAAATCCTAACTTGGAAAAATACTGAGATTCATATGGAGCTTCAAACAATAAAAATCTCAACCATGCAAGAAAATATATATCTCTATTGTTGTTTAACACTTTCGTTACCCTACTGGCTTGAATGATCTACCGTGTCAGGGCAATTTTTTTGATGAACTAAGGTTCACAGTTTTAAAATGACTGACAGGAACTTCCTCGAATTTACATATTTACGAATTTATATATTCCAACCAATCTATCATTAAGAAGTTTGGTGAATCCATAAGCAGATGTTCACTCAAATACTGACGTCAGCTCAAATCTTTATCTATCTTTTCATCATCAGAATGAGAATTCAAACTCCTGATAAAAATCCCTTCTCAATAATTTATCCGATCTCAGACAAGTGTTATATATATGACATAGACAGCCAGACAGTAAAACTATTTTAGTTTTTAACATCATGATTATTTTAACAGACTGTCCATCATTAAAGGAGTGATCGTCATCATCTTATCAGTTTGTGATGAATTTTTCATCATCAAAATCATCAGCAGTGTCATTTTGTTTTTGATGATTATACTTAGCTCATAGTTGTTTCTCATTGGTGGTTATTTACCATAAATTCTGGTATCCATTCTGGTTTTGCAGAATTCAAAGTTCGGGCGAGAATGACATTTTCAGGCATTCTACTTTATCTAATCAGATATTTCGATTTGGGAGGGGTATAGTGACTAGTCGGGCTATTCACAAGCTTTTGGATCCTCAAGTCTTGAGTTTCATGTTAAAACTCAGAGTAAAAAGTCTACTTTCCTGTCTTGCGGTTTTTAAAATTTTGCAGGGAAATTCCAAATATTATGGCCATAGCTGTACTTTTGGTCCGTATATAGAGCATTTCCTGATTCTTCTACTTCTAAACGTATTTCCACTCGTTCTATTGGGCTTTTCAACTTTAGTTTTTCTGTCTTTTCTGTTTAGTAAGTGAGTCCAGGGAAACGCTCCTTTGTTGTACCTTACAACAGGTTATCTTACTTTGTACGAAAAAAGGCCGAAAGAACGAGAAGTTCGACAGAGACATCGCTCTTTTCCGTGTGTATTCGATTTTGACGTGTTATGTCATCGTGACTTTGTTAAGAGTAGAATATTCAGCTGCCTCTTTAATAATTTCTTTTCTGCTTGCTCGCATTTCTTTAATTCGTGAATTTTGTTTTGATTTATGTAGTGCTAAAGCTTTCTACAACTACTTAGATGTTTTATCAACTGCTTAGCGCGTCGTCGAGTCTTGCCTTGTGAATGATTTACAATTTTTGAAAGTGTTATAATGTGAAACTCAGAGTTTGAATGCATAGTGTCGAGACAACTTTTAAGGGTTGTTGTATGTAGCCCACTCTATATCTGAGTAGTTTTAGTATTACGGCAATAGCTTACACAGTGGAGGTTCTACACCTTCAACTTGCATGTGAAACCCCATTTTTTATCGAATGATTGAGAGTTCGAATTATGGAGACTGGTTTACAAAGGTTTTGTGAAGGGACCTGAAAACTTGTTCGATTTATAGAGTTTCGAGTAAGAGATTCCACTGTACTTCAAATGAAGCCTTTTGGGAAGCCCTTCGATAGTTGTTAACAAAGACTTAGATATTTTTGAGCAGGAATGAAATTTGAATCTCCTCTTACAAAACCACAAGGAGCCTCTATCACGCTGATAAAATAAACATTATATTTTGGTACCCTATGAAATCATTCTCTGCTTCCGGGAGTCAGTCTCTGTAGAAAAGCATTTTTTTCTTGTATGTTGTATTAGGTATGTGACAATCCTCGTGTTAAGCTTTATCAGAAGGGAGTTCATAAGGTTTAAAAGGGATTTAAAATCTTATTAGTAGCTTATGAAGAATTTCATTGATATTTCTGTCTCTAGTCTAAGTCTATGTCTGTCACAACATAATAGTTAAAGTGAAGGTAAAGTAATTACGATAAAAAGTCGTTGCAGCGTTTAGTAGAGTTCTAAGTTCTCGTACGGGTGACATCTTTGTATATTGTAAGATGCAATAGCCATTGGTGTGAATCTTGTGTCTTCTGGTGAAAGTTATGCTGCTTGGAACTTTTAGAAGATGTCATACAGGTCAACTACTTTCTTTGTAGTAATTCCTGGATACATTAGCTTTAACTTTGCGGGTCATTCAAATGAAATGAATTTGAATTCTCGAATTTCGAGTTCTTTAATTTTTGTCATTGCGGTTTGCGTGATGGCTTGATTGGGCCTTGATTGGGCGTAATGGTGTGATAGGGGATCATTTTCATGTGCGATCAGAGACATCGCTGGGGGTGCAATGCCTCTTGATTACCCATGATTCATTTCAACCGTAAAATGGTCTATGGGGAACAACAGATGTATGTGAGCCTTACAAATGGTCTAGATGACGAATTTTGCGAAACTGATTTTCCGCTGTAATTTTTGTTATTTTTGGCGGCACGAAACATCTATTCGTCTACATCTATGTTTAGATATCAGCGAGAAGTCATATCCCAATATTTGCAAATATTTAACAAAAAAGATGTGTTTTGTCAAACTAAAGATTACATTAGCCTTCCCTATCTCATTTTTCAGGACCAACTACATCTCTTGGCAATCTATAGGCTAGTTATCTTAAAAGGGAGGTAAATGAGTGGATTTTTTTTGTCAGATATTTTTTCTTCATCATATTGACTTTCAGATACACGTTTTTTTTATAAGAACATCCAAAATTTTTGAAGCCTTCGGATGTTGTTAACTTTTTGAATTTTAAGCCTAAAAATGTTCGTAACATGTTCTTATTTTCGCCATTTTTTGAGTATTTTCGTCCATTTTCTTAAGAAGTCGGGTGTTTTTGAGCCCGCGAAGCCTTAAAATGTTCTTAACATGTTCTTAACATTTTGGCCATCGAAGCCTTATGTTCTTATTTAGTTTGTCCTTATAAAATAAACGTGTACATATTTATCTAGGATTTGAGGGATTGAGACATGCCCAAAATTCTTGCTATGGCGTAGATTATCGTGTTTGGTTTGGTAAATATATCTCGTTTGCTTTCTGTCAATATTGATCGTGTAGCTCACTGAAATTTGGGTGGGTTTCGCTTTGCAAAACTCTAATTTAGTCCTAACACTCTCGACTATCTTTGGCGCTGGAGGGAGTCTCAAAATTGGCCCAATCTTATTAAAGTGCTTCAAAATTTTGACTTATTTTAACCGTTATAAATTTTCATTGAGTTTTCTTCACTGATGATGTTATTTCAACATTCAATGGCAGTTAAAGATATTTATATGTTTTATACGTATCCAAGGTTGACCAGAGTTTTAGGATACTCAATCTATAAATGAAAATATGATTGTGGTTCAAAGATATCCTGATATTTTTTTAAGTGTTTGGATCAAAGAAAATTATTCTTTCGTAAGATAAATGAATATTCAAATCAAACGATGCTTTTTTGCGCTGCTTCTTATCTGACCTCGCCTAAGGGGATAAACTGAGAAAGGTCTTGGAAGGAGGTTTTTGCAAGCTGCCATTCGATTGGTCGATAGTGAATATGATGTTTGATAGTTGATCAAATTATTGCGAAATTGCATGACCATCTTGTAAAAATATTCATGATAGAGTTGAATGCTTTTTAACTGAGCGAACTGACATATATCGCATTCACAAAGAGTTTTTCATACCTACATTGACGTATTATGTAGATTGATTTGACAGCTTTTGATGGATTTCGATCTAGATTGAGAATGATAGCATTTTGACTGAATAATTTCCGTATCTTCCACTGATCATCTTTACAATGATTCTAAGAGGAATGTGATTTATGTATGTATCATGTCTCCTTGAGAACAGGAAAATCAGCTTGATCGGATCAGCAGATAAAGTCCTGGACACCAGTAGCATGTTTTAATTATCTGCAGATTTCTCGATATAGTAGACGTGACCTCGCTAAATTAATAATGAGATTACTTGTCAGACTCGAGGGTACGCAATTAATCTCGTTATTTATCAAAAGGTGCTTCTGCAACTCGACAGTCCATAGCTGCAATCTCTCCATAAGTCTTTTTAATCAATTAACTACTAAATCACTCTATATTGCAACCAGGGCTATTTCTTTATTTCATCGAGAGTAGATCCCCTTTAAACTTTCGGACTAAATTGGAGCTTAGATTCCCAGGAGTTTAGTAGGCGCTCAAAAATTATGTGAAGTATTTCCCTGTTTGATTTCAAGATTTATAAAGTTGTAAAAGTTTTATCTTGTGTGTATATTTTGTGTGATGTTCTAAAACAAATATTGAAAAAGCGGAAATATTCGAGAGTTCACGGTCGTTATAGTGTCCGTGAATCCCGTTCAGAACAGCGGGTAAAAATAAACATAAAATTTCTGTCATGGTTTAATAACGAGATAAAGGAACTATAATATTTTTTCGAATGACAACTTTTTTTCTTGAGATTATTTTGATCAGGAAAAGATTTCAACTTAACTTAAAGGTTTGCTAATGGAAGGTTTGCTCCTTCGGAAAAACTACTGGAAAAGGTTCTTTATTGAGTTGTAGCACTGGAGTCTATATAGCTTATTCACAGAGAGTTTTGCTTATCATTTGAGTCATGTATTTTAGAGACTCGACTTGTGCCCAGAAAATCGATTTGAATAAAAATTTAAAAAGTTGAAATATAATACACAATACGTATTAACCGTTAGATGGCTAAACTTCATCATTCTCGGTAAACATTCGGTGAAAGATAGCATTTTGAAGTTTTTCATGCACTACGTTTTCGTGTAAAACATTTTAGTAGATGTCTGGATTTTAAATGTAGCAATCAATAATCGGATCAGATATGGATCTAAGGGGCACCGAAATGATTTCCGTCTAAAAGAAAATTTTAAGCCGCGAAATGCCTGATCAATACTCCATCACAACATCTGATGAGTTACAAATTAATTCGTTTAATTTTTAATGAAGTTGTTTTGTGATCTTAATTATTGATAGAGGGATACTGATAAAGGTGGCTAAGATGTATTGAATTGAAGGGAAATACACCTTATGGTATGGTCATCAGTTCTGTACACAACTCTGAGGATGATGCAGTCTCGTGCTGAACATCTATGACAAAGAGTGTTTACTTGGGAGGTGTTGGTTTGGATTTTAAAGACTTATACAGTATTTTATCTTAAGAGTTTGGCTAGATACGACCATTGAGTTTCAAGCTAAAGTGACTCCTTTAAATTTTCGCCGCTTCTGGATGACTGATTGTACTTTCATCATTGTTTTTGCATCTTACATTTCATGAACTTGAGGGGTAAATGTTACTTCCAATCTAGCGTTTGTATGAAAAACACGCTGCTTTGAATCCTTTGAATTTTGCTATACCTTATTGAATGCTACCGGCTTGAGTTTATATCATCGCTTTCCTAGTGTCGTTCGAATGCCGTTATACGTAATCGTGTAGCAGCTTGCGCCTGTAAAGTCATTGATTCTACTTGTTCTGAGCTTGTAAGTACCTATTCTGGCAGCTAATAAATGAATTTTATATTTCTACTGTATATAGCTAGTTGATGAAAGAAGGGTGCAATAAAGCTCGTTTGATGATGACAGTTAGACTGACATACTAAATATCATATTTTCCTTTAGACTAGTAAACAAGTCGGTTATTACTTATAACGTTATAATAAAACTGTCAATCAAATAATGTAAACACTAATTTAATATTCAGCGCGCTTGAGAGTAAAGGAAAATAACCGACTAGAAGCTACTTCCGAGGCCTTTTTTTCTTCACCTAAAATCGTAAGGATAGACATACAGATTTCTGTATGTCTCATCCGTGCGGGATTGCATTTATTTTTCTTTCTGTTTATTGCGTTTTTGGAAATGCTCATTTATTTATATGTTCCCATGTTCAATGTTACTATGAAATATCATTTAGTCAAAAAAGTTGAATGGATTCTCAAAAACCTAAAAAAGGTTGTAAAATTAAACAACGTTTTTTGAGGGAAGAAGCTTCTAGTCGTTGAAATTCAGAAAAGACACGCAACCTCACCTCTTCGATTCTTTTTATTTGGAGCTTGAGTTTTTTGTATATGGCTCTGTTTTCAACGACTAGTTTACTAGTCTAATTTTCCTTCTTTTTGGAAAAATCAATAACTGTATAACATAATCATGTATTTATGAATATTATGTATTATAATTTTACGATTCTTCCATACTATTCCTCTTACATTACAGGTAGATACACACATATACACATTCGGTGAAATGTAATATAAAAAGTAAAGAACAAATTAGAAATCTTATGAAAATCTGCTGAAATTATGCGGAAAAGATTAAGAAACAGTAGAAACCATCAAACAGAAAACACGTGACTAGCATAACCGTTCAAAACACTTTTACATAGCTTCTGCACCAAAATATCACATTATGAACAGGCTTACTGGTTTGGAATTTAGCGTAGTGCTATCGCTTATATCAACTCTAGTCACGTGTCAAAATATACCGAATTTGATTGGCCCTCCGCCGCCAAGTTTTGAACAAATCAACCAAACTAATCTGGATACGCTTTGGGATAAATATTTTCAGAATTGGCTTCATGGTAAGTTTAACTATCTGGGAACTGGGCTCTAGGGACCTGCTTACTTTCTTTAACGTTAAATTCCAAACTCGTACTCGGACCATTAGTTCACTTTTTATGATTCAGAAACATTAATGAAAGGTTTTACTTCGTCCATCAACAAAACAAAAATTAGTACAAATGGCTCTTGGCATTGGATTAGTTCGATTTCTCTTTGACTTATTTAGGGGTTTTGATATGAAGTTAAGTATCTACGCTTTTGCGAATGTAGGAACGGCTGCAACACTTGGAGCAACTCGCACTTTTTGACCTGTACGTTTGTGGATGGTAAAAGCACTGAAACAGTCGTCCTCAGTCAATTTATCTGCCTCTGCCATTTTTAAAGGCAAAAGGCATTTTACATACATGCTCGCATTTTTCTATTTGACTATTGGCGAAAATTATCATGAGTTTGCTCTCCAAAAAGAAATCTTTCTATCAATTTCTAGACGTGAAGTCATTCTTTATATCACGACAGCTATTGTAAAAATATTTTTTAAGGGTGGGAGAATTTTTATTTGGAGTTTGACCGTTTTTGGTTTCTCAGCTCCTCCCATGGGAGTGTTGATATATCGTGAAAAAGTTATAACTTTGACCTGATGTTTGTTAAAACGGGCGATATACATTCCATTACTCTGTCTGCGGTCTGATGGGCTTCTGTGATTACATTTGAGTACGAATTCTGGAATATTGTTATTTGAGATTCAACCACCGTGACTTTTTAAATTCGTAGACGAATTTAGATTCCCTTGAAAATATCTTGTTTAACTTTAATCTTTATGTAACTATTGTTGAATATAACAACCTACATTGGTTTGAAAAGAAAAGTTACGATATGACAGGGAAGGGCTTTATCTTCTAATATCCAACACGGTTGATGCGAATGATGAAAATTCAAAAATATACAAAAAGCAAAATACATTCTCTGTATCGCCCCCATTTTCGAGATTTGAACTTCCATTATTCGAATTTTTCTACAACTTTGACAAAGGCTGGCAGCTCATTTTCCCCTCGTGAAGAGGGAATCATTATAAATATTTTTTTAATAGACGACATTGGCTTAACGTGAAAACTCAGATTTGACCTCCGAAAATTGCCCACAATGATTTTTTCTCGCACAAAGCATTGTGGGAAATTCTTGGGGGTAAAATCTGAGTTTTTATGTGAAGCCGATATCGTCTATTGATTCTTTTCAATTAATTTAAAAATTCGAATGTCTATGTAATTCCAACAGATCAATAAATTCTCCATATTCCCGCTCGAGTTTTTGAGAGTCAATTTATCGTTTATGTGTTGTAATTTTGAGCAGACTTTTTAAACATAAACTCGCACAAAAATAGAATACCTGAGACCCTTTGCCACCTTATGACGTGTGGCTTGTGTTAAATGAATTTCAAAACCGCGATAAAATAAACTTTCTTTCACCTATATTTCTATACTCTCCCATAATGAAATTTTGGTGTTCGGGTTGATTGATTTATATGTGTTTTATCCTTTAAATTTCGTGTACTTTTATATCATTTGGTGGGATTGCAGATTTGAAGGAGAGAGAGGGAAAAGCTGAGAAAAGGCAATACTTGTAAGGAGTGGTAATAACAAGAACTGATTTAATGGAACAATTTTGAGAAGCCCTCGCATGAACAAATAAGCTTTCTCCTACGGAATGCGAACTTTGATCTTCATTTTCATCTCCTCTCTCCATTTTACAGATGCGAATGAAGATATCAATCTTTTGGCCGCCGTTGGATCGCCCTTCCCGCCTGACGTACGCGCGGTCACCGGACCCTTTGGTCGTTTTGGCCGCCCAGCTGTCGAATTCACACCAAACAGTTACGTCGGAAGATGGGCCAGGGACCTACTCCCGATCCCTTTTTTCTGGAATTTCGGAATCAAAATCTCTCTTTTCTTACAATCAATCTACGGTGGAGTACTTTTCAGTGTCTTAGAGTACGATCATTCGAAAAGTATCCTTGCTCTGAACGTTCTACAAGCGTCAAACAATAAACATAAGATCGAATTTATTTACCGGAGTAAGAGTGGAACAGAAGAAGAACGGAACTTGGTAGCAAGCTTCTTAGTACCACGAATGGATCGACGTTGGAATGTTTTCAGTATAACTGTGGTAGACCAAGAAGTCACCCTTTACTTCTCCGGTATAATTTCATGCTTTTCATGCTAACAAGAAACCTTAAAACTTTTTATTTGGCAGTCTATTTAAAGTGAAGAAAAATCTTTTGAGATTTTAGAGCATCGTAGACTTTCTACTTTTGTGTTTTTCCATCTTTGACTTCGACTTTCATTTCTTGGAGATTGAAATGATAATGATTGAAGTGAAACCAAGATTCAAGCCATCATATTCCTCTTTACTTTTAGGATGTGATCGCGTTTTGAGGAAAGTTTTCAAACATGAAAGAAAAGCTTTAGATGTACGTTCCAATTCACCCATCTTTCTTGGCAATGCTGGATGGTATATAAAGAAACCTGCTCTCTATGTGAGTCCTGTCTCCAACCCAGCTGGCACACAACGTCTTTTCAATGTTCATCTAACGTTCACAACGTCCATATAACGTTAGTTGAACGTTGAAACAACGCTGTGTGCCAGCTGGGAAGAATAACCGATGATATTATAACTCGTGACAAATAACTCAACTTCACTCTCAATTCGAGCCTACCTCCCCTAGAATCAATGTTGGATGAATCCCTTAACGTGGATACTATCGTCCTTCTGTATTGGACAAACAGTTTTGTACATCAAGTTACTGACTGTTGACTCTCTCTCTAATTCGATCTTCAAGTGACCAAGAATTTCCTTCGAATTAAAGAAAGATTCGAGTATTTTAGTATTTTTTAGCTGAAGACTGGACTGGAAACATCGATTTTGAGCACAAACTATCTTTCGTCTTTCCTCGGTTTTACTATAGGGTTGGTGACTATCAGAACATTCTACTACTATCATTCGCTATTCATATTTCCTTTTGTTCAGAACATTCTGCTACTATCATTCGCTATTCATATTTCCTTTTGCTTCAGGGTGCAATTTATGATCTGACCATGTTCAAAGATTACCGTGATGCTATTCCCAAATGTCACGTGGATTCCCGAAAAACTGAGGTATTTATGCTTTTCATTGTGCAAGGCTTGTCTACCTTTTGAAACATTTCCCTTGACGATTATCCAGCTGTGAAGTTTTTGTTTTCATCCTTGCAATCGTCTATTTTTTGTCTTAAGGTTGCTAAAGAGGAAAGGGGACAATTTAACACAACGACCACTTCTCTTCCGACTACCACAACTACAACAACGACCACCCCTACTACGACAACGACCACTCCCACTACGACAATGACCACCCCTACCACGACAACGACCATTCCTACTACTACAACAACGACCACCCCTACTACGACAACGACCACTCCCACTACGACAACGACCACCCCTACCACGACAACGACCACTCCTACTACTGCAACAACGACCACCTCTACTACAACAACGACCACTCCTACTACAACAACGACCACTCCTACAACGACGACGACCACCCCTACTACAACAACAACTACCAACCCTACCACGACAACGACCACCCCTACTACAACAACGACCACCCCTACCACAACAACGACTACCCCTACTACAACAACAACTACCAACCCTACCACGACAACGACCACCCCTAGTACAACAACGACTACCCCTACTACGACTACCCCTACTACAACAACAACGACCACCCCTACCACAACAACAATCACACAAACTACAACAACAACCACCCCCACAACAACGACCATTATGCTTACTACATCAACGACCCAGCCTACAACAGAGACTTTTGTAACAACAGAATACACTACACGAGACACGATCGAAAGTACAAAACGAAGAACTTCAACTTTTGAAATGCCAACACCCACCCCATACACAGCTGACCCTGATTTCTCCAAAGTTCTTACTTTATATCCTAAATCTACTGACGAGCCTTTTATTTCCAGTACACCTGCGACTGTTAAAGACTTACGCAACGAAATCAAGAAAGAGCTAGAGAGGATTAAGTCGGCTTTAAATGAACTAGGAGATAAAACAAATGATCTCCCTTCACCAAAACCATCTGCCCCAACTTCCGTTGAAGAGCAAATGGCAGCCAAAGAAATTTTTAAATTAGAGCAAGCACGCTTAGAACTATTAGACGAAATTAAGGAAATTGATAATACACTGATTATGCTGAAAGTGAAAAATAATTTGACGACGACAAGGAGTAGTGTAAATACAACTGATGTGAATCAGGGGAATGGAACCGAGACTGGAACGAATGACAGACGGTTTGGTGACTCGCTGGACGAGATCGTTGACCGTGTTATTGAAAAGGTAGCTAATGTTTTTGCTGATCTGCTAACCAAAAAAGTTTCTGTTCTTACAGATATTAGAATATATAAGGGTTATGATAACGAACAAAAAAGTAAACTCAACTCAGTTCACAATATAACAAAGATCGTGGTAATGTTTTTCAGAGGTCTTCAGACTAACATTTTTGGCCGTTAAAAAACTCATCAAAGACACAATACCGTCCTTACCATGGGAAAGTTTTATGAGTATGGTTGATAAAGATCTTGAGGAAGATACCAAAATACTGATGGTTTCAAACACTTTTAAAATGATTAATCTATTCAAGCCATTAGGATCCACTACCACTTAAGATGGGCGTCTTATTTCTCCTAGTATGAAACTGAAAAAAAACTTTTCTGTGGTTTGCACGGCCAACTTTTTGCCCTTGCCTAGTCTATAATTGTGAATTAAAGTTGGCAGAAAAATGTCAATACATTGAGTTCTTTTGACGTCGATGCAATGACTCCTTTCAATCTTTTTCAAGCAAAGATTTGACTGCTAACTCTTGTGGCTACTTTTTGCTTGCTACAGCCTGCTATTGTTATTACAATTGGCAACTGGAATTTAAAGGTTTTGTTTTTAAATATAAGAGTGATATCGTTTGCTTACTCATCAATTTTAATTCGCAAGCTTTTTCACATTGGATTGACACGATTGTGGCGCAAGATTGGTCAGAAAGAGGAAAGGAAAAACAGTTATTTGCTTATATCAGCATAATATAACAATAGCAAGACACTGTCCTAATATGAAATATGTGTCTGATATGAAACGGAAACACTTATGTAAAACAAAACCTTTAAGCACCCGAGAATACGATTGATTGTTTGGAAACGATGACAATACATTCCCACTTTTCATTTATCACCATTTATCAATACTTTTTTCTTTAGATGGAGGCGAAGAAAGAGGAATGTAATTGCACCAAAGAAAAAGAATCTACCAATCAAGACTTTGAATTAATTGCCCAGAAGGTAAGTTTGTAAACCAATTGAAATTCCATCATCTTGATTTTTGGACCACCAAACTTTACCCATTTTATTGAATGTTGTCGAAAACTGTTTTTTATTAGCTAATTAGATTTGCTGTCACGTGAAATGGGTCCGGGATTGGAGACTAGATCTACCGAATGGGACATTTAGGTTTACTATTCGACCTAAATGCAAACTTAATAAAATTGAATTAAAAATATTTTTGATTTTTTTTTTTTAGATTATCAACGAAAAAATGGTAAGATTTTTCAAATTAATTTCTACATATTTGATATTAATATACCTAGCGATAAGATAAGATTTTTTCAGCTGCAGTACTGTATTGCCCACATAAAATCGTTGTTTAACCTTTGCAATATTTCTTTGAGAGATCCTGTTGCTGTCTAAAAACATACATTTCTTTTCCACAGACTCGCTTTGAAAGAGACACCGAGAAAATGTTAAATGAAATCAAATTGAAACGTGGTGAAAAAGGAGATTTGGTAAGAAACGATTTATTCAAGGAAAGTTTTTTCTCATATTTTCATAGGTCATATCACGGTCGAAAGGAATTATGGGTAATCAGGACTACCGTGCTCTGATAACGAATTTTTGTTAGTTTAAAGTTTTGGAAGTTGTCGCATTTACCAACGGGAAGCCGTTTTGACTTCGCGATCAGTCCTGATTAACCATGATTCATTAGGACCGTGAAATGGCATATTGGATCAGTAAATGCAAGTTATAAACGTAAAAGATATAATGTTTTACTTTCATCGTAGAATCGTCACTTCGTACTCTGAAGACATTGGGCTTCTATTACTTACACAACATTTTTCATTTTTCCTTCCATCAAAACATTTATTTCTTACCACGTTACAGGGCATACCAGGAGTACGAGGAAAGCAAGGTTTTGATGGTGTCAAAGGAGCAAAGGTAATACCACTCATTCAACTTAAGCGAAAGCTATCTGATAACACCCTCGGATTAAATAACAATATTTATGTCTTATAATTTGCTGTGTAGCTCTATTTTAAATCAAAATCAATGATAGTCCCACTTTCATTCTGATACCCACCAATTAGAGAGTCTAGCCTGACTCGTTTCTTTTTACCTTACAGGGTGAAATGGGAGTTGGACTGAAAGGTGAAAAAGGCAAGGGTATTAATGTAAGTGCAATACCAATAAAAACTTTCATGTCAAGTTGAATTGTTATTGCGTAGTTCGGTCTGGACCACGGTTTATCGGATGGCTTGATCAAACCGATATTTTAGACACAAACCACCTGGCCTCTCCTCAAGATTCCTAAAGATTCAACAATTGTACAAATCCACGATTATTTTTTTCGAATCAAAAATATTATATCTTTATTTCAGTTGTCGGACGTTGTCAATGAAGTTGTTCGAGATACCGAAGAAAGTGAGTCCTTTTCACAAGAAATTCCACCTGTAATATAAGTTAATTCACTGCATTTACCTAATCTCATTCCTTGGCAATAGACCTTATCGGAGTTTTTGATTTTTCTAAAAAAGCGATGCATTGTGGGATTGTTTCGAGTGTATTACAATAGAATTCCCTCGAGGAATTCCTAAGAGATTTCTATTGTAATACACTCGAAACAATCCCACAATGCATCGCTTTTTTAGAAAAATCAAAAACTCCGATAAGGTCTATTGAATCAAAGTAAAAAAATAAATCAAGTTGAAAAGGTTTAAATAGTTCAGCACGAATTCACCTAAAAGGCAACAGTCTATTTTTTTCTCGTTCTGTTGTCATGTGCATTGCCCTTGGTCCTCAGAATGAAACTCTCAATTTTCTTTTTTTTAAAGAATTGCACACTTTGAAAGGAGAGACTGGAAACAAGGGGTCACGTGGTAAGATTGGATTGCCTGGTCCTCGAGGTCCGAAAGGTGAAACTGGAGTTGTCCCTGAAAAGGTGAGAATAATGTGTTTACCGTAGAATAAGAACTTATTTTCATCAATACACCTTTTCGACCGTAGCTGCTAATTGCCGCGCGGGCATTTTTTTCCGTTTTACCACCCTAAAACCGTCCCAGTCTTTTTTTGCACCTAAAGACAATAGAAAAAAGTGTAAAAAAAAGGATTGGATCGAGTTTAGGGTGATAAATCAAATAATAAAGTAGCACGCGCCTGACCGCGCGACTACAGTCGAAAAGGTGTATTGACGTATTTCCTTACATTTGCTTACTCAGTATTTTCAAACAAAAGTATAAGAAAAAATTTCTTCCCTCTCAGCGCCGCTCGAACAATTTTGAGAAATCCTTTTGTTTTTTCTGCTTTGCCAGCATAAAGGCAAGCCACCTTTCCATATCAAAAGAAATGTCTTTAAGTATGTTATTTAAATCTAAGAAAATGATTCAAACCACTGAGCAACAGCTCATCAATGCTTTAGGTTTTGCTCAGCAAATGTTCTCATTTTCCTTTGGTTGAAATTTTCGTAATCATTTTTTGTTTAACCAGTTTTTAACTATTGGGTCTTTTATTTTTCAGCTTATCAACAGCAAGTTTGTAAGTTCAAAAGATTTTACTGTTCAATTTTATTTTAAATCGTTATTTTGAGTTTAAGATATTGACTAAGTCCCATGTGTACTTTTTATCAAATCAGCCAAGCTATTGGTTGTTTACCAGGGTAGGCCATTTTGGGAAAGATTTATGGGAAAAGCTGCATTTGCAAAAAATAAATTAATCAACCCTCTCAAAAGAATATTTTATAGAAACGATTTGATTTTCGAAACATTTATATTTCATTTAGCTACAATTTGAGGAAGATGCGATGGAATTTGTTGGAACATTGAAAGGAGCCAAGGGAGAGCAAGGCATTATGGGATTGAAAGGCGAGGAAGGAAAACAAGGACCTCAAGGAGAACAGGTAAGTTATATAGAATCTCTGTTTAGTTTGTCTATTATCATTTTTATCAAGAGTTCGCGAATAGAGCCTTTGGTTTGGGTTATAACCACTATAGCCAACTTAGTGAGGTTAACTCTCGCCCAAGTGAAGGTCCGGCAACATTATCACTTTAGAAGTTCAAGAAAGTATTTCTCAAAAAGTTAAAATCGCCCATGGGTGTTTTGGTCGATGCAGGCTACTTTAGATACTTACCACCTACCTGAATCGTTGGGTTTTTCCTTCAATATGTGGATATATATATATTTCTTCATTTTCTTCAGGGAATACAAGGTATCCAAGGGGAAAAAGGTGAAAGAGGTGCTAGAGGAGAAAAGGTAGAGAAATATATCTTACTCGTTTATGACAAAGGAGGATTTGCTTTCAAGCAATTTAAAATCACTAATCTTAATACCACGCATGCAGCTGTCTAGAAGAAGCCATTTCACACGCGATTTCAATTAATATTTAAGGCCTACATAATAATTTGGGCCTTATCTAAAACACTATAATTGTCTTAAAACAAACATCATTTTTCACGTTATTGATTAGCAAACTCCATTTCCTGATTAGGGTGAACAAGGAATCGGTGAAGTTGGACCAAAAGGTGAAAAAGGGGACAGTCTGAAAATATCAGAAGTTGCTCAAGAGGTTATTGGTTTGGCAGAAAGACGTAAGTTTATTTTTCTCCAATACTTAGAGGGGTTCTGATAAATTCCGATGGTGGATTGGCGGATTGGCGGCCGCCCACGCTAAAGCTCTAAAAGGAGCGGGCCAATTTCCCATCGGAGAGGAATGATAGTCGGCCTTTGATGTACTGCATTCCCAGTCAGGTTCAGCCACCCTTGTGCGTAAGGCTGAAAATATTTAGGTTAGACCCGTTAATCCCCGAAAACATCGGCTGGGGTCGAAGACTCCCGCTGCAAAATCCCTGACGCAGTCTTGCAAAATTCCGTAATCCAAACCTTCCACATATTGAAAATTTCCCGACCTTCAGAGTTTTAGCGAGTGCAGATTCCCAGCTAGCACACAACGTTATTTCAATGTTTTTCCGTATAACGTTAGACGGATGTTGAGACAACGTTGCGTGCCTGCAGGTTTTCCCTTCCCACTACCTTCCTCCTGAACAGATTAACTTACTAGCTTGTAATTGAGGTTTTTGTATTTATCACAGAAATTCGAAAATTGAAGGGCGATCAAGGACCTCCAGGTGATCAAGGGCCACGTGGTCTTCCTGGTGTTTGAGGGCCGCGAGGACCCAAAGGAGAAGCTGGAGTTTCTACAGGAAGTAAAGTAAGTAGAAATATGTCATCAAAAATATACTTTCTAAATAAAATATTCGCTTCCCGTTGTATTGAAAACTATTTTCAAAATTGCTCCCGATAACGTCGTTATAATTTGTAAATGGCTATTAGAGCTTTTTATCCGATAAGCGATGTCGGATATATCCTCTTAATCGATGCATCTAGGTAGACAGAACGATACCCAAATTCGTTAAAACGCTGATTTCAGAAGCACTATCAAAGTTTTTCCCAACTCCTATTCTTTTTAATATAATTACAATGACAAATTGTTGTTTTCTGTAGGCGAATGTGATATTAACGGATCAAGATTTGGATATAATGGAAGATATGTTCGGCGTTGGTTCTCTTGCATTTGTTATCAGTACAAATAATTTGTTCATCAAATCTCTCAAAGGTTGGATCAGCATCCCCGTAAGTTCTTTGGTTTTGATTGAGATATATTCATTCTCACCAGTTTTTTGTGAGACTTATCTCATTTATTTTATCCCAAGTCTGCCCTTTAGATTCTTATACACTTTATACAAGCTTGAATATTTCCATAATACCTGTGAGCCATGTAAGCCATGCATTTTTTGAGATCTAAACCCTCAAATATCTTTTTCAACCTTAAGTAAATGTAAAACTTAAAACTTTACTTGTAATTTTATCCCATTTCTATCACCATAGACCGAATCGAAATCAGGTCTTCTTGGCAAACTGACCACGGATAGCAACGAGATTGCATCAGGTCCAACCGTGATCGAATTGACCAAGAAACAAATCACCGAACCCACTGATGTTGTAAGTGGTGGCTCTTCTTTCCTTGGCAATTTCTTTTGCTACTTTTATTCGTATTGAGTCACGACAGTAGAAATCAATCAATCAATTGTAAACATGATTCAAAGAAATCGATTTTTTAATTAAAGT
Source organism: Clytia hemisphaerica (assembly GCF_902728285.1). Classification (NCBI taxonomy): domain Eukaryota; kingdom Metazoa; phylum Cnidaria; class Hydrozoa; order Leptothecata; family Clytiidae; genus Clytia; species Clytia hemisphaerica. Next base: position 523,571 of record NW_027103734.1, on the reverse strand, counting down.
TTTGCCACATAAAATACTAAGGAGGCCCTAAACTAAAAATTGCATCGTAGACCAAATTCATAGAAATTTCGAATAAAGTTTCTCCAATTGGACTATAGAGTTTCACTGGATTGTAAATTTTCGTCTTGTATCATCATAGGATAAGAAGTTGATCAAAGAAACCTTGATTGTTCCACAGCCTGGGATAATGGCAAAAAGACCTTACGTAAGTTAACTTTTGCAAAAAAATTTCTTTTTTTGAATATCAAAACATATCACTACAGGCGGCTTGTATTGTCCTTGTCGTTGATTGATGTTTGACCCTGCCTTCCTTTCGAACTATCTTTTCGATAGAAATTTCCAATCTTTCCACTTGCATCAACCACTGTTAAACCCACGCATCTAAATTAAAAATTACTTTAAAAATCTTCCCTTTTCAGTTGATGTTAATCGCTTTGAACGAGCCTTATTCTGGACGAATGGGAGGTTTAGCAAAGATTGATAAAATGTGTTCAACACAAGCCAAAGCAGCTGGATATTTCGGATTGAAATTCCACACCTTGATCTCAGATAATTATAATGATATCGCAAATATGATTCCATTCCGAAGTCGTAAAAAACCAGTCGCTAATACCAGGGTATGTACCAATGAATAAATGATAATAGTTCCACATATAGATTTATTATCTTCTTGATTATCATGTGGAAGCACTATATCAGGCAGGGATAACTTCAAATTAGCCTATCATCTCGGAATATCAGCTAATTAGCCTAGAATAAGCAAATTAGCCTATTTCATATAGGCTAATTAGCTCATAATGAAGAAAAATTTGATTTTTGAGCCAAATACTAATAGTCGCATCTTTTTTTCATTAAAAACAAATCTTATATGTTTCAAAGAATCTTCTCCACTTAAAAATCTTTTGTGTTCAGCTCCCAGAAAAGATGTATTTTAAAAAAGCTAGTTGATGGGCTAAATAACTAATAATAGGCTAATTTTCTGATCTTAGTACCGTGTGCAAAAAAAAATATAATATTTTCCGCGAAAAATGTCGAAGTTTTTATACTGCGCATGCCCGCGCATGCGCAGTTAGAAAAAATTAAATATCTCCTATTCTGGAGCTGATTAAGGGATAATATTTGGAATATACATTAATTGAGTGATTAGAGATTAATCTGAGAATTTATAGAATGCGACTATTAGTATTTGGCTCAAAAATCAAATTTTTCTTCATTATGAGCTAATTAGCCTATATGAAATGGGCTAATTTGCTTATTCTAGGCTAATTAGCTGACATTCCGAGATGATAGGCTAATTTGAAGTTATCCCTGCCTGTATATGTAATATACACTCTTCTTTAGAATACTTTCGCTCTCTGTAATCAGTCAATCTCTTTCAGATGAGATCTTATTATGCACTTTAGTTTTTTTCTTTCATTGTTGTCCATTCTTGCTTTAAACTTCCAATTTCAATTGAATATTTACCTGGCTAGGAAACCGACTTTCAGACCAGGGAGATATTCAAATTATTTGAAGTTTAAAAGGAAATTTATGAAGTCTTTTTACTTATTATCTTACAGGGTGAGCAGATTTTCGCACGCGCGGAAGATATCTACAAGAGTGATAATTACACTGCATTTAATCCAAACATCCCAATCTATTCTTTCGACCAAAAAGATGTTCGCCAAGATCCTTCATGGTAAGATTCTGATGCTGTTTCTCTTTTGTGAAAAATATAGTAAATAGTTTCTAATGAATGAAAGCTCCAAAAAAAGAAAACAATTTAAAAATCATAGAAACACGAACATCATTAAAATCAACGAATTCGAAATGCACCACTGTATCACACTTCTATTTTAACTTATTTTTTAGGCCGGTGAAGAAATTTTGGCACGGTTCACACGCTAACGGAAAACTCCACTCAACGAAAATGAATTGCCGCAACTGGCGTTCTGAGCAACCTTTCCATAAGGCCACCGCATCTTCCATTCTTACCTACACTCCTGCATTGAATGAGTTAGATGTTCGCTGCGACCAAAAACTCATCGTCTTGTGCTTACAAGTAAGATGAGGTCAAGTCTCAGGTTAGATGACATCAATTCTCTTTAAAGGGAATCTAGTTGGGAATTTCAATGATGAAAAACACCGTGGTATGAGAGAAAGGCGTGGTCGATGAAATTCTATATATACCTGTCTTTAATGTATAAAACGTGACCTTGAATAAGATAGTGGTAAAAATTTGGGTCTTACACATCACTAGACTACGAAATGATAATTTATGATAAGCAATATTTTTTTAGATAGTTTTATATCAGATAGAGCTTTTGTTGAAAATTTTATTCTAAATAATTTTATCATTGTCTTTGGCCTAATTTTTGGTGGTTAGAAAAATTCAGAACCAATCGAGAACTAGTTTGAGTCCAAAATCTGAAAAATTTCCAGGACGGAGCTACCAAAGAGAATCTATGGATTAGACTTTTTGTTATTTATATTTTATTTTCTCCTTGTGTACATATTTAATTATTTTTTTCAAAATAAAATAGTTTTTGGAAATAAAAAAATTATTTTCAAAAAAAGTAAGAAAGAAATTTAGAAATCTAGAAATTCTTATTTAGTTCTTATTCGTTCAGTTCCTTCGGGAGCTAAAATCTGTAAAAAAATATTCTACACTCTAACTCGAAAGACATTCTCAAAGTTTAACCATGTAATATCAGGATTTACTTTACAACATCAGCAACATGGCCATTTCAATGCTTCGAAAAAATGACTGTGGTATTCACGGCGTGCTCGAACTGCTATAAATCACTCTAGGGCTAGATTTAAAAAACTGTTATAAAAAAGGACACATGGATTTTGTCATATAGTAGAGTCTCTTTAACTCGAACCTCTAAAACTCGATGTATCCTTAACGCGAAGTTTTCTCATCTCTACAGCTAACAATGCTTTCAACCGTTACTCTTTATCTCGAAACGCCCTTTCACATCTAGCTAGAGTGGCTTCAGTCGGCCGTCCGCCCGTCGCATTTGCTCCTTTCGGTAGAATCTATAGGTGGTTTAGAGCTATGACTTCGAGCACCATTCGCAAAGAAGCTCGTCTTACTTACAGTGAAGACAGAAAATTTTTTTTACCTCCCTCCCTCCCTTCAAGGCTTGCGAGCATGGTTACAGGCGGCCATCTTAAACATTATAATTATTGTCAATTATGGGAAATATTTTATCCCCAAAATTATTTGTATAGGAGTGGTTACAATAAAAAATGCCAAAACTTAATACACTGGTTTCCCTTATCGTTTACCCACTTGTGGGCTATCCGTTCTGCTGACAGCGTCTTTTCCAGGAGTAAAAAATAGAAAGTTAACTTATATTTCAATCACATTGAGTTGGTTAATGTTCTTTCTGAATAGATTCGGATAGACATTAATGATGCGATGACGTCACAAGTCATTATCTTGCCGATATAGAATCTATAGAATTAAGCAAGAAGCAAGAAACTTAATTGCTTTAGTTTGTGGAAGTAAATCATTTATATAAGCACATACGACCCTCAAGCACTCTATCTTAATCATCTCTGATGCTATATAATAGTCAAGATCACAAGCTAAAAGGAGTGAAAAATTAATGACCCTTTTGAATTTTGAATGGACCAAAACGCCAAAAAGCACTTTTACATTTTAGATAAATCTTTCATATCATGATGCCAAATAGATGAATTCACATTCAGATCTTTCTGTGTGCTGAGCATTCAGGATCAAAACTCGACACTGCATATGGAAAAAACTTAACTGATTTAGACCTAGCATAAAAGGAGTGAGCATAGAAGTATAAGATATCCCCGTGAATTCCTATCTCTTTATTTATCTGAAATATTGAAGCTTTATACTTGATATAAGATTCTGAATAACATATCTCACGTTACTTTTCTAATACATTACTCAGTCTTTGAATTTCTTCTTATCATGTTCTTATAAAAGTTCTAAAATAGCAAATAAGTGTCTTTAATTATCCAAAGTTGTCAAAGTTTCACTTCCACGTCTATTTGATTCGATTTGATTAATTCATTGCATCACTGTTGACAGAATATTTTTTGACAAGAGCATTATTGGTTTTTGTTTTGAATGGAAAGGACTAGCCACTAATGGTCTCTGAGTATACTGTCGCTGAATAAGCCATCGTCATCATAAACATCAGAAAGATTAGATTCAGCAAAGGGGTTTTCATCGCCAGGTTTTCAGGCTTTTAATGATTCGGGTTTCGCAAATGAATAATTCGAGTACCTCTATATTTCAACGAAAAGTAATTTCTATCTTTTGGTCCTTTTGAAGATTAATAAACTGTACCAAACATTCGATGATCAGCTCTTAGAAATGTTAAAGAAGAAAACCAGCTGGTCACTAACAGCTCTGGTGATCCTCAATATCCTTTGTGGGCATCTGAAAGCCAAGAGACAATGTGGAAATATCACTTGTAACTCACTCAATGGATTTTGCATTGGTGATTCTAAATGTGAATGCAACTATGGCTGGTTTGGGCAAACGTGTGGGCAGCCTTGCCAGTGTAATGGTTTGTCTCCCTGTGACCAAGATTCTGGTAAATGTTTGAAATGTGTCAATCATTCTGAGGTAAATAATATCTCAATGATGTTTCACAAAGGATTATCCAGTAATCTGGAGCTTTTTAGACAGTCTTTCAATTTGTTTTGACACCTCTCTGTACCTAAAGTCTGTTCACGATAAGTGTGCACTCTTTTTTCTTTTACCTATAACTTTTGAAGGAATTCTTCAATCTTTGTAAATTTGGTATCGTTGGAAAGATATTTGTGAGTGGAACAATTTGAAGGCGTAGTGGTGTAGTGGTTATCGTGCTTGACTTCTGTCCAGGAGGCTCGAGTTCGATACCCACCGTGGCACTACGATTCACTTGGCAAGTGAATGCTCCTTCGCCCGGGTCAACCCATGCCATGTGAGGGGAATTGGGTACCATAACTCTGATACAAGAGTATGGGTAGATATTTCAGACATTGTGGTGCGCCGTGACACTCAGGAGGTTCTACACCTGCGAGGACATCCGTTCTCCCGTGTAGTTCGATTGTCGTGGTATACACCATGGCTCGGCAGCTCGCATCTGCAGGGTTGCAATGTCTGCTTGCGCTGTGATTCCTACTCCACCGTGGGTAGGACCCATTCTGATGCATCGGAGGGCATATCTATATCTATATCTATATCTACAATTTGAAATAAAAAGTCTTTAAAAAAGTTCTAAAAATGAAAAAAAAAATGAAGATCTTGCAGAAAAGCGCTATAACAATCATTTTCACTGAAGTGAATTCTTGATCATCGAACGTCATCAAACTTCTCAAAAACATTAGTTTAAGCTGTTTTCTGCTGTTTTTTGGGGTCAATCACTTATTAACTTTGTATCATAACTTTATATTGAATGAATAAATATTTCAGTGAAATTTCTTCACAGTGATAACTTCCTAAGATCAAAGAATCTCTCCAGTAAAAATGAAAGTTATAGCACTTTTCTACAAGATCTTCATTTTTTTCTTCTTCATTTTCTCATCTTCGTTTTTAGAATTTTTTCAAAGATTTTTTTATTTCAAATTGTTCCACTCGCAAATATCTTTCCAACGATACCAAATTTACAAAGATTGAAGAATTCCTTCAAAAGTTATAGGTAAAAGAAAAAAGAGTGCACACTTATCGTGAACAGACTTTACATTATATTATCCGCCTGTCTCCATTAGTAGAATTGAGTGTCTTACCCAAAACTGGAGGCAACTGGGGTCGGGACTATTTTCTAAAATTTGAATATCAATATTTGTTGAAAAGGTACGAAAGCGTAACGATTGCAACTATTTTCGATAATTCTCTTTGTTTATGCTATATATCCTTTCCTGTCAACGAATACCACAAATCCTGTCAACCTTTCTTCAGGGTGAAAATTGTCAACGATGCAAACCTGGTTACATAGGAAGTCCACGACACAACCAACAATGTATTTCATGTCAAGAATTTTGTCATGGAAAATCAAACATCTGTGTCACTTCAAATTCTTACAACTTTTGGAAAGGCATCATTGAAAACGATAATCTGAGACCCTATCAAGTTATAAAATTGGTAGGTGTATTATTTTTAGATACCCATGTTTTGCTCTCACTGGAAAATTTGTGGAAAATCATTCATTGAAAAAGTTTTTACATATGCCACCTCACAATAAGTCACTTGGTGCTTGAATTCATTCGCAATAAATGCCCACTAATTTAGAAACTACTCTCATGCTGATATTTTCTCTACATGGTAATGCAAAAAGTCCACAATCAAAACGAATGAGCTTTGGTTATGAGCTTCAATTAAACATAAGAGATGGACCGCTTATGAAATCTTATCAGGAATTCAAATAATGTCAAAAGTCCAGTTAGTTGCTGCTTAAAATCTCTTTGTCTCGGAAAGTATACAAAGTATGCGAGAGTATGCGATATTATGTTTGGATACTCTACATGTATACGAATTACCCTCTTTTTTTCCTTACCATAGCTCTCAGATGCTATGGCCTTGAATCCTTCCATTCCCAATGAAGCGAGCTGTTTGTACTGCAAAGATGGAAGATACGGTCATCGCTGTCAACTTTCTTGTGGTAAAGGTTACTATAGAACAAAAGACAAAGGTTGTAAAAGGTTAGTAATTGTAGCTGAAACTTAAGGGCGTACAGTGAAATCTTCATAACTCAAACATCTATTACTCAAATGTCTCCTTAACTCGAACAAGTTTGTTGGTCCCTTCAATAAACAATGCCTTATAAACTAGTCTCCATAACTCGAAATGTCCAAAACTCGAACAAGTTTGCGTTGGGTGTTTATGGGACTCTACTGTATAATATTTTCCGATATTTGCGTATTTTTCATAAAAAGTAAGTTTTGTGCGTTCCGATGATTAGATATAACACCACAATGCTTCTTCATAGAGATTCAGCCCTCAATTTTTACTGTTTTTGTAAGTTCATAAACAGAGGATATCTGCTCATGAAAATTATATTTTCCTCCAAATCTTGTGCACTTTCTATCGGAAGCCTCCAGCTTCGTGATGTTTTACCGTACGAGCCAGATAAAACAGTGCCAATCAGTAAAAGTAATAAAGCCTTGGTTAGGCTGCTGGTATCCACTAACGGATTCGTGCTCCTTATATATACTACTTGCAGTTTTGCAGTCTTGGTGAGATACACGAGGACGATTAGGTTTTTCAGATAACCGTAAAAAATGTTCGTCTTAGGTGTAGCTGTAACGAGCATGCGACTCAGTGTGACCAAGGAACTGGTCAAGGTTGTCGTTGTCTTCATAACACACTGACTAAAGGCACTTATCAATGCCTCGACCATCGAACTTGTCTTCTACTGCAGGTTAGTAACTCAGCTTTATATACCTTATAACACACGTATTACTAGGCAAGTATTCAACGGCCTTGAAATCTGCTTTTTCAAGGAAACAATGGCTGGTTTTAATTAAGGGGGTTTTTATTAAGACGAAATTTTTCAATTCGTTTTAATAAAATGACTAGGTAATACAAATTATCTTATACAAAACATTTATTAGATAGGGCTACTCCATCCTTCCCAATCCAAGGCATTTAAAGTAAAATATTGCGTCATATTTACAAAAAACAGACCCCAGTCGGCGCCGGGAATCTGTTAATCAAAACAAACCACTACTACTATGGCTCGAAGTGAGAAGGGGAGAGAATAGTCTTGATTCATCAATTTCCAGCAACAAAACCTGATTTACTTTTAATGCATTATTTAGCTTTAGCCAAGGACGGAGTAGCCTATCCATCTAGTACAGACCCAGTAGACCCCAGCCCAGTTACACAATAAAAATTCGCCTCAAAATCGTTGATAAATACACTAAACTCACATTCTTATTAAGAAAAAGACTGAAAAAGATTTTAGCTAATACTAACGAGTCTTTTCGAGCTGTAAAAAATAGTTGAAACTTATAGCTCTAAGCATATACCGTGAAAAGCACAGGTCGAAATCACATATTGACGCTGTGCCGACGAATCGAGATTCTATTCAGCGCGCAATCAACGAAGACAAGAGTTAACCATGACGACCATCCAAGATCTTGGATGAGGTTCAAAGTTGATATTTTTATTCCCGTCGTTGAAAACACAACTAAAAAATATCATCAATGCTTTTTAAAAAGAGTCAGTGATAGAGAATCATAACATAAAGTCTGTCTATTATTTCGATTCAATCAAAGTGGCTTTTCCATAATTAAAAGTTTAGTAATTAGTGTTATACATTTGGGGATCATGTATAAAGATTTCTTTTGAAAGAAACTCATTTCAATTACACTTGGAGGTTTCTGGGGAATTCGTAAATAGTAAACTGCATACTGATACAGTCTGCTAGACATTAATAAGGTAATATTTGCTCTTCATCTTTGATTCTTTCTACAGTGATTAAATTGACACATGCGCGATAAAGTTTCTATTATTGGTCTTCAGAGGTTAATATATTCTTTTAAAACTTAACCTCTGATACTCAGGGTACTAAGCATAGCAATCTGAAAATTCTTACCTCTATTCTCAATGAACTTCTTGATTTTATCACTAGATCCCAATAAGGCAAAAAAAAAAGATTCTTACCTTGCCACTAATTTCTAACTTGTTTAAGCATCAATTTCTTTACAGTGTTCGTATTGTCGTAACGGTTACATCGGGTCCCCTACAAACGGTAAACAATGCTACAAAAAGACCAATGAGAATTTCCTCTACAAAGACAATCTTCATCCGGGAAATATAAAATCGTACGTTTTAAGCTACGATCAAGATCAAGGGATACGACTCAATATTGATGTCCCAGAAGGCGCTGTTGATATTTATCTCACCGATAACGAACATGTTTTCAGAGCAACGTTAAATGAAAATGGTACACAAAACCTGTTTTACAACGACAATGAAAAGCCGACTCCCGAGTATACAGCTGATGAAGATATATCGGCGATACTTCTCGGTAACCAACTAATCACTTTTAAGAGATACCAGAAAGGAGTTTTAGCTATGAAGAATATGCAACACCGCGCCATAATTACTATAGACCCAAAAGATAAACATTTGCGGAGAGTTCAGTTTTACGTAGTGATTAAGAAGAGCGACGATTCAAGACCCATAGCAAAAACAACATTGTATTATGACCAGGGAATGTTGGCCCTAGACATGAAGCTACTCTTTGTTGGCCTCCTAATGAGCGCTTTAACGCTGGTTGTTGAGCTAACTTTAGTGTTCCGATTAAGGAGCGAGTATATGAATAACCTGAACAACGAGCTGAATAATACACATCTAAAGGAGCTTGAAAATAGACCTATGCTTCAATACATATTTGATGCACCACCGTTGAGTTTTCAGCACGAGAGAAGAGACTTAAGAGTATTACCGGTAGCGGTACAACAAACAGCATTTGATGATGATGTTGCATTTTTTTCAGTACTGGTTCAACTACCAGGTTATCAAAACTCGAAATGTGATATCACTTTTGGTACTGGGATTTTCCTTTTGAAAAGTGAGACTAAAGATTCGAAAAGAATTGAACCTATTAAACGAACCACGACAGAAGAGTACGATCTAGAACATATTAATTACGGGCACAATATAGCATGATTTATTTTTTCTGGCGCTTTATAATACAGATATTAGACCATTAAAATTTTTCTTACCATTTTTCTTTTCCCTCTTTCTGACCATCTTGCTCCACATCCGTGTCAATCCAATGTTAAAAAGCTTGTGAATTCAACTTGATGATTGATTAAGCAAACGATATTACTCTTATTCATAAACAAAACTTTTAAATTTTGGACATATTTATATTTACCACATTACCATTTTCGGAAACTTTTAATAAATAATATAAAATCTTCGCGTATAAAATCTTTGTAAACAGAATGAAAATGAACTCACATAACATTTAAAAACGGTTATATTTAAAAATATGTAGGAAATATTGGTTTTTACCAGGGCGTTATCTCCCAACATTTCCATTTAATCTCTAGCGAGTCAACTTCATTTCGAAGGTATTTCATCAACTATCAAGAATAGCAATTTCTTCAATAATCAACCAGTTTGAAATTCCTTTCGTTTTCTGGACAGTTGTCAACTCCAGTTTGACACACCGAACGTTTTCTTTAGGTTCATCAAAAGTAATATCAATTATTGCTTCTTTGTAAAATTTCACCAGCTCAAACTTCCCACATTTCGAATTCGCTTTACCTCTCATTTGAGAGATGTATAATTTAGTTTCATAGAAGCTGTCTTTTTCATGTCCATCCATTCCGCTAGAGATAAAGATGCTCTTGATTTTCTGTGGAGAATTAAACATTATCGTCAGTGTGTCACCATCCTTAGGTTTTGTTGCCCACATTACACCTTTGCTCGAGTATGGGTTCTCTAACACATTGCTTTTATAGAATCCCGATAAATCCGATTCTATTTCGGCAACGGGATTTCCTTTTACCGATTGGAATTGTCGTCGACCAACTATCGGGATATCCTTCAAATCCTCGAGTTTTCTCACTTGACCATTCAAGGAAGAGAATTTACCGACATGCAAGAAAACAGGTTTCTTTATGCGAAAGTTCTTTGGATTTTCATACAAGTAGATATCATTATAAACTCGAAAAAGTAAATCAACCGGCATGGTCCAGAAGAAATATCTGACAAATTTTGCCAACGATTCTAAATGCTCTCCCCGATAAGTCATTCCGATAAATCCTCGGGCACCAAGCTCAAGAACTGACCAACGAAGTTTCTCGTTTTTCGTTATGAATTGTCGCATTTTCTGCATAAAATCGTCCACAGCGATAACGTCATCTTCAAGCTGAACAAAATATTGCGCCATATCTTTACAGTAATAATATAAGTATGAATAATCGAGACATTGCTTCGATCTCCAGCGGACTCGATCTTGTTTATCGCCAAACAGTCTTGGCAAATTATCCAGATTCTTAGGATAGTAGGCTTTATCAGGAGCGACTACTTGAATAATACCGTTTTTAACTTCGCCTGGAAAGTTCTCTCGAACATCTTTTACGACTTTCCTAAGAAAACCTTCGTCAAGATCTGCCACAAAAATGACGATGACAACATTTTTCTTTTCTAAAATGTTCATGTGTTTGAGCAAAGAGGATACCGTTTGGATGACATAATAAGCTTTGCTTCTCTTGACGGTTGGAATCCCAAAAACAACGAAAGCTGAAAGAGCAAAATAAATGAAGGAAATTTCTTGCATATGCAACTTTCTCACATTCGCAAATGCTTGTATTCGGCTAGTCTACACAATAAATAGCTCCAGACTTTTAGGCCTTACTAGTTTTGGTGAAAAGAATGATTTCTAGCTTAAGAGGGCTCCGAGATTGAGACGGGACTCGTTAGATGGGATACGGCACAGTGAATGTACTTTAGGGATATTAACAAACTAAGAATGAGCTCCGTACCTTTCCCTGTTCGTTTCTGACCAAGTTTCAAATTGTTTGACTTGAAATATTTCTCCATGTCATTTATTCCAGCAAAACCTTAAAAAAAATGAAAATTGTTTATTTTGATTCAATTCGGAACCTATAAATAGTTGAACCATCGTCAACTAATTAGGGGGCGTACGCTCTTTTTCTATCGGTATTTCGGTTTCAAAAGTACCGTTCAGTGACCAAATGAGGATTTTGTCTGTGTAATGTTGATAGTGGTTCAAGAAAAATTTGTTGGTTTCTTGGTGTTGACCACTCCCGTACGTCTCCGACAAGAGATAGTTTAATAAGATCACATGGTCAACTACTCAATAAAAGTTATCATTAGAAATTGATGTAAAAATTTTAGGCCTCTATTTTAAGACTTTAAATTTTCATTGATTGTAGACCCACCACCTGATATTTTCAAGGAATTTTTTCTGCTGTAAAAGCAAACATAAATGAATTTTCCAGACCTGTAATACAGTACAACATACCCGGCTTTTTGAGACTTTTGACGACTTGTTTACTTTTCATCCAATCTTTGGAGATCTTCATAAAATCCCCATCAGCCACCGGGTTCGAAGATTGTTTATCAATCCATACGTGTGACACTGCAGAGCTAGTGTTTTGAAAGGACTCTGATGGAAAGGATGACGGTATTTTATCGTCTACAAAGCGAAAGAATATGCATTAGTAAGTCAGTAAGTCTGCGACCGCAGTCGGAGGCGACCAGAAGACTCCTCTTTCGATAGTTATCTACCCGAAGGTACGGAAGGTACGGGAGGGCGCCACTTTTTCTCCCTGGATAGCTCCACTTACCTTGATCCTTCTCTTAATTGCTAAGCATCAAGCAGAGAGGCATCAAGTACCATCTTGGAAATCTTTGGTACGAGGTACGAGCTGGCTGGGGGTTGAACCCACAACCTTGCGAACCATAGCTGGATGCTCTCCCACTGCACTACGGTCGCCTAAATATAAATATGCTTTAGAGAGTGGCTACCATGTGTTTGTAGATGCGCTTTGGTTGTGGTGTAAAAAGATTTTCTAGGGAAATGGGTGTTATGAAACACCCTTTATCCAAAGGCGAACATCATTGACCTTTTTATTTGGATTTTATATGATGAAATTCAGCTCTGGTCTAAAAAAAATACAGAGGCTTTCAGGGCAAATCTCCTGATCAATCTAAAAAGGAGATGAGGCATGGGTACTAGGTAGTGGGTAAACCTATGTTGGACAAATCAAGAGGTTACGTCCATATTTTTACGTCTATGATATCAATTGAATTATATATGCCCTTATAGTTTTTGTTCAAACCGTAGCTGAAAAAGTGTTGGATCCAATAAAGTATAAGCCCGAAGGGCTAGAATCGAATCTATAACCTTTCTCAGGCAAGAAAAAGTGAAGCCTTAAAATATGCACCATATTTTTGACGATGATTGAATCTAGTAATTTTTTTGTTTTTGAGTGATATTCTTTTCGAAATTTAGCGGTAAATCTTAGTTTGAGTCATTTTTTTTAAAACTAGGCGGATCGTGCTAGGCCGCGCAACTTTGGTAGGATTTGTTGGCTTAAAATCCTACCAAGGAGATTCGATTCTAGCCATTTGGGCTTATACTTCATTGGTTGGATCAGTCTTCTATTATGTTTGACCTAAGATCAATTCGAATAATAAGGGCAACATTTGAGGTATATCGCTTGGGGGTGGGGTAAAGCAACAATGTGTACTGAATATGACATAAAGAAAACGTGTCAGAGAGCTGCTGACATACCTGATTCCGCAGAGCGACGAAAAATAAATGACACATTAACAACGATTAGAAAAATGAACATGAAAACTTCTAAAGCATGAAAAATCTTTCTGATGAATATTGCATTCCACATCTTGAATGTTATTTTCACTCGACCATCCGTTATTGATATTTTTTAGTTGATGAACTGCCACTAAGATAAATAATGATAAGTTGGCATTGAAATTATTGACAAAAAACTTATGAATTATTGAGACAAGTTCCGTCATTTCATATTTGATTTGATAAGTTCCGTCCTCGCGCCTGTTTTATTGAAAATAATGATTTTGTCTGATGTTTCTTCAGTTTTTTTTTATAACCAGTAGATAGATGGAAAATACTGGAATCTAGGACTTTTACATACAGAGTTTTTCGATTGTTTTAAGAGTTGTACACAATGAAGTATAAGCCCGAAGGGCTAGAAGTCAATCGCCTTGGTAGGATTTGAAGCCAAAAAATCCTACCAAAGTTGCGCGGTCTAGTGCGATCATTTTTTAAGGCTTCACTTTTTCTTGCCTGAGAAAGGTTAGAGATTGAACTCTAGCCCTTCGGGCTTTAAACTCAATGGTTGTACAGCCAGAATGGTGGGGGGGGGGTACGATATTTCGGAATTGCGGAAATCGACCCTTTTTTCTTAGGAATTTCGGAAATCGGACAATTCCTTCGGTAATTACGGAATGCTTAAATTGTTTCGGTATCGAAAATCCATGAATTTTTGCTTCGAAATTTCGGTAATATAAAGTTTTTATCCACCTTTTTCGGAATTCATACATGAAAAATCAAATTTTATGAAAAATTAGTCAAAAAGAGGAAAGATACCCAAAAAAATGGGTATCGAAATTTCCTTTTTACGGAATTTCGGAAATTTTGGCAAAATTATTCGGTTTTTCGGAAATTGCAAACCCCGTACGCCCCCCCCCGCCAGAATGTAGGCTCAGCTATCATTTAATGAGGCCCCCCCAGCGGTAAATCACGATATCACGCAATTTTTTGTCTTCAATCACGATCACGCAAATCAGCAAAAAAATGAAAAAATCACGCATCCCTTTGAAAAAGTTCATACCACGTATCACGGCTCAAAAATCTTTCAAATCACGATCACGTTTTGATCTCTGATCACGCAATCACAAAGAAAAAAAAATTCAAATCATCACGTAATTACGCTGCAAAAAAGTTCCTACCTTATCGGGGAAAACTTCGCCGGGGTAAATTTTCGTCGGGGAAAATATTCGTCACTTGCTGGTAGTTGATAAACGCATTAAGGCCGGGGAAAATTTTCGTCGGCGAAAAATATTCGTCCCTTGGCCAAAATTTCGTCACTTTTCCCCGACGAAGTGTTCCCCGATAAGGTATCACGTCATCACGATAACCACTTGGGAACCTCTTTAATTGAAAGAGGCTTTTGAGAAAAGCAGGGCTTTTCTTTTAACTACTTCTAAATTTTCTTTTCATCTCGGTAAATAGTTTTTTAAAAATGAACCATTTTTTGAAAATAGCAAGCATCGCAAGAATTCCATGGCCCCTGTGCTGCCCCCAAATAAATTGCAAAGTAATTATTGTACTAATAATATATTCTAAATATACCTTTTGAGGGGTTAAAATAAGGGTTAAAAATCTAAAATATTCTTCCTCGCCCAACTATGGTAGGTGACGATCTTTTGGCCCCTTCAACCTGATTCACACGATTGGGCCATGAGTTAGTGCGCATTTAAAGCTAATAGTAAATCTCATCTACATGGAATCAAGGGGATGAAATAGACTCAAAAGACTAGAAAAGATTAGAAGAGTTTTAGAAGAAAATATTCATGCAAACTCGGAATCTTTGAATTAAAAAAAACCTATTTAGATAACATCCAATCCTCTGGGCTCTGACCATAGTCGGAAAATTGATTTTAGTATTTGAACATGAAGGTTATGTTTTAATTGCAAAAATGACGTTATGGACTTTAAAAAGACGTTAATAATATGTTGCATCACCTTCTTTTATAAAAAGTGCTTTAAGTTTTAATGGGTAATTAACGTTATTGTTTCGAAGTTTTTTCAAACTGTCCGCAAAGAATTGAACTGTTTTAAATTTTTCGGAAAAATTTTCTAGATTAATACATCAAAAATTATGGCTGTTTATCTATGAAAATTGGGATGAAAAATTGGTCAAAAAGCACTATTTTCAAGATTTTGAAGCAAATAAGCTTTTAGAAAAAAAATTTTAGTTCGATAAAAGAATGTTTTTTCTTCGCCGAAACTAGCTCTTCAAAGTTGAAAAATTCTTCTTCGCAAAAGTCTTCATTTTCTTTTTCATCAAATTTTTTCATTGCAATTCTTAAATTTTCAGGCTCACGGAAAATTGGGCTAACAGAAAATGTATAACATGCTACAGTTTTGTGGGCTACATCAAGTAGAACTTTATATTTAGTAAGTGGCAAATATTAAAAAATCACTATGATCAGAGCCCTTAAATTTTGTTATGCCTTTATCCCTGAAATAAACATCGAGCCTGGGGCCACTAGGGTTGTGAGCTGACCGGGGAGTGCCACCCGACTTTCGACCCTTGGCAATTTTAAGGGTGGCACATCCCGTACCCTTCACTTGCCTAGTACCCCCACCCCGGGACATCGATTTAAAAAAACTCTCCAGTAATAATAACAAAAAAAACCTCCATATCCTCCCCCTCTCAAAAAGGTTGGTAACCTTTCATGTACCTGATAAACACTGTTGTAATCAGTATAAAATTCTTCAAAAAAAGCTGAAGATATTTACAGATGTGATGAATGAAAAGTAAACTAATGAAGAAAGCGAAAGTCCTCATGAATCAGAATGATGAATGAATAAAATATAAGTTTTGAAAACTTGTCATCCTGAATTAAAATTTTAGTTGTTATTTCGTTTTTTGAATGATTTAAATACTCACAGCACAGGCTGTCCTTTTTAATATTGTAGGTTTTTTGCCGCAAATCAAAAGGAGCGGGTTGGAGAAGTGAATTTTGTTGATAAGATTATCATTTTGTATCATGTTGAAAGCTACCCTGAGTATCAGAGGTTAAGTTTTCAAAGAATATATTAACCTCTGAAGACCAATAATAGAAATTTTATCGCGCATGTGTCAATCTAATCACTGTAGAAAGAATCAAAGATGAAGAGCAAATATTACCTTATTAATGTCTAGCAGACTGTATCAGTATGCAGTTTACTATTTACGAATTCCCCAGAAACCTCCAAGTGTAATCAGAGTGAGTTTCTTTCGAAAGAAATCTTTTACATGATCCCCAAATGTATAACAGTAATTACTAAACTATTAATTATGGAAATGTCACTTTTAATTGAATCGAAATAATAGACAGACTTTATGTTATGATTCTCTATCACTGACTCTTTTTACAAAGTATTGATGATATTTTTTGTTGTATTTTCAACGACGGGAATAAAAACACTAACTTTGAACCTCATCCAAGATCTTGGATGGTCATCATGGTTACTTTTGTCTTCGTTGATTGCGCGATGAATAGAATCTTGATTCGTCCGCACAGCGTCAATATATGATTTTGGCCTGTGCTTTTCACGGTAGTTGAAAGCTACCGCTGTCAAATACACCTTTTCGACCGTAGCTGCCAATTGCCGTGCATCCATTTTTTGTCCGTTTTACCACCCTAAAACCGTTCCAGTCTTTTTTTCACACCTAAAAACAATACAAAAAAGTTTAAAAAAGGATTGGATCGAGTTTTGGGTGGTAATTTAAATAATAAAGTGGCACACGCCTGACCGCGCGACTACGATCGAAAAGGTGTATAGGCCACTGAAACACAGCTTTAGCTTAGTGAAGATAACATTCAGATTCTTAGTTACAATTATAAATATCTATATTCTGTTGAAAAAGTTAGCTTGATCAAAAATTTATGAAATTTTTGACATTTCATGAATAGCATTACATTGAAAAGTTTTCAATGATTTTTCTGTCTTTCCGTGTTTTCAATGATTTTTCTTAGCACTTATCTGGTACCTGAAAAGTCCGGTCTTGGAAAAACTAGACTGGAGTCGTTTATAATGCGTGTAATACTAATGGGATTTAGTTTGTATAAACTAAAATTGTTCCCTTCATTACTTTTTACTTTATTTCTACTATGTATAAATTAGTCGTCTAGCTTGCTAGACTAGGAAAAACCTGCGCAGGAGAACCTCCGATCGGGGAAACAGCCGTCGGGAAATGAACGCCCAGTTTGCAGAGTGTGGCACGTTTTCTCAAGATCTCGAGTACACAACTCGGAAAAAGTCGAGTGTAAAATTTGAGGTTTTCAGATGCAAGTGTTAGGTGCAACTTTTCCGGACCAAAACTCTTCCAGTGCGGAACTTTGTATTTCCGAATTTTTCCTCGAGTGCAGACTTGCCATATTCTGCAAACTAGATTGAATGGTCGGGGAAACATCAATTGAGGAATAGTACACCTGTACACCTTTCCCCCGAACGCTTGTTTGCCCGACAGATATTACACCGACGGACATTTACCCGATTGGAAATTTCTTCGACGGTTTTTTCCTCGAACAGGTATTTCCCCGAATAAAAATTAGTCCCGCTGCGCTGAGGTCGATAAATGTTTCATTTCGTGACACACATCTTAGAACTAACTTTTTTTGATGGAAACTCACGAATTAGTATATGTAGATTCCAAAATCAAAAAGTTTCGACGATATTATCGTGCAAGTAACGAGTAATTGGCGATTTTTTGCGTTTCCAGGCAAAATTGCAAGGCCTGATTAATTCATGATTTTTGGGGGGTCTTCAAATTAAAAAAATATATATGGTGAAGATCAGAGATCTGACCTCAAGGAGAGAAAGTGTTGAAAATACTAAATAAAATAAAGATGAAACATAAAAAGGCACTAATATTTTTATAATTATATTATATCACATGATAGAGCTCTTCAAACTGAGGGAAAAGTGTTAACTCAAAATTATATCCATGCGCCGCAATATTTTGACACCAAAGAAGAATCATTCAAAATGTCAGTAATACAAAGTCAAAGAAAAGTAGAAAAAAGGCAAATGCCCTGAAGGATATTTTTTTCTTCGGTGGAAATGCCTTCTAGTAGGGTTAATATCCATCACAGGGTAATGTCCACCGGGGAAAAAATCTGCTCAGTGTCCGTCCGATTCTAAATTCTGCTTAAATATGGTGAAATTTTCCACCCATTGAAAATAAACATAGGTGTTACAGGCTTTACCCTCCATGTGAAAAGAGTAACCCACCCCCCGCATTTTTGGAGGTTTACTCCTGCATTTTGTGAGTGTCTCTCTCCTGAGGCTCCTGAGTTTATCACACCCCTGTGTCACATATATCTGACAGGACCCTCTATCAAATGGAAAAACCGACAAAGTAACCCTTCTTGATCAGAAAATTATGCTTAAATTTCAACCTGCTCTAGTATAAGTATAGCTGGATTGGAAAATACTACTCCCACATGAAAATCTCACCTGGATAAACTTTGTGCCCATCTTGCTCGTAAGTATCTAGATCATTTGAATTTGTTTGTAAAATTTGTGAAGATTTCCGATCAACTTGTAAACATTCTATTCGAATCCCATTCAAAAGATTCGAATATTTTCATTGAAATAATTCTTTTAATTTGAATGCATTGGAATGTCTTCTTTTTTTATAACCACACCCCTCTTCCATTCACTCTTTCCTCTTTTTTTTTTTTCTTTATTAAAACGACACTGTACACTACGAACATATATTACAAAACATTACTTAAACTTAAAATATAGTCCCTCCCCCCGCTAGGAACTAACGTTATATCGCCAGAGGTACTAGACTATGAAAAAAAAATAAATAAATAAATAAAAATAAATAAAATAAATAAATAAATAAATAAATATTTCTCTTTCCTCTAGTCCATCCTACACGCTAGGGACCCCAAGGGGGTACAAAAACCGGTTGGCTCGAAAAATCTCGTGTATGTATTGTTCAGGCGTAAATCCTTATCAGAGACAAGGTTTTTGTAAAAAGATTTTGACTGCGAACCCGGCCGGGAGTGGGGGAGGGGTACTTAGGAAAATGAGTACCGGGTGGGTCGGCCGGCCGCCGGGTATGTGCAGCTGTGAGCGCTTAATAAAGGATCTCTTTTTCTAATCCTCAAAAGTCTCTCAAAGGGGTACAAAAACCATTTAAAAGCAAATTGAGTTTCTCTAAGGGTCAAAAATTAAAGAAAATCGAAATTTCCTCTCTCAAAGTCAAAGTGTTGTGATTTTCAAATATTTGGACACAAATTGAGTTAAAATCGACAGAGAAAACTCTCTCTAAGGTCGAGGGTCTTATAAAACACAACCGTTTTGTCAGAAAAAGCTTTTAAAGTTTTGTGGTTATTGACCCTGCAAAATATTTTTGGAGCCTGACAAGATACCTTGACCATTTGCGATTGTACGTCCTGCCTGCTGCTGGTACCAACTTTACCTAACCTGAGATCAGATTGTGAATGTTTTCTGCACACCACGCTGAAGCTCTAAAGCGATGTGTGAAAACATAACAATCTGACGAATACGCAATCTCGAAATCGTAAGGACCGCGTTCGTCTAAAAGGACTAGAAACGACAACAAAGTTGCGTGATTAGGGCGCCGTATCCGTTTTTAACTTTCCGAAGCACAACAAGATTCTTGTTGTAGAATTTTCCGCGGGAGGACTATTTTCCTCAGATGTATAATTTTCAAGCGTCTTCAGAGGTTTACCGTACACGTAAGGAAATTACGAACAGCTGCTATCAGGTTAACTTTACCTCATTGATTGACTTCCCCCACTTTCGGGACAAAGATACTAACCGCTTACAATTGGTACAAAATGGTCTAACATGATGGCATACAATCTCCACGCAACAATGCAGTGAACTGTAAATTTTGTTAATCGGTTTTAAGACACTTATTTGGCTTCCACATTCATAGTAAATAGTCTATGAGTTTAATAAGCCTAGCCATCAAAGATTTCTGTCAACATGAATACGAAAAAAGTGTGATTTGCATACTAAATTTATCTTGGTTACAATTATGTAGATATAAGATAAGTCCCTTTTTAGCATTTCTTTTATCATTTTTTTTAAACTCATTTAATCACCTGTATACGAGGCCCGGAAAACCCGAGTTACTTCAAATGTGACGAAAAAGCGTCCAAAATCTATAATTATTTTACAAAGCAGAAAATATAAAAGAACAGACGTGTTAACGATGGTTCTTTAAACAAACAATTTAAGCAGTTATTTGTTATTCAAAGTATTTGCTTTAACGGCTATAACTCATTACAGTAGACTCCCGGACTTATTGGAATAATTCGGTTATTCGAAATGAGAGGGCGTTCCCCTTGGATCTGCTTACCCAACTCAGGCAAAAACACTCTCGATTATTCGAACTTCGGTTATTCAAAATTTCAGTTATTCGAAGAGATTTCTATTCCCCTTGGGGCCAATTATAGGCTAAATCACCCTCAGTCATTCGAAGTTTTCTTATTGGGAGATTGTCGAGAGTGAGAACATTGATTTTCTACGATTAAGACACTTTTTTTCTTAAAAAATCAGGTTTCAATATTCCTAGTAATGGCTATTTATACTCATCAAGCAATTCCTTCAAAAGTTCTTTGTGTTTATTATGCTCAACTGAACTGCAATGCCTGAATTCCTTCAAAAAAGTCCATTCCATTAAGTTAAATTTTAAATCTGCCTGTAAAGCAAATATTTCAGTTGTTTGAACTCCCGGTTATTTGAAGTAAATTCTTATCCCATCGTCGTCGCACCCACCGCGAGTGGAGTGTTACCTGCGCACGATAAAGCCCTTAGAAATGTGGGGGAGGTTAATAGGGGGTTGATAAGATTGAATTCTAAGCCCAAAGGACGAAACATAGTAGTTATACACTTAGTATATAGATATTTTAAATCAACTAACAAGAATAGCAATTTCTTCAATAATCAACCAGTTTGGAATTCCTTTCGTTTTCTGGACAGCTGTCAACTCCAGTTTGACACACCGAACATTTTTTTTAGGTTCATCAAAAGTAATATCAACTATTGCTTCTTTGTAAAATTTCACCAGCTCAAACTTCCCACATTTCGAATTCGCGTTACCTTTCATTTGAGAGATGTATAGTTTAGTTTCGTGGAAGCAGTCTTTTTTATGTCCATCCATTCCGCTAGAGATAAAGATCCTCTTGATTTTCTGTGGAGAATTAAACATTATCGTCAGTGTGTCACCATCCTTAGGTTTTGTTGCCCACATTACACCTTTGCTCGAGTATGGGTTCTCTAACTTATTGCTTTTATAGAATCCCGATAAATCTGATTCTATTTCTGCAACGGGATTTCCTTTTACCGATTGGAATTGTCGTCGACCAACTATCGGGATATCCTGTAAATCCTCGAGTTTTCTCACTTGACCATCCAAGGATGAGAATTTACCGACATGCAAGAAAACAGGTTTCTTTATGCGAAAATTCTTTGGATTTTTATACAAGTAGATATCATTATAAACTCGAAAAAGTAAATCAACTGGCATGGTCCAATGGAAATATCTGACAAATTTTGCAAACGATTCTAAATGTTCACCCCGATAAGTCATTCCGATAAATCCTCGGGCACCGAACTCAAGGACCGACCAACGAAGTTTCTCGTTTTTCGTTATAAATTCCCGCATTTTCCCCATATAATCATCAACAGCAATTATATCATCTTCAAGTTGAACAAAATATTGTGCCATATCTTTACAGTAATAATACAAATATGAATAATCGAGGCACTGCTTCGATCTCCAGCGGACTCGATATTGTTCATCGCCAAACAGTCTTGGCAAATTATCCAGATTCTTAGGATAATAAGCTTTATCAGGAGCGACCACTTGAATGATACCGTCTTTAACTTCGACTGGAAAGTTATCTCGGACATCTTTTACGACTTTCCTAAGAAAACTATCGTCAAGATCTGCCACAAAAATGACGATGACAACATTTTTCCTTTCTGAAGTTTTCATGTGTTTGAGCAAGGAGGATACCGTTTGGATGACGTAATAAGCTTTACTTCTCTTGACGGTTGGAATCCCAAAAACAACGAAAGCTGAAAGATGAAAACTCATAGGATACATAAGAATTCGACCGTGCATTTCCCTGATAGGCTGCCTGTATTGAAATTTGGCTTTTGGGAAAGATTGAAGTGGCTGGAGAAATATTTGTATGGAGATAATTTTACCTTTCCCTACTCGTTTCTGACCAAGTTTCAAATTGTTTGACTTGAAATACTTCTCAATGTCGTGTATTCCAGCAAAACCTTTTGAAAAGAAAAGAAATTCATATTAGAAGGTTACAAAATGATGGTTTAACCCTCCCTTCAGCAAATCGGTCGAAACAAATATCGCACAAAAGTTCTTGAAGTTGATCGACAAACACTTTCCTCGTCATCATAAATACCACAAGCTGTTCAATCGGAATACAGTCAAAGTTAGCTATAGCTGCACGACCAACATGAAAGCCATCATCGATGGGCATAACAAAGCAGTACTCAAAAAGCAAAACATCGTACAACCAACCAAAACATGCAACTGCATCGTCAAAAATCAATGCCCCATGAACGGTAACTGCTTAGCTAAAAACACTGTTTACGAAGCCACACTGACAACAGACGACGAGAATTTACCACCAAAAATTTACATCGGTCTCGCAGAAACAATCTTCCAAAAGCGATGTGCGAACCACAAGAAATCGTTCAACCACGCCAAATACGAAAATGAAACCGAGCTCTCGAACGAATTTTGGCGGCATTCTCGTAACCAGACCAACCCTAAAGTTACATGGCGAATTGTAAGAAAGTGCAAACCGTTCAACAGAAGCAGCCTGAAATGTGACCTTTGTTTGAATGAAAAATTTGAAATATCTTTGCGCAAAGACAATTTACTGAACTCTAGATCTGAACTTATCTCAAAATGCCGGCACATAAACAAACACCTACTTGAAAACATCGATTCTAAAGATTGACGTCAATTTTTTTATATGAAGATGCTGTATTGAATTTTTTAAATAAACGTGGAATTTTGTTTTGATAGTTATTTCTAATCAACTGATGAATGCGAAAGCAAGAAACTTTAAGTATTGAAAAGAAATACACCGTTTCTTAAATCTTTATGTAACAAGCTCTACTTATGTATTGAGCACTCTTAATTGTGCAGAGAAACACAAGAAGATGATAGGTTTATATAATAGCCAGGAAAACAACCACTGTAAAGTTACTTTTTGAAAAGTTGACTTCGTTACTTGAACGGTTTCACACTAAATTATTTCAAAGATTTCTGTCTAAAAGCCCCGGTGGAACTTTTTTCTCATCGGGGATCAAAATTCCTATCAAAATTCCAATGGGTATAGAAATTCTATTGTTCCGAGGTTAAAAAATTTAGTGGAGGTGATTTTGAAGTGCAATTTTTAAATACTGAATTTCGAATAGGGAAGTCAGAAATTTCCCAGTGGGGCTGAAATTCTAGGGTATTTTCCCACCGGGGACGAAATTCTTGTTAAATTTTCCAGTAGGGCTGGATTCCCAGTGGGTCTGTGACAGAGAGTTGTTTTCAATGACATTTCATGATAATTTTGAAATATAGTAGTAATTATAGTGAGCCAGACCTGGGTTTGTAAGATTTTTGACGACATCTGCATTTTTCATCCAATCTTTGGATATCTTCATGACATCCCCATTGACCATCAGATTCGAAGACCGATTGCTGACCCGTACGTTCATCAAAGACTCTGCTGATGCCAATTTAATGTCTTAAATTAAGTGAAATTATGTGAAGTGAGATCAAATGTTGATAAAAAAAGTCATTAGTGAGAAAACCCGCCTAGAGATATCTATCATTATGCTAAGCAATCCACAAAACATTCATGAAAGACTCACATGGATTATAATTTATACGAGAAAGGATTTGGGCTCGAATCTAAAGCTGAATTGCGTTAAACATCTTTTTTTTTGACATTAGAAATCTGTTTTGCATATTGGCTAGAGTGAGATTCTTTTTTGCATCGCCGTTGCACAGTCTTACGGCCTGAGCTAACTAATGGTTTAGTTATATTGCCATGCAGATGCAGGGATGTGAAGATATCTGACATGATATTAAACTTACTTATTTTCAAGATGTGGATCTGACATAGGAGAATAAATTGAGAGGGAGAAAATGGGAAACATTTTTGATTCATATCTACACAATAAATTGAAGTTGAGATAAGAATTGTTTGATACTCAAAGTTTCACGCAACTTTTCGTCACGATCTTCAGTCAAAAATTCTATACAAAAAATTCGTTTCAAGTTTACAAAAATATACTGTGCACTGTAAAGTCTTCGTCAAAGTAATTGACGTTATTTCAGTCTTTGGTGTCGTGGAGTTTGAGGGTGAGCTTATTCACATGCCGACATTTCGAGATCAGTTCATTCCTTGAATTTAACAGTTTCTCGGGTTGGTCGAATGTGGCAATTTCATATCTAAATGTTTGACAGAGTCAATTTGTCAAACTCCAGTGGCATGTCTCCGTCGGCCGTCCAGGTACAGAAACAGTATTTTGTATGGATGATTAAGGGTGATATTGCAATATTAGAAAGTGGATCATACCTGATTCTGTAGAACGACGGAAAATAAACGACACATTGACAACGATTAGAAATATGAACATGAAAACTTGCAAAACACGAAAAATCCTTCTGATGAACATTGTATTCCACATCATGAATGATTTCTTTACTTTATCCACAATTTTTCTGCTTTGATTTATAGAGTAGATAAAAAATTATAATTCCCAATGAAGTTATGGAAATTTCACGAATTTCACGTTTTTATCTGGACACATCGCAACTATATAGCCTGGTTATTTTACCACATTAAAGAAAAGATATATGACATCCAGTTATCTTAGATTTAGCTTTAACATTTGACGATGAAAAATTTCTTCAAAAATTCACGCCGATCAGAAACTCATCTAATTCATTTGATGTTTCTAATACTAACTACACTTACATAAAACAGAAACTTTTCAAAGCATTTTCTAGGCCTAATTAATCTGTTCCATTAAAAAACACAGTAAAATGATGATTGATGCAATTTAATTAATATATTTGGTCATATGAAAGCTCTTAATGAAAATTCCTCGAAGAACAATGAAATCACATTTAAGGGCTCTGACCATGGTCAAGAGATCGGTTACCAGCCGGTTACGAGTTTGGAAGAGAGAACTTTTGTTTGGAGCTCCTTGACACTTTTAACAAAAAAACTGTCTGGATAAGTTGTTTCTGAATTTATTCTATCAAGAGTAATTAACAATTTACAAAAATGACGTTATAACCTTAAAAAATGTTGTACCCTCTTTTACAAAAAATGCTTAGTTTTAATGGGTAATTAACCTTTTTGTTCCAAATTTTTTCTAAAGACCATCTAAAATCTTTTGGAACAATTTTCTAAATTGATGTATCAAAAGTTATGATTCTTTTTACGAAAATATTCGAATGAAAAATTTGGTCAACAACCATTATTTTCAAGATTTTGAAACGAAAAATTTCCCAAAAATATATTTTTCGTTCAGCAAAAGATACGCCATCTATTTCATATTTTCATTCAAGTTGGTGACCCCTCATTTGATCGAAAATTTTATGGAGAATATGATGAGAGGGTCTATAAGGCTTGAGTGTGACTTTGAAATTTGACTGAATTTTCAGGCGTTTTTAGTTGAAGACGTCATCAAAACAGGAAAATTGTGATATTGCGCGATTGGATAGCGGTTGGGAGGTCGTTGAACCCTCATTGGATCTGGAATTTAATGGACAATAAGTTGGGAGGGGTAAGAGTGGGTATATAGAAACTTTCGAAAAATGATATATCCAAATTGAGACATTTTGGGTCCAATGACGTCATCAAAACCTGAAAAATACAATATTTCGAGTTTGAGAAGGATTTAAGCAATGGATGACCGCGCATTGGATCGGAAATCATTGAGGGAATCTTTTGGGTAAATGACAAATTGATTTCAGTGAAGTAAAGAATTTATTACCATTTCAATGACGTAATTTAGGGCCCAAATGACGTTACAAAACATGAAATATACGATTTTTCGAGTTTTGATCGGTCATAAGGGGCAATTTTTCGTTCTTTGGTATTAAACCAGTCTATAGTTTCCCCTTTACTACCCAAAGGGCTTATGATGTGCACGATAAAGCCCTTTGGATGGTGGGGGAGGGTAATAAGATTGAATTCTAAGCCCAAAGGACGAAACATAGTAGTTATACACTTAGTATATAGATATTTTAAATCAACTAATAAGAATAGCAATTTCTTCAATAATCAACCAGTTTGGAATTCCTTTCGTTTTCTTGACAGTTGTCAACTCCAGTTTGACACACCAAACGTTTTCTTTAGGTTCATCAAAAGTAATATCAACTATTGCTTCTTTGTAAAATTTCACCTTCTCAAACTTCCCACATTTCGAATTCGCGTTACCTCTCATTTGAGAGATGTATAATTCAGTTTCATAGAAGCTGTCTTTTTTATAATCTTCTAACCCACTGACGAAAACAATTCTTTTGACTTTTTGAGTCGAATTAAACATAATTGTAATAGTATCTCCATTGTGAGGTGTTTTACTCCACATCGCCCCTTTTTTGGAATATGGGTTTTCTAAGAAATTCTTCATATAAAAGTCTTTCAAGTCAGACTTGATGATAGCTGGTGGATTTCCGTTTCTCAATTGAAATCGACGTCTCCCGACCAGTGGCAGATCTATAAGATTTGACCTCGTTTGGCCATCTAAGGAAGAGAACTTTCCGATATGTAAGAACAAAGGTTCGCTTGTACGAAAGCTCTTAGGATTTTGATATAAAAAGATATTGTTATAAACTCGAAAAAGCCAGTCGACTGGCATGGTCCAAAAGAAATATCTGGTAAACTTTGCCAACGATTCTAGATGTTCTCCCCGATAAGTCATTCCGATAAATCCTCGGGCACCGAACTCAAGGACCGACCAACGAAGTTTCTCGTTTTTCGTTATAAATTCCCGCATTTTCCCCATATAATCATCAACAGCCATTATATCATCTTCAAGCTGAACAAAATATTGCGCCATATCTTTACAGTAATAATACAAATATGAATAATCGAGGCACTGCTTCGATCTCCAGCGGACTCGATCTTGTTCATCACCAAAAAGTCTTGGCAAATTATCCAGATTCTTAGGATAGTAGGCTTTATCAGGAGCAACCACTTGAATGATACCGTCTTTAACTTCGCCTGTAAAGTCCTGTCGAACATCTTTTACGACTTTCCTAAGAAAACTATCGTCAAGATCTGCCACAAAAATGACGATGACAACATTTTTCCTTTCTGAAATTTTCATGTGTTTGAGCAAGGAAGATACCGTTTGGATGACGTAATAAGCTTTACTTCTCTTGACGGTTGGAATCCCAAAAACAACGAAAGCTGAAAGATAGAAATTCATAGGATACATAAGGATTCGTCCGTGCATTTCCTTGATAGGCTGCCTGCATTGAAGTTTGGCCTTTGGGAAAGATTGAAGTGACTGGATAAATATTTGTATGGAGATAATTTTACCTTTCCCTACTCGTTTCTGACCAAGTTTCAAATTGATTGACTTGAAATACTTCTCAATGTCGTGTATTCCAGCAAAACCTTTTGAAAAGAAAAGAAAATCATATTAGAAGGTTACAATATCAAATAGTTTAAGGTATTGAATATTTATCAAGTTAGGATTCCTTCTATATGGTCCTGAGTAGAATGTTTTGTCTTATATGTCTACAATCTACATTTGGAGGTGTACCTAGAAGGATTTTACTTTTAAGTCCCGAACCTCAGATTTAGATGAATATGATCATTTGTTGACTCCTTTATTCCGAAAAATCAACAACAATATTGATGATAGGTTTATGTAATAGCCAGGAAAGCAACCGCTTGAAAAGTTGACTTCGTTACTTGAAAGGTTTCACTTTAATATTTTCAAATACCCTGTCTAACAGCCCCGGTGGAACTTTT
This sequence comes from Clytia hemisphaerica, assembly GCF_902728285.1. NCBI lineage: Eukaryota > Metazoa > Cnidaria > Hydrozoa > Leptothecata > Clytiidae > Clytia > Clytia hemisphaerica. The sequence continues at coordinate 495,286 of NW_027103734.1, read as the reverse complement.
TTCTCATCGGGAATCAAAATTTCTATCAAAATCCCAATAGGTATAGAAATTCTATTGTTCCAAGGTTAAAAAATTTAGTGGGGATGGTTTTTAAGTGCAATTTTGAAATACTGAATTTTTTTGAATAGGGATGAAATAAAAGTCAGTTTCCCAGTGGGGCTGAAATTCTAGGGTATTTTCCCACCAGGGACGAAATTCTTCCCAAATTTTCCAGTAGGGCTGGGGTCCCAGCGGGTCTGTGACAGAGGGTTGTTTTCAATGACATTTCATGATAATTTTAAAATATAGTAGTAATTATAGTGAACTAGACCTGGGTTTCTAAGACTTTTGACGACATCTGCGTTTTTCATCCAATCTTTGGATATCTTCATGACATCCCCATTGACCATCAGATTCGAAGATCGGTTGCTGACCCGTACTTCATTCATCAATGACTCTGTTGACGCCAATTTAATGTCTTAAATTAAGTGAGATCAAGTGTTGATAAAAAACAAGTCATTAATGAGAAAACCCGCCTAGAGATATCTATCATTACGCTAGAAAGCAATCCAAAAACATTTTTGAAAGACTTACTTGGATTATAATTTATATGAGAAGGAGTTTGGGTTCGAGTCTAAAGCTGAATTGAGTTAAACATTTTTTATTTGACATTAGAAATCTGTTTGGTATATTGGCTAGATTGAGACTCTTTTTTGCATCGCCGTTGAACTGTCTTACGGCCTGAGCTAACTAATGGTTTAGTTATATTGTCTTGCAGATGCAGTGATGCAGGGATGTGAAGATATTCTGGCATGATATTAAACTTAATTACTTTCAAGATGCAGATTTGACATAGGAGAATGAATTGAGTGGGAGAAAATTTTTGATTCATATCTAAATGTTTGACAGAGTCAATTTTTCAAACTCCAGCGGCATGTCTCCGTCGGCCGTCCAGGTCAGCCCCCGGGTACAGATACAGTATTTTGTATGGATGATTAAGGGCAATTATTGCAATATTAGAAAGTGGATCATACCTGATTCTGTAGAACGACGGAAAATAAACGACACATTAACAACGATTATAAAAATGAACATGAAAACTTGCAAAACATGAAAAATCTTTCTGATGAACATTGTATTCCACATCATGAATGATTTCTTTACTTATTTATCCACAAATTATTCTGCTTTGATTCATAGAGTAGATAAAAAATTATAATTCCCAATCACTATTAAAGCAAAGTAAGAAGTTATGAAAATTTCACGAATTTCACGTTTTTATCGCAACTATATAGCCTGGTTGTTTTACCACATTAAAGAGAAAGATTTATGACATCCAGTTATCTTAGATTCAGCTTTAACATTTGACGATGAGAGATTTCTTCAAAAATACAAGCCGATCAGTGACTCATCTAATTCATTTGATGTTTCTAATACTACACTTACATAAAACAAAAACTCTTCAAAGCATTTTCTAGGCCTAATTAATCTGTTCCATTAAAGAACACAGTAAAATGATGATTGATCCAATTTAATTAATATATTTGGTCATATGAAATCTGTTAATGAAAATTCCTCGAAACAAAGAACAATGAAATCACATTTAAGGGCTCTGACCATGGTCAAGAGATCGGTCACGAGCCGGTTACGAGTTTTGAATACAGAACTTTTGTTTGAAGCTCCTTTTGAAGAGTAATTAGCAATTTACAAAAATGACGTTATGAACCTTAAAACCGTCTAAAAATTTTCGGAACAATTTTAGATGGACCTTAAAAAGTTAACCTTAAAAAATTTTGTACCCTCTTTTAAAAAAGTGCTTAGTTTTAATGGGTAATTAACCTTTTTGTTCCGAATTTTTTCTAAAGACCATCTAAAATCTTTCGGAACAATTTTCTAAATTGATGTATCAAAAGTTATGATTCTTTTTGAACGAAAAAATAGAACGAAAATTTGGTCAATAACCATTATTTTCAAGATTTTGAAACGAAAGATTTCCCTAAAATATATTTTATGTTCAAAATCTTTTTTCAAAATGTTTTCTCTTCACCGAAAGTAAGATCCTCAAACTTGAAATATTCTTCTTTACAAAAGTCTTCATTTTCATCTTCATCAAATTTTTATCATCGCAACTTTTTACTTTTTTAGATTCAGGCATAGTTATCCTAACAGAAAATATATAATATGTCATGGTTTTGCTGTTTATGTACAACCCATTTTATACACGATAAATATGAAAATTCAATACAGATCAGAGCCCTAGCAAAATTCAATATTTATATTCAATTTCCATATTAATTATATTCAATTTCTAATATTTATATTCAATTTTCCATATTCATGTTCAATTATTTAATATTTTCCTTCAATAATTTTTGCCAATAAAGATTCAACGTTTACTGAAAACATTTTGAATAAGAAAAAAATGTTATTTGCAATATTTATTTTATTGGCAACAAATTTTTAATAATCTTTTAATGTAGCTATGGAAGATTGAATACAAATATTGGAGATTGAATGAAAAATATGAAAGTATTGAATTTTGCTACATACGGCCAGCCATATTCAGATCAAATTTATACTTCCTTGATTTACATGATCCAGCTAAAAATGTTCTGCAGAGAATTATCTTAATCAATTGTGTAATTAGTTATTTAATTGTGATCACCATTTTCGTAGCAGGTCTATCTAGAGCAGCGAAGTCACCATAACTCGAACCCACACGAGAAACACAAATTTCGAGTTATTGAGTAAGATTTATAAAGGCATTGTTAACTGAAGGGACGAGTGAAGGAGAACTTCGAGTTATAGAGGTTCGAGTTAAAGAGACTCTGCTGTAGTATTGTGGTTTCTCTTTGACAAAGAACATCATGATATTCAACAGAAAGACTTTTTCCAAATAAATATCCTTACATATTGGTTTCCTTCAGATTCTGTCTACCAAAACTCCCAAATAGGCTCTGCTGTAGTATTGTGGTTTCTCTTTGACAAAGAACATCATGATATTCAACAGAAAGACTTGTTCCAAATAAATATCCTTACACATGGTTTATGGTTTCATTCAGATTTTGTCTCCCAAACTTCTCTATTGTTTGTTCATAACTAACCAATCAGATATACGTACTGATTTTATTTCGTTATTGTTTTATTGAGAAGTGTCAACCGCGAATTGAAACTTCAAAGTCCATACACACTTATCAATCACAATGTTGATGTAAAAATGATAACACAAACAAATTCGACGAAAAATCACTTTGAGGTATGACTTAATGACCTTTAGTTTATTTTTCTTATGAAGAGAAAAATTTGGAGTACACGTTCTTTTTATAAGAACATCCAAAATATTTGAAGCCTTCGAAAGTTCTTAACTTTTTGAGTTTTAAGACTTAAAATGTTCTTAACATGTTCTTAATTTTGCCATTTTTTGAGCATTTTTGTCCATTTCCCTAAGATGGGTGTTTTAAAGCACTACTTCTGCTTCTTCTCAAACACTACAAAAAGAAGCATGAAAACGACGTTTCAGCAAAATCTGTCTCAAAAAAAGGCGCAATATCCCATCGTCGCTCATTAATTAGAGATTTCTTTTTTGTCATCCATCATATGCGCACGTCTTTGCTAGGATTAAGAATTCGTAGAACACGTTCATTATGGGCTTACCCCAAACAAGAGTTTTGGTTTTCTCGTATGTACGCAGATCAGATTTTTAATCATTTTTAGCGTAACGATATTCGAATGTCGTGAAAGATATTTTTGTCGTTAGTAACACTTTTTCGGCCAAGATTGGAAAAATGTGACACGCAGTTACGCAGAACAATACCTATCAAAAAAGAGTAACAATTGCTATGGTGGCAACAAGAAACTCCCTTAGGACTGTCGCAAAACATTCACCGAGGGAAAATCAACGGCAGTACAAATAATAAAGGAATTTTGTTAAGAACTAACGAGACTCTCCCCAAGGTTTATCAAATTTCCTCAAACAAGAAGAGATACTGCTACAGCGATAGAGGAATTTAAGAAACCGAACCCCCCCCAGGTAGTTGGCGCTTTGAATGGAACTCATATCCAAATACCTGCTCCGAGTCTTGAATCGAAAGCCGACTATAACAGTCGGAACAGTAATACAAAGTATCAGTACAAGGGTTAGTTTGGGCAAATTTAATGTTTTTAGATGTTGCATCGGGATTTCCAGGTAGTTGTCATGACGCTAGAAATCTTCGAAACTCCTCACTCTTTAATAATATAGATTTACAAATTCGCAGGCCACCGTGCGGACACATGAGCCTCTATGAATCGCTCATACATTTTGGGTTAATTATTACATTGTTATAATATAGACAGGTATGCAACAATAGTGACACTTTCAATCATATTCAAACTTTTTATCTTTCCAGGCTACACTAAGGGTCTCTTTAAATTCTTCCACTGAGGATGAGTTGACTACTTTTGTTGAAGTAGTTAAATTATTCCACTGCTTAATTTTAAAAGAGCCGAAAATCAAGAAATTTTGACGAAACCTGTTGATGTAATCGATGATTCAGAAATAAGATCCCGGAGATGGTGCCTATGTCTATATGTTCATGTTATCCCTTAATATCATGGCTAATCACATCACACCACACAAATGCAGACCAGGGCTAGAAAGGGATCAACATGTTTTTAACCAAAAATTATCGAGTGGTCGAGTTCATTTCGAGAGAGCATTTGGCATCCTGAATCTTACTCAAACGACTTGATAATAGGATTGAAAATTTCGCTGCTGTGACAGTCGCCTGGGTCACTCTACACAATTTTTGTCAAAAGAACAATGAAACTTATACAGATGAGGATGGTGTTCAGGGGCAGCCAACGGCTAGAAATTACAAAATATCTGTTCTGAAAGGTAAATTTCCTGGAAAATGTATCTGTTCTTTTCCTGCCAGACTCCTGGATAAAGTTATCTGTTCTTTAAAAAATTCAAGCTCTTGGAAATTTAGATCTATTGTTTAAATCATGACTTCTGGAAAAATCCATCTGTTCTTATGTAATTTAGTTGAACGCCGCGATGTTCCTGGAAAAATAGCACCTGTTCTTTGTTTAAACTTAGTCCTGGATTCTCTAGGCAGGGGAAATCTGAGGCCTGCTAGAAAAGTAAATGATTTTTTTTTTCTATTTAATTGCTCCTGGATTTTCCGAACAGATATTTCATACTCCTTCCAAGATTTTTTGAAGTGCTTGAACAGTAGCTGCCTCCTGGATTTTACTCCAAAATTTCCTCTCCAAAAAAAAAGAACAGATATTTCAAAAAATTCCGCCGCTTGCTGCTCCTGGGTGTTCTCGAAAATATTCCGAGACAAAAGAGAAAGTCAAGACAGAGATTTTCAATTATCGAGCCCCCCCCCCAGCGGACCCTCAATTTACGCAATCACGCAATTTTGTTTCGAAATTCACGCTTTCACGCAAAAAGTACATTTTCACGTTCACGCAATTTTTCTTAATTCACTCATTCAAGCATTTCTTTTTTCAATTTTCACGCATTCACGCAACCGAAAATGCGCATTCACGCAATCACGCAAACCGCTGGGGGGGGGCCCATTATCAAAACAAACTTCTCTTACTTTCGAAACTTTCTTGACTTTTCACTCTTTTTTGTTGCTTTGGTTACTCTTAGAGAGTCTTTGTGAGGGTAGAAGAGGGTAAAAAAACTCAACCCTTAAGGCACACAAGTACCCAGGTGCCCATTTTTCAGATTTTTGCCAAACACAATTTACAGAAGCAGCCGCCGACCTAAAATTTGCAAATATCTGTTCTGATTTGCCAGCTGGAAGCATTTCCCCGAAATTAAGAACAGTTCCTCGTTTTCCAGGGGAGAAATTTTTAATTTAGAACAGTTAATATTTTTCCAGCTAGGAGGTAAAAAAACTTTCGGAACAGGTACGAAATTGCCAGGCGATTGATTTTACGCGAGTTAACTGTTCTTATCTACCAGGGCTGACAAAATCCTATAAGAACAGATCGCTAAATTCCAGCTCGACATTCAAGGACTTTTAAGAACAGAAGCTTGATACCTTGATTTCCAGCTAACAGTTTAACTTTAAATATCTGTGCGAACAGATCGACAATTTCCAGATGCTTTGCTAGAACAGATGGAAAATTTTCAGCTGCCACTCCAGGCAACCACATTCAGAAGGAAAAGAACAGATCTCAAAGACTTTTTGACTTTTTTTGAAATTCCCTCAGAACAGATAGGAAATTCTTAGACACCTTATTTTTTGGATATCAAACTATTTTTTCATAAGATTAAGAACAGATCGTATTTTTCCAGCTGGTCTCAATCTTCAGTAGAACAGATCATATTTTCCAGCTGGTCCCAATCCTCAGTAGAACAGACCACTTTTTTCCAGCACACTTTTTTCTTTAGTTCGCTAAGAACAGACCACCATATCCAGCTGGAACGTGCCTTCAGAACAGATATTTTGAAGTCTCCCTTCGGTGGGTTCGGTGGATGCTTTCGAATTTAAAAATATGAATGAGAATTTATTTCCCGCTGCGCTTAAAACTAATATCGGACGTAAATGGAAGCAGTTATATACAAAGATGGCCCCTTTTGGCGGGAGAAAAAACGTGGATTTGGCAGCAGCGAAGTTCTAAGTTCTGGGGGAGCGATTGCTGTCAACAGTAAAGGAATCCGACAAAAACACAAGTCATTTCACAACGAAAGTGTAAGCTTTTCCTTATTATTTTGCCTTATTAAAATGCAGATTTTTAGAAGTGATTTTTCAATTTTTCATAGCTATCTCAATAACATGAAAAGTTCTAAAAGGATTTATAAAATAATCCTATCCTGCATATCAATGCCCAAACACAGCTACAAGGAGAAAACAAAACCCCCATTGTAAGTTTGTTTACATATGTATGACTCGATCAGTCCACCACATTGTGTCATATAAACAAAACTCAATATCCTTACAAAAGTTTGATTTCCCAAACATTTGTCTTATGCGCTCATTTCCACAATAATTTATGTAATTGCAGTTTCAGTCAGTCTGTCAGTCAGTGCAAATACCTCGATGTACTTGCACTAACTGTCTGTCGGCATTTAAAGTGAAACAAGATGGCGGAGAAGTAGTGATTGGAGGTTTTTGTAATTAGACAGCATGACAAAGGTTTGTTATATTTTAGCATAACAAAGACAAACTCAGGAGGTAAGGTAAATTGCGTTTTGACTGCTTTTAACTGTTTTTCTAATAAAGAATATCTTCAAACTTGACTTCACTGCAGTCAGGCTCATCATATTCCAAGATCAGAAATTAGACGAGACTAAAAAACGGTTAATGTGCCGTGAAGTCAGGTAACTTGTATCAGTGGAAGCTAACATGCATAGCCCTCAAATGACTGACCAATCACAAAGCAGCAAAGTTTCAAAACAAATGAACTATGCAGCTTTGATTGCAGCTCTACTCTACCTTTTTTGTTTTGATTTAACTTTGTATTTTAAGGACCAGACCGGTCATTCATTTGAGGGCTATGCATGTTAGCCTCCACTGATGCAAGTTACCCGACTTCACTGTAAGTAATATCAAATATGAATTCATCATTTCTTTATCTTTACTTTTCACGAATGAAAAATTGACTTAACATACTTTAGGCGTACAAACTTTCGCAAAGTTGAAAAATCGCGAAAATTGCGACACTTTTGCGAATCGTTTGATAAAAATGATAATTTTCGAATAAAAATTGGCATAAAAGTGAAAAATATTCCTTAAATCCGCTAAAGACGGTTTCTCTTTGGCTTTAAAAAGGCATTAAAGGGTGAGCCAGTTTGCCAATTTGAAGAGAGTCACACTCTGTTGACTTCAAAACCCCGAAGGAGCTGCAATCCCACACAAAATATTTAAGACAAAGAAGATTTCCCTGTGAAATTTTAAACACCACAAATGATTTTTAAGCGTGTTAAACTAGAGTTGGAAAGTAGAGTTTTAACTCTGAGTTTTAACATGAGACTTAAGACTAATCACCTTAGGATCTCAAGATTTAAAAGCTCAAAATTGTTTCGATCAGGCTTGCAATAAAGCCTAGAAGCCACCGAACCCCTCAACAATGAAAATATTCAATGGAAGAAAGTGGAATTGCTAATAGCAATTCTCGCCCAAACTTTAAATTCTGAAAAGCGTTAAAATACACTAAAGTCTCAATATATTTCAAGCGAGATTGTAGATCAGAAACTCCTGGATGAGAGATATAGCCACTTATTTCAAAACCTAAGACCATATTTTGAAACATATGCTACTTAAAAAGAAAGAAAGGGCTAGCTTCAATCAGTCATTTTCAAAGAGGCATAAATCTTCAGGCTTCACTTATTCTTGCTTCAGAAAGGTTAAGTATTCATCTCTAGTGCCTTCAGGGCTTTAAACCTAATGAGTCACTCAGATCACTGCTGCTGATTGTTTCAAAATTTTCTCCTGATTCAAGTTTGGATTTTGATTTTAAATACTGTAATTTTTTGGGAAAAAGTTGGCAATTATTACCGTAACTAAGTTGGTCTAAAATCGACACCTCTCATCCAGCTCTGACACCCTTCTTTAGAGGGTATAATAGGAAGATATGGATCACTGATGGAAACTACATTTCTTTGCTAAGCTGGGCTTTTATTAGATTTGCCCCAAAGAATTAAAAAAAAGGGTCGTACCTTAAGGGAAGAAATTTTATTGGGAATTTAATTTGGCGAATAGCTGAAAAAGTATTTTCATGGGAATTTAATTTGGCGGATCAAGGAAAAAGGTAATTTTGGCAAGAATTTAATTTGGCGGATGACAGATTTTTAAATCCAAAATTAGGGTGATAAGGGAGATTTTAGATATATTATTAATAATGATCGTTTGCATCAAATATGTGGTACGTCAGATTTAAATTTATTTATAAAGTTGCAACAGCGCAACCATGCATTACACGTGGTTAGAATGTCCTTGGAGAGAAATGTTAAGTGTTTAACTTTTAACGATGATAAAAATGTTAGAAGAGGTAGACCAGCAAAGTCACTTCTCAATCAGGTGACTGATAATGAAAATGTTTCAATAGACCAATTGTGTAATATTTCCCTAGGCAAGAAACTTGGTAGATCGACTTAAAACCAATTCACTGAACTTGGTTCTAGGTCCAATCTTTTATCTAGAAATAGATTTTGATTGTAAAATTTTACATAATCTCAGTGACAGGGTAACCTTATAGCGGGTCAATTAAAAGTTAAAAAATTTAATTTTTATTGTTATAGATTTTGCTATGTAGTGGCTGTAGCCCAAGCTAAAAAGTACAATGGATAGGCTGTTTGACATTTTCAGACTTAACAACCAAATGATTTTATGCTTATTTTTAGGCTCAGCCTGTGGAGGATTTGTTTAATAAACACAATAAACGCATTGAAATTGATTTACTATCAGGTTATCGTGCTAAAGTGAAATTTAAAGTTCATTTTATTCAACCTATTCATACTAGGCCTTTCTGTACCTTCCTGTATCATCCTTTAACTTTTGATCTAATTTGTTTTTTTTGAATGTAATTTGCCACATTTGATCCTTGTCATATAAGGACAGATTAACAAAAAATTGCTAAGTGAGCAAAAACAAAAGGAATGCTTTCTTTTCTGAATATCCATTGTAAACCAACTATGACCTTTAAAAAAAGTTTTTTGGATTTAAAAGACTTATTTTATCATAAATATTTGATCAGTTACAGTTTGAACAATATGTAAAGGTTTGCTCAAAATGTGAAAATCTCAAAGCATGTAAAATATGATTTTATTTTGAAACTAAATAATAATAAGGAATATACAAAAGACTTCATATTCAAGGGTTTATTATTTCTGGACTCTCCCCTAGTAGCAAAGGGTCAAAAATACACTGATATAATATAGATATAAATGGATATTTTTAAGTTAAATGTGAAATAATTTTTTACAAAAGCTACAAATTTTACATAATACTTCTTTTCATAAAGATTTCGTATACAAAATTCTCAGATGGTATAAAATTTATAAGATCTGTACCATTCTTCTCTCTATCTCTTCCTGTTTGTATTTTATTTTTATTTTTTTATATTGTTGTGTGTCCTTATGTATAATTATACCGGGTGACCCACGAAAAAGTTCAGACGTTTCCCGACATCTTGAGGCCGAACAAATGTCCCAAAGTGCTTGGAGTTTTGATATTTAGAAAGTAGATATCCTAACTTAAAATTTGAGCTATCACTTTTTAAATTTGACCAACTTGTGCTCTACTTATGAGCTTTTAAAGTCAAAATTCACTTTTCGGAAAGTGTAAAAACACGTAAAAAAGAGGTATTAAATTTATGCAATCAATTAGAAAATCACTTACAAATTGACTTATTTAACGAGTTTTATTACATTAATAATTAATAAAAACACCTTTAAAAGTAATTTTTGTTTAAAACAAGACTAGTTTTTATAAAAATTGGCGCTTTTGTAGATTTTTCAGATTTTTTTCAAAAACTGTATATCAAAAACGTCTAAAAATACCAAATTTGATACCCCTTTTTTACGTGTTTTTTACACTTTCCGAAAAGTGAATTTTGACTTTAAAAGCTCATAAGTAGAGAACAAATTGGTCAAATTTAAGAAGTGATAGCTCAAATTTTAAGTTAGGATATCTACTTTCTAAATATCTAAACTCCAAGCACTTTAGGACATTTGTTTGGCCTCAAGACGTCGAGAAACGTCTGAACTTTTTCGTGGGTCACCCGGTATAAAAGATGTTATAAAAGCCATTTCCGAATCGAATACTTTCCGAATCTGAATACCTTCTTTCTAAACATCTGAAGATGGTTTTACCGAAAAGCTTTTGCTGAAAATAAAATAAAACTTTTTGTCTTTTCTTATTACTTTATGGAATGGCTAATTTAAACTTAACTTTCTGGAAACTTCGAAAGTATTTGGTCCAAAAGCACTAGCTTGAAGTTTTAGATCCAATGTGATACTCATCCAGTTTGGCTTGATTAATCGATTTCTTCTAATATTTGTATTTCAGTTACTTCTGGGAGGTCTCTATTGACTAGAGATTGTTGCCAGCCTTCTTGATAATTTGGTGGGATTACATTTGTAGCCATAGAATTGTCTGGACCTTTGATGAGTTTATATCTGGGTGGATCATAAGCCTTCAGCTCACCTATATACAAAAGAACTTCTTCACACTTCACATTAAATCATCAAATTATTTTTTAAATCTCTTCTGATCTACAGAAAGGTGGGATTGTTTTTTAGCTGTTAAAGTCAAAGGAGCTGTCGAGGAAAATGTACTATTTGAAAAAAATCAACTTTTTAACTAAAAATCCATTTTTCACATTCATTTTTTTCATAGACCCAATTTATATAAGGGTTAGAAAAAATTTATTAGGAAATACAATTTGAAGAGGTACCTGCTGTTTCTGGTTTGTAAGGCTCAGGTTTTGGAATTAAGAATGATGAAGTGACAACAGTGATTGACACTACTGTACGTGATTCCACAGTCCCCATCTGGCTTGATTGTGTGAATACTGTAATCTCCTAAAAAATAAAAAGTACGAAAGTAATATTACACACTTGTTATAACAATCCTGATACCATGAGAAAATTGGCTTAGGGATGACCAAAGGGAACCGTGGCAAATGTCTGTTTTAGTCAAGCGCCCATTCAAAGGCTAGAAATATGACGTAATCTGGAATTGGTAAAGATAAACACAATCTCCTTTTATTTTTCATTTGACACAAGGTTTGGTAAAGGTTCACTGGGAATCAATATAAGCATACCCCCAAGTTTCATTTAAAAAATTTTGAGATTATCTTTTTGCTGAGGAAAATGTATGTAAAATCTTAGTGTCACCCTAGTGTTCCCTTTTAAAGCCTGATTATTTCTATTTCTATTCTTTAATTGACATAAACTTATAACAAAAAGTTATTCTCGCCAATGTAACATAAATAATAAAATGAAAACACAGTCTTTTTTAGCCTTCATAATATAATTGTGTCCTTTCTGTGACAGTGTATATAATACAAATTAACACTAAATTTATCATTTTTTTCCTGAAGTGATTTTCCAGTAACTTTAATAGAAATTTAATAGAATTAATAACACAATATATCACATAAATAATTAAATTTTGATTTACATGGGGAAAAAAACAAAGTTTACATCTTCACTTTAGTAGACCTTCATTTTAACTATTTTAGTCTTTTCAACTCCATGAATAATTAACCAAATACTCCATTCGTAGTATTCATGATTCTTTAGATTTCTTGAAGAGCAAATTCATTTAACTTTAACAATGTCTTTATCGAATTGCACGTAAAAAAGCGAAAAAAACATGTGGAGGTGGTTTGTTAAGGTGAAGTTTTATATTTGAGGTTTTGGTATTATAAAAAGATTTAAGAAATATATCTGCCAAAAATTATATCATTTGTCAAATGACTTTTACACGCTTTATTTATAAGATGTTTTTCCATCATAGATATTCTTAACATTTTTGAGGAAATTATCCTAAGTTATTCTTAACAGTATTCTTAGGTTACTAGTAGGATCCGAATTCAACCTAAATGTAACGTGTAATATACGGCAATCCCCCCCCCCCAATTTCTAGATAAAAGAAATGTTCAGTTGCCAAATTTCACGATGGTGATATTCATAGCATATTCTTAATTCTTCTCATGAATATTCTTATAGTGTACATTCTTATAAAAAAGAGCGTGTTGCAAAAGTATATGATTCAAAAGTAAACCATGTTTAAATATAGGTTTTTAAAAATATTGTATTATTGTATAAGGACGAGGTACCTTTCTTTCCTTGTATGTATTTTTCTCATGAAAGTAATTTATACCACATAAATAATCATCATAGATTACCTCTACGTTAAATTTGATTACTGTCATACCAGACCATGGTTTATATCATGTTTGCAAGTTATCAGACATGGTAATATCAGTTATTTGTGTAAAGGCTGTTTATCTTTGGGGGAATACCCTATAAGTATTCTTCTATTAGCTAGCACTGAATTGATTAAAATTCCAATAAGTCCTATTGAAGGGCATGTATGATTTAGATTTGCACGTTATACATCTAAACACCATAATTTGTCCAGAATAATTTTTTGCTTTCTCATTCTCCATTAAAAAGTCTAAGTAAAAATTTCTGTAATTAACTACTTTTTCTATTGTTCTTTAATCGCCATAGTAACCAGCTCGTTATAAGCAGTTGTGACTTCCTTTTAGCTTTCATAGCGAACAAGAATGTTATTTGTCTAGAAAGAGAAGAAAAGGAGTGAGGTATTTAGTCATGTTTTTGTGTTGAGAGTTTGTTTTTATTTTCATGTAAAATTTTATGAAGATTTTTTTTCATGCAGTATTTCTTAAAATGGGTTATTAATGACAGGAATTAGACTGTTGGAATGTTCCTTTGAAAATATGCGTCCTAGCACGTCTTGGCTTGATCCTCCTATGTCACATCAGGAAAATATATTTTTGGGTAGCTATCCTTGGTTCATTTGATTCACATCTAATCTTTCTAGCAATGGTTTACGAAATCAGACATAAAGGGGAAAATCGTTTTCACAGTTCATTCTCTCAACTGTTTTGTTGCACAAGCATTACATGTTTTTTCTTTATAAGAACATCCAAAATTTTTGAAGCCTTCGACTTTTCTTAACTTTTTGAGATTTAAGCCTAAAAATATTCTTAACTTGTTCTTAACATTTTGGGCATCAAAGCATTATGTTCTTATATAGTTTGTTTTTATAAAAAAACGTGTATCTCAAATCACGTTATGTGCTTGATACCTCCTCACTCGTGCTCACTCGCAAGTTTGATTGGTGACCATTTTGTTTTCGAATTATTTTGATGGAGATAGGGATTACTTTTTTAGTGGAGCTTAATCGTGTTGCATATCATTTCAAAGTTCATTGAGATTCTTATTGGCTCCTTATCTCTCAAATTGAAACTAAATTTGAGATATGTTTTAGTTTTCTACATCGAGAATTGAACACACAAGGAAAATCAAGAAAACAGAAGAGAAGAATTAATAAAGTAATATTTTAAACTGAAAATTTTCATTTATCTTCATTCTTAACTTAAACCTTGGTCAGACATATCTAGTTTGATTAACAGGGTTTGATTTTCATAATGATATTGCTTCAAAGCTAAAAAAAAGTCTGATAAAATCTTAATTTCTTTAATATAGTAACGATCTTAGGGGAAAATTCGAAAGTTTTCAGAGATAAATTTTAAGCTGGGTAAATTAATATTTTTTACATCATTTAATTTCCAGTTTCTCCTCCGTTGAACAAGAAAGCAGATAGATTTGTATTTGTTCAATTTCATGGGTGTGCCTGATCGAAATGATTATAAATATAGTACTTCTACTTAACACAGTAGATATTTAAAGATTCAAAACAGAGATTAATGGAAGATTTAAGGAAGTGTAGGTTATTCTATCAGGGAAATACGTAAAGTTTAACCTATTGATATCTTCATTTAAGTCATTCTACAAATCTGTTCCTGTCCTTTTTCCTAATGATTTTCTGTCTTGTTGAAAAAAAAAAGTATTCGAGAGTTGACAACCTCTATACAATTTTAGAAGTTAAATGCCTCAAAGGACTTTTTTTGAATATTAAAAGAAGGGATCATTGAGGGACTTTCTTTGAAGTTTGAAAACCCATCACGGGTAAAAATGTACATGAATCTTTGTATGTTTCATAGCGTTCAAATGTTGCAGCAACTTTAACGCTATGGTAAGATTCGATTTTAGTTGGCACCACAATCCAAATGACTTTTGCTAATGGAAATGAGTCTTTCTTGTTTTCAAAGAGTTTCTCTTCATATGCGTAAGTTTGTTGGAAACTGTGCTTCCTAACGACTATTTTCCTATTTAAATATATTGATGTTTCCTTGCTTATATGTCAGCAGTATGAGACTGCTTTGTCATTGATATGTTTTTATTTCGATTTTTCGTTCGTATAAGTGATAGCTTGTTATCAGCCTACTAAATTACTTTGATCGAAGTTAGGACCTAATCACTTTCACAATAATTACAATTCGATTAAATTACTGTCATAGGTTAGCGATCGCATTGAACGATAGTCTAATGACGGCAAAATCAAATTCGAAGCTGGAGATCTTTCAGCCTAACTAGGTGGAGATTTTTGTGTTCTCTCGTTTTTATTACATGGATCGTGGATATTTTTTACCCTTTTTTAATTTCTTTGTTTACTGGTTGGGAGGAGGTTCTATATCTCCAAAATTGACGTCACGCAACGAATTTGATGACGATTGAGCATCTTTATTTTGATGTGACGTCACAAATTGAAAATTCACATATTTTAAAAAGAATTTTTAGATTCTGGGGGCCACTAGAATTTTGCGACGTCACTTTAAATATACTTCTAATCTTGGTTTGTGTGAAAAGCCATTTGGAAGATTTTTTTGCGATGCCGAAGATGTATTACAAACATTTAGATTGAATATTTTCATACATCACTAATTCTGAGGAAGACTTCAAATTTGACCAGCATTCTGGGGGCCAATTACTGTACTTAGAAACCAGATATATGAGATTATGAGTTGGAATTACAGTAGACTCCCGGTTATTCGAACCTGGACTTATTTAAAAAATTCGGTTATTCGAAGTGATATGGTGTTCCCCTTGGATCTACTTACCCAACTTAGGCAAAAACACTCTCGGCTATTCTAACATCAGCTATTTGAACTTTCAGTTATTCAAAGAGATTTCTCCACTTGGGGCCAATTTTAGGCTAAATCACCCTCAGCTATTGGATTTCTTTTTATTGTGAGAAAATTGATTTTCTGTGATAAAAATATTTTTTTCTTCAAAAAATCAGGCTTCAATATTCATGGCTATTTAATTTACACTCTTCGAGCAATTATTTCAAAAATTCAATATTCTCCTTTCTTTGGTCCAGAGAACCACAATGCCTCAATTACTTCAGAAAAGTCCATCCCATTAGGCTTAAGTTGAAAATTTTGCGTGAAACTGATTTTTCAGTTATTCGAAGTAAATTCTTATCCCCCTTGGAGCTTCGAATAACCGGGAGTCTACTGTGTGCTTGAAAACAAGTAAGACTTTAGCGATGAACGGAAAATTAACCATTTGCCTCGATTTTCTTGCATACATAACTAATTCCGCAAAGGTTATAAATGTGCCCTAAAATAGTTCCTTCTCTCTAGTCAGTTTTGATCGGTTATTTTGTTACTGTACGAATCCTTACATAAGTATTTATAATATAAAAAAACATGTTATTTTCAAAGTGTGGGAAGATTTCTCAAAAGTGTATACCCAGGGGGGGCACTAACCTTGACGGCCGACGGGGACATGCCGCTAGAGCTTAAAAGTGGACCCTGTCAAATATGAATATTTGGTGAATTTGGGACCCTGTCAGAATGAAAAATCGAAAATTTTTCCCATTTTCACCCTGAAATGCAGCCAAAATGACTAAAAGTAGACGAAAAATTGAAAATTGTAATACCACCCTGAAAATTGTAAAAAATTACTGAAAGTCGACCCTGTCAGATACACATCTTGAAAATTTGGGACCCTGTCAGATATCTTCAGGGCCAAAAAAAGGGACCCTAACCAGTGGCACGTCCTCGTACCCAGTTTTGCCTAAGTGCCTCCCCCCGGAGTGTATATCAATGCTGATGTAAACGAAATTTCCATTATTACAGAGCTTCCTTTCGTGGGTTAAAAGGAATCTTTTACCCTTTGACGTTTTTCCCTTTCCGCGATTCCCTTTCCTGATATCCCTTAAAATTTAGTTTTTTAACTTAAAAAGACTTTAAATTATGAAATTTCACAGTTTTCATGAAAAACTAAACAGTATTTATTGCTTTGCTCGTACTATTTTTGTCGTCTGTATTTTTGTTTTTGTCTGTGTCTTTGGACCATATTTATTCTTGAATTATTCAGAGGCATATTTTTTTTTATCTCTCTACGAGCGATCTGATTGGTTGCGATTAGAAAAGTTTTGTTAAAAGTTTTTCAAATCAATTCGAGGGGCTTTTATAACTCTTATGAAATTAGATTTTTAACAATACTGAAATTAGAATTTGCGACGCTTAGCAGTAATTTGTAGGTCCAAAAAAGACACTCTTAATGGTGGTATGGGGTTTGATTTTGAGCTAAAATGTGTCAGAGTCTAATTGTTTTTGAAAATAGGGTGACCATAGACTGAATAAGCTCTTTTTGGTCCAAAAGTATTGGGTTGCTACTTTTGATCGATTGGAGAATCAATGGTTGGGTTTATGTAAAGGTGCTTTACGTGTAATTTAAGCAAAAGAGACGGCGTTCTACCATTATTGTTAACGTTATTGCGAGGTTGAATACATTGAAGTGGACGGACTAATTTGGTCATTGGATGATTTATTGAATAATTCTAAAAAGGCTCAACAGTTTTAAGCCCAAAAAAAAATTAGAGGAAAAATTGGGCAATGAAGATACTTTTCACTTTGGCACCTTTTAAACTCCATAAAACGCCATTTAATTGAATAAAAACAGGATTTTGACCTTTAAAAATATTGGCCTCGTTTTAAAACATGATAGACCATAATTTCAATTTAGACATGAATATTTTTCCAAAATGCTAGTACCATCAATTTGGAACGCCCGGGAACGTTGATTATGTTTAATAATGGCAAAAGTATCTCGGTGTTCAAAATTTGATAACGAGCCCTGTACTTTCATCCACCCCAAGAGCAAGTGTATTTTCACACCCCTGTCTCGTAGCCCGGTAGAATTCGTACCACAGCTGAGATGCCAATGTTAACACTTCTTTATCCACATGCTTTCGACCTGCAAGGGAAACATCGTTATTTCTATTTTTGATTGATTGATTGACAGATATATCTTTCTCGTGTTTATTTTTCTTGTGGTATGAAGTGACAATAAGATGTTATTACTTTATTCAAGAGTTATCAAACCAATATTTTGTAACTGTGCTTTCACAGAAAAAATGACAAGGACAAGGCCAACAACATGTTCGGTTCTGAAATGATAGCTACAATTATGGTCAAAAGATATTGAGATTTTAGTGTATTTTAACGTTTTTCAGAATTTAGAGTTCAAGCGAGAATTATTTTAATACTTCCACTTTCTTTCATTGGATATTTCGATTTTAGAGGGGTTCAATGGCTTTAAGGCTATATTCCAAGCGTTATTTGAGCAAATTTGAGCTTTTAAATCCTAACCTCCTAAGTCGTAAGTCTCCTGTTAAAACTCAGAGTTAAAACTTCACTTTCCAACTGTAGTTTAACGCGCTTAAAAATCATTTGTGGTGTTTAAAATTTCGCAGGGAAATACCCTTTGTATCAAGAATATTTTGTCTATGATAGCTAGGCTGGATAGTTTAATCATTATTGGAACCTTGAACTTTCTTCTCACAAGTTTGATCTTACTAACCACTCCTGTCTTAGTTACTTATTAGAATAATGGTGGGGACAAGGAGAGAATGAGCTGAATATACTACAGTTGAATTTTTTTGATTCGAAGCTGGAACGGGAATTCTAGTTGTAGAGGCGCTACAGAGGGATCCTGATTCTGACTATATGCAGTATTGTTAGGGTTTTACCCTGGTTTTACCCTGGTTGATTGAGAAAGTTCGAAAGAGTTTAATAATATGATGTTCGAATAAGCAAAAGTTTAGTCAAAAGTTTACTTAAACCACCCCAGAGGGGGTAAAAGATTCTGCATATAATTTAATTTTTGTTTATGGAAATAAAGGCTAAAGCAGTTACTTCTAACCATGGTGATAGTGAGAGATCTTTAGATAGTGTATATTTTCAGAATGGTTGGTTTTCCGTTCGAAATTTTGATGCTTTTCAAATTACAGATTTGATATTGATGTTGAAGTAGAAACTTATCAGTCGAGACCCAAAAGACAAAGAAATGGCTTAAGATATCTTTCTTTACAATCTTATCGTATACTTTTCGCCATGCTGTTAATTGATTTTTGATGTTTTCATGTATGATATAAAAATAAGACGGGAATTATTTTGTGTCGATACTTTCATACTTGCTGTACACGTCGTCTGACGGTTGAGTACGTTGTATTTACAATGGTTCTTTATATAATATTCTTAATATTTGTTTCTATCGAAACCTTAGGATCCGTGACATCAATACGATACTTATCATTAGTTCGAATATAGATAGTACTCTTAAGCTGTTGGCTTGTTAAATCGAACTCGAACGGGGAATCTAATTACGAAGATATTTGAATTAGCCCTTTTCAGGCTTGAAGGGGACTGAGAATTAGTTCAAATTATAGAAAGATTCGAATAATAGAAGTTTGAATTGACGAGAGTCCACAATTGTAGTTATCTTGATCGGGGGAATCGAAGTTTTAGTTAACTTAAAAGTTGAATTATATGATAATTTCAATTCTACGATCGAATTGGAATGCTTTTATTTCGTTGACATTAAATACCTTATCGGGGAAAACTTCGTCGGGGAAAAGTGACGAAATTTTGGCCAAGTGACGAATATTTTTCCCCGACGAAAATTTTCCCCGGCCTTAATGCGTTTACCAACTACCAGCAAGTGACGAATATTTTTCCCCGACGAAAATTTTCTCCGACGAAGTTTTCCCCGATAAGGTAAACCAAAAAGGACGGTCAACATCAAGTTCGGTAGAAATCGTGAGATTAATACCCCTTTCATACTATGTTAATACCTTTCTCCTAATATATTTCACTCATTTTTGAGGTAGCAAGTTGATGATTATCATTCGTCTTGAAAAAATATTATCACAGTGCTTTAAAATATATAGATGGCCATTGGATACGGTTTTTTGTTTTGAATCTTATGATAGGGGAAGTGTTGCGTAGGACGATATTGATTTACCTCATTGCTTATTGGAGTTATTTTACGAAATTATCGGTGTGCAGTTTTTTTATGGAATGTTTTTTTTTGCATTTCCACTGATGGGCTACTTTAGTGTACGTTACGAACCCTGGGGGAGGTACTTGAACAAAGAAAGGTGCTGTGTATGTGCGCTCAAAAACTAAACTCAAAAATTTGAGAACATCCGAAGGCTTCAAAAAATTTGGATGTTCTTATAAAAAAACGTGCAATGTCGTCTTCAGCGAAATTCCGCTTTAATTCCAGACTGGGCTTACGTTGAGTTCGATTACAAAGAACGAATTTCTGACATCGGGAAGACTTATCATAGACTGTCGTATACATGTTTTTATTTTATAAGAACATCCAAAAATTTTGAAGAATTTTTCTCGTCCATTTTCTTATAAGAAATTGGCTATTTTAGAGTCTGTATAACCTTTAAATGTTCTTACCTTATTCTTAAAAATTAATTTGGCCATCGAAGCCTTGTGTTCTTATATAGTCTGTTCTTATAAAAAATATTATACTGTATCTCCCTTTTGCATGACTTTTAAACGATTGACACTTCAAGAGATTTTGTAATTTGATGACAGTGTCTACACACGACCTTTTTCGATCAGAATAAAAAAAGAGATAACATTTTATGTGTATCTCAAATAATATGTGATTATCAATGTATCAAAATTCTGTTTGAAAGTTTTTTTTGTATCTTGATTGTTAATGTATGATTTTTTTGTTGTTACTGGATTGATTCTTGAATAATCGGAACACTTTGAGGCTTTGGGCAACCTAGGCATAGAGGCAGGTAGCAGGATAGGAAACTTTCGACCTTTTCATAATTTTATCACTTCATATACTCTGATAATAAACTCTTGGCTGATCTTTATGACTAATGCAGGGGGTACTAACATTGTCGATGACTATTGTATGCCGCTGAGGCGCGAAAATAGACCTTACGTATATCCCGACAGGCCTGTAGCAACCGGGGGCCACAGGGGCATTGCCCCCCCCCCCCAAAAAAAATAAAAAATTCCAAAAGTCGATAGCTTTGAAAAATCTTGTATTAATGGCTTTATTTTGAACATGATCCTTTAATTAGATGCGTTTTCCAGCAATCTAGACACCTTAAATTGCGAATTTTTTTCCCTTGGTTTATATTTCTCACTTTGCCCCTCAAAATGAAAATGCTTCCTACGGGCCTGCCCGATACCTTTTCTTTTTTCTCAGTACCCCGAGCCACCGGGTCTCTTTGGAGAAACCCGTCCTATTTTTAGGAGTCTTCTTGAAAGTGTTCGAATTGGTTTGTTTTCCTTCATTTCTACCGCCGTGTTTGTGTTCGCTTCCTTTTAAACTTGAAAAAGACTTAGAGCAAATAGTGCTATTTGGTAATAATCATTGGTTTGATAAGAACGGCAAATAGCGACCATTTTGTTAACAGAGTAAAAGATTTAGCTTTTTTCATTATTGTACGAAACACTGTGCTTTTGGTTAGATTATAAGAGTCGTCAGAGAGAATAATTTCAGGTCAAATTTTAATCTATATTTTAATCACTTCCTTTGGAATATGTTGCTTAGTCACTGAAAGCTTAAAGAAAGGAGCATGATTCTGGATAGTAGCATGCTTCTAGATAGTAACTTTCCCTTTCGATTCATATATCTTAGCACTAAAAAGTCTGCTTGAATTTTCCTCTTTAGAATAATAATATATATACAATCTCCGTGTACTCTTGTCAAGACTAGTTCAAGTTTAATCGGATGTTAAGTACTTGAGTGATTGATACTTTCTTTAATCGGAATTTTTCGATGTTAAGTGAGTTTTGTATAAATGTCTCTTCACAAATCTGGAATGTGGCAGCTGTGAATAAGCTACATCCTAAAGTGCTACTTTCGTTCTCAATAAACTTTCATTCTGGATGCAACGCAGGTAGCAGAAAAATGAAGGCGATTAGGCCAGTAGGGAATTCGCAGTTTGGCTGTTTGGTTTGGTATAGTTTTTTTAATATTTACACTAGGGCAAGCTTGGGTTTCGTTGAGGTCTTGCTTAAGCACGCTTGAGTTCATAGCTTTTTCTAAACTCTTATGAAAGAGGAACTCTGTATCAGAGTATACTTCAAACTTACCGTTCGCTATAGCACATCTTCCTTCTATCAGGAAAAGGCTTTTCAGGCCTGTTCATAGATCTATAAATATGTCATGCTTAGGCAGAAAAGTGTGCTGGGGTTAGGTAGGAAATCCTACCTAGGTCACGTGACATAAAATAGAATCTCAGCGCTTGACCAATAAGGAGCTTCGCAGGTTTTCGAAAACAAGAGCAGCAATATTTTTTGCGATATTCAATCTTTTTTGCTTGGATGAGCTTAAAGCACGACATCTAGCCCTTCGGGCTTTACAGAAATCTGTGGTCTGATCTTCTAGTTGATAGTTGGCCCTAATTTAACGCCGACTCCATTTACGCCAATTAGGGCCGTAAATAACGCCAAAATTTGTTAGAATGGCTATTTATACTTCAATTTACATTAAAATATCATTTTCAGCAGTAAACTGTTGAAAATTCCATTGAAAATCACTGATTTTTACGAAGTTTTAGATATGGAGTAAAACAATGGATAATTTTTTATCTTCGAATCATACCTAAAATCCTTTAAATAGAGAAAAATGGTCAGAAATTAACGCCACTTTTAAGTAAAATTTGCAAAATTTTGGCCCTTTTTACACCGGCCCTTTTAACGCCGGCCCTTATTACGCCAAGAGCCTAAAAAAACGCCAATAATGGCCGGCGTAAAAAGGGCCGATAAGGTCGTGTATAAGTGTATAAACTCTTAACCCACGTCACTTTTTTATAATTTCAGGGAAAAACTACTAGATGTTCAAAATGAAGACCTGATCATTGATGAAGTTATTTTGAGGAATGACTTTAATGCAAATGCAAGATGGTAGATGTTATGGTGGAGAATATTCACTTGGTGCAAAAGAAACTAATGAGCTTGCAAGAAGGTATGTGCAAAGTTCATCAAAAAAGGACTTTGATATTTAGCATGATCTCTCATAGACGATTCCTAGAGTAATTTAGGAAATGGGAAAACCTATATGCCGCCCATGGGGAAAAGCTGTACGCCGTGTCGGAGGGTGCTTATTCTAGTTTGCGCCAAACTCTACTTTTCTGTATAGTGCCATTTCGGTTGCAAATTCTGCGCTTACATTATCCTGTTTTTATTAAAAGTTTAGTTCAAGCTTTTATTGAAATTAAACGCTTCATTTACTTAACTTTACAATTTCAAACAAAAATTATATCCTGCAAACACAATTTCCTTGTACGACTTGATAAATATTGACAATGAAAAACCTACGCAAGCTTGATAGAAGGAGTCTGTTATTAAAACATACCTTTTTAAACAATTTTGCAGGATTTAAAATCTACAAAAACTATCCAATTTCACTGGCGGATTTAAGACAATAGAGCAAGTACGTCGGAAATATGCGAAGGAGTGCAATGGTTTTTATAAGACAATGAAATTACAATTACAAATCTCTTCCTCTGATAAGCTCGACATGGTTTAAAACCGCCTATGCGATCTTTCTGCTTATTTTCTCCAAATCAAAGCTCTGCAACCATTTTGGCTTTTCAAGCTAATATTTTAAGTTAAAAACATTGAAACGTCAGTGACTAACCTTTAAGACTACCATTTTTGTTTATTCCATTAATCACATGACTGTTTCCATAACGACCATACTTCCCAGTCATCATTTATTGACTAATGATTTTCCAGACATTAATTTGTCTACCTATTACCAACTTTATCGCCTGTTTATTAATCTTGTTTTCAATATCGCATAAGGTCGATAAATTTATTGAAAGGTACTCAGGGTTTATGCTTTTAAGTCAATTGAGACTGTCTTGATCAAAAATGGAGCAAAATTCTGTTTAAGTAAAATGAAATGTTTATTTAACGGAACGCTAGACAAGAAATATTACGAAATTTGAATTTACAATGTTTCCCCTAAGCACAAAACCTGAAAAACAAGCTTTGATTTGAAATCTGGTCATAGGGACTCGAAGGGTTGCGTATTAATTACCAGATGAAATTTAAGGGATGTTTTACAAATTTCACCAATAAAATCAAGCATAAAGACCTGTCTGGAAAAAACAAAAAGTCTTCCTAAAAATTCTTATAGATACTTGTAAAATTTTTTGAATTTGTATATTGGTACCTTTCATCATCCCTTAATGGGATCACTTTACTTAGTCCCATAATAAAACTTCTACGATGGAGCGTTAATCGAATTCAATTCGCCTTTAACGAGTGATGTAAGCGTTCCTCCGTTGTGGTCAAACCAGATACAATCTAGAGGTTCAAAGCCTCCGAGCAAACAAATATTGTTTAAGTAAAAGGCGAGAAATCAGAAAACAAATCGTTTTAAAGCTTATGAAAAAGGAATTGAACTCAGCGCACTACTTACTTTAACACCTTACACTTTGAAGGGAGAAAAGAGGCACTTTAAGATTAACTTCTTAAAAAGACAAGGACCAAAATTAGTACTTGGTTTTCGCGTTCAGTGACAACTAAAGTTTACTGTAGCTTGGTACACCATGTTGTTCAAGCAGAAAAATTGCTAACACAAACACTTTGAAAGTCGGATTCTTTGACTTGTCAAGAAGAATCATTTGTTCCTCGTTTGGATATGGATAAAGAAACTTATCATAACTCGACTTATATTCTTCAAAATTAAAAACGGAACATATACTGAACTCGATAAATGCTGTGTGTGCACCACACAGACGACACTGATCTCAACTTTTCCTTTGGTCGGTTGCCATGCTACTGACAATAATGATGCCAGCTCTCTCCTACTTAGGACACGCCATATGGACAAGTGAAGAGAGTGTGCAACAATGGATCAACACTATTGAACAACGATCTAACGAAATAAGTGAACCCACTTCACCAACCAAAAGTTCATTTGACTGTGATGTTTTCTTGCAATTACCCGGTGGAGGTAAGTTATTGATTTCCTTTATTTGTCAATATTTTCCAATATTTTAACCCTTTCTTAAACCAATTCTACGACCTTATATTATTAAACATATATTTTTTGGTGGGGATTGAATTGCGTAGAGATTTTGCGGATTTCAAGAAAATACATGGATGTATGTCAATTTGTGCCGAATACATGATTTTTCAGCCTGTCGCCCCAATCTTATTACCATAATTTCACCCCCTACTCTTTGTGAGGTGAGATGGCAAAGTGAACGTTTTGCAGTGACGAATCCGAATACATAAAACCTTATTTGAAAAAAGTCTAATAAATCACAGCAAAGTAAGGGTCATTTTTTTTACTATACTGAAACTCTATAATAAAGGGGAGAAAAGTTTCTATGTCAAACCGTCTGGGTTTTGAATAAAAATCATTTTATTGTCATCAAAAGTCACCATAGGCTATTATTATCGTCTTTACATAAAACCTTGTCATAAATGGATGAATTAAGAAACTCTTTAATGATAAAATCGTAATAACAAAAGTTTATAAATCTCTTTCACACGTGGGTTATAAACAGAGCTTTTTAATCCATACCTTTTTCCGAACTTTGATACTACCTATTTACCTTTTCTGATGCAAAATAGGGAGTTATTATAAGCATTAGTTTAGACTTTAATTTGGAAAATCAGTCTCTGTACTCCACTTTAGCTGAAAAGGTCTAACTTTAGCCTACCAGACGGATAACATTATTTTCACGCTTATTTCAAGTAATGTGTACGTTAAATGGACCTTAAATGTACGTTAAATGGATGTTGTTATAACTTTTTTTGTACTAGCTGGGTTTGTTCGTGATGAATCTTTCTAAGAATAAAGAAGCCAAATCAACGAGCGGGTTTCTTGTAAACAGTTTTTCTTATAAGAACAACCTCCCTACTGTGCTATTGCACTTTATATTTAAGAGGTTGACATTGAATTTGTCCACCTTCGTAATACATTATGAAAAGCTATAAAATGCAAATGAACAACCTAGATTTCATCAAACTTATATAAAAAATCACATCGTTGCATTAATATAGGGAAATTTATTTTAAAAAGGTCGTCAGATGATTTATTTCTAGCCTTAGCTTAACTAGATAGCGTGGTAAAAAAGTAGAAATAGCTGTTCAAATAAATTTCAAAATTTTATCTGTTATGTACTTGGAGCTTCATTTTTCTTCGTGTGCGAGTTTTCTTTTTACAAGGAGTTAGTACTCAAGTAATTGCTGAGATTGATCCAATGATGGGTTTGTTTGGCTGAATTTTTATGGAATACAATTTTGGTCAGATCTAATCTGAGAAATAATCAGTCAGGTATAGATGACAGACGAGACTATCATCGAAGTATCAGACACCCTCGCTAGCATATAGTGTGATATATAGTGTGATTTGAAATGTTAGAATTGGAGAAGAATGACTTAGCCTTGAAGGGCTTATTGTAATCTACGGAATCAGATTCCGCCTTTTAATTTGCGGAATCTCATTCCGCAAATTACTAATCTACGGAATTTGCTAATATCTTCCAACCAATTAATATTTTTCAACCAAATTTGGCATGCATATTACCAACTAACAGATGCGCTTTCACAAAAAAATTCAACTCGTATAACCTACGTAAACGGAGGTTACGGCAGAAAAAATTTTAGTTCCGAACTGATTCCGCAAATTACAAATCTACGGAATCTGCTAATAACTCTCGAAGCAATTGGTTATTTCAAACCAAACTTTGCACACATCTTGACATCTATAAGACGCTGTTATGTGCCAGATTTGAACATTTGAAAAGGTTGTTAACGGCAGCTATGACGGAATAACGTAAAATCACGTAAGGGACTCTACAAGCCCTTGTTGAAAAAACTCAAAATCGTTTTATCTCCCGAACCGATATGTTTTAAAGGCCCAAATTTTGCACAAAGAAGCCCCTCACAAATATGAAAATGCGTGCCAAAAATCAAGTCTGACACATGACGTAAGCGAGACTTACGGTGGAAAAACGTAACACTACGTAATACACCCCTGCCTAGGCTGGTTAAGGCAAAACTCGAAGTACTCGTAACTCACAAACCAATGAGTTTCAGAATCCCAAATCTCTCTACAGCATTTTTATTCCGCAAAAGCCTTATTGACGTCATAATATATCGGTTTTAATCGAATTCAAGACGTATTTGTCACTTTTAAGTCATTTTCGTATGAAATTTTTCATTTTGATCATGAAATTCGCGAAAATTGATGCTCGCAAAAAAAACTTTTCCCCTAAATTTGCAAAAGTAAATGTCGTAAACTTTGCAAATTTTCAGCGGTTCGGGAGATACAACGATTTTGAGTTTTTTCAACAAATGCTTGTAGAGTCCCTTACGTGATTTTACGTTATTCCGTCATAGCTGCCGTTAATGACCTTTTCAAATGTTCAAATTTGGCACATAACAGCGTCTTATAGATGTCGAGATGTGTGCAAAGTTTGGTTTGAAATAACCAATTCCTTCGAGAGTTATTAGCAGATTCCGTAGATTTGTAGTTTGCGAAATCAGTTCGGAACTAAAAATTTTTTCTGCCATAACCTCCGTTTACGTAGGTTATAAGAGTTGAATTTTTTTGTGAAGGTGCATCTGTTAGTTGGTAATATGCATGCCAAATTTGGTTGAAAAATATTAATTGGTTGGAAAGATATTAGCAAATTCCGTAGATTAGTAATTTGCGGAATGAGATTCAGTAAATTAAAAGGCGGAATCTGATTCCGTAAATTACAATAAGCCCTTTTGAAGTGAATACGTTGCATTTACACAAATACCATAAGTAGACTGAGCATTTTACCCCAAAGTCCATCCGTTATTCAGGGGAAAAAGATTTTTGCTTAAAGAAATTGTTGGTCACGGGGTAGCCATCTTTATAACAGAGTTTAATCATACTTTTAGGAGAGGTCATCTTGCCTCAATATTCTCAACAGTAGGATAAAAGATCTCCTAGGAAAAACTTAGCTTTTCGATTTGTGTTTAGTGTACCAGTTTGATTTACAATGTATAACTCTTTTAAATTGATCAATATAGCAATGTTAAAATTTTCATGTTTTTCATTTGTGTTTTTTTAGTCTGCCTAGTGCCTACTTCGCAACATTAAAAAGGACGACAAATTTCAACATCTACAACCCAGACAGCTTATAAAATAAAAATTACGCATGCGTTTTAACTTTGTTTTGGAAATGAAACAATAGATGCGCAGTAGACACTTTCTCTATGTGTTACTACCAGCTCAATTAATGAATTACGACTTTTTCTGGGAATATGAAAAATAATTAAGACTGAAAGATTACCCCTTCCAATGTTGCTCTGTTAATAAAACAATGCATGCAAGATAAGGATTAAATTTTTCACCTATCTTACACGTCTTTTTTTTTTAAGAAACTAGTTTTACCAAGCAGCCTCAATGTTTCTTAAGAGATCGGCCTTTTTAGCCTTAAATGTTTCTTACATGTTTCTAAACTTTTTGACATAATTAGCCTTGATTGGAAGGTTCTTATAAAAAACCGAATTAAAAAATGTTATTTTCTCATTCTCAGCATGTTTCTTAGATGTTTCTTAGTTTTTAGGCATTCTGAGCATTCTGAGATTCATTCATGTTTCTTAAAAGTGTGTTTCTTAAAAAAAAAAGACGTGTATTTTTTCCGTTTGCTAAATTAAAAATTGATATTTTTAAGTGGAAAATACCCTCAATGATATCCAACGACTCTCAAAGCTCTCTATAGTATACGAGTCTATGGGAAAAGAGGAAGATTTGCAATAAATCAGGAAATCCAACAATATCTTAAAGAAAAGCGGCGTCTTCATCGAAAGTGGATACGATCGATCGGTACTATTATTATTATTATTATTATTATTATTATTATTATTATTATTACGAATATTTATACAGGATATACACCTCAATATACTGTTTTCCAACGGGTCCTGTGAATATGAAATATAACTATATATAAATATAAAATAAATATTAAAAAAAAAAAAAAAAAAAAAAAAAACCATAAAAAAATTTCTTAAAAACATTCATTTTAAAATCATTTTAAAAGATTTAGAATAATAAAGAATTCTACAGCGTGCCTCATAAAGTTCACGAGAAACAATAGATTAAGAACTATTATTTGAATGAAATTTTATGAGACATTCTGTAAAATACAAGACTCGGAGAAGTGGTGGTAAAATCTAATGCTAAAACGCCACAAGAGACTAGAAGGTGGAAAGACGCTGAGAGAAGAGACTAAGTAGTAAAGCTAGAAACTAAAAACGTATGCTTGTAGCAAAAATCTAAAAGTAGGTGTCAGGTGCACAATAAAATTATTAATATTTTTTCAAAAATGATCTAAATTTTGATTCATCTTTCTCAATTTGAAAGTTCTTTGGTAATTTGTTAAAAGCCAAGGCCCCTTGAACATAGAAAGAATATCGAGCAGATTCTAATTTGAATCTTGGAACATTCACTGTAGATAAATTTCTAGCAGTTTGCTTTTTCTTCAGTTCAAAGTATTTTTGAAAGGGCTCACAAACATTACCAAATACACATTGATGAACAAAACAACACATTCGCTTAATTTTGATCTTATCAGTGCTGTTTACTTTCTCCCCAATTATTCTTGCAGCACGATTCTCAAGTGAAACAGTCCTTTCTTTCAAATAGTTGGGTGTGGCACCATATGTTGCAAAGTTGCAATTGGTCAAGAATGGTAGGATCATGGATCGATAGATGACTATGGCAGTTTCTGTATGCATGAATGCTCTCATTTTCTTCAAAAGGTTTAGTCTTGATGATGCTACCTTGATTGACGAGGTGATGTGTTGTGACATACAGAGTGTGTTTGATAGTGAGAGACCAAGGTATTTGTAACTGTTCGTTTGATTGATAATATTCTCTTTATGTTTTATTGAAAGAGAAGTATCTTCTGTCATGCTGATCCTTTTCCCGGTACCGAAAAGCATCGTTTCAGTTTTACCAATTTTTGTGTTGATGATAAGTTCATTGTGTTCTAACCAAGTGACAAAACTATTAAAGTCACTTTGCAGGTTCTCGTGGATTCGGGCGATATTCTTATCTGAATAGAAAATTACAGTGTCGTCTGCATACATCATCATTTTACAGGTGGTTATGGATTTTGTTGAGTCGTTGAAGATTAACAGAAACAGCAGAGGTCCCAGGATGGATCCTTGAGGTACGCCACAGAAGATCTGAGATGGAGGTGATAATGATCCATTGTAGCGCACACGTTGATGTCGTCCGAAGAGGTAACTTGAGATCCAGTCCTTTGCTAATCCGTTAATTCCGAAGCTCGACAATTTATCGATGATTGTCGAATGACCTATGGTGTCGAAGGCCTTGCTGAGATCGACAAAGATTGCACCAGTCAACTTTCCATTGTCCATCTCACGTCGAATGCTATCACAGAAGTAAGCAGTTGCAAGTTCAGTTGATCTTTTACTTCGATATCCGTATTGATTCGGAGCAAGGAGATGATTGGATTCTAGATAATTCATCAACTGGGCGTGAATACATTTTTCGTAGATCTTGGAAATAACTGGAAGTATACTGATGGGGCGGTAATTTTCAAACTGACGATTATTCCCTGATTTGAAAATCGGTGTAATCCGAGCCGATTTTAGCTCATTTGGTACAATACCAGTTGATATAGAGTTGTTGATAGTGTGGGTTAACGGTTTTGCGATGACATAAGCAATATCTTTGAGGTAAGATGCAGGTAAATCGTCTAACCCAGTAGCACATTTCCGTTTCAAGTTTTTAAGGTATTTGAGTACTTGAATATCAGAAACTCTTGAAAGTTTGAAATTTGGTAATGTGGAGTATCTATTATTGGGTGTCGCATAGCTCCACAGAAAGTTTTTCAAAAGAAAAGACTTTTCCTTTAAGTTTTTCGCGATTGAAGAATAAAACTTGCAGAATCCGTCAGATATCGTGTCTTCGTCAGTCGTTGTTTTACCATCAGAGAGATTAAAACTTTTCGTAATAACGTTCGATTTGTTATTGACAGGAAAAATTTTCTTAACGATTTTCCAATAGCGGTCTGGGTTATTCTCCAGAGTAGAGAGGAACTGTCTAGAGTTGAGTATGTGATTGCACGGAACGAAGCTAACAGAAAGATAACACAAGTAAAAAGGGAACTTGAAAAACGGATATGTGGGCAAGCAAAGAGGAGTCCAAAAAGATTTTGGAGACATGTTCGTAACTCCATGAAAACAAAATCTGGGATCTCGCCTCTCCTGCGCAACCCAAAGGATAAATCTTCTCTTCACTATACGAACGAAGACAAAGCTGATATACTACAGGATCAGTTCTGTAGTGTATTCACGAAAGAGCCCGATGATAGTCTTCCGGAGTTTCAATCACGTACCGATTCTAAAGTAGAGTTTAATCTCACTTTGGAAATGGTCAAAAAAGAACTTAAAGGTCTCAACCCAAATAAGTCAATTGGTCCGGACGAAATTCATCCAATTATGTTGAAGGAGCTAGTGGACTACATAGCTGTCCCGCTCCACACAATCATGACTAAATCATTTGATGAAAGTACTCTACCAGACGGATGGAAGGTTGCACATGTGTCACCAATATATAAAAAAGGGAGCAAAAATCTAGCTGAAAATTACAGACCAGTCAGTCTTACATCCATCGCTTGCAGACTGATGGAAAGAGCGCTAAGGGACCAAATTATGAAACATCTGGTAGATGAAAAACTATTATCTAGTAAACAACATGGGTTCATGCCAAAGAGATCAACGGTAACACAATTACTTACATACCTTGATAAATGTGCGGATTCGATATCAAATAATAAAGTAGTTGATGTGATTTATTTTGACTTTGCGAAGGCCTTTGACACCGTACCACACCGCAGGCTGCTGAAAAAGCTGAATGCTTATGGGGTCAGAGGATCGGAGCTCAACTGGATACAGTCCTTCCTCATTGACCGTTATCAATATGTAAAGGTAAACGGAACATTGTCGAGAAGATGTAAAGTTATGAGTGGAGTTCCACAAGGAAGTGTACTTGGTCCACTACTTTTTGTTTTGTACATCAATGATTTACCAGAGGCTACGAAAGCAGAAATGTTCCTGTTTGCTGACGATACAAAACTGGTGGAAGAAATAAACAACGCCGAAGATGCGCTCAGGCTACAGGAAGACATTGATGCCATGGAAAAATGGTCAAAGGGCTGGCTTTTAGAATTTCATCCGAACAAGTGTCATGTTTTAACACTGGGTAAATTTTGGAACATCAAATATGCCCATCCCTATACCATAGCAGGATCTGTTCTAGAACATGTTGACCAAGAAAAAGATCTCTAGGAGTGATAATCGATAGTGACCTGACCTTTGAAGCCCATATATTCAGTAAAATCAAGAAAGCTAACTCTATCGTTGGCTTGATTAGCAGGAGCTTCGAATTTCTCTCACCAGATATGTTTCGAACGCTTTTCATTGCATTTGTCAGACCCCATTTGGAATATGCACATGTAGTATGGTCTCCAAGGCTAATCAAACATATCAATGCAATCGAGGGCGTCCAACGAAGAGCTACAAGGCTAGTTAGTTGCTATAGAAACTACTCATACGAAGATCGGCTACGACTCATCAATCTACCTAGCCTAAAGACCAGGCGGCAAGTTGGTGATATGGTGGAAGTTTTCAAGAACCTCCACATTTATGACGAGTCTATAAGATCAGAGAAATTTACTTCTCGAACACGACCACGACGGCAGCACGACTACGAGCTTCAAAGGAACTTTGCTAATGACGGTATGAGAGGCTACCAAAGTAACTCTCTTTTTTACAGAAGTGTGAAACCTTGGAATGATCTAGAAGAAGATATTGTTGAAGCACCATCCTTACAAGTCTTCAAAGAGCGTTTGATAAAAGAATGGGAGAAAAAACTTTATAAAATGTAAAATCATAAGTTCTGTTTCATAGAGGTCTATAGACCTGCGAAATATATTGCTATAAAAAAAAAAAAGTATTTGTTTTGCAATCCTAGAAAATTAAGGGATAAAAAAGGGTTAAATTTTTCTTGAAAACCTCCCAAGAGCAAGATGATGAGTGTTTCTATTGTCCATTTTGAATGTTTTATTGGGAAGAAAAGGTTACATCACTTTATATCTCATAATGAGAACTAGTTGACTATTTCCTTTAAAGGTTTTGTTTTAAAATAAGAGTGATATCGTTTGCTTACTCATCAATTTTAATTCGCAAGATTTTTCACATTCGATTGACACGGATGTGGAGCAAAATTGGTCAGAAAGAGAAAAAGAATAACAATTTGTAGCTTATATCAGCATAGTATAACAACACCCCTTCTCACAGACCCTTCCCACTGGAAAAATTGGCCAAAATTTCGTCCCTGGTGGAAAATTATACTCCAATTTTGTATCCACTGAAAGTAATCAAATAAACGCCAATCCTCATTGCAAATTATTGCTGTTTTTCCCATCCCCACTGAATTTTCTGACTTGAAAACAAAAGAATTTAAATCCCCGGTCATAAAAAACATAGGAATATCAATCCCCATCGAGTTTCAGTTTGTTATTTTTACCCCCACTGGCTGAAAAAATCCTACCGGGTCTGTGAGAAGGGGATGTATAACAATAGGCAGACACTGTCCTGATATGAAATATGTGTCTGATATGAAACGGGAGTACTTATGTAAAAATAAAACCTTTAAGTGCGTACTAATTCTTTGTTTTGCTTGCCATTTTTCAACAAATGCTTCAGTTATGTAATTCAGAACACTTTGATTTTTGAGATCATTTCAAAATTTTTCGAAAATAAAGATGAAAAATGAAGAAGAAAAAAATCAACTCTGGAAGCATTCGGAGCCAAATAAGGCAAGAAAAACAAGGATTAGTTGAGCATCTTTTCAACGAGTTATGGTGATCTGGCTTTAGCTTGATAGATATAAAAATCAGTAATTCTTTTCGAAGTGGTTTTAGAATTGATTTTTTTATGCTTTTGGATATAAATAGTAAGTCTGCGACCGCAGTCGGAGGCAACCCGAAGGCTCCTCTTTTGATAGCTATCTACGCGAAGGTAGGGGAAGGTGCCACTCTTTCTCCCTGGATTGCTCCACTCTCCCTTGATCCTTCTCTTAAAATGCTGAGCATCAAGCAGAGAGGCATCAAGTACGATTTTGGGAATCTTTGGTATGATCCGGCTGGGGGTTGAACCCACAACCTTTCGCACCGTAGCCGGATGCTCTACCACTGCACTACGGTCGCTAAAATATTTATAAATAAAATAGAATAGGATACAAATAAAATGGAATCTCTACCATCTCTGGACCGAAATTGTTTTCAGGCTTGAGAAAAGTTCAAAATAAGAAAATAAAATGAGCTCAAAGATACATATAGAGATCAGAAAGGTTTGTTTTGCATAAAGAGTTATTTGAGATGTTATAGGGTACTCTGCAAGATGGAGTTTAATTGGTAACAGGACTCTAAAGCAGGATTTTTGCCTTCCAAGAGAAGTGTAATGGGGGTGGTTATAAATGGGTGGACTTTTCTTTTATTCCACCTTGTAAGCTTGTAAGGTTGCTAGATTTTTTAGATCTCCAGATAGTGTGGTCGTGTTACAAAAACACAGGCTGTTTGAAGGAAAAAAATAAGATCTAGCTGAAACTTTCTCCAGACCTTCTGTATAGGATGCTTATACCTCAGGAAAAATTCCCCTAAAATCCCACTAGTGGAACATCCCTATTTTGGGACATTTCTATTTTCCCCAGGCAAAATCCTAAGGGCGAAATTTTTTGAAAATTTCAAACTTATTTCCAGACAATATCATGTATACCATTCGAAAGCTCTTGAAAAACTATATAGAAGACTTTTAAACGGTTATAGCTGATTTCCTTACCTAACTCGAGATATTTCATGCGCAAGTTCCACTTTTCGCCACACTTTGGTCAAAATTGACCATAAATAGCATCTTCTGCGTGAATTATCTTGAGTTAGGTAATGAAATCGGCTATACCCGTTTAAAAGTCTTCTATATAGTTTTTCGAGAGCTTTGGAATGGTATAATTGATAATGTCTGAAAACGAGTTTGAAATTTTCAAAACATTTCAGCCTTAGGGTTTTGCCTGGGGAAAAAAGAAATGTCCCAAAAAAGGGATGTTCCACCAGTGGGATTTTAGGGGAATTTTTCCTGAGGCATAACCATCCTATAGAGAAGGTCTGGAGAAAGTTTCAGCTAGATCTTATTGCTTTCCCGTAAATTATGCTAAACGACCCCATTAAGATATCCTTCCCCACTATACTCTATGGTAGAGGGAGTTTTTTGTGATCAAGCCTAGCTAGCTTCTAATAGAATTTTTATATTTTCATAGCAAAAATAAATATATAAGCAAAATCTATGAAAGGTGTTGTGACTTGATAATGAGGTCACCCTTATTATTAAAGGTGCCTATTCGCTTCATTACAGACACTGAGGAACTTGCACTAGGCGCTGAAGCAAGACATTATGGACACCTGTCACCGAGATTATCCCCGCTTGTCTCGTTCGAAAAAGAAGAGGGAAGCCCCAACAAGGAGAATGATGATTTGAGGTAAGGTAATTTCGTTGGTCCATCTGTTCTTAACTGTCAATACTCAAAGTCAATAAAAAGTCACAGCCTTTATGCATCTTCCACAAAATGTTCATAGTAGTTTTAGATGTTGATAAAGTGACAATAAGAATGATAAAAGGTGGACTATATAAGGAAGCAAGACCTTTCAAAACGACCGAAACAGGAATATAAATGCTAGTCATACCTCTCTTTTCAGCAACGATAAATTTCCAAACAATAACAACAACAACAACGATGAGCCGTACCAGAATCAAGAGACCTCCATCAAAGAGTTAGACCAAGATTTCGAATCTGGTCGTCTTGAAGATCTCAAACAATTTTTACAACAACAGAAAGCAGCAGCAACGGCCGTTGAAAATGATGAACATTTTTTCACACCAATTTCAATACAAGGCCTTGAGCAAACACCCCCGAGAAGAAGTAATTCGCTGACAAGCCAAGATACATTTTCTTCTTTCTCTAGCAGGTTCGTTTTTCGTCTTTTACTAGGATGGCGAAACCTTCATTCCCGACTACATGTTTTTTTTCTTTATAAGTATTGCACTTATAAGCATAACTAGGCTCATATATGGCAGAAATTAAAGCATATGCTAAACATTACTTTGAGCCTTTATACTCAGAATTTGTTTCTTTTGACTGAAATTTTACGGATTTTTGAAATTTCTCTAAAATTTTGCTTAGGATATAAGCATCCCTCAAAGGGATCCTTCAGCTTTGTAAATCTCTCGATCTAAGCATTTCCAAGCCAGCTTTTGGATTTTTGTATGCTTATAAAAAAAACATGTAATCATTCTTGACGCATTTCCGGGATCTTTCCACTGTCTTTTTTTGGGCATACTGGCTTTTTTGCTGCGTACAAATGCGTAGATAAAACGCGACAGCCCTGGGACAGACCGCCTGACGAATTGAAAATACTCCTTGTTCCCACCCAGAATGTTGGTCGTGACAATAGGAAAGTTTACCTGGAAATGAGAAAGTTTAGCCAAACAATGGTAATCATTCAAAAATCTTCATTTATATTTGTATCTTTCGTAATTTCTCACAGAGCAAACTAACACTACCCCTAAATATTACGAAAAAGTTGAGAACATTTTAAGCCTTTGCGGACTCATAGGATTTCTTAGGAAATTGCACGCAAATACTTAAAAAATGGTGAAAAAAGAACATGTTAAGAATACTTTAAGGTCTTTAACACTTTTAGTTTAGAACATTTTGAAGGCTTCGGAAAAACGCGTACCTCGTTAGGCTAGAAGCGGTACAGATTTAAGCCTTATTTAATTCCTTTCAAAAAGGCATCGAACTAGATATTTTATGCGTAATAGCGAGATATTCGAGTATGAGGGTTTTCGTGATAGAGACTACCTAGTTGCTTGATTGGCTATGTATACACGTTTTATTTTCATAAGAACAAACTATATAAGAACATAAGGCTTCGATGGCCAAAATATTAAGAACAAGTTAAGAACATTTTAAGACTTTGCGGACTCCAAAACAACCGACATTATTATAAAAAACTCGTAAGAACTTCGAAAAATGCTGGAATCGGGCGCTACATTTTCAAAATATCTGATTAATCGCATATTCCGGAGTATTCTACCATTTTAAAGAATAGTTGAGGGAATAGGAAATTGCAGGTTGCGATAGGAAAGTAAAATAGATTAATAGCGAAGCTAGTATGATACCTTTTAATCTCTCTGTTGGTGTGCTTTTTCTCTAAAAAGAATGTAAATGCCTTCCTTTTTAAGCTTGCTTTATAATCCATGTTTCTGTTTCGGAGATATTTTGAATCTCTCCTGTTGTATGTTAGTTAGAGTAGGTTAGAGTGAATTTGTTAAGTTTTTGTTGTGAACCTGTTCATTAAAGTTCTCTCTCGTAATTTCTCTGTTTGTAAAATTGATCAAATCAAATTTTGCCAAGGATAAAAATAAGAATATGAGGCGTGTGACAAATTTGTGATGTCTTTTTGACAGCACGTAGAGTCTTTTTGATCTTGAAATTAGAAATTTTGAAAAATTGAAGTTAGAAATTCGATAAATCCTTTGCTTAGCTGTATAGACTACATGGGTTTATATTTAGTAGTTACGAAAGAAATTCGGACTCTTTTACCTGTGATTTGTAAAGCGTTGTAAAACTTTTCATAAATTTCAATTAAAGTAGTTAAACCTGTTGTTATTTTTTTTCAAAAATGAAAATTATGTTGTTTTTGATCTGACTCCACACTAATCCATAGCAAAATCAATTTTCGGATTAAGTTTTGGCTTGCTTTTGCTAAAACTTTTTCCTCTTTCTATTTTTTCAGTGTTGACAAGCCATCTTCACTAGCCGCATTCCTACGTCCAGATCCTGAAGAACTTTTATTTAGCCTGGGATTTTGTAACCAGGATTCGCTGCTGCAGTCAATTCCTGAACGTTTCTTCGTGAATCAATCAGAAGCATATGGTATAAACGTCGAAGAAATACATAACTCATTACTGATTGATGATCAAGAGGTAATACTCTTTTTTTATGAGAACAATTTTATAACAACACAAGACTTGATTCGCGCAGATTTATAAAGCCCGAAGGGCTAGGTGTCGTGCTTTAAGCCATCGCAGGCAAAAAAAAAATTTGAATATCGGAAAAAATATTGTTGCTATTGTTTCCAAAAATCCTCGAAGCTTCTAATTGGTCAAATGCTGAAATTCTATTATTTAGGATTTCTAGAATTTCCTACCTTACCACGGCACACTTTTCAACCGAAGTACGACATGTAGCCCTTCGGACTTTATAAATCTATGTTGATTCTTGCCAATACCTAAAGTACAAATCAAGAGCCATTTAAGACCAGGAATGAGCAAGAACAGGAAGTTCACCATATTTTCAATCTCGTACCCAGAACCACTTTTTTATTTTACTGATGGATGAGCGCTATGAGAATCATTAAAAAGCGAGCTAAGGGACTGGATACGAGTTTACCATTTCTTCAATAATAAGAACATTCAAAATTTTCAAGCCTTCAAAAAAACTTTAGAATTTAAAGCCTTAAAATTTTCTTAACCTGACTTTGGACTTAAAAATCCAAAAAATTAAGAACATATTTTAAGACTTGAAAGTATTGACATTGTTATAAAAAAGCGAATACTTGATGGTTATCATGCCCTCGGATCACTCTGTTCCTCGAAAATTCTTTTGTTAAAAATTTGCTTATGTTTTTCTGCAATATTTTCAAGTTTTGATTGCATTACTCCTCAAGTATTATTGAAGATCTTAATACCTAAACTCCGCCTCGAGTTCATATTTAAATGGTAAAAATCGAGTGAGATAATCCTTTCGATATTTGATAAGGTTAAAAGATTTATGGATTTATGGATTAACATAGACATGTTGAAGCCTCCATCGACAGACTCTGTACTCACTAAATTTTTCTTGCTTTGAATTTTAGTTACGTTAGTGCTTTGTTACCTTTGTAAGGTAATCGAAAGCCAAAATTCCATGTTTACTGTTACAGCCCTGTGTCACAGGCCCGCTGGGGCCGGTAGAAAAAATACCCTAGACAACCCCACTGAGAAATTGACTTTGATTTCATCCCTATTCGAAATTCATTGTTTAGAAATTGCAATCCAAAACCACACTGGATTCTTTAACCTTGGAACAACAGAATTTTTATTCCCATTGAGATTTCAATCGAAATTTTTATCCCCGCTTTAGGAAAAACTTTCACCGGGGCTGTGAGACAGGGGTGTACTGTTTCAAGGTTTCTCTCGTGGTAACTCGCTTCTAAGAGTTACAAGGGCGAGTTGACTCCTTAAGCCGAGTAGAACCCTTGTATTTTATAAATTGGATCAGGGGGGGGTAGTAGAGCAAGAAGAGTCTTAAAAACATTGAAACACCCCTGTGTCACAGACCCGCTGGGACCCCAGCCCCACTGGAAAATTTGGCAAAAACTTCGTCCCCGGTGGGAAAATACCCTGAAATTTCAGTCCTACTGGGAAATTGACTTTGATTTCATCCCTACTCGAAATTCAATGTTTAAAATGCACTCCAAAACCACAACCCCACTGATTCTTTAACCTTGGAACAATAGAATTGCTATCCCCATTGGAATTCCAATAGAAATTTTTATCCCCACTGAGGAAAAAAGTCCCACCAAAGCTGTGAAACAGGGGTGTATTAAAATAGAAAAATCAGATCCTTCGTAGGTTGACTTTTTGAAATTTTACATTTGAAATAATTTGCAATTAAACAAATACAATTTGGATTGAATCTAATCAAGATCCAATCAGTTTTCCATAAAACAATTATGTCTTATGTTGCATCTCTTAGATTTTTTAATGGATATGTCGATATACATAATCGATTTTTTTAAATAGGAATTGTCTCTCTGTGGTTAGATTTGTGAAGTTTGTGAAATTCGTATAACTTAATTTATAACGGTCTTTTCAAAGGGGAAACCATCGCAACGAGCTTTCTATATTAAAGTATTTGTTGCTCAACATTAGAAGAGAACTTTCAAATCATTTCTCGGTATCATTATAAGACCAGCTTTAGATATATGATTGATAGCATCTTTTAAAGAGAAAACGTTATCATAGCGTGTTACTGGAGTCTCGATAACACGGACATGCATTAAAAACGCGGAAAATAAAATTGAATATTGTTCGAGTTAAATAGGGTTGAACTACGGAGAAAGTACTGTAACACTGCCTCATCATCGATGCGTCTGACTCCAAGAGCTGCGTCAAAAAGGGATTGGGTTTGATTCTTAAATCAAATGCTGTCAAATATCTGAAGTCGTTACATCGAGACCATATTCAGACGTTACGATCATTCCGGTATAGTTTCCGTTTTACGGATCGAGAGCGTTTATACTGATTTCGGAACGTTTCGGAGCAAGAAAACGGAGCAGTTCCGTTCCGATGAAAATAGTGGAGCGAAACCGTTTCGATCTGTTTTGCTTTGTAACGTCTTCTTTTTTGATGTTTTGAATTGATTGACGTTCACACTTGTTTCGGAACCGTTTTGTTTCGGAACGATACGGAAACGTAATGTGTGAACATGGTCTGACTCTCTCAGAGATACGGATATTTGACGTCATTTGGCCCTAGTGAACTTGAAACCAGTCTCTAGTGGCGTTAAGGCCAGCACCAAACAGCCTATATTATTACTTTGTTTTCTTTTTCAGTCAGAGCTAGCGGAACCTGCGTCTCCACACAGCCTGCTACATCGATTCAGTGAAAGTAGCATCGACCTTCATGATTTCAATAGCATTACGTCATCAACTGAAAGTTCGCTACCAGTCTCCTTGACGGCCAAAACACGACGCATTTTGTTTCGAAGTTCACATCAAGATATCCCTTCTATACATTTAACAAGAGACGAAGATCGACCTTTGTCGCCAACTTCGCTATCCTTGACTTCTAGTAGTGGAAATTTTATGCGACTTGAAACTTTAAAGGTATGCGAGTTGAATTTTATGATAAGACTTTTAAGTTACTGGATATATGTGGGTAATTCAAATTGAAAGCCTAAACTCACCATTTCTTTGCCCTGTTTAAGTAATATCAACATACTTTAGTACTAGTCTTGAGGCCTTGAATGATTACCTAATATTTTTCAGTAGATATTTCAAGAAACTCGAAACCTGTTATTGAATCACAAATTTTTATATTTTACTCCGAATATCTTGGCTTGGCTTGATGAATTTTCTCGTACTTGCTCAAAATATTTGACAATGACTAATACAATTATGGATATTTATATGCATATTTCATTGAATGTCATAATGTGTTTTTTCTTTCATAGGAATTACCAGAACCAAGCTCCCGATTAAGTAGCTTCGATATTGACGTTCCACTAACGCCCGTTAACAAATCTATACGTAGTCGGCTTACGACAAGTTGTTCCGTGTCGGAAATCAGTCGAAAATTGTCGGATACCGATTTAAGTCGGGGAGGAACACTCGTTGATGAGGAGACCGAACAGAACCATTTTGTCAGCAACAGTCTACAAATGCCAAATGTTTACAAAAGAACTTTAAGCGATAAGAGTTTTAGTAGTCTAGTGACTGTTATTGATCGGTCGGGAACCGAAGATTCGTCGGCAGAAACGACAAATAACGAGGCTCTTTTTAAACCGATTTCTTCGAACGAAATGTCGTCCGCTTCCTTTGATGACTCTTTTTCGGCAAGACACGAGTCGACGTCATCAACGAGAAACGAATCTTCGTCGCCGAGAAATCATTCCCATTCGTCGGAAACACAGGCAGGCTTTCGTTCACCGAAAACCGGGTCGCAATCTCCGAAAAGTCATCCGTCTTCTCCATCACTCTCGGCCGCAAATCGTCGCTCGCTTTTTGGCTCCTCTAAAAATATTTCAAAAACGAATTCTTCAACAGATCATGTTTTCAGTAGCGGTGAAACAGCAATAAGAACGACAACGAAACCTGAACATTTAACCGTCACTGAAACGCTTATAAACGAAGAAATCACCGAAGTAACGAATTTCCCGAAACCGATAATGGATTTAAATGACGCACGAAAAGCCTCATTAAATGATTCTTTTAAAGACTTTATTAAAAATCTTGCCAGTGATAGTTCAATAAATGGAAGTAGCCATAACGGTAGCCCCGTGCCGCCACATTCCACTGAAAATGACGAACAAATAGATATTATTATGAACGAGGAAAATGCTGAAGAAACGAACCTAAATATTGATATTCAATCTCCAGTGTCAAGTGAACTTGACGAGGAACTTTCAAATGAAAATACACCACAAGAACAATTTACCAATGGAGATATTGTGCATTCTCCAGAGCCTACAAATCCACCAAAGCAAGAAACTTTAGAAGCCAGTCTAGCATCAGTAGAGACTCAAAAAGCAGAACCGAATTCAAACATCACTCAAAACAAGAAAGGATATTTTTCAGCCGCTTTTAATTCTATTTCCAACGTTTTTAATAAATACCAAGACTCCAAGCAATCATCAGTGGATGAAACTTTACCTCCTGTTAAAAATGAGCAGGATGCAGAATCTGAGAATCTTGTTGACAAAAAGGAGGAAAGTTCATCAATTCCAACAAAGAGTCAACCTAATAAAAAACAAGGACCTTTATTTCGATTATTTAACCACCAGACGTTATCGATGCATTCGAATTCTGCGTTTTCATCGTTTGTATCGGGTTTATCGAATGGAGTTGAAGTCGAGTTAGATCGAGCATCAGATATCAGTATCGAAGTCAGTCAAACGTCATCAAAGCTCACCACAAATCAACCGAAAGCATCTTCAGTTTCACCTCTTGGTGATTCGCTATCATCCGATGAAAATGTGTGTGACTGTCCGAAATCACCCGATCGGAATAGTAGTAAAAGTCGAAGATACGGTGGCAAAAAATCACCTCATTTTAATAAAGGACGTAGTTTAGAAAGTAGCGGCTTTGAAGAAGAAACGAACAATATCAAATGCCCGTTCGGTAAAAATTGTTCACTCGGTCATAAAAATGGTCGCCACGTATACCCGGTTGAAAATAATGACAGGTTAAGCATTCGGAAGGGAAGCGAGGCAAGTTCTATGATGAGGTCTTGCTCACCCACATCAACTTATTTTACCCATGAACATTTTGATTATTTGGTACAACAAATGACGTATTTAAGGGCAGAGCTCAAAGAAGAGTTTCAACAGTCTATCACCAGAGAAAAAAAAATGAAAGAACATTTCGAATCACAACTCGATGATGTAAGTCCTATTTTGAATTCTTAATATTTTTTATAAGTAAGTAAGTAAACATAAGCAACAAAACCAGTGGGAAACTTGAGAATTTCCGATTGATTCTATATTGTTTGGAGATCTGACATCAATTTTATAGAACACAAAACTTTCGGCTTTTTTGCGAGAAAACTTGTTTAAATTTAGATTTTCAGCAAAAAGCTTCAGTAAATACATTGTATCGTTCCCGTGTATTATCGGTTTTTATTTACGTTTAGTTACGCGATGGACGCTAGAGAATTATATGGCTTTCAGTAGCCATTAAAAGGCAGATAATACGCTGGGAACGAGGTTGAATTCTTTGGCCACACCCAGAATCTTAATACGATCCTCTGTTTGAACAAATAAATTTTAATACTTTGTTTCCAATATATTTCCACCTTCAGATGAAGAAAACCATGACGACGGATTACATGGGTTGGATCGCCAACGAAATGAAACAACTCAAAACAAAATTACACGTAAGTCGAAGTTGAAATGATAATTTAGGGGATTTTGATTGGAAGATGGAAGATCATATAACCTTAACTTTGATTTTGAATTATCTATATGTATCTGTGTATTACTCATACAAAAACAAACTGTTGATTTTTTAACTTGTACCCAATTTTGGCTAGAACAAGCTAAGTAAAAA
Source organism: Clytia hemisphaerica (assembly GCF_902728285.1). NCBI lineage: Eukaryota > Metazoa > Cnidaria > Hydrozoa > Leptothecata > Clytiidae > Clytia > Clytia hemisphaerica. The sequence continues at coordinate 451,457 of NW_027103734.1, read as the reverse complement.
TCCGATCTTTGGATTTCAACAATGGAAAAAGAAAAGAAAGTACTAATTTGAAGTCCTCGTCTTTAAAGAAAATTAAAAGCCGAACGCATATTGACACGGTTGTGCGCTAGCTCGTTGAAACCAGAGTCGGGTAACCTTATAGTCGACTTCTAGGCTGCTGGCGTCCACAATCGGATTCGTGCTCCTTATTATACCTGCAGTTTTGTAGAGGTTTGCGATTTAGACTAAATAGAAATCAATTCTCAACGGAATTATTTACATTTCTTTACAGGAAAAAGACGAAGAAATTCGGAGGCTCCGTGACATTATTGCTGAAAACGAAGCCCAAGCATCCAAAACAAAGCGACGTGAATCCTTTGGGACGCCCGTTTAGTTTAGTTTTCTTGACGGTTACAGTATGTCCGGAAAAAGCGGGACAGAATTTGTACAGTTGGCACTCTCTAATTCGATTTTTAAATAAAGGGAATTTGATTTTGATCAAATAAGGTAGTGTATTGAAAAGAAGAACGTCGTTTATGAGATTTCCTTGTTGAAAATTTACTGATACAAAATCTGTCCCGCTTTTTTCCAGACATACTGTATTTTATTTATACAAACATCATTACGTAAATTGGTGGACATTCTCAAACATCCAGTATAGATTACCAGCTGTAAATTACTTTCAGAATCGTTTTATTCTTCCATATAACTGAATTTCAAGTCAATTCGCTTTAAATGTGCACTGTTGTATAGTTCTGTTTTCAGTCGTTTTTTGCTTTCCATTTTTCACTGAGTGTTTCGATTACATACCGTTGAAAAAGATAATTCAAAGGACTTATTTGGGGAATTATGCTTAAAAGGATTTTGTTTTTTCATAACTTTCCACAAATTTAAATTTAGTAGTGAAGTTAAGTAAATCGGTAAAATCACGACAACGAACGAAAATTTAACAGGCTAGTTAGCGAGTTTCAACCAATCAAATTTCGTATTTTCACTAGCCTATTACATTTTTCGTCTGTCGTCGTGATTATCCTGGTATGCTTAACATCAGTAATATGTTTAGATTAGAATAGGTCTGAGAATGTATGAGGTTGCGTACTTTTTTATATACTTTTTTTCATTAAATTTAATCACCCTGACCACCCATATTTACACAGATTATTTTATCATGCTATTTCATAGACCAAAACAGATAATTTTCTAGACTTTTTTATATTAATTTATTTTTTTCGACAGGATTCTAAGGGGACTTTATTTCACATTTATTTAGAAACGTTTTCTTAGAAAAAAAATATTTTCTATGACAATATTATTATATGATCATTTTAAATAATAATCCTTGAGTTTCTCTTTGTGAAGCCTACATTGACTTTCTTGAAAACCTCTTATCTATGTCTTCTACTGCATCTTGAGACAATTTACTTTCATCCATCCATAATCTCGGTCAAAATATATTGAGAATTTTGGTTAATTCCTCGTTTTTAGCAATTTAAAGTTCGGGTGAGAAAGTCGCTTTTGGGCTAATTGATAAATTTATTGGAATATTTCAATTCGAGAGGGGTTTATAGACTTCCAAGCTATATTCTGAGCCCTATTGGACCTTTCTTGGACTTTTGAAGTCTAGTGTTAAAACTCAGAGTTAAAACTCTACCCTTCCAACCTGATTTAGAGCGCTTCCAAATCGTTTGTGGTTGTAAGATTTCTTGGGAATTTCCCTTTTTTCTCAAATATTATGACTTTGATTGCAGTAGCTCTGAGTGCTGATGAGCTACTGATGGCAATAACCTACATTCCAAAAAAGGGAACTGTGCCTCGCAAATGTGTAATAGTAATTGCCCAGTAATTGATAATTTTTTCGATTCTCTAAACGCATTTCAATAAATTTCTACTTATAGAAAGATCTTAATGATGCGATGTTCTGAAATGACTTCCTTTCATCAAATCTTTATATTTGTCAGATCTTGGATGATTGCCGGCATTTGTCGTCAAACAAGTACTGGTTAAGGCTAACAATACCGTACTTACCCGAACAATCCAAACGCTCCCTTTTAACAATCAAGAGCACCAAAATCCCCAAAAAGTATCTAATCCCAACAATATCCGTTTTTTGCGATGTTAGCACTTTTGGATTGTTATATAGGTCAGTACAGTACGCTGCGATACTCATGACCGGTCTCCACTTTCGCGCAAAATGGGCGACAGTTTTTTTTCTTAACCTTTTTTGCCTGAAGAAAAGATTACATCATAAAAAAGACCAATGACCTTACAGAAACGTCAAAGAGTTTTTGCTCATGTGGCGCGAAAGTAAGTGGAGACCGGCTTTCACGGTTAATGTCCGGGGAGAATAGGTGCTTTGGCAGAGTATGTACGCCGTGGGGGTACTTAGGCAAAATGGGTGCCCCGGGCGGGTATGTGCGGGCCACAATAGCCCCTGTTTACATCCTCGAAAGTCCCTCGGGTACAAAAATCATTAAAAAGCATTTGAGTCTCCGTGTTATGTAAAGGGGGTTTCAAAATTATTAATTATCCAAACGATGCAGAACGATGCGGCGGTGGTTCTTAACCCAAGTCCGGCAAGTGTCTGCTTTCGCTGACCAACTTTAATCTTTTCTCTTGAAAGTCACAGATATAGAGATAAATGGCGAGCGCGCGCAGCGTGCGATAAATTTACGTTTCTGCTTTTTTTTGCGAAGCGAATTTATGAGCGAAGCAGTTTTGCTGTATTGTGCACGTACCTTTAACTTCTATCCCAAGCGAAAATTTGCTATAAAATTTGCTATATAAATCACATCTTCAAACCGATGATTTTATCAAAATGACCTTGAATGGTTTGGCTTGAAGCCACGAAAACTTTCTCGGTTTGGTAGCTAGGACTGCGAAAAATGCCGTTTTAAAATGGTGTACCCTAGCAGTGAACAGCAAAACATTACCGGAAGCCGAAACACGGACTTAGAATCTGAAGTTGATCAAATTGCCTCGCGCGGGCGGCACGCATATAAGCAGTGGTTCTTCGGTTTTAAATGTTTATTTTGCTGTTAAATGGGAAAAAATTAGTTTGAACATTGACAGAAAGGATCTTCATCATCCCTTGACTTTTAACAGCAAGTATCAAGTATCAAATAAGGTCAATTAATGAGAGGTTTTTGCAAGTCGCGCGGGCGGGCGGGCGGTAGGAGTGCTCTTTTTTAGTGAACGAAACTTACCTTGCAAAACCAAGTGGATAATCTATGATAAAGAAGTATGGAGGTAATCAAATTTGTCGAATTTGTCAAGAAATAAATCAAAACTGCCCAAGAACCAACAAGCCATCTTTGTACATTTTTGTTTTTGTTTTATTTTTATGTTTTGATGATTTCGACAGGCGATTCGTGATTCGAATAAAAATGTTCGATCGTTCGACGAGTATCGTTCGATTTTATTAAGGCACCATTTACACTAGAATAACTAGAAGGACAAAAAAAGAGCGATGCAATGCGTGGCGGGAGGCGACGGGTGTTGTGCCGCCGTGGATTATGTGGTGTGTTTGGGGCATTAAGGCTCTTACGACCCTGTCTCTATTATAGCGGCTTTTTAGAGTGTCTCTTATTTTGCTAGCAACTTGCGAATTGAGGTGGAGTCTGGATCGCTTCGCAACCGTTATACAATACGGCTAGACGATGCTATCGTCCGTATAATATGTTATTATGATATAACATAGTTTGTATATTATAAAACGTAATATGTTTCGCGACGGATAGAGTCTGTGTTTACGGACGATATCAATTTGGCGCTTTTCTTGATTTCATCTTTGCCCTTACCGACCTTGGAGAAGGGTCGGTGATTTTTGCGGAAAATCCTTGCAGATTTATAGACGAACTTGGTAGAGAAAACCAAAACAACACAAAATCGAAGGGAAGGATGCAAGTAGGGAGTGAACAAAAAATGGTTGTTTTCTTTGAGATGATGGTTCTGGGTCTGGTGAAGAAGAATACTCTTGAAGGATAATTTGGAGGCTGAAGACCTTACATAAATGCATTTGCTGTTTCTTTAGCTTTTTTGACAATATTAGTTAGAAGGGATTGTTTTCCTCAAGGCCCACAAACAAATTCTAACTTTGATTTTTTGGAAATTTTATTCAACTTGATGCCTGACACCTGAAGCTTGAAGTAGCATCTAAATAAAGGTAAGCTTTACATTCACTGGATTTTGTAGTTTCTTTTATGGTAGCAGGAATCAGTGTCAGTTGAGACTGAAATATTGACTTTTTCCCAGTTCTGTCAAGTATGATTTTGTGCACGTCAAAAATCTTCAATCTCTGTAAAGTTTCTTCTAAGAAAGAAGGCCTAAATTTTAATAGATTCTACTTTCTGTTTATTTTTTTGTTGGGTTTGATTGAGTTTAAAGTTAGCTATCTTTTATATTTTTTGATAGTCAATTTTTCAGCTTGGCACTTGAGTGACATATTTCAATAACCAATGCATTTCTACAAAATTCAACCAACACCTTTAACGATATCAGACCGACACCCTCTACCGTGTCTAAACAACACTTTCTGCGATATCTAAATAACACTTTCCACGGCGGCTGATCAACACTTTCCATTATGACTGAAGGAAACCCTCCACGATATCTGAACAACAATTTCCACAACATCTGAACAATGACACCTTATATGATACAAAAGCAGTACTCAAGCATCTTCAAAGATCTGAACAAAAAGTTTCTGAACTGATCATGGGTGGAGTTGTGGCTACGAACTTAACTGATCATGGGTGGAGTTGTGGCTACGAACTGAACTGATCATGGGTGGAGTTGTGGCTACGAACTTAACTGATCATGGGTGGAGTTGTGGCTACGAGCTGAACTGATCTCAGTTGAGGTTCTGGCTACGAGCTGAACTGATCTTGGGTAGCACCCTGGTTAGGAGCTGAACTGATCATGGGTGGAGTTGTGGCTACGAACTGAACTGATCATGGGTGGAGTTGTGGCTACGAGCTGAACTGATCTCAGTTGAGGTTCTGGCTACGAGCTGAACTGATCTTGGGTAGCACCTTGGTTAGGAGCTGAACTGATCATGGGTGGAGTTGTGGCTACGAACTGAACTGATCATGGGTGGGGTTCTGGCTACGAACTGAACTGATCTTGGTTGGGGTTCTGGCTACGAACTGAACTGATCATGGGCGGGGTTCTGGCACGAGCTGAACTGATCTTGGGTAGCACCCTGGTTAGGAGCTGAACTGATCATGGGTGGAGTTGTGGCTACGAGCTGAACTGATCATGGGTGTGGTTCTGGCTACGAACTGAACTGATCTTGGGTGGGGTTCTGGCTACGAGCTGAACTGATCCTGTGTGGGGTTCTTCTGGCTACGAGCTGAACTGATCCTCTGTGGGGTTCTGGCTACGAACTGAACTGATCTTGGGTGGGGTTCTGGCTACGAACTGAACTGATCATGGGTGGGGTTCTGGCTACGAACTGAACTGATCATAGGTGGGGTTCTGGCTACGAGCTGAACTGATCATGGGTGGAATCCTGGCCAGGAACTGAACAGTGAAAGTAGGAGGAGCAGTTGTCGGTCTGTATTTTTATCATATTCAATTCCTGGCTACCAACTGAACAGTGAAAATATCAATTCAGTTCGTGGCCATGCCTCACGCTAACCCGACCTGATCCGATCAACTTTCTGTCGCCCTGTTTTGGAATCATTGTTCCAGTCGGGTCAATCTGTATTCACAGCAAGAACTGCCCTGGGATTTACCAGTCAGACCCGACTGTTTGTTTACATTTGTTCGAACCGGGCCGGCCGATCACACCGCTAACCAAAATCCAAAATTTCCGCTTTTCTACCAAATTGATATAGTCTAAGACAACGGCCACTCCCGTAAAAAAATTCCCCTCTTCACGTTTGTTCCTTTTTTAGATGAAACTCGTCTTAGACTATAGCATAGTCTACAATACGGCTAGTTACATTTCCCTGCTGGGCGGGTCACGCCCGCCTGAATAGGTTATGCCGCCAATTCAAAAATGGTAGGCAAAGTGGTGGCAGTGAAGAAAACGACGAAAACGAGCAAGCTAGCTGTCATCACAAACCTTTAAAGAAATGTGTTCAGCTGTACCTGGCTGTGTCAACCCAAATTTCCAAGACTTAAACCAATGGTTCCTTTTATTACTCTTTATTTTTTTGTTTTTATTTCTGGATCATGTCAATGCTAAAACACCCAAGATTGCCAGTCAGGCACATCCTGGCAAATGAACGGGGTGAGCATTTGCATGGGGTATTCGTCACCCAGTGTAAATGAGATAGGACGTCTCAGGCTAAAAGCGTAAAAATGAATAAAAATGAACTTCAAACTGAAAAAGGGAAAAAAGGAAGAAAACTGGGAACTTTATTTTTTCGTTAAAAGTTTCTTCAATCTTCGAAGACAAAATTGACCCATGGAAAAAAAATTTCATCTATGCAGTTCTTTGAAATGAAGCAAAATATTTCCAACCCGGTTCAATTAAACTGGGTATTCGGCTCTATTACGTCACTTTCGTTTTCAACCCCGTTCATTTGCCAATGGTCGCAAGTGAAAAATACCCCGTTCATTTGCCAGGATGTGCCTGACTGCCAATTATGCATGTAAGTTTTATATTACATTAAAGGAAGAAATTTTGGCGCAAATTTAATTTGGCGGATGGCCGAAAAAGTTTTTTAGAGGGAATTTAATTTGGCGGATGGACGATAAATTCCTTTAAAATGGCGTAAAACAGCAAAAAAAATGCAAAAACACCTTAACCCTTTCTAGTCGCGCGGCTGAGGTCGAAAAAAGTGGCTAGAAAATGATTTTCGTGATACACCTCTTAGATTCCACTTTTTTCGATGGAAACTCTCGAATTAGTATGTGTAGATTACAAAATCAAAAATTTCCACGATATTATCGTGCAAGTAACGAGTAATTGGCGATTTTTTGCGTTTCCGGGCAAAATTGCAAGGCCTGGAAATTCATGATTTTTGGGGGGTCTTCAAATTAAAAAAAGACCTATATCACATGATAGAGCTCTTCAAACTGAGTAAAAAAGTATATTACACCAAAGTCCCAACTTCTCTAGATCAAAAGTTATGGGCCTATTTGTGGTCAAAAAGGTGTTTAATTTTGCATAAATTAATGCAGATTGTGGGGAAATTCCCTGTTTTCCATCAGTTTTTTACCACAAATAGGCCAATAAATTTTGATCTAGAGAAGTTGGGACTTTGGTATAATACACTTTTTTGCTCAGTTTGAAGAGCTCTATCATGTGATATAGGTCTTTTTTTAATTTGAAGACACCCCCCCAAAATCATGAATTTCCAGGCCTTGCAATTTTGCCTGGAAACGCAAAAAATCGCCAATTACTCGTTACTTGCACGATAATATCGTGGAAACTTTTTGATTTTGTAATCTACACATACTAATTCGCGAGTTTCCGTTGTTTTTTTTGGAATCTAAAAGATGTATCACGAAATGAAACGTTTTTCGACCTCAGCCGCGCGACTATTCCAGACGCATGATTTCACAGCTATATGACACAAACAAAAATTCTATTTTTGACTGGCTTCACTAAAATTGCAATAGAAAGTGATTGATAAAATTTTTAATTTATTTTTTTAATTTACAGTAATATATTTCTCAGGTCTATCGACCTCTATGAAATAATCATGCTTAACATTTTACAATTTTACAGTTGTAGGCGCACGGTGGGCCTCTTAACCAGTCGTCTTTACAATATTTCATTGTCAGTAACGGGTTTGTTACAGATCTTCTTAAAGTAGAGTTTTGTCCGAGGACTTCCTCTAACCTTATATATCCAGCTGCCATCCTTTTGTAATTCTGTTTTCTCCTTTGCCTTCCTATGCCACTCTTTGATGGTTTCGCGTTCTTTTCGAAAAATCGTCGGATACTCTAAATTCGTCTTTCTCTAATTTGTGGACTGATGCCAGAATATGACGTTTCTCTTCTTCGTTCTTTAGCACGACTTTCAAGGGTCGCCATCTTTTTGTTTTGAACATTTCGTCCTTCCGAGCTCCTATTCTTTCTGCGCTGACGATGTTTACCTTTAATCCCATTTGGTTTTGTACAACTTCTTCAACATAATCCTTATCACCTACACGTTGTTCTTCTAGGTCTTCATGTTTGTTCTCTCCGAGGTTGTGAACAATGATATTGTACTTTGTTAAGTTTAACCATCGTTCTTCTTCTTTCTCTTCTTTGATGAAATTCTTGATCGTTACCTCTTGTTTCTTTAGCTCATCTTTAGTAATGCTAGCGTATGTCTGTTGTTGCTTTGATTCTATATCGTGGTCTTTTTTCTTTAGCTCATCTTTAGCGATGCTAGCGTATGTCTGCTGTTGTTTGGATCCTTTAACGACATCATCTTTGTTTACAAGATCGTCGATCTTCTTCTCCAGTCTATCCAGTCTAGCGAAAACACATTGCTCATTCTTGATCTTTCTCTTTACCTCCAGTATTTGTTGCCTTGTTATTGGTCGTTCTTTGTTTACTTGTTTTGAACTTCTCTAATAATATTGGCGTGACTGTGATGCATTTCGCGCATTCGAATCTCCTTGCTTTGTACTGAAGGCAAATCTGTACTTGGTAGGCTGGAAGCTCCGAACAGGCATAATGAACAAATCTTTGACACTTCCTACACTGCAAGACATCGTTATCCCGTATTATTTCATTTATAAAGCATTCATTTGGGGTGCAGGATCCATATTTTGATGAAATTTCCGTGTTAAGATTTTCAGAAGTTTTCGCCATTTTGTTGCATTGTCAAGAGCACAACCGCACAGATTTTATTTGACGTCAAAATAAAAGATATCACGATAAGTAATACCTCATTTTTTTCACATGTAATAGGGGTTTTGAAATACCAAAAAAAATATTTTAAATATGGCTGACACCTGGATACGTGACCGAAAAATCGGCAGATTTTTTTTCGGAAAGGCAAAATTTTTGACTTTGAATAAAGAAATAGAGTAAAAGGCATTTGCTTTACGCCTTGAACTTTGAATATGATTTAGAGAATTGAATTACTGACCGGGTAAAAAAAATTTCATGTCATAAGCTTTCCAAGAATCTGAGTAAAGTGATTTTTTGTTCAAATTTTTGAGCAATTTTTCCCTTACAGATTTAGCCTGAGTAAATTTGCAACAAACATTGAAAATTTATAATTCTTGTTGTAAACAAGATATAGAAAAGCGGTTTTTTGCAGGTTACGGGAAATCTATCTCAAAATCATTATTCAAAACCATGTTATTGTATTTTGGCGCGAAAACTGTTAAAATCTTTTACAAAGCTATGGGCCACCCAGTGGCCCATGCGTCATATAGGAACACGATTCATGGGCCACCCAGTGGCCCGTGCATCCGGAAAGGGTTAATAGAGATTATATTTGGTGGGAATTTAATTTGGCGGATTGTAGAAAAAAGAAATTTTGGCGGGAACTTAATTTGGCAGATTCTGGCCGAATCCACCAAATCCGCCAAATTTTCTTTCCGCCAAAATTTCTTCCTTTAAGGTAATACTTTCTTTTTGCATATGTTTTGTATATACTTTCTAAGGGAATTTCACCACGGCAATTCGGCCACCATAATTTTTGCATACAATTCAATATGGCGAATGGAAAGGCGAAAAGGTCTACGCGAAAAGGTCTATGCCAAAGGATATTTCTTTACTTAAAGAATAACCTGCTGTGTTGCTTCCACACTTACCCCCGGATTGTTTTAGTAGGTACTTCAGTCACGTGACTAAAAACCGCATATATGTTAAACCCGACTGACCAAAAGAGTAATTACATAAATTATTGTGGAAGTGAACGCTTGAAAATCAAAAAGACAACTTTTGTAAGGATGTTGAGTTTTATGTATATCCCACTTTGCAATGCACTGATCAGTGCAGGGAAACTTGCATAGCCATCAAATGCCTGACCAACCAAAGTAGCTAAATTACAAAACAAATGTTTGTGCTCAAAGCTCTACTCTACCATTTTAGAATCTCATATACTGCTGTGCGAGTATTTTTGCTGAGTTACTTCATAGTTTCTACCCCCTACATTTAGGGGGGGGGGTCTTGGGTTTTGATGAAACAAAAGCAAGGGGGTGTTAAAAGTATGACTTTCCTAAGGGGGGTTGTCAGTTAAGGGGGCGTCTTCTTACCGTCTTCTTAGATAAGGGGATCTTCCTTGAATTATGCGAAATTTCAATTTTTTCATTTATACTGATTTTCTAAGGGGGGGGGTGTGAAATTTTAAATGAATTTCCTAAGGGGGGATTAGCACTTAAGGGGGGGGGGGGGGGGGGGTCCTCTTACCTAAGGGTAGGGTTGACCCCTCTAGAAACTATGTTACTTGCCGACAGAATCGAGGGTGAAGAAAACACTGTGACTGTGGTTGGATAATAAAAAATCATGCACGATCATAAATTTTAAGATGGCGGGAATTTAGATGTTTCTCGATGGCTGCTGGACATGTAATCTCAAATTTAATAATGATATTAGCCAGAGATCACATTCATTAGGAGAATTTGTTTGATTTAACCAGACGGTGTCAATCAAACGAATCGAACGCCGAATCAATTGAACGCAATTGAACACAATCGAATAATTGCAATTCGATTGTAGAACGCAATCGAATCGCAATGGAATATTACCCAGGATCTGCCGTTCGATTGCTTCGATTACGTTCGATTGTATTCGATTATGTTTGAGTAAATTCGTTTGATTTAGATTTTATTTGCTTTCGTACGATACTTAATAAGCGCTCGGCTGCCCACGCTAAAAAGCTCTAACAAACAGAGTGATCCAATTTAATTTAATCGCAATCAAACTTAATTTAATCACAATCAAACTCATCTTTAATAATCGTAATCGAATCAATGGAACATAGTCAACTATTAATCGAACCAATCCACCCGCAATGCCGGATCCGAAAAATATATTTGTGTCTTTCACACTTTTATGAAGAAGCCATCACCTTATCATTATATACAGTTAGGGAAACCATCCAGGATCCTGCCATTCTATAAGCCAGCAAAAACTAAGTGATACTTGTAAACTTAAGTTTCATACCATTTTCCATAAAACAATCGAAAACATTACTAGTTCCCAAAGCCGGAGACCAGAGCAAATGATCTTCCTTGATGAGAGTGCCCTTTTGGATCTATTGTTAACTCATTTAAAATGGTGGACATAGTTGCGGACTGATAAAGGCGCCCGCCGCTTCGAGGGTGGTAACGCCAAAACACCCAATATGATCAGCCAACAGAAGGCGAGTTTGTTGCCGCGCGAGTTACGTCATGCACTCCACCGTAGCGAAACCACAAACAATATTTTGCAATTATAAGAATATCTTATGTGCTTAATTCTATTTGACTTTGAAAGCTTCATTGAAAATGAAAAAGTAGAAAGATAAGAACGGCGCTGGTTAATTTTGTTTAAATAGGTGTGTTCTATCATTGTTGAAAGTTGGAGGAATTTCTACCGGCGCAAAGATTTTTTACAGCCAATTAAAGGCACAGTCTGCTTATAATTACTATGTTTGCTATATCGTCTAGGCAAAAAACGGTAAAAAAAGACGCAAACGTATTTTTTTTATGAGTGCGGTTATGATTTTTTTGATTGCAGCCGCGTACAGGAACTCGCCAAATGTTCCTAACTGATATAAATCCCTTTACAGAAACTGTATTTTCATTTCTGGAACTTTTGCAAAAAAAAGGAAAATATAAAGTTTTCTTTTTTACTGCTCTATTTTCACAAACTGAATTTGAAAGATCTTCTATGATGACTATGTGGTGTTTTTTCGCAAACTTGCAAAAACTGATTTTTTTCCTGCTTTTGCAGGACTTTACAGTAGCTTAAAGTGCTTGCCTGCAGCATTTGGGAAATATGCGTTTCCAGTAAATTTTATATGAAGAGTTCAGAGTTAGGGCTATTATACTGGTCGACTGTTGAAATAGGAAAGAGAACAGCAGAGGCTAGGTAATTGTCGTCAGCTGTCTGGCTCTGGTCTGGAGAACATGAGAGCTTATCTATTTATATCTAGCTATCATAAACAATCAAAAACAAAACACACAAATTTTATTGCGAAGCGAATTTATGAGCGAAGCAGTTTTGTTATATTGTGCACGTACCTTTAACTTCTATCCCAAGCGATGCCAAACGATCAAATCAAAACATTGATCTGAACCCGCTGAATGTGTGAAATCATAATTACTGCTTTCAGTTTCCGTATTTTGAAAGTTTGATGTGTGTACTTCGTCTTGGTGGAATTTTTTAATGGTATGAAAAAAGAATATGCAATGTCTTTAAGACCAAATTTCTAAAAGGATTGTGCTGTTCTGTAAATATTTCTTTTTGGATTAAGAAATCCCATCTTTTATTGTTCTTATGATTATAATATTTCTTTATAAGATGCTTTGTTGTCTTTTTAATCTTTGTGTAAACTTGCATATGTTTTGCATATTTTCCAACTAAATCCAACCACGGCTTTTTCGTTCCTCTATTTTTGCATACAATTCAAGATGGCGGATGAAAAGGCGAAAAGGTCTATATTGACAATCAAATATAATTATATTATATTTCCTTAATTCAAAAATACAAAAATTCACTTTGCAAAAAATAAAAATAACAAAATGATGAATTAATATTACATACTAAAACACCCCCCGTCTTTTAGTCTTGTCTAATTTCCGATCTCAGAACGTGCAAAACGCCCGTCCGCCCAATATCCACCCAATTATCTTGAATTCACATTAATTGTCCTTTGACTTTCAAAAAATAGTATTTAAAAACTATGAATTTATGATAAGTACAAAAAACAAAACGTTTGATGCTTCATTAGTGAAAAATTCAATAAATTTCTAGTTTCAATTTTCAGTGGGCGTTTTTCTAGTGCTTCGTTTATCATGCAATTTTTGCGTCCCACAAATTTTCTCGAACGTTCGTAATAATTATACATTACCAATTTGGTTCTCCATTGTTCTTACCATCAAGTCAGGATCGATGGTGACTTCACCTAAGAATAAGAAAGAAAGGAATTTGTCAGTTTTATGCATATATTAATTTGCGAGACATTCTATTTGCTGCGCGTGAGCATATTTTCGTAGACTAGTTGGAATCCCTTTTTTTACTCGCAGGATCAATGGTAACTCTTTATCTTCGTTATTTTTAAAATGAAGCACAACCGAAAAAAGTTAAACGTCAGAAAGTTGCGTATTTCCAGTGAGTAAACGATTCTGACTATTGACAAAATTGATGATGATAATTTTTTTTTTCGGTCAGCCAAATGTCTCGTATTGGGAGTTCTAGTCTTGAGCCTTAAGCCTACGCGAGATTGCAGCGTTTGGGTAATCGAGATAAAACTTAAAAAAAGCTGGTGTTTTGAAGCACTTGGGTAAAGGCCACATTTTTGGTACACCTGTCCCTTCCGTTACGCTTTTGACTTTTACTGCTCATATCTTGAAAACTAGCATTAAACTTGCAAAACTTCCAATTGATTATTGATCTGGGGTAGAAAGTGCCCTTACAATCAGAGTTTGGCCAGCAATAGGACAGTCTTTCCTCTTACAGACCCTGCAGAAGTCTAAATTTCACATTTTTCTACGAAAAATGCAAAAAAAATAAGATTCAAAATTGTTTTTTCTTCAACTGGGATAAAATATTCACTTTCAATTTTTTTTCAGTCCACCTAATATTGATTGGAGCGAGTTTTCACAATATTTTGAGTAAATACTTTTTTCACTGTTGCTCAGGTTTTGCATTTTTCTAAAAAGCATGTTTTGCGACTCTGATCTTGTCCCTTCCGTTAGGCAAATTCATTTTCAAGAAAATCTTTCTCAAATAGCTATAGTTTATGTTAAATTCTCACAAGTTACCATTGGGATTACTCCAAATTCAATTTGCAAACCATTATCCTCTATTTTTGACATGTTTTTTCATTGACAGTCCTTCCCATTGGAAATGTGCCTTGGTTTTGTCCCTTCCGTTACGCAAACATTAAATTGAACAGCATCTCAAGTCTTCGACTTAAAAACTTTTCCTTTCGGTTGACTACTACCCTCATTAGACTTCTTACTTGCAGGTACATTTAAACTTTATATTAACAATGTGGTGGGAGTTATCTCCTTGGAAAATTTGATGTCCCTTCCGTTATGCCTTTTTTAAAAGGGAGTGTTACAGGGACTTGGATGTTCATTATAGTGTTTCTTTCTTCAAAGCCAAGATATCTGAAGTTATTGCATGCCCGTAGAACAACAAATTAAATTGGTCTCGCCTTATAGCTAGAAAATACCCCGGGGTACATATCAGTCTAAACAGGTTTCAATTGGATTTGTTTTAGCTTTTGAGTATAATGACTGTAAATGAGTAATAAGTATAAATGAATTTGAAGTTTGTTTATTTTGGACTTTTTCGATATTTTCAAGTTTTATTTTTGATCAAGCCTGAAGCAAAAACATTTTTTCTGTGATAGCATTTGGTAATGAGTGAATCTATTCTGTTCTAAAATTATGTACTAATAAGAGCTTCTCCTAGTTTTTGCACATTAATTATATTCAGATAATATTGATTCAGATTGATTTTGCTAGCTTCATTGGGTTTGTTTTTATTATATTGTCAGTTTTCAGTCATTTTCTATTTTAGCACATGACATTTTTTGTGTTGTGTTGAAGAAAGAGTATTTCAAAAATGAGTTTTTTTGAAGTTTCTCTTAGTACCCTGTTTGTGTGGGAGGGGGTGGGTCCCCTTTAAACAGCTTTAAACTCAAATTTGTCAGATTGGTATTGGTACTAAATTAGGGGGTGGGTCCCATGATATTTTGTTAAATTCAAAAAGTCATGTTGGTATCGATACCAAATTAAGGGGGTGGGTCCCCCCTTTTTCTGAAAATTATGATTTTCAAGTTGGTATCGATACCAAAATAAGGGGGTGGGTCCCCCCTTTTTCTGAAAATTATGATTTTCAAGTTGGTATCAATACCAATTTTGGGGTGGTGGTGTTAACTTAGCTCAAAAGGTCAAAAGTCAGGTTTTTGGGCTATGGGTTGGTATTATAAATGTTGACCCCCCCCCTGATTTTTCAACATTTTCAAAACTACTGCGCGCTCAAAGGGTTAACCAAAAAATTTTTGATTTTTTTTGACGACTCCAAACTGCTCAAAATGCCTGAAAATGACAATTAGGAGTTATTCGAAGTTGTTTTGACCATAACAAATTTTACCAGAGGTCTCATTAACCCTTAGGCTCCATAGGACGCGTTTTTGCGTCTTCTTTTTTGAATGCTTTATATAAAATTTTAAAGAAAAACTGAAATGCAAGTCACATTTTCGGTTTCAGGGATCACCTACAGTGGGTCACCTAAATTTTAGGGATAATCTAAAACTTGGGATGAGGCTTGGATGGCCCAAAACAGAGCTATTTTCAAATTTTGAAAATTTTTCAGAAAATTTGTCCCTTCCGTTACACTTATTCTATACCTAATATTTACAATTTTTACGAGTATTTGTAAGTTTATATAGTTAGTTCTGGTTAGTTCTATCATTTTAGGTTAAAAGATCATATTTGACTATCAAAATTCAAACTATCTTTTGAAACAAGTTTTTTCCTAGTAAAGATGTTAATTAAAAATTTGAAAGCTGTCCCTTCCGTTACGCAAATTAGGCTACCCCTCCAACCCGAAAATGTAAATTCATGAAAAACGTTGAAAATGGTTGAAAATGAGAAAAAAATCAACCACAACAACTTCTAGGGTCCTACAGTTCTGCAAAAAGGTAATATAGAGGAGCACATACTTGATTATCATCATAGAGGTATATACACATCCAAATAAATAGGTTTTGGATGTGTATATGGATGTGTGGTTTGGATATTGTTGTGTATCAGACTGGTTAGGAAAAGGGTTATTATCAGTTAGGGTCAGGGTTGGAGCTCAAAACAAGCACTCTTTTGTGATTTTCTCTTAATATAGTCTGGTCTGTAGTTTGTATAAGAGATCTCACAATTTTCCGCGGAAGAATGCTATGGACTTTCTTGATATCTGTGCTTGGACGCTTGCGGGAAAGCGCACGATCGCATTTACACGTTTCTCATCGCAATTATTTGTTCCTTTTGTTGTGTGAAAGCTTACCTGATGAGAGTAGCGTATTCACATTATTTGCTATCTATAATTCACGGTATGTTAATTAAATGACTTTGGAGGTTCGGTGAAATGGTGGCCGAATGGCCGTTCCATGTTTCGTCAGATAGTCCCAAGTTAGAGCAGTTGACGGTAGTCATCTACGATGTATCAGGATGTATCCTCTATATGAAATTATTTTCAAAAATTAATAAATGGGGGTTTGTAATAAGGTCCCGGAGGGGGAGGGGAGTGGAGTTCTAAAATAAAAAAATGACATCTGAAAATAGCTGTTGTGTGAATCTTTGGTGTTTTAAAAACAAGGTTCCCACTTTTTTATTCCAAAGACATAATTAAAAAATCTTTCAAAAAAACATTGCCTAAAAAGGTTTTTTTTCCAGAAGCTGTACTTTTTGAATGGCTTTCATTCTAATTTTATCGAAAGTTACAACCTTTTTGGTTTCAGCTGCACCTTGTTGAGTTGAAGAACAACAATGTTATGATAAACATTACATCATACTATCAATGATGGAAACAGTGGTTTTGTTTGCTAAGATTTACCAGGGAGTTTTAGATTTAGAGCTCTCTTGGCTAAGTTTCATTATTCAGAAACTGAGATGTGTTCTTTCTAAGTTACTTGCGTAGGAAATTAAATTTGTATTGTTTTGCCTTTTTTCAGAATATAATGAAATAAAACAGAATTAATTAACAGAATTATGGGTAGAAATACAATTGTTGAATATTACGGGGAAAGACCATTTCAAAAGTGTGGATATTGCAAAGGCAGAAAATGCAAGATTAATCATGGTACCCCTTATTTTTTTCATTTTTATTTTTTATTCTTCATTTGGTAGACTAAAAAGAATTCAAAATTCCTATGATCCTCTCATAAACCTGTCAAGCATGTTTTGTTTGTGGCTATGTGATTAAATCTTTAAACATTAAAACCAAGAAATGTCTCATTTCAACAGTTAAACCTACGTCATTTTTAAAACAAATATTCATTTCAAATTCTATCAAAAGATCAACCGTTTTGAAAATAGTAAATAATTAATCTTAACAAATCTGAATGGGTAAAAAATTCAATTTTTAATTTTATCATTAATATTTACAACCTTTATTGAATCAGGGAACAAGGTTTCCTTTTTTGCAAAAAGATGATGAAATTTTATGGACAGTTTTTATCATACTGGGCTTGACACTCAAACCAGTATGGTTGTCCCTTCCCTCCCATCCTATAAACCCTTTCCCTTCTCTCAGTTCAAATCAAAACAAAACAAAACAAAATCCGAACATTCTCAATACTAAGTAAGAGAGTTACTGGACATGAATAAACATTCCATAGTTGAGTTCTTTGGTCGTGAAGAGACTGGTCACCGGTGTGGATATTGTAAATCAAAAGAAAGTAGCATTGCAGATGGTAAGTCTTCTAGAGATTAAGTAGAATTGTCGCCTGAAAACATGGTCTTAAACTAATGGATTTTTTTGTACTAAAATTACCTCATATATCGCATAGGATCTTACTTTCGTTTATAAAGCTTTTACTTATTCATCCCAAAAACTAAGGGGTTTTATGAGGAGGAACCAACAACTGTATTTCCAGTGCATTGAATACTCAACACCTGATATGATTTTATTTCTTACTTCAGGAATGTGGGCACACTATTTGACATGTCAAGATTACCAAGATCTTTTAGACAGGGGATGGAGAAGGTATGTATGTGTTTTGTCTCTTCTTTACTTAAATTTTAAGGACGACGATTTATTACATATACCTAAATGAATCAAAATTCAGAAATATTCAGCATATATTGTCTCCAATGTTTTACGTAAATAATACAGTTGATGCTCTCTAATTCGATCTTTAAGTGGAATTTGATTTTCATCGAATAAGGGAGCTTATCGAATAAGGGAGCATGGTTTATGGGAGTTTATTGTTGACGGTGACTTTCAATACTATCACATGATGGAACGTATGGAATAGTAAAACCTCGAATTAGAGAGCGTCAACTGTATTATCCAACTCATGTAAAAATGGAGGTTTTTAATTTTTTTTTTACTTTAGGAGTGGGAAATATTGTTACAAGCCAATCATGGATAGAACATGTTGTCCCCAGTACACAATCAGGTGAGTTTATCAAGTTTGTATACTAACTATTTAGATCTTTGCAAGAGGTCAGATGTGATTTTCTTATGATAAATACTAATGGCTAAAGGTATTTCACACCCTTAATGCTTTCGAAGCTTGTTAAAGTTAGAATATTAACTAATTTAGTGAGCTTCATTTGATATGATTATTTAATTTTCATTTTTTTAAGACTTGATGTCACCAACGCCAAATTACGGAAATCTCAAAAGAAAGTCATCAAAAACTTCAACAAATACTTAACCACTGGTATTCGTCCAAAGCAACCATCCAAAACAGATCAAAAAGCTTCTGGGGGAGGAGAAGTAGACGAGGATAACAATTGTATAGATGAACCTTGTGGTGGAGCAAGAGAAGTAAAAGCCCCTAAGATGGATATCAGTTTTACTGGTGGCATTGTGAATGGTTCGTTTCTTTTCTTTTTGGGCTCTTCCTTATAAGATGAGATTATGAAAAAACACAATGAAATTGACATCCTTAAATAAGATAGTAAAACGTTCGAAAATGTCATAAAAAGAGAGCAAGACTGAATGAAATACGGCTTTTCTGGCTTTTCTGCTAATCGGTGAACGATAAACCATATATTCAACGTGAAAAATTGGATATCGAAAATAATTATTCAGTCTCGCTTATTCAACTCAGCTTCGCTTCGTCGAATATCCATCAAGCTCGACTGAATAATTATTTTCGATATCCAATTTTTCTTGTCGAATATCTGCTTAATATAATTATTTAAATAATACATTTTTTTGGATTCTGATGGTATAAAGATCCTCCTAATAATACTTATTTTTTTCTCGAGGTGCTGACCCAAGTAAACCAAAATGTCGGAAAGCTAAAGAAGTGAGAAAAGAACGGAAACAGATGAAACAAAAGGTTAATACAGTAAACAGACTATTCAAAAGATTTCCATATCATTAAAGCACCGAAACTCTTATATTTCTGATGCAGATAGTCAGCTGGTTCAGGGTTTTTGATTTGATTCTGCTATGAAGCAGAAGCCCCCTTAAATGAGATTCAATAACAGGTTAATCACCCAAACAGGTTACAGACTTTGAATTCCTTTCAGCTCTCTGTCTTCATTTTTTAGCCACACGAACAAATAACAAGTAAACAAAACAAGAACAAAGAAAAAACATACGAAGAATGGATAGACGGTGTACCCGAAGATGCTAAAATAAAGTTTGAGGTATAAACTCGATGCGGTAAAAGACTGATTTTAGTTCGCCCACCCTCACTTTAGGGCATCAAGAAGAATTTCAAGGGGTTTTTTTCACAAATTTTACGATTTTCCAAGGTATCTTTGACACAATGTCAAGAATATTTTTGCCTTGAAAATAGTTGACCACCCCCTGTATGGATATTAAAAAAGACAGGCTAGTTATTCAACCATTTAAAATATTTTATTATAGTTAGACAAAAATACTTGGCAATTTTACTCAAAACCACAGAGGGTTTCTTCAGGCAAAAAATCTCAAACCATCTTTAATATGAATAACAAATGCTATGTTTTCTCAGCTCTTCGTCTGAAGCATTAGGTATCTAGAATTTTCATTTTTTTTGTTATTCTGGGAACAGCTATAAAGGCGTTGAAAAAGACCAAGAAAGGCTCTTTTTTATTATAAGGTTTTTATCATAGTTCAAAAGAAATGTTTTAAAGATATTTTGCCTTGCTTTTAGGTGAAATTAGTTCGTTGCTGTCCAGAAGATGAAGATTTTAAACAGACTTTTCGTCAAGAGTTGGAAGTCTATCAGAAATATCAAATTGAAATACATAAAGATGACCCTGACGAGGTCGATGAAAGACAGGTTGATTTTTCAATTTAATTCTTCAAATTCTTCAAATTCTTCAAATAGGAGCAAACCCCCATGAACAAAGACACGCGTTGCTAGTCCTTTGCTATCACTCAAAAACTGCTTACACTACACAATATATCGGTGAATAATATTCGACAATATATATTTTCGGACCGTAATGTACGGAGTAAACAACTCTATTATAAAAAAGAAATTTCAATTCTGTAACAGTTCCCATATATTGTTGGAATATTGCAAATCGAGCTTGCAAAATATTGTGAACACCTTTTCAATATATTTTGAACACTTTACAATATATGGCCGGCACTCGCTGTGTAGTGTATTTTAGGATTCTTACTACCGTTCGAAAATAAAGACACCTGATTGTATTGAACTTTTATTTCACCTTTAGGGTATAAATACCTTCCGCATGCAATATGATACGCTATTTATGTCATTCGTAAATTCAATTATATTGATTTGACAAATATGAATTATAATGATTAATTAATGATTAATTAATTATATTTTTTGGTGTGTAATATCTTGCTTTCTTTTTCTTTTATAGTTTCGGAGATTTTTATGTGAAGGTCCACTCGTGGTGAGTTCTATGTTTGTATGTACCCACCTAATAGTAAACTGCATTGATTTCTATCAGAATCATGCATGAGTGACTTGGTCTCGTGCAGTCTTTCATGTAGTGATCTTCTTTTCACTTTTCAACACATTTAGATTCGAATTAAGTCAAATTGCTCTTACAAACGTGAATTTGTCTTTACAGTTTTTTTACATAAGTCTGAGAATGTGAACTAAAGACCCTTGATTGCAATTGATTGTATTCATGATATGCATCATTACAATGTCTTCTGACATTACATCATTGACCCAATAGCTAATTGACAGTTGTAAGTGACTTAAAACCAGGCAATACGTCACTTTCAACCAATCAGCTGTTGGGTTCGTGGAAGACATTGTAATGGTGCATATCATGAATTGAATATTTACCTTTTTTTATCAAAAGCCAGTATACGGGGACGATGATGAAGATGAAGACTTGGACATCAATGGAATCCCTTCTTGTGGTTTAGGTGCTTTCCATCAACAATATTACCTCGATGGTATGAAATAGCTTTCCTTTTAGATCCAATAACATGTCTCGTTCGATACGCCATTTTGTTTCTTTCACTTGCTACAATAGTCTTTTCCATGAAAAAATTGAATATGGGGGGTGAAGGATATATTGGATATTTTGTCCGGGGGTAGTGAAAATCTGCAAAATTTGCTTTTCCTCTGGTACAATTGTTACATTAGAGAGTTTATATCTGATTAAATAATGGACGTGCTCCTACTGAACTGACTTTGCTTATAGAAGTGTCGGCGAAGTTTTGTTGTTTTTTTTAGGATGAGACGAGGATAGATATTTTAACTCGAACTCTTATACTCGTTACTGGCTCCTAATATATCCTCAAATCAATTTTTAGTTAAAAAACTACCGATTCAAAAAGTTATTCAAAATAATATTCATATTTCAGGTCGATTAGTTGCGGTTGGTGTTCTAGACATTTTACCGAACATTGTTTCTTCGAAATATTTGTTTTACGATCCTGAATATCAATTCCTTTCTTTGGGAACTTACTCTGCATTAAGGTAATTGATTATCGCTAGTACCTCTTTTTTTTTTATAGTTTTCCCACCCCAATTATTGCGTATTTAAATACATTGCAATACACACTCTTGTGCACACTGTGCAAACTAATTTTGCGAATGTCAAGCATTGAAAAATCAGTCACGCCCTTTTCATGTTTAAGTGAAGTTATCAACCAACATCCAACCAGCACACTCACAAGCTTTGATTTTTTTGTGGTTATATCAATTAATTGTAACTTCTGTCTGTACCTGTGACTCCTTATTTGTTTATTTCCAGGGAGATATATTTTATCCGTTCGTTGTATCGAGAAAGTTTATCCATCAAATACTACTACATGGGTTTCTACATTCATTCTTGTCTAAAAATGAAATATAAGGTATGGGAGTTTTTTTATTTTCGTTGGGTTTATTCCTTCTTTCATTTAATTCTGAAATCCCGGGCGTGGCACTCGGGGCACACGGCATGTGCCGCCAAAATAATGGCTTTCAAAATCGGACCCTTACAGTGCAGCCCTTTAGCAGTGAAAAGGTGCCCTCACAGTACATTTTACCGAACATTTCTGACCCTTACAGTGTAGCTTGACTTCATATCTTATTTTGCTGAAGCCATTCGAAAATGAACCTGAGATGTCGACACAATGTTGAAAACAAATTATAATAGGTGCGAGTCAAAACTATAAAGATACAACAGATTTTTACTGTCAGGCTTGCAATTCAGCAGTTCCAAAACACACCCTTACAGTGTTTTCAGATAATAGATGACCCTTGTAGTGCAATTCATCAAAAGTACACCCTTACAGTGTATTTCGAGGGTCTCGTAAAACCTACCCTTAAAGACGGCATATGCCGTGGGTCGGACTATATGAGTGCCCCCTCCCCCGGGTCTGAAATATTCTTTAATGGTAAGGCTTAATTTTTACCGTGTCATGTGGCCTATGAGTGGATTTTGGATGTTCTTTTTGTTTTTCAGGGTAGCTTTTTCCCGTCGTATTTATTATGTCCCGAAACATACATGTGGAAAAGTATAGAAGACTGCTTCGAAAAGTTAGATGCAAGTAAATACGCTAGATTGGAAGAAGATAAAAATAAAGGTAAAGTTTTATTGGTATCTTAATGGAAAACATCAGCATCGAATGTCTTTGAAATCCATCATTCTTTTGAAGTGGAGTGTATTTTCTTGTTCTTCGCCTTGCATTCGAAGGCTAACCCCACATCCCTCGATTGGTGATTCATACTTGAATTATAGGGAGTTTTCTTTGGTAGGCTCTAAACAAGGCACTCAACGTTAATTGTACTGAAGTGAACGAAATAATATTTTTATATGAACTTTTTCTCACTTAGTTGCGGAACAAGTCAATGCATCTGATTCGCTAATTTTGCACAAAGGACGTGCCATGCCATTTCAGGTAAAGTATACTTTTTCAACTGAAATTATAAGAAAATGTGTGTTTCATTTCATAGTTGGCTCTCTACATTCGATCTTCAAGAGACCAATTTTCATCGAATTAAAGAAGGATTTTCGAGATTGAGATTTGAATTAAAAAAGATTGGCTTCCTCAATTTATTTAAAGCCGTTTTACACAGAATTTTATCTTAATTCTATCGAATTTATTGCTTTTAGGTCTTCATATCATTAGTGAGTAGTGAATCTGAAATATCTGACCACAAAAACACTGTTGAAGAATATACTACTTTAGTTGGAGAAGCTTGTAAATCCATACTGTTGTTTCGAAGCTGATATAAAATGGTACCGCTATGAATAGAAAATATCTTTGAATCTAAAATTGTTTGATTTGTTTTGGAGGCTCTTACTTTGGAGTCATCCGTGAAGTCAAAAGAATCCTGTCATTTTCTTTAGCAGTCGATTTACAATTCCCATAGCTCATTAATTTAATTATGCACATTGCATCTTTTGTTCATTGTTTTATTATAAAAATTGGTTATTTAGAAGTTTCTTTAATTTATTTAGTTAATTTAAAAGATTGTAGAGAAATCGCAAATTTGCACTTAGAAATATTTCGATGATCTTCAAAAATCATTAGATAATCCATTCATCGGGAATTACATAAATTTCGTAAATATCATTTTCCTTGTAAATACTAGAACGTGATGATAGAAGTCAGCTAATTCAAATTTTATCGGTTTTTTCTAAAATTTTGACACGATTGGACACCCCACAAATTTGTAATTAGTTATTTTTATATGTATTTTGCATGATCAATCACTCATCTGAAGTAGAATTCTCGAATTAAAATTCAATATCCTCAATCTTCGAACCAAAATTTTCATACAGGAAAGTGTATTGCGCGTCTTCATAACTTCAATTTAGGGGGTTCCTAAATTTTTGAAGATTTGTTAAGGTTTCTTGAAGTTAAAAGAAATGTTTGCATGCTAATCTTTTTCTGTTTTTTTTTTGCCTGTGAGTTGAGATTTTAAGATTAAAATGAACTTGATAAGCTCCTATTCTTAAAGCTTCCAAGACAAGCACCTTGCTTCTATAAGGATTCATTCTAATATCACCTTTATTTATTCCTCAGAAAAAATGGACATGAAAATCAAGAAACAAAAAAAAATTGAAAAAGCCACGAATTGACAATGTTTTTCGAAGTTTTGGGCGCCTTTTCAGGCGTGGTGAAGGCGTTTAGCATAGAAGATTTCGGTGAATTCTTGGAATCAATTTCAGAATTCTTTTCAACATTAAATTCTTACTTACCACAAAACCGAGTTATTCGTTTTGTATTTTATGGTTCTGGTGTGGTTGGATTGATGAGTTTAGCGCCGTATGTTTTGAGACATACCGAATGGATGGATTATCATTATCGACATTTGAGTTATTTTCATCGCTACTGTCCACTTATCGACGAACAAAAACGCTTGATATTTGATAACATGATTCAAAGCTATGACGAGTTACCAAAATACAAGGATAAATTCTTGGTGGTGGAGATCCAAGCTGGAGGTGGGTCAAACTTATTATATTATCCAGAGAATACAAGACTTATAGCTGTCGACCACGATGAAAAATATAAGGATCAAATGAGTTTGAATTTTCCTGACGATGAAGATGAGAGATTAATGAAAAACGTGAATTTAGAACGTTTTATTTGTTCACATCCGGAACAGTTGATTGGTGTTCCTGATGGAACAATAAGTGCTATCGTGTCTGTTCACTCCTTGTGTTATCCGATGAACTTAGATCATTGTTTTGAAGAATTTAAACGTGTCTTGATGCCTGGTGGACGGATATACTTCATTGAGCATGCGCAAGAAACGAATTTCTTCTCATGGGCTTATTTCAATCAACTGAGATTTGTATTTGTTTTCGCGCTGGTTAGATGCCACGTGAGGCGTGATGTTGAGAAATTTTTGAGGAGAGCGAATTTCTCGTTTTTAAAGATTGATCGATTTTGTTTGGATACTGAGGAGATTGCAACGAGACCTTTACAGGTATTAGCACCTCACATCTATGGATATGCTATCAAATAAATTGATCATATAATGTTTTTTAACACGAAGATATTCGACAAGAAAAATAAAATTGGATATCAAAAAATATTCAGTCGAGCTTGATGGATATCAGCATGCGAGATCAACACAAAACAACTTATCTGCTTCATACTAGATACTATCTTCCATAGGTATCGCAACGAGTTTTCCTTTTCGTGAACCTGTATTATCGTCACAATACATAGAGTAGGGGGACATTTGTTCGATTTTTTCGAAAAAAAATGGAACCAATGTTATTTTCATTCCCCTACCCCTTACCGTTCAAAAAATGTATAACAAGTGCTTTTAAAAAAGTCGAGCGATTTTACAAATTTCCCCCTACTGATATAGGTTATTACATTTTACACATTTAAAAGAATATATTTTGTATAAATTTAGATTTTTGTATACAGTATCCTCTTTTGTACCATACAAATTATGAAAATTTTCATTTAGAGATACCATTACTCTCTGACATTTATATTTTTCATATTTATATTTGATGAATTAAAATTACCCGTTTTCGTTGTCATGAATGTCGACCGGCTCATCATTCAAAGCACATATAAAGAAGGACATGACCCAAAAAGTAATTCCATATATTTTTGTCTAAAAAAGATGTTTTAAGGAAAAGTTACGGCTTACTTTAGAAAATCTTAAAGGAACTTGCTTATTTTGGTGAGGTAGCATTTTATCTAATTTCGGCGAGAATAAATTCGGACGATCTTTGGCAAAACTTACCAGATTTATACGATACGCCAAAATTTGTTTCCTTCCCTAGATTTTCGAAATAGAATTAACTCAAACTAATACTAGCGTCCGAGATTCAGAAAAGGCCTTAAAACCGGTTTTCGTAGGGCCAGGTAGGGCACCTGTTTGCTAACTTTCGATGTCTTGAAAATTATTGATATTTTTTGCTGAGTTAGCAGTTTTTCATTCAGCATATTTACCCACCTTTAAAAATGAATTATCTCGAAACACGGAGACAAACCATACCTATTTTGGATACTAAAAACTCAGGGCTATCCAGCTGTGGTAATGATTTTTTCTGAAAATGCCCCTAAGAAAATGCTGACGTCGTCATCATTTGTAGCATTTTCAGACCTTGAAAAAACCCTTAAAAGGCCGGTCTGCACTTTCGCGCGACATTAGCGAGAACTTTTTGTAAGATCATTGGTTACCGTGAAAAGCACAGGTCGAAATCATATATTGACGCTGTGCCGACGAATCGAGATTCTATTCAGCGCGCAATCAACGAAGACAAAAGTAACCATGACGACCATCCAAGATCTTGGATGCGGTTCAAAGCTGATATTTTTATTCCCGTCGTTGAAACACAACTTACAAAAAGTCATCAATGCTTTGTAAAAAGAGTCAGTGATAGAGAATCATAACATAAAGTCTGTCTATTATTTCGATTCAATTGAAGTGACATTTCCATAATTAAAAGTTTAGTAATTACTGTTATACATTTGGGGATCATATAAAAGATTTC
The DNA here is from genome assembly GCF_902728285.1 of Clytia hemisphaerica. Classification (NCBI taxonomy): domain Eukaryota; kingdom Metazoa; phylum Cnidaria; class Hydrozoa; order Leptothecata; family Clytiidae; genus Clytia; species Clytia hemisphaerica. The sequence continues at coordinate 424,803 of NW_027103734.1, read as the reverse complement.
TTTCGAAATAAACTCATTTCAATTACACTTGGAGGTTTCTGGGGAATTCGTAAATAGTAAACTGCATACTGATACAGTCTGCTAGACATTAATATGGTAATATTTGCTCTTCATCTTTGTTTTTTGTACAGTGATTAAATTGACACATGCGCGATAAAATTTCAATTATTTGTCTTCAGAGGTTAATATATTTTTTGAAAACTTAACCTCTGATACTCAGGGTATAATATTTGCTCTTCATCTTTGATTCTTTCTACAGTGATTAGATTGACACATGCGCGATAAAATTTCTATTATGGTCTTCAGAGGTTAATATATCAGGGCCGGCGAAACTGGGGGGGGCCATGCCCCCCCCACTTTTTTGCTAAGAAAAAAAAAATCAACCAACCATGGTGGCGCCTCCTTAGACACTTACTATTTGGCCCCTCCACTTTCAAAATTGATTCGCCGGCCCTGTATATTCTTTGAAAACTTAACCTCTGATACTCAGGGTAGTCATTGGTCGATTAAAAATAAATTCCATTGATCAAAATTGACGTAGCGGATGAAAAAAGTAGAACTTCCTTTAACTTTTTTTTGTTCGCGAAAAAATTTTTTATGACCTAATCATTTCTTCAGGCAAAAGAGGTTAAGAAAAAAAATTCGCCCATTTCGCGCGAGAGTGGAGACCGCCGGCCTTTAGTAAAGAGGGACCCTTGATATAGAAATTAAAGTTTCCCTGTTAACTAATCTTTCGAACCCTCACTTTAACAAAATTTTCTGATTAACTGAGGGTGATTTTGCCTATAATTTTACCCAAGGAGAAAATTGCTTCGAATAACCGAGTGTTTTTTCCTGAGTTGGGTGAGCAGATCTAAGAGGAAAGCCATCTCACTTCGGATAACAGAATTATTCCAATAAATGCAGGTTCGAATAACCGGGAGTCTACTGTAGTTATAGATGAAATTTAAACGATGTTTTTATTGTTTTATTTACACGTGAAATTTTATATTTTTTAAATTAATACCAACTTTTGTATGTAATTCTAGTAGTTGTATTACGTCCAGTCTACTGTAGTTATCTTTATCCTTGAAGTACTCTTTTGTGCTTAATTGTAGGGGATGGGTACTCCAGACAAAAATCAACAAAATGGGGGTCATAATTATACTTTAATGGGATTAAATTTCGCGAGATTAAATTTCACGAGCGAAAAATATCGCGAAATTTTCTGGATTTAATTTCGCGAGTAAGAGTTTTGAAAAATTTCGCGTGGATTTAATTTTGCGAATAAGCTTGAAAACAGCTAAAAAATAGCCATTTTTTGCCACAAATGGTGACTTTAGACTGGTTTCTCCGCCAAAAATACGATCTTCAAAATTTTGTGGTGGATTTAATTTCGCGAGTCAGGAATCTCACGCGTTTTCAAGAGTTTTATGAATATTGAATCATCGCATGACGACGGGCCTACACTGTCCAGAGTTGCCCGTCGTTAGGAAAATTAATTGTGACGTCACTTTTTCAAAGGAAAATGAACAGTGCGTTGACATCATTTTTCTCATTTTTGATTTCTGACGTCAGAAATTATAGCAATTTTGATCTCTTCTCCTTCTCGCTTTATTTGACAAGCGTAGAAAATTATATATATAACTCATTGATTTAAATCGCTTTATTTCGCTATTTTTCCTGGGTAAAGCTAAAAATCTGGCTAAAAATCAATCAAAGCTGAAGGAAACGGTTAACAAATACAATAATGACCGGTTTTTTCGGGCTGTACTGAAAATATTGCCCTCGGTCAACGCAACAACCTCGCTAGCCTATACTAGACGTCACCCGCATTTTTTTATGCAATTAATGTCTATTCCACTTTGTGACTCTTTCGAATGTTTTGAGCCCGGGGTTTTCGGGCTCTAATCATTCGATTTTTTGACGTCACATTTAACTTTCGAAGCTTCTGCAGTAGCAAAGTAATCGAATTTGCGTCAAAACACTTGAAAGACTCATATTTCTCGAAAATCGTCAAAGTGGAACTCACTAAGAAACAAGATGAAAAATCCCGGTTTTCGGTGAGGTGCTCGCTACAACCTCGCAAGCTCGGTCGTTACTTGACCTCGGGCAATATTTCTCATTGTTAACCGGTTACTTTTTCGAAGCGGGCTACACGACTTTTTGCGCAATGCAATTGGTTCTTTTCGAATGACGATGGGCCTACATTGTCCAGAGTTGCCCGTCGGTTGGAAAATTCATTGTGAAGTCACTTTTTCAAAGGAAAATGAACAATGCGTTGACATCATTTCTCTCATTTTTTATTTCTGACGTCAGAAATTATAGCAATTTTTTATCTCTATTCGCTTGTTTTTTCTGCTTTATTTCGCTATTTTTCCTGGATAAAGCGCTAAAAATCAATCGAAGCTGAAGGAAACGGTTCACAAATACAATAATGACCGGTTTTTTTCGGGCTATACTGAAAATATTGCCCTCGGTCAACGCAACAACCTCGCAAGCTCGGTCGTTACTTGACCTCGGGCAATATTTCTCAGTACAGCCCTCACTAACCGGCCATTATTGCGCCCGTCAAGGGCGCCTTTAATGAGAAGTACCTAAGGAAAATCTCAGAAAAACTCGTTCTCGGAAAACTTGCCTCAATTGTTCAATTTCATCAAATACCTTTTTTACGTGAATATCTCGAAGAGGTGAGTCAAGCTTTCGTCTCGATTGTTTTACGAAGCAATTCGTCTCGATTGTTTTACGAGGCATTGCTAGGAAATGCCTCGATTGACAAACAAGTATCCTCTGACTAAGTTTTGATACCTGTCAATCAACGTCAATCATATATCGACCAAGTGGGATTTGAACCACCACTAAAGGTAGCTCTTCGAATTCGGACGCCAGCGCTTTATACATTGAGCCACCGACTCACATCCAAAACCTGTGATAAGTAGTCTCCCAATTATTAATTCTTAAGAAAATTTTCTGCTTTCAAAGTAGAGGTCCTTTATTTTCCTCTAAACAGCCTGATTTTAGCCTATACTGTATACTGTATTTGCGTTAAAATTCTATTATAATGTCACGTGACTTAGATAACATTTCCTACCTACAGCTAGATTTGACCTTCGGCTGGCTGACACGCCATTGGTCTAAATATCAGATAAGTATCGCCCTTCCGCGATAAAAGTCAATTCCTCCCCCCTTCTACATTTTTACTTTCAGCAGGATTTTTTTCCTGGTTTAGAAAGGGTAAGGTCGATCGTCGCCTGGAAACTCACATCAACGGGCGCATCATGGCTTGGCTATTGGCTAGTTGTATTAATATAATATGGGGTGATTTTTTTTCCAAAAATTGCTAAATTCCTTAGGGAATTTACTCTAGAGGTACAATTTTTTTGCAATTTCCCCGAAATTTGGCCTTTTCGTGACAGTAAATGCAAATTTATCATCTAAAAAATTTTCTTCAAATTGGTAGGCTGATATTTTCAAAAGGAGGCCCGGAATCTTCGAGTTAGAAAACTTCAAGTTAGCGATTTTCGAGTAAGCTAAATTACGACGTCATAAAAGTGCAAATTATGACGTCACTTGAATCTAACTCGATTTTTATTTAAAATAATATTTTTCGAGTTAAAATTAACTCGATTTTATTTTTCGAGTTAGCTAGCTCGAATTTCTTTTTCACAAAACCTTTCTTCGAGTTAGCTAACTCAGAATTTATTTTTCCTTCACAAGAGTCGAGTTACGTCATGATTTGCACTTTTATGACGTCATAATTTAGCTAACTCGAAAATTCCTAACTCGAAGTTTTTTAACTTGAAGATTCCGGGCCTCTTTTCAAAAGGACTGCAAAATAATTTTACTATAACAATAGCGTTCAATTTGAGGTCGTTGTTGTTATTTTCTGCCCGCACAGTTTGATTATTAGCCCGAGAGTGTCATTTGGGCCCGACGCGAAGCGGAGGGCGCAAATGGCACTAGAGGGCTAATAATCAAACTGCAAGGGCAGAATTAATGACAACAACGAACGAAAGCTTAACGCTATTACTATTATTATCCATATCGGAAATTCAAACAAGGTTTTTTTCTAGCGTCAGCCAAGTCTTTTCGCTTCAATGCAATGACTTCAACAAGTTTTGAGTACCCTTGCGAGCGGGCCGCAAATGACCAAAAATTGTTTTTTTTCTGACGTCGGTTTAGTCTCACCGTAGACTAGTCTAGTCTCACCGCTTCAATGCAACGACTTCAATAAAGTTCCGAGCGGGACGCAAATGACGTTATCGCCCTATAACCAGGGCGGTTAATGATATTTCAGCCCTCTGAAGCACGACGCCTTAGTTTTCTCAGCGCGGGATGACTATTTGAGTCATAGAAAGAACAGAAAGAATGAGTTATTACTTTTCAATCATCAATAAATTTATTCGGAACAAGACTATTTACACTATTTACAAGTTTTTGGTGAAGGGAGGGATGATGATTTAATATTCATCTCCTTCTTCTTCCCCTTCGGCGTCAACGGAATCGACACCGACTTCTTCGTAATCTTTCTCCAAAGCAGCCAAATCCTCACGAGCTTCAGAGAATTCTCCTTCTTCCATACCTGAAGTGAAAGTAAGTTTTTGAAAGTGATTAGAAAGTTGATAGGTATAGACCACGGTGGTATGTTAAGATTTGAATGGAGAAAAATACACAAATTACTGTCAGGATTTCTAGCGATACAGAAATGAATAAATTTGAACTAAAAACTTTGTTGAAATCTGTAAAACTAACAAACAAACAAACTAACAACAGGAGAAAATAACATTTCATCTTACCTTCTCCGACATACCAGTGGACGAAAGCACGTTTAGCGTACATCAAATCGAATTTGTGATCCAAACGGGCCCAAGCCTCAGCGATGGCAGTGGTGTTGGACAACATGCAGACGGCACGTTGGACTTTGGCAAGATCACCTCCTGGAACGACAGTTGGTGGTTGATAGTTGATTCCGACTTTGAATCCAGTTGGACACCAGTCGACAAATTGGATGGTTCGTTTGGTTTTGATGGTGGCAATGGCAGCATTGACATCCTTTGGGACAACATCACCACGGTACAACATACAACAGGCCATGTATTTTCCATGACGAGGATCACATTTGACCATTTGGTTGGATGGTTCGAAACAAGCGTTGGTGATTTCAGCAACGGTGAGTTGTTCGTGGTAAGCTTTCTCAGCAGAGATGATTGGTGCGTAGGTAGCAAGTGGGAAATGAATACGTGGGTATGGGACCAAGTTGGTTTGGAACTCAGTCAAATCAACGTTCAAAGCACCATCAAATCGAAGAGAAGCAGTAATGGATGAGACGATTTGTCCAATCAATCTGTTCAAGTTGGTAAGTTGAACGTTCGATGTCCAAGTTGCGACGGCAGATGTCGTAAATGGCTTCATTGTCAACCATGAAAGCACAGTCAGAGTGCTCCAAAGTGGTGTGGGTAGTCAAGATAGAGTTATATGGCTCAACAACAGCAGTTGAGATTTGAGGAGCTGGGTAGATGGCAAATTCCAACTTGGATTTTTTGCCGAAATCGACGGAGAGACGTTCCATCAACAAGGAAGAGAATCCAGATCCGGTACCACCACCGAAGGAGTGGAAGATCAAGAAACCTTGAAGACCAGTACATTGATCAGCGAGTTTTCGGATTCTGTCGAGGACCAAATCGATGATTTCTTTACCGACGGTGTAATGTCCACGGGCGTAGTTGTTGGCAGCATCTTCTTTGCCGGTAATCAATTGTTCAGGATGGAAAAGTTGACGGTAGGTACCTGTACGGACTTCGTCTAAAGAACAAGAAGAGATCCGAATTCAATTTTTCGCAGGGCCTAGTTCAAGAGTGAACCGGCTAAACGTAGAAACCCAAACAATAAAATCTGGAAACTAATGAGAATAACTTTCTTTTTATCATTTTCTCTATTACCACCAGCTAGGAAGATAAATAGGATGGACAGTCTAGTCGAACTTCGAAAACAGAACTTTTCTTTGACCCTTTAAGTACCAATACCGAGTTTATGCATTTGCACTTTTGAGGACGGTAGAGTGACTGAAGCGATTTGGAAAAACCCGCAATTCCGCCCCGCAAAATCGAGGACGGTAAAAGTGCTGATTTACCGTTGTCCTCAGCTGGTCAGGATGTACTCAAATTAGAACCTTACCGTCTCCGTCGCTGAAAAACACACATACATAAACTCGCTAATATCGTATATATTAGACATGGGCTATGTAGGAGGGCGAAGCCCTCCTGTAATGCCCAGTTTGAGTTGATCCCAGTGATCCAAGATATAAAAAAGTGACTGTGGCACTAAAAAAGTGACTGTGGCACTTAAAGGGTTAAGTTTCAAAAATGAAACTTTTTTTATAACACCCAATTCTCACAGACCCACTGGGAACCCTCCCATACTGGAAAAATTGGCCAAAATATCGTCCTCGGTGGAAAGTTATACTCCAACTTTGTCCCCACTGAAAATAATCAGATAAGTCTATCCTCACTGCAAAATACTATGCTACTTTTCTTATCCCCACTGAATTTTCTGACTTGCAAACAAAAGAATTCAAATCCGTGGTCATACTATTTTGCCTCGTCTTGCTTCAACTTTAAGCCATTTCAATAGAATTTCGGGAAAATGCCTTAAAATTCCATCTTTCTTCTTTTAAACCAAAAAAAAATTGAAAAGGTACGGTTTTTTGAAAATATGTGGCTTAATGAGAAATACCTTTACAAATTTTAAATTGCGCGTGGATCAAACATAGAAAAGTTCCGATAATGAAACATTTAATTTCATGGTTTCATCAAGAATTTATTATAGACACTGGATAGACAACGAGCTATTCTTTCATTGATTACCGATAAGGTAATTGTTTTACACGTGAAATTTTGCCCTTTTCGTTAAAGGGAATAGCGCTATACTTATAGTAGGGGTCGGAGTTGCTGGTAATTCCATGGTATACTCTGAAATACATGCTGATGTCAGCCCGAAAGCTGATTGGCTTAACCGACAGTTATACGTGGTTTGAGAGTATAGCTAAAACTTTGTTATGTTTTCAACAGTAAACGAAAGTGAATGAAGACAAAATGTAAACAAAAAGATTGCAAAGAAGTTTTCGAATAAATTCACAATAGAATGTCTTCATTTAAAAATAGAAACACTCGATTTCATTCAAAAGAAAAAGACATTCTTTTTTTCTTTCAGTTTTATGTAAGTCTTTTTGTGTTGTTGTTGAACATTATAGTAAATTATATTCACTTTTTTGAATATATTTTTTGGAATAAAGTCACTTTTGGTTTTTGTTATGATCCAGCACTCCTAAATACTCCTCCGTATGGGTGTTTGTGCCAATGCTAGATCAGCATTTCATAAATATACCATGCGTCGTTCCCTTTAAAGTAAATGCAAATTTATCTAAAGACATTTAGATTTTCTACATAAAAGAAAAAAATCTACAAAGAAATCCGAGTTATGAAAAAAAGCTAACTCGAAAAACTTTTTAGTGGACATATCAAGAATATGGGAACTCGAACCCAGTCCGCTTTTTCTGTCTTTTTTTACTACTAAATTTTTGTACTGACCCCCCGCCTCTACACATATGAAAAGTTAGTCCAATCTTCAAAAGGTATTTTGTTTGACGTGACAGGTATCCGAAATTTTTGTAATAAAAAAAATAAAACAGAAAGATTAGTTATAATTTTCCTATCATCAATAAATTTATTCGGAACAAGACTATTTACACTATTTACAAGTTTTTGGTGAAGGGAGGGATGATGATTTAATATTCATCTCCTTCTTCTTCCCCTTCGGCTTCAACGGAATCGACACCGACTTCTTCGTAATCTTTCTCCAAAGCAGCCAAATCCTCACGAGCTTCAGAGAATTCTCCTTCTTCCATACCTGAAGTGAAAGTAAGTTTTAAAAAGTGATTAGAAAGTTGATAGGTATAGACCACGGTAGTATGTTAAGATTTGAATGGAGAAAATACACACAAGTTGATGTCAGGATTTCTAGTGATACAGAAATGAATAAATTTGATCTAAAACCTTTGTTGAAATCTCTAAAACTAACAACGGTTACAATAGACAGGAGAAAATAACATTTCTATCTTACCTTCTCCGACATACCAGTGGACGAAAGCACGTTTAGCGTACATCAAATCGAATTTGTGATCCAAACGGGCCCAAGCCTCAGCGATGGCAGTGGTGTTGGACAACATGCAGACGGCACGTTGGACTTTGGCAAGATCACCTCCTGGAACGACAGTTGGTGGTTGATAGTTGATTCCGACTTTGAATCCAGTTGGACACCAGTCGACAAATTGGATGGTTCGTTTGGTTTTGATGGTGGCAATGGCAGCATTGACATCCTTTGGGACAACATCACCACGGTACAACATACAACAGGCCATGTATTTTCCATGACGAGGATCACATTTGACCATTTGGTTGGATGGTTCGAAACAAGCGTTGGTGATTTCAGCAACGGTGAGTTGTTCGTGGTAAGCTTTCTCAGCAGAGATGATTGGTGCGTAGGTAGCAAGTGGGAAATGAATACGTGGGTATGGGACCAAGTTAGTTTGGAACTCAGTCAAATCGACGTTCAAAGCACCATCAAATCGAAGAGAAGCAGTGATGGATGAGACGATTTGTCCAATCAATCTGTTCAAGTTGGTGTAAGTTGGACGTTCGATGTCCAAGTTGCGACGGCAGATATCATAAATGGCTTCATTGTCAACCATGAAAGCACAGTCAGAGTGCTCCAAGGTGGTGTGGGTGGTCAAGATAGAGTTATATGGCTCAACAACAGCAGTTGAGATTTGAGGAGCTGGGTAGATGGCAAATTCCAACTTGGATTTTTTACCGAAATCGACGGAGAGACGTTCCATCAATAAGGAGGAGAATCCAGATCCGGTACCACCACCAAAGGAGTGGAAGATCAAGAAACCTTGAAGACCAGTACATTGATCAGCGAGTTTTCGGATTCTGTCGAGGACCAAATCGATGATTTCTTTACCGACGGTGTAATGTCCGCGGGCGTAGTTATTGGCAGCATCTTCTTTGCCAGTAATCAATTGTTCGGGGTGGAAAAGTTGACGGTAGGTACCGGTACGGACTTCGTCTAAAGAACAAAAAGAGATCCGAATTAAATGAACCAGCCAAACATAGAAGCTCAAACAAAAAATTTCTTAAGCATCAACATTCGCAACCACAAAAAAACAGGTTCAGTGTAAGACCTTGAATTATGTAAAAATAACTTTACAGTTGCATTAAACACTCCCAAAAGACCCATTAAGTACTTGTGTGACGGACGGGACAAATTTTGTATACAAAACAAGATTTTTGCAAAAATTGATGTAAAAAAACCTTGTCACGCATAAAACTTCCCAAAACCATATTGAAGTCTATACTTTCTAAAAAGAAAACCAGTGTCATCTAAAGGTGTACCCGTTAGAAATTATTTTGCCTTGAAATTACACGGTTTTTCATTTTTTTCCGAAAAAACGGAAAAGATGCTCCTTCAACCAGGATTTTTAAAGTGATATTTGACCAGAAATGAATGTTTAAAGTTTGTATCTAACTGTATCACTCTTGTACTTGGCTATGTAAGAAAAAGTGTGACGGACGGGACACGGTACAAATCTGGTGCAATTCACCAAGACCAGACGGTGTCAATCGAACAACTTCGAACAAAAATTGCAATCGAACCAATCGAACGTAATCGAACGCGATCGAATAATTGCAATTCGATTATCGAACGTAATCGAAGCAATCGAACGGCAAATCCTGGGTAATATTCGATTGCGTTCAATTGATTCGGCGTTCGATTTGTTCGATTGACACCGTCTGGCTAAGAAAAAAAAGGCTTTCAAAATTGAAACGAACTTAGCAACAAAAGGTGCGTAAGCCTGTAAAGCATAATGGGAATCTAGAAACAATGAGAATAATTTCTATTTTCATTATCTCTATAGAACCATTTCTAAGAAACCTTCTGGTGTCGGTCAACCACTATCTAGGAAGATAAATAGGATGGACAGTCTTGTCGAACTTCCAAGAAAAAGGAACTTTTCTTTAAGTTCCAAAAATGAAACTTTTTTTATAATTCTCAGACCCATTGGAAAAATCGACAAAAATATCTTCCCCGGCGGAAAGTTATACTCCAACTTTGTCCCAACTGAAAATAATCAAATAAAGCTATCCTCGCTGCAAAATATTATGCTATTTTTCTTATCCCCACTGAATTTTGCCTCGTCTTGCTTCAACTTAACTTATTAGGCCATTTCAATAGAATTTTGGAAAAATGCCTTAAAATTCAATCTTTCTTCTTTTGAACCATGAAAAAAAAGTGAAACGGTACGGTTTTTTGAAAATCTGTAGCTTTGTGAGAAATAACTTTACAAATTTTAGATCGCGTGTCGTCGATCAAACATAGAAAAGTTGAGAACATTTAATTTCATGGTTTCAAAGATTTAAAAAAAGAGATGAAAGAGTTCCATTTTCGGAACCAAAATTTTTCTCAGTTTTTGGAATTCGACTAGACTGATAAGTAGATTGCCGAAAAGATTTTTCTTACCAACAACGGTTGGTTCCAAATCAACGAAGACAGCTCTTGGGACGTGTTTACCAGCACCAGTTTCACTGAAGAAAGTGTTGAATGAATCATCACCACCTCCAATGGTTTTGTCTGATGGCATCTGACCGTCAGGTTGGATTCCATGTTCCAAACAGTACAATTCCCAACAAGCGTTTCCGATTTGGACACCGGCTTGTCCGACGTGGATAGAAATACACTCTCTCTAAAGAATGAAAAGAATGAAGTCAAAGCCTCGAACTTGCTGAATCCTTGTACGGGATATCCACAGAAAATCTTCAGCAAAACAAAAATCAAGATTTGCTTAATCCCCTTAAGAACCAACCTTTGATATTCGCTTTACCTTTTGTAAAAGTTAGGAAATAAAAGGTAGAACCCAACAGTATCACTATAACAAATCTTCTCCCAATGTTTTTAAAATAAAGAAGTCCAAATGCTTACCATGATGAAATTTATTGGAGTTTTATCGTAGAAAAATCTTCAATGAAGTTACGTAGTAGAAGACTTTCAATGAACTAACCATTTCGAAAATGTTTAACAACGATCATTTCCAGAGACGTTCGATTCGGAAACGTTCGAATTTCCAAATATGGTCATGAAAATTTCTGATTGGTCAGCTTTTCTAACAAACGTTCGAATCTTGATTCGAATGCGTGTTAAAGGCCTGGGCACATCACATCTCTAAAAAAAACAAAAACAAAACACAAACATGGCGGCGTTGTTGGTTGTTGAGAGAAGAAAGAAAGAAGAAAGCAGAAAGGGAGTGTGGTTCTTCCAGTTGATGGGATTTTATTGGGAGAATGACTTATCCTTTTTATAGAATTATTGGTGAGAATGATATTTATCCTTTTTTATAAGACTTTAGCACAATTTTTCGTTCATGGTGAAATCAAGTCTTGAAAGTGGGGAAAAATCCCGATGACACCGACTTTGAAGAGGTTCCATCAAATTTTGAAAGGGGGTAGAACTCTAGACTGGGTAGTGACCCTCTTCCGAATTATACAGTATGTGGGTCCAGACCAGAGAAAATTTGATTCTGACGATCAAGGACGATCATATGGCCCTGCTGGGCATATGATTGTGATGACGTGGTACTTTCTTTTGGTTTGGTTGGTGAAATATTATTGAAATTACAATTTCCGTACGATCCCCTAAAACAACCAAGCTTTGTTTTTCAAAATTTTAAAAATGGCCAAAAGTGTGAAATGAAAATCTTTGGTCGGGTAGAAAAAATCTAAGATCTATCCATTTAAAATTATTTTTTCTCTCAAGGTTAGAAAATTACTCACAACCTATTTTTCGGGAACAGGCTTTAAAACGTTAGAAGCAAGGGTAACATTAGTCACGTTAGAAGGAAGATTAGATAAATGCTTTTAAAACGGGTGAAAAAGTCGAGGAAGGATAGTATACAAGGCATTTTCAAGATCCTCTCCCAAAGTCCAATATCGTGATATTTAATTTTGGAGTAATAAAAACAAAGCTTAATTACATAATTAGTATTGATTAAATGCATCAGTTAGGATGAAATTTGAAGCAATTTTTTATGTTTCGTACGTGATGAAGAGACGAAAATGAAAATTATTTTCTTCAATTTCATGACGGATGTATAAAATAAATCAAAATATACGTGAGAAAATGAAAATGGTGTTTTCAAAAATTGAAGAGATTGCGCAATATTTGTTAGGTAGGAAGTTAAAACCACGAAACCAAGTACCACCTAGTAAAATTCAAATTAGTATAATACTTTTAAATAAGTTTTGCTTTCTGTTCATGCTATGCTGAGTGTTGCAAACCTATTATGAAAAAATTGGCAGTCCCTATTAAAACCATCCGCTTAAGATAATCTTTTCAACGTGGTATTTTTTTGAATTATATTTTCCCCATTCAAGAAGAATGTATCAAAATGTGTGAGCTGTCAACTTTTTGGAATTCACTTTGGCTAAATACTCTCTTTTACTGGACATAATTGAATTTTCGATGTAGATACGGCAATATTGCTGGGCTACACCAACCTTAAACAAAACTCTTTTGTAAAATCGAGGAAAGAAACCAAAATGGTGTGAATTTTGGGCACCTTGATGGGACATTTGGGATATATATTGGAGTTCTTGATTTTTTGTATCCCTTAGGGGGACTGAAATTAGATATTGTGAACGTCATGAAAGTGTTCAAAAAGCCTTAAACTTATTCGGTTTATTTTTATGCCCCCAAGAAATGTAGTGGTCTTGATGACTGACTCGACATGAACTTTTGTTTCACCGTTCAGTGCCAAAATAGGAATCTTTGAACAAACTCGGGATTATTCTTTTTCCGTGAATCTGCTTTTTCATTTAAGCAGTTTTCTTTTTCACTTTCCGTAAACACAAGGAAATGAAACCACTGGCTGGATAATCGATATTTGTTGATTAAATGAAACAGTTTTAATTGATTTCATCCTATTTATTCTATGTAGGGTGTGCTGTGTTTACTGCCGGTGTTTAAACATAATCCAAATCGGAATAAGGTGAAAGTGAATACCAATCGCGGGATCTTTTAATCTTTTAAGTATTAAGAAAATGATTGATTGTATTGCTACAACGCGGATCTTTTAAAGCATTTAAGAAATGATTGATTGTAGGCTACAACTCATTAATGTGCCTATTTAAAGTTTCCATATAAAACTCGTCAAATATAGTTGTGTTTAGACACTTAACGGGTTTTAAACATTCTTCTACAAAATGTTTTTTACCGTATGCTGTCACTGTCTGTCAAAGAGAGTCCAACGAATTATGGCCATGATATTGAATTTGATCAGTCACGCCTAGTCACACAACGAATGAGCGTAGACGGCCGAGCAACTGCAAAAGTTGATTTTTATTTTGCTATGAAATTTTAGAATAGTACGTCCAAGTCCCAAGCCTCTCCACATATGTTGTATAATGACTTTTCAAAAAATGATAACCTTGTCAAAGGGTAGCCTTATCATAGGAAGCCGTATAATCTTGGTGAAAATCGTGAATTACCTTTAAGTCTTTAAGTTCAACATATGCAATGCGTTATATTTATTGGAACTAATTTAGCCTTTGTGCAAAGGTATAAAAGAAATATGACCTCACCAAAGCCAACAAAGTTCGTTAATGTAAACATTGAAATCCAAAGGTTTTATTTTTATGATACTATTCATATAAAGTTCTGCCATGTTTCATGACGTAATCTCATTGTCGTTATGCTTTTTATTTGCTGATGACGTCGATGCAGTATATAACTGCTTCCGATGCCATTGGAGTCATCTGCTATATGTTGGTATTCACGAAATTTCTGTTTAGCCGGTTTTGATGAGGTTGTTAAATTTTAGATTTCAACGAGGTTGTTAAATTTTAGATTTCAACGGCCTGATCTCTAATGAAATATTTAAAAAATTGATCATCGGTTAAAAGGACACCCTGAAATTAAAGAAAACCCCTCCCGCGTAAAGTTTGAGTTAATAAAATTCAAAACAAAGATTTAAAAATAAGGTGCGTAATATTTTCAAAACCCTTGTACATTAGGATGTGGCTAAAATTGTGACATGGTTACCGAGACATAACCTCCACTACTCAATGATGCACGTTATGCAAGAGTCTTAACCTCATATTTACTGAGATAGTTGTGCCCTCATAAATTAAATTAGAAATATACAAAAGGCACAAAATAAAACCTTGAGCACTGAAAAAAATCGATCAAAATCTTAAGATTTTAAAAACACTGCAACATAAAATATAAAAGGCAGTCAGCTAACATTGTGAACTAAAATTTACAAAACTTTCCACAGAGATAGCACACTTTGGTATTGTAGTGCCCCATGGATTTTTAGTGTTTTTTAGTTTTTTTATCAACATCCTGCGAACATCCTTCCCGCTGATTTTTCGTACGACTGGAAAGCCGAAAAGATATTGACCTGTCAGCGTTTTTTGCTAAATTATAATCCTAATAAGGAAATTGTTTGTGTTTGTGATTAATGTACGGGATATGGGTTTTTTGCTGATTTCCACATGATTAGATCATTCTTCATAATTCTTTGAAAATCTCTATTTCGCTCATCCGTCATTTTGTCAAAGATTTATGCTTAGCAAATTAGCAGAACGTAATTACTATATTTTTTCCGTAGTTTATCAAAGAAAATAGGGATTTCTTTGGGAAAGCTAGCTGATCATTTCGGTCCTTTGGCATTTTTGGGTTTCTAGACAGGGTAACATATATACAAAACAGATATGATAGCACTATCTTAATTTTGCTCGAAGTTGTTTTTCGATAGAAAAAGAATTGCCAAGAATTATCCAAAGGTTGTTTACCGACCCTGCTGTAAGGCAATGTACCCAAAACCCCGAAAAGCTGAATCATTTACGGTCCAAATCATTTACGGTGAAATTTAGAAAAGACAATTTTTGTCTCGTAATTACAGTTACTGCAATTACAGTTACCAATTTTCGAGAATCTAAATGTTTGTGAATAATTATAGAGTCTTGTGCCGAATCTAAAAAACTGTTGGGTTTACGGGCCAAAAATGTAGGTGTTTATTGTATAAAAATGAAAACCTATATTCCAAAATCTGTTAGCATCATAAAACACATGTACATTAAGTTGACATCACGTTTACAACTAACAGTTTCGTCATTCCCTCAAACATTGTGTCCAAAAAAGAAAAACCGGCATCAGTCGCATTGAAATTATGGTTTGGCATTAATGGAAACATACTATTAATAAAATCGATTTCAATTACACTTAAACGTAGGTTTTTTAAAGTTTTAGTTGGATTTATTCTCCTGCCAGAATTGTGTGCTTGTTACGTAGAACTTTACTTTCTATTCTTGTTTACGTACAAATTATAACATTTGATTTCTGGAATTCCAGACTTTGATTACCTTTGTTGACAGGAAAATCAATCACAAGAGATTTCAATTTTTTTCTAATTGTTTTGGAATTTATGACGGTAGTTCATCAGATTTTCTTCGAAAATTAGTCTTGATTATTCTTAATTGCAACTTTCCCTCCTGTTCGATATTCGAAAACAGTTTTCAAAGATATTTGTGGTAACCCAAAAGCTATTCGAAGGAAGCCAAAAATATCGAGTTATTTGAATACGTAAGAAAGTCAAAACCGAAAAAGAAAACTAATTTTCACGCCGACATTTTTACTTCCTACATAGTACCCAAATTTGATATATATTTTTAGCCATGACAAAATTGAATGGTCAAATTATAATATGATGGCAAAGAAATTACTCTACTTTTTTAAGGTGGGATTCGGTAGATTAGTACAAGACTAGCCCACACTGGCCAAAGTAGCCATATAATGTTCAAATTAATGTCCCAGTGACCCGATGAGAGTTTTTGTTGTGAATAAATTGAGCCAAATACGAATAGGATGAAAGTCTCTGAGAATTCAAGCTCTTTTTAGATATACATACTACCTTCAGTTTTCAAAATTGACTTGTCAGTCCAGGGCATTAGAAATGGGCGAATATTCTAAACGATACTCTAATGTTGCAAAAAAACATAAAAAAGCTTATTAACCGGAACTATTCTTGAATTCTTGTCTTGACTTCCGCAAACAAAATGTTTTGTTTTTATTTTTCGCAAATTATTTCATAACTAAGAATTTCAATGTGATGGTAATTAATAGCAATTAATTAGTTTGGGTTGGTCTAAAAAGCAGGGTAGCCAATTGGGGCAATCGAACAAAGCGAATCTGAAAGTTGCGCGATAAAGTATTCGATTCGAATTTCGATTGATAAATGGGGCCCCATAAATTGATTACAGTAAAAAATTTGTTCGAGCTATGGAGTAAGGTTTATAAGGCATTTTTAACTGAAGGGCCCATAAAACTTATTCGAGTTAAGAAAACATTCGAGTTATGTAGTTCAAGATAAAGAGACTCCACTCAGTCTGCAATTTGACTAATCAATCGATCATCGTAATCTTCGAGAGCTCGATTCAGTTCGATAGCACGTAGCAAAGGACTCCCGTAAACAATTTTAACATTTTGGAACGTGATAATTTTAGTATCTGTGACATAATAAGGAGCCAGAGATGTACACAACACTAAAAATAAACCTTTCCGAATCCTTTTAAACTAATTTTGATTTCTCTTGCTTTCAAAAAAAATTGATTGCGATTTTTTTCTTAACAATAAAGCTTTTTCTCTTAGCAGTGATTTCCCGAAGTTTAGAGACTTGTTTACAAAGAATTAACCTACGCGTTGTAAAATAACTGAAAATGCCCAGGAAATAAATCATTGTCCTGTCCAGCCAAAAGGTTTTTAAAAATATTGATTTTCCATGCTTTTGAAAATATTGAGAGGGGTAAAAAGTTCTTTATTAGAACATATCAAAACGACATCATCTTTAAAAGTTTCAGAACCGCGTAGTTGAGTAATGAAGAAGTGAACCTTTTGGCAGAAAAAAGGGAGAGAGTGGCTTACAATTTGCAAAGGGCTAACATTCTAAACTATGCGCTGACAGTACCACAGTATTCAAACAAAGTTAAGATTCTTACTAAATCCCGTTCGTTAAGGACGAGACCAGATATTGCTTTGACAGTTCTATATTTATCATTGATCAAGAAATGGAAAAATGTTAATGAGCGTTATTACTTTACTTGGAGCGGATTATGATGTAGTGGGGAGATGATTTGTTGGAGCCTCTTGATGAGACTTTTTATGTAACATTGACAGACAACTTCTTGAAAACAAACTTTGTAAAGTCACGTAATTTTGACCTCCTATGAGGAGGTTATGCTACAGTAGAATCTTCATAACTCGAACACGTATGAACACATGAGAAACGCAAATAAGTTCGACTTATGGAAATTCGAGTTATGAAGACTTGTTGTATCAGAGAAGTGGTACCCAATTCCCCTCACATGGCATGGGTTGACCCGGATGAAGGTATATTCACTTGCCAAGTGAATCGTAGAGACACGGTGGGTATCGAACTCGGGCCTCCCAGGCGGGAGTCAAGAACGATGATAACAACTATACCTCATCAGACTACACTACATTTAATTATCGGACAATAATTATGTATCTTACAATAATGTCCAATGGCTCCACTTTCCTTCTTTAAGAGCTACCCGCCCTCAACGGGATTGGTGTTTCCACCACTAAAAAAGATAGAAGGTGAATTTGTTATATTTTATCCAAAACCACTGAATCTCCAAAATTTTCAACATAAGGCATTGTCCACATGGCACATGAAGTTGTCCTTATGCCTATCTAACTTTACATGAGCGTTATAAATGTTTGATGGACAAGACCGGGTGATATTGCGCGTGTATCCTCCACCCATAATAGTCATGTAAACCCTATCACGCAAATCAGCGGGGGTCTCCTTATTATGTGCGTAAAAAATCATTTTTTCCGGTCGAATATTTGAACCCCCTCAGTCATAACCAATTAGCAAGAAGAAAACAAAAACCCCTATTAATTTAGAGCAAAGCTGCTAATTGGGTGGGAGGCTCATTCAAATACAAGCTTAAAGTTTAATGTTTAAATTGATTAAATCACAACATTGGTCTGACATCAAAAGGTTTTAGAGAGTTGAAAGCTAGGTGTAAACTGTTCTTGACAAATATTGAAGATTTAATTACGGATGGTATTTCCCTTAAAAGGTTAAAATAAAAGAATTGGAATGCTGATAAATCAAATTTGTGATAATTAGTCATAAAAACTTTAATGACGTTTTTGAGATATCGCAGACACTAAGTCCGTAACCCTAGTCATGGTCCAACTAGTCCTTATAGAATTGCATCATGGTCATCATACTTAAATGTTGCATTTCAATTGGATAAAATAGTTTTGGGCGTTCTAATCCTTACCTATTTGTCTCTTACGATTCAGCATGCCTAGGGAAATTTAAATCGGCGAAACCACAATTTTTGTTATGATTTAGAAATTTCATCCAACTTTTTCACATGACTTTTTAAACTAAAATGGCTGAAGTCATCCTTTTGATATCCATGACACTATCATAAACAAAGGGCAAAATCTTTGTTAAAGTGAAAAGCATTGAACTTTGTTCACTATATCTTTGTCTTGTGATGCGACTATCATTTTGTCATAAAAGCCGTCGATGTTGACGATTTGTTTTGGAAAACTGTAGAATGCAAAAATGGCATTTTTATCTTAAGGGGATCTTTCATTTTTGTATTCAACAAATTTAGTTAGACTCGTAAAAAACATCATTTCCTAAACTACCACACCCTTATTTCAACTATTTTTTGGTCAATAAAAATATTTTCTTACGTATTTAGGCGACTGGAAAATAATTCAAACTTTTATAAACGTTTTCCCATCCTCCAGTACAATCGTACAATAGATGTGTTGTAGGGCACTTTGCGAAACTTCATCTCCCCTAAAACGTCATTTTGTTCTCGATGAACTCTCCTGTTAACCCTTTAAGTGCCGATGTCGTATATATACGACATGGGCTATATAGGAGGGCGAAGCCCTCCTGTAATGCCCAGTTTTAGTTAGAAATCGTTATTTTTGGTCGAACTCGTAGGAATTAGATTGTCCTTTACGGTCAAGCAAAAAAAAATTCAAAAGTGAGTCTTTCCAGCGAAATTTTAAGCAAAAAAGTCAAAAAAATGCAAAAAATTGACAAAAATTCACTTTTTTGAGATTCTGACCGTTTTTTGACTATTTTTGGTCAACGAGTGATCCAAGAACCTCCAAATTTGGCCCTGTTTTACTTTATTCTGTCTTCTAGTGAATTGATTTGAAATTTTACCACTGGGCACCTTTTCATCAGTTCAGTCAGGTCCGCGCAGCGGGCCTGACTGCTTTAATTCCCTAACCTACCCCCCCCCTTGGCCGCCGCCCACCACGCCCTTCCTAAATCGGGCGGCGCCGAAGGCGCCCAAAAGAAAGAAGAGACTCTAAGCTATCCAACGAGCTATATACGAGCTTCTAATTCCTTCTAGATCAGGAGATATAAGCCCTTAAAGTTTGAACTAGCGATTTTAAAAAAAAAACTTAGAAAAAAGGACCCTGGCACTCAAAGGGTTAAATGTTAGCGGTTAAAATGACACGTGTAATTTACTGTAAAATTCCCTATATCTATCTCCTCAAAATACCGCAGAAAATATGATTTCAAATCTAAAGTCAATTTTAGAGTAGGAGATACACAAGGCGCAGATCCCCAGTGATCTCTGTACTTTTTTAATGCTACATGGAGACATGGGGCTGAAATGAAGAACTTTATGGTGCTAAATGCTAGTTGGTTGATAAACCTCTTGTTACGAATTCCATTGTTAATGACTCAAAGGATACAGTAAAGTTTAGCAAAGAAATTTTCTTTTGTTTTTCAAAGTGAAGATAAAACAAATATGAAATTTCAGAATATTTTTCTAACCGAGAATTTTGTGGAACGCTTTTTCGGAGTGGGGTTGATATTTATGAATTGTGGTTTATCCATAATCCTCATATTAAACTAGTACGAGATCAGCAATCTCTGTCAAGGGTTTGTCAGTAGCGTAGACAGGGTTGAACAACGATCTGCGTAGAAGAGCAGATTTTTACGACAAAGCACTTACCTATTCGGTATAAAAACAAAAATAAGTTCGCAATGTATGCCGTTTAAATCTGATCTCCTAAGAAAAAATTCCTTCACCTCTGTCTACGCTACTGCTGAAGACCTTGCCTTTCCGTGAATAAAGCGTGACTTAAGTTAAAGTGATTGTGATACCCAGAATTATTTCTTATAGTTATAGTTTTTCATGCAACATTATGCAACTCAAATATTGATAATGATACCTTGATACCAAAATTGCTTGAAAATGTCGGTGGTTTTCAGAGGGTGTTGACAAGTGGGTAAGTTTTGCTTGAAGTTGACATTGTTGCGACATAAGGAATCAACTCTTTGAAATGTCAAGACATTAAAGGTGTGAACAGGTTGAGATCGTTACATTACACTTTGGAAATGTTCTGTTGTAATGAAAACTGATGTCAGAAGGTAGCATTGATATTCTTTCGACTTACCTGAAATCAGTAGATTAGTTTGATTTTCTGGTAAATGAAGATGATAAATCTTCTTATAAGAACAAACTATATAAGAACATATAAGGCTCCGATGGCCAAAATGTTAAGAACATAAGTTAAGAACATTTTAAGGCTAATTTGTAGACTCTAAAACATCCAATTTCTCAGAAAAATGGACAAAAATACTCGGAAAATGTTACAAATAATAACATGTTAAGAACATTTAGGCTTAAAACTCAAAAAGTTAAGAACATCCAAGGGTTCAAAAATTTTGGATGTTCTTATTATTCAAAAAAACGTTTATCTTAAAAAAGCCTCAAAAAGGACATAAACTCGAGGATTTAGCTCAGGAATATTTCACATAACCAGGGTTAACGGTGTTATGTATATGGTGTATATTTCCGAAACTGGTTCTCCAGAGAAACTCTAAACATCCTGTGTGTAAAATCTCATGTGAAACGTCATAAAATGGGTTGGGCACTAGAGAAGTACTTCCGAAATTCATCACTAAAGAGAAGTAAAATATCACAAGAAGGTCTGAGAAATTGTGTGTAAATAAGATCAAAGGGAAAAGTACATTACCTAATGAAATACGTAATTGCGTACCCTGTCAGGGGTCAATTGCACCCTAGTTACACCATCCTAATGATTTTACAAGACTAATGCTATTAATGAAATGGAATAAATTGAATTGGCACCTATTTACGACATTTGTTAGTTTCATTTGACGGATAGGAAGGATTTGAAGGAAGAAAAAATGAGCAACGACAGCTAGGGTTTCAAATTCACATAATTTTTGCCGAAGGAAGAAAAATTCAGTCAAAACATGGTGTAAAATAACCTAAAGATGACAATACAAGAAAGGTCGTTTCAGAAACAAACTTCAATTTCTATTCTAACGTCAATTCGAGATTGATACCAGTCTGCGTATTACTGAATTGGCCTCCCTGGGTAGCATATTTAAAGGGCGACTGCAAAAACAGTTTATTTGCGTTTCTACTCAAAAAGTGGAAGCATTTTCCATATTTTGAGGCTCAAGTAGGAAAAACAATGCCGCAGTATTTTGGAGATTAAGCAATTTGTTTGAGTATCTTTCATCGAAAGGAAAAGAGAGATTAAGTTCAGGGACTAATGGTATCGGGTGAAAAGGTTGTGCGTCAGTAAATGGAAATTGATACCCTTAAAAGTGACTTAAAAGGAGTCAGTACTATACTTGTATCAGTAATTTGCTTACTTTTTGAATGTTCGATGTATCAAAAGAGCTCGGAATCTTGTTTGATCGGGGTAAGAGTTTGCAAAAGATCACTTACTTATGGTGAGTCTTTATTTCTTTCAAAAGAAGTTTCGTTAAACTGCTACGTATTAAGATTAGAAATTTTGGCAATGATTTAGAACGGTTTTCTCATGGATTCAGTATCTACCAACTTACTTAACGTTGTCTCGACGTTGTTTTAACATCCATACAGATGAACGTTGAATCAAGGTGTCAACTGACAATTGATTAGACCTCTAATGCTTATTTTCAATTGCAAGCAAAGTCACATACACATACACCTCGCCATTCGGCGTACTGTACAACCAGGACCCGGACCGGACCCTGGACCCAAGAAAACCCAGACCCTGGACCTTTACGAAAACACGGACCCCCCTCAAAATTTTGCGAAAACACGGACCCCCCTCAAATTTTTGCGAAAACACGGACCCCCCTCAAATTTTTGCGAAAACACGGACCCCCCTCAAAATTTTGCGAAAACACGGATCCCCCCTCAAAATTTTGCGAAAACTCGAATCTATATTTTCTTTCTCTATAAGAAACTTTATTCGCTAGAGGATGAGCAGAAGCCTACCTAATTTTTTGGGCCCAAAACAAAAACCGATGTTTCACTTTTTAGTTCCATCATTGATTCCAAATGAAGACTTTTTTCGACCCATCAGTCAAACTTAATTTCAGTAGGGCATCATTTCAACCTCTCAATATAGATTTTCGCCGAAATTTAAGAGGGTCCGTGTTTTCGCCGAAATTTGAGGGGGGTCTATGTTTTCACAAAAAATTTACGGTCCGTGTTTTCGCCAAAAATTGAGAGGGGACCTTATTTTCGAAAAAAATTGAGGGGGTCCGTGTTTTTGCAAAAATTTGAGGGGGGTCCGTGTTTTTGCAAAAATCTACGGGGCGTCCGTGTTTTCGTAAAAGTCCGGGGTCCGGGTTTTCTTAGGGTCCAGGGTCCGGTCCGGGTCCTGGTTGTACAGTACGCCTCGCCATTCTGCGCTTATATTTTAGGTATTTTTTGACGAAATTCAACATATTTTGCCCAGATTAGACCAGCTCGTTGTAATACAGTTGACGCTCTCTAATTCGATTTTCAAGAGGAATTGGATTTTCATCGAATGGGGAGCGACAATTTATCGAATATTGGGGAGTATCGAATAGTGGAACTTTGAATTAGAGAACATCAACTGTATTTGTTTTCTGATGTTAGAAGATTTTTGGTGCAAAAGAATCGTGGCATGGGCCCCGTCTACCTCACTTTTTTTGCAGATTAAAGGTTTTATCCAATAAAAGGGTGCGTAGGGTGTTTAGTAGACGCAAAAAGTGAAACATTTTCTTCGATATTGCCCAACCATGGTGGACGTCAACTTTTTTCAAAGTTTGGGTCCCCTCACTTCAAACGGCTCGCAAGGGCTCACGGTGTGTACCTGACTTTCCAAGGGACATGTTGTAGACTTAATGACAAGTTTGTAGACCCAAGTGACGTACTAGAATTTCACGTCTACGTAATCAGAAAATTGCTACATAGAGGAGATACGTGAAAAATTTGGACTCAAAAATAACACATCAAAAATTTGTTTCTATATCTGTCAAAGAAATGAAAACAAATATGAGCCAAAAATAACAAGACTACGTTTCTCTTCTGTGTGTTCAAATGGACTAACGTACTAAGATTAAATTTGAAGCCTGGTATATAAATATAAAAGCGTGACGGAACAAGTGAAGGCATTTGAGATGATGCAAGGGGGTTGAAAAGAGCATAAAAAGAGATGTGTAAAGAGGTTCTTGACAATTATTGAGAAACTCTAAGGAAGAATTGCATTTTTGACTTTAGTCGAGGTATGTCTATTGTGTTGTTGCTTCTTGTGGTATAGCATGGTTTTAGTAGCAGGACAATTAAGCTCACTGGGTTGTTGTTTAGATTTCAAATATCCATCTTGTAATATGTGAAGAAAAGTAAATCAATCAAAGTTTGATCGAATGCTTTAAAGACGGCCTTATTAGGGTAAGGGGAATGAAAATGGTCTTTTATATTTAACAGTTTCGTATTTTTCAAGGAATTGAATGAATAAGTTATAGTGTTCAGCATTTTTCATACTTTACTTTTGGCATTGTGATGAGGAAGAAGTGAAATTCCATCAAAATTTTCTGAAGATGATGTCAATATACGAAAAAGAAGAAGAAGGGTTTTTCAATAAATGACTTCTTGAAGTCATCATTGATGAGATTGTAAGAAACATTAAGGATGTCATAAAACTTGAACTGTTTGCACGAATTATTACATAGCGTGGTAGTTGTCGTTAGTGAACTCCTAGGTAGAAAATTAAACGAAAAACAAAGGAACCAGTGCCCTAGGAATTTAAAAAGTAACAAATTTTGATTGGATGACGAACTCACTATTTTTGTTGTTAGAAACGATGGGAAAATGCCTTCCACAAGGTCAAGTACTTATCAATCATGTGATACAACAACTGATTTTTAACACAGGCAGATAAAAATTACAAATCAAAACAACAGTGTAACTCTTAGAAACATGTCCTGTTTGAAAAAAGGTTAAGTGCTTGTCTACTAAGTTGGACTATAAAGTATTCTGAGAGTTAGGGCAATTTTGGTAATACTGTATTTTATCATGTATTGTTAACCGGTTACTTTTCCAAAGCGGGCTACATGGCTTTTTGAGCAATGCAATTGGGTTGACTGTTTTTTTTTCGGGCTGTACTGTGAAATATTGCCCTCGGTCAACACAACGGCCTCGCAAGCTCAGTGGTTACTTGACCTCGTCAATATTTCTCAGTACAGCCCTCACTAACCTGTCATTATTGTATTAAAAGAAAAAGTTTTTCTTTATACCATTATAAAATAAGCGATAAGACAGACGAAAATCTTTTCACTTGGCCCCAGTCTGATGATTTTAACCGGTGCTCTAAATCCTAAATCTCGGTGGCGGTGTAGCTTAGTGTGCTTGAGGAGCATGTTCTGAAAGCGCAACTGAGAAAAAAATCAAAATAAGAGAGGCATTTCAATGTAATTAATTGTCAAAAGTTGTCGTAATTAAAAATGATTAACAATGCATTTATGTAATTTGAGTAGGATTTTGTAAGGACGTCAAGAAGACATTCTTCATAGAACGGTAATCAGATATTACTATAAAGGAATGCGCTTGATTGTCACAAATAATCATTTTGTGTTTGTAAGTCGGAGAGGCATCATCTTGAGGGTGGTGAAGCATTTTGAGATTTTTTTCAAATATGTTTTGAGAAACGTCTTCAAAGACTTTTCTATGAGTTTGGTTATTTTAAAAGCGGTTTTTGGTTTGGTTTGTAGAAATTTCTGAGATTCCTATGTTTTTTTTTTGTTACTTATTATTTTCAAGTACATAACCACCCTCGGTATTATTTCGGAGTTTTATAATTTTTCTATTCTCTATATTTTCAGACACAAATAAAATACAAAGAAAAATTTAAAGAATCAAAATGACTTACAGCTGTGGAGAACTGATTGATGATGATGTCGAAACATTGGAATATTGTCCGCGATCATTCATTGAAGAAAATCCGGACGAAATGAATAAACCCGAAAAGATCACACCAAAACGAGGCTCCTTTACTGAATTACGTAATACCATTCTAACTAAAGTTTCAACACCGCGCGGTAATCGGCGTTCAAAAACACTGATTCAAAGATGTGAAAGTGCGGGTAAAGGATTGAAAGATAAACTAGGCCGAACATCTAGTGTAGATGTGTTGGGAAACCCGCTTCGTAAACCACAACAAAAACATCACAAGAGCTTGGAAGAAGACTTCATGTTTACTGGATTCAGTCAATTAGCTGATAAAACCCTAGTTACACGATCAAAAGTAGCAGAAGTGCGACGAACCAGCGCTGATAACGCAACATATGAAGAGGAGAAAAGACGAGAACTTTTAAATCGAATGAAAGATCGATCAATGAGTTGTCCGTCTTACCCAACAATCAAAGAGGAAGAAATCAAAGTCGTCAAATCATCAAGTTACGATAGCAGTAACTATAAACAAACAGACTCTGATAAACTAAACATCGAGTACCCGACTATTAAAATCGAACTTTGCAAAAATGAAAGTTTGGGTCCAAAAAGTGCACCACTTCAACGTAAAAATTCTAAATGGAGTGACAAAAGCGCTAGTATGTCTAGCCTGAGTTCAACAAAAACAAACGGGAGTAATGGATACCTTTCTAGTGACAATTCATCTGTTTTTAACAGTGAAACTTCTATAAATGGAGGACGGGACGAAATGCCCATGCACCGAAGACCGGTCAGTTTTATTGATATCTTCAAAAGAGACAATATTGATGAATTTTCAGCCCCATCACATAACCATACATACACTTTACCGCGAGGCTTACCACGAAACACCACAGACTGCAATTGTAATACTTTACAGAAAAATGGGGAGCTGTCCAGCAGCGAAACAGACTTGGATCACGCGCGCACCGTACGCGGTCGCGCATCCAGTATGATTGAAATCGGGGCGAATAAGAATACCTCGATGTCACAACCCAAAACACAACGTCGACATGAACAATTGAAAAAGACAACCAGTAATATTTATGGTCTCGCTTCACCAGCTGCTCTTAAGAAACTGTTTAAAAAGAAAAGGCGTTCGATGCCCTCAGACACCCGTAAAGCGCCCGCAACGCCTGTGTTGGCTGAGGGCCAAAGGCGGTGCATTCATATAGAGTCATTTGTATAAAAAGAAGCATGAATTCTAATGACCCTTGGAATCTCGTGAATAACTTGAAATGACAAGATAGTTAGGTTTTGACTCGAATGTATGTCTGCAATAACTTTTGTATAGATTTCTTTGTATTCGACATTTTATATATCATGGATTATTTTTTATAATTTTAAATATTTTTGTACATATAAATATCATGGAAAATTTATTATGGAAATTTTAAATCTTAAAAACGAAATTTATGTATCAGTAAACGAATGGAATAACATTTATAAGATATGACTATTGGTCTTACTAAAGATCACAAAGAAACAAATCTTTTTCAGTGTGGACATATCTAAAGTTCCTTAGTTTAACCAGTTCTAACCTTGCAAAGGCCTTTAACATTCGAAAAAACTTCATCTGTAACAAATAGAGACCCCTCTTCATCCGCAACTGATGCGGTATGCGTAATCGATTAAACACACCCATCGATATCAAAAACGTGCGAAAACCCTCGTTTTATCATGGGACATGTATGTATATCAAATTAATTTCGATTAGATAACCTTTTCTTGTCCGAAAGAAAAATTCTTCACATTTTTTCATTTGATTTGACCGAAACCGGCCAAAATTGGTGAATAACCAGTAGGTCAGATACGGGAAGCATTTTTATGCGATTCTAATCTACTTTCTACAATGTTTTCGCTTTCTTTTTTTCGCGCTTCAATTAGTCGTGAATTTAATCAAGCAATTTCAACAAAAATAATCATCAGAGCTTTAAATGATGGCATTATTTTTTCCTTTTCTGTAATCGTTACTATAGCAACTCTACGCATATCCTTAATTAAACAGATTTTTTTTTCATGAAAATTAGATATTGCATTCTGGATCACGCGAAATGATCGAAACAATTTTTGTTATACTTAACTGGGGGAAATACTAAATAGTAATTAAACAGAACAATCAAATATATTGGGTCCTGATTTTTCTTGATTTATCACAAAGGGTAGTGAGTGAAGACAAGTTTTGATATTTCATGTTAGTACTATCATTTTCTTGTTGTATCCAATTTTTTTAACTGGGTAATTGGGCCTTGTAATAAGATTTTAACAAAGACCCCCCTCTCTCCAGGCAATTTTCCTTATAAGACAGTTCGTTCAGATACTAACCTATAAAAGACCTCGAATAATCTCACATTGATGAAAGGAAATATTTACACCCACACTGAATTTTTCCACAAGATGGAGCGTTGCATAAAAGTTAGCAGTAATATAATTGCAGGCTTCCTTTTCGATGAACAGAAAATGACGGAAATGCTATTTTATTCATTAGGTCTTTTTATGACTTTTTCCGCAAAATTAAGAACTACCAGATCCTAATAGCTTAGAAATTTTCCTATATGGAAACCTTAAACCATTAGAACAGTTGGGGGTTGGGTACCCGTAAATAGTATATTGGTACTTTAATAACTTACCTAAAATCTATCAATCATATCTCATAAGAACTACTAAGCTTTATATAGACCCTGGAGGCTGTTTCTCATTCCCGGCTAACCCAGGGCAGGCCCCCCACTTTTTTGTAAAGTAAAAGTTTTGACTGCGCCTCCTTAGACTCTATATTCATTGCCCCCTCCCCCACTTTCAATTTCATGGCGTGGGCCCTGCAACCAAAATCTTTGATCGGAGTTTTTTCGCGATCAAAGATGGCAGAAATAGAGGAAATAGTCCATGGTTTCAGTTTAACGTCATTAAAGAATCAAATAGCTTATATAGCTGGGAACATCGGAAGCTCTATATTTCTTTTCTAAATCTGTCTACCGACACTAAATACCCCTGAGGCGAAATAGTTTTTTTTCTAATCGGATGAGAATCCAAAAAGAGGGGGAATTATTTCCTAATTTTTTTACATGATTTAAATGCTCCCACGATGTATATCGCTTCCGAATCAATTAGAATGCTTGATCACTAAAGTAGTATTTTTCTGAAATTTTACTTTTTCCCGAATTTTTTCTCCTTCCTTTTCCGTAGAGCTGTCAACACGCACTGTATGTTTACAGCGTCAAGTTACAAAAATGTGAAGAAAGTATAGTATAAGATTTCAAAATAAATATTACGCACTTTTTGAAGGTATAAAGTGACGGATACTTGTACTTTTTTACCTACAGCAAAGGAATACCTATTTTTAAAAGTTTACAAGTTTCTCTTACCTTAAACTAAGGCACGTTTTAATGTGTTATTCACATATTGATTTTGGTCAAAACAACGGAGAAACAAGTTATACACCCCTTTCTCACACGCCCATTGGAACCCCTCCCCCGCCTTCCCACTGGAAAAATTGTCCAAAATATCGCCCCCAGTGGAAAATTACACTCCAATTTTTGGCCCCACTGAAAATAATCAAATAAACCAATCCTTACTGCAAAATACTTACTATTTTTCCCATCCCAAATGAATTTTTCTGACTTGAAGACAAAAGAATTGAAATCCCCAGCCATAAACTGGCTGAAAAACCCCACCGGGTCTGTGGGAAGGGGTGTAGCTATGAAAGAAGTTATTCCTTATCAGCTGTGCATAGAAAAGTCCGCATCTCTTGATATATCTTTGTAGTCTCAATTGGGTCTCCATTCCATTCAAGGTCGTGAAAACATTAGACGACAAAAATAACATAAAAAGTTTGATTTGGAATATAAAAAATTGAAACTTTGTAATGATTGAAAGTTAAAAAAACTCGTCCATTCGGCTCTTAGCATACGGACAATACAGGACATTGAAGGAGACTCGCCACGTTTATATTATGGTCTGTTCAGGAATTTCTGTTGACTACTCAGTACAAGAACTAACATCCTTCTAAAAGATTCAAGGCTATGGTATTTCCTTGGTTGTCTATTAGAGTGTAAGTTATAAAAAGTTCTTTCATATTAGTGTCTGTCTCGTACACCAACCCCAGCTGGCAAAAACAAAAACTGAAATTTCCATCTAGCGTCAAAATAGTGTTGTAGGTCAACTAGTATTGGACTTAGATTGGACTGCAAAAACTGGAAATGTGGATTCAAAGTTATTCGTGTGAAAAGAATACTACCCGATGGTGTATTGAAAAAATCAGTTGGTTTCATCTGGTTAGAGTGTAATTTATTAACTTTCTGAAGTTTGAACAAATGTTCCTATACAAGCACACTGAAAACCATGTAGCAACTTATATAGGATGAGAAAGATCTTACAGTATTACTCATGGGTGGCTTAGTTAGACCAATATCACCTGCTATAGATTAAATGATTGGAGAAGTCAAGTGTTCAATTACTCAGCCAGGCTGTCCAATTAGTTCTACACACGGACAGTCATTCACTCGCGATATCGCAATCTCTTCCTTAAAAACCGCATAAAAAGGTAATCATTAATTTCCCTCCGAAAATTTGTTTTCCCCACAGACATAATTACTAAGTGTCGTACATTCAAGGTTTTCGTACGTAAACTGTGGTTATACTTTGTGGTCAATATTTCAGTATTTTGCAAATCCATAGGAGACAATATACAGTATTGTACAGTGTTGCTGCAGCGATCGAGAAACCAACCAACGCCATAGGAAAGTCAGATTAATCAAGAGGATCTAGGGATTAAGTTTCGATTTTAAGGCTTTTTTTAATTGCTTTTGAGAAGCCAGTCAGTAACAGTCAGTGAGCATTTCAGCAGCAATTACAGAAATCCATCTGATCTTTTAGTTTTCTATCTTCAGGGCTTCAGACGCCCTGAGGTTTTTGAATTAGGATAATAAGAACAAGATACAATTTCCAGAAGACACCTCTACGAAGAAATTATCTAAATCCTAAGCTCCATGAGACTAGGAGGTAAGATTTGAAAGAAATCGTTAATTATTCAAAAATTTTCCAACCCCCCCCCCGGACCTTTATTAATTTTTAAGAATATTTTCAGCTGTCAAAGAGAAGGCCCCGTATTTAGCCTGATTTTTACCTGATTTTTGGGTTTTCAGAAGTCCAATATCCAACACCCCCGGCAATTAGATACCCCCCCCCCCCCGTTTATTAAAATCTCGAAAATTTTCGAACCCCCCCCCCCGTTTATTCGACCCTCGTTTATTTGGAACCTAAGAGTACCTTTGAAAACATAACTGCATGAAACCGAGTCAACCGTTGGAAAGATAATTATATATATATAAAAAGATGATCAAAAACATGATTATATTTGCAATTTTGTTTAAAACAGATCTAACTTAAAGACAGAGATTAAACTTATCGGAAAAACCAAAACAACATTCTTTGAGTGACGTCAAATGACAGTCTGAAATGGACCATTGACATGAATCTGAAACAGTTGTTTATCAAAAATTCTCTGTGTTTTGAACGTCATTTTTGGTAAATGGAAAATAAATCACTATTCTGATTTGAAATTGACCAAAGAGATGTTCAAGTCAAGACAAATTTTGGATAGTAAAACAGAGTTCAAGGTTCGATAAATTTGACACCCCTTTGGCCCTTCCAACCCACTCAAGTTTTGGTTGGTCTGTGAAACAAAAATTTTCTCTCAATTATTTCAGGGAATGTACAATTACTGAACTTGAGAACTAAAAATACACAACTGAAGGTAGAAATTTTTGAAGAGAGTTCACGAACTATTGTTTCCCTGAACATACGGTACCATACCATTGGTGATGATCACTACTCGGCTAGAGGTCTGGTGGTCTCCTGACCTTTCCCGAGGACGGTGTCCGGGGGCACGGATTAACTTGATAATTTGATCAAAACAAAATGGAGGTGGAAAAGGAAATATTCAAAGAATTCCATTGTCCTTCACGTACCTATCATTCCGTGCTAATGCCATTTTTCGCTTATAAGGTAAACAACAAGTCTTGTTTTTGAGCTACAGAAGTCGATTTATTATAGTGTAGGGGAGATGCTTGGTCATAGTCACTTTTCATTTTGTTATGATGTAAGGAATGTGGAATTATAAGTTACAGGCTATTGTTAAGATTTGGGAAAAACAAGTCACTTAAATTTTATTAGACACTTTCAAAATAAGTTTTTCAGTCAAGCCAACAATTTTGTCATATGATCTGTAAAGAATGTCACAAATTATGTTCCATTTCCAAATTTAATACACTTTTGCCCATTTTTATTTTGGTCTTGGGTGCGTAAACAAGGCACTCGAGACTGAATTTAAGACTAGTATTTTGGTAGACCACAAATTCACTGGATTAAGTTCAAGATCTTTACGTATAAGTTGTTAGCTACCGAATATAACAAAAAATTGATAAAATTGGCACTCCCATAAGTCACAGGAAAAATTTTTTGATTTCCAAGGTTGGAAATTCAATATTTTTGGGTTGGAAATTTTGGTTTTATAATTGAAGGTTGAAAATTTGAGCGATTACCTTAAGCTGATTTGGAAAACGTAAATTACCCATAGGTTTTGTAGAATAAACCAATGCCCTTGAAAAATCAAGTGAAAAAACCCATGTAGAAATGACAATTTTCCAAGGCTGGTTGAAAAACATTTTTGGGTGGGAAATTTTTATTTTCCAAACAGTTTGGGAATTGAAAAAAAAGGTCAAAAATCGATGTGAAAATACATATTTTAGTAAATTTGATACCTCAAGTTGAAAAACTAGACTTTTTGGGTCGCAGTGAGTTCGCACAGTGAAGCACATAGGGTACTTGTGTCATAGTTTCAAATAGTGCCCTGCTGAGCTGTGTGAGTGATCTAAGATCAACCACGTATCTGTGCGAACAATATCGAGAGATTGACCGGGACCCATCAAGCCTAGGCTAGCGAGTGACCGTTCACAAAAATAAAAACCTTGTTTAAGATCTCTTTTCCACATCTCTGCCATCACTTTTCGGATTTTGGCTTTTTTCAACCTGAATTTTCGAAATTTCCAACCTTGTTTAGCTTAGATTTTGGCTTTTTTCCAACTGAATTTACAAAAATTCCAACCTTGTATTTCGGCTTTTTTCCACCTGGATTTTCGAATTTTCCAACCACCTTGTATTTCGGCTTTTTTCAACCTAGATTTTCGAAAATTCCAACCTTGTTTGGTTTGGATTTTGGCTTTTTTCCACCTGGATTTTTAAAAATTCCAACCTTGTTATAAATTTGGCTTTTGGCTTTTTTCCAACTGAATTTTAAAAAATTCCAACCTTGTTAAATTTGGATTTTGGCTTTTTCCAACCTCGATTTTCGAAAATTCCAACCTTGTTTAAGCTTGGATTTTGGCTTTTTTTCCAACTGAATTTTAAAAAATTCCAACCTTGTTAAATTTGGATTTTGGCTTTTTTCAACCTGGATTTACGAAAATTCCAACCTTGTTAAATTTGGATTTTTGCTTTTTTCAACCTGGATTTACGAAAATTCCAAGCCATGGAAAATGCAAAATTTCCAACCTTTGAGAATGTCCCACATTTTCAGGTTGGATTTTCCATTGGATTTTATCTTTTTTCCAACTAAGAAAACTTGAAATTTCCAACCTTGGAAATCGAAAGTTTTTTCCTGTGAGTGTAAAGCAATACTAGTACTTTCATGAGATCCATTGTGAACCCATGACTGTCAGTCCTCTGTGTATGATTAAAGAGACAAGTAGTTGTTGGTGATAATTGCTTTGACTCTATTAAATAACCAAATTTCGAAATAAAGCCTGTCTGTCTAACCTAACGGAAATTAGGAAAATATTTTTAAAAATGAAAGACGGGCAGTCAAGAATTACGCTAAAATTTATAATTAGAAAATGCGTCCAAATGAAATAAGAATGCAATTTGCAGAAACCATTTAGTACACTCATTAAAAAGCAATACGATTGCAATTAACAAACCAATAACTTAGATTAATGTGTTCTTGATTGCTCGTTTGGTTATTCTTCGTCGAACACAAATGTTTTGTTTGTAACGTCATCTTATATTTTAGAATTCTCAAACTTCAAAGAACGGTATGGATCATTAAGTTTCAATCCGGTGTTTGTGTAAAAACTACGCGCGGGCGTTCTGGGTGGGAAATAAGTGGTTTCATTTCCCATCCAGGAGTCTCGTCTCTAGCCCTTCGGGCTTGAAACTCAATGGTATGAATATCATCGATCCCTGATTTCAATATGATAATTTGCAATGAGTTTTACATATGGATAGACAAAAATGAAATCAGTACAAGCCGAATTTTGCAATAAACGGTGGAAAAGTTGCCTGAAAGTAGTCGTAACCCTCGGGCGCAAATCAACAACATGAAAGTTATGTTGATTTAACTTTCAGAGTAGTTTAGATTTCAAATATTAGTCCAACTAATTCCATGTGCTTCAGGATTTTACAGATTTCGCAATTTTCGCGGTAAATTTTGCAGAAATTATAAAAAACAACTCCTTTCACTGTGAAAAAAGGAAAAGGAATCAAATTGAAAAGTTAAGGATGCCTTATTGTAAATAAGAGGAAAAAATTTGTTTTTAATTGATAAGGTTTGCATCATAAGGTAGCCGCTGAAATTTAGTGGCTTTCTAAATTATTTTGCAAGTAGGATAAAAACAATTTCTTAACTTTTCCCTAACATAGCAACACTAGGAGTTAAAGTGACAATGAATGTCAGGTCAAGGAAACGCGTCCAGACAGTTGTGCTTTACAAAAAGGATATGTCCAATCCTAAAGCATTTTAGCATGAAGAAAACTCAATTTACGTCAGTCAAGCGGTGTTTTTTTTCGTTTTTATCTTTGAGAATATGCTGAAATATCTAAAATCTCATAACAGATCATCCATTAAAGGATTATGGTGAATGTGACGCTATGACTTTGTTGTTAAGCAAAAACATTTAAAACCTGCTTGAAAACGAAAGTGAACAGGACTCGGTTCTAATGTTTAATGTTTATAGGTGTTTTATTTTGGTGCGATTGTTTTGCCTTATCCAATCACCGCACTAAAAATGAATGGGATGAAAAAGATCAAAGCAGTGCACCAACCAGGGCATATTCTCTTACGGTGCAATGGCCTATTCAGAGTAAAAATCTGCTTGGAGATAAGAACTTTTGCTTCTTAACAAAAGATGGATTGAATAAAAAAGATAGGATTTGCATCAGTAACCGTTCCTAAGTTTAACATTAAGTATTTTTACGTCATTGCATTTATCAATTTGTTGAGTTTCATCCTTAGCATCAGCAAATTTCTTGTTTATGTTTTGATTTTCAACGAACGGTTGGTTGAGTAATCCATACGCAGACACACGAAGAGCATCATATCCTCAAGTTGAATACATGGAAAAATCTAATCCATCCTTTTCAATCCAAAACTCTGTTATATGAGTAAAACTTTCATGTCAGAAAATAAAACTACAACTGAATGATTACTGCGCATTATTTTCTCTTCCAGGAACTTCTGTTCACGAAATGACCGATTTTTTTGCCACAAGATACACGTTTTTTTATAAGAGCAAACTATATAAGAACACAAAGGCTTCGATGGCCAAAATGTTAAGAACAAGTTAAGAACACTTTTAGGCTTAAAACTCAAAAAGTTAAGAACATCCGAAGGCTTCGAAATTTTTGGAAGTTATTGCCCCGCAGGGGCTTTTGTTGCTTCACGTAGCGGACCTGCTCGCCAGAAAAATATTCATGATTCAGATTCATGTTCATGTTGTTTCTTCCGATTCTGAGCGGGCCGCGCGCGGTTAAAAAATGTTCGCGCGCGATATCTCTTTTGCTGCTACTTGTATTGATTTACTAGCTATGCACGGACAGAGAAGGTAGCTTCCCGTCTGCACTGCCAGTCCACACGGAAAACATAAAAGACAAACCTCCAAAATGTGATCGGCTATTGCTCATTCCGACATTTTAAATTTTCCGGGGGTTTTGCTGTTTGGGATTGTTTAGGTCAGGGTTGCTAGTAACGGCTTGTCACTGTGTCGGGTGCATACTCGGCGCCTTGGGCCCCGCAGGGTTGCTAGTAACGTAAACGGCTCGAATTTCAGTCAGGTTTAAAAAAGGGGTACTTTTACCCATATTGTAATAACATTACCCCCGTATTTTGCCAGTTTGGTATAAAATGTTATGAATTGCGTTGTTCTGCT
The DNA here is from genome assembly GCF_902728285.1 of Clytia hemisphaerica. Lineage (NCBI taxonomy): Eukaryota > Metazoa > Cnidaria > Hydrozoa > Leptothecata > Clytiidae > Clytia > Clytia hemisphaerica. Next base: position 389,225 of record NW_027103734.1, on the reverse strand, counting down.
ATGCGGCGATTGCTCAAGGGATAGAGCGCTGGCTTCCGGATCCGAAGGTCTTTCTTTGGTGGTGGTTCGAATCCCACTCGGTGCGAAAATTAGACTGGTCGAAATTGATGAACAAATGATTGACAGGTATGAAAACTCAGTCAGAAATGAGAAACTAAGTCTCAGAAACTCAGCTCAGACAGTCAGAAAAGAGAAGGACGGGATCAGAGATAAGGATCACATTTCGGAGGTTTGTCTTTTATGTTTTCCAGTCCACACAGCTAAAAGCTTTCACAAACAACAAACAGCACACAAGATTTTATTTTTGCTTGGTTAATATCTTTTTAACGTAGTTGCTCAACTGGATTTACTTGAGGGACATTGTTTGCTACTGAATGAATAACTATCAAACTACTGATATTAGATCAAACCTTATACAATTGTCAGAATGGACGATGGACATCTTCAATGACAGTTGTTGTACACACACACACAGACAGAGTGGTTATTGCGCTGCTCTAACGAAACCCGCTGATATTATAAAGGCATAGACAAAAGGGAAATTGACCGTTAATTCATATTGTTTACCTATATAGTGATTTCATTTTGAAGGAAATTAAATTGAAATTTTTGGTGGCGTGGAAAGACAAAACCCAGAGTACCCTATAATTATATGGATGTTGCATGCCCCGAAAGTAATTTTTCAAAGAGTAAGCATTGCGCCCAAAACGTGCCAAAAACTGGTACCAACATCGAGTTTCTTACAAAAGGTTTAGTGAGTGAGACATGCCAATGAAAATATACTATGACTAACATGAACTGATTCATTCTCGTGGACATTTGAAGCACAGTGTTACAGCAAAAAAAATGGTTGTGCATGGGAAGCAGCGAGCAGAAAAATGTAAACAGAAGCGGAAAAAAAGCTGAAAACAATGGATTATGAAGTATTTGATGCTATTTTGTGAATAATTCTTTACGCCAATATTGAAGCTTAAAAAGCAAACTTTGAAAATGCTGTTTATGTCACTGTATCAGAACGGTACTTCGATATGTAATGTACGCCGAAGATTTTCAGCCTCATATTATGAACAGACTCGAACACTCTCTCTACTAATACCCCCACGGCACATTGTACCGTATTGATGTTGAACGCAGGAGTATACTTTGCTCAAATCAAATCTGAACAAACTTTTTGACTTTTTAGAACCAGACGTCCAATAAAATACAAACACAAATGTTGTGTCTACATGTGAAGTGAAAAGTTTTTAACCATGTTGACGGTGGTTGCAACAGGACACGGTATCTGAAAATTCCCCTGGCAATTTTGAGAGCAAACTATCAAATTCATATCTTTAGTAACCATGAAGAAATTTTTATTCAAACTGAAAACTTTTTGCAGAAACACGTATAAAGATTGTTAAAGTTTTTCAGATAATTTTCAGTAACCTTTTGATACAAATAAATTATATCTACAGTATGCCACCAGTCCAAAGTTACTTACTTTTTAATTTCAAATCAAATGACTGAAATTATATTCAATTTCATTTTCAAATTCACCTTTTAATCTGCATTATGTATATTCTTTATGAAAGGGGAGCACTTTCAGTTTCACAGTACACATTCTTATGTTTGGGTTTTTCAAAAGGGATTTTTTTTTATTAGATTTTTATCTTGTGATTGAAGAAAATCAACTTTGATATCATTCTAGTTCTTAATATGTTGCGAAACCTGTAATGGTTTTTAATTTAAGTCACTTTGCATCAGAAAAGGGTAGATTAAACATGTTTATTTTGGATTGACACTTTCGTTATGTATGGGATCTTACTGAGAAAATTTAACCGCATCGGCTCGTGCTTCTTAAACTTTAAACAGCTCTAGTAACATTGAGCACTTTTTATGAAGACTCATTTCACCAATTTATAGTCTGATTCCTTGCTCTCTTCATGACTAAGTTCCTCTGGGCTAATATCTGCTATCGGCGGGGCATTCATAGCGACAGCTAATTGCTAGTTATAAAAAAAAACGTGTAAGGCTAAATCCCTTATAAATGTGCATCATACTTTCCAGGAATGCATTTCTCGAAATAGTTGGGCTACTTAATTACAGAGAAACCAATATGCTGAAAATAAAGACCTTTTACTCATTATAGTATTTGTTAGCCAGATTTTAACCGATAAGCGTAAAAATTTGAAATTTTTTGACCAGATTTTAGCGATTGAAAGCTATCAAAAAGTAAAAGAGGAAGATTGAAGTTTCAGGAAATTTTCGATTTACGTTAGTTGCTGATTTACGTCTGCATACCGTTAGGGTGTTAAGGATGAATCATTTAAGCCATTTATTTATTCATTTTGTGAATTGCATTTGTGTTTTTTTTCTGCTACGTCAAAAGACTGGTTTCGGGAAGTAGTTAAAAGAACATTCTGTTGCATTAAAATGTTGAATACCTTGCAAATGTAGCTCTGGGGGTAAATTAAATTCCAATTCCATCGCGCATAAAAACAAGTAAAAAACTGATTCATAAACTGATATAGAAATGAAATTCAATGCCTGGTCGCGAGAAGTTAAACAAATTATTTGACTGAAGTTTAGAATTAAAATCCCATAAGGATAAAACTGGGGTGAGGGTTTGTCTTCTAGGGGGCTAATTGTCAAAATTTGGCAAAAAAGTCCTGTTAAACTAATAAGACATAGCAATAATCTAATATAGTAGATGCAATTTTAAGAGGTATTTAAATAAGTATATGTTTGCAAGTGACACAATTCTAAAGGAGGAGCTTTTAGGGCTAAAAAAAACCGCAAAACAAATAAATAGAAACTTAAAGAAATTTGATAGGTTGATATTTCTAAGCACTATCTTCAAATAAATCTGAAAACAAAAACTTTGCAAAATTTGAAATCCCATCAAAGTAATCCCCTTAGACAGGTTATTTGCATTGGAGAGAGTAGAAAAAAAAAATACCTCGTGTAAAAACAAGATTTGACTTGATGGCTTTCAGGTATTTTAAGAGCTACTTAACGCAATAAAGTCGGCTTAGCTTGATAACCATGTACCAGTTCTCTCAGATTACAGTTTTGACCTGTTGACATTAATTTTTCTCTCTTGCATCACTCTCTTGTATCGATTTCATTTTAGAGTTTTATGTCACGTGAGTTTGTGCTTCTACACTCTCTAGCAAAAGGAGTACTATTATCGGGGATTATATTGTACAACTTGTATTCAAATGACTAAAACACAATTTACAGTCTAATTTAGTATTGGAAAAAATCGCCAAAGTAAATCCCCGAAAAATCTTGAGTCTCTAAAGAGGATAGAGGCCCCAATAGGGGTTAGAGTTGAAAACTCTTAAATGAAAAAGCTAGCTACTTATTTCCCATATGAAACGCGTGTTTTTCACAAAAAAACCAGATTGAAAGTAAAATCCATCATATATACAAGCCCCACAAGAAAACCAAGAAAGCGCTAGATTCAATCCATCATTCTAAAAACGTTTGAAAGATTCCTCTCTAGCTATTTGGGCTTTAAACTCAATGTTTAGGATATCGTAATTGTCCACGTGCGTTAGTGAATTTTACTTCCAAGACCCCATACTGCTCATTCGTCATTGGTTGTATTGAATTTACTAAAATTGACAAAAACAAGATGTAACAGATGATCAAGCACTGTCACATCAACAATGTATACAACAACGTAACAACGGTAAGGTCACCTCGTAAAATCTTGAATGTACGTGCAGAAATGAATGGTGAAGCAGGCTTTTTGAGTAAGATAAATATTGAAGTAGAATGAAATCAATTCTTACTCAACCTTGAAATTCAATATTCACAAGAAGTATCTAAGAGATATATGTACTGAACTAGTACATTTATCTTGGATTCTACCCCTCGAATACCGTGTAACAATAGACTTTTATCCCAAGTGCAAATGTGGGATCTAGAAAGACCATAAAGAAACGGATTTTTAAACTTTTCAGAACTTTGTAGAATTTTGGAAGAACAAATTTTGAGCTGATTTGAAACTGTGATTCAAGTGTGAACGAACAAATAATAGAAATACAGTTGTGGAATCTCTATAACTCGAACACGCATGCGCAACGCAAATTCGTTCGAGTTACAAAGACAGGTTTACAAGACAAGGGGTAACTGGCGGAGAAATTAGATTTGTGGAGGTTCAAGCTATGACGACCACATAACAAATGTCAAAACAAATTTCAGAACCCACACTTACCTTGTGTCTCTCCATTATCTTGTCATATTGAATTACAAAAACCCAAAGTTTGAGCCAGCGCCAATGACAGCGCCTATAAAAATACGGAAATGCTAAATTTAAAAGTACGCAAAAATTCCGAAGGCGTATGTCGGAAGGATATTGGACTCACTCTATTGGGCCTCAACTCAAAAAGAAATGTGAGGTCTTTAAGCGGCTGTATCCGGAATATATTTTCCTTAACTTTTTTAGACGATATGTCACCGAGGGCGATCGTGGGCGCCTCTCTGACACTATTTCTAAAGGTAGACTTGGTGTCGCTAAGCTTAGATATAGAAATGCTCCGAGTTTTGCTGTTTATAACCAAAACAAGCTTGGAGTAATTGCTTTAGTTGGGAGAAGAAGTGAAGAATTGATTTCGTAAGCTGGCAGTTAATTTCATTGATTTCATAGCCCGAAGGCTAGACCTGAAACTCCTGGATGGAAGCCACTTATTTCCCACCTAAACACGTGACCCGTGGTTTTCACATAAACGTAAGATTGAAAGTAAAACTGCCAGAACTATCACTGCGAATGCGGGTTTCAATTTTCTTGCTTGAATCAATGGTTAATTTCAACCTTAGCTGAGGATCATACGGGGATGTCTGACTTCAAAAAAGAGCTATATTTTACAAGTTTGATTCGTTTGGGAATATTTCAAACACGTTAAATTAAAAGCATGTATTGCAATTTAGAGCTTTATTTCATAAATTTGACTGTGAACAGAGATAGTTCAAAACATTGTGTTATCTTCGTCACTATATACCTAAATAAGGTAATAAAAATTCATTGGACCCTTAAATAAAAAGGCTTAAATGCTAGACTGTAGTATTTTGCAATTGCAAAAAACAATTGCTATAAAAACACTTCAGTTAAGGACCCTCTTGAAAAGATTTAAAATAATTTCAACACCTAAAAATTGATACTTCAACCATTTCAAGAATTCAGAAACTGAGAATTATATTATTTGAAGCTTTTTGGGTTTCTTGTCCTTAAAATTTTGCCCAAATTTCTACCAGTACAAATTGGAAAAAGTTCAGGTTTGAAAAAGGAGTATGAACAAGGAGTAATTTAAGGCGCAGCATGTTTCCGTGAATGCGTGAAATGAAGGTCCTCTGGGGGAGGGGGTCGTTAAGTAAGTAGCGACGTGAAGTTTCAGAAAAGATAAAAAGCTCAGGAGGTATATTGGCTAAACCTGAAAGAAAATATTTTAATAACATGTGAAGTATATAATAATTCTACAATTTTTATCTCAACACCCCCTCTTGAGACATTACGATTTCAGCCTGGGACCACATAGATACCTCGGGAAAGTGCGAAGTTCATTCCAGTGCAAGAGAAATTCCCACCCATTTTTCCCACCACGGTAAATATATCCTCCACACGGGGTGTACGAACATCTCTGAAAAGAGCCAAATCTGAATTTGCACTGTAAGGAGATGGTGAATATTGAGATTGAATATAAACTTTTAAGGCTCCAACGACTAAAGTACAAGCATGAGCTCGTGCCAATCTGGCATTGAATATCAATACCATGCATGAAAACCACACCACTTGAAAATAATTTAGTTGTCTTGGTAACCAAATATCAATATGGTAGTCACTGACGTCATCCTCGAGTGGCGCTATTTGTTTTAGAGATAAAATTTCACAATTTTAGAATTCGCGACATTCTCATGATTATTAATTCGACTCCTTCGTCTCCGGTAATAAGCAGATTGCTCAAATACTTGTCAGAGCTTAGCAGAGTCCATTAGTGTTCTAGATGGAGCTCCTAACCCATTACGGAAGATTCCACGCAACCAAGGTTAAAAGAAAATATGGAAATTTGCAAAAGTGTTTGGGGGTGGGGGTGATGAAATGATTGCATGGATAGCTCATTCTTTTTTAAGGCTCAACTCGAGGCACTTTAATTTGCAGCAGATCTGATATCAATAATGTAAATGACCCCCGGACCGGGTAGCTCAGTCAGTAGGGCATTCCCCTCACAATCCAAGGGTTGTGTGTTCAATCCCTGGCCACCGCCAACTCAGCGAATGAGGAGCTTAGATTGGATAATCTGATTTAGGTGGTAAATAGCTGGGTCTGAGAGTAGGTGTGGGGCTCCACTTCAGTATTCCACCTCCCAGGTCTAGCACAAATAGAAAAGGGAATAGACTCACGGCTCAACCGACAACCATCAGATTAATATACTTAATTATATATATATAGATTTTACCAAATACTATTCCTAGTAATATAGGGGAGTGCTACACACTCCAACCATCATAATAAATTATCAACCAGAAATCATTTCCTTGCAAGTGCCCGGTTGCACAACTCATCCAAAGACAGTCCACTCGAATCAACTACTTGATCAAGAAGAGTTTTACAAGGCCTTCCTCTTTTTGTGTACTTATCACAATTGAAGGCAAGCAATTTAACGGATCGATATACGGGCATTCGAATAACGTGTTGGACATAATTTTGTTGTTGCTAACGAATAAAAGTCGACAAATCTGAAGTCCCACAAAGGTTATTATGTAGTTCTTCATTGGTGATACAATATCGATAATCATTTTCACTTTCATTTATGTATCGATAACCTCCTCGAACCATACGTCGTAGAAATCCACGATAGTTAGCGTCAAGTCGATCCATTTGGTTGGTGTTAGTGTTCCAATTTTGACACGCATATGTCAGCGTGCTTCGTACAAAACTGTTCAGAAATTTTATACGCGTTTTAAGATTTATTCTCATATTCTGGAGCAAGTTGCCCATATCAGTGAATTTACTGATCGCTAACTGTATTCGATGGTTGATCTCTGGATCTCCTGTGTTAGGTTGATCGAAACGGATATATGTGCCAAGATAGATAAAATTCTCAACATTTTTGATAACAGTGTTCTTTAAGTTGAGAATTGACTTTGGGTATTCACCTTCCGATTGGTTTAGGATCATGGATTCAGTTTTTTGCGCGTTTATGTCCAGTCCGAATTTCGTGAATGTTTCGTTCAAGAGATTCGCCGATTTTCGAAGATCAGATTCAGTGAGAAGGAATAGAATGAGATCGTCTGCATATCCATTCCAGGGTAGTGACTTAGTACCAAACGTGGGTTGATTATTCCGTCTCATTTCCATTCTTTCGTCGCGACTGACAGATCTGGGATTAATTCGATAGGAGTGTTCATAAAAATTGATGTTGTCGTTTTTGCATTTATTAACAAATGTACGCATTACATGATCCATATATAAATTGAAGAGGAGGGGGCTTTCGGGACCCCCTTGTCGCACACCAGAGGTAGTCGTAAAAGTTTCATCTGCTTCGGGGAATGTCAAAGAAGTTTTATCGTAGAGTTTTTCTAGTATTCCGATAGCGGTGGGGCATTCGTTATTGGGAAATCGAGATGTTATCGATTGAAACAGCCAAGATCGAGGAATGTGGTCATAAGCTGCAGTAAGGTCTACAAACAAGAGGAATAGTGGTTGCTTTTTCCTATCTGTGATTTGTTGAATTCGTTTTAAAATAAAAATGCCGTCAGTAGTTCCTCTATTTTGTCGGAAGCCGTTTTGTTCATCGGTGAGCTGAGCATCATACCAGGGACGGAGGCGTTCAAGGATGATATTAACCAATAACTTGCATATTGTAGAACCAATGCTCAAACCACGATATTTCGATGGGTCATTTTTTGAGCCCTTCTTTTTCCATAAAGTTTTGAGACGTGAGTTGCCCCACGATTCTGGAATGTCTAAATTATTCCATACGTTGAGTGTGATTTGATGTAAAATGCGATGTGCAGCTGGTTCATCACATAATTTGATCAGTTCAGTATCAATGTCATTATTGGCTTTCTTATTTTTAAGTAGCTTGACGTGTTTTCGAATTTCGTCAATCGAAGGCGGGTTGTCTTCGATAGGGGTTTTTCTTGATATCTCTTGTAGCTCGTGTATGAAAGTAGGTAAGTCAGTACTCAATTCACTGGGTTCAACTAATTCTGACGGGTCAACAGGATTAAAGTGGGATTTGAAGTGTTCCAAGAGTTTTTGGGGCTGACAACTGCTTGGAATGGCTTTCAGAGTTGTTCCCTGCTCTTTAGCTCGATGGAACAGTCGTTCTAGGTTTCTGTTGACGGCCAATTGATTGATTTTTTCCGCCTCTTGCTCCCAGGTATTTTATTTTTGAGGTGTCTGCATCAAAGTCGTATTTTCTTTCTAGCAGCTTTGATTGCCTTTTGGTCTGAGTTACGTATCATAAGTCGATCCTTCAGTTCGTATAGCTCCCGAAGTTTATCGTCATTACTACTACCAAATTACCCCCGTTAATTGCAATCTAGGTTTTAAAGGAAGAAAAATGTCTGGGTAAAATCTCTTAGGGTTAAAAAACAGATGGAATAAAAGAAGAAAATATTAGTCTAAATTGCAGACCTCTGCAAAACCGCAGGTAGTATAAGGAGCACGAATCCGTTACTGAATGTCAACAGTCTACGAAAATACGAGTTCTTTGTTATGGATACGCGGTAATGACCATATGCCTGAAGTCAATAAATATTGTCTTCAAACGTAAAAGCTTAATTATACAATAAAATAAATGATTAGGTGGGGATGGCCTGGCTCCTTATGGTTTGGCAAGACTTTTCAATTTCCTAATTTTCCTCATATTTGTGATTTATTTAGAGCTTTTCATTTAAGTGCATAACAACTTGTGGTCTTATACAACTGTCTCCTTGGATTTTTTCTTCTTTTAATTTTAATTTTCAATAATTAGAAATTTTTTTGGATTCGAAGCCAAATATTGGAGCCGAGCAAATGAGTTTTTAATCAATGTTGTTAATTAACAAATTAGGACTAGGGATACATAATTAGATGATTTGAAATTGATTGGTTTTATCCTTTTACTTCGCTAAAAATATATTCAAAATATCGCTTGTATACAAACATTCATACAGTTTCCTCTTGTTATGTGGACAGTTTTTTGACATTTTCTCAGCGCCTATTTATGCTATGTTAGAAAGTTATACACTGTTGGAAAGATATTCTTGAGGAGAATTATTAAACCCTATTAGCCCCAGGGGGTGGTAAATCTACCACGCTGGAGTTCTTTTGTGTGTATCTCGGAGAAAATTTTTTTTTAAACGACTTGAAACTTTCTGACTTTAAAAAAAATCTTATTAGGGATACTTGTGCAAAATTTTAGGGTCATAGGTCGTCCAGATCAGGTTTTATGCCTTTATTGTGAAACATGACATAAAACCCAGCTAAAATCGCTTAAAATTCAAAATTTAAAAGTGCTGATAACTTCTGAACTATTTATCCAATCATTTTCAAATTTTGACACGTGATAGGCATTGACAATATGAATTTGAAAAATTAAAATTATCTTTACTCATCTTCAGCATGAATTTTAAGAAAAACTCTTCATTGAAAATGCAAAACTGGCAAATATGTTAAAGGGCAGCCTTTTATCTTTCAGAATCTTTAAACAGAATCTAAATATCTTTATTGGTTCGACCGTGACAGACATTTTTGTAAACCATATACTTGGGCTTTGTTCCGACAGGTGGAATTTTTGTGATGATGTCATCGCTTTTTGAGTGACGTCATCAAATTTTTTTTTCTTCCTGGAAATTTGTGTCATGATGGAGACCATCTGTACCAAATTTTATGGCCATAGCTCTTCTAGATCAAAAATAATCTAAGGTGGTAGTTTCTACCCCCCCCCCTGGGATACAAAAATCAAAAAAGCTTGGGGTTAATAGGGTTAATACTTTAGGCGTAAAAACTTTCGCGAGTAGAAACATTCATACAGTTTCCTCTTGATTTTAATCCTTTTGTCCAATCATTAATTTACAAAATTGCCAATCAACCAATAAACACGTGGCACTGATTAGGTTCCTACCTAATTTTACCTCTCAAAGAGTGTAAAACACACCCTGTCTCACAGCCCCGGTGGAATTTTCCCCACAAGCGGGATAAAATTTTTTTACTGAATTTCCAATCGGGATGAAAATTTAATTGTTCAAAGGTTAAAAAATTCAGCGGGAATGGTTTTGGAGTGCAAAATCTAAACAACTAATTTCGAATGGGGATGAAATTAAGGTACTTTAGGCGTCCAAACTTTCGCGAGGACGAAAAATCGCGAAATTCACGACATTTACTTTCGCGAATTTAACGGAAAAATATTTTTCCCGAGCATTCCCAGTGAGGCTAAAATTCTAGGGTATTAATTTTTGTCAAATTTTCCAGAGGGGTGGGGTCCCAGCAGGCCTGTGACACAGGGGTGTTGAATCAATGTATGTTTTTATACCGTTAAAGACCCTGGTAATCTCAAAAGCTACTTTAATCGGATTGATTTTCGCAAGATTTAATTTCGAGAGCCAAAAAAATGTAAAATGTATTTATCTGGATTTATTTTCTCGAATCAGTGTTTTTTTAATACTTTTCCATGATTTAAATTTTGCGAATTAATCAAAATCGGTTTGAAAATGACCCTGATTGTACAATTTTTGTCACAAATTTACAGGGAATAAAATCTGATCTTAAAATATTAAGCCAGTTTTGGTTTCGCGAAAAAGACAAAAATTCACGTAAACTTAGGATCAAATCTCGTGAAATTTAATCAGATCAAAGTATCTTTTCATGAAGCTAGAAGGGGTTCTAAAGTCTGTCTCAAAAGTATGTGAACACTTTAGGTTTTCGATATTTTCTCAGCACCGATTTATGCTATGTTAGAAAGTTATACACTGTTGGAATTCTAGTTGAGCCCAGTGATGCTTTAGCAAGTTACAGTAAACACAAGCTGACAGATACAGATATTTGGCGTCCTTATAATAAATCAAACGCATCATCAGTGTATCATTATACCTGACAGTTGCATTGTGGTCTAGTTTTTTTCTTATCCCTAAGTCAAAAGACGAAAACCTGGCAGTCTACCGCCATGAAAGTCTATAAATCATGAAGCTGACATGAGAAATTAGTTTGGTTTGTGTCTCTTCAAGTAATTTGTTTATGTTTTTGTTTAGTTTGTTTATAATTTTCCACTCAATTAATTTAGAGTTGCAGACAACAAAATTTTCAAAAAAACAATTTAATCAAATTAGAGCAAGTGGTTTAAGAGCGCCATAAAAATACTTCAATAATAATTACTTCGGTGATTATTTTTTCAGATTTACAACTAAAAATTATTTGGTACCATGCCAAAGCGGAATAATTTCTAAAGGAACTTTTACCGATTAAGAAATCCTTTGATAAATTCTTTTAGATTGAAGTGCATCCAAAATGAATAAAATGGTGTTATTTTCGATAATTGATAACTGAAATGTAAATGAATGCCAAAAAACTTGGTAGCCTACACGTTTTTTTATAAGAACAAACTACTTTAAGGGCAGAAACTGTTTTTCGCGGAAGTTTCTGCCAGGTAAGAAATTAAACCTGAAAAACGCGACAGTTTTTTTCTACTTAGTTTTGCACTGTTTCTTAAATTTTTGCGTGTTTAGTTGAGTTTTTGTTACCAAAAAAGGTAAAATTTGTATGAATTCGCGAAAGTTCCATCTGTGAAATTTCGTCTAAAACCATAATTCGCGAAACTTAAATTCGCTAAACTTTGCGACTTTTTGACTTCGCGAAACTTTCTGCCCTTAAAGTATATAAAAACATAAGACTTCGACGGCCAAAATGTTAAGAACATTTTATAAGGCTTTGAGGGCTCTAAACACCCAATTTCTTAGGAAAATAGACAAAAATATTCAAAAAATGGCGAAAATAAGAAACATGTTGAGAACATTTTAAGGCTTAAAACTCAAAAAGTTCAAAAAATCCCAAGGCTTAAAATTTTTTTGGGTGTTCTTATAAAAAAACGTATAGTCGGTAAAATGAAGCGAAATACGCAGTAGTAATTGAAAAGCTTCCCAAAGTTCGGTCATTAAATTAAAAATAATTGTTGCAATTATCAAACTGCAAGCCCCCAGGGATGAAGATCGGGGTGATATCCGCTCTACACATCCTGACATTACTCAATTTATGAATCTAATCGTCAACCGTGCGAAATTACTCGAATCTGATTGGTTTAGAGGAGTGCGATTAATCGTTAATTGCACTATTACCACTTTTTGCACTCTTCGGCGGAGGGACACTTTTGTCCCCTTATTCTTTTCTCTCCCAAGTCCTGTGTCAGAGACTTTTTTTTACTATATAATAAAAAACAAAGACATTTTTTTCTTCAATATAAAAAAGAACAAAGAAATTTTACGTTACAATAGCTTCTTTTAATTGAAAACAAAGAAAAATTACACTGCAATGTTTTCTTTTTAAACAAAAGAAAAAAAGGAGGTTTTCGAATGTTTATTGACGATTACCTCGGAATCGTATGTTTTGTCGTGCAATTAACGATTAATCACTCGTAACAAAGGAGAAAATACCGTAATTTGCACTCGTCCTTCGGACTCGTGCAAATTACTATTTTCTCCTTTGTTACTCGTGATTAATCGTTAATTGCACTCCAAACCATACGATTACTAGTACATATCATTAACAACAAAAAAGAAATTATTTTTTTATAACTTTGATGATAAATACATATCCCAAGTTAATTATCTTTCTTTTGTTGAATACTATTTCTTGTATATCCATGAAGGTAATAAAGATATAGATGGAGAGAAAACGTCTCGGTAATGACCTAAACGATCGTTCAAATCTTTTATAAATCTATTCAAAGCGGCTTTTCTTTGATGTACCATCATTGGAAGCAAAAAAATCCGAAATGTAAATTTATAAGAACAGAAGTGAGAATGTTATCCTGATTGAAATAAACTTATTATGCAAAAAGTTCTTGTTCAAACGCGATACAAAAATAATTTTCTCAAAGTCAGGTTACAAAAGTTCTATGATTTCATATCGATGTATTTTTGGGCGAACACAGTGCTAATTTTGAGAGTTTCAGCACATTTTCCTTGAAAATTTCTTCACTAGAAATCTTTACGTCTAAAAGGGAGGGGGCTTCCAAATTCTGATGGATGATTAATTAAAAGGTTACCTAATCGTAATATAGAATTCTTTTTGAAATTTATCGATGATTTTATGAGAGGGGACCCTTAGAAATATAGGATTTTGTGCTTGTTACGGCAACCTTTTTCTTATTTTGATCAACAAAGTTATTATCTCACAATAGAGTTGTTAAAAATCCAACATCTTTTTATTCAGTTTTTTATGAACTTAAATATTCCCACGAGTATACCCAAAATTAATCATCTTATTCCCAAAGCAACCAAACAGCTGTTTGCTTCCGATGATAAATCAGAATAGAACAAAAGGCATTGACTCTCCATCTATATTTTTATTACCTCCATGGTATATCAATCATTATAATTTCCTATAGAGCTGTCGATAACCGGCTCTTTATTTTGGCCGGTTCTCTTTTCTCTCTCAAAGATCGGATGGAAAATGATGAAATCAAATCGAAGATAGAACAAAATCAAAGAAAAATGAAGTTGAATCATTAATCTTTAATACTTAATATTGACGTCATTCATTAGTCAAGAAACGTTATGCTGTCAAATTAGAAATGGACTAATCAAATGGATTCTTACCATAATGGTGGGCTGCCAACATCTCTGGTGGACATTACAATGACGTTAAAACACTAATATCTTCCAAAACCTGAAGAAGAAGAAGAAAATGAGCAAATTCAAAATGGTGTCAAGAATGTATCTTTGCCCACTGCCCAATATAGGTGTAAAGCTTTTTTATTCAACCGAAAATCAACAAATTTACAAGGACAAGGAAAAGTAGAAAAGTATATGCCCAAGACGACTAGCTAACGCGAGTTTGTAACATGTACCGTAACTTGGTCTAATGTTGACACCCCTCCTCTAATTCCGACACCCTTTTTATCAGCTAAAATTTATAGAAAGATTGAAACTATTTTTCTTTGCTTCGTGGTCAGGGAGGAATAATCTTTTTTAAATCAGTGATTCAAGCTTTCATATTATTCCTTTCTCCAAAGAAGGGTGTAGGGATTATACGAGGGATGTCGATATTAGACCAACTTACGGTATGAATGAAGAAAACATATTAAGGAAAATTACCTTTAGAATGAAGCGAAGCGTGCCATACATTATTGATTTTTTTCATCTTTTTATTTTAGTTATATGTGAACCGTTTATCTATTGTTTTAAAACAGAAAAAATAAATCAAATTCGCTCAAAGTATTCGCTCGAGAAAATTCTGAGAAAATTCAAAGATTTTGTTCTAGAGTGGAAATTGACCAAGCTTTCTGGGACTTATAGATAAAATTTGAAAATTCATAAGAATTGACCAAATTGGTCCATATAATAATTTAATCTTAATTTTTTTTTCTAGAAAAAACAAACCTAAATAAAGAAAATAACAACAAGGGATGAACAAAACATTTAAAACTACCGTATCTGATAACCGACAGTTTCACAAATAAATTAGCATCGAAATCTAATCTAAAGTCTGCCTCAGAAAAAGCTGAAGTGAAAATGAAGGGATGCAACTTTTTTCGAACAAGATTGTTGTTCTGTGTGATCGTTGGAAGGATATTACTGAGTTATTGTAAATAAGATGAAAAATATCGACCCCTATTACACATCAGTGAATCTTCAATATTTATTCTGATAAAACATATCGAGCAAAATTTTCAACCAGCAATGATTTTTGTAGATTGTTGTGAGACTTGATTCATTATCTGGAAATATCAAATCAATGGAGCACTAAAATACTAAAAAAACATAAAATTTTATCAATTTCTATTACAAATTCAATATATTCCTTGTACAAGCTAGTATTTATCTTTCAATAGAATAATCTATAAATTCATTTAAATAAAGGGTTAAATTTTATAACAATAAGTTTTTAGAACGATTATACTTTGAAAAATTACAGCATACTTACTGTAATATTATTTTTAACACTAAGACCCTGTTCAGACGCTACGGTTTCGTATCGTTCCAGTATGGTTTTCGTTACGGATCAAAAGTGTTCATATTGGTTTCAGAACGTTTTGGAGCAAGAAAACGGAGCAGTTCCGTTCCGATGAAAAAATGTGGAGCGAAACCGTTTCGATCTGTTTTCCTTTGACGTCTTCTTTTTTGACGTTTCGAATTTTGGCGTTCACACTTGTTTCGGAACCGTTTCGTTTTGGAACAATACGGAATCGTAACGTCTGAATATGGTCTAAAGACCACGATAGAATTGGCCTGAATATTGTACAATACGAGAAATAATTTTACTAATGTTGAATACAATAATACTCTAGAACATTATAAAGGTCCTCAAACGCCTAGCCGAAGGTTTGCAATACATTAAATTCAAATGATAAGAACTTAGATTGTTCTTTTTTGAGAACTGCCACTTTAACAAGAACCAGAGGCTGCAAGAGGGTCTAACTTACTATAGCGTGCTGACGAGGGACAAATTGATTGAATATTTTTGCCAAAGTTTGCCAAAATTGACCTGAATTTTGCTAAGCTGTGCCCTAAAGCATGTGGTTAAAAGTTACATTTTGAAAAGTACTATTGATTTATAATTGAAAATGAACTTAAAGTTTGATTTTCGGTTTACAATTTCTATTAAATAAAAGAAGAACAAGACAAATGCAGAATAGAAAATTTTGAAAGCTGAAAAAATATGGAAAAATTGCTACATAAAAATACAGTATAAAAGCTCTCCATCAAAACATGCTGTTCACGAATTAGTAAAAATCTCATTGACAGCTCTCTCAATATTCCATTTACAACGAGTGAGTGTTTTAAAACAAACATTCTCAGGTTTACTGGTGATTTCAGCTACGCGAACAATTTTCGCCATTTCTAAAGCTTTCGTAACATCTTCTTTATTCTCGTTAAAAAGTGATCTCGCTTTAGGTTCCTCAATTCCAAACCCGCCACATTTCTGTATGAAAATTGTCTTCAAAGTCAAAGTCACATCCCATTGGCAGAAACTTAAAGTATCCTGAACTTGGGTACGATCCAGCGATTGAAATTTACCACAAACATGACAAGTCTTCAGCTCGCATTCTGCTTTCTTAAAATCGAACCCATTCTTCTCCAAAAGTTTTTCACAATCTTCAAATGAATAACCATAATTGAACCGATATAACTTGAGGATCTGAATGTATCGAACAGCTCTATTGACATCATTCCCAGAGCTTCTCAAACCTTCCAAGCATTCACCAACTGAAGCATCGGGTAATATAGATCTGATAGTTTTGAATTTCTCACTAAATTCACCTTTCTGGTCCTCAGTTTCTTCATGAGTAATGTCGACCAAGCCACCGCTGTTATTCTTAGGCCAACTAATGCGTTTCCCTTGTGACTTTTTACGGTCCTTATCCACTTTTTTCGAGCCTTTAACACAATCTTCAAACAAGTCCCATTGGTTATCGGTAAAATTCGTAGCATTTTGCCGTAATTTTTCTTTCGCCGAGGGCGGAGAGGGAGTCTGTTTTGGTTTCGCCTTTGGATCATATGTAAAATGATTCATGGTTTTTTGGTCTGCTAAGAAGTTTTTAAAATAGTCTGGTGACTTTTCAGCCGTTAAATTACCCGTTGTGGGCGGCTGTTGAGGCGGCTGGTGGGACGGGCCTACCAACCTAGTGTTTGCTTGCTGGGGCGGAAACATATTTTGATTAACTTGGCTAACAGGTATGACACTCCCAAACCGTTGAAGATATTGAGTGTTTTGCACGGACGGATAATTTTTGACGTCGTTCACAGACACATTCAGTGAACTGATACTTTCGGGTAGGTTGTCACATGAAGCTGTCTCACGCCTAGGCCCCAGTTGTTGTGAAAGTAGATCAAAGTCTTTTCTAATAGATTGTGCGTAAGCGTCTAAGCTAGTTTTACGATAAGCTGCATTCGTTTCTTGAGGAATTGGTAGGTTAGCTTTAGGTCTAGGACGCAAAGTTTGTGTATTTCGACCACTTCGATATTGTTCATTGTCGATTTCTTCGTACAGATTCTCACAGGATGCTGCCTTGGTACTCGATAATGGATCAATACTGCTCCAATTTCTATTTTGACGAGCAGAAGTTGGTGGATTAGAAACGTTGACTGGATTCAACAGTCCTGATTGTAGACTAACATCTTCGCTTGATAAAGGGTTCGTGAAAGATAAAAATGCTGTCATGTTTTTAGTTATTCGGTCATTTACTGTGTCTTGGACTTCAGGATTTGTGTCTTTGAATCCGAGGTTTGAATCAGAGCCAGATTTCAGATTGTTCGTTGTTAGATCGAAGAAATCTTCTCGCATCGAAACAACCTCAGCTGAATGAGGCCTCGATCTAAATTGTTGTTTAAGGTCCGTCAAACTTTTATTCTCAGGTTTCAACATCGCAGCTTGGCCGCCATCTTTGTTTACACTTGTTGTTGCTATGGGTTGCAAAGGTGGTGCATCCAGGTTAACGTAGCTGACCTCTTTGTGTTGATATGCTGGTGATTGATGCTGTTGGTGTGATTCTAAAAGAACAGACCATTGTTGTCCTGAAATTACATCAATAAAAACTGTTAGTAAAGAATGAAAAGTGCAGAGAAAAAAAGTCTCGTGTAACTACTTCTTCACCAGGTTATCAGAGATTTTTCACTTGAACATCTTTATCAAATCTGTGTTTTTTCCAGCGATTCCATATTGAAAAGATAAGAAATGGTTGAATATGTTCTAAAAGTTTATTTAGAAGAACAGCTGGTGGTCCACGTCTCGTTTTAATATCATTCTAGAATAAAAATGGGCTTTTCCAGAAAAAAACCGTGCACCCCCTGTTGAGGAGGTCCAACCTTTTGTGACCTACCCCCTTGGAATTACAGGCAATTTTAGGATCATAACCCTCTGGAATTCCAAATTTTTACAAATTTTCAATCATCACCCCTTGGAATTCCGCTTATTTTTGACGGATTTTCGTCTACCCTTATGGAATTCCACTTCATTTCAAACCTTACCCCCTTGGAAAGGAAATGGACCTCCTCAACAGGGGGTGCACGATTTTTTTCTGGAAAAGCCCAATGCAAGAATTACAAACTTCACTTACCATATAAAAGATTTTCCTTATTTTCTAAACCTTTGGGTGCCATGATTCTTTGTTCTTCCTCTTGACTTTCGTTCAAAGAATAAGGAATTGTGTATGAAACTGTTTTTGTTTGCTCCAAACGGAATCTACCGAACTGTAAGGTATTCTCGTGTTGACCAAGCCACCACTCTTGATCCCTGTCAAGTTCAACAAAGCAAAAAACGCTAATAAAATATTCTACCTATCTCCCCATGTAAATCCTTTTTATAACCTTATTTTCCTTTATGACGTATAGTGTTACAATTTCGTAAGCATTTCAACGTGTGGGACGAGATGGAGTTTTTACAAGCTCTTATTTGATTTGGTTGGTCGTTAACCAGTAATAAAACAATTTTTTACTTTTTCTAAAGAACGCGTCATTTTTATTACTTAATGAGCAATTATCAAAGTATCTTATAAAAAATCCATCTCATCTGCAACGTGTATAAGAAAAAGTGATAATAGAAATTTTGAAAACAACTCATTTTCCAATTAGCTTTACAAAAACAATTTTGAAATACAGTTTTAATGGTATGTGAAAATGAAATAGATAATTGTATATACAGCTGTGATTTCTCAAAATGGCAATATCAAAAAGACATTCATGTTTAAGCTTTCTAAGTATGGGTTTTCTGTCACTTTTTCATTCATTTTAAACACAGGGAGGGGGTTTGAATTTAATAGGTTTAGCTCTTACGATATTGCTGGCCTTAATCAGTGGTAATTAACAGAGCAACTGGATGACAGCAGATTCCAGCAAAGTCAAAAAAGAAAAGAATTCATTTTCTTACCTAAGCATTTTGATCGAAGTAATGAAATCACCGGGTGCAAAATTCAAATCATAAGGACCATTTGATACAACAATTGCTTCTAATGGCCTTGGTTGACGCTGAAAGAAACAAGGATTAAAGGGTTATTGAATCTGAAAGCAGAAGGGATAGAAAACTGTGATGGTATCTTACACCCTAACAGAATTTGGCATTTTGCCTATATCTATTGCTTTTTTGGTGAACATTTTTGTAACACTAGCGCCATAATGAGCTTTGGTTTACCGAAAAAACTTTGGAAAATCACCGTGACGCAAAAAGCTTCAAACATTTACGGTGAGAAGCGGAAATCTTTCATGAGACCAATAATCGTTAACACTGTAAGTCTGCGACTGCAGTCGGAGGCGACCCGAAGGCTCCTCTTTTGATAGCTATCTACCTGAACGTAGGGAAGGGCGCCACTCTTTCTCCCTGGATTGCTCCACTTACCTTTGATCCTTCTCTTAATTGCTGAGCATCAAGCAGAGAGGCATCAAGTACCATCTTGGGAATCTTTGGTATGACCCGGCTGGGGGTTGAACCTACAACCTTGCGAACCGTGGCCGGATGCTCTACCACTGCACTACGGTCTGCTTAACGCTGTACTACTAGTTGAAATTTGGATAGATATATAGAAACTCACATGTAGAACCTCTTGGTGGATGATATGAAAAGGTGGACGCGAACATTGATCGAAAGTCATGCACATTTTGATGACCTCGTAAATCTCATCAGGACAAAATCTTGGCTCTGGTAAACATTCTCCGTTCTGGATCTTCTGTTTGACCTAGAAGTAATACAATTGATGCTAATTACATGAGAACTAAAACTCCATTGAAATAAGGGAAACCTGAAAATGTAAATATGATTGGTCGGACGGTAAACTTTGGGTTAATGTATTTTTTCGACTAACATAAGATTCGATCAATTCGACAAGAATTGATGTAATCAAATATTGAATTACCTAAGTTTCTAAGCTGACGATTCGATAAAGATGAAACTTGTACAAGTACAATTAAATGTTGTTTTTTCTTGTACACTTTATGAATCTCTGGTCCTGATCATCGAGAACTCTTTGATAGAGCCATCTATTCACTTATTGTCAAAACTTCAATATTTAAGGATTTAGCCTGGAAAAATCTCTGAAGGTATTTTCGCTCAGACGCACACTGCTTATAGTCTCTTAAGAGAAAAATACAATGGCAAAGGTACACTTTCCAGGCAGCTTTTAAAGTTTTCCAGTGATGAAAGAAATATCAACTTTAAAAGCTTCCCATTGAATAACTAATTCTGAAAGCTTCATAAAATACCATAATCATTTTGACGAGCCCTGACAAAAACAAATTGAAAAGTTGTAAGAGCCAATAGTAGTAGATTGTTTTTAAGTTTCAATTTCAAAATTTTAATGGGAAAGGTCCCAATTTCAAAGTTTCCCAACAAAAGACGCCCTTCTATTTTTAACAAAACCTCAGACCTGTTCGTTATTGAGATCACCCCACGGTGAATCACCAAAAGTGAACATTTCCCACAATACAACAGCGTAACTCCATACATCAGATGCCGAGGTGAACACACCACTTGTCAGTGATTCTGGAGCTAACCATCTCATTGGTAAAGATTCTGATGAATCCATTACCCATTCTGTTTGTGTATCGTTCAATACTTTGGATAGACCGAAATCACTGATCTTCACCTGAAAAAGAACAACAACAACAAGAATGTGAAGACAGAACAGAAGAATTTGAACTGTAATTTGTAAAAAGTAAGATATATTCAATCTTCAGTTAAAAAGTAAAAGCTACAAGATCAAATACCCATGACTATCATTAAAAAAGTTGAATCTAGGTAACATGTCTTTACCCGAAGATTCCGATTACTTTAGGGTAAGTCAGTCTGGGTCAAGCGAAATCATTATAAAATTAATTGTTTTTTTAAATCATTCATTTCGACAATCATCCTATTAGTGGGGTCGTTTAGCATAATTTACGGGAAAACAATAAGATCTAGCTGAAACTTTCTCCAGACCTTCACTAAAGGATGCTTATACCTCAGGAAAAATTCCCCTAAAATCCCACTGGTGGAACATCCATTTTTTGGGACATTTCTTTTTTCCCCAGGCAAAACCCAAAGGGCGAAATTTTTTGAAAATTTCAAACTCATTTTCAGACATTATCAAGTATACCATTCGAAAGCTCTCGAAAAACTATATAGAAGACTTTAAAACGGGTATAGCCGATTTCATTACCTAACTCGAGATATTTCATGCGCAAGTTCCACTTTTCGCCACATTTGGGTCTAAATTGACCATAAATAGCATCTTCTGCGTGTATTATCTTGAGTTAGGTAATGAAATCAGCTATACCCGTTTAAAAGTCTTCTATATAGTTTTTCGAGAGCTTTCGAATGTTATACTTGATAATGTCTGAAAATGAGTTTGAAATTTTCAAAAAATTTCGCTCTAAGGGTTTTGCCTAGAGGGAAAAAAGAAATGTCCCAAAAAATGGATGTTACACCAGTGGGATTTTAGGGGAATTTTTCCTGAGGTATAAGCATCCTATAGAGAAGGTCTGGAGAAAGTTTCAGCTAGATCTTATTTTTTTCCTACAAACAGCCTGTATTTTTGTAACACGACCACACTATATTAAAAAAAAATGACTGGATGTTTATAGCTTTTTAGCGTCAAGTTGCCTGAGGAGAAAAGGTCCATAAAGTATGATTGGTTTCAAATGGCACAAACAGAAAGTTTCGAAACAAATTCATCCTTAAGACGTTCTAATTTGCTCAGAAGAAAAAGAAATTCCTCCAGAATAGACGTATAGATTTTTCCTGTCGAATTTGCTTACTAGCAGGAATTTTGCACCAGGCTTATCTCTCATTAAATAAAGAGCAATAAATACATTTCCCAACTGTTTACCTGTTTTTTGCCAGTGACAAGAATATTCCTAGCCGACAAATCACGATGCACCAAGTTTCGACTATGAAGGTATACCATGCCAGATGAGATTTGTGCAGCAAACTGACTCAACGTTGCAACACATGAAATCTCTTTGGAACGCAATCTGTCAAGTAGTGATCCATATGGAGCAAATTCAGTAACCTTTATATGAAAGAAGATTACCAAATTCCTTATTTAATTAACTTTCGCAAGATTTAAATTCACGAATCAGCGTTTTAAAATACACGCTTTTTTATAAGAACAAACTATATAAGAACAAAAGGCTTCGATGACCAAAATATTGAGAACAAGTTAAGAGCATTTTAAGGCTTCGCAGCTCTAAATAACACACCCAATTTTTTAGGAACATGGACAAAAATACTCACAAAATGTTTAAAATAAGAACATTTTAAGAACGTTTTTAGGCTTGAAACTCAAAAAGTTAAGAAGGCTTCAAAAATTTTGGATGTTTTTATAAAAAGCAAATCAATCGAGATTCTGTTGATGAAGACAATTTTTGTTTAAAAACAGCAAATTTACCACTTAGTACTGTGGTGGTGATTCTAAATTTTCAGAAAGTTAGTTGATAACTGCTTCATGTAGTTAATGTCAATAAACAACAAAACTACAAAACTACCAAAAACTAACTACAAATGATATGGACCATTGCAATGACTTCCACGGACCCAACAGCTGATTGGTTGGTTGTAAGTAACGTATTGACAGATTTTACGTCACTTACAACCAATCAGCTATTGCATAGTGTCCTCCCCCCCTTTTTTTCAGAAAATAGGAAAAGGGGGGGCAAAATGGTTTTCAAAAATTTAGGGGGGGGTAATCAAAAGGGAGGGGGAGAAAAAATGGCCGATAACGTGAATAGAAGCATCAAGAGCAAAAATTGAAAAAAAAAATTTCTAGGGGGGGGGGATTTTTTTCAAATCTCAGGGGGGGTTTAAAGGGGGGGGGAGAGGGATTTTTTCCATTTTCTAGGGGGGGACCAACCTACTAGGACACTATGTATTGGGTCCGTCATTTAGATGTATTTACATATTGAAAAGTTCAACAAGCACATTTCACGAAGCAAAAAAAAAATTGCAATAAAGCAATAAGCAATACAATGATTGAAGCTTACCATTCGGACTTCTGTGCCACCAATCAACAGACCCAAAAACTTGATGATATTAGAGTGGTTTTGATTCAGTGCAGTAAAGATGGAAACCTCAGTTTTCCAAGACATTTCTTTTCCATCTGTGATGGTCTTGATTGCAACTGGAACTTTAACCTGAAATTATTTGAAAGGATCGTATTTATTTACTATTAAGAAAAAGAATCAACCTGACACTTATTATTATATTATGAGAATTATCAAATGTTTTGGTCGGTATACTGACTTAGAAGAGCAGTGCTTAGAAAATCCCTGGTGTTTTTTGGGTGGTGAATTTAACTCCATTATAGTATCAAAACACCGTCATGCAATAAAGAACCACGAGTTACAGAGAAGAAATATTACAACAAACCATTTTGCCATCATGCAACCGTCTTTGCCATGATCCTTTGTAGACTTTACCAAAGTGTCCTGTACCAAGGATATCTTGTTGAGAAATGTCATTTTCACTGATGATGACAGGCTCTTGATTTGGCAGAAGTGTATGGATGTAATGATCACTGAAATCAAATGTTGGTAGACCAACCTATAATGTGAAATACATAGCAGCTATTTATGACCGACTAGAAATTTTCCCAACTGAAATTACAAATTTGCGAAGTTTAATTGGGAATATGGGGAATTCTTCGAATTCTTCGATTTTTCAAAATGGTAAATAATAAGTATTTTTCAAACCAAAGTTATTGTATTCAAAACTTCAAAAACGAAAACTTTGTGCATAATAAAGCAAAAGTTATTATTATCACTATACCACATTGTTTTTTTGTGATAAAAAAGGATATTGTCCTGTAGCTAGAGGATAACTATCAAGAGCATGGTTTCAAAGAAATATAAGGCAGCTTTAAGTGAGGTTAAGTCAAATTTATCTAGCCAAATTCATAAAAGTTTCATACTGGTACAATCATCTAGATAATAAATCAGCTGAGATAATGAATTGAGTCGTAAAAGTCATTAAAACAGTGAAAATATGATGTTTTCTGCACAGAATTTGATACCCCTTTTTGACGTGTTTTTGGACTTTTTCAAAAGTGAATTTTGACTTCAAAAGCTTATAACTTGAGAACCAAATACCAATTTTAAAAAGCTCTATGTCAAATTTTAAGTTTGTTGTTCCTCTCACGTACCTGTGAATTTGATTTTACAGATTCCAAAAGTTTTTCATAATGTCCGAAGCTTGATCTTGTGGTCAATCCAACCTTTTGGAGATCTTCACGGCACAAGATAATAAAGTCTCCTAAGAAATGAAAGAATTTATTTGAAAATGAAAACTCAGAAATATCATAAAACGTTTAAAAAGAGTAACGTAAAAAATAGGAAGATGCTTGAAGGGTGTCAAATAAAGGTTAAAGCTGAAATTTATTACATTTATTTTCGTGAACTTTAAAAAAATCTTGTTAATTGTTGAAAAAAGTAAAACTTTTTAACATAAATTGACTTTTTAAATACAAAAAAATATTCTATGAAGCTCATTACAGTACTGTAAAGTTGATATGATATTTTCAAATTTTTAAGAATTTCCAGAATTTTTACAGATTTTTCCAGAGCATAAACTTTTCACAGGTACATAACTTTTACAAAGAGGCCAACTGTTTCTGTATGCAAAAGTTTGTAAGTTAAAATTACTAATTGACCAAAAGATGAATCTAGATGCAACTAAAATGGGTGTGTTAGCATTTTTTTTAAAGTCAATTTGCCACAAAGACATTTTACAGTTTTAATTTTTCAGACTTTATTTTTATTTTTTTTGAATTAACATTAAACAATAATAAACCGATTTATATAAGTAAAAAGTTTTTTACTTTTTTGGTAAACTTTTAAAGTTTGGTTGAATGAAGAATAGAAAGATTGCAAGTCATTTTCTGCTAGCAGCTGATAAACTTGCAAAGTTTTGTCATCCATTGTTAGAATTTTGTTTTGTGTAAAGCATTTTCTAGGTCATTCATTTCATTATTTTTCCTGAAGATAAAAATGAGATTTATTATATATTTAGTCTCAATATAACTGGCAGTGGAAACAAAAAATGGTCATAACTTTGATCATTTCAATTCATATCCAGATGTCTCAATTAAATTGAATGTCTAAGTTTAACTTCGCTACTTTGAAAGCCTGTTTACATTATACTATAGCTAAAAAAGTTTTGATTGGGCGATATTTGCAAAAATGGAACTTAGCATAGCTTGGCAGTGGGTAGCCTGGATATCCAAGCTTTAAATTTCAGAAAAATGAAATTTTACCTCAACATACAAAGTTCTGAAATTACAGCTCGGTCTCCCACGAGAATGAAAATGCAAACCCATGTTTCAAAAACTTTCCTAGTCAACTCAAGGCAGCAAAACAAAAATCAACAAAAATCAGTCTTAAAAGATATAAAACCATTCAAAACTTCCAAAAGTCCATAGCATGCATAACCATGACCAACCATAAGTCTTCTTCAAAAATGAACTTGTCTGTTTTTCTTTTTCATGTTTTCATGTGATTAGAAACCTCTAACAAATCGAGAATTTATACAGTACCCTATTTTTATCATAGAACTTCTCCGTGTCATGCAGATAGGACGAAAAGACATAATTCTTTGTGCTAAAGAAAACTGAATAAATGCTCTTGAAGTTGGAAAAAACACTTATGCTAAAAAATGTTTCCTTCCAGGAGTTATGTAAGTTGGAAGATTTTTTTTCAAAAATCTTGTTTTTGTTACTGCTGCAGGGCGCGAGCTTCAACCGACCTCCCTAAATGTGTATTATGTGTCAACTATGTAAGCATTTTATTGTTGGAATAGAAAAGACAAAAGAGTTAAGTCTAGCTAACTGTCAGCTGCCAGGAAAGAGGGAGCATAAAAGAATGTGATAGCTTATTTGTCAGTTTAGACTTAAACTCGTATATTATCAAGATTACGGGATTTGGAGTACGTGCCGATTTTACTTTTGTTCTCAGTGGCTTAATTTTTGATTTCAAACCAACACCTTAGCAACGGGGTGCTCGCCCATAGTTACAGAGGTTTGCGCAAAAAAAAAAAATCGAAATCTCCAATTTCGGGGCAATGAAAAAT
Organism: Clytia hemisphaerica; assembly: GCF_902728285.1. Lineage (NCBI taxonomy): Eukaryota > Metazoa > Cnidaria > Hydrozoa > Leptothecata > Clytiidae > Clytia > Clytia hemisphaerica. Next base: position 363,013 of record NW_027103734.1, on the reverse strand, counting down.
GAAACTTTTCTATGTTTCACTTTTTTGCACTTATTCTTTAAAATGAAAATATTCAAGATTTAAAGTTCTTCTTTAATTCAATGATTTTTTACGGCACTTTGTTGACAATCTAACTCTTGCATCAAATCCCCGCTTTCTTCAGTAAATTGAAGATGAGTGAAAAAACCTAAAACTAAGCCTTAGAATCACGGATTAAAACAAAGATATACCGTGAGTGGTCCTAAATCAGACAGCCCTGCCTAAATCCGACCCCCCAAAAAACTGTAATGAAAAAAATTCTATGTTTACAAACATTCCCTCTCCAAGTTGAACAATAAACTATTGCAAGAACTCTTGAAACAAAATATGTAACAAGAAGACTATAATGTCAAGATGTCAATTAATGAGATCAAAAAAGTGTGAGTTGTAAAAATAATTACCTCTATTATTCTGAATCTATTTGCTCTTGTTTAAAACGTTAACAGTTTTGTGCTAAAAAATTACCTTTTGTATAAGAAGCAATTATTGTTATTTGGTTCAATTGGTTAAGTATACGGTAAAGGGCGGGATTTTACAGCCGCCCGTCTTGCAAGCACTGAGAGGCCACGGGTGCCAAAAATTAGGGCTGTTTGAAATGTGGCAACCTCATTGGTTGAAATTTGATAAACAGCTGCCTGCGAAGGAGCGCCGGGCCAGTTTTCAGAGTATGGCAGAAATCATCGAGATCTCGAGGGCAGAGATCGCTCACTTTTCAAGGGCAGGGGCAAAATTTTGATAATATCTACAGTTCAGGGGCAAAATCATTGAAAACTGGCTATATTTAGGCGAGGGGAATTAATGAACGGGTTTGCCGTCGCGTTGGAAAGAATATTTGATGCGGCAAAAGTTCATTATTCATTATTCATTATTTTTCAATACACATCGGCCTGAACCTTCAGTGTAAAGAAAGTTGCCTTTTTGCCACTTTTTCCCATTGAAGACAAAAAACCTTTGGATATTTAGACTCCCAAAACATTGTAGAATCTTTTGATTATCAAACTAAGAGAAAAATAAAGAGTTTTAAACCTTTAAATCTAATCATATTTCCTTCTAGGCTGCTGGAATCCACTAACGGATTCGTGCTCCTTATAGAGGATGCTTGATAAGCGATATTTCCTTTGTCCAGAGATTTGCCGCCTTTAGCCGATATACGGCTAAAGACATTTTTAGCTGGCGAGTGTCTACAAATATAACATTACGTAATGTTTAAATTTTCCGTGAAGCACCAAATCATAGATTGGAAAATATATTTGGATTTTGAAAAAAAAGTAGGCGGAAGGAAGATTGCTTGTTTTTCTTCCTCCTTTCTTATTTAATGTGGAGATTTTGTAAAAGATGAGAAATTAGATTTCATAGTGTCCTTCAGGGTCTCTTCCCCCCCATGCCTAGAATGAAAATTTTCCATTCCCCCCCTCATTTGTTCCCCACCCTGTCTCCAAAATTTTTTCTGTCCCCCCCCCCCCCCTCAAGCATAAAATTAAAAAGCTGTAATTTGATGAACTTAACGCTTATTGTTTTCCCTAAGGTAGTTCTAATTCAAGAATATATATGGAAAGGATGGTTGTTTTTAAACCATAATATTAATAAAACTAAGCATTATGCTATATCATCTCATAAAACCAGATGTTTTTCAATTTTGAATTGATTTTGATGAGTTCCCCCCCATGCCTAGAATGAAAATTTTCCATGCAGTGGGCTATAGAGACCTTTTTTTTCAAAATTAAGTTTGCATAATTTTTTTTGGTTGGTTGGGACCCAAATAACATAAATCTAAGATATTTTTGGATATTTCCAAAAAATGGCAGTTCTCCGCCCTTTTTTATGCCCAAAATGGGCCATTTTCGGGCCATTTTGCTTGGAAAAAAAATCTAAAACCTGCTGTGTTGGTGCTACAACCATCAAATTAGGCTCAAAATGATCCTTGGAAAAAAGAAGGATTAGAATGTAACAATTATATACCTCTGCCATATATATAAACTTAAAAAATTAGGTTTTTCGGCCAAAATTGCGAAAAACAGGGTTTTGCCTGGAAAAAAATCTAAAATCTGTTCTGTTTGTGCTACAAGCCTCAAATTAGGGTCAAAATATTCGTTGGAAAAAAGTAGGATTAGAATGTAACAATTATATACTTCTACCATATATGTAAACTTCAAAAAATTTGGAAATTGGGCCAAAATTGACCGAAACTGGGGAAAAAAGGGTTTGCCTGGGAAAAAAATCTAAAATCTGTTCTGTTGGTGCTATGAACCTCAAATTATGCTTAAAATATTCCTTGGAGGAAAGTAGGATTAGAATGAAAAAAATCTAAAATCTGTAATCCGGTAAAACCCAGTGTCTTCCCGGTTTCCGTCCATCTTGACCTGAAAACCTAATTCTTTTAATTTTATATACATGGTTAGAGGTACATAATTGCTACATTCTTATCCTGCTTTTTTCCAAGGAACATTTTAAGCCTAATTTGAGGTTTGTAACACGAACAGCGCAGATTTTAGGTTTTATTTCCAGGCAAAAACAAGTGTCTTCCTGGTTTCGGTCCATTTCGGCCTAAATACTTAGTTTTTTAAATTTATATATATGGTAGAGGTATATATTTGTTACATTCTAATCCTACTTTCCTCCAAGGAATATTTTAAGCATAATTTGAGGTTCATAGCACCAACAGAACAGATTTTAGATTTTTTTCCCAGGCAAACCCTTTTTTCCCCAGTTTCGGTCAATTTTGGCCCAATTTCCAAATTTTTTGAAGTTTACATATATGGTAGAAGTATATAATTGTTACATTCTAATCCTACTTTTTTCCAACGAATATTTTGACCCTAATTTGAGGCTTGTAGCACAAACAGAACAGATTTTAGATTTTTTTCCAGGCAAAACCCTGTTTTTTCGCAATTTTTGTCAATTTTGGCCGAAAAACCTAATTTTTTAAGTTTATATATATGGCAGAGGTATATAATTGTTACATTCTAATCCTTCTTTTTTCCAAGGATCATTTTGAGCCTAATTTGATGGTTGTAATGATTACGGAGATAATTAATTCGCCCCAATTTTCGAAAAAAAGTTTAGAAATTATCTCCGTTATTTTTAAATGTAAACTGAGCGAAGCCGTAGCGATATTAAAGATGGCTGACGAAACAAGGATGAAAGTGAAGGAGAAAATTTAGAGTTTCATCGATTTTTGACAACTTTAGAGAATTTGATGGCCGTTAACGTAGAGGGGGGGAGGGGGTCAGAACCATAACGGCCAAATGCCGTTAAAAAATTCGAAAGTCGAATGTCGACGGCCCCTAAGCAGACCTATACTACCTGGGGTTTTGTAGAGGTCTGCGATTCAGACTAATTTCCTTCGTGTTTAAACTTTCACAAAGTCATGTTCCCTCATGCGCCACCATCTTGAATTTAGAATTAGAAGCATGTCGGAAACTAGAACCGAGTTTACCTCACCCAATAAAAACGCACGATTCACAAAGGAAAACCACTTTCGTTTTCTCCGACCAATCAGAACGCGCGAAAACCACTTTCGTTTTCTCCGACCAATCAGAACGCGCGATATGAGTTACTTCAGGAAACCCAGGGCGAAAATGTTTTGATTGATCTTCGGAAAAAAATTATGTCATGGCGCAACAATTTGTCCGCCGGCAAGTAGAAAGTCGGGCTACTTTGTTCTGTCCACGCGGGAATGTGCCTGCTCCCTTGTGGGGACCGACCTTTACTTTACTTTAAAGAAGGTTGTGAATGTGAAAGGTGATTGCAGATACTGGAACTGGAAATACTTCTGGAAAAAAAACAAAATAATGAACTTTTATTAAAATAATGAACTTTTATTAAAATAATGAACTTTTTTGAGCGGCAGCTCGAGGCGGTCGACGGTAAACCCGTTCATTAATTCCCCTCGCCTTACCTGTTTTTCTGGCTTTTTTTGTGGTGGGAAATGGATCTTAGGGGCAGAGTTTTATGTTCGAAATTTTCCTTGGGGGCAACCATGACATGCTCTCTGAAAACTGGGTGCCGGGGAAGCAATCAGTAAGTAGAAGAGACCACTTTTGTTTTTGAATTTTGTTCCAGATTTCAATATAAACTTCTCTCAGGGATTACTTGTCAATGTGTTGTGTCAACTTGTCAGCATTGTATTGTTGTGAAGAGAAAGATAAAAGAGGTAATACTAGCCTAGTTTCTAATCCTGATATAAAAAACAAGACACACGGTATTTACGTACTACTTACACTACACCACCAAAGCCAGTCAGGACCTCATTTCACTTTATCGATATTACGCAAACGGCAGTGTGCGCTAAATAATCTTGGTTTCGCTTTCGATTTCAAGCAAAGCTCTTAGCAACAGGGCACGCGTACATAGCAACGGGGCTGGGTAGAAAAATCTAAACATAGAATTCAAAAAAAATAGCGATCATCGTATAAAGCACTAATAAATACCCCCTTTCTATGTTTAGTTTGTTCTACCTTGGATTATAACTGAAAATATCTTCAAAAAAACCTTCGTCCGCTATCAGCCGTGCGGTAATCTTCGCCCGCTTCAATTCTTAGATAATGAATAAGAGAGGTGCACTTAGCTAAGCCGTGCTCGCGGGCGATAAATTTATGTTTACTTATCTTGTATATTTTAGTGGTATTTATCCAATGAGAGGGATGTTGACAAAATATGCACAGCGCTGACAAAATATGCACGGCAGTGATTATGACATCATTAAATATGTCAATGTCGATTCAACGCCCGTTAAAGAAAATAATTCGTAGATAGTTCTTTTTATCTTGAAATTTAGAAATACGAGCAAAAAAAAAAAAGATCAAATTTAAATATTTGTTTCCTATCTAGATTATATTAGCGTTAGAATACGGTAAATTTTCACGAAAAATATTTCGCGTTGGCGGTACGCCCAATCGCGCCCACGGGAAAGTTCCAATTTTTAATTATCGGGAAATCGGAGAAACCGGTTCACCACATGGATAAAAAACGTACGGAATGAAACCTGATAGAAGGTTTTCAACCAGATTTATTCAGATAAAGCTATAAGAGGTTTATTACTTGTGGATTTTAAACCTACATAAGCAAAAACGAAAGTTGTTGTGAAGGAAGAAGTAAACGCAAGACAGAAGGTTTGGTTGTGTTGATCAGGTATGTTTTTATTCTATCCGAACTAATGTTAAAAAAGACCAAAGAGGTCCTGACTGACCAAGGGGTGACGTCCATATTCAATCTTGCCACACGTAACGGGAAAAGACCGTTAGTTTTCAAACATACCTACCCACCACCTTAACGGTCTTCATGATTTGACCAAAATTTTACCGAAGCTTTCATTCCCGCTAAAATCAAAACAAACGGCCCGCTACAAAGGTCGCCATTTTCAGAGGTTTACAACGGCCAAATTCCATCACAATTTTTAAACGGCCTTTGTTTTTAAAACTCCCAAAGCAAGAATGTTATACTCTGAAACCACCCCTAAATTACTCAGGGAAAGGATTTTGGATAGCATGCTAAAGGAAAAAGCGAAGAAGTGAGCGCTACGATAAGCTATTTTTGATTTTTCCTTGGAATTTTTAGTGGAGTTTCATTTTGGTCATCAATGCCACAGCTAACTCTCAACATTCCGATATACCTACCCACTAACGGTCTTTTCCCGTTACGCGTGGCGACTTTGAATATGGACGTCGCCCCCAAAGTAGGGTGCGCACTCGTCGGGATTTTTTGCGCGGAACGAGGAAGAATTTACAAAAATGAACTTCAAGGCATTAGTACTTACCTTTAAATCATCCAAATGTGTTCATTCTTTTTTTCAAATCAATCAGGAATTATCAGGGAAACAAGTAAAAAAACTGCATCAAGGTATCTATTTTCTTTCCAAAGATATTCATGTTTTTCGACGTCAAGTTGAAAACGCGATTTAGCGCTGACCACGGCACCGGAAAATTCTCGACCCACATTGAAACAAATGGCTGTCGATATTGAGCTGGTGCATCTTTTCAATCGCGGTTTTTTTAGTAAACCCAGGGTAAGATTAGGCTACAATCTATCACAACCTGCTTTATTTGAAAATCTACAGGCCGTCTGGAATTTCGATAAATAAGAAGAAATTGCGATTTTTTAACAAGATTGCGGATTTTTTCATTTAAGCAGCTTACACCATCTGAAAGCTGAGGATTTCAGCTTTCTAGTGGTGAATTTGTTTTTTAGCTATCATTTCCAGCTCATTATCGATAAGCTAAAGTTTAACAGTCATCGGGCCGATTTTCAGACCGCGCCAGCAAAACTTCTCACGCCCCGCCACGCGGAAGACTAGATTTCATCCGCCATTTTTGGCGNCGGGACGATTTTCAGACCGCGCCAGCAAAACTCCTCACGCCCCGCCACACGGAAGACTAGATTTCATCCGCCATTTTTGGCGCGATTTTGGTGCTTCCGAAAATTATTTCTTGCTGGCGTGGTTTAAGGAGGCGATTCTTTGAAAAGGTGGTTTTTTTGTGGTTTGAAAATGGAATAACTTTGGAACTACTTAACCAATTTTAACAAATGACCCCTCATTTTTCTCACAAAGGTAACGAGTTTCAAATAAAATTAGTTTGGCTTTCAAAACTTGAGAGGAAAATTTTGGCCTAAGGAAAAATTATACCATTGAAATCCTCCTGCCCTTAAAACTTTGTGTACCCCACCCAGAAAAGCTGCTAAAAAACCAAAATCAAAAGTTTGCATCAAACAAGAAAAAAAGCGAAACGTAAAAAGAATACCAAGGTTACTGTTTACCAAGTAAAAAGTATTGTACGGTACGGTACCTAGACTTTATGCGATGTAATGTCGAAAAATCTAAAGTGAGCACTGGGATTTCAACTCCGCTACTTTGGCTACCATCTTGTTTGTTATTCTTTTATATACTGACTCTTTGAGTTCTCTTTATTTTTAGAGCTCTGAATCGGTCAGGTTGAACACTGGGAAATCAGAAATTTCGTTTCAAACTAGCAATCAGACTACTTGCTTCAAAGATGACACTTGCGTGAACGACAACTCGGATAACTAGCATGGCGTCTAGTTCAAAACAAAAAAAATTTTGATTTCACTCTCACGTCTCACTCACTGCTCAGGACCCGAAAGCTTTTAAAAGGTTTGTCGCAGGCACTGAATTATTAAATAGATAGGTAGATTTTCATGAATAAAAAATTATAAAAAGAAGGATTTTTATAGGTTTTGATTTTCCAGTTGGTTGGCCTATTACTTTCATTCTGTAGTTTATTTAACGTCAAAAGAAAAGACTTTTTTTTTTTAATTTTTGCGTTTAGGAGATTTTTAAATGTACATAGACCTGAAAAAAGAAAGATATATCATCATCATCAGGCTTGAAACATAATTTTCGTTTGTCTTGTGTTGGTTGAGAAGTGCAGCTAGCTAAGTGCATTATCATATCAATTTTGTTAAATTGTCAGAATCATTTTTTACTCACTGGAAATACGCAACTTTTTGAAGAAAAGCGCAATCAACAAAGCGCTGGAAAAACGCCCATTGAAAATTGAAACTAGGAATTTATTGAATATTTCACCTCACTTTTTTATCACATTATCATTAATTGACATCTTGACATTTTAGTCATCTTGTTAGATGTTTTGTTTCAAGAGTTCTTGCAATATAGCCAGACGGTGTCAATCGAACGAATCGAACGCCGAATCAATGGAACACAATTGAACGCAATCGAATAATTGCAATTCGATTGTCGAACGCAATCGAATATTACCCAGGATTTGCTGTTCGATTGCTTCGATTACGTTCGATTGTATTCGATTACGTTCGATTGATTCAATTGTATTAGATTTTATTCGCTTTAGTATGGTACTTAAACGCTCGGCCGCCCACGTTAAGAAGCTCTAACAGAGTGATCCAATTTAATTTAATCCCAATCAAACTCATCGTACATAATCGTAATCGAACGAAATCGAAGATTAATCCAATGTAATTGACAATCAATCGAACCAATCTAACATAGTCAACAATCAATCGAACCAATCTAACCTTACTCGAACGCAATCGAACACAATCGAATATTACCCAGGAATCGGCCGTTCGATTGAGATTCGATTAAGGTCGACAATCGAATCGCAATTATTCGATCGCATTCGATTACGTTCGATTGGTTCGATTGCAATTTTTGTTCGAAATTGTTCGATTGCCATCGTCTGGATATAGTTTATTGTTCAACTTGGAGAGGGAATGTTTGTAAATTTTTTTCATAGCAGTTATTTGAGAGGTCGGATTTAGGCAGGGCTGTTGGATTTAGTACCGTAGAATCATCTAATATCGACACCAGATCTGTAAAATAATCAAAACAAACCTTGAATGAAATTCCTGGTATCATTCTTATCAAACAAGTTCATCCATCAAACTAGAAGTTCAGTAAACATTGCAATTCTTTCAATTAAAAAGCAGCTGAATTATATAAGTAATTTTACACAACATATGAAACATACCTACCTCTTTTGTACCTCTTTTTGGCTTTTGCTTGAACAGCTCATCCAACTCGTTGAGTCCGATGCTTCGACATTTCCTTGAGACTGTTGGAGTCAGCTTGCCTAAGGTTAAAATAGTGGGCAAGCAGAGGTTCGTCCGGAACAGTTGTGAGGAAGGTGTCTAAGTGTTTTTTGAATACTTCTTTGGGGCAGTTTGTCAAATCTCTTATTGGTCTGGGAAGGGTGTTGAATAATCGAGGGCCTTCTTGGGAAAGACTTCCCCTCCAGATATTTTTGTGTTTGATATTGACAGCTTTTAGATTGCAAATTCTCCCCAATCTCTGATTTATATGGCAGGAAATGCCTCCTTTACTTTCGTCATAATCAAAATTCGGGACGTTGCCTTCAATGACGTTCCAGGTATAAATTATTTGATACCGCTCTCTCCGTCTTTCAAGGCTATACAGTTTTAATGATTTGAGTTTTTCCCAATAATTGAGATGTCTGAGGGATGGAATTCCATGTAAAAATGATTTTTGAACTTCTTCCAGTTGCTGGACAAGACCACGCTTCCAGGGAGACCAGAGTTGAGAGCAGTAGTCCAAATGAGGGATGGCTAGTGCTTTCCATAAAGTTAACATGGTTTCAATTTCCCTTGATTTAAATGTGCGGTATATCCATGCACTTATATTTTTCACTTTTTTGATTTGTTCTTGGATATGTTTCTCATAAGTCAACTGAGTGTCTAGGGTGACTCCAAGGTCTTTAACTTCGTCTTTATTTTCGATCAACGTTGCTGTGTCGGTAAAATAGCGAGAACTTTGCTTCAGAGCGTCGTTTTTCCCATAGGCAAGGTGCTCAAATTTAAGACCATTCAGCTGCATGTTGTTGTCTTCTGTCCACTTGTAGACAGTGTCTAGATCATTTTGTAGATGATAAACATCCTCCAGTTTGGATATTTCTTTCATCAAACGAGTGTCGTCAGCAAACGATGCCAAAATAGAATGAAGGATGTTGTTATCGATATCTTGAATCATGATCAGGAACAATAGCGGTCCCAGCACAGATCCTTGCGGCACACCTGAAATAACATCTGTTTCTGAGGACAAGGTTGAGTTTACTGAAACTCTCTGTGTTCGATGAGTCAAAAAGGATTTGATCCATTCAAGGAGTTTACCGTTTATGCCATTTTTCTGAAGCTTGTGTAACAAAATGGTATGGTCTACTCTATCAAAAGCTTTACTGAAGTCTAAATAGATAACGTCAATGTTGTTTCCATTCTCTAGGTAATGGATCAGTCTTTCGGTGTGTTGAAGCAATTGACTAAGACATGAGCGGCCTTTCCTAAAGCCATGTTGATTATTGTTATACAGATTGTTTTCTTCTAGATGATTCTGTATCTTGGCTCGTACAATCTTTTCAAAGACCTTTGAAACGTGGGATGTGAGGGCAACGGGTCTATAGTTTTCAGCAAGTCCCTGATTCCCTTTCTTGTAAACTGGGGATATATGTCCAGTTTTTAAAAGTTTTGGAGTGATTCCTTTGTTAAGTATGTTTCTCCAGATGATTGAAAGTGGTAGAGCAATGTTATCTTTAGTTTTCAGAAGAAGAATAGCTGGAAAACCATCAGGTCCAGGTGCTGAAGTTGGTGACAGTGTACCGATTTCTTTGACAAATTCCTCGATAGTCAGATTGATATCTTCAAGTGTTGGTATTTGTGACTCAAGCGGATGAAGGTCGTAGTTTTGAAGAGGTTGGGTGAAGACAGACTTGTATTGGTTTTGTAGGATATTGGCCATCAAAAGGGGATCATTAGTCAATTTGTTAGTGTCTGGATCGATTAAGGGTCCAACTTTTGGTTTAGATTTCGAGAAGCGATTAGCGTACGAGTAGAAGAATTTTGGATTGGATTTGATTTTAGAGGTTGCTTCAGCTTCTTTCTGTTTCAGTTTCCTCTCTTGAGCAAAGGATTTTTGAAGTAGCACTTCAATTTCAACAAGTTTTTCTGTAGTTTTAAGATTTTGAAATCTTTTTCTCAGTTTCTTTCTTTTTCGCATTAAAATCCGCCTGTCTCTTGGCTTGCGTTTCTTCTTGGATGAAAATATTTTTGGAGGTACATTATTTGAAGATATAATGAATATGCATTGTTTAATAAAAGCATCATATTGGGCGTCAGGGTCTGAATCAAGTGGGTTCAAAATATTGTGCCAGTCAGTGTCTTTGAAGTTTTCATTGATGATAGCCCAATTAATTTGATCATAATAGAAGTTAAAACTATCAAAAGCACTGATTAAATTTTTATTATTGTTATTACTATAGTTGTTTTCAGTCATAGAAAAGTTCAGATGGCTTGTAACATCAATGATGAAGTGATCTGAGAGAGCAGTTGGTGTGCATAGGTAGTTGAAGATTGAATCAGAGTTATTAGTCAGTAAGAAGTCTAATATATTGCCATTAGAATGAGTAGGCTTATGGATCATCTGGTTCAAGTTTAAAATTGAAGTAAAATTGTTTAAAACATCTAGAAGTTGTTTGTTGCAACTAATTGATGGTATGTAAGAGTCATTTTTTATGGTGTGGGGTATATTGAAATCACCACATAGATAAATATCGGGGGTATTTCCTTCGATTGATTCGATGATGTCCTGCATTGCTGAAATAAGGTCCAAGAATTCCGGAGCCGCTGATTTGTGCAGAATATTTGTTGGCTGTCTATAAATGACACCAAGAATAAGGTTAAGGTTTTTTGAATGAAGTAGTAGAGCTTCATTGACACCATTTGAAAATTCAAGTATTGGCTCAAACATTGGAGATACGTCGCTTCGAAGATAAAATGCGACACCTCCGCTATGTCTTCCATATTTGGATTTGATGCGATTTCTATCCTTGCGAAAAAGCTCGTATCCCTCAATTTCAAGCTCTGCTTTCTTGTGCGAAGATGATAGCCATGTCTCGGTTAGGCCCATAAAAATGTGGTTCTCAGAATGAAGAATTGATTCTAGTAGAGGAACTGATGATTGAGTGGTCTGGTGACATAAACCCTGAATATTCATAAAAGAAAAAGTATTCATTGATGTGGTATCTCTTGTTTGTTGTGGTAAAAATTGCTTTGGTTGAGTGGATAGTCCTGAAGACGGGGGTGAAATTGGTGTGGGTATTTCTGATGTACAGTTTGAGATGGTTGCTGAATATTTCGTACATTCAGATTGGTAGTGATCATTGATATCATTTCTGTCCGAAAATTGTCTAAGATTTTCAGAAAATCCAATGATTGTTGTGTGTTTGTATGGTTTTTTTTAGTACTGGGTCCCTTTTAGTCCCCTTGACATGAGTAAAAGTGCAATTTGTGTTAAAACATTCACCTTTTCTGATCGATGAAGAACACATACGTGGATGAAACATGTTGCATTTTGTGCCAGCATTACAGCCTTTTGGGGATTTATTACCATGTCTCAGTAACTTGGTACAGATTTTTGGATGCTTGAATCGGCAATCTTTGCCTTTGATGCCATATTTACATTTTCCTTTCTTGTAAAAGTTACAAACTGGAGTTTCATCAGAGACTTTTTCTTTGGTTGTAGTATTATCCGAAGATAAGGTTGTAGTATTATCTGAAGATAAGGTTGCGTCGTTTTGTAATTCGCGTTGAAATTTAGATTTTAGGAAATTAGTCCTACCCAGGTATATTCCATCCAACTATCTTATTCGAGGGTCTGTCGATAATAATATCTGGGGTGATTGGAATGTGAGGGAGTGTCCTTCTTGGAGTGGGTTGGGTTCCATTTAAGAAAGATTCAGTGGCTTCAACAGCTTCAGTGATCTGCGTAGGTGAATTTGTTATTTGAGCTTGTTTTACTTCATCTGTTTCATTTTTGTGAGTAAAATTTATGTTTTCGTCTTGACATGCCGGGCATAGATAACAAAATCCAGGGATTTTAAAGATGAGATTACATAATTTCTCATGTTCATTCAAAAGATTCATGCTCATCAGAAGTTTAAGATAGCATGGTCGGTGCACTTCCTGACCACACGCACCACAGCTAATGAGTGGTTTGTCATTGAGTTTGCATGAATATGATTCTTGACAAATCTGGCATACATCTGGGAAAAAATTTTTGATCTTCAAACATAATAGGTGGATTGCATCATCCTTGTTAAGGTTGTTAGATGGTAATGATGATGAAGAGGTTGTGAGATAGTCAAGGGTTTCAATGATTGGAGATTTGCGACATGATTTAAGTGCTTTGATGTTGTCTTTGGTTGGAAGTTCAGGGTTGTACATCCGTAAGCAATTTTTGATAACGTCAGTAGGAGCATTTTCCACAAGACCAGCAAGAGCTCTCTTCCAGGTTTCAATCACATTTTCTGAAACAACACTACTTGGCACAGCGCCCGAACGTTGATTCAGTGACATGATGATGTACAAATCAGAGATTGAGAAAACTTAACTTGAGACGCTCGAATGTATTAAAGATAGGTTTCAAGTGGATCGTACAGGAAGACAACAGGATAATAGATACCTGATCAGCTGCACATGGGAACCCAAATTCCTGTCATGCGCAGCTGCTCCTCAGGATTTAGCAAAATGCCTGGGTGACCAGCCACAGGACCCTTTAGATATATGATAATGACTGAAACGTTGGCTTGATAGGGAAGTAATGAAATAATTTTATACCTCAATAGTCCAGGGCTAACCTGGTGTGTAAAAGCTTGTGGTCTTCAGTCTTTGATAGCGAGAACAAGATTCAACAAGATTATTTGATTATCTTTGATATTGATCCAATTGATACAACCAATACCAAAAAATGAACTTCGCACTTCTCTAGACGAAGAGTGCCAGGTTGATCGCAACCCTGTTTAGTGCTGTATTTATCGGATTTCACAGCATCTACCGTTCTTTTTGTACTTTTTATCAATCTAAAATCTTAAACTCAAATTTGGAGTAATTGGTGTTTCTTTTTAATTGTCATGAAACATGAAACGCATGCAAACTTTAATAATCGTTCTCGTGCCTATCATTAAAGTTTTACAACTTTATTACGCTTCAACGTTCAAGTCACGTGATAAAACTAATTCTTAGTGCTTAGTCGGCCTGGTTTCCCCTTCCTTATTTATCACAAACACACGTTTAGGCGCTAAGAGGCCGTACGCCGTAATGGCCAGTATGGCGGTCACATTAAATTCAAAAGGAAACTGGGTTCTTTTTATTATTTTCGGTTCACGGTAAAAAGGTCTACTAAAATATTCCTCACGTGCAAAATGTTGTTTTGATTTGGATATCTTCGTTGAAAGCATGCTAATTCGTTTTTAGTGATGACTACATCAATAAAGTTTTCTTTTCATACATAAGTAATAACACTTCATATTTCTCATACATATATCAACAATTTGTGACATGATAGGGAGAGTATAATTTAGTGATTGATTTGTAACTTTGGTATGTATTTGTTTATGTTTAATTTTTTATTTCGAAGACCAGCCTACAGCTATGTCGAAATAACAAGACGCATGTCGATATTGGACGATTCTTCGGTACCACTCACGGTATAATGCAATATATTATTTGATTGTCATGCCAAAAGATATTTCTTCACTTTAAGAATAATCTGCTATGTGGCTTCGCCACTTACCCCCTGATTGTTCAAGTAGTCACTTCGGTCACGTGAATAAAAGCACGCACATGTTGAACCCGACTGTGGACAGATGGAAATTGCAATTTATACATAAATTATTGTGGAAGTGAACGCTTGAGACGAAAGTTTGGGAAATCAAAAAGACAACTTTTATAAGGATGTTGACTTTTGTTTATAAGGCACTCTGTGACAGACTGCTTAGGCAGTTAGTCATAATAGCGTCCCACCGAATTGTACATCATAGATTAATGCTGCAAAAGCGCTATATTGTTTACTTGACTCACAGGCAAACTTCTAAATGAATTCATGAAAAAGTAACCCGACGCCTTTTATAGAAATTAATACATATTTTTAAAAACTATATGAGAAATTACCTAAAATTTGAGCCATAAACGAAAAAAAAATTGAGCCGAGCAAACCTTGAATACTAATTTGAAGATCAACTTCCCAAGAAAAAGATCTATGGGGGAGACGGAACCCACCTAGATCCGCGACCGCGCACCTGCCGGATAGGTTATCTATCCCGGAAATCTTGCTGGACTTGAAACACTGACCCATAGGATAGACTATGTTCCAGAAATCTTGCTGGACTTGAAACACTGACCCATTTACATGAGCGGAATTATTTTTACTTTAGCCCAGATGGTGTCAATCTAACAAATCAAACGCCAAATCGATTGAACACAATCGAATAAATGCAATTCGATTGTCGAACGCAATTGAATATTACCCAGGATTTGTCGTTCGATTTTATTCAATTACGTTCCATTAATTCATTTGTATTAGATTTTATTTGCTTTCGTATGGTACTTAAGCGCTCTGCCGCCCATGCTAAAAAGCTCTAACAGAGTTATCCAATTTAATTTAATCCAAACATAATCATAACCAAACAAAATTGAAGATTAATCGAATGTAATTGACAATCAATCGAACGTAGTCAACTATTAATCAAACCAATCTAACCTTACTTGAACGCAATCAAACACAATCGAATCTTACCCAGGAATCAGCCGTTTGACAATCAAATCGCAATTATTCGATTATGTTCGATTGGTTAGATTGTGATTTTTGTTTGAAGTTGTTCGATTGACACCGTCTGGTTTAGCGTATTAACAAGGCCTTAACAATCGGAGCGCTGTTTCGGGAATTGAATGACAAAATTTGGTTGGTTGATATTCTGGCTGATGCACGTTCACAATCGATAATTTTGTCTCATTTAAGTTTTTAAGTTTTAATTAATTGTCTTGGGAACTTGAGCTTGATTCAGGTAACTCATCTTTGTTGATGCAAATAGATCCTGTAGATGACTGATGTTGTGTAGCTTGATTTTCTAGTGTGACTAACTGTTAGGGTGGCTAATTTTTGGACTGTATTTTCACTTACTGTTAAATCTCTTTGACAACAAGTTCAGTTTTGATACTTCAACCACGTGTTTATCCAGACGGTACTTATCGAACGTTCGATTGTGATCGAAGTAATCAATAATGATTGATAATAATCGAAGGTGGTCAGTGACCACCTATTGATTATATTGGTGATCGAATACCATAACTTGGTCTAATGTCGACACCCTTTTTATCAGCTGAAATTTATAGAAAGGTTGAAACTGTCTTTCTTTGCTTAGTGGTCAGAGAGGAATAATCCTTTTTCAATCAGTGATTCATATCATTCCTGTCTCTAAACGAAGGATGTCGATTTTAGACCAACTTACCGTACTCACTTGACTCCAGATTATGACATTTTCTTCAACCATTTTCGATTTGATCAATCATTTCTATTACTTTTCGATTACTTTAGGCGTACAAACTTTCGCGAGCAGAAACTTTCGCGACGACGAGAAATCGCGAAATTGACGACATTTACTTTCGCGAATTTAACGGAAAAATATTTTTCGCGAGCATTAACTTTCGCGAATCAAGACGTAAAATTGAGTATTTTCACATGAAAAAATGGCTTAGAGGGACGAATATTTCTGGTATTGGCTTGAAACATTTGTCCTTTGACTTATTAGTGTTTTAGCAGGCTAAAAAGTGCCATAAAAGTTACATTTTATTCAAAGTTTGAAGTTGTACAGATTTTCTATTTTGTCAAGAATTTTTCGCGAGCATAAACTTTCGCGAATGGCCCTTCCTAGAATTTTTAAAGACATTTACATTCGCGAAAAGGGCTAAAATTCGCGAAAATCGCGAAAGTTTCTGCTCGCGAAAGTTTCTACGCCTAAAGTACCTTCGGTCATATTGAATACCTTCGATTGTATTAAGTACTTTTCAGCCTTCAATTTTATCAAATATGTTTCCAGTAGCACAGCAGCGCGTCAAAATAATCTGAAACCAAGTTTACTTTGGCCAAATAAAACACGCGATTCACGCGCGAAAACCACTTCGTTTTCTCCAACCAATCAGAATGCGCTTGAGGAAACCCAGGGCGAAGGCACACGAAATGGCGGGGAAAATGGCTGGGAAATTAAGGGGGTCAATCTTTTTGTGCTTTGGTTTTAGGTCAGTTTTTCTGGTTTTTCTTAAAGATATATCATAGTAATTGATATACTGGTATATGTTAGTTTTCATAACAATATAGCCCTAACAGTCAGGAACAATTAACTAATTAGGACTGTTCTAATCAGGACACCAATGTCCTTATAAAGTCATTTTGATGTCCTTATTAAGTCACCGACCAGATATTATCGTTAAACCATGAAAGTGGCTCAACTTCTAAACACTACCATTGGGAAGAGCACAAAAAATGATTCCATAGAGTGAGTTTCAAAAAGTTTCATTGGTGGAATCTTTGAAATTTTTTTTTAAGGCTTTAAGGTCCATTTTACACGTTCTAAAACCAAATAGCTCTGATGTATTCAAAGCCTACTAACACAAAAATTTTCATAATGGTAGCCTTTGTTGCAACAAGTTGAAACAAGCGCACAGTAAATGATAGATTCTGAAATAACGCTAGATTCTGAAATAACGCACCAATCAATTTCGATGATTTAGTTTCTTTTTCCATAGGTAAGGCTTTTAGAATGTGTTTTTAGCTCTAAAACATCTGAAATTACAATTAAAAGTTTAGAATGTCCTAATTTGGACATCAATCTCCCTATAAGGACATTGAAATGGTGACTTAATCTAGATACTGTCCTTATCAGGACAGCGTCCTAATTAGTCAATTGTTCCTGGCTGCCTAACTTTTTCTATAAAATTTACTGGAAACGCATATTTGGACTTTGCATTGGGTCTGCATGCAAGCACTTAAACCAAAGTTCCATTAAAGCGGGACAAAATCAGTTCTATTAATTTTGCAAAAAAACTATTATAAAGCTAGAATTGCTTCGCCTACTCTTGATTGAGAAAATGATTGACATATTAAAAAAATTTCACCTGTGAGAAAGTTTGCATGTGTTCCAAGTGGGTAGCTCTTTCAACTTCGGTTTTCAGTTGTTAGAATGTTCTTGACAGAAAATTCCTTGTTTAGTGCCATTATTAATTTTGTTAGATCTGACGAATTGATGATTCTAGGTCCAAATGGACCTAGGTCGGAAACAAACAAAAACCCTCCTTCTGCAGCTTGCGATCATCCATTGCAATACCCAGTTCCTCAATTTCTAGCCCTGTTTCCTGTTTCAAAATATCAAGAAATGCTAAAATCTGTGTAAGAGTGTCCTCCCTTTTGAAAACCATTTTGGTTTTTCCTTAAAAGAGGATCAAGGACTGGAACGAAGTTTGTTGTAGATTTTGGCTGCTAAAGGCATAAGAGTGGAACAGAAATGATACCGCCAGTTAACCAAGTATAATGGAGAGTTAGAATCAGAAACTCTAATGTAATGTGAGATTACAAAATCATTTCCATAAATAGGGGATCAGGTAAATCTTAATTCAATGAAATCATCACCCTTCACCCTTTTTGAATCTACCCCGGTGGGGTGGAGGTCCTATAAATTAAACTGTGTTCGTTCGTCTGTTACCAACTTTTCTCAGGATTGAATCATAGGAATCTTTTGGATTTTGGTACAGAGGTGCAAAATGGTGGTGGCCAAAATGTGACGGAGCCCGATTTCGAAAAAAAAAATTGGGGGGACAAATTTTAGCCAAAAAACTGATAAAAAAGGGTTTTTAAGATGTGAAAAATTGGATAGTTAATTTTTTCTGATTTTTTGCATGAAAGTAGGCTAACATCATTGGTAAAAGATGGCTGAAGCAGATTTTCACAAAATAAAATTTTCGGCGCAAAAAAAGAATCTTTATCTATAAGAATCACTATTTATTATAAGCATAGATCAAAGATCAATGTTCTTAGGCAAATTGTTATTTTTATTATTATTTTTTCCAAAAGAAGAAAATGTCACGGTAGAGTGCGATGGTTTGAGTTTTCTAGAAACACTTATTATTTTTTTGGCTGAAAAACAAATCTTTATCTATAAGAATCACTATATATAAACATAGATCAATATTATTTGTATCATTATTTTTTCTAAAAGAAGAAAATGTCACGGTAGAGCGTGATGGTTTGAGTTTTCTAGAAACCTTATTTATTAAGCTGTGCATTTTTCTGATAGTGGATTGTTTTTATAAAGAAAAGCGTTTAATAGCTTTTTTCAATAGTGTTGATACTTTTTCCCAATAAATATGCTTTCATTATATATTTTTTATTTTGTCCAGTTATGTCTTATGTGTTTCATTGTTTCATTGTTTCAATGTTCATTGATTAGTTTTGATAACCAGGTAGGTCCATAAAAGTATCACTTGTTTCTCCTAGAACTTGGGTGGTTTTGATACTAAAACAGTTGCAAAAAGGCTATTCAATCTACTAGAAACAATACCGTGAAAATTAGTTTTTCACAAAAACAGAAATAAATACTAAATGAAGATCATTCTATGATTGGACAGCAAAATATTGAAAATATAGTATCTGATGTTTTTTCTTAGTTTTACAGATAAATTGATAAGTTCTGTCTAAATTGTCAACGTTTGAATGTGGAAGGGTAATTTATAGCATTATCTACTCGTATTAGCCATTTAAACGTCATTAATGACTCAAAAGAGCAGATATTATAGATTAACACCTTTTTCTTAACATTTTTTTGTTTCTATTTATTTCACGATATTTGAATCATTTATTTGAATCATAATTGAACCATTGATCTTTTTTCTAAAATTTTCTTTTTCTTAATGAATGGAAACGTCTCTTTACGCTGAAGAGGATTCTAGAATTTATGCCGGCGAGTTTATTGTTTAGCGTGAATATGTATACGAGGCAGCGAGCCGATTTTTCTGATTTGTTGTCAGACAGACATCAATAATGGTCCTTTTCAGAAAGCATCCAATACACATAGCCACTGATTTGTACAGAAGGAATAATCCAAAATACAAAAGATATTTAGAAAGATTGGATTTCATTTTTACTTTTCTTAGCTCATTTAAGATAATTGACACATTCAGTGCCGTCAAATGATGAGTTCATACTGTTGGTATTGATTTTCACCTATTTTTTTATTTAATATATGCAGTTTTTTAAGAAAATAGTAATTAAATTACAAATGAAGAAAACATAAAACGATAAAATATGCATCGCGAAAAATGGCAAGTCTGAAAAATTTTCTAAAAGGAAAGAAAAAATCTAATCCTGATAAAAAGGGATCAAACTATCACTCATCCACTGGAAATCTCAGCCGAGCAAGTAGTAAAGGCAGCCAGTTAAACCTTGCTGGATCAACTGATAGTCTCGGTTATATACTCAAAGAAAAGGACCTTCCCAAATTCCTCAAAGCAGCATGGCAAGGGGATGTATCGAAATTAAAGCAGCTAACCAACAAGAAAACAAACTTTGATGAGACCGATAAAGAACAGAGGTAACAAATTTTCTTTTTCTTGGGATGTACATCAGTATACTTTCACTACTACCGATTTGACTACTTTTTCACTTTTCTCTGAGAAATTATTATTTGATACCTACAGTGTACTCTCACCAATCCAAACTTTTATTATTTGGATTTAAGTTTTAAAAATAAGCAAGTGATATATCCCTTGATAATTCGTTAGATTTTTGAACTTGAGAAATGGTTTCAAATTATAACATATAACGAAAGTTAACTGTTGGAAAGCAACATATATTACCATAGCTACAGTTTTGAGAATCAGCACTCTCTTCCAAACAAAAAGAAAAACTATGAGATATACAAGATTTAATTTTAATATCCCTAGTTTCTAATTCCATCCCAGTCTTTGTGTTTTACCTGAATTCCAAGCAATAATTTTAAAATCATCTTTATGTCTTTTTGATTGGGTTGACTACAGATATATTAAAACATCCCTTGTCTATTTCCGTATTTTAGGACTGCATTGCATTTAGCATGTGCCAAAGGTTTTAAGCCTGTGGTAGAATATTTGATAGGAAATGGAGCTAACACCAATAAAAGTGATTCAGAGGGTAAAACACCCTTAATGAAGGTAATAACCGTGTATTATTCTCAACTGTTCTCAATGCTTCAAATTAAAATATGACACGTTTTTTTTATTAGAACATCCAAAAATTTTTGAAGCTTGGCTTCCGGTTGTTCTTAGCTTTTTGGATTTTAATAAATGTTCTTAAAATATTCTTATTTTTCTTGTGACCATTTTGACTCATTTTCCTAAGAAATTGGCTGTTTTCGAGTCTGTGAAGCCTTTAAAAATGTTCCTAACTTGTTCTTAACATTTTGGTCATCGAAGCCTTATGTTCTTATATATGTCTTATAAAAAAATGTGTAATTAATTTGAATTTGAATCAAATCATGACAATGATTTCTGGAAATCCTCAAAGATTTATTTGAATGGTATTTTTGTTGTTTCTTCATTATAAGTTTGAAATTCTTACAGATAGTCTACAATGGAACCCTGGAAATCCAAATTGTATTTTGTTGTGATTGAGGATTTTACCATCACCTAATAACTTTGAATAATCACTTTAAAGATTGGACTTTCCAGAAAAAAAATTTACCCCACTGTTGAGGATATTGATTTTTTGAAGTATTAAACCCCCTGGATATCCACTCTTAAAAATATGCTCAACCCCCTGGATATCCTCTCTTATAAAGATGCTTACCCCTGGATATCGTATTTTTTACTTGAAAAGACACTTTACCCCGTGGATATCCGCTCCCTTGTAGATATTTAACCCCCTGGATATCCACTTTTGAACAAAAATTGTTAACCCCCTGGATATCCAATATCCTCAACATGTTGGGGGCACGCACTATTTCTGGAAAAGCCCATTATTCTTCCTAGCGATTCTTAATTAACTTGAAATGCCCACTTTGTTTTCATTTGTACAGGCATGTGAGACCAATTCCTTACAAATTGTAGACATTTTGCTACGTGCTGGTGCCGAAACGAATATTTATGATGCAAATCATATGACAGCTTTGCATATCTCAGCAGCAAGTGGGAATGCAGATATTGGACAGATGCTAGCTAACAGAGATGCTAAATTGGATGCCAAGGATATGGTATGGATGGTATTTTATTTAACTCACTTAGGTTACATAGTGTTGAGTGTTATCCAGAGGTATAAATACGATCTCCGGGGAGGGGTACTTGGCCAAAGGGGTACAGGCTCTGTCACTGGTCAGAGTACAAATTTTCACCTCCACCAGTTCAAAATAGAAAAGCCAGTCCCTCATAGGGTATCTTTTAGAAACTTTGGGAAGAAAGTAGAAAATTTTGAGAAAAATTCGGAATTTTAGTCCCATTCAAGATCATTTTTTCATAAATTTTAATAAAATTGTTCAAAGAATGGGTCCCAGACATGGTCCATTTTTGGACCTCAGTGGAACATCCAAGGCTATACCCCTTCCACAGTAGACAATCCAACTTGAGTGACAGGCTTGGTGAAAAGTGAACAGTTGTATTTTGTTAATCATTTAGACTGACCTTTACATCTTCATATTTTGACAATGTTTGTTCACCTTTCTTTTTTAGAATCAGGTGACTCCACTACATTTAGCATGTGCATTGGGACATATGCCATTCACAGAGTTCTTGATATCAGAATATGTACAAGTCAATCCAATAGACAACCAAAAAAGGTAAGTTATATTTAATAAGTGTCCGTCTTTAAGACGTCTTAAAGGTTTTGTTTCTAAATAAGAGTGCTATCGTTTGCTTATTCATCAATTCTAATTCACAAGCTTTTTCTTATTTGTTTGACACAAATGTGGAGCAAGATTGGTTAGAATTTAGAGAAAAAGAAAAACAGTTATTTGCTTATATCAGCATGATATAACAATAACAAGACTCTGTCCTGATATGAAATATGTGTCTGTAATGAAACAGGAACACTTATGTAAAAACAAAACCTTTAACTAATATTTTGGGTCAATAATTTTTTCTTACTCTTTTACTTAGGTTTTTTAGATTATTAGTGAAATTTTGAAGATAATATTTCAACTTCAACTTCTTGCTCTCTTGAAACTAAGTTAACTATACAACTATGAAGGGTTCTTAGAAAGGGTCTGGTAAGGATTTAACTCACTTTTTGAATAAGAAGAGATTGATGTTAGGTAGGTAAATTTAAGTTACATGAATTAAAAACTCCATACAAAACCTTAGGAAACAATATTTTTCATGGATATGTTGTGCGAAGGTCTTTTCACACTGTTGAATCTGCCAAAAACATATTAACATTACAGGAGCACAACCAAATTTTCTGGAAAAGTTGGCTCTCCCCTTTCTTTAGTGACTTATAGGTATACTTCCAAACTTGAAAAATTTGAAAGTGCAAAGAAAACCTAGTAGGATTGGGATTTTTCATAATTGTGTGGGGTGCCAAGAAGAGGACTTTCCGCACAATGTCACGGATATTTGTCAAAAACAGAGTTTTTGAAAAGTCAGCCTGATAATTCTTGTTGTTTTAGGACACCATTGATGACAGCATGTATTGAAGGACACATAGATATCGTGCAACTCCTCCTTGAACATGATGCAGACCCGGAAATGGTTGATAAAAGTGGTCACACTGCTGAGGATCTGGCAAAACAATACAACAATGGACCGTAAGAATACATTTAATATCATTCATTTTCATTATTTTCTGGCAAAGTGAATGTGAGTTGACTTTTTTCCATTGAAACCTTGGAAATGAGCAATACTTTTAACTAATAGACGATTATCAATATGCTCTTTTACGCGCTTTTGTAATGTAATGTGTTTGTAAAAGATTGTGTTATAAATTTTTTTCTGATTTTTTTTATGAAAGTAGTGTGCAAAGGGAAAGATGGCTGAAGCAGATTTTTCAAAAAAGTATAACAACTGCAGCTGTTTTTCTATCATAGTCTAAGCACATTCATCATTGGGCTGGGTTTGCTTTGCATTCTAGTTTATCTTCTAAAGAAAATGTTTTGACCACTCCCGATATTATACCATATTTATGCTTATTGGATAAAGGGCTCTCGTTAGCCTTGGCTAGATTATCAAATAGGCTTTTCCTTTACGAGATAGTAAAAAAATTGGCTATTTTGAGCCCTTGAGCCTTAGCAACCGAGTTGAATGCTATAAAAAATATAAGCATATATTACAACTCATTAGCAGTTTTTTTATATATTTTTTGGACCAAAAGTTACAGGCCTCCAAATATGCCCATTTTTGTCTTTTTTTAGCCACTTTTAGCTTACTTTAACAGAGGCCGCGGTTTCACTTTGAAAGTGGTAGGGCCATGGTTTAGTGTCTAAAAGGAGGTGCCACCATGGTTGGCACCGAAGGGAGAAATTTTTGAAAATTAGCCCTTCTAGATAGACTGCCTAAAACAGGTCTTTTTCAAAGTTTTTACGCAGAATTTAGCTGAATCAGTAAATTTTCTTTTTGCTTTGAAAAAAATGTGGTCGGGCCAAGGCCCGGGTGGCCCCCGGCTGCCGCAGCCCCTGTTTAAAGGGCTGTATTTTTTATCCAAAAGATATATAAAAATTCTGAAAACATATTTGAGTTCAGCGAAGTTCAACTTTTTAGACAAGTATAAAATTCAATATTTTTGGTCAAGTAGAAAAATTCTTCATATTTTAATCTTGATTTTCGGAAATTTTTAAAGATTTTGAAGTCTTAAAATCATCCACTTAAGATTATCTTTTCAATACCTTTTAACTATATCTTTTCTCCTTCCAGAAGAATCTATCAAAACATGCGGCATGCTATTTTTTTGGAATAGATTCCTTTAATAATATCCTTTTGATGATTTTTTTTTCTTTAAGGATTTCAACACTTCTGGACAGCTTCTTGAAAAAGAAGAATAAAAAGCTGACCTCACCATCTGGTAGCTCCGTCCCTTCTCGACATTCATCACAAAATAACAGACCGTTATCACCGGCTGATAATCAAGATGATTTGTTCTCTGGCTCAAATGCTTCAGACCATAACTTTGCCAACATCTTTGGTGGACCTGCGCTCAATACGGGTGGTATGAATTTTTCTAACAAAAATTTATGAATTTTTCTAAAAAAAATTTTTTTTTTATGAAAACTTTCCAACGATTTTTTAGTGAATAAGAAATTAGCTTTTTTAAGTTACTTTATTAATATTATTCAGTGTTTTATCAGTCATTTTTGATTTTTGCTAAAAGTAACCCCCATAATCATGAATTGTATCATTTGTTTCCTATGTACACTGGTAACATAATAAACAATGTTTAGTGAGTGAGTAAGCGAGTAGAATCATCTGGTGGCTGTCGGCAGAGCCCGGGTGAGGGAGTCTATCCCCTTTTCTAGTTGTGCTAGAGACCTTGGAGATCAAGTGCTGAGGTGGAGAGCCTCATCTTCTCCAAGCGAGCTCCAATCCAAGCTACTCATCATTACGCTGTCTTGGAAAATGACCGGGGATCGAACCCACAACCCTTGAATTGTAAATCGCTGTTGACAAATGAAAAGGTCCAATTTCAAAATTATTGCCTGAGAAAATTTAGATTTTTTTCTGTTGTCTGAGCATAAATTTTGAGATTGACCCTGTTGCATGTAGATTGGACCCTCCTCGTTATGCCAAATGGGCTAATCTCAAATTTAAGCCTAGCCAGACAGAAAAACTGTTAGCTTTCTCAGACACTAATTTTGGTATTGGCCCTTTTGATTCGTCAACGGCGAAATGAGCCACCTGGCCACTATTATGTTATCATAATGTTATCCTACCATAATAAACGATGTTTCATTTGTTTGTTTACAGGTAATGCATTGACTGAACGCTCAGAAGAAAGGTAACCATAATGCTTCTCATTGTTCAATTGAAAGTTTATCTCTTACCTCATACGAAATCATCTTTTCTATCTATGTATTTCTCAAACTGTAATGCATATAAGCTACCCTTAATAGATCTTATCGGAGTTTTTGATTTTTCTAAAAAAGCGATGCATTGTGGGATTGTTTCGGGAGTATTAAGATAGAAATCTCTTAGGAATTCCTCGAAGGAATTCTATTTTAATACTCCCGAAACAATCCCACAATGCATCGCTTTTTTAGAAAAATCTAAAACTCCGATAAGATCTATTCGAATGCGATAATATCACACTTTTCCGAAATCGTGCTTGAAATTATTCGAATGGTATCGAGGGCAGTCTTGTGCAAACATTTTATGGGTCAAGCATGACAAAAATGACAAAAAGTTACTTATAAGGATAATCAGATACGTGGACTGTGGATTCCTTCGATTGTCCTGGGCCCGGTTGTTCAAAAGTGGAACGGAAGTTAATCCCCGCGGTTAACTAATCGAAATTTAATCGCGATTAGCGCTAATCGGGATTTAATCTAATCGATTTTTTGAACAACCGGGCCTTGAGCAAAAACCTCAAAATATTTTTCCCTAACTATTTTCCAAAATAGAGATATTCAAGTTGACTTTTTAGTAAGAAAACAATAAAATTTAACTTAAGAACTGTGTAAAAACCCATTATTAGAAATCGCGGATTGTGATATCTCGACTTTGGTAAATACTCGAAAGTTTTAGTCAGGACCGCAGAAGTTTTCTGTAGGCCAAAATATTTCATACCATCTAGTAATTATTCATTTGAGAGATTTCTTTGTCTCTTCTTTTAATACTAAATTTCAATTTCTCAGTCACTCTGAAGAACTTGGGAATACAGAATCATGGGCTGACACAGATACTGATGACTTGGAGAGCGAAAGAGTAAGAACTTTCTGTTTTACGTCTCCTCAGGTCTGCATACGTTTTTTGTCTCCACAGGTCTGCATACGTTTTTTGTCTCCACAGGTCTGCATACGTTTTTTGTCTCCACAGGTCTGCATACGTTTTTTGTCTGCACAGGTCTGCATACGTTTTTTGTCTGCACAGGTCTGCATACGTTTTTTGTCTCCACAGTTCTGCATACGTTTTTTGTCTGCACAGGTCTGCATACGTTTTTTGTCTGCACAGGTCTGCATACGTTTTTTGTTCTCCACGTCTGCATTTTTTTGTCTGCACAGGTCTGCATACGTTTTTTTGTCTCCACAGGTCTGCATACGTTTTTTGTCTCCACAGGTCTGCATACGTTTTTTGTCTGCACAGGTCTGCATACGTTTTTTGTCGCCACAGGTCTGTATACGTTTTTTGTCTCCTCAGGTCTGCATACGTTTTTTGTCTCCACAGGTCTGCATACGTTTTTTGACTCCACAGGTCTGCATACGTTTTTTGTCTGCACAGGTCTGCATACGTTTTTTGTCTCCACAGGTCTGCATACGTTTTTTGTCTCCACATGTCTGCATACGTTTTTTGTCTCCACAGGTCTGCATACACGTTTTTTTGTCTGCACAGGTCTGCATACGTTGTTTTGTCTGCACAGGTCTGCATACAGGTCTGCATACGTTTTCTGTCTCCTCAGGTTCTGCAACTTTTTTGTTTTCTGCACAGGTCTGCATACGTTTTTTTCTGCACAGGTCTGCATAGTTTTTTGTCGCACAGTCATACGTTTTTTGTCTGTCTGTATACGTTTTTTGTCTGCACAGGTCTGCATACGTTTTTTGTCTGCACAGGTCTGCATACGTTTTCTGTCTCCATAGGTCTGAATAAGTTTTCTCAATTTGTGAAATTCATTCGTATGAAAATTCTCATAATTCTAATCAGTCATTTATTCGTTTTCCTGCTGTAAAACCTTCTGAATTAAACTAGGACTTCTTTTTATGATATATTATCAGGAAAACAGAAATCAAATTTTCCTTGGCTTTAATATTTTGCTTCAACTATGGACGAAGAAGCTCCATCTAGTGTTTTATATAGAAATAAAACATAACACATTTTTCTTTTAACGATATTTCGACCTCTTACCGTGTCTTTTTCAAGTTCAATGGGTTTTTAGTAGTGTTTCATATAAGATGTCTATAACTTTTCACGTCAGTTATTCTTTTTTAAACGACATCACCTTACTAAAACTTCCTAACTTTTTAGCATCGTCAAAAGGCTATGACCACCTTTTATGTAAGCTATGTATGAGTCACCTTAACCTCCAAGTTAAATCTACATTATTTAGTTTATAATTATTGACCATTTTGTTGTCTATCTTTTAGAAATCAAAGGGACCAAATCTGAATGCAATGATGAAAATGAGAAAGGAAAATGAAAATAAAGGTATTTTATACTTATAAAGATGTTTTTGTCTAAGTCAGTCTAAGTTGATAGATTTTTGTGTTGTGTCAACACTTACAACAGAAATAGATCAATTCTACGAAAATGGTTGAGGGAGGCTACAATGGCCAAAAATATAAGAACAAGTTAAGAACACATTTTAAGGCTTTGGGGACTCTAAAATATCCTATTTCTAAGGAAAATGGACTAAAGTACTCACAAAAATAAGAACATGTGAAGAACATTTTTAGACTAAAAACTCAAAAAACTAAGAATATCTGAAGGCTCCAAAAATTTGGATGTTGTTATAAAAGAAAACGTTTAGGGACAATAAATAAATAGAGAAAGAATGTAATGAGTTTTTCAAATCATTAGTATTATTACATGAGTTATAAACTACGAAAAAAAGACAATAATTTTTATTAGATAAAATTGTACACTGATTAAGTGCCGCCCTCTCATAAGGAATAAAAATCACGAAGATAAAATAAGGTAATTCTAAAAGATGAATCACCATTGAAATTTCTCCTAAATCATTGTTAAAATGGATACTTCTCCCACCTATCTCTAGCCCACTACGCGATTTCTTTTTGATCACTTTTTTGGTCAATAACGGTTTATGTGAAAATTTACAGATGGAACGGTTTCAAGAAAAAAAGTTCTACCCGTCCGGTACAGACAAATGTTTTTCACTTTCATACAGAGTGTGAGTGTGAACGAAAATCACTACGCTTGAAAAATAATGAAAAGACTAGAAAAATTTTAAAAATGCAGGGTGTTTCAAAAAAAAAAGTACATAAGCTTGAAATGAGATTATAAAAAAAACTATAAATCTAAACCTTTCTCTGTTGGAAAAGAGAAAGGATATAAACCTAAATCAGCATACATTCTCTTTATTTTATAAGAACCAGTAAATTTCAGTTGTTCTCGACTGTTCTTTTTCTTCATTTTGACTATTTGAGCCGCAATATTTTCTTTATGTTGGCAAAAATGTGTTTTTTTAGGCTATTTACCAAATTTTTACTAATTTTTTACCTTTTCTTCTAATTTTTGTCTGTTTCGAGTTTCATCGTTCTTATAAAAAAGTGTAGTATAAATCATATATGACTTACGATATAATAATAATAAGCCACCTGCGCTGGAAGGTCAGCCCAATAAGCTTAAAACGATTAGAAGGAAGTACAATCAAGAAACTTAAGAGGTTGAAAAGCTCATTTTGGTTGAACTTCAGACAAAAAAAGTTTAACACAAAGTTGAATTTGTCCAAAGCAGACAGAGGTTTGATGGATTATTTCTTAATGTCTTAAACCTGTTCTTTATTCTCTGAGAAAGTATCCGAGGCGGCCGCTTTATAAAATGTTCACTGCGGCTTTCACCACTTTGGTTCATTTTTGGCATTTTTATGTTGATTTATTTATTTTTTCTCCAGTCAAGGCCGCCCCTCGTTTATAGTTGAGTGTTGAATTTGGGAACCTGTCAGATATCTGCAGAGCCTTAAAAAGGAACCCTGACAAGCAGCACGTCCCCGTACCCAGTTTTGCCTAAGTCCCCTTGAGATTTTTGGTGATTAAAGAGAAATAAATTAAAAAAAAAATTATTGATTAATTGATGCATCGAGAAGGAACTGAGAAGTGAATAATTTCAATTTGAAGATAATTAATTTTTGGGGAATTATAGGGGTAGGATCCGCTTACGCTTTTCTAAAATCATATAAGCAACACTATAGATGCCAGGAATCAGCAATGACATTCACCGGATTGGTTACCGGGTGGAAATAATCTCATATCATAATATCATATCACAAGATTGGTTACCGGGTGGAAATAATCTCATATCATTTCACCGGATTGGTTACCGGGTGGAAATCTCAAATAACACCGCATAAACGGATTCACCGGATTGATTACCGGGTGGAAATCTCAAATAACACCGCATAAACGGATTCACCGGATTGCTTACCGGGTGGAAATAATCTCATATCATAATATCATATCATATCGACCGGATTGGTTACCGGGTGGAAATAACCGGATTGGGTTACGATTACACTGGCATGAAGAAGATTCAAAATTTTCAATAGAAGCGTAGCGTAGCAAAGCCAACCCCTAAATTACTACTTGACTAACAAACAGGAACTTGCATCCATTTTATTTTCAATATTAGCAAATAGTAAAGTTATGAAGGAAAGGTGTGGGAGGGCGGGAACCAAGACTGACGATGTTCGAAAGAAGCGTTACTAGAGAGACTGAGGTATTTTATATATGAGACCACGCACGAGGTCGGCTAAATTTAAAACCCAGACTTTCTGGTCAAAGTAGATCTGGCGAACGCACACGTCTGACAGGGTGTAACGGGCGTTTACTAGGGCGCCGTCAAAGACTCTTATTTCAATTAACCTGAGTTATGAATAACTCCATATAAACAAAAAAAAAATCATTTTTTACTATCTGCTTTTTTATTATAGTGTTCTTTTATTATTAAGTATGCGCAAATCTTTTGATGAAGTTATGTGTTTCTTTTTTCTTCCATAAAAAAAATATTTTTCGCGCCAAAGTTTTCCCGATAACTTGTTTTCCGAAAATAATCCGAAATCGGATTTAAACTTAAACATCTTGACGACCAGAAAAAAAACTCGAGAAAGGGATTTGAAGGGTCACCGTGGCTGACCAATTAATTGCCATCGCAGGCAAAAAAATAGAGATAAAAATACTGTTGCTATTGTTTTCGAAAACCCGCGAAGCTTCTGATTGGTCAAGCGCTGAAATTCTATTGTAAAGTTACGTGACCTAGGTAGGATTTCCTACCTAACCACGGCACACTTTACAGCAGAAGCACGACATCTAGTCCTTCAGGCTTAATAAATCTATGATGTAAACGTTTTTATACCAAGACACCACTAGCATAATATTTTTGATGGAAAGTTTTTTATTTTACTCTTCAATTTGTAACATGACAAAAGGGTTGGAATACTGTTCATCTCCATTTAAAGATAACATTGTTCCATTGAGTGGAATTTTCAACTTTTTGTCTTCTTCTTTCCGATGAAGAATGTAAACGTTTTTATAGTAAGATGGTAACACGACAGCAACATTGAGACACATTGAACCTTGATGTTCACTCAAATAACTTCCTACTCCATCTGAATGTTTTGTCCATTTTATGTCTTGAGTTGCCTTGTTAAAATCATCGTAGGTGTTGTGATTTATAACGGAGATGTATCCTATTATGTACTGTTGACGAAGTTTTATATGGCGGTTTATTATCACTCCTCGATCAGTCGCCAATGTGAATTGTACTAACCTTTCATACCAAGACTTTGAGTATACAGAACCTTGATAACGATTCACAACGTTTTTCATTTGTTGAAGGTAATCACAATCTCCATTGAAATCTTCATTTGTATTGATTTGTTGGACAAAATCATTCCATTGTTTTGCCTCCTCGTTTTGTATATAATCTTTATCGTAAAGGTACCTATTTGTTTGAATTTTTTCTCTTACATTAATGTCACTCAATGTTCCATGTAATTTACCGACGGTCTTTGCGAATGTTTTCAAATTCTCAACATCTTTTCTCTGTTCCTTTAAAGTCTGCTGCTCAATGTCTTTAAGATTTTCCTTCTCTAATAATAGAAGCTTTTGATGATTATTCAAAACATTGTCATTTTGTTGTTTAAGCATCTGGTTTAAATTTTCATTTTCACATTTCAACGATTCGATTTCCTTGGTATTTTTTATGAGAAGATCGGATTGGGTTTTATATTTGTATTTCAGATCCTTATTTACTACTTCAAGTTTGCCTAATCTTTCTTCGAAGCGTTCGATTGTTTTGTTTTGGTTTTCGACTAGCGTTCTATTTTCGAGTCTCTCTTTTGCCAACACATTTACAACGTTCAAAAGCAAAGCTTCGTGGATGTGTCGATTCATTGCGTTATGTTTTGGTAAATTTTGCGCATCGAACTAAAAACAAACAGAATTTATAAGAGCTGACGAGCATGATAAAACCTGGACAAATTGAAGTGAAAACAACTTATTCAAATCCTGTGTTCTTTATACAATTCACTTTCGCTATTTCAAACTCAACAAAGAATCTAATTTGTCAGAGATTCGAATTATGGAAAGCAATTTACGAAGACGAAGGTTTCTCCTTGACAGAAAAATTAGTTCGAGTAACAGAAGTTTAAATTAGCAGGGAGGCCACTTTATGTAAAATAATTTCTAATTTCTTTATGAAAATTATACAGAAGACATGGAGTATAGTATAAGTACAATCTTTCTCCGGAGAATTTTCATTGAAAAGATTTTCTTTTTATTGATGAAAGAAAACTTACCGTATTGAGACAACCCAACTCGAAATATGGGCACTTTATTCTGCCATAGTCACATTTCTTAACGTGGACCTAAAAAATAAAAAGGAGATAAGTCTTAATTCGTTTGTGTCATAGCATGGGTCTTTTAAGATAGAACCTCCCGTTCCCTGATGTTTACTGTTCTAGTAATCATACCACAAAGATTTTGGAATGAGAGTACGACCTTTTCAATCAGGGTCAAGGGGTAGGCTTTAATAAGATAAGCCCTAAAATAGATGATATTAAGAACATAGGGGCTCAAAAAATGTCAAGAAATTAGAATAGTGTAAAAATGAAGCTGTGCCTGGTATGACCTGGAATGAAGTTTTAGCAAAAAAGGTCAAAGAAGAACAAAATTAGATAGAAAACCTAATATCCCTGAAACTTGCCCTAACTAACAGTTTTTTGAGTTTAAGAACAGCCGAGCCTCTACAGAATGGTTCTTATAAAATAAAAAAAGAGTGTTTCTGACTTTACCTCATAATCCTTAATGGAACCAATCCACGGACAATCCTTTTGCATGCAATGAACCCTGATCGTGTTTTGTATGAAACGATCAGTGGACTTTACCGACTTTTTCTGAAAAATTGAAAATAAAGAACTTGTTTAGTGGATAGCAAGTCTTACTCTTATCACCTTTAACATCGATGTCAAGAATTGCTGAAATTCTTCTTTTACGCATGAAAAGTTTGATACCGAAATACCGTCACTTTTCTCAAACGCCGACAAAAAAAAAATGAAAACTACCGTCACATCGTCCAACTAGAATGCCGACCCTTTTGTAGGTATTTTTAATTTTCAAATAAATACACCCATGAGTCATAGTTCGTCCCCCCTTAAGGGGGATGTCGACTCCCCTTTCTTAAGGGGGACGACACCTTCCGAAAAAATGAAGAGGGGTGTCAGAAATTTTCATGAAAACAGGGGGGATAGCAAGGAAGGAGGAATAGTTTAAGGAAGGGGGGCTTACATATATATTGTAGATTATTTTCAATCACTGTTATGAATTGGTCTTTATGAAAGAAAGTTTTCTGTTAGAGTATGTAAGTAGTCTGAGTCAAAAAAGAAAAATAAGGTTATCATTTCGCTTTCTCTCTCTAAAGATATTTCACATATATTTGTTAGCTATTTTTGTCCAAAATCCTTGCCCAAAAGGCATTTTTAAAGGTTAGGGGGATGCCAAGGGGGTCATTTAAGAATTTGGGATCAGACCCCTTTCCGGACTCTGAGGAGTTTATCGAAATCTATATGACTTATAGCAGTTCTTCTGCATGCAATAAAAAGTACTGAAATAGATAACTCACGTCTTGAACTTTGTAAGGTGTCATGCATACACTGCAAAGAAATTCTGGATTTTTCTTCGGCTCTTCCCTGAAAAGAAAGATTCATGGTTTAAGTATCACCTTTTTTCTAAGTTTGTCCCTTATCAGCTGTTCGTTTCAAAAATGCAAATGTTTATTTTAAAACTTGAAGTAGTGTAGTGTCTTCTATCAACCCAAGTTAAGTTTCAAATTATCATTATTTTCATCTTCCACTAAAGTTTTGATGACATCTGAGGAAAATATGAAAGCTTTTTTAACTTGAAAAATCTATTCTGGGTGAACTTGACATCCAGACATGAAAAAAACAATACAGATCTCTTAATTAAGTCCAAATTTCACTTTTCCTAAAGAAAATGTATGACAGCTGAACCAAACAAAAACTACCAAAAACAATCCAAGGAAAAAAATCATATGGCAAAACCAATGGTAAAAATCAAATGATGGAAATAGTCCAAAAGAAATAATTCGAATACTGCCGCGAGCTTAGTGTAAAAATCTGCCACTTAGTACACACCCATCCAACCAATGCCACACACCTTAATAACTATTTCCATCCGACATACAAAGTATAAAAGACAAATCCGATACCATTATTGTAAGGGCATATAAGTAGCTCAGTTTCGACCCTTGTTGCTGGACCGACTTATGTACCAAGAAGAAAACAGGATCACCTGCGACACAGGTCCACCGAAGTGGTCATCAGCAGTAATTTTTTCCCTAACATACAGTGGGCTCTTCCAGAAAAAAATTGTACATGGGGGGTGAAGGATATAACAATTTTTAGTGATTTACCCCCCGGACAGGGTGACTTCTGGCCCCCTGGACAATAGGTTTTACTCCCCCGGACAAGCATCCCCCCGGACACACCAAATTACCCCCGGACAGAGCAAATTTACACCCCGGACAAGGCAAATTTTGATGATTTTTTGCTACCCTCCGGACAATATATCCTCCACCCGGGGTGTACAACTTTTTTCTGGAAGAGCCCAATAAGGTAAAATTAAGAAAATAAAAATCGTCCTTAAAGTACTGTATTTTCTAAATAGAAAAAGAATGTTTGAACTTACTTTTCTGCTTTCTCAGTTTGTCCTTTCTCATAGTGGAGCAAACAATCCCCACACATCAAATGTTCACAAGGAAGCTCAGTTGCTCCTTTGATTAAACACAAACAAATGGGACATTCGAATTCTTTATCTCCCTGGCCTTCCACCGCTTTGAAAGCGAATCCTGTTGGTACTTTGTTCATTTTATCCAAACATTTATCACACTTGTTGGATGAAGAATTCGGAGCTTTTGGTTGTAAACAAATTGAACATCTTTTAGGATCCTCCATGGCTCTGGCACCTTTGGCAATTTCCTCTTCTTCGCGGCGAAATTGACTCTGTTTTTCTGCACTCATAATTGCCTAATTTTCCAATAAAGCTGTCAAAAAACCACAACAAACTTATAAAAATATTCAGTCAACGAGAAAATGCTCCTAGCAGTGAGTCAACAACTTGTTTTAATACCACTCCCTCTATAAAAACGTACTACCTTTTTCCTTAAACTTCCCTCTCTCAAATCATGTGATTCAGTATAATCCTTGACAATGAACAAAAACTGTTGTGATTGCACTCCAAGACGTTGATTTCAAAGCTCAATACACTTTTTTATAAAAACAAACTACATATTAGAACACGAGGCTTCAATGGTCAAAATGCTAAGAACAAGTTCAGAACATTTGAAGGCTTTACGGTCTCTAAAACTCCCCATTTCTTTGGAAAAAAATGCAAAAATACTCACAAAATGTTGAAAATAGGAAAATGTTAAGAACATTTTTAGGCTTAAAACTCTTAAAAGTTAAGGATGAGCCGGAGTTTTTACAAGATACTTCACTAATTGGTCATTTAAAGTGATAGAGATGACACGTTCTTTAGAAAAAGTAATAAGATTCTTTTATTACATCTTAACGACCAACCAAATCAAATAAGAGCTTGTAAAAACTCCAGCTTGTCCCAAAAGTTAAGAACATCTATAATGTCTTCAAAAATTTCTTGTAAAAAACCCGTATATTTTGCTCACTAGCTAAAGGAATGTCTATATAATAGGTATTAAATTTGATGGTTTTTATAAGTTTTTACAAAAGAACCTTTTTATTTACGTTCAATAATGGAAAGATTAAATACCTGATTAAAATCAGCTTTAGAATAAACTTTCTTTCATGTGTAAACCAGTTTAAATATAGGTGTTTTGTTTGTTGCTGAACTTTTAAAGACTGGTTTCTTTGAGGTTAACAAAACATTGGAAATTATAAAAAAAACATTACGATTGGTTTAAGTAAAACAAATTAGTCATAGTTATCGCACGGTACCGAGTACAATATGGGACATTTTTGGACCTACCCCGGTGGAGGTCCTATAAATTAACCTTTGTCCGTTCGTTAGTTATTAGCTTTCCTCTAGACTGGAGTCGTTTATAATGCGTGTAATACTAATAATACCAATACCAATAATAATAATACGGGATTTAGTTTGTATAAACGACTGGAAGAATCCGGTGTTCCAGCCTCATAGATACAGGGGCTAGCTACGCAGAAACTTGCGTAGCGAGAAAACAATTTATCAAGCAACAAGAATTATTTTGAGCAGGAAAAAAATTATAATTACAATATTGACACTTGACTTTTGTTTGGAGTTAGTGCACAAAGGTTTCTAGACGACTAAAATTGTTCCATTCATTACTTTTTGCTTTATTTCTACTATGTATAAATTAGTCGTCTAGCTTGCTAGACTAGCTTTCCTCATGATTGGCTCGTTAGTTTTTTCTGATTTTTTGCACAAAGATGCATAACTATAAACCCTCGAATGTGACCGAGCCCGGTTTTCCAAAAAAAAAATTTTGGGCAAATTTGGGCCAAAAAACGGCTAAAAAACTGATTTTTTGCATGAAAGTAGGGTACCATCGTAGGTAAAAATTGGCTTAAGCTGATTTTTGCTAAAAAAATTTGTTGGCTCAAAAAACGCATGTTTATCTATAAGAATCACTGTTAATAAGCATACATCAATGTTCTTAGTCAAATAACTCAATTTTGTTATGAGATAGATGTTTTTTTTTGATGTTGACAATATTTTCCGTAAATCTTGGTTTGATTATGATGTCATTGTCATCATCAAAATCGTTACTCGTTTTTTTTTTTGCTTACTTTAATTGTTTGAGTTGTTTCCTGTTGTTAACTACTCGGTGATTTGTTATTTTAAATTGAGAAACTTTTAGATTAGCTATTTAAATTTCCTTAAACTATTATATAACTCGGTTCCCAAGTACCAGATTGTTGATAAGGTTATTATGATCAAGCCAAAAATTACGAAAAAGGACGCAGCAACTCGGTTTTTCATATAACTCATAAAAATAACTCGACCTCAATTTCCGTGGACCGGATGACTTTTCCGACGGCCAATTTTCCGCGGGCCGGATGACTTTTTCAGCGGCCGGATAACTGTTCCGACGGCCGGATGACTATTCCGACGGTCAATTTCCCGCCGGGCGGATAGCATTTCCGCCGGCCGGACAACTATTCCGCCAGTCGAGGAACTATTTCGGCGGCCGGATTTCCAGCGAATTCTGACCTTTACCCCCCCCCCTGATACATTCGTTTCAATTTTCTTTTTTCACAGACAAACCTACTGTTGCTAAGAAGCCAACTTCATCAACAACAAAAGACAGTTCGTTTCTACCGAAAACTAATGTGACAGCACCGAAAAAGAATAAACTTCCATGGCAAGATACTGTCTCTGATGATGAAACTGAGAGTAAAGTAAGTTCGATGAGAGAGCGAATGAATGAATGAATGAATGAATGAATGAATGAATTTGTGCACGAGTGAGTGAATGAATTAGGGAATGAAATAATTGATTAATTAATTGACTATTTAAAGAATAAACGACCATAAGTGAATGCTAATTCGTTGAACAATTGTTTTTTGGGGAAAGAATAGATTATTAAATTTTGATTATTGATTATTGATTTCTTTTTTTCTTCTTGTTTATTCCAATCTTTATAGTGGGATGATGATGATGACATGGCCATGGGAAGTGCTAGAAATCGAAAAACTGCGTCCAAAAACAACCTGGTAGAGGTTCATGTTTTCTTTATTTTCCTAAACAATACGTCACTTACAACCAATCAGCTTTTGTAATAGTGAAGTAATCTGGAAGGCACTGTAGGGTTGCTTATTCTGAATTATAACTTTTCGTACCCTAAAAGATGAAGGTGTGGGTCACATGAAGATTTAGGTGATATCGGCTCCCAAAGATTGATAACAAAGGTTTACAGGATAATTATCGTTAAAGTCGTGCCGGCGTAATTGAACTCATTCCCTTGGTCGTAGTTTCCACATGTTGGAGTACACACTGAAAGTGAATCAGTTTCAGATTCAACACATTATTTTGGATGAATTTCATTGTCTTCTTAGACCACATTCACACGCTGCTGTTCCGTTTTGCTTCGAAACGAAATGAAACCACTTTATTGGTTAAACCATTAGAATGGCTTCATTTTGTTCCAGAATTGGAACAATACCGTGTGAACATGGTTTTAAATACTTTTGAATTCATCTCTCCAGGATTCTCCAGCACCACAAGCCACCACTAAATTGACATCCACTCCAAAGCTCCTCACCGTACCTAAAACAACTGGAGGTGGTCTAGATCTTGACGAGTCAGCAAATTCAGTAGATTTTGATTCATCAATGCCAGATGGAAGTTTCGGTGATTTGCCGTTGAGTGAATTAGCTGATACTAAGCCTAACGAAGGGAAACAGAAGATTAGCTTCCTAAAAGGTGAGATATAATACTTAAAGGGAACTTATTATTTTTGCGGGAACTAATTTTAACGAGCGGCAACTAGCCGTCCCGGAGTCGATTGAGTGGCCTTTTGACGGTGTTTAAAAAACTAGTCCATGTCTAATATTCAAAGAAATAAATGATTAGAAATAATAATCAAAACTACCCTTCCATGAGTTGTTTGAGTGGCTTTTTTACTCGGTTTTATAAAAACTGATCCAAGTCTAATATATCATTTTTCCATAGCTTTGAATTTGAAAGATGACGATGATGATGGGAGCGATGAATCAAGTTGGAGTGACAGCAATCTTAATACTCCTCCACCGAAGCCGAAAGTTCCTTCCAATGTCGAAAAAGATACCAGCAAAAACTTTGGTAAGTACCACAGCAATATCAATTCCTAATGAAAGACGTTATTAGCTCTTTTTGACTAGAGTCCAATCTCTTTAGAGGCATCCCTTGTTGTTTACTAAGATAGAAAATTTATAGCAAACAAAGCGTTTTTTATAGCAACCACTCCAAAGAAGCTTGCCTCGATTGGTCAAAACCCGACAATAGACAATGAAGATGAATCAGTCTGGGACAGCGAGACTGAATTACCCTCCTCTCCGAAACAAGGTGTGAATGACAATTTTTATTTACACAATTCTTACTATCTGACAAGACATTTGACTTGCTCTTCGACCACGCCTGGCAGAACAACCGTATAAGTGGGGAGGCTGAAAGGATCAAAATGAGATAAAATTCGCTAGGAATTGGGAAAGAAGTCATTTGCTCAAAAGTGGGAAGGCTGAAGTCTCCCCAGTCTCCCCGCTCCCGCCGGGCATATTGGACTCAAAGACCTTATACTTAGATATACATGAAAGCGGTCATAGCATGAACGTAGAGCATCCAGCTACGGTGCGCAAGGTTGTGGGTTCGATGCATACCAAAGATTCTCAAAATGGTACTTGATGCCTCTCTGCTTGATGCTCAGCAATTCAACAGACGGATCAAGGGTATGTGGAGAAATCTAGGGAAGGAGTAGCGCCCTCCCCCAGCTATAGAAAAGTGAGCCTTCGGGTCGCCCTCGACTGCGGTCGCAAACTTACTTAGATAAAAATTGGATTCAGAAACAAATAGTGTTCGCTAACCCTCTCATAATTGCTTCCAGACCGTAATTTTCGTAAATGTTAATAAGTGTTTTACGAGCTTATAATAACTCAATTCCATTTTACCATTAAAGCATTTTTACACGCACGTAAAATTTTGTTTAAGATCTTAAGGATTGGGGTATTTCCATAAGTTTAAGCCTTGAAAATGTTTTGAACGCAAGGACAAACCCATCTCAGTCAACTTCAATGAATAGAAAGATAAAGCAATTCTCAAATGACAATGATCTCAAGTACATTTTTAAGTGAATATGAAAAATACTTTGTCTTTATACCAAGATGTGAAGCCTGGACCTTCGACCGGCACCACAACAGCCCAAGAGCCGCCACGACCACAAGTGATTTCCAAGGATGGCAGTGGTGAATCAGAATCAGAATCAGAATGGGACAGTGAATCTCTCATGCCAACTAATCGAAACACTGAATCTAAAAAGGTTTCAACTTTTGTTGTATAGGCCATTTCACAGTCGCAAAGTGTAATGGGTAATCAGGACCACTGCGCGCTAATGACGACTTATTATTGGTTCAAAGTTTTAAATTTTTTTGAAGATTTTTGCGTCTAGCCAACCGAAAATCGTTACTAGAGCGCAACCAGTCCTTATTACCCATGATTCATTTCGACTGTAAAATCACCGTTTTTGAAAGAAAGCTTTTTATGTTTTGTTGAACACGGCTACAAAGGCATTTAGCTCGAAATTTTATTAACCTTTAGACACCGCTGTTTTTAAAAACAGCGCGCGCTGCTGCCGCTGTTTTTTCATGAAAATGGAGGTTTCGCGGAAAATGTCATAAAATCTGAACCGCTAAAGCTTAAGTAAAAAGTAAACCCATTTTGAAAAGCTAAGGATCTATTTTTTCAGATAATACCAAAAAGACGCCTCATCACCCTTTTAAACCTGACTACACAGCCACAAATCGAAACAGTAAAAATTCCATGTTTACGATTTTTTCACTTTTTTTCTTTTTTTTGACAAATTGAATGAAAAAAGTGGGTACAAGGTAAAGATTGGTCCCAGAAAAAATGTGGTGTTTTAGTTTAGGTGAGAAGCCACCATTGTGTGAAATTTCAGGGCTGAAGAAGCTCATTTTATCTCAGAATCTAAGTTTCGGTGAAGCACACTTTTCCACCAAAATCGATACTCTGGCCACAACAGGTAAATAAATAAGTGGTCCCGTTGCTCTAAAATTGGCCCTGCACTTACCTAAGCCGTAAATACTACAATAATAATAACAGACTCTCTATCATGTAAATCAAGCATAAAACACCGATAGTGGAAAAACTGAGCAAAACAGCCTGAGTTGTTGGAGCTAGAGAGAGGCATGTTGTCAGGAAATACCCACTAAACCCCTTCAAACCACATAGAAAACTGCCAAAAGGTTCCTATCTCATATGAGATATTATATGCCTGAAACCAAGAAAAAACCAGACATAAACATGACTTTTCAGTCCAAAAATCCATCAAATACCCTCTGTCCACCACCAAAACGATGTTTTGTTGACATTTGAAAAATACACCGACATTGAGTTCCGATATCTCGAGATGTATAAAAGCAGGACCCGTAAAATTTTGAATGAATGAACCTTCACCCCTATCCTGTCTGCTAAATTTTACAGAATAGAAAAATTCAAACTGGTCTTTATTTTATTAAACTTTGAAAGGACCCCAGTATCAAAACGTACGTGGTACGTCTCTCGGCCTGTATATATGACGTACGTGGTACGTCTCTCGGCGTCTAAAGGTTAAACACCCATTTTAAAAAGTACTATTTTTCTTGTATAGGGTGTCTGGACTTAAAAGTATCGAGTTTGAACATGTTATTGATTAGAATTAGAAAGGTTCGAGTGTCTGCTATAGCCAAAAATATTAGAAAGTACTTCGTCATACTGGCTTTGTAATGCAAAAGTTAATTTTTAATATATCAATATTTATGATTTGTTTTGGAATTCTTAGCTGGAAGTCTTTCGTTCTTCCCTGGATGCTTGTATAAACACTGTATGAAAAAATATTTCACCATTTTTTTGTCAAAAACAGAAAAAAATAAAATGAAACACGAAAAAAGACACAGAAAGGAAGATGAGAAAGTAACATTTATAAACGATTGTAATAAAAAAGACTACTGATACTTTCGGTGATGATGCTTGGCAAAATTGAGATGTCTTTTTTATTACTCCCTTGTTTACACAAATGCAAGTATTTAAAAAAATTTAAAGGAACTCAAAACTCTGTAAAATAAAGGATGAAACACACTCCATATAAATATTTCTAATCTTGAGATTCAAAAATTAGGGGGGGGGTTATCTAAAGAATCCATTTACTAAAAATAGACAAAAAGAACGGCAAATTTCGCCGTCTACAACCCCGACCCGGTCAGTTTGTCAGTTCATTCCTCTTTTTTTATCACGGGAATTAACTATGGGACTGGGCTTAAAAAATTGTTGGTTTGCCGTCACCCGACCCTACATTTTGGAGGTGGGTCGGTCGGTCGGAATTTTTTTTTACATTTAGGTAATTTTGAATAAAAAACAGAAGTGCTAGCAGGGAATTTACGATTCTTATGCTTGAGACAAACAAGATACGAGTTTTGATTTTTTATTGTTTGAAGTTTTTGAAGGAAAAAAAATCTTCTTTAAAATGGCAATAAATTTTTTTGGGTCGGCAGGTTTCGAGGTAGGGTCGGTCGGGTGACGGCAAACCAACAATTCCAGCCTGGTTAAAAGAACGACAAATTAAGCATTCGTGTTACAATGCAGGATTCTTTAGAGGAACAGACTGGACACCCTATATTTCAACTGCCTTGACAGAATTACTTTCAGGTGTTTCTTGGTTTTCCTACAACCATTGAAATAACTTGCAACCAGTCGTTCTATTTTTCATAGCGCCCGTAGCATAAAGGTAGAGCATCTGGCTACATTGCGCAAGGTTGTGGGTTCGATCACTAGCTGGGCCATACCAAAGATTTCCAAAATGGTACTTGATGCCTCTCTGCTTGATGCTCAGCAGCTAAAGAAGTGGATGAAGGGTAGGTGGAAAAATCCAGGGAAAGGAGTGGCGCCCTCCCCTACCTTCGGGTAAATAGCTAGAGAAAAGGACGACTGTGGTCGCAAACTTACTTATTTTATTTTTCATTTCAGGAGCCGATACTTGGACCAAGTAAAAATCAAGAAAAGAACTCGTCTCCTTCAAAGAAGTCATCCCCGAAAAGTCAGGGATATATCCATTAAGCTCTATATATATATATACCCTAAAGGAAGTTTCTTATTCCCGGTCAACCAACATCTTTGATCGGTGTTTCTTGAAAGTATTATCCTCATGATAGAACTACTCGATAGCGATGTAATTCATCGAAAGTGCTAGATCTAACTTTTCCTCGAATAATTGTGACGCTTGACGTTAGTTTTTAACACTGCAATGGCTTCTCCGCAGGCCACTGAAAAAAACTCCGATTAAAGATGGCGGAAGTAGTTTGGCAAAAAGAAAATCTTATTTGATTCGACTTTCCACTATTCAAGGGCTGATAAGTTGTATTAGTTCGTATCTTTTAGAGAGAGAGAGTTAGCTGTAGCAGTGTACAGAAATTTCGAAATGACGTCCTTATAATCATTTTAATTTACGTAACCAATCTGGGGAAAGGGGAATTGTATGATTCCCATCTATCAGTGCCACGTCAGATTGAAAACAACTTTCACATTTTTTCGATAGGTGCAGCCACGACCAGTAGCGCACACGAGAAAGAGGGCGACGACGAATCAGCGATCGCCTCCTCCGTTCTACCAGCTTTGAAGAAAACAGGTATTTATTTCGAGGTCTCGTTACCGAATTTGTACTCGAGCGACAGAATCTCTAATCTTTTCGATGATGATGATAAATGACATCGAGATTCGAGATTTTTTTTGAGTTTAAAGCTGAAAGGAATACTCGAATTTTATTCGGGTAAAGCTCTGATTGGCCGAGACATGCAAAGATTACCTCACATTTTAGACACTTACGAAAAATTATGTTTTTTGTGCAATTTTCAACCAATCAGATTTTTACTCGGCCTTTTTTCGTGCCTTTTTTACATGAATCTGCTAATAGGAAAT
This sequence comes from Clytia hemisphaerica, assembly GCF_902728285.1. NCBI lineage: Eukaryota > Metazoa > Cnidaria > Hydrozoa > Leptothecata > Clytiidae > Clytia > Clytia hemisphaerica. The sequence continues at coordinate 319,640 of NW_027103734.1, read as the reverse complement.
TCGTGTATTTCGTTAGCTCGACTGCTATTAATGGGAAGAAAATCGGCTGCCAAAAAAAAGTTTCATTAGCCTATCCCACCATTTGATTTTTTTATCATTTTGAAGATGTAGAGACTAAAAAAGTTCATGCAAAGGTTCCACAGCTGAAACGTATGTGACATTCTACCCTTAGACACTCAGCCACTAACATCACCAAAGACAAAGACACCAACGCCAAAAGATGATGACAAAGAGGACAATGAGGATAAGTGGGATAGTACTGATGACGACGATGAACCTTCTAAAGCTCCCAGTGAAGAGGTGATTGTTTTGAAAACACACGTTGTTGTTAGGTTTTCAACATGTCGAACCCTCTTTTGTTTTATATGTCAAAGAATTCTCGACCTTTCAGCCAATCCTTAGGAGTGGTCAAAGTTTTCTTTGACTTTAACAAAATGCCCATTATTTCAGCTGGTTTTTTTCTCAAGCTCCTAGTGAAGAGGTAGTTGTTTTGAAAACACACGGTGTTGTTAGGTGTTCAACATGTCGAACCTTCTCTTGTTTTATATGTCAAAGAATTCTCGACCTTTAGGATTGGTTCGAAGTTTTCTTTGACTTTAACAAAATGCCCATTATTTCAGCTGATTTTTTCCTAAAGCTCCCAGTGAAGAAGTAATTGTTTTGAAAACACACGATGGTGTGAAACATGTCGAACCCTGCCCTGTTTTATAAGTGTGTACACAGACCCGATATCTATGGCGAATTGCAAGATTCATTGCCGTAGAGGGTCTGTTGTCATTGTCTTTTTCTTAGTAAATTCAATAGAGAGTAGGTGTTAAATCGAATGTACTATTTTTCGAAATTCATCAAAGTCTAACTCAGCGAAAAATAGAATGAAAAAATCCTGGGTTCTGGTCAGGTACTCGCTAAAACAATATTACCTTAAGAGAACTTATTTTCGCGGTGCGAGGGTATGAAATTGGCGTTTTTCGGGGAACCAATTTTCGTGGTTGACACCCACTTTTTGTCGACATTCGTTTATTTTTCTAGGAATTTTCGAGAATTTATAGTGAAAATTGCATTCGTGGAACTAATTTTCACGGAAGGCACCCAAAACGCTAAAAATTAGTTCCTTCGAAAATTAGTGCCGCGAAAATTAGTTTCCGCAGTAATTAGTTCTCTCAAGGTAACTCTTTCTTTTATTTTTGTTCCTTCTTCTTTAGATGCTACCACCTCGTACACCGGAACGTGGCAGCGATTTCGAACCTTCCACAAGCGGTGACGATGAATCAGACTTCAGCCTCGGTGAAAGTTACGATATGGTATGATGACTTCATTCAGCTTATTTTCTCAACGATTTAATTGTTTGACTACAATCAGTGCCAAAATACTTGGCACAAAAGGGACATTCCCCGCGAAATTTTATAACCACAAACAATTTGGAAGCACTCTAAATTAGGTTGGAAGGGTAGAGTTTTAACACTAGACTTAAAATTAGGACCTTAGGATCTGAGGATCCAAAAGTTAAAAAATGGTCCGGTAGGTCTTGAAATTAGCCTAGACACCAATAAATCCCTCCCAGATCGAAATAATTTGAAGAAATCAAGTTGAAAGCCCGAAATTGACATTTCTGCTCGAACTTCAATTTTCGAAAAATGGTAAAATAGCCAAAATTGCCAATATGTTATGGCACTGATTGTATATACTATTACAGAGATCTTGTATAAACCACTAGATGAAGCTTCTTCATTCCTAGCTGAAGCAAAATAATCTGCCATCTTTAGTAAGTAGAACATATTTCGGTGCCCGCAATTTGATCGTTCAAGTCCAATCTCTCGCCTCGTCCCTTCGCGGCATTCGGGTTGTTTTGCTCTATAAAGTGTTTTTTATATGATATCTGTGGATAATAGTCGTGATCAAAATAAAAAAGCCAATCAAATGAAAATACCAGGAAACTTAGAATGCTGCAACTTTTTCGTTACATGTCTTGCTTACTATATGCTAGCCCCCCCCCCAAAGAATCCCTGCCAACTATAGATTTTGCGTATTTGCTGGAAAAATATCAAAAAAACACAGCAACTGATGGATGCTGGTAACAGGGTCAACGATGCTGATTGAATTACCGTATTACTTTAACTAAACACCCCGGCCTTTTTGGGAGGGGCATTTATTCGAAGTAATGATACGGTATTAATACAATAATGACCGGTTAGTGTGGGCTGCACTGAGAAATATTGTCCGAGGTCAAGTAGCGACCGAGCTTGCGAGGTTGTTGCTTTGTCCAAGGGCAATATTTTCAGTACAGCCCAAAAAAACCGGTCATGATTGTATTTGTTAACCGTTTCCTTCAGCTTCGATTGATTTTTAGCGCTTTATCCAGGAAGAATAGCGAAATAAAGCGGAAAACATAAGCGAAAAGAGATAAAAAATTGTTATAATTTTTGACGTCAGAAATAGAAAACGAGAGAAATGATGTCTACGCACGAGTTATCTTTATATTAGTGTTTTTATAGCATTGTTAACCGGTTACTTTTTTTATCATCATGTTTGTGTGTAACAATTGGTAACAATTCCAACCATTTTACTTTCGTTTCGTTTATTTAAGGAGAGGCTAGCAGCACAGAAAAACAAAGGCGACAAAACAACAACGGATCCCAAGAACCCTGGAGGGGGTAGTATCTTTCAAACCGAGCTGACAGGAGGTTTGTAGTTTGTAGAATTAACACAATCGCGGCTTTTCTAATTTTCGCGCGCCTTTTATGTATTGGATATTCGCTCACCCTTTAATTTTCGCGCAGGCGAGAGAAAATAAAAGACGCGAAAATGAAAGACGCACGAAAATTAATGGTATTAAGGTGCACTGTCATTTATAAAATTATAAAATTTTAACAAAAAGCTTTTTTTTAAATGTTTTAAAGATTTTCTACCTGTTCTTAATTAAGTTTTAAGTTTTTTTGCCTAAGTTCGTTGTTTTCTTCGTTGTTTCAGGTAACGACTTTGACAATTCCTCTGACGATGAAATGGATGATATTGAGAAACAAATGCTGACCGTCAGCAAACATGGTAGCACGGGTGCGCTGAAGAAAGACTCTCCAGTTCACTTGCAAAAGAACCCTGTTGAAGTAGAAGCGACACTTGCTGATGATGACAAAGAAAAGGAAAATAAAGCAAAGAAGCCCTTAAGTGGTAAGACTTTTTAAACATTCTTCATTTTTCCGGTCAATTTTTAAATCCTTGTTCAGTTAGTCTAGCATGCTAGACGAATATTTCAGACACAGTGAGAAATAAGCAAAATATTGTAGAATGGGCAAATCGTAGTCGTATACAAACTGATATCATCCCCTAACAAAAAATATCGTATAACCCCATATTACTGTATTACACGGACTGATATTATCCCCTAACAACAAATATATAAACCGTTATTACAACCAACTGTATACCCATATGATCCCCAACACAAATATCGTATTACCCCATAGTACTGTATTAATTACGACTGATATTTACCCTAAACAAATATCGTATTACCCCATATTACTGTATACACAACTGATATTATCCCACAAATATCGTATAACCCCATATTACTGTATTACACGGACTGATATTATCCCCTAACAACAAATATCGTATTACCCCATATTACTGTATTACACGGACTGATATTATCCCCTAACAACAAATATCGTATTACCCACCCCGTACCCCCCTATACTGTATTTACACGGACTGATATTATCCCTAACAACAATATCGTATACCACCATATTACTGTATTACACGGACTGATATTATCCCTTACAACAAATATCGTATTACCCCATATTACTGTATTACACGGACTGATATTATCCCCTAACAACAAATATCGTATTACCCCATACGTATTACACGGACTGATATTATCCCCTAACAACAAATATCGTATTACCACCATTACTGTATTACACACGGACTGATATTATCCCCTAAACAACAAATATCGTATTACCCCATATTACTGTATTACACGGACTGATATTATCCCCTAACAACAAATATCGTATTACCCCATTTACTGTATTACACGGATGATATTATCCCCTAAAACAACAAAATCGGATTATACCCCACCCCCCATATTACTGTATTACACGGACTGATATTATCCCCTAACAACAAATATCGTATTACCCCATATTACTGTATTACACGGACTGATATTATCCCCTAACAACAAATATCGTATTACCCCATATTACTGTATTACACGGATTGATATTATCCCCTAACAACAAATATCGTATTACCCCATATTACTGTATTACACGGACTGATATTATCCCCTTACAACAAATATCGTATTACCCCATATTACTGTATTACACGGACTGATATTATCCCCTTACAACAAATATCGCATAACCCCATATTACTGTATTACACGGACTGATATTATCCCCTAACAACAGATATCATATTACTGTATTCCACGGATTATAACTACTGTAGACTCCAGTCTAAAGTTCAGTAAATTTCTCTGTTGGTTGACAGAAATCCAGCTCAGAATTTAGTTTAAGATTTTCGTTCTGGTAGAAAGTCTTGAAAGAAGAAATTTTGCTGAAACATAATTCTATTTTCTGTTCAGATTTACTAAAGTCGATCGCAAAGCCACCATTGTAATAATTTTCCACATTCTTTTAAGCATCACTTTTAAGAAAACCCAAAAACGTGTCAAGAGTTAAGTTTCAGGTATAGTATATGGCCCCCAAAACGTAGGTCTTTATTAAAATGAAAATTCTGGTGGTTAAGAATGATGGTTATACTTAAAAACGAGTATGTTTTTGATGGTTTAAAACGATTCAAAATAACATATTTGCGTCTGAAGGAACTATTACAGCCCCAAATTAGATAAAAATTGCATATACTCACTCTAGTTCCTTGGATATTGAAAATGAGTCATGAAAATAGGATATAGGAAACTTTTTACAACTGTAATGTCTGTCAAAAAGATGCAGATACATATGCGAATTTAGAAGATGAGTGAAAGATATAGCATCTTAAAGGTCAACCAGTATTTTGGGGGGGCCTAGAACCAGCATTAATAAAACAGAATAATCTTGGAACTCTATTCCTATCAGCTAGACTTGGTATAGTTTATGACAAAAGTTAACATTGTAGAAAAAGGTTTTTGCTGACAGCTAACAAGCGTCACAAATCACACTTACCCGTGTTCACGTTATACACCTTTTTAATTGAGTATAAGAACATACCTTCTTTATTCATAAGAACAATTCTAATGAATCCCGCCAGCGTCATTTGAAGACATGTTCCAAACCCACGCCCAATTCTTTTCCTAACGAGACTTCAAATTGCCAAAAATTAAGAACACTTTTAGAACAATCTTAATGGAACCAATTGTAGGCTCAAAGTGTCATCAGAATTCGAACAGCCGAGTCTCAAAAATTAACTAGTTCTTATAAAAAAGAAAACGCACTAAAAGATACCCTACAATGCAGGAAGTGCCACCGTTTAGTCCATTATCTTTGTACAGAACTGCCACTTTACCAGATCCAGATATGCTTGTCAATAAAAAAGAGAGGAAACTTCGAGACTGAAAAATTAAGAATATTTTAAGAACTTTTTTTAGACTCTATAGGAGAATGCGAGAACCTTCTACGAAAATCTCCGGGCTTGAAATACATAAAAACAAGAACATCCCAAGAACTTGATTTTTATGAAAATAGAAACTAGAGAAGTAATCTATATATTAATACGCTAAAACGTGTGTGTTTACAACGTTCTGTAAAAAGTGTTCGAAATTCTAACAAAGCTCTACAAAGCCTCTTCTTCACGGCGTTGAACCATCGTCTTTTTGCACCCCAAGCAGTTTTCCTACCACTAGACTAACTTTGAGACGCCAGTATACTATTTTCTTTACAGCAACATCGGAGCTGGATGGGTTAAAATCAACCTTCTTCACAAATATGATTTTTGCTTTTGAAGATTCTTTATTCAGATGCTCTTTAAAACTTTCTGTTTACTATAGCGGCTCCCTATCACTTTCAAAACTTTTCAAAGTCTTTCAAAGTCGCTCTCGAATGTCCAGCTACGATGGCTAGTCACGATGGCTAAAAAGATCGAAAATATAATTCTTCTAAGCCATTTACTTAATTGTGGTTAAAAATTGCAATGCAATGTTTAAATAAAAATCGTATCACTATTTCGGCAGCTATATTTCTTCCTTCAGAGATTTTTATATGTATAGTGATTCGCTGGATTGGGAACGCTGCGCATACGGCTAGTTGTAATTAAGCTTTCTCCATATACATATTCCACATAAAAGGTTTGGTACAGTATTCAATTTTTTTTATTCTTCATAATAAAATATTTTTAAAAGCCTATTCGGTTGGTCTTGGCTCAGACGGGTGTCCACTTGGTCGGCCTGATGGGTGTCCACTTGGTCGGCCCGATGGGTGTCCACTTGGTCGGCCTGATGGGTGTCCACTTGTCGGCCTGGATGGGTGTCCACTTGGTATGTGTCCACTTGGTCGGCCTGATGGGTGTCCACTTGGTCGGCCTGATGGGGTGGGGTCCACTTGGTCGGCCTGATGGGTGTCCACTTGGTCGGCCTGATGGTGTCCACTTGGGTCGGCCTGATGGGTGTCCACTTGGTCGGCCTGATGGGTGTCCACTTGGTCGGCCTGATGGGTGTCCACTTGGTCGGCCTGATGGGTGTCCACTTGGTCGGCCTGATGGGTGTCCACTTGGTCGGCCTGATGGGTGTCCACTTGGTCTGCCTGATGGGCGTCCTGTTGTGTCTATCTCAGAGTCATCAAACCATGATGGGCGCCAGGTTGGGAACCACGACGGGCGCCAGCTTGGTTTCCACGATGGGCGATAGCTTGGTTTCCACGATGGGCGCCAGCTTGGGTTCCACGATGGGCGATAGCTTGGGTTCCACGATGGGCGATAGCTTGGTTTCCACGATGGGCGCCAGCTTGGGTTCCACGATGGGCGATAGCTTGGGTTCCACGATGGGCGATAGCTTGGGTTCCACGATGGGCGATAGCTTGGGTTCCACGATGGGCGATAGCTTGGGTTCCACGATGGGCGATAGCTTGGTTTCCACGATGGGCGCCAGCTTGGGTTCCACGATGGGGCGATAGCTTGGGTTCCACGATGGGCGATAGCTTGGGTTCCACGATGGGCGATAGCTTGGTTTCCACGATGGGCGCCAGCTTGGGTTCCACGATGGGCGATAGCTTGGGTTCCACGATGGACGATGGCTTGGTTTCCACGATGGGCGCCAGCTTGGGTTCCACGATGGGCGATAGCTTGGTTTCCACGATGGGCGCCAGCTTGGGTTTAAGGACGCTGATGGACTCAAGCTTGGGAACTTTTCGTTCTAAAAAAGAAAAAACAATAGATACTGTAGATGATTAGATAGAGTCGGTATTTTATATGATTTTAGCTTCTGTTCATCAGAAAGTTTTTATTTTAGAGCAATCATTCCATATCCTGATTTAGAAAGCCTCGTAAATGTACACATTTTTTATATTATTATTATTTATTTTTTTTGACGTTTTTGTAAGGTTATTGGACGGTTGAAAATGAAGCAATTCCATTGGTCGAAATTGACGTAACGGATGAAAAAACTTCTTTCAACTTTTTTTTTGTTCGCGCGAAACTTTTTTATGACGTGATCTTTTCTTCAGACAAAAAAGGTTAGAAAAAAACGGTCGCCCATTTCGCGCGAAAGTGGAGTCCGGCCTTTAAGGTCTTGTTTTTAAATAAGAGTTGTATCGTTTGCTTATACTCATCAATTTTAATTCACAAGCTTTTTCACATTGAATTGACACGGATGTGGAGCAAGATTGGTAACAAAGAGGAAAAAGAAAATCATTTTTTGTTTATATCAACATAATATAACAATAGGCAAACATTGTCCTGAAATGAAATATGTGTCTCATATGAAACGGGAACACTTGTGTAAAAATGAAACCTTTAACTTGGCTCTGTTTGTTATATTTTCAAGAGAATTTCAGCCTCAAAGTTCCTTATCGAGCTCCTTATTTACCAAGCTGCTAAGTTTGGATTTTCTAAGTATGTAACTTAAAAATTACTTGTTTTATTATTCTAAGCCTGAACAGTTCCTTCGTAATTTCTTATTTTTCGGACTATTTTCTGCCTCAAGTTCCTTATAAACGTATTCCTAATAAAAAATCGCATAGAATATACACTTTTTTTATGAGAACAATGAGGCTCAAAATTGCCACAAAATTAGAAAAATTTTGAGCCTGAAATTACTCAATTTCAAGCAATTTAGGTGTTAAAATAGTAAAAATTGGGTTTAAAGCCTAAAATATCTCATTTACACTCTATATAAGAACATGATAAGAACAATTTGAGACTCTAAGTGTCAAGAAAAAATAAGAACAGCCTCCGCAAAATTTTACTGGTTCTTATAAAAGAAAAGTGTTTACAGCACTTACCTCCTCTCCTTGGGCTTGAGCTGCGAGAGCCACAAACACAATTGCCAGTGTCAACCTCAACATGTTGATGCTTTCTTTATCTACCTGTACCTCTTGTACAATGATTCAGGAAGATGTGTGCCAGTCTTTTCACAGCTTGGTATTTATACTGAAAATTCTATACCATTACGTGTGAAAAGTACCAATTTAACATATAAATACGTTTTCTATTTTCTATTTGATCATTAACAGGCTAGCACCTCGAATTATGTATTTTGAGATTGGCCTCTAAAAATGGCAGTTTCTTATGTTTTGTTTGATTAGCTTTCCCTTGATTTTCTTATTTAGCTGATAATTATCCCATCTAAATAATATACAAGGGCGTCTCCTTTTGTTGTTGTTGTTGCACCTAAATGATGATTTGTATTTTCAGTGAAGAAGGATTTAGATAAAATTGCTAGGTACACGTTTTTCTTTATAAGTACAAACTTTATAAGAATATAAGGCTTCGATGGCCAAAATGTTAAGAACATTTTAAGACTTCGCGATTTCTTAGGAAAGTGGACAAAAATGCCCAAAAAATGGCGAAAATAACAACATGCTAAGAATATTTTTAGGCTTAAACTCAGAAAAATAAGAACATCCGAAGGTTTCAAAGTTTTTTTAATGTTCTTATTAAAAAACGTGTACTCTGAGGTTCCGAAACTTATTCAAAATCTCATTAACGGGGGAGGGGGTCTGAATAAAAGGGGATCTGAAATTATACCTCTAATAACCTCCCATAATAAGGTAATGATAAAGCTAAACCGTTACCAAAGTAGCTTCATGCAAATTTACTTTGAAATTAAACGAAATATCTACAACTGTTATAACATTCCAGGTCTTCTACGGTACAGCATGAGGGACCGATATCTATATTTCTACTCACTAGATCGGGTTTTTTTTCCCGATCAGTAGGAAAAAAGAGCTCCTTAGATATAACGACGTCCCTATATGCAGGGACGGTTTTAACAATATGGAGTCCTCAAAATAGGGTATCGTGCCGTACTGTTTAAGGTTTTGGAAAGTTAGCTTTTATTAGACTTTAGCATTTACCCCACCCTTATAGAAAGGAGAAAATAGATCACAAAGCTACGCAGCAGTCGCGTCGAGGCAAATCGAGAAAAGCATAGAAAACGTACTTCGAAGGGAAAAACAGGAGGAACGACTGATTCAATCCACGGCGTGCAATCTAATTCTTCGTGGTGTTGACGAATCCACTGAAGATTCAGAGGAGTCAACCAAAATCTACGATGAATAATATCTAAATGAAAAAGTCTTACCTAAGAAACTAAGCTTAAGGAATATAAAGATTGAAGAAACTCAAAGAATCGGAAAATTTTCGAAGGAAAAGGAAGATGAAAAACGCTATCGACCAATAAAAGTTCGATTTGCAAACGAAGAAGACAAAAATACAGTGTTAAGAGCAATCACTAAAGGAGAAAAATTGCCCTTCCGTGTGACAGAAGATCTTACGAAAAGTGAAAGGAAGACAATCAAAGAGTGGTGTATGAAAGCCCAAGAAATGAACACGTCACTAAAGGATGCAAGCTTTAAATACAAAGTCAGGGGGAGCCCTAGAAAAAAACTCTATCTTAAGAAAATTGTAAACCGAACAAAGAGCGGTTTATAGAGGCCCATGTGCTCGCACGGTGGCCTGCGAACTTGTATAGCATTATTATTATAATCTTTGATTTGGTGAACTTTCACCCTGAAATTATTTGTTTATTTTTCATTGGCAAACACCACAAAAAGCTGGTTAAAATGACCTGTGAGTGATAAATAATTATTTAAATGCCTGTTGATTGCACATTTATTTGTTCGCACTTCTTTTAAAGCTTTTACAAGTTTCCTGTATGATATATAGATGTTAAAGTTAAAAGTTCCTAAATACATTTCTCTAGTTAATCCATATTTTTCCCTATGGTGCCACTTAGCGTAAATTTATGTGATTTGATTAAGAATCTCGACCCCCAAGGGTTGATCAGGGGCATGTGAATCCTCCTTAAAGTTAAAGGTACCCCCTGAAGTTGAAAGAAATGTAACTTGCCTCCAAACGTCATTGGAGGAATAAGTGACTTAAATTACAGACAGATACAAAGATTTTGAGGCCTTGGAATGAAGTCTTAGCGTTTTAAAAATGTTGGTAACATGTTCTTATTTTCGCCATTTTTGAATATTTTTGTCTATTTTCCTTTGAAATCGGGTGTTCTTAACATTATGGCAAATGAAGCCTTGTAGTGGTTTTATTCAGGCCTGATTATTCCAAAGAATAATTATTATTACAATCCGCCGGCCTAAAGATTCTAGGAAGGTCATTTTTTAAACAAGTAGCTGTAAGGTAGAGTTATACAGTCAAGAACACCTTCAAATTAGCCTATCATAGGCTGATTAGCCTATCATAGGCTATTTAGACTATTTTATATAGGCTATTTAGCCGAAAATCGATGAAAACCTTGATTTCTGACGAAATATAAGTTGTCGCGTCTATTTTTCACCATTACTTCATTGCCCAAAGCCAAAAGAATCTTTTTCACTTAAACTGATATCACATTCAATTTTGGAAACAGAAATTTTAATAAATTTACTATCCATCGGCTAACTAACCGATTATAGGCTAATTTTCTGATAATGAAGTTCTGCTGAATCGACAAAAAGCCCGATTTTCTTACCCTGCGCATGCGCACGCACGCGCAGTACCAAAAAGTGGAATATTTCCTAAACCAAAATTGACCCAAAGTCAAAATTTGTCATGAGCATTTCTCTGACAATGAGAAACCATGTATTCCTTAGAGAAGACGCGACCATTTATATTTCGTCAGAAATCGAGGTTTTTATCGATTTCAAGGTTTTCTTGACTGTTATATGTGAGAAAAACTTAATATGTTAATAATAGTATTCTTTTCAGTTTTCAAACTAATTTTGACCCATTTTTACATTTTTAAAATGAAATTTTTGGACTGGCATAAAACGAAAACACAAACGCAAAACAAGATGCCCCTTCACTTTATAAAAATGACCTTGGCTATAGATTATTTAATAAACGTCCATTTTGTTTAAAAATCCATAAAAATTAATAAACGCCACAAATAAACGCCAGGGCGGTATATTCGAAGCAATACGGTACACATTCTGATAATTTGATGATTTTCACTCTTTTCATTTCTCAGGTCGTCAGAAACAACTTGCAGAATTGGGACTGGACCTTGGTAGCGACGTCAGCTCAGTGTCAGATCCCGATGGAATGAGTGCTTCCTTCGACCTTCCTGATAATGGTATTTTTACTGCAGCTTTGTTATTCTCAATACTCATAATATTAATATACCTTAAAGGTTTTATTTTTAAGTGTTCCCGTTTCAATTCAGGCACATGTTTCATATCAGGACAGTGTCTTGCTTTTGTTATATTATGCTTATATAAGCAAAAAACTGTATTTCTTTTCCTCTCTCTGACCAATCTTGCTCCACATCCGTGTCAATCCAATGTTAAAAAGCTTGTAAATTATAATCGATGAGTAAGCAGACGATATCACTCTTATTTAAAAACAAAACCTTTAACACGAGATCTAAATCCGAAACTCTTTATCTAAAAAAAGCACAACGTACTGAATCTAAAAATATTAACAAATCTACAGAAACTTATTCGTTTGTACGACTTGCAATCCCATCCTCGTTTGCGTTATTTGCCGTTGCACGTTAACTACTTACAAAAGAAAGGTAGTAATAACTTTCACGGTTTTCAAATAATTTCGAAATGAACTGTGGGATTGGAACTCGTACAAATTTCTAGTTGAAATAATTATGACGTGTGAGACGCAGAGCGCTATTCTATCATTTTTACTAGAAGATAAAATCACAGATAAAAAAAATCACTCCATTAAGAATTAGTGAATAAGAAACCAAAAAATCAAAAAAAGGGTGTGGCGGCCACCTGAATCGGTGTCATTAGATCCGTCAGCTGCCGCACCCAGAAGAACAACAACAACCATGATGCTCACATAGATGTTTATGGCTGTGCTATCATGATGGTCTACTCATTTGGTGGTTGTGATTAGCTGGAAGTAACTTGCTTCTACCGCACAATCGGAGAAGATCATTGTATTACCAATATTGGTGGTGTCGCGAGCCCAAGTTTTGTCATGCCAAAGAAAGCGAAGAAATTCAAGCAACTGAACTTTATTACACAAAATGCTAGAGGTATTAAAACTACGGAAAGGGTTTATGAACTTTCTACCCAAATTAAACGACAAAATACATTTGCACTTTGTCTACAAGAAACATGGAAAAGCAGTAAATCGGTCGAGATCGTAAATGACTGTACCTTTATTTTGAATGGGTTAAATGCATCCGATAACAAAAGCAAACGAGGACAAGGTGGTGTCGGTATCGTACTTAACAAAACTGCAACCCAAGTCTGGAAAGAAGCAGGCTCACCCATTTTCACCGAATTTGGAAATCGAATAATTGCGACCAGACTTTCGTTAAAAGACAATCGTGACAAGAATATCGATATCTTTCTCGTCTCAGCTTACGCCCCTATAGGAGTTGCAGACGCACTTTTGTGGGACACTTTTCTTCAGAATCTTGAGAACTGTATAAACTCGAAACGTCCGAAAGATATTTTAATCGTTGGTTGTGATACCAATTCCTCCCTCGGAATTAGTTATGAGAGAAGTGGGATTGAAATATCTTCAGTAGGCAAATTTGGTCTACCTCATAGTAATTATGCTGGTACAAGACTTACTACCTTCCTTGAAATCAATCGTCTCGTCGCTTGTAGTACCTATTTCCGTAAAAAGAACTACGCAACGTGGAGACACCCTCGATCTAAACTACCGCATCAGATTGATCATCTACTTGTACTAAAAACTGATTTTCGACGTGTTGTTGATGTGTTTGCTTCAAAACCATTACTTGATTCAGATCACCTCTCTGTGGGGATGAAATTACGAATAGCAGCTCGTTTCATCAAAAAATCACCAACAAAGCGTCCACTTTCCAATATTGACTCTAATAAACTGCTTGTTGATCGTGAATTGCGTAGTACATTTATCGACTCCCTATCTTCAAAATTACAATCTCTTGATCGCGTAGAGTACGAATCCTTGGAGAAATCATTTCAAGATACTGCATTTTATTTTTTTTTTTATTTTCCGATTTATTTAACGTTGGTGTTACATAGTTATAATTAAATACTAATTTATACCAACTATTGACAAAAATGATTATATGAAAAGATAATTTCTATAAAACTATATAATAAAGTGAAACTATAAATTTTTAGGTACATATTTTACAAAGGCAAATATTTGTTAGGTTTATTTCATTAAGTGAGGATTTAAATGAATCGATGGAAGGCTTAAGCTTAGTATTTTCGGGAATTTGGTTCCAAAGTAAGCTTCCACGAAATAAAAAGGATTGCGTTCCGAAACGATGGGAGGTAGCCTTGGGTATTGACATCAAGACTTTGTTTCGCAAATCAAACTTAATTGTTTTTGATTTATAGACCTGCTGCATGAATTCAGGATTTAATTTTTTCTCAGATTTGAAAACCTCACAAAGTAAGAAGCGAAGATGAATTTCATGGACCGTTTTACACTTGGCGCTCTGTAACAGAGATTCATAGTCTTCTTGGAAATCACAAAGTAATATTCTCAGAGCCCGCTTGTGGACTTTAGTGATTTCCTCATATGTAGTCTTGTTACAGTCCAGGGTTTGCTTCAAGGTAGTTTTTTGAGAACCAATCTAGAATAATTTCTAAGTCAAACTCAAGATTTAAGATGACCTCTGCAAGAGTTTCAGCACAAGAATGCAATGTATTATCATCTGCAAAATTGCAAATGCTGGTTTTGACTATGAAAAAGAATAAGTCATTCAAAAAAATGTTAAATAAAAGGGGTCCGAGTATAGAGCCCTGTGGAACACCAAGATGTATTTCCAACCATTCACTATATTCAGAGCCGATTTTTGTTCTCTGATAGCGATTACTCAGATAGCATTTGAGAAGTCCAAGACTTTTAGCATCGAGTCCATAAGCTTTGAGTTTAGCTAATAAAAGTTTGTGGTCTATGCAATCGAAAGCTTTAGATAAGTCCATTAAAACTGCTCCAACTTTACCAGACGTATCCAAGCTTTGATGCCATTGACCAATCATTTTGATTAGAGCATGCTGGGTGCTGTGTTTAGCTCTGAACCCACAAAGTCTTGAGTCAAAAATGCCATCAAAGTAAGATGAAAGTTGGTCATGCATGATTCTTTCATAAATTTTTGAAAAAACTGGCAATATGCTAATTGGCCGATAATTTTTCTTCAGAAATTTGTCTTCCTTTTTAAAGACAGGAGTGACCCTCGCCTTTTTTAGAGTTTGAGGGAATTGAGAAGTGCTAAATGCAAGATTTACTAGTTTTGATAATGGTTCTGATAATAAGTCAGAGACCATTTTAACAAGCTTAACTGAAAAAGGCATCCTCAGTCCTACCAAAAATCACTCGTCAACCACCCGACTGGTTCTCAGCAAATGAATCAGAACTGTTGAATTTAATTGAGAAACGTAATATCGCAGTTTATAACGAAACAAAACGCATCACACGTCGCACAACTGCAGCTGCAATACGTGCTCGAAAGGAACTCAAAAACGCTATTAATGTTGCCAAAAGCACTTGGATTATGAACTCATGTAACCGCTTGAATAGAAGTCCAAATGCATTGAATCTTGGTACAAAAATGGCTTCAGTAAACCCCCTCCACCAAAACAAGTCATGATGAAAAAAGAGGACGGAAGTAAGTGCGTTTCGTCAGAGGAAAATGCTGAAGTTTTTCGAATCCATTTTTCAAAACTTTATAATCGTGAAAAAGTTTATGACCCTTCCGTCCTATCGTCCACAACACCGCGCATCTTGAATGACGATTTCAGTAATACTCCAAGCGTTGAAGAAATCAGAAAGGCAGCATTGAGACTGAAAAATAAAGTACCAGGGGCATCTGGCTTAACTGCTCCCATGTTCAAATCGTTGACGGAAGAGGAACTTTGCTTCGATTATTTTGTCAAGATTGTTGTTGATATCTGGGAAAATGAAACTTACCCCTCCCAATGGGATCTCGGAAAACTTGTCATCTTACCGAAAAAGGGTGACCTATCGAAGCCAGGCAACTATCGGGGAATCATGCTTCTGGAGATAGTATACAAAG
The DNA here is from genome assembly GCF_902728285.1 of Clytia hemisphaerica. Classification (NCBI taxonomy): domain Eukaryota; kingdom Metazoa; phylum Cnidaria; class Hydrozoa; order Leptothecata; family Clytiidae; genus Clytia; species Clytia hemisphaerica. The sequence continues at coordinate 303,979 of NW_027103734.1, read as the reverse complement.
TTCTGGCTATCATAATACACAACAGACTCCAACCTTTCGTTGAAAATCTTGATCATGAGGCACAATGTGGTTTCCGTTAAGGTAGAGGTTGCATGGATGCTGTATTCGCGATCAAACTTGCTCTTAAAAAACGCAGAGAACACAATTTAGAAACATGGGTACTCTTTCTTGACCTTGTCAAGGCATTTGACAGGGTGCCCAGATCATTGCTTTGGCAAGTCCTACAAAAGTTCGGCTTGTCAGACAAACTTATTTCTATTTTGAAAGTTCTACACGTAAATTTTCAAGTTGATTCGGTTGATAACACTATGCCCTGCACAATCGGAGTTAAACAAGGTGACATCCTCGGGCCCGTGTTATTTGTCATCTACATTGCCGCAATAATGCAAACATGGCGGAAAATGCACGATCGACCGCTATGCATGTACCGCACAGATTTCACGCTAACAGGACGGAGATACAACACCAAAGGATCTGATTTTTCCGTAGACGACTCTGAATATGCAGACGATACTGCTGTGCTTTTTGAAAGTAGATCGGATACAGAAACTTACTCTCCGCTGTTGATCACTCACTTCTTGAAATTTGGGATGGGAATTCATGTTGGTGATATTCGTACTCCGGATAAACCCTCAAAGACGGAAATCCTTTTTGTTTCGAAACCACCGAAATCGTATTCTGATCCTGAATCTTATGACGGAATCGATCTCTCGCCCATAAAGCTCTGTGCGCACACTTACTTCCCCATCGTTGACAAGTTTTGCTACCTTGGTTGCTTTATATCAAGGGACTGTAAGGATTATGTTGATATTACCAATCGTATCAAAAAGGCTAGCAATGCTTTCGGAGCCCAACGAACGTCAATATTTTCCTCTCGTGTCATTTTTGATGAGGCTAAAAGTGTAGTTTACATATGTCTCATTCTACCGATATTGCTTTTTATGGGCGCTGAGTCGTGGTCCCTCACTGAGCACCTACTTCGTCTTATGCGTAACTTTCACCATGCATGTATGCGTTCAATGTGTCGTATAAATCGTTCCCATGTCTTTCTGTACCGAATAAGTACGGAATCGTTGTTGACAAGGTTGAATATCCAACCAATTGAATTTTATATCTTCAATCGTCAATTATATCCTGGTTGGGTCATGTATCGCGTATGTCGTTTGATAGATTACCGAGAAAGTTATTATCATGTTGGGTATGTAATGCTCGTTTGGTTGGTTCGCCTGAGTTCACTTATGGTAGAAGTGTTTATAAAGCCTTGAAGTGGTTTGATATTGAGAAATCTATTTGGTTTGATTTGATTAATGATCGTGGTAATTGGAGAAAATTGATAAATGTGTAGTATATTTCAAAATGCTAGATTTTTCTTCTTAATGTTTTCACATCTGAATTTAATTTAGTGACTTTTTATTGTCCTTAGCGTAGTGATTTCCTAGGATTATATTTATTATATATTTTTAGGCCAGTTCCTCGTGATTAGGATGGACCATTCTTCTTCTTCTTCTTCTACTAGAAGATAGAAGTGAAAAATTAAAAGGCATAAAGAAGTGATTGAAAATACATTTTTCGTAAATAAGAAAGTCTAGCCTCGATCAAAGAATCCGTCATTCGTATTTTTTTTCTTGAAAGGTTGACGAACTTAGATCAGGAGAGCTGTCTTTTTTTTTTCTTCTTTTTTTTTCATCATTAATTTCTTGATCTCCAAAAGTATATTGGTTCTTCTTACAAGAAATTGAAATATTTTATGTATATGTAATGTATATAAAATTCTACGATTCAAACTGATACGAAGTGTACAGCTAAGTCAGTAATGGAAGCTTAGTGGGTTGGTCGGAGTTTTTAGAAGCTTCTTTTTTATTTGGTTGGTCGTTAAAGATTTTGTTTTAAATAAGGGTAATATCGTTTGCTTGCTCATCAATTTTAATTTACAAGCTTTTTTTGGGGAGCAAGATTGGTCAGAAAGAGGAAAAGAAAAGCAATTTTTTGTATATTCAGCACAATATAACAATAGGGAGACACCGTCCTGATATGAAGTATGTGTCTGATATGAAACGGGAAGACTTTTGTAAAAATAAAGTCTTTAACTTGTGATAAAACAATTTTTTTACTTATTCTAAAGAACGCATCATCTCTATTACTCCAAATCACTAATTAGGGACTTATCTTATAAAATAAAAACTCCAGCTCATTCCATTTGAAGAAGGTTAAAATAGAGGGATCGCATAGTTCAATCTAAGAATACCGACGGAGATCTCGAAATAGAATGCCATAGAATGCTATATAATGTCTTGAACCGTTTGTACAGTTTACTCTCACTAATTCGAACCTCGAAGGTAGATCCAATTTGTTCGAATTTCAGAGAGACTTGAACTGTAGAAAGCATTTTGCGACGGTTTCTCGTTTTCTCCAGAAAAAAGTCCTCCTCTTTGAAGTGAATTTTCTCGAGTTCTATGAACATTGAAAGCATCAATCCTTTTGCATTAGAAAGAGGAAGGATAAACTTTAATTTTGAGGGGTCATTTGTCAAAGGGCTTTTCCAGAAAAAAAATTAATATGGGGGGTGGAGGATATAACAATTTTCAATGATGACAAAGTGACTTTTGGCCCCCCGGACAACGGGTTTTAACCCCTTGACAAGCATCAGTTGACCCCCGGATAACCCAAATTACCCCCAGACAGAGCAAATTTACCCCCCGGACAAGGCAAATTTTATTGATTTTTCGCTACCCCCCCCCCTCCGGGACAATATATCCTCCATCCCTCATGTGCGGACATTTTCTGGAAGAGCCCATTTTGTCAATAAGATCAAAAGACGATAATAAATAAATAAATTCTACAACATTACTTTTCAAAAAAGTCGAAAAAAGGCGAAAAATGAGGGTATCAAATCATCAAAGAAAGCACTTCTTTTATCAATTTATTAACGATCAAGTTTTTCTACGTTGTCCTTTAAGGTAGACTACACAATAGACCTTTAAGGTGGCTTTTGCAGGAATTGTTAATCTTGTAAATACGTGCTTTGGAAAAAATGGAAATACATTTCCTGATGAATAAAAAAACATTGTGTGTCTTGTCTTACAATAAATATAATACAAAAGGATTGATGCTTTCAAAGTTCATAGAACTCGAGAAAATTCACTTCAAAGAGGGGGAACTTTTTTCTAGGACACCCAGTAATTATATTATAATTTCAAAACAATAAAATCCGTCAATAACAACACACAATTCAATTAATTTCCTTGGAAAAATATATCCTTCTATTTCAGTTCCAGGGGCTTCAACAACCACCAAGAAAAAAGCAGACCAAAACAATAATAGTAAAAAGAACCCACTGGACTTGACACTCAGTGATGATGAAGAAACAAGCGATTTTACTGAGACAGAGAGTGAATGGGAGCTTCAACAAAAACAGAAACGCCTCAGTAAAACAAAGATAGATATACCACCGCCGGTCTTGGAAACACCTGTGGCAGCTGCTAAAGAAAACCAAGTTGCCGCTGACAAGGACTTCGTCTTATCTGAAGGTACGTTTACTCAGGCGGGTCCAATAAGCATTTGAAAAATATCAAAGAAATGCAAACTTGATTAAAAATACTTTCCTTAAAAATACAAAAAAGCCCTCCCTCTTCTAGGGTTTGGTAAAGCAGGGTGGGCACCGAACTAGATCAAAACGGATAATCTAATTGACAGTTTTTAAATGTTTTTTTTTAATCAAATAGTTTAAGATCTTTTGCCCGTATATTCATGGTATGTTACTGAGCAAAACCTCTAAATCTTTTTTGTCTTGCGTTAGATTACTATTGTTTTCATGCTAAAAGTCAAAATCTTGTAACTTGAATATTTTGGCTTTGTAAAAGAGTTCTAGAGAAAGAGATTTTTGAGGCTTTGCGCAGACCATAGAAAGATCCTGAGATCTATAAAACAACAAAATTATCTATCTCTTACATGAGTCGAAAGATTTCTTTTTCAGCGAACATTCAAACGCTCCCAGAACAATTCTTGGAGGATTTGGCAACCACTGATAGATTTTCCTTCAAAAATACACAAAATTGTCTTAGTTGAAAAATCAAGTAATCTTCCAATTTATTCTAAAACAAGAGAGAATTGAGAGTTTCTAGAATATTCATTCCCACTTAGATGAAGAATCGAGTGATCTATTAATTTTCGAACGCTCCTAAAACAAAAAGAAAGAACGAAAGAGAATTTCAATAATTGATGAATTTTCTTATAATAATGCACGAAAAATTAATTTCCTTTCTAGATGCAAAAATTTAATTTTCCTCTTGAAGTACACAAAATCTCACATTCCTTATTTTTAATAAAAATCTCTTGAAAGAACGCAATAATATTTATGAATAAATTACATAAAATTCCCGTTTAGGTAAAACTGAATAGTTTTAGGTAAAACTGAATAGTTTTTCGCTCAGCTTTCTCGAAGAGACAAAAGAGAGTTTCCCTCACACACAAATTGACAAAATGTTTCGAGCGAGTTTTCATTCAGCAAACAAACATTCAAACACTCTTAATGTACAAATTAAATTATTTTCCTTCGGAAATACACAAATAAGCTATCCTCGTTCTTAGAGTATTTGTCAGCTCTTGGTAGATTTTCCTTTGAAATTATACAAAATTATACATTTCTCTTTAGACGAAGATTCAAGTAACTTTTCATTCAGTAAACTTTCGAGTTTTCTTAAAACAACTCAGGAGAAATACACAATTTGATGAATTTCCTTTAAAAATACACGAAATTGTTCATTCCTCTTTAGACAAAGATTCAAGTGATTTTTCATCCGGTAAACGTTCGAGTTTTCTTAAAATAACTTGGGAGAAATACACAATTTGATGATTTTCCTTTAAAAATACACGAAATTGTCCGTTCCTCTTTAGACGAAGATTCAAGTGACCTTTCATCCAGTAAACATTCGAATTTTCTTAAGATAACTCAGGAGAAATACACAAATTAGATGATTTCCTTTGAAAATACATGAAAGTGTTCATTCCTCTTTAGACGAAGATTCAAGTGACTTTTCATTCAGTGAACATTCAAATTTTCTTAAAATAACTCTGAAGAAATACACAAATTTGGTGATTTTCCTTTGAAAATACACGAAATTGTTCATTCCTCTTTAGACGAAGATTCAAGTGACTTTTCATTCAGTGAACATTCAAATTTTCTTAAAATAGCTCTGGAAAAATACACAAATTAGATGATTTCCTTTGAAAATACATGAAAGTGTTCATTCCTCTTTAGACGAAGATTCAAGTGACTTTTCATTCAGTGAACATTCAAATTTTCTTAAAATAGCTCTGGAAAAATACACAAATTAGATGATTTCCTTTGAAAATACACGAAATTGTTCATTCCTCTTTAGACGAAGATTAGAGTGACTTTTCATCCAGTGAACATTCGAACGTTTTCAAAATAACTCAAGAAAAATACGCAAATTGGATGATTTTCCTTTGAAAATACATGAAAGTGTTCATTCCTCTTTAGACGAAGATTCGAGTGACTTTTCATTCAGTGAACATTCAAACGTTCTTAAAACAACTCAAGAAAGTTTGGAGGAGGGCGAAGACCAAGCAGAAGCGTTTCTTTTGAAGCAAATGGAAGTTGCAGAAGCTAATGTTGGTAAGCCAACCAAAGGTATGTCTCAAGTGTAAGAGAATCGTAACTAAGAACTAAGTGTAAGGTAGCTTTTTGTATAGAAGAGACGACTTAAATTTAAAGCTAATGACATTCAAAAAGATCTCTAGAATATTAAAAACTGCTAGCTACTGAACTGTTGAATTTTAAATACTTGCTCGTGCTTGGTAACGGCCCTCTCTCAACCCATCAATTAATCAGACATTTCGATCGTATCATTTAGATGCTGCAATTTCAACTCCCAAACAAAAAACTTCACCGAAGCTTCAAGCCGCCACTGACTCCTCCTCGCCCAAAGTCGATGGGAAAGAAAAACTAAAGGGTGTGAATATTACTGACGAAGATGTTCGAAGAAGGGCGTTGTCGGATGAAGAGCATCGCCGAAGGGAGGCTTTAGCAAAGGAAGAGGCTGAAATGAAGCTTCGTCTTGAAGCAGAGCATGAAACCAGGAGGAAGGAGATAGCTGCTGAGAGTGAGAATAAGAAGAAGGAGATTGAATCTGAAACGAAGAGGCGAATGTTAGAGATGGAAACATTGGAGGTTGAACGTCGTAGAGAACTGGAAGATTTGGAACGCGATTTGAAGATGCGGATCCAGCAACAGGAAAAAGAGTTGGCAAAAATTGAGGCTGAAAAGGATCGGAAGAGACAAGAAGTTGAAGCAGAGAGTTCCCGATTAATAGATCTTGAGACACAGACCAAGACGAAGCAACGTGACTTGGAGGTCGAGATTGATGAGGTGAACAAGAGGCTTGAGAGTGAGAGACAGAAAATAACTGATGTGGAGAAGGAAGGGAAACTTAAAGAGGCAGAGATACAGGAACGATTGAAGAGTCTTGAAGATGAAGAAGAACTTGTTCGACGTCGCCTCGATGAGAGTTCTCTTCTCGAACACGATATGGGTGATCGTGAAAGGTTGGTCAATTTTTGTAATTTTTGTCTTTGCTGGTGCTTGCGCCTCACACAATTAAACTGCCTTGTATTATAAATTTAGCTGTTGATATAAAAGTTGCTCAGATTTTACTATTATGTTCTTTTTTAATTCAAGTTCTTTAATTACTTTACCTCGGAAGGTATAGGTAGGTATGGTCTAATTAACTTGCAGCAATATTTTTAGAATCTTCGAGATCTTTGGTATTGGCATTCGAAATGAACAACTTTGCCTTATATTACTCTCTGAAAACAGAGATATGGCTGTAATCTGGGCTAGAGTTTCGTTTTTGTGTTTGCTTTCACGATAAATTTGTCTGCGGTATGATGTTGATATCAAATTTGGATGTGCACTTTACTTTTATAGGTTGAAGGACAGCTTGGACGTGGAAGAGAAATTCTTGAGAGAGAAATTAACGAAGAAGTTGGAGGAAGAAGAGTACTTGATGAAACGGAAAATGAGTGATGAATACAAACGCGTTCAAGGTGACGTCGAAACAAAACGCGCGGTCAAAATGCAAGAATTGAATGATACCGTTGAGCTTGAAAGAGAGAGATTATTTGCAGAGCTAGATGCCGAAGAGGCAAAACGGAGACGTAAGTTAAGCGAAGAAGGGCGAGTTTTCCGCGAAAGGCTTGAAGTTGAAAGACAGGAGAAATTGAATGAGATTTTGAATCAGACTGAGGAGGACAAGCTCTTAATGCAACAGGAATTAGAAAGCGAAGGTCGTTTGAAACATTCTCAACTGGATAAAGAATTACGAGTAAAGGAGGAGAATGTAACGGAACGAATGAATCGAATGGAGAACGAACGACTGAGAGCTTTGGAGGATAAAGAGAAGTTTCTTCAACAGAAACTGGGAGATAAATTAAGGAAGATGGAAGCAGAGAAAATGGCTGAATTAGGGAAGAAAGAACAAGAATTGTTGATGCGAATGCAAGATATCAACTCGGAAGACAGGTATGTTGATTGTAATTTTGTATCTTCTTCTATAAACTAAAAGTATCTATAGATTAAGACTACATGTTGATTTCTGTTTTGGCTACGTTTTTAAGATGTAATGTTAATAACAACTGGACTGAGCCGCATGCAGACTTCCTATTTCAATATCCGCAATGCAAACGAAAACATGGAGTAAACTAACGCTCTTCTTGTGGAAATTGTGTGTCAAATGCCACACCTTTTCTACACGCTGACGTCAATTCTTCGAAAGTACATTTCAATGCCTTCATTTTTTTTCCCAAACTTTCCGCTGCAAAAGAATTCCCTGCATTGACGTTAAAATATTCTGCACGTGTTGACAAAAGGATCCAACGGTTTTCAAAAAAATAAAGTTGAGAAAAATGTTGTTGAAAAGTTGAAAACCAAGTTTCGGTTCTTTATTTGTTATTGTTTTTGGTTATTGTTAGATTTCATGAATTGGAAACGCAAGCCCGTTCACGCGAGCGTGAATTGGAATTGCAGTTAATGGAATTGCGTCAGCGTCAACTTCAAGGAGATTCCGCCATAAAAGAGGTTACTCATTTGTCAGGTAAGATTTCGATACCTTGCTTAACGAACTTTCTGTATTTCAAGGTTCATGTTTAAAGGCAGAATCTTTGAATGTTGAAACGTGCCTTATATAAGTAAGTAACTATTTATTTACCATTTGAACACTGATAATACATGAGACTGTATCCACGAAATAGAAAGGTAGGAGACCGCCTTATAGCCTAGACTAATCACACTAGATTCTAGATATGCCAGATGTTTGCGAAATTATTAAATCTCTTTTTTTGGATAGCTATCAAAGCTATTCCAGTTACGGAAACAGTTATCACAGCTGACAACGAAGCTAATGTTGAAGCTGGTAATGAAAGCCTCCTACAGGAGGTCGATGTCCCAACAACCTCCACCGCAAACCCTGCTGTTACCCCTTCTTTGAATAAACAAGGCAATGATGTAGAGGGTACACAGCCACAAAATGAGAAGATCCAATCTGGAAGAAAGCAAGACGAAAATCTCAGGTTAGCATTTAAGGCAATCTATTTTAAGATTGAGCCATTCAAACCTGTCAATCAAACACATCTAATATGTCAATCAAATACTTGCCAGCTTCGATTAAAGTTTTCCTATTTTCTTTTGTAATTTTTTCTATGGTTGTCTTACATCTTCATGTAATATTTCTTCAATACAGGCAAACTAGGTTTTGTGAATTAGAATTAGAAAGTGGCAGAAAATTAATATCTTAAGAAAAGACTTGTAAATTGAAAATGATCGCTCCCGGGTGGGCTTGAACCACCAACCTTTCGGTTAACAGCCGAACGCGCTAACCAATTGCGCCACGGAAGCTCTGCAAGAATCGTGGAAAACAAATGGAATCATCTCTCATTTATTGTATTTTTTTACCAATAGGGATGTTTTATCTGCTGCTAAGCATAGCAAAGTTGTGGATACTGTAAGTCTAAACTCTATTTTCCTATTAGTTTTAATGCTTTCTACGAGATATGAAATGAATTAATCACTGCGTTATTATATCATTTCCTTTTATCATAAGCACATTGTTATTAACACACATATTTAAAGTTTTTGTTTTTAAATAAGAGTGATATCATTTGCTTACTCGTCAATTTAATTTACAAGCTTTTTGGACCTACCCCGGTGGGGTGAAGGTCCTATAAATTAACCCGTGTTGGTTAGTTAGTTAGTTCGTTCGTTCGTTAGTTACCAATTTTTCTCGAGATTGGCTCATTCAATTTTTCTGATTTTTTGCACAAAGGTGCATTACTATAAACCCTCGAATGTGACGGAGCCCGATTTTCGAAAAAAAAATTTTTCCGGCCGGTAGAACCGGAAATGTCCCGAAAAAAGCGGTTTTTTGAGATTTTCTCGAGATTTTATCATTAGTTTTTTGCGATTTTTTGCACATAGATGCACATTAGTACTGCCGAAAAGGTGTCGAAAACCGTTTGCCGAAAAAAAATTTTTTCCGGTCTGTAGAACCGGAAATGTGCCGGAAATCGTCGTTTTTTCACATTTCCGTCACATTTTTTCAACTTATTTAATTGTTTTTTTACAGAAAAATGTTCTTTATGATGATGCCCAAAACTTAGCATCGTTTGATTTCCAAAAAAATCATCCTTTGAATCCGGAACTCCTTAAAAATCGCCGGAACAGCCGAAAACCGGCGTAAAACGCTTTTCCTTCATTTTTTCAATTTATACTCGACAGATTTTCATGATTTTTTGCACAATGATGTAAAATGGCAATGCTCAAAATGTGACAGAGCCCAATTTTCGAAAAAGAAATTTTTCCGGCCGCTAGAACCGGAAATGTCCCGAAAAAAGCGGTTTTTTGAGATTTTCTCGAGATTTTCTCATTAGTTTTTTGCGATTTTTTGCACATAGATGCACATTAGTACTGCCGAAAAGGCGTTTCTTAATTGCTTTCTCCGTTCCAATAGATATATAATTCGAAATTTAAAATTATACATTACTTCCATTAAATTCTAATTATTCGTTTTATAAATAGGTAGGTCCATTAAAGTATTGCTTGTTCACATTGAATTGACACGGATGTGGAGCAAGATTGGCAGAAAGATGAAAAGAAAAACATTTTTTGCTTATATCAGCATAATGTTACAATAGGCAGACACTGTCCTGATATGAAATATGTGTTTGATATGAAACGGGAACACTTATGTAAAACCAAAACCTTTAAGTTTCCCTCTATATGATCTATGATTCTTGTTCGTTTTTTCTGGACACACTGTATATCGACCAAAGTTATATTTTTTTATTTCTTTACCAATCAGGCAATTCAAATGATTGGAGGCAGTCAACACAATTACACATTCGACCCTTCACAACAAAATGCTCGATTCTTTCGAGGTGCTTCGACTCCGAACCCCATGCTTATCGGTAAAAAATAATGCTCGGCCTCTTATTTTCACTAATTTATATAATCTTTCATGTGGAAATTCCTAAGGCTAAGAAATTGGGTGTGTTACGTCCTCAAAACCTTAGAATGTCCCTAAAACTTATTCTTTATATATTGGCATTTGGTCATCGAAGCCTTGTGTTCTTATATGTATGTTGTTGTTTTTATTGGTGGTCTTGAAATTAATTCTTCTAAATCCACAAAATCACCTTGGTTTATAAAAATTGGCCCTCAAGTCGAACAAATCTGCTCTAAATTAAAGTTTGCAAGTTATAGATTTTCTGCATAAATTACGAAAGTTTCTTTTGAATTCAGATAATTTTAAGCAAATGTGGAAAACTTCTTCAATTCTCTGGCTGACCATGTTCTTACGATGTTCTTATTTTGTTCTCAATTTTCTGTCTTAAATGTTCTGGTAAACTGAGATCTAATTAAAATTCGTGTAGTTTGTTACAAAAAAACATATAAGCAAAAAGAAGTTTCATTTTCCGCAGAAAAATGTTGCTTGTCCATATTGTAAATGCAAATTTCTGGTTTACGATATAATTTGTTAGAAAAAAAAGACCAATTCTTCCTTTTGTTGAAACCCCTTCAGAAAGTTTTGAATATCTCCTCTAAGTAAAACCACTTTTGAAAACTTACTAAAAAAAGGTTTTCCTTTTTTTCATCAAATCAGCGTACAATCGTGAAAAAAATCTTCTTACATGTTTCTTAAGACCGTTCAGACTTTACAAGAGATATTTCTTAAGAGTGCAATGAAAACTTTTCGGAAATAGGTTTTGAAATTTCGAGTCTGGAATGAATTTTTTCAACAGGTTTGATTGATGATTAGACTACACAGTTCTTTATATATGATATTTATGAGAATTACTTAAATCGAAATTAGCCTTGCAAGCCTTGTCAATTCTGTGTTTAAAAATAAGTAAAAAATATAATGAAATATTTTTCCATCAAGCATTGTTTCAATCATATTGGTTCGAGCCGTAACAAAACGGCGGCTATAAAATAGATTTTCGAATCAGCGGAACTTGCACTAAATTATCAATTTGAATTAATTGAATTTTTGTAGATGACTCTGATATTGGTGACACATCCTATCATCAAGCCTCATCCCAAAATAGACGTCAAGCGGCCGTCGCTTATCAAGAGAAATTCAACGCTCAAGAACGTGCCAAGCGTGAAATGCAACTAGAAATGGATGACATGCACAGGTAAGGATCTATGATTTCTGTGTGCAGTTGACTTTCCAACTCGAATACCTTCTGCAGGTCGTATTATAGTTTGTTCGACAATGTAAACAAACAAAAAGGCTTCCCGATCGTAGCCTATACTAGACGTCACTCGCGTTTTTTCTACGCAGTTAACGAGACGAAAAATCCCGATTTTTAGTGAGGTGCATTCTATCCTGACCGGGGTTTTTTATACGGACTACGATTCGACAATTCTTCTTCCTCTTCTTCTGTAGAACCATTGAAGCTTTGAACAAATCGCAACACGAGACAGAGAGGTTCCGCATGGACGCCACTCTAGAATTACAAAGCATTCGGTACAAACTTGAACAAGAGATGGAGGCTAAAACGATGGCTGAGAGGCTATGTAACCAACTTAAAGATCAGTTGAATCGGTCTGAAAAGAAACTTATGAGGTACCTACATCATTTACGAAGCGGCATAATGTCATTTTGCTCTTGCAACGGTTAGGAACCAGTCAAAAACTTTTATACCCAACTTTTTGCGTTTGTTGAATCCTAGACCGGATATCTACGGCTAATTTCAATTAATTGCCTTAGAGGGTCTGTTGTCATTGTCTTTTCTGAATTGAGATTTTCCAAACCGACCACTGACGCGATGGAGGGCAAGTGATAGAGGGGAAACTACGAGAGAAGTGTTGCTATTACCCGCAAGTCTTTGAATCGTGTTTGACAGCTCAAATCACGTTAACTCTCCTGTTATAACATTTTGACACCCGGACCACTGGTTTTATTGTTGATTGATCTTTTTCGGTCGTTTCCGAATAAACGAAAAAAAAAATAATTTGAAAATACGACTGACAATTCTTCACTATCTTAAGGGAACTAATTTTCGCGGTGGGAGGGTACTAAATTGGTGCATTTTGTGGAACTAATTTTCGCGGTTGACACCTACTTTTTGCTGAATTTCCTTCATTTTCGTAGGGATTTTTGAAGGTTTTTAGTAAAAATTGCTCTTCGCGGAACTAATTTTCGCGGTAATCACCCAAAAACGCGAAAATTACTTCATTTAAGGTATGCAATCTCTTTCTCACTTTCCAGGGAAGCGGAATTGAAGCAGACAGCGGAACTGACCAACCGCAAAATGCAAACAGAGATGAAGACGAGAGAACAAGGTTTCATCAAACTCAATGCTGATCTCAATGAATTACAACTACAACTGGAAGCCGAAAAGAATGCCAGGACCTTGCAGGTGAGTTTTTCTAAATATGTATGCGTTTTAAGACTCTTTGGCAAAATGAAACGATTCCGAAACACTGTGTGAACACAAGTTTAAAAAAACACGTTACAAAGCAAAATGGAACGAAAGAGTTAGGCTCCACAATTTTTATTGGAATAGAATTTCTCCGTTTTCATGCTCCGAAACGCTCTACACGACCAATAAACCAATATAAACATTTCGCATCCGTAACAAAAACCGTACTGAAGCCATGCTAAACAGCAATACCGTAACGTCTGAACATGGTATAATTTTGGCCTTACTAGGATCCCGATATCAACTCTATTTTTTCAGATCACAAAATACCGAATCTCCACATTCAACTAGAAGGCAAAAATGTTTTTTAGCTGAATTACGAGCTTCTAAATACCGTCGAGTCTTTATATGGGCAAAAAAAACTAATTTCTAAACGTAAATTCAAATTAGAACCAACAGAAACAAACAAAAAGCTCAAAGACCAAGCTATGTGGTGTAACGTACCTTTCTATGAAAATATTTGATAAATGCCTTCGTGGCTCGATCAGTTTCTGGTGTAGATCAAGGAGTGAAGTTATCCTGTGTCGATTTTTTGAGGGAACCTTATTCTTTGTAAGGAAAATTTGAAGAAAGAAAACTATGAAAATTTTTTTCACTTTTCAATCCATCAGGAAGAGATGTACCAAGAACAGCTGCGTCAACACGAAGCCATCTTACGCGAAGCTCAGAAGACGTCACACAATCACGCTCAAGCGGTCACCAAATTAGAGATGCTATCTGCCACCCGGAAACAAATGGAAAGCTCTAACGAAAATTCGAAGATAGAGTTAGCCAAAACTAAGGTGATATTATTTTCCTTTAAAATCTGAACTTAAATGGATGCACTTGAAACGTAAATGCCAGTGGTCTAAAGCTGTCAGTGCCACAAACCAGGGGTCCTCGGTCCGAGTCCTTCTAAACTTCCAATCAGTTTATAGTTAGTCCAGCCGACTTGTCTTTAAATTTTCTAAATTACTAGGGTGACGGACGTAAAATTTTGTCTGGATAAAATATGAGTGATGGACAAGTTAACTCTGATCAAAGTTTATTAAGTTTTTTGTTGTTTCAATGAAATCACTCTTATAAAATTTGATTGATTTCTTTCCGCCCGTGTCAATCGTTTCTCTGTTTGTCTTGATTTTGCAACTGCAAATGTCACAATACTGTCACAATCCTGTTCTGTAAATTATTATAGATTTTTTATCGCCTCCTGGAAAATCTGAATATTTTTTGATAAGCTTGCCAACCAACATAGCCACTACCCCTTTTTTCTTAAACGTTCAATTCCATCTTTGTACAGGGTGAGCTATTGAAAGCCCTAACACGTGCTGACGAAAAGCAGCTTGAACTTGATAAAGAGCGAAACCTCTTCAACGAGAAGATACAGCAAAAGATCAAAGAGCTGAACCAAATCGAGAAGAATCTAATTCAAGCTCAACTGTTGTACGAAAATGAGAAAGTTAAACGACAAGATATTGAAACTCAGTTGTCATCTAATCTCGAAAGTGAAACCAATTTGAGAAAACAGCTCGACGTTGAGGTAAGTCTTCGCACTTTTACGTTCGGATACTTGATATCGCCCATTTGTTGATTTTTAGGCCCAACTGGTAATGAATTTCGTAAAAATCGTGCAAATTTGGAACAAAGCGCCAAATTTGGACCAAATGTCTAACAGCTAAATTTGAACGATAAAAACACCAATCGAACTAGTTTTTGTTATTATACATGTTCTTTTTATAAGCATAACGCTTATAAGCATATGAAGGCTCAGATTTCCAGAATTCATAAGCATAACATAAGCATATATGTCAACCTGAGATATTTTTCAAGTCGTCATTTTTTATCTGTTTAAAAAGGTTTGGTAGAGGTTAAGTAAATAAAATACATTCCACGGCTAGCTAGATTCCACTGCTCCAAAATCTGAACAAATTTTTACAAAATTTCTGAAATTTCACTTAAAACTTGGCTCATAAGCATATGATAAGCATAAGCTATTCTTGGATGCTTTGAAAGCTTAAGCATAAACGAGCCTGGCTAATGGACAGAAACTTTCTTATAAAAGAAATATGTAGGGTCTCCTTGATACTTAGGCCTGTGTGAGAGTGCCCTTTTAAAGTCGCATATAGGCTCCCAACAGTTATCCTTTTATTACGTAACACCTATGTTAATGTATAACATGTGTCCTTTATGTATAAAACTCATCTTTTTCAGAATGCTTCTTTAAAAAATCGATTGGAACAGGCGAATCGAGAAATCGATCGTTTGGGTGATCAATCGAACCGATACGATAAAGAATCGAGGACGGGTCGAGAAACCTCAATGATGGAGAAATTTAATTTGGAAAAAGAACTAAGCATCACGCAAAACCAGTTGAAGGTTTGTACTCACAATTTCAAAGAGTTTAAGTCAAAGATCTGTCATTCTGTCATATTGGCTCTTTAACAGATTAATAGAAGTAGTCTCAGCCCAACCCTGCTTATTGTTGACATGCATTCTTTTAATCTTTTCAAGCGAGATTGGCGTCTGTGTATTTCAATTTTAGCCGAGTAACCTAAGCTAGGTAGAAGATTGCCCGCCTACACGCTTTTTTTATAAGAATATACTCTATAAGAATATTCATGATGAAATCGACCGAACAATCCCGATAAGGCTCAAACTCTTCATAATAATGGCATCTTTGGTCTAAATTAGAACAGAGATATGCTACTACCTCCTTTTGATTGAATTTTGGTGCAAAAAAAATAACTTTTGTATAGATTTCAGTGATTTTTGCTTTTGATTCTAACAGATATCAGAGGAGAAAGTCAATCGGTTGGAAGATGAACTCAACAAAGCTTCTGGAGAGGTAGGCAAGAGTTACAACAGAGTGGAGTCCATAGTTCGAACTTATAACTCGAATATATCCCTAACTCGAACGAGTTTGCTGGTCCCTTCAGTTACCAATGCCTCATATACCTTACTCCATAACTCGAAATTTCCTTAACTTGAACAAATTTGTGTTCCCCGTGCTTGTTTGAGTTCCATGGACTCCGCTCCACAGTATTTCTATATTAAAAACATGATCAAAAAAGGAGGAACGTAAATCCATTCGAGACTCTACTGTATTTCTATTCTTTAACTTTTATAATATTTTCTAGTCTATTTTAAGAACATTTGGTGACTAATTGTTAAGAAAATCAAAATGTGTTTTGTCTTATTTTTGATTTTTTGGTTTAAACACATTCTGACTGGCATTGTTTCACTCGTCACTTTTCTAGTTGAAGAACACTGGAAGAGTTTTAGCGGAGCGAGCGGACGAAGCCATGCTCACACAAAGAGACTCCAAAGAAAGTAAAGATAGAATTCGTAAACTGGAAGAAGATTTGAGGCTTGAACAACTCAATGGAACGAAGCTGGAAACGCAACTCGATTCGGCCAGAGAAAAGTAAATGGCTATTTTTTTGATTACAATATCGTACATCGCAATTTCACTAGTATTTTCTTCTATGCCCAACAGACATTGTTCTAACGGTGGGCTATGGGCGGTGGGCACTTCTTAAACAGTATAGATGTCATGTCTTTTTCAAACAGATAATTAACCATAGAACATCGGGTTTTCAACCAGGCTCTGGGAAATCTCAGTAATTTTGGTTTTGAAAAACCCCTTTATTTTTTTGTTCCAGGGTAAAAACGCTATTAATATCGGAGAACTCAGAGAAAATCGTTCATACTAAAACTTTAAGATTAAGTTTCTTTGCGCTTTGTTAGATGGATTTGAATTCTACAAAGCTTAACCCCACTGAACGGCAACTAGGACGAACAGAATTATACCTATACAGTGTGTCCCGAAAAAAACTCCATGATTTCGGCGAAATTTTATGACTTGAATATTTCAATCTCAAAAACCTATTTAACCATCTTTGGAATTGAATACCTATTGATTAGAACAGAGGATTTGAATCTTATTTCATTTCGACTAGTTTAAGCCCAGTTTAGATAGCGAGTTTTGAGGATTTAACAATTTAAAAATTTCGTCCGCTATTTTTGAGACACTCTATATTCTGTTAAATTTCATTTATTTTGCTCAGAACTACATTTCTGAAAGAAGAGAATACGAAGCTGCAAAAGGAATTGCAAGAAGTTCGAAACACGCTGGCCTCTAAAGAGAAGGAATCTTCGAACAAAAATGTAAGTCTGCACAGGTCTGCACTCTATATGCGAGATATCTGGACAGCCTTTCAACCAAACATTTTCTTTTCATCACCAGAATTTTTCTATAACTCGAAGAGTAGGAGTCTTGGTCTCTTTAAGATCGAATTAGAGAGAGTCAACTGCAGCTGTTTTTTACTCCTGTTACATAGCTTTGACAGAACCTGAAAAAATCGTTAAAATACAGACTTCACGTCAATTTTCGCGCTGTGGCTTCAAACAGTAGCAGTATCCCAGGGTTGAATGCGAATAAATAAAGAGCATTGTACACGCGTGAATTCACGTTAGTTGATGTTTTTTTTTCGATTTAATTTTTTCTGTTGCACCTAGGATTTATTGAAGGAACAAAAAGTAGAACCTTAACCTCCAAAAAGATTCCCTTTCTCCCTTTTGAAAAGTTTTCTCATCCTCTATATGCCCAATTCCTTGCACGAATCATTAGGAACGACTTGCGGACGCACTTGGAAACATCAAAGAAAGATCACTACAGGTATGACTGCGTGTACACAACACACGAAACTTGACTTTAACACATGAAAATCCATATTCGTTTTTTGTTTAGTTTGCACTGTAAAACTTGGCAAACTTCTTTAATCACATTCTTTGACCTTAGATTTTACCGGCAAACTGGAAATTTAGAATTTCTCTATCTCTCTATAGGCCATTTTACAGTCGCAAAGCGTAATGGGTAATCAGGACCATTGCGCTCCAATAACAACTCATAAATTGGAGAGTTAAAGTATTTGTTTTGATGATTGTTGAAGCAGAAGTTCTTTGCTATTGAAACCTAGAAAACGGGAATTCTTGACCATTTTTGACAAGTGAGTTTGAAAAAATAAAATTTCACGAATTTGAAGTACACGATAAATTTTTGGGGTGATTCAATTTCGCGAGTCAGCATTTTATTGATTTTTTTTTTTACGAACATTTTAACTTTGCGAATTTTAAAATTGCGAAAGTTTCTAACATTATAAAGCACATCATGGATTTAATGAAGATATTTTTGTTCTGTTCTTCTAAAAAGAGAAGTAGAAGAAAATTCGTGCTTGGTTACGGGTCATCGTCATTCTTTACTCTTAGGTTCCAAATAAACGGCTCCCTTCCCGCTTGTTAATTTTTCGAACATTTTCCAACCCCCCCCCCCCGGACCTTATTAGAACCCCCCTCCCCCCCTCCCGTTTATTAATTTTTAAGAATATTTATCAGTTAGCAAGAAGAAGTCGTCTTATTTTGCTCTAAAAGCCTTATTTTAGCCTATATTTACCGGCAGTTAGCCCCTCCCCCTCGTTTATTTGGAACCTAAGAGTAATTTCTTTGGTTACGGGTCATCGTCATTCTTTATTTTCGACAAAAAAACAAATTTATCTTCTCCAACAACAGCCGAATAAAATACTGACCAGTTAAATCTTCACGCCATATTATGACATGATGGCTAGATTTCACGACTGGTGATTTTGTCAGTGTCGTCAATCGAGATAGTGATATTCTTGCGGGTTAGTTTTTGTGGTGATTTTCCTTGTTTGAAGATGGACATGAAAAAATAATAGCAGACTGGTATTTCAGTTTGGGAACCAGACTGGTACCACTGCCACTGAAGCAAATCTAGAAATGAGAAACAGCTTGGGTTTGGGTGTTTTTTAGATATTGCCATGGATGTAAATTTAATCATCGATTGAATCGCTTTTTCGATATTCCTCTTTTCAAAGCCCTTTATATATTCAGATCTTGGATGTTGCAAGTAAATATCTAGTACGGTATTTGAATTTGCCAAACATGTAGTGTTTTTAGCTCCAATGTTTTCGAATGGGTCGAAGTTTATATTCAGTACTAAGTCATACCATATTTTAAATATGTTATGACAAATGCCTATCTTTCGACGGTGTAAATATTTATCAAAGTCAATTCTATTGAAAAAGTTTTTTCCAGGCATCCTAGATTCGCACAGTTGGCAAAAACCTTTTTTAGAATGACCCTTATTTGATGATTCTGGCATTCTGGAATAATCCTGGCATGCAATATAATAATGTTGTATTGTTTTTTCTCTTGTAATTCTTTCAGCCTGTCAGAAATGTTTTCGGGATCAGCTCGTTGAAGCTTGTAAAACCTTTCAGATAAGTTTTTCTCTAATTCGTTAGCCACTGATTTATTGCGCTGCTGAATCATAACTTTTTCTATTGGTACCTGCTTGGGCTCTTCGCTTTTCTCGACTTTGGTAAATGCTAAATTTAGCCGCTGGTGTACAAAGATGATATACTGCTCTTTGCATCGGCTACCCAACGGCATTCGTGATGTCAAATCAAGAAATTCACTATCCTCGATACTTTTCTGGGCAACATTTTCCTCTATCAAAACTGTTATCACATCCTGATCATCTAATTGAATTAATTGCTTTTTGAGTTGTGAGTACATCCAAATTTTGATACATGGATTTTTACGCAGTTTCGATATGAGTGGTTCAAAAAAAGTTGCATCGATGAATTCATTTGTATCCACAATTAATGTAACGTTTCGCATCTTCAAACAAAACTTATTGCTTTGGTAGTAGTGACTGCTAACATTGCCAATGATTACCAGGAATGACATTACCATCATGAGTCATCTATACATTGTCCCTGTTTTCTTGAGTTTCTTTTTGTAATAAAGTTTTCGTTGTGTTTGTACGTTTATCAACTTCCAAAGGTCTTTAGAATGTTGATGTTGATTTTTCTTAACATTCTCCAACAATACAAAATCTCCTTTTGAAGTAGTAGAGTATCCCACCTGGTATCCCACCTGGCACTTCGTTCCAACGCTCATCTAACGTTATATGGACGTTGTGAACGTTAAATAAGCGTTGAAATAACGTTGTGTACCAGCTGGGTTAGTAGCGTATTGAGTACTTAAGCGATAAAAAGCAACATATGGGTTTCGGAAGTTCAAAATACAAACATAAATAATTCACTGATAAAACTTCACTAAATAAATTTACAAGGGTCTCCTTTGTTTTTTCATATCGGGAAGACCTAATTCTGAAATTCGTTAAATTCTAAAATAGAAACATATGGGAAACTCTAAATTATTAAAAAACCAAATTTTTTCCGTGCTTGATAGAGTTGAGTAGAGAAATTCGATTTCCAGTTCTCGTTTGCCATTTCCCTTCAATTTACATTTTAAGACGCAACAAACCTTCCCACAATATTTTGGATGTTAATCTCTTTTTTTTAATATCGCCAACACCCTCATATGCACACATACATGTTTAATACACTCATAAATTTCCATTTGCACATTATTTTCAATCTACAAAATTAATTTACAACTCACACAGGAAAAAACAGAACTCCTCTTGCAGAAAGAACAGAACAGTCTGCTGATTGATAGATTACGGAACCAAGTTGAACGACACGAAGAACAACTTAAAGAATCTGAAACTATCATTAAAAACCTCCAGCAGGTATTTCCTCATCCAATCCCCTACCCTCCTTTATACATACACCGCATAATAGTCGCGCGGCTGAGGTCGAAAAACGTTTCATTTCATGATACATCTTTTAGATTCCAAAAAAAACAACGGAAACTCGCGAATTAGTATGTGTAGATTACAAAATCAAAAAGTTTCCGCGATATTATCGTGCAAGTAACGAGTAATTGGCGATTTTTTGCGTTTCCAGGCAAAATTGCAAGGCCTGGAAATTCATGATTTTTGGGGGGTCTTCAAATTAAAAAAAGACCTATATCACATGATAGAGCTCTTCAAACTGAGCAAAAAAGTGTATTACACCAAAGTCCCAACTTCTCTAGATCAAAATTTATTGGCCTATTTGTGGTAAAAAACTGATGGAAAACAGGGAATTTCCCCACAATCTGCATGACCACAAATAGGCCCATAACTTTTGATCTAGAGAAGTTGGGACTTTGGTGTAATACACTTTTTTGCTCAGTTTGAAGAGCTCTATCATGTGATATAGGTCTTTTTTTAATTTGAAGACCCCCCAAAAATCATGAATTTCCAGGCCTTGCAATTTTGCCTGGAAACGCAAAAAATCGCCATTTACTCGTTACTTGCACGATAATATCGTGGAAACTTTTTGATTTTGGAATCTACATATGCTAATTCGAGAGTTTCCATCGAAAAAAGTGGAATCTAAGAGGTGTATCACGAAAATCATTTTCTAGCCACTTTTTTCGACCTCAGCCGCGCGACTAATAAACCCGCCCCCTGCATCATCATTACACCCCAAACGCCCTTTATCGTCAAGCCCTACACCGTATCTCTTACTTATATTAATACCGTTTCTTGAACAGGTCAGAACAATCGTCTCTCCATAACTCCACTTTTTTTACCCCTTAGAGAAAGTCACAAGCCTATTCCCTATTCTGATTCAAACTTATTCACCTATTCCTCCTTAGTGTTCGAGTTATGGAGATTCGTTTGTTCCACCTTGAACAACATATTCTGAGTCACAGTTACAACGAAAGTGGGTGTGACCCAAAATAAGCACCCTCTTTGTAATCAATCTTTCAATTCGAATATGTGCCTGTCACCCTTGAAATAGTGAGGATGCTTGGTGATGCTTGACCTTGAAATATCTGTATACAGCGTGTCCCAGAAAAAGCGGACAACATTTTATCTAAAGTAAAATCCTCATAATTAATGCAAAATATTATGACTTGTATGCCATTCAATCTCCAAAACCTATTCAATCATCTTGGGAATTGAACTTGAACAGAGAATCGCAATCTTATTTCAAATATTCTATGCCAAATATTCTATGCCAAATATTCTAAGCCAAGATTAGATAACGAGTTTTGAGGCTTTTACTTCGTATAAAATTTGTCCACTTTTCTTGGGACACACTGTATGTAGGAGAAAATCAACACAATAACTTTCAGACCTTCTGGTAAACTCTGACCCAATGTCCTAACTGTTTCAAGGGTTAATGGATACACACATATTAATCCCTTCTTTCACTGCATATATCATCATTAACTAACAAACAAACTAACTGTCTTGTTTACAATGACTAACTTCTTTGAACTTACACTTTTTACTCACTAAACTAAATAAAGCTTCCACTCCCAGCCTTCCTTCACTTTCTCAAAACAAGTGGTCCAATTCTTAAACAACAAACTTTTTTAGCTTACCACCTACCTAGCTTCAATAATGAGATATTTTTATTCAAAACCCTAATTACACTAACAATAGAACTGGATTGATTTGTCCCTTAAATTGACCCCTCCCACTTTCATTTTACTGAAAATAAAACACCGACTGACTAACGAAATAACGCACGTTTCATTCATAGAACTTGCACAAAACTAAATCTGATCTGGAAAGCACCAAAACTGAGAAAGAACAAGCTCAAAAGGTACATATTACATGCATCCTGTAAATTGACCCGCTCTAGCAATACTTAACAACCCCCTCCTTTAACCCCCCTCCCTTCCCCTTCCTTCCCTAAAGTTTCTTTTCTAGATTAGATAATTTATTGGTCATTCATTTATTGCACACATTTATCTTATTATCATTCATCACTACCTCCTCGGGTAACTAATAGCCATCCCACCCCCGCTTAGTAATTTTTCGAAAATTTTCCACCCCGGACATCCTTATTCCAACCCCCATACCCGCTGATTAATTTTTGGGAAAATGCTTTTGCAAGTTCCCTTTGTTGTCCTAATTCTGCTGTATTAGCCTTCTTTTCAAAAAATTTCCACCCAGGACATTTACATTCCAACCCCCCCCCCCCTTTATATTAAGTTTTGAGATTTTTTCCAACCCCCTGCTTATTCCAACCTCCCCCCTCCCCTATTAGGTACCCGAGAGTAAATAGTTTCAGCTTATATTTTTCTTTTGTATAGTTAGTATAGTTGTATCATATTTATCATCGTCATCTTCGAGTTGTTATGAGCTGTTTGGGGAGGGCATTAACTCACAACCACAGATTTCTGTAAAACCTGAAGGGCTAGATGGATTAATTTAAGCTTTTTCATACAGAAAAAAATGAATATCACAAAAAATATTGTGGCTATTGTTTTCGAAAATCTGGGAAGCTTCTGATTGGTCAAGCGTTGAAATTCTTTTGTAATGTCACGTGACCTAAATAGGATTTCCTTTTTAATCATGGAACACTTTTTAGCCAAAATACAAAATACACTTCGGACTGTATAAATTTGTGCTCAAGATATTCTCCTTGTAGGTGGCCACTGCTTTCCTTAATAATAGCGCCAGATTCTTTCCTTTCTAATTAATGATGAGCTTTAGGCTAAGGCACGCCAGGGGAAGTGGTCCTAAAGTAAAAATAGATGCAAGGTATGCGCGGTTCTTAAGGGACCGAATTTTCACTTTTTTGGCAAAAAAAAAACACAAAAAGTTAAAAATCAAATTTAAAGGGTCACTGTGCCAATATTTAGTCTCTAAAAACCATCTAGTCAGTAGCATCGTGGCAAGGGGAAAGTGCCCCTCCCCCAGCGGCAGATTTCTTTGGAGGTTGCCGAAATACAAAGGGCGCAAAAAGACGCCTCTTATTACTAATTTCGGCACCCCTTTGCTTTTTTACACCTCCTAATTTGCAGTTTTCGACCAAAAAGAAAGAAAATACCCAAAGCTAAAAAATTTTGTGCTCGCCTTGATCGCGTAATCTTTACAAAGATATTTTCTTTTAATAAGGCGCGCAAAAATCAAAATTTTATAAAACTGCCTCCCCAGTTTGCCCCAATTTCGGTCGACCCACGCTACTGCCCCATTCTTTTAGTCTCTTTGTCTCTCTAATAAATAGAGTTTGAATTTTTGGCCAGCGCATGTCTGTCATTAATCAACCTCCCCTTAGCGCTAGAGGTTGATTGGGGCACTTTTTATTTGTTTAGGCCAGAGACATAGCCGAGAAGCAAAATCTACATTTAAAAGAAGACAAGAAGCACTATGAAAACCAGGTAAAATTTTGTTACAAACTCTTTCTCGTTTCTTTGTCATTCTTCAGAATTTTGTGATATTCTTGTGTCTGTGATCCAGTAGGAGCCATCCCACCCAGTAGGAGCACCCCACCAACTGGGCACCCCATCCGGTTTTCCAAAAAATAGCTAATCTTTGCATTCACTTTCATTTCACTCAAATGAAAAACTCAATTCGAAATATAGATAGAATCAAACAACCCCATTAATACAATAATGCTGATTGAATTACCGTATTACTTTAGATAAACACACCAGGCCTTTCTGGGAGGGGAATTTATTCGAAGTAATGATAAATACAATAATGACCGGTTAGTGAGGGCTGTACCATCCCTAAAAAACCGGTCACTATTGTATTTGTTAACCGTTTCCTTCAGCTTCGATTGATTTTTAACGCTTTGTCCAGGAAAAATAGCGAAATAAAGCGAAAAGAGATCAGAAATTGTTATAATTTCTGACGTCAGAAATAAAAATGAGAGAAATGGGCTCAACGCATTGCAATGTTCATTTTCCTTGGAAAAAGTGACGTCACAATGAACTTTCCTAACTCTGGGCAGTGTAGGCCCGTTGTCATGCGAAAAGAACCAATATTGCATTGCGCAAAAAGCCGTGTAGCCAGCTTTGAAAAAACGACCAGTTAACAATAGAAAATAACGAAGAACCAGAACCTCGAAAATTTGATAATCGCCCCACCCCGATTATTATATGGGATTGTTTATTTGGGACCTTAGAGTAATCTTTATACAGCGGCCCTTAGCGGAGGGTATATAGAATAACAAGAATTGTTCAGTCATGGTATTTTGCCAAAATACGGACCAGAATGGAAGAGAAAAAAAGACTATTTGCCGTGACCAGGATTCGAACCTGGGTTATTGCGGCCACAACGCAATGTACTAACCACTATACGATCACGGCGATGTTCCAACAGCCCGTAAATTTGTTACAAATTATGATTTTAATTATACCCCCTAATTAAGATTTAATTTTCGTTCCGGTCTGTAATTCATTTAGATTGACAACTTGGAAAAGAACAATCAACAAATAGCGGACGATTTTGTCGTCGCAAAGTCGGAGCTAAGCAAATCGATGCAGCTAGGTGATGAGGCTAATAAGAGACTAGCATTAAAATCGAAAGACTTTCAGAAACTGGAAAATGCGAATGTGAGTTTTTTCTGTTTTTTTCGTTTTGTTTAATATTCTTGATATCCAAGGACCTTGTTTTGATTGTTTGTGTTTAATTTGAACAAAAATGAACGATAATTCTATTTAATGAAAATTAATGAAAATTGCTGGAGAATCTGATATACTTTTTGTACATTGAGTTAAATTTCCACAAGTAAATGTTGTACACAGGTTTTTTTATAAGAAAAAACTAGGCTTCGATGGCCAAAATGTTAAGAACAGGTTAAGAACATTTTGAATGTTTTGCGGACTTTAAAACACCGAATTTCTTAGGAAAATAAAGTGGACAAAAACACTCAAAAATGGCGAAAAAATCTCAAAAAGTTAAGAACTTCTCAAGGCTTCAAAAATGTTGGATGCTCTTATAAAACACGTTTAGCATTATACTTCAAGAACACTTGAGAATACGATGAGAGCTGTCTATTTACAAAAAAGCTTGGAAGACAACTGTCTGAAAAAAACTGAATTAGAGCAGGAAAAAGTTATCAAAAAAGTACCTTATAATTTTAAAAACTATTTACACAGCTGCCGGTTTTAAAATACTGTTATTAAATAAAATCTCGAAAAAGAATGTTTTTTTTTTAATCTAAAAGGCCAAATATGATTGCCTGATTCTGTTCGTCATAAAATTCCTCTCCAATTCCTTTTCCTCTCCAAAAAACCAACGTGTCCCAATTATCGATTTGTGAGAAGTTTTTACATCGATCAATGTTTGTTGCATGAAGTAACATAACTTTTCCTTCATCCCACCAAACTTTGTAGGGTAAATCCTCGACCTTTATCTCATCGTCTCCTTCCTCGATGTGGCTTCCCTTGCCTTTCATGAGCACGAAAGTCACGCAGTCGCGAGCAAGGAGGTCAAACGCTTTCTTGATGAAAAAGAATCTGTCCGTCTTATACAGCTTCTTGTCTTCCATTGATGTGATAATGGCTTTACACCAATCCTGGTATTCTTCTAAATCACATTGCTCAAAACCATCTTTTTTGTCTTTCATAAAGAACTTTCGCAATCCCCATTCCAATTGGTCCATAATCTGCAGAGGTTCTATTTCAGCTCGTGTCGCTTGACCAACTTTATCAGCTCTGGCTACATTATGAGCAATCGATTCTCCGATTTGTGGTCTATCGACGTACTGTAACTCAGCAATTCTTTGCTCCTTCAGTGCTAGCTCACGTTTCAATAATTTGCATTCAGCCTCCTTTGCTGCAAGATCGGTCTCCGATTTGGCTTGCAACTCAATAGCCTTCCATCTCAGCTTCATGAGCTCTTTCCAACTCGAGTCATTCTTCAATCGAAAAACTTCTTGATCCTTGGCTGTTAACTCACGTTCGAGGACTTCTAGTTTGGACTGATACTCCATTTTTTTGTCCGCCATTTCCTTTTGCATCTTCTTTTCAATTTTCTCATTTTGGTTGCCTCTCAATTCCCTTTCTTGTTTCAACGCCTGGTTTTCGTTTACAAGCTCAACAATTCTAAACGCCGAATAACTACTATCACTTTTAACTTGCTTTTCCGACTTTCCATTGTCGTTGTTTTGATCATCTCTACGCTTTACACCACCTTTTGAATTGCTGGTACTTCGCTGAACGGTAAAAAAAGCTCGATCCATCTCATTAAGTTGATAAACTGGAGGATATAACCCTTTTCTGCTTCACACTGAAAAATTATGATTTGTCAATGCCGTTCAAAATAGGAAATTAAAATACCAAACAAGCTTCATACCTGCATGATATTACGGACCAATGAAAATGCAGGAAAAGACTTCTCTCTTAAATGGAAAACTATATTACCATGGAAATGATATTTTTAGTATCTTGTATTCCAATAGATACTTTTTGAGTAGTGATTAAGAAAAGTAAATAGCTCTAATCTCTTCGGTTATACTTTCTATAAGAATCTTGAAAGTCGATTATATCAAGATTTCTGTTTGGAAACTTTGCAGTTGCTTGGCCCCGAAAACCTGTTAGAAGAAGGAGTTTCACCAGAAACTTTAAAATAAGCATCAATTCTATAGATGATCGAAGTATTATCCTGACAACTACTTTATGGCGATGAAAAGTAGACAAAATATATCTATTGGTATATACGGCACTCGATGCTTTAACTTTTTGAACTGTTGCCAAATAATTGCTTTTAAGGGTATTTTAAAACGACTCCATTTATCATGAGAGATTTACTGAAAAAAACGAGCTTATATTAATGGAGGATAGTTTTAAAATTTTTATTTTAACTACAAATTACTCTTATATTACAAAAACTTTATAGATAATGAAAAAAAAATTGATGAAAAAAACTATTTGGAAGGTCCATCGTGTAAGAATCCAAAAATAATGAACGCCAATTCAGTTCCCAGGTTGATCGGAAAATAAAAATCCTTCATGACGTCATTTACGATTAAATATTCACGCTTGTCATTCTTGCTTCTTCGTTTAAGTTGTAAATATCGGTGCTGTAAGATTGGATTGAGTAGGATAAGATTTCCTCGCTCGTACCAGCCTCCTCCGTAAATCCCTGATACTGTGACGTCACAGATACTTTTATTGTGTTTGGTCCCCTCGTTCTTTGATGCGTAAGAATCGATGCTTCCTTTAACGAAAAAGAAACGCCCGGTTTTGTATAAATTATCAATTTCCATATTCAAAGCCATGTCCTCAAACCACTCTTGGTACGAGTCGTATAGAAGCAAAGTGGATGTTTGTTCTCCATATAAAAATTGTTCAAAACCCCATTTCAAACGTTCTTTTATTTCTATTAAGGATGGATGTGTTTTAGCATTTGATTTCATTCCCTTGAAATTCTTTCCATCTTCTTTCAAAACTCCAACCTCCTCTCTCAAGTCTTGGATAAGTTTCTCTTTGTTTGTCAATTCAATCTTGTGCACTGTTTCTAATTGCGCCATTTTGATTTTGTACTCATCCTCCTTAGCTGCTATCTTTACATTAATCAATGCTTGATCACCATTAGCGCTTTGAACTGCTTCTAATCTTAGTATTTCATTCTGGTGTTTCAGGTTCTGGTTGTCCTTTTGCAGTTCCAGAATCCTGATTTTACTTTCCAATGTCAATTTCTCTATTTTCCTTTCATAATCAACTTTAAGTTAGACTAAATCATGGTCATGGAATACATCCTTTGGTATTTTTGCAGTGTCAGCACAATGAGCCAAGTTTCTTTCATCACAATGCGCAAGATCCCTTTCGTTACCGTGAGCTAAATTCCGTCCGTTATCTGCCATGACTCATATAAACTGGATCCCAGACCTTTATACTTATCCCAAGGTTCAAAGCTAGATTATTTATTTATTTATTTATTTATTAAAGGATTTACAGTCCAGGCACACTAGGGCCTCTAAACCGGTCTATCTACATAATGATTACAAAAGTGATCTTGAATCGTAACGTAACGGGTGCTTTATCCATGCCTGAGTCAGTTCTTCTTTAAATGCTTTGATTGACTTAGCATTAACAACATTTTTTGGGAGCTGGTTCCACGCCGATATGCATCTATAATAAAATGATTTTGTTTGCACACCCCTTAATCCATCATCTGAGAAATTAGGGATCAATTCGTAATCATGTTTACGATGGGGACGAGTTCGGCGAGAAAACTTTTTGACGATGGTATTTTTGTCATAGAAGTGAAGGTGTTTGTATATTTGAACCATGTCGCCAAATTGTCTCCTAAATTCAAGAGATGGTAAGTCCAGTTTTCGCAGGCGCTGCTCGTATGTTAAATTTCGTAGACGACGTACCATTCTTGTTGCACGCCTTTGAACCCCTTCAAGTAGGTTGACGTGCTTACGCAATCTAGGTGACCATACAGATTGAGCATATTCCAAATGAGGTCGAACAAAGGTGGTATACAGTGTGTAAAGTGTCCTGGGACATAATTCCTCGAAGCCTCTTCTGATCACACCGAGAATTGAGTTTGCTTTCTTGACCTGTTTTGATATGTGCTCTTCATTATAGAAGCACAATTGGTCAGCTGGTGGGTGACTTCAGTTTGAGTATAAACAAATTCTACGGTACTCCTGACAAGGGAAATTTTTGTTCTCTCCATATTATAACTTTTCTTACTAAGATTGTTTATTTTTGTACCACCGTAGGCACGTGATAATATACCTTCATATAAAATACAAAACTTGTCATCTTTTTTTTTTGTGTTCGCCGGTATCAAATTCCAAAACGAGTAGTTCCATATTGACTATCTATCTCTTAGAACTCTTGCTGTGAGTTTGTAACTCTGTGTGGTTTTGAACACAACGTTGTTTCAACGTTTATCTAACGTTCACAACGTCCATACAACGTTAGATGAACGTTGAAACAACGTTGTGTGCCAGCTGGGCATCTACTACGCCCCTAATAGCCTCGGTGATGGTTAACAAGTATAGATCACGTAATAAACGGACCTTATTATATGTAGTTTTTCATTCTGGACAAGTAACTTTAAGCGCGAGGTCG
Organism: Clytia hemisphaerica; assembly: GCF_902728285.1. Taxonomy (NCBI): domain Eukaryota; kingdom Metazoa; phylum Cnidaria; class Hydrozoa; order Leptothecata; family Clytiidae; genus Clytia; species Clytia hemisphaerica. The sequence goes on along the minus strand of NW_027103734.1, from coordinate 274,240 downwards.
GACATGGTGAGAAAACTGAAAAGTCTGTTCCTGTATTGTAGCGCGAGTCGGATCGTAAAATTACCGACCTGCACGTTTTTTATAAGAACAAAAGGCTCCGATGGCCCAAATATTGAGAACAAGTTGAGAATATTTTAAGGCTCCGTGGACTCTAAAAGACACAATTTCTTAGAAAATTTCAAAATGTTAAAAATAAGAACATTTTGAAAACACTTTTAGGTTCAAAACTAAAAAAGTTAAGAACATTCGAAGGCTTGAAAAATTACGTTATTATGAATTATAAATTATGTGTCGCAAAACAAAAATCTTCAGACTAATGATTTATTTACTTTATTTACTAATGATTCCAACCGAAACATACTTTAAACTGCACTCATCATCTCTCTATAGTTTGAATTAAAGAGTGGTTTGGAAGAAATCAAACGTCAAAACTTGTTGATCGAATCGGACCTTCGTGAAGAGAAAGGTCGAGCTGAAATTCTTCTACAAGAATTACAAGGAGCTAATGAGGTTTGTCAAAGGTTTTATTTTTGCATAAGTGATTCCCGTATCATATCAGCGTTTTGATGATTTGATGATTCTTGATATTAATTCGTTGATGGTTGGCCAGCTCTGATCTGCCAGCAACCGAGCATTGACTGCTGGGCTAGAACGGGGGCTAGAACAACACCCCTGTGTCACAGACCCGGTGGGGCCCCCAACCCACTGGAAAATTTTGTCCCCGGTGGGAAAAATACCCTAGAATTTCAGCCCCACTTGGAAATTGACCTTGTTTTCATCTTCAGTTGAAATTCAATGTACATAATTGCACTCCAAAACCCAAATCCCCACTAGAATTTTATTTCTGCTATCATATATTTCTATACATGCGTCTTGCTAAAACTCTCTTTGTTGTATTAAGGTTGTATTAAAGTTGTATTTAAATTTCGTCCACGGCAGTCCCGATGTTTACGAAAATTTCTAAATCCATTGCTGCACATAGTATGAGTGATAAAGAGACGCACTCTCGTGTATAAAGATCTCTTCAAATTATGTATATAGAAATCTCAGACTTTTCACTTCCTCGCGCTAACAAACGACAATAATTCTTTGAAAAAATAACATCAAAATGATAATACTTCCTATAAAACTTAAGCGAATCATAAACATGAAATGTATATAAATACTTATTATTAGATAACATTAATAATAAGGTGGCTCGAGCGATCACGCTCACAGACCGATCTACCGTACGCTGCAGCGATTTCCAGCGATTGACACGCGGCCACGCTTGACTGGGGTCCGGTACCTCACAGTCGACCAATCAGCCGTACGTCGCGAGCTTACGGGATCTATCCGGAACTGCGATCAGCTCAAGCTCATTTATTATAAAAATATGAATTTCAATCACATTCAGACAGTTTTGGTTTATAGTTTCCTTGTGGTTCTTTTATAAGCAATTATGACGCATGCGTAGTACAAGAGAGATTGTTGTTTGAATAAACAGCGTTCTTGTTGCAACGCGTAGGCATGTTTGAAACAAATACAGTTGGTTTATCGGAGGCTATTTACTGATATATACACGCTTTACTTTTATACAATCTAAATGTTTTTTAGAAGAGATAGCTTTCCCCTTGATAATCTGCCCTTTTCCTTTCGATGATTCAACAAAAACACGCAGTTTTCTTTTACAAGAAAGACAGGATCAATATTCTATTTGATAATATGATAAATAGAGGAAAGAGGAGTGAACTGAAAACTAGAAATCGATTTTAGAATACTTTTTTTTGTGTGAGATGAAACAGAGAATATTTATTTTTCACATAAAATATAGAATTTTAAAAAACTTATCTCGTTTTAGCTCTAACATCAGTTATATCTAACAAAGCAGACATGTTTTTATTCATGACAAAAATGTCATACTTCTTGTCTGATGAGAAATTCTTTTAATCTGGTTGCCAAGTTGTAATTGAGATGGTTGACAAGAAGACAAATTAAATCCAAATTGATTTATCCTCTAATCTGTATTTGAAACTAATAACACGTTCCCGAATCAATAATTCTTAGATTGTCTACTTTGAGGTGAGATCAACAAGCTACTTAACGAAGCGTTGAAGTAACGCTACTTCACATGTACAGTAAACTCTAGCTAATTCGAACTTCTATTATTCGAGTCTTTCTATAATTCGAACTTGTTCTCAGGAACCCTCTTAATCCGAATCTCTCTCTGTAATTCGAACAAATAAGATTACCCATTCGAGTTTGAATTAGCGAAAGTTGACTTTATTTCCAAAGCATTTGCCATAAATCATATATTTTAAATTTACATAGCTGGTTTATCCAACTATAAAACTACGAACTATATAAGAACATGGATGGTAAAAATTTATAAACAAGTTAAGAACATTTTAAGGCTTTACGGACACCGAATTTCATAAGAAAATGGACGAAAAATGGCGAAAATAAGAACATGTTAAGAACATTTTTAGGCTTAAAACTCAAAAAGTTAAGAACATCCTAAGGCTTCAAAAATTCTGAATGTTCTTATATTAAAAAAAACGTGTAGCTCTCAGAGAAGAAGCACATCCCATTCTAAGTGTGACGATTGAAATTTAGCATCAAAATTTGGCTAAATTTTCCAATGGAAAAATCGGAGCTATAAACTTAGGGTGTTTCGTTTAAACAAAACATTTTCAAAACCATTAAACAAAAACGGTATATTTCGGTGTAATACTGTTTAGAACGCTTTAATAAACAGCTTCCATTTAAAAATGTTTAAAGAAAATGAAAAGATTTCTTCAACTTTTTTTTCTTCTAAACGAATTTCATGAAAACTTTATTCGATATGGTTCATCATAAGAAAAGTTCTTCAAAAATTGTTCAATGTTCAATGTTAGATTTTTTCGAGGTATTATGCTTTTTCTATTGTACATGTAGTGAAATCCTCAACAGCTAAGTCTGTAATATGGAAAAACTTTTAATGGAGTGTAAAAAGTTTTTCCAAAAGCCTTTTCTAGCTTTATCACATGGTTGGTTTGGTAAGCGGTTAGCCTAGAAATTTAAGCTAGTTTGATTCAGTCACAAGGATAAATCTGATGGTTAGTTGTGACTGAATAACTAGTGTTCCAAGGCGAACTTAAAAATCCGTAAATATAAAAATCTTTAAAGCGCCGAAAACGCTATATTGCCATTAGCCGTGTGTCCTAGCCTTGTGAATGGGCTTATTTAACTAGGCTAGTAAGCGGTGAGACACAAGTTTTAAAAGCTTATATTGGCAGGCTTTGAGAATATCAATTGATAAACTAACGCTTAAAAATGTTCAGATGAAGCTAAAATATTACTTGAATACTTGATGCCTCTCTGTTTGACGCTGATCAATTAAGAGCAGGATCAAGGGTAAGTTGATCGATCCAAGGAGATGGCGCCCTTCTCTACCTTCAGGTAGACAGCCTTCGAAACAGGAGTCCTCGGTTCGCCTCCGAATGCTGTTGCAAACATACTAACTTACTTTTATGAAGTTTTTGTCATGTCAGCATGTGATTGATTGTCTTCTGTCTTTGTATTGTACAGGCTCGTGAGAATTTGGAGGCGTTGCTTAGCAACGTGAAGGGCAACAATGCATTACTTGAGGAGAAACTGCACAACGAATCTCTACATCGAACGCAACACGAACGAGAGGCTACGGACAATAAAAATCTCTGGGAATCTGAAATCAAATCGAGGTCCAGGCTCGGTGTACAGGTATTTTGATATTAGTTCTCGTTGAAATTCCGGTTATCGACTTGGCCGAAGAAAATGTGATCAACATTGCTGAAGAAACGGTTTATTTTATTTATTTAGAACAATCTGTTTTTCTTATTTAAATCTTTACGGATTATGGGTGATCCTTTTACAGTCAGATATAGAGTCTCTTTGTAGATAGAATTTTTCAGGTGAAATTGATTTTTTATCTGTAAGTAGGTGTTAATCTATACGACTCCGTGCCTTTACTAGAAAGAATTCGGTGCTTGGAAAATTTCAATAAATATTGGTTTTGAAAGGCTTTTCTGTTTTATAGATGATAGATCTGGAGAAGAAAATAGATGAACAGAAAACACAAATTGAAGAGGTAAATTAATGCTTTGAATATGACGCCCAAACGAAAGATCGAGAAAGTTCACTTTCAATTACGCTGTCTGGGCTTTATTATAGTAACCTGGAAACTGCCAGGCGCGAACGTGATTGTGTCATTTGCGATTTGCGCCAGAGGGTGGAATCCATCACGTCGACTACGGTCGAAAGATGATGATGAAACTTCTTTGCAGAGAATTTGAATCTTCAAATTATTTCCTTCAAGTTAACTCACTTCCCACGAATCTTCATATATGTTTTGATAATCTTTGTATTTCGATTCTGTTTTCTACGAGTTAAATTTTTTATGGACACAAATTGTTTATCAAGCGATAAGCTGGTTCGTTAAGTTCTAAGCCCTGAAGGGGCTAGAGTTAAAAATTTTGGGTAGAAAACGAAGCCACTCATTTTCCATTAAAGCGCGTGGCCTGCAAAAACGATTGAAAGTAAAATTCATCGCTTGCCTGTACCAGACGACCACGGCTTTTTCCTCGACATCACAGAAAGTGGTAACAAGTGATGGACCAACAGAGCGATAAAAAAATCGCGTGTTGGAATAGAGATAGGCTAAATTCATCGCCTGATTTTGAAAAATATGCCGCAGGGAAATTAGATTCAATCCGACCTTCTAAAAACGGCGCAAAGATTATTAAGGCTTCACTTTTTCTTGCTTGAGAAAGGTTACAGATTCCTCTCTAGCCTTTCAGAGCAATGGCTAAGGTAATGGGGAATTATTATTATCATCCAGTTTTATCAATTTAGGAGCGAAGGAAAACACGAAAGCTTTTAGAATACAAGAAAACATCAGACAACAAAATCGAAGTCTACGAGCAAAGGTAATAAAATAACAAATGTTTTCTAAAAGTGACGCGTTTTTTAACGATGTTTTTTTTGTATTTTCGTTACAACTTAACTTGAGAATGGGCGAAGCAAATTTTTCTTCTCTAATGCCGAAAAGTTTAGATTTTGCTAACAATTTTAGTTTTCTCAGAATCTCAATTCTCAAAGCAGCGAAAAGGGGTTAACGCCAACTGCGTGCAAAGATTTTTAAGGATATATTTCCTTTAGAGTTTAACCACGTTATAAGTAAAAATCATTTAATTATCGCGAATTGAAGTTTAAAAACTAATGTGACTATTTTAAAGGCTCTACGGTTGTCACTTAATATGCGTGATGTGTGATGTTTCTAATAATTTCAGGTCAGGCCAACACCAAAAAGAAGTCACAAACCTTCGAAACAAACTGAAGCAATTCCAAAGAAAAATCAAGGTATAATTTCGAATGATTTGTAAATTATGTGACGTCATAATCTACGTCGAGTCAACTTGCACCGTAACTGGCTAACCAGAGTTCTTCGCCAAGTGATCGAATCGAAAATGATCAAAATGACGTCTTCAATTTGTATATGGCAATCTGTTTATTGACTTTGGTGTTTGAACTTTTGAACGTTTAGACGTTTTATATTTTCCTTAACTCGAACACGCTCGGGGAACGCAACTTTGTTCAAATAATTGAAATTTCGAGTTATAGAGACTGGTTTATAAGGGACTAAAAAACGAGTTCGAGTTACGGAGACATTTGAGTTATTAAAGGTCTGGTGCATTCTGGTGTATTATTTTTATGTTTTTTTTCTAGATGTTGGAATCAGGCGAGGACGGGAGTGAACAAGAAAAGAAAGTTTTGATGCAGACTGTGGCCAAGTTGCGTGGCCAGGTATTGTGCCATACATTCTAACCATTTCTTGTATAAATTCGTTTTCCGTTTGAGTAGAGTGATTTTTGCTCCTCACAAAAAACATCCTGGAAAATTACTTAACTGACTGTTTTTGCAACTTGTTTCAGCTACAAGGGCAATCAGAGCAATTGAAGCATGAACAAAGGCTACGTCAGGACTTAGAACAATCGAAGCGAGACCAATTTACTGAAATCTCCGACATGAAAACTAAAGAAAAGGTCGGTCATCGATCCCATGTCTCGGTTGACAAACCGTCTTTGTCCTTCCTCCTATTATCACACACCCGTTTTGTTTTACTCCTTTTATAGCTACATCCCTGTCTCATTTGCCCCTTTTATAACTACACCACTGTCTCATTTACCTGTTTTATAACTACATCCATGTCTCGTTTAACCAGTCTATAACTACACCAAAGTCTCATTTACCCCTCATATCGTTACACTGGTGTTTTCTTTACTCAGTTATCGTCACATATCCGTCAATATGATCCCGTCATCGCAACCATTACTTTGTTAACCCTTATTTCGAGCTTTAACTTCTGTAAATGTCCGTAAAACCCACCAATCCCGGAAATCATCTTCATTTTTTGTTGTTGTTTATTCTGCTTCCAGGTTCAACGCTACGAAGTGGACAAACTAGAAAGCGCTTTACAAACACTACAAAAAGATTTGCTCAAACAGAAAGATCACTTCGAAAAACATTATATACCTGAAGAAAGTCTGGAAGAATTCAAACGAAATCTCGAAACAAAGGTACTTTGAGCGTTGTGAGCTATTAAGACCTGTCTCGGTATTTTAAACAGTATTTTACTGCCCTGTCTCGGTATTGTAAACGGTTCCCGTCGTCGTAAACGCCGTTTTAGGTTGCCCGTCAAAAGCCCTTGGGTGATAAAGATGGTATTGTTGATGCTCTCAAACTTTAAATCTTTAAGGGGAATTCCAATTAGTTTCTTCAGGAAGTTTAGGGTGATTAAGCCATTCTTTCCATAACATCATAGACACGTACTCGTAACTGGGAAGCGGTTGCGAAAAAATGACATAAAAATTGACGTTAATCCTTCTTGGTAAATTCCATATGTTTAAGCAGTACTGTGGAGACGAAATTAGCTTTAGGGGCCCCGCATGTTTAGCATATAAGGAGGTCCCACCATGGTTGGGCCCGAGACGAGAGACTAGAAATTTCTTTTGGAGTTTATACTCTCTAGACTGGCTAAAACAGCCCCTCTAAACGTCAAGTACTAGCAAAACTTATACAGATTTCCCAAACAATTTCCCTTTGGGGGCCCAGCCCCTTTTCTACCCCCTCCCTCTGCCCCTTCAATGGCTACGGCACTGTTAACGGCTGATAAGTATATTTTAAGTGCATCACAAAATGCATGACTAGAAAAGCGAGCATTGTTCTTTCGTTAATAGTCAACAACAATTAATTTTCAGTGTCGTTTGGATTTAAACAAGAAACTACAAGAAGTCAATATGCATCTGGAAGAACAGGTCAGTGTCACTGATGACAGGAAATTAGCTTTCACGTAAAAATGTCCCGGTAACTTGCCCCATGGAAATTTCTGATATGTAAAATCAAGAATCTTTTTGCCCAGTTAAAAGATAAAAAAGCTCTAAAATCGGCATTCCAATGCCCTCCTGCAAATTCCATGATGGTGATATATTCTTAGTTTTTCGGCCAATTCCATCAACAATGTTCTTATAAAGTATATTCTTATAAAATAAAAAGTGTTTAAATATTGATGTTTGCATTTTTCGAGGAAATTTTCTGCTCCTAATCATAGGGTAATAATGTCAGTATCGGATCCGGAGAACGCCAAAGTCCAAAACTCCTCGTCTTTTGGCATTTTCACTTAAGTTTCTTTGATCCCATCACATGCTTTTTTTTATAAGAACTAGTAAATTTTGGCTCAGGTTGAGCTGTTCTTAATTTTTTGAAATTTTCAGGCTAAAATGTTCTTACGTTGTTCTTAATACGCTCCGTTGCTTTACTTAAAAAATAAAAATCCGTTAAAATCTAAGTATTAGAAAGTATTTCTGAAGGCTTAAGATTGTTCCTAATTAGTTCTTGGACAAATTTTCAGCCTCGTGTTTTTATAAAGTTGTTCTTATAAAAAAGCGTGTACATGCATAACTTTAGCCCAAAGTATGAATTTCTTAGAATGTTGCTTGCTTCCCCTATATCATACATTAAAAATATGCATATGATGTTCTTATAAAAAAAACGTGTACATCATTGATTAGAATGTTGTTATGCTTCCCCTATATCATACATTAAAAATATGCATATGATGTTCTTATAAAAAAAACGTGTACATCATTGCTTAGAATGTTGTTATGCTTCCCCTATATCATACATTAAAAATATGCATATGATGTTCTTATAAAAAAAACGTGTACATCATTGATTAGAATGTTGTTATGCTTCCCCTATATCATACATTAAAAATATGCATATGATGTTCTTATAAAAAAAAACGTGTACATCATTGATTAGAATGTTGTTATGCTTCCCCTATATCATACATTAAAAAAATGCATATGATGTTCTTATAAAAAAAACGTGTACATCATTGATTAGAATGTTGTTATGCGTTCCCCTATAGTCATTGGCAAGAGAAGCATTTGATAAGATTCGCAACGACAAAGAAACAAAGACCAAACAAGAACTAGAAGAAACTATACGAGAACTGAAGGTACGTGCTCATTGTGCTGGTAGGGAACTCGGGATTCTGATTTTCATTATATGAGTCGTTGTTTTTAACTTGGGCTCCTTAAAATTTGAGTTGAGTTAGAATCCAACTATTTATTGTGTGTTATCTAAAAGTTAACCAGCAGGGGATCGGTCATAATCATGGATCTAATATACAGTGTGTCCCCAAAAATAGCGGACAAATTTTATACGAAGTAAAATCCTCAAAACTCGTCATCTTAACTTGGCTTAGAATGTTTAGAATAAGATAAAAAGAATTCTCTGTTAAATCAATAGATATTCAATTCTCAAGATGATTGAAGAGGCTATTAAGGTTAAAATATTAAGTAAAGATGTCATAAAATCTGGCACAAATTATGAGGATTTTACTTTTTATAAAAATGTGTCCGCTTTTTCTGGGACACACTGTAGATGATGCTCGAATTTCTTTTTTGAAGTTTTGTTATTTTGTTAGACTTGGGACTAGTTGTTTGCAGAAAACGGGGCTACGACCTTAAGAGGCATCATTGAGATTAATATTTCGAAATACAATTGATTGAGTTTGAATATATAAAAGGCGTTGTTTTTCGTTTGAACCTGGGAGTGACGCTAAAACTTGTCAAAAACCTAGAAAGTGAATATTTCATGAGGACATAGTTCCGCAATTTTTGCGAAGCGAATGTACATGAGCGAAGCAGTTTTGCTATCGTGTGTGCGTACCTTTAACTTTCCATTCTTTCAACCATCTAAAAGGCAGGAGATGGGAAAAACGTTTAGTATCTCCGAGTCGCGCGACAATGAATGTTAAGGGGATAAAACATGAAGGATATTCCAGGAAATGATAGAGAAAATTATCTCCATTATATTAAATTTGACGTATTCGAATTTGAAATTCCGTGTTTGACTACATGGCTCGTATTCAATCGAGCTCCGAGCGAGAGAACAGTAGAGTGGCTTTTTTTGAGACGGACAACGTTATTTTTAAAGACACGTCGCCGGAAAACATCCCTGCGGTGCTCTATTCTCCTTGCAAGATCGTCGTGGAACGTCGCCCTCGGCTCGATGATGATAGACCATACTGGTTTCTAGCCGTCAAAACAATAAAGATGGCGGCAACAAATGGACAACAAATACTGCTCCTCGGTTATTTTTCTTCGATTTTCATGCTTCAAGAGTCGAATTGGATCATGTTTTTTGTCTGAATGGCACAAGAACTGGTGGATGATAAAGTTTTCTTATTATACCTCCCTGGATTTGATGTTTTGTTTCAATTCTGTTGGTTTGGAATGAGAGATGCATTTTCTTGAAAAAACAGGACAAGTTTGCCAATTTTGACAACAAACTAACTTGAATTTTGCCTGTACATGTAAATGAATTGTAACAGGGCAAGTGACTGAATATTTTTGGAGAAATCTGACCATGTTGTGCCTGGAAATGAAACACTTGCAGCTTTAAAAAAGTCTGACGTTCCTTGACTTGGTCGTGGCTTCTTCGTAAAGACGAAAGACAGATCTGGACTTATTTCGTACTTTCCAGTCTATTGTTCGTAGTTTTTCTGACTTTCTGGTTCTGTGTGAGTTATTTACTATGTTTTCTAACTTACTGAATGACTTACCGACAGATCGTCACCGGTCCCGGTGGGATTCGAACCCACTAAATGCAAAGTTCCGATGTTTTGAAACCCAATACCTTATCCACTGCGCCACGGATTCATGCCGAGATAGCGTTTCTGATGGCTATTTATATTGTACAAACTGCAGACCAGACTGTATTAAGAGAAAATCACAAAAGAGTGCTTTTTTCGAGCTCCAACCCTAACCCTAACTGATAATAACCCAATTCCTAGCTAATCTGATACGTAACCACACCCAAACCACACCCAAACCCAACCCTACCAGGTCGCCTGCAGGTCCTGACACTATTCCCGCATACCGGATCCGAAAAATAGATACATGTCTTTCGTCTTTACGAAGAAGCTTTCACCCCTTGACTTGGCTTCATTCATTTTGTTGTTTGGAAAAATTTGAACCTGGAGCTAAATTAACTATAGATTGAATTTTACTTGGTGCTTCTTCTACAACAATGACACTCGACTGGTAATTGAAACCTCTTTGAGGGGGAAATTATATACGGTAGCAGCTTATTTCCAACTTTTGAAGCTGACAACCACAGCCTGACAGCCCCCAGCCACAGCCAGACGGCCTGATGGGTGATGTTGATGAATAAATGTTATGTCAACCTCTGAAAAAGTAAGCTAATCGTAAAGACATTGAATATGGATGTAAACAATCGGAAATCACCTTACATAACTTTTTAAATTAAAAGTTTTCATCGTAAACTTTGAAATTATCTTCCGTTTTGATTAAAATGTGGAAAACGTGTCGTGAAATATGAAATTATCTTTGAAGAATGGGTTTAAACTATGGAAAACTTTTGTAGCAAACCATGAACTTTTAATTTTCATGCGTTCAAAATTTGGAAAACTTTTGTCGTGAGAACATGCAGCTTGCTGGAAAAAATTTGTTTTGCTATTTTTGATAACTTTTTAAGATCATTGAAATAGAACTTTAAAGATGACTTTTATGTACACAAACAGTATGAAGTAATCTATATGTATCAAGTACTAATGCACAAACTTTTAATTACAACTGGGTGAGAATATCTACTGTAAGAAAACGACGTTTGATAGCTTGAACGGTCAACTTGCTTTTCTTTATGATGGTTCATATTTATAGTACTTTAATGCGATAAACTTTTGCAAGAATTAAATTTCGCGGTTGGGCTAATCCCCGAAATTGAAACATTTTGCAGGGACTTAATTTCGCGGATGGCACTATTGTGTGACAATATTCTTACAATTTTTTTGCCTGTACTGTCAAATCACATTGGTCGTTGAAATGCGTATTATTAGCACTTCTTTGATACCAGTAAACATTCAAAAAGTATTTATTTAACATTTTTTGAGTTTTGTTTTGAAATATTTTGCTGAAAAGGCCTACTCAAAATTTTCAATGGGATTTAATTTTGCGGATTTTTGGGGATGACACCCAAATTCGTGAAATCCGCAAAATTTAATCTCCACAAAAGTTTATCGCATTTAAGTATATATTTTTGCGACCGGGTCAGAAAAAAAGTTTTGTCATTGGACCGGTTTCCGGTAACACTAAACTTTTTTATTTTTTCGCCTGAGCTTATAATTTTTTTTTTGACATGCATCTAAAACATGGAAAACCTTTGTCGTCAACTATATATATATTGTCTTCCACGTTTAAAATGTGAAAAACTTTTGTTGATTACAATTGTAATTTTTTACGTACTAATTGAAAATAAGGAAATAATTCCTGGTACAGTATGAATTTTTTTTTCCTTTTTGATATCTTTTCTGAAAATAAGCCACCATCACTAATAACTGGTTTTTGCGCTGGTTTGCGTCGTTTTTAGGTTAAGAAATTAATTGATCGTTTGGTCGGCAGATAAAACGTCAGAAAAATTGGATTTTCAAACTATGTGTCGGGCAGAAATCAAATCCAACGAAAATTTTGAATAAATAGCTACTGTATTGTAGTGTTCGGAAAATTAAGAAAAATATTATCAGTCAGTTGGACAGCGCAAACACTAGTTATTTGTGATTGTGGCCTTATAAAATGTTTTAACTTTTCAGAATGCTTTTGAAATGGAAAATGGCTTCTGAGAGTGGAGTTTTTCCCTTTAGGGCATTCTTTCAGATTAAAACTTTTTTCCAAATATACAAGACATTTTTCTATCCTTGCAATCTGTTGAACTTAAGTATAATATGAAATTGCTTCTTGTTTTGAAAGTTTTTTTTCCTTTTAAACATTTTTAGTTATTCCGTTTTTTTTGAAAATATGAAATTTTCCTATTATTTGGAACTAAATGTTTTGCTTGCAACTTGCGAATCGAGGTGGCTCTGGATCGCTTCGCAACTTTTATACATATACGGCTTGTATTATTTATGTTAGTAGTTATGGTAACCATTGAATGGAAGCTCACCTTGAGTACGTTAGATAGAAATTTTATTAGGAGAAAAAACACTTCGCTTTTAGCCTCGGGCGAGGCAAGTCCTCCCGTCGGGGAGTATCAACATGAGAGAAGAGATCCAGGTACCCGGAGGAGTAAAGAGTTCGTTCGGAAATGACACCGGCCAGGCAGAGTCGATCGTGCGTTCCCGTCTTCTCGAAGTGTTGAACGTTATTGAATTTTTATGCTTTATGGAACTGTATGTTTGGATATTGTATAATGAGTTATCGATTGAAATTAGACTTCAACATTTTGTGTCTCCCACCTCCTTGATCTACTCCATGAACTCCATCTCCTGTCTTCTAACGGCAGTCAGGCCGATATCCGGGGAAAAACTTTTAAATAAAAATGTCGTTGCCGTGGGCCCAGCCTTAGTAACCGGCTGGCGCACCGCGACAATATTCAGAATTCCCTCGAATCGCTTTTTAAAGGGTTTATCAGGACAGTGTCTGCCTATTGTTATATTGTGCTGATATAAGCAAAGAAGGTTTTTCTTTTCCTCTTTCTGACCCAATCTTGCTACACATCCGTGTCAATCAAATGTGAAAAAGATTGTAAATTAAAATTGATGAGTAAGAAAACGATATCACTCTTATTTAAAGACAAAACCTTTGACACTAGATAGTACATTTTGAAGAAAAAAAGGTTAATATTTGGAAGATAAGAATCGGTTTCTCTGCCACCGTGCAATGTTTTCATTTTAAAGCTTTTACTTTTTTTACTTTTTTTTGCAGAGTGAGTTGAACGAAATGAGGAACAGTTTACATGAAGGTTTGGCTAAACGAGACACTTCGCAAATCGAGGCTAGGCGTTATAAGGTAATATTGAAAGGAACAAAACTTCTGTTTTCTGAATCATCTGGATAATTCCATACCCTTGTGTAACCTCAATTTTATGATAATTTGAAGAAAACAAAATGGTCTAAATTAAATGATGTTTTGCAAAATTAAGCCTTGTCTCATGCTCTTATCAACCATATGCCCTATTTTAAACTAGCATGTGTTTTTCTCAGGGTCGACCCAATAAGAAACTCTGATTTTTTTCTCTTTTTTTCATACTACAGGACTTGTTTGAAAATGAAATGACGCACACTGAAAAGTTGTCTTCCAAGCTGGCTAAAACAAACGACTTTTTAAGGTTTGAAATTCAATTCTATGATTATATAACGCCGTTTTGGTTGCTTTCTTAGTTCTAGGGAAAAGAGGGTTTTTGTGATCCTAAGTCCTGACCTTGTTTTTCGAGAAAATACTTTCCCTAAAAGTTCGATAGATGTCCAGTTATTGAAGACTAAACCTATCAACCCTTAAACGGCCCTTGTTGACCTTATTGCTTCAATGCAAGGGTATCTTACATTTTTCACAAGAGCACTTCTTCGCTTTCGAAAAAAATCGCGAAATTTTCTGGATTTACTTAATTTCGTGAGTCAGACTTTTGAAAAATTTCACGTGGATTTAATTTCACGAATTAGCCTGAAAACAGCTGAAAATATACCACTTTTTGCCACAAATGGAGACTTTAGACTGGTTTCTGCGCCGAAAATACGGTTTTAAAAATTGGATTGTGGTGGACTCGTTTTCGCGAGTTTTAATTTCGCAAAAATAGCAAAAATTTGCGAAATCGCGAGATTTAATCTCGCGAAAGTGAGTCCGATTAAAGCCGTTCCTGAAAAAAAAAATTTCCTTATAAATTCATTTCCAGTCCCCTAAAAAGCTCACCGCGTCGTTAAGGGTTGATAGGTGTATGTATATGTTTGTTAGGAATGCTACAAGCAGACCCGAGACCAGGAGCCATATAAAAACTAACATAGCAAGTCTAATTTTCATGAATTTTTTGTGAGACTTTAATTTTTTTATGTTCAGCTCTGAAAGAAGTCGAACAAATTATATGTTTGAAGAAACTTTAAACAAAACCAAATCACCCGTATCGAAAAAGGTAAGTACTATTGTTGTGTTGACATTTTCAAAATGAAATCTTCTTCGAAATTCTCACGTTCAAAGACATCTTCTATCAGAAATTATATGCAGTTGACTCTCGCGTTAATTCGATCTTCAAGGGATCAATTCTTCGAATTAGAGAATTTCAAAGATGAAATTGAACCACTTTTCAGCTGAGGGGAAAAATTGTTTAGTTCGATCTTCCAGGAATCAATTCTTCGAATTAGAGAAAGATTCGAATTACAAAGATGAATTTGAACTACTTTTCAGCTGAGGGGAATAATTGTTTAGTTCGAATTACAGAAAAATTCAAATTAGAGAGAGTTGACTGTACATATATATCTTAACGCTAAAACGAGTTTGTGTGCGAGTTTAAATTGAATGGTTTGAACGTCTTGTAGTCGCATTTTTGACGTCATTTTGACTCTGGCAAACTCGGCTCTCCAAGATCAACAATTTTGTTGGTCGAATTTGTTGGGTATAATACTAGAGTTTGTAAGTTCGATCGAGGTAGTAAAACCAATACACGTTTTTTTATTTATAAGGACAATTTTATAAGAACACCGGCCTCGGATGTAGACCCTGAGAACAATAGCTCTATTGTTTGGAACAAAAGAAATCTAAGAACAATCTCAGGCTCCAACAAAATTTACTGACTCTAATTTAAAGACTTCAAATAATACATTTTTTACTTTTTCAGTTGTTCACTGATACTGGAGTCCACGGATACTCACCAAGCAGTAAGTTAACCATTTTGATTGTACATGCATGTTTCTTTTGTTGTTTCTTTACTACTGTACTTATTAATAGCAACAAACATCTAAAAAGTACGTCCACACAGTACGATTATAGTGCCTCATTAAATACTATTTTTTAATAACCAACCAGGTTGCTAAGGCTCCAGCCCTGAAATTAGCCATTTTTTATACTATCTCGTAAAGTAAAAGATTTTATAATCTAAGAATGGCAAGCGATAGCCATTGAACCAATAAGCATAAATTATATGGTGTATTATCAGAGGTGGTCAAAGGAATTTTTTCAGAAAATGAACTAGAATGCTAAGCAACCCCAGCCGTAACCAGAAATTAGAGTTGCTTATAAAAAAATATGTATGTATTTCCAAAAAATCAAACAGTTCTAAGCTCATTTTCTCTTTCATAGAACTTTCAGTGGAAGACTTTGATTTCGGGCGCCGCTCAAAAGGTATTGCTACCTCGACCGCCCTCAACGTATCCGCCATGGATGGGCGTAAATATGCGGTCGGCAGCAGTACGCCAAATAAATCGTATCGTTTAGAATCACCTCACAAAGACTTATTGTTTTCAAGTATCAAAAGGAGACCTTTACATAGTTGAGTAGAATTTTATAGTCTGTGCAGTTTTTTTAGGTTCTTAGTTTTTGACAAAGCTTGCGAAAGTTTTAATGATACCTTATTGAAGTCATCCCTTCTTAAATGGGGCTTGAATATACCATGTAAATTTATTTAATTTCTTCCAATCTCAGGAAAACTTTTAACTTTTTTTTTCGTTGAAAATATTTTTTTATGTTTGAAAATCTCTTAGCTTTAGTCGAATTTTTTTGTGAAAATTTTAGCAATATCATTTTTTAAAAATGTATCATAACCTATAGGGAATCTCTTTTTTTAATTGTAATTTTAACGATAATTTAATTTCTGGTCATTCAAAAAGTGTTAAAGGTTTTATTTTTACATAAGTGTTCCCGTTTCATATCAGACACATGTCTCATATCAGGAAGGTGTCTCTCTATTGTTATATTGTGCTGATATGAGCGAAAAAATGTTTTTCTTTCCCACTTTTTGACCAATCTTGCTCCACATTCATGTCAATCCAATGTGAAAAAGCTGATGAATAAGCAAACGATATCGCTCTTATTTAAAAACAAAACCTTTAATCAACCCATTCCTTAATGCCAGGGAGAATACTCTGCTCTAAATCGAATCTAATTTCTTACACCTATTTTGGGACAGTTGACTCTAGCCTGGATATCCAGGCTAAGTTGACTCGTGCTTAAGCTATCCTTTAATGAAGTTCTTTGATGAACTTACAAAAGTACACGTTTTTTTATAAGAACATCCAAAAATTATGAAGCTTTCGGATGCTCTTAACTTTTTATGTTCTTGTTTTCACCATTTTTGAGTATTTTTATCCATTTTCCTAAGAAATTGCGAGTTCTAGGGTCTAGAAAGCCTTGAAGTTGTTCTTAACTTGTTCTTAACAATTTGGCCATCGAGTCCTTATGCTCTTATATAGTTTTCTGTTATAAAAAAACGTGTATTTTCAAAATTGGACTGTAGAAAATGTAGAACATTCGTTCAGCGCGCAATGATTTGTTTTAATAACTGCAATGTTTTCGCAAGCTCAGCATTATTTTCGTAGCAATTCGGACCTTTATTAACCTCGTATGACGCGGTATGAGGTCTTAAAATATGGAACAATAAAATTTGACGAGTTTTTGATCAAAATATCAAAATGATATTGTGTAATAATTTTATTGTATAATCACTGTACATATACATTGAATGAATGCATAAATGAAAAATGCCGGAATAAAAAAAATGAACGTGGCCCGTTGCGTCTACTCTTCTTAAAACTTCAATTTATTTAAACATATTCATTCAGAATCATAAAAATTTGCATAAGTATAGAATAGGTACAATATATGAATATTATAATAAAATTTATGACCTTATGACCTTCTAAGGTCATAAAGGTTGTCTTCGTAAAGATTTCTCAAAGGTTCGTAAAGGTTTTTCGTCGTGTAAGGTTCGACAGGCAGAACTTATTCATCTCATTTAGATCCCGCTACATCCTGAAGCTTTTATCACCGCTATCTACATTGTCTTAGCTAAAGAGTTCTTCCTTTTTGAAAAATGGAAACAGACCCAATTTTCTAGGGAAGATACTTTGAGATTAAGAATTTTCAAAACATCTTCATTTCTAGGAATAAGATTTTTGACACTTTTGGCCGATAGTTCAAATTTTCCAGGAAGGCTATGCCTGGGAAACAGATGTTGAAAAAAGGTCCTAGCTGGATGCTTTCGTAAATTGTAATGGTTTTCTAAGGCATGCTGCTAAAACCAAGCATCACAAACAGTAGTGTGAACAACCACATCGGCTTTATCGTAGTACTCGAAGATGTTACATCGTAACGATAGCCATTACCTGCATAACGCCCTAATAAATTAATCATTCTGTTTGCAATGATCGGACCATGTGTAGTTTTGAAACATTTGGAGCGACATTGGGCTGTGATTTCTTTCTTCGAAGTTGTGTAAGCATAATAAGGATAACTAATACAAACCTTGTTGCCTGAAAAATAAAGGGGATATATCCAATTTAGTACAGTTTAGTCTCCATGACTCAAAAACACACGGGAATATTAGTACAGTTTAGTCTCCATGACTCAAAAACACACGGGAATATTAGTACAGTTTAGTCTCCATGACTCAAAAACACACGGGAACGCAAATTTGTTCGAGAGCTGGAAATTTCGTGTTATTGAGTGAGGTTTATAAAGCATTGTTAACTAGTGAAGGAACCATAAAACTTATCCGAGTTAAGGAGACTCCATTCTATAACTACAATCAGTGTCATAATATATTGGCACTTTTGGCTAATTTACAATTTTTCGAAAATTGAAGTTCGAGTGAGAATCTCAATTTTTAGGCCTTCAATTTGATTTCATCGAGTATTTTGATCTCGGAGGGATTTATTGGTTTCTAGGCTATATTTCAAGCCCTACTGGACCATTTTTAAACTTTTGGATCCTCAGATCCTAAGGTCCTAAGTCAAAAGTCTAGCGTTAAAACTCTACCCTTCGAACCTACTTTAGAGCACTTACAAATCGATTATGGTTTCAAAACACCCCGGTGAATTTCCTTTTTGTGCCAAGTATTTTGTCCCTGATTGTACTCCACTAACTATATGAATTATGATTGATAACGAAGAAGCAGTGCTTTGTGACAATCTCAAATTTAATGAAAATGGAATTAAGCCCCTTTTGAATTGGGGGTACCTGGACTTAGGTCCCTTTTGAGATTTTGGGGTACCTGGACTTAGGCCCCATTTGAGATTTTGGGGTACTTGGACTTAGGCCCCTTTTGAGATTTTGGGGTACCTAGATTTGGGGCCCCTTTTGAATTGGGGTATCTGGACTTAGATCCCTTTTGAATTGGGGGTACTTGGACTAAGGCCCCTTTTGAATTGGGGTTGATTGGCTTAGGCTTCTTTTGAATTAAGGTACAATCAACGTCATAATATTTGAGAAAAAAGGGAAATCCCCACAAGATCTTATAGCCACAGACGATTTGAAAGCGCTCTAACTTAGATTGGAAGTGTAGAGTTTTAACACTAGACTTAAGAGGATCAAAAAGCATTTAATAATAGCCCAGAAGTGACTTTCTCGCCAGAAATGCTTACCAAAGAACTTGAATTAGGGGTACTAGGACTTAGGACTCTTTTGAATTTGGAGAGCTTGGACTTAAGACCCTTTTGAATTCGGGGAACTTGAACTTAGGCCCCTTTTGAATTTGGGGAGCTTGGACTTAGGCCCATTTTGAGATTTTGGTGTACCTGGACTTAGGCCCCTTTTGAATTTGGGGTACTTGGACTAAGGTAGCTATATGTAGAATTTGATAAGAAGGAAGACGAATGCTTACCAAAGAACTGCGCAAGTTGTGATGTCTGGTAGTAAGATTTATTTCCTTCCTTGATAATGACAGCTTCTTCTCCTTTGGTCAAAACGAAATCGACCGGATTCATATATCCTGGACATCGGAACCCATCATCTGATGCAACAGGGCAATGAGTGACCTTCAGTGATGCCTAACAAGATGAAACCATAAACAGTCTTCTTAAAAAGTTGAAGTTCGATTCGATTCCTGTCTTGTCTGTACACAAACCCAGTAGCTACGGTTTATTTCAAAATTCTTTGCCATAGAGTACTACGAAGCGATAAACGTGATATACACTTTGGTATAGAGTATTACTGTCTATCACGCTAAACACTGTCAAAACTTCAACTACAAGCCAAGTGTCTCTCTTTCTAAAGCATATAATGTTTAGAAAACATAAACAATATCTTCTTAAAAGTTGCAGTTCGATTCGATTCGATGCCACTGTCTGTCACGCTAAACACTGTCAAATCTTCAATTACAATTTAGCCGAGTGTCTCTCTTTAAAGCATATAATGTTTAGAAAACAAAAATTTTTCGATGAATGATTTGATTCACTGCTGTCACTACTCATTGTCTGTTTCGTAAAACAGTGGCAAAAACTTCAACCACGCACTTTAGCAAAGCATACAATGTCTGGGGTGATGATAAAAAACCTTTTCATACAGATTCAGGAAGGAGGAAGGGAGGAAGAGAGGAAGGAGGCTTATTATTACCTTCTTCAAACTGCCAGTAACGCCCTCTTCTTTGATAATGGGGCACACCCATGTGTCTTTCGAAGCTATGTAAGTGGAGTTTGGTATTCCACCCGGGCGTAAAACCGCCTCTGTAGCGACAATGAGACCACCAATACATAAAATTATAAACATTGTCGCGCCTGTGTTAGTCGACTCTTTTTATTATCAGAATTCGACAGAATCGATCTTTTAAAGCTTTGAGTGCTCGAAATGACTTCTTATGTTACTGTATGTGATTGATCCCCCTTTAAAGCCTTCGTGAAACTCTCTGAAACTCAATTAAATTAAATTTTTGATTTCAACATCATCTCAAAGTTCGCAGCTTTGAATAACTTTTTTCAACAACTTTCAGTCGTTTATGTATGTTTATGCGTGTGAGCATGCTCAGAAAAAATCTATTTACATATTTACATATTGCACGTTTTTTTTATAAGAATATCCAAAAATTTTGAAACCTTCGGATGTTCTTAAGTTTTTGAGTTTTAACCCTAAAAATGTTCGTAACATCTTTTTATTTTCGCCATTCTTTAAAGTATTTTTGTCCATTTTCCTAGAAATTGAGTGTTCTAGGGTCTACACAGCCTTAAATTGTTCTTAACTTGTTCTTAACAATTTGGCCACCGAAGCCTTATGTTCTTATATAGTTTGTTCTTATAAAAAAACGTGTATTTCTAAGACATCTGAAAGAAAGCTGATAGTGCGATTACAGATATGATGATGATGTAGAATTCAAAGAAAACAAAAGTGACGAAATCATTTCAATCATATCGTATGATGACGTTTTGCTAAGTAGTTAGGTATTTTTGTTTCGAAAACTTCGAAATTTGATATATGATTAGAATGCATGTTTTTCTCTTGTCTCCTGAATAGACGCCCCCCCCCCCCGCTAATTGTTAAGAGAAAAAAATCCATCCCGCCCGCTCTTATTAAGATACCCCCCTCTTACTCCACTCCCCCCGCTTATTGGAATTCTACCCCCCCCTGCTTATTCGAACCCCCCCCCGTCTATTCGGGAGACAAGAGTATATGATCAAATTTGTGTCTAGAGTCTGGCTAAATCAGAGATTTATAAGCTCGAAGGGCTAGATGTCGTGCTTTAAGCCATCCCAGGCGAAAAAAAGTGAATATCGGAAAAAATATTGTTGCTATTGTTTTCGAAAACCCGCGAAGCCTCTGATTGGTCAAGCACTGAAATTTTATTGTAATGTCACGTGACCTAGGTAGCCATCACGGCTCACTTTTCAGCAAAAGCTTCTAAATCTATGGTCTAAAATACGCGTTTCCAAATTATTCACTTTGAAGAATAAGCATTGATCGAAAAATCTTGTCATTTGATGAAGGATTGCCAAGTTTACAGGCTATTTTTTAGTCCAAATATATTCTTACAACGATGTCAGAAACAATGAATCATCTATTTTGTAACATTTAAACGAGCCAATGAGATTTCACCTATCGACAAAAGAGCTCATCAAAAATGCACGATATATAATATCGAAAGAATTTTCAAATTTTTCCTCGAGTAGAGTGCAGCCTTGTACTTGTATGTTATCCCGGGGGGGGGGGGGTGTGTTTACTAGGGTTGCGAGCTGATGGGGGGGGGGTGTCGCCCGACTTTAGAAATTTGGACCCTTACCGAAACTAAAAAGGAGAAAACAAAGGAAGGTTTTCGGAATTTTACGACCCTGGCTGCCTTAGCGGGACAAATGTGACTTAATTTCGATCTTTCAGGGGGTAAAAAATTTAAATTTTCCTATTTTTATTTTTCCAACCCTTAGTGGGATGTACCCCCCGGGTATGTTATACTCTGACTGGCCTGACTCTGGGCAAGATCACTGACCTTTATATATCCCTGGACCAAGCAATATCCGCCATCTTTGATTGGAGTTTTTTTGGAATTGGTACCCGAGAAGAAGCCATTGCAATGTTAAAAATTAACGTCTAACGTCGCTACATCATCAAAAGAATTAGAGGAAAAGTAGGCCTAGCGCTATTGATGCATTTACACCACTATCGAGTAGTGCCGCCATTAGGGTACCACTTTTCAAAAAACTCCGATCAAAGATTTTGCTTGGCTGGGATTGAGAAGCTTGGTCCAGGGTATATAAAAGTCAGTGGGCAAGATACAACAAATCGGGCTTTTTCCGATAATCCGTACGATGGCCCCTAAGGCTCACCATGCACTTCCAGTTCTTATAAAATTTGTGAACTAGAACTGTCTAGGGTCATGGCCCAGAAGGCTCACAAGACACTGCGCACTTCCGAGTTTTTTTGTGACGACACTGCACACTTCTAAAAATATTTTAGAGACGCAAAAGTCCCCCTCAAAAGATAGCCGTTCTGGTCAGCAAAATAGATACCGAGTTGTAATAAATAAGTTGATGATAATAGCGAAGAGGCTCGGAAATCCCGAGTTAAAAAACCGAGTTACGAAAAAACTGAGTTACGAAAAAACCGAGCTATGACGTCATTTTTCAGAAATTTTGACGTCATTTTGTACCTTCTATATGACGTCATTCTAAATTTTGTAGCTCGTTTTTTCCGTTGACTTTAAATTTTGAGTCATTTCTCGTTTTTTTACTTGGTTTCGTTTCTTTTAAATTTTTGAGTTATTTTCCTTCCTGTAGATTCTCCGATTCTCGAGTTATTTTCACAGCAGAAGGCTCAAAACACACTTCTAGTTTTCATGCACTTAGGACTAGGGTGATCCAATGGTGGAAAATACTAGCGGCATGGAGGCAAAAAAACAAAGTTGATATTTGCTCACTTTTTGCTTCCCCGATTTTTGCCAGGTGGGATTTTGCTGACCAGCACTTAACTCAGAAATTTTAACCTGTAACTCTTGATATGAACAACTCGGAAATTTTAACTCATTTTGCGTAACTCGACATTCATTTTAAAGACCAAAAAAAATTTCATCGCGCGGGCCGCTCACTTGTTGGAAATTTCCCTCCCTGACAAAAAGTCAGAAGTGGGCAGTGTCACTTGAGCCTTCTGGGCCATTGACCCTAGGCAGTTCTAGTTCACAAATTTTATAAGAACTGGAAGTGCGTAAAAACTAGAAGTGCGTGTTTTGAGCCTTCTGGGCCACCGTAAATCCGAAGTTCCGAGATGTTATCAAAACGTGAGTGCTGGAATTTCTAGCATAGAATACTTTGCACACTATTTCTCTATCAGAACTGAGGAAGTTGAAGCTTGAAGAAGAAAGATTTTACTAGCTAAAGTATTTTTTTCATATTGCATTAAAATACCAGAATGAAACTTTTTTTAAAAGTATTGGGTGGTCAAGAACTAACTTATACTGTAAGTATATTACTAGACCATCCCAGAAAATTTTTGTTATATATATACCCCCTGCATTTTTTAATTTTATCCAAACGGTGTCAATCAACAACTTCAAACAAAAATCACAATAGACCTCTTTTTAAGGAATGAGGCCACCCTGTTGAATAATTATGTAGTCCAGCAAAAAAAATAATGATATAGCCAAGCATAATTATTATAATATGCATGAAACAGTAATTATGCATGGCTGTGTATTTTATGCTGGACTACATAATTATATTCAACAGGGTTGCCTAGCCTCTTTAAAAAAAGGTCTATCGAGAACCAATCGAATGTAGCTAATCGAATGAGACCAAATAACTGCGATTCGATTATCAAATGCAATCGAATCTCAATCCATCGGCCGATTCTTGGGTAATATTCGATTGTGTTTGATTGCGTTTGAGTAACGTTCGATTGGGTTCGATTGATCGTAAATTACCTTCGATTGATCTTCAATTATGTTTGATTACCATTATGTTCGATAAGTTTGATTGCGATTAGATCAAATTTGATCATTCCTTTAGAGCTTTTTCAGCGTGGACGACCGAATCATAACTTCTTTTCTTCTTGATAAATTTTTGTGAAATATTCAGGAGAGATCCATAAAATTATCATTGATACCATGTTCAAATATCTAAATCATTCTCTTTAAAGGAAAGAAAACAATTGACAATGTTTACATTCCTCTAACCTTCCACAGTACTAAAGTGCCCATTTTTACCTACTGTTTTCACGGTGGAACACAGTGGAGATAGCGAGACTTCTAAATGGTGTATTGATTCCGCATTTGATTTGTTCAATTGACACTGTCTGGTCGAACCGATCAAATGTGGCTAATCGAACACGATCAAATAAAATTATTATCAAACGCAATCAAATCTTAATCGATTGGCAGATTCCTGGGTAATATTCAATTTGTGTTCAATTGAGTTCGAATTACATTTGATTGAGTTCGAATTACATTTGATTGAGTTCGAATTACGTTTGATTGTGATTCCTTAATGTTCAATTAGTTTTGACAGCTGAAAATATTCTTAAAAATTATTAAACAAGGGGGTCCTAATAAGGTCCCAGGGGGTTGGAAAATTTTCAAAAAATTAACAAGAGGGGGGGCATTTACTTGGAACCTAAGAGTAAATCTTCCTCTAGAGCTTCATAGCTTAAGCGTGGGGTGACCGGGCGAGCACTAAAATATGCCGTTGGAAAATCAGATAATGGTGCAAGCGAATGCAATTGAATCAATCGAAACGTAATTGTGCATAATTGAATACAATTGAACGTAATGGAACAGCAAATCCTGGGTAATATTCTATTACAATTCGATTGCGATCGCATTCAATTGAATAAATGTTTGACTTGTCAGATTGACACCGATTACAGGACTAATCAAACTTTGTCATGAGAACTTAATCGAACAATAAAAGTTTGATTAAATTATTTATATATATAATCGAACTTTGACTTTTTGAACTTTTGGTGAACTTATAGTATTTGGGTAAAATGAACATTTCTCATCAACTCAACCGTCAACTTTTTTTTAAATCTGAAAATCCTGTGATGCGAGGGATGTTTTAAATGACATCACTGCAAAAGAGACCATGACTATTGAACTTTCACTGTTAGAGCGCACTTTCTGATTTTTGTGTTCTATCAACATGGCCGAATTAGAGAGCTCCCATATTATCAAACTGATCGAACCCCAACTAGTGATCAAATCCTGAAATTTAAATCCAACAATCACAGTAGTTGGCTCTGGATGGCTCCCGGTTTCTATGGTCCAATAACGAATAAAATGAGAAAGTCATGGTCAAAATTTAGAATGGAGAAGCACACTTTATTTTTTTATGGTCGTTTTATGGAATGACGTTTTCCTTACTTTATTTAAATCTTCCTTCACTATTCAAGGTTTGCTGGCAAAAATAATGGCATCCTATATATATAGCTGCAGTCTTGAGGTTTGAAGATGACAAAAAAATTATTTTGTTTTAAAAATTTACTGCACCTGCATAGCTAATCTTGATCACAGATCAGATCAAAGGTTCAATAACTTTACCAGCTCACACGATTCCTTTGAATCAAGCTAATCGAATTTAATGAAACTTAAAGCAGCTTGTATGTACAGCTAATCAAGTCCCATTCTGGTTGAAATTGTGTTAGTACAATAGTTTAATTAGGCAAACCTTGAAGAATCTAGAAATTACTGATGATAATTATCTAGCAGGGGTCAAAATATCTTAAAGGAAAACAAAAGTGTTATGTTTTAGTTATAAACTTATCTATTTCAGCTCCATTGTTTTAGTAAGTGGAATCAGCAAATTAACAACATCAAATGAATAATTTATAATTTGATTGATTTAACAAGATTTCATTGAGGGCTTTTCCAGAAAAAATTTGTACCCCCTTTGTTAAGGTCTTTTTTTAAAAAGGTGACCCCCTGGATTTTTTTCCAATTTTTCAGAACCCCCTTGGATTTTTTTCTCCCATTCTTTTGGACCACCCTGGATTTTCGACCTCGTGATACTGACAACCCTGGATTTTCAACCCGATTTTACTGACCAACCTGGATTTTTTCATTCAAAAACCCAGACCACCCTGGATTTTTTATTTTCCAGACCACCTTGGACGTCACACCTCCTCAACATAGGGGGTACAGACTATTTCTGAAATAGCCCAATAGTAATTCGTTTGTATTTAGAAGCTCTTTTTTTTTTTAAAGTACGATGACAGTACAACCACGGTAAACGAAGTAAAGAAATTCCTTGTAACCAAATTGAATAAACCTCTCTCTCAAATCAAACTGGTCTACAAAGGAAAGACTTTAGCAGGTAAACTACATGTTTTTTTATAAAAACATGGTTTCCTCCAGGTTTTCAGGTTCTTCCCATCTGGGGCCTAAAACCCCCATTTGGTCTTCTTCCCCCACCTACCCTCCCCCCATTGGAAAAATATTTTTGTGACCTAACGATTTGCCAGATTTTGCATAAAAACTTAATAAAAATAAGAATTTCCTGCAATGAACATACAAATGCTGGAAATAGACACATTTAATCATCTATTTGAAATATTATATCTAATTTCTGCAGTTTCCACAATGCTCACAGAATGGTGAAAATAAGAAAATTTCTAGGACTACATAAAAATTAAGAACAATGGAAGGCTTGAAAATTTTTATAATGAAATAATGTGCACAATTTAGTAAAATGTAATGAATGGCGACCATATTTTATAAAACTGCACTTTTAGGGCAATACAGTAGCATCAAACATTCAACAATTCTTGTAAACATAAAAACAGAAAATATCGTTAACAGAGGTTCTGCTTTGTTTTTGTTTTTGTTTTTGCCAGCCTGGTAGATTTAAGTTGACTCTAGATTCTAGGTCAGTGGATTGTTAGCAATCCCCGTGTATTGATTAGCATGAATAGACTGGCAAAATTTGCCGTTTGCAGGGGCTAAATAAGAGCCCCCTTTAAAGTGTTTCAGATTTTCATTCAAGATTCATGTGAAGGGGGCAACTGTTACCCTATGATAGCATGTAGTAACTACCTTTTTGATGAAATGAAGAGGGATGGGTGTACCTTATCGGGGAAAACTTCGTTGGGGAAAAGTGACGAAATTTTCGACAAGTGACGAATATTTTTCCCTGATGAAAATTTTCCCAGGCTTTAATGCGTTTACCAACTACCAGCAAGTGACGAATTTTTCCCCGACGAAAATTTTCACCGACGAAAATTTTCCCCGACGAAGTTTTCCCCGATAAGGTATTCATTTTCTGAAAACTTTATCAAGAATAACATTATCAAAAGTATCTCAAAATGATTTTGAAATAATTATTATTATTAAAGGATATACAGTCCAGGCACACTATGCTAGGGCCTCTAAACCTGTCTATCTACATAATATTTACAAAAGTGATCTTGAATCGTAACGTAACGGATGCTTTACCCATGCCTGATCTTTTTGCCAAAACCTATTTTTGAAAAGGATTTTCATGGCTATATGACGTGCTGTTATTCTTTCAGCTGAGAAAAGACTTTCTGATTACAATATACAAGATCAGGCTAAGCTACACGTAGCAGTCAAGAAAACACTGATCAGTTCATCTCTAAAGGAAGAACAAGTCACTCCCACGAAACCAAAATACAAACCAGAAGAATTGTGGTCTAAACTTTCAGAGGTTCTTGCAAAGAATTATGGTCCAGATGAATCAGCAGTCATTATGATGCAATTTCGAAAGGTTTGATATGGTTTGAAGCTCTACTAGTCATGTATTACAAAGTGTGATACTTTTGGGGTAAAGTACGTTGGGAAAATTGAGGGATATACTCTCGGGTACCTAATAGCTGGAGGGCCCGCTTATTAATTTTTCAAAAATTTTCCATCCAGGACATTCTTATTCCAAACCCCCCCCCCCCCCGGCTTATTGATTTTTGGGAAAATTTTTTTGAAAGTTTCCTCTTTTGCCCTAATTCTGCTGTATTAGCCTCCTTTTCGAAAATTGTCCACCCAGGACATTTTTATTCCAACCCCCCTGCTTTGCTTATTAAGTTTTGAGATTTTTTCCAAACCCCCGGCTATTAGGTACCCAAGAGTATATAGTGGTAGAGATTTTGATGAGCAAATATTCTCCAGATGAATCAACTCCAACATTTAACTTTCTTGATATGTATGATGACACAATTCAAAAAAATTGTTTTTGATCCGAACCATTGAAATAATTTCAGTGAAATTTTAAGGCTAAAGAGTTAGATGGAGGGGAGTAAAGTGAAATTTACTTATTTTCAAGTTTTTGTAAGGAAATAAATTAGATATTTTCTGCCTATTTTAAGGTATGTGTTCACCTTTCTTGACACATTCTCTTTAATTGATCATATCTTTAGAACAACAAATTTTTATATATCAAAAGTATATATTTTCTGAAAGCCAATAATATTCTCTTTCTAATGGTAAAAGTTTCAGCTGAATTTAAAAAACTGGGCAGGATATAATTAAAATCTTAAGAATTTTAACCTTACCTACTTCAAAGAAGTTTAAAGTCACCCATAGCTTTTGAATTTTGAAAAAATAATTTCGATTCTAAATTCTGTAAAAATATCGATAAAAAAGTAAATTTAAATGTGATTTTTTTCAGTTATCTGTAAATTGAGGAAAAACAACTCGGTTAGAAATAAAATCCTAAGACACTTTTTAAGTTTGATCTTTTGGGAATCTCATAAAAAAAGAATGAAGTCGATATCTAAATGCTATGGGTGACTTTAACTTCGTTAAAATAGTATGTGGTAAAATTTCGTTTTTTTCTACATCAATTTGAAATTTTTAACGAGATGATTGCTGTTTATTTGAGTAATCAGTGAAATGTGTCAAAAATTTTACTATTCAATAGAGGTGAGAATAAACATCAGCTGAATTCTCTCTTTTGTCTTTGTTGTTTCCGAAAGGGACAATTATTTGAGTAAATAATCCATCATAAGACGAACTTTGTTTTGAAATTTAAATGGTTATAACTCTGGAACAAAAAAAGATTTTAAGATCGCGATTTTACCAAAACGAAATCCAGTAACTTTTCTTCCACTTTGACTAAAAAAATTTTTTTGACAAAAAATCGGAAAAAGGTGTACACATACATACCTTAAACTTTCCTTTTTATACAAGACAGTATGACACTTACTACCGTGTTGGTATTGTATTCAGAAGTTATGAAAACAGTTACTACACAGTGTAGTAACTGCTGTTTGGGGGTGGTGCCAAACACTAAAACGAATTTTAAAGAACTTTCAAAAATTTTCAAAAAAAATGAATTTTTTTGTGAAAAAATTCTTTGTTAAAAAAAATATTTTTGTTATAAATAGACGAAAAAAAATTTGAAATTTTTCTCATCCAACTTTGAAATTATGCTTTCCCTAATTATCATTAAAATGCTGTAAAATGTTCTCAACAGCTGTTAACCAAGTTAATTAGAAGAAAATCTAGCACGAAAATGGCTTTAGGTTGAGAAATAATCGCAATTTAGGGTAATTTCGAGCATGTTTTTGATGATATCACTCAAAAACAGGGGTGGTACCTGGAAATCTTTTCTGAAAACAGTTACTACCAAGGTGTAGTAACTGCAAAGGGTGGTGAAAAAAGTGTTGAAAAAGCACTTACTACACTACACATCACGTCTTGTAGTAACTGCGTGTCCCCCCTGTTTTATGTAATATCATTCATAAATTACAATAGTATTATTATTAATATTTTCACAATTTTGAATGCTGCAGTAAAAAGATAATGAATCATAGATATCTTATATAAAACACTAGATAGAGCTACTCTGTATTTCCAAAGCAACGGCAAGTGAAGCAAAATAATACGTCATCTTTACTGAAAGTAGGTCAGTAGGTCACAGTTCAGTACCGGCAATTTGTTCAACCAAGCAAAAAAAACTGAATGACGCGAAGCGACGAGGCGAAAGGTAGACTTGATCAATCAAATTGTCGGCACCGAACTATGGTCTATTTATCAAAGATGGCAGATTATTCTGATTCAAACAGGGACGGAGTAGCTCTGTCTTGTATAAGATATCTGTGTAATGAATCTGAAAAATGATTTCTTTTCTTGCCAGGATTATGAGTGTATGTTGAAAACATTGAGTCTGGATGATATTGAAAGGATAGCAGAAAAGAATCTAACAACTTGATCAACTGGACATCTGTCAAGAATGAGAGTAGTTGTTGTGTTGTGGATATGCTGCCGGCTTCTCATTGGAGAAAGAACAACCAGACACCCCTTGTGTCACAGACCCGGTGGGACTCCACACCCACTGGAAAATTTGACTGAAATTTTGTCCCTGGTGGAAAGAATATCCTACAATTTCAGCCCACTGGAAAATTTACCTTTTTTCATCCCAATCTTAAATTAAAAATGATACTCGTAAACCATCCCAACTGGCTGTTTTTTCTATCCCCATTGGAATTTGATAGAAAATTACATCCCCACTGTGGGAAGAAGTTACACAGGGGCTGTGAGACAGGGGTGTAACCAAGGCTAGCCATGCCACATATAGGCCAGGCTATTTCAGTGAATGATTATATACCAGAATCATGCTAAGGAGATTGTATTTCTGTCTACTACAAGGTGATCCTTAAATGCCTTGAAGACTTAGAGCATTAAATTTGATCCCGGGAGAGTTGAACTCCTCAATATAGGATGTAACATCCTTTTTTTTTGAAATAGTCCACTTCCTGAGCCTTCAGGAGAGTGAGTTTGAAAGTCAAGTTCTTTTAAAGCTGTTATATTAGCATGAGCAAAGGGAAACTCTGACCCAAGTTATTTGAAGATAAATATTTGAAAGATCTATTGGGCTGTTTCATTAAATTTCCATACAGACAGGGGGTTGGACGAACCTTTTCAAGTCAATAAAACAGGATACCCCCTGGAAAATGAAAAAATTTTCGAAAAACCCTTAGAACAATTTCCTTTCGAACTAAAATTTGTCTTTTACTCGCTGGAAATTTTAAAATAATTTTTTACCCACTAGAAAAATGAAAAACCACTCATTTAGACCACCTAGATATTCTACTCGAATTACCCCCTCCCCCAGAACTGTCCGTCCATCCCCCTGTATGGATATAAAGTGGAATGGCCCATTTACACCTGGTTTTACAAGCGCCTTTTGTTTTGTGTAATTTTTCTTTTTTATGGTAGTTCATTTCATCTCATAGGAAATGGGATATCTTATGAAAAGGAAAGGAATCTGACGATAAATTACATTGTAAATACTATGTTTTTTTGTTGAATTTAATTGTAATGTTTTTTTAAGTAGCTCTCTTTTTTAATTTTTTTGGGTGCTGTAGATCGAATTGTTATTTTCCGTTTTGCCTTTTTTCACTTCTACCTTTATAAAAATGTGGACGTGTTTGCCGATTTCTTGGTTTGGTTTTTAAAATTATATTTTGAGAATTGAAATATTAAAAATACTTTGAATTCACTCTTTGAGTACTATGTACCAGAGTGTATCTCACGTTTATCGCTTCGTAGTACACTCTGTGCGCGTTGTCTGTTTGATAAAAAAATTCCCGTACGGAGACCTCTGCGATGATCCCCATCCCCATCCCCATTGCTAACTATTTACATGTACTTTTTAATATTTTTTTAGATAAAAAAAATACTGAGTGATAAATAGATTTAAAAACGAAAAGAAATCATACAAGAATTGAAAAAATAGAATGGCTACTACATTAGAAAGCTACACCGGTCGTAAGTATTACATTTTATATTTAACTGTTGACTATATATCTTTACATCCAACTTGTCATAGTTCGGAAGGGGGTAACTACCCCTCCTTTACCCTAGAGCTACCCCCTACCCTAGGTTCTTCCCCCTTTTAAAATTTCATGCTACCCCCTCAAATTTTAAACTGATAAAACATCCTTAACAATAAAGAAAGAAGACATTGCATTGTAAATCAAAAATCAAACTTCTAATTTGGGAAAGCACGAAAAAACACACCCCCATTTCTGAAAACTTCCCTTTCTACAAAAAGTTCTTTTACCCCCCCCCTCCTATCTGATTTTTTTCTTCATTATCGCTACCACCCTCACCCCCCCCCTAATAAAGAGGGGGGTTGCGAATAATGCTTTCCTGCACACAGAAGTAAATATAAACGGTACGCTCACTATCCTGGTCCGGCTGGAAAATAAGACGTTTAGCTAAATAATGACGGATAAACTTAGTAGGGGGTGGTACACCCAACACTTGCTCAAGCATTTCCCCCAATTTGAATTTTTAAAAAGAGTTTTATGGTTTGCAATGCAGTATTTACTGAACTCTTTTTCCCTGATTTTCTTATCTTTTGTTGTTGTTACCTTAGATACGGTTGCTGTGATAACTCAAGATGGCAGAATGATTGTTGTAAGAGATCCTCAATTTCTTATTCACTTAATCAATTTTCTTGTTTGATACACCTTTTCGACCGTAGTCGCGCGGTCAGGCGCGTGCCACTTTATTATTTAATTTACCACCCTAAACTCGATCCAATCCTTTTTTACACTTTTTATTTCTGTCTTTAGGTGCGAAAAAAAGAGTGGGACGGTTTTAGGGTGGTAAAACGGACACAAAAATGCCCGCGCGGTGATTGGCGGCTACGGTCGAAAAGGTGTATTGCAGTCATCTTTTCATCTTGCCCTGTTCTCTTTACTTCGAGACGGGTGTAAAAACTCATGACAATTGTATTTAAAGCTAGTCTATACGTATATGAAGCTATCATTAAGTGACGATCTTGCAAAAGCAATGTATAAAGTCTTACTTGTTTCATAAAGAAATGCAGGAAATGTACTTTAATGGGGTCAATTTTGGAAGGGATTTTGGAGGGAATTTTCGAGGGAATTAAATTTCGCGGTTGAGCTCATTCGCGAAATTTTAAGATTTCGTGGGGACTTAATTTCGCGGATAGTACTATTGGGTGACAATAATTTTCACGATTTTGTGCCTTTTACTGTCATGTTAGTTGTCGAAAATGATAAGCGCCTCTTTGTTGCCATTGAGAATTCTAAAAGTATTTATTTGACATTTTTTGAGTTTTGCTTAGAAATATTTCGCGGATAAGGCCTTTCCAAATTTCCATTGGGATTTAATTTCGCGGATGACACTCAAATCCGCAAAATCCGCGAAATTAAGCTCTAGTTTAGACGGCCGACTTTCTGCCCTGCCTATTCTAATTATTAGAGTAGGCAGAAAGTAGGCACAAAGTTGGCAGTTAAAATCTTTGCTTGGAAAAGATTGAAAAAAGACATTGCATTGACGTCAAAAGAGGGCAATGCATTGGCTTTAGACAGCCCACTTTATGCCCACTTTAATTCACAATTAGAATAGGCAGGGCGAAAAGTGGGCCGTCTAAACTAGAGCTTAATCACATTAAAATATTTATAAAAAATAATTAAATCTCATCGAACACTTTCAAAATTGTTCTCTGGTTTTTACTTTCAAGACCATCAGAACTAATTCAAAAGCTGTTATAAATTTTTGGTAATTAAGTTCAAAGGGACAAAATGAGGATCACTATTTGGCAAACAAAATTGTTTGTATCAAATTTCAATTCATTAGATCAACTTCCTATGAACCTGGCAGAGTGGTCTATTTTTGCTCATACCAAGAGCTCCGGGATCTAATCCCCATTCTTTTGATGTTCCGTTTACTCCGAAAAAGGTTCTTCCGATTAGAAAACAATCAGATATCCATATGAAAGATAAAGTTGACTGTCTCTAACTCGATCTTCAAAGAACCAAAAATTTTATTCGAATTAGAGAGATTCGAATAATAGAAGTCGAAGTAGAGAGAGCTGGTTGTATATTATTCGACTTACTCATTTTTTAAATTTCATCTCGTTTGTAGCTGTGTATGGCTTTTAAAGGTTTTGTTTTTACCTAAATGTTCCCGTTTCTTATCAGACACATATTTCATATCAGGACAGTGTCTGCCTATTGTTATGTTATGCTGATATAAGCGCAAAAATGTTATTCTTAATCCTTTTTCTGGCCAATCTTGCTCCACATTCGTGTCAATCAGATGTGTAAAAGCTTGTGAATTAAAATTGATGAGTAAGCAAACGATTTCACTCTTAAGGGCTACATACACTACACAATATATTGATGAGCAATTTTTGACAATATGGTTTTCGGACCGTGATGTACGAAGTAAATAGCAGGTATTTTGTTATAAAAAGGAATTTTCTTTCGGTAAACAATCCTCCTATATTGTTGGAAAATTTCAAATCAAGCTGACAATATATTACGGACACCGTTTCAATATATTGTGTAGTGTATGTAGTCCTTTATTTAAAAACAAAACTTCGAGTATCGTCGTCTATACACCAATAACTCTGTCGTGTCGCGAGTGCAGGGTTAGCAGTGTCTGCTAAGCGTGGTAATTTCCCTATCCTAGGGTAGGTATCTATCCAGGGATAGGGCCCAATCCGGATGATTCGGAGGGTTCATTTCTCTTCTTCTTCTCATATAAAATTTCATCTCGTTTGGAGCTGTGGATCGCTTTTAAATATCATATATTTTCTTCCATCCAGGGAACGTTAAAAGGATTCGATCAAGCGGTCAACCTGATATTGGATGAGAGTCATGAGAGAGTTTTTTCACCGGAGAGTGGTGTCCAACAAGTTGTGCTTGGATTATACATTGTGAGAGGAGACAACGTGTAAGTTAAGTTGACGTTCTCAAATTCGACGTTTTACTACCTTATCGGGGAAAAGTTCGTCGGGGAAAATTTTCGTCGGGGAAAAATTCGTCACTTGCTGGTAGTAAACGCATTAAAGCCGGGGGAAATTTTCGTCACTTGTCCAAAATTTCGTCACTTTTCCCCGACGAAGTTTTCCCCGATAAGGTATTCGATACGCTCCCGTGTACATTTAACTTTTTTGGAATAGGAAAGGTTTTACAATGTACAAAGGATACGGTCGTTTTACACAAGATTTCACTTGCTGCACGAAGATTCCACTGCCAATTTTCTAGGGGAAAAGACCAGGGCTCCAGGTCTCCTAATCTTCTAATTTACGTTCCGATTAATACAAAGTTGTGCTTGGATTGTACATCGTGAGATGATGCATTCCCAGCTGGCACACAACATTGTTTCAACGTTTATCTAACGTTCACAACGTCCATTTAACGTTAGATTAACGTTAAAACAACGTTGTGTGCCAACTGCTTTAAAGCCAATCTTCAAGCTCTCATACAATCTTGGACAAATACCGGGTCATACCAAAGATTTCCAAAATGGTACTTGATGCCTCAAGAGACGGATCAATGGTAAATGGAGCAATCCAGGGAGAAAGAGTGGCGCCCTCCCCTACTTTCGGGTAGATAGCTATCGAAAGAGGAGCCTTCAGGTCGCCTCCGACTTCGGTCGCGGACAGACTTACTTGTAAGATCATCAATATAAAGCAAAGGATTCTGGTACAGCCTTTTTCTAGCCGTTCTTCAAGAATCCTGTTTCGTATAGATATAAAATCGAACGCGAAGGAGACAGGATATGGTCTATATCTCACCTCCACGCGATGTCTTTTGACCAATGAAATCGTTAGAATCTTACTGATGCGGGATAAAAGGCATTCTTCAAGCGTTTCTTGTCTTCTTTCTTTTGCAGAGCTGTGATTGGTGAAATTGATGACGAGATTGATTCTGGAATCGAAATGCAGAGTGTCAAAGCTGAACCGTTCAATCCAGTTGTTTATTGAGAAAGATTTATTTATTCATTACATAGCGGTTTTTATGTTTGACCGCGGTCATGCCATCTACATGAATTGGGAAGTGATGCAGCTAATATTTTGTTTTCATTAATGATTAAAAGACCAAGACGTCGTGATCGTAAGGTTTATTTATTAGACTTTTAATGGCTGGCAAAAGAGAGGTAAACATTCTGCCGGCATTTTAATAACTTAAAAATATGAAAATGTGACGTTGGAGCTATTTGTATATATTGTTATGGCGGTTAAATGGATGCTGAAGAGACCTTTGCAATGTAGCATTGGAATTTTTTGGTGGATATTGCTTTACAGGTCTGAATCGAGAGAATGTAGCATTAAAGGCTCTGATGATTACTCTTAACTGATTGAATGAAACTTTGAAAATGAAAGAGAAAAACTTATTGATCGCTGGTGTCGACTTTCATTGCAAAAACAATGAGCAAACAAATTACAAGCTTGGAAATATAGTACACTATTTTAGGAGACTGCTCATCTAACGTTTCCAAACCATCTAAAAAGAACGACAAACCCTAACCCTAACTCTAACTATCAAACAACGACATATTTCACCGCCCACAACCCCCCGACCGAAAGTGACTGTACCACCCATACGGATTCATTCCTCTTTATTTGTCACAGGAATTAACTACATGTGGTTTAAAAGAACGCAAAATTACGGAACTAGCTGGAGTTTTTACAAGTTCTTTCTTGATTTGGTTGGTCGTTAACCAGTAATACAACAATTTTGTTACTTTTTCTAAAGAATGCGTCATCTCTATCACTTCAAATGACCAATTACTGAAGTATCTTATAAAAACTCCAGAACATCCCAAAATTACGCATGCGTATAAGTCTCTATTTGGATGAGCTGGAAACATTAGATGAACTAACTCCTATAGAGGTGTTTGTTGTTTTGATGTCCTTTCTTAATCCAGGATTGACCCTTTGAGAGTTATTAGAGCTCTTGTGTCAAGCTAGTATCATTAAGACCGTAGACGGAAATCCGCCAAGTTAAGATTTTTCATTTGCTATTCCAATAGACCTTATCAGAGTTTTTGATTTTTCTAAAAAAGCAATGTATTGTGGGATTGTTTCGGGAGTATTACAATAGAAATCTCTTAGGAATTCCTCGAGGGAATTCTATTGTAATACTCCCGAAACAATCCCACATATGCTTCGCTGTTTTAGAAAAATCAAAAACTTCGATAAGATCTATTGTAAGACTTGGAAGAACGAAATATCTTGGAATTTTTTCTAGAATTTTGAACTTCCCTTCCAGACTTCTCTCTCCTTAGATAGGTCTCCTTGAAAAGTGACGAAACATAAAAAAGGAAAATCCGAGAGAAATGACAATAGACAAATCTCAATCCCTTCATTAGCTTAACCTATAATTCTATGACGATTATCTGTCTTAGGGTAAGAATTGAATTGAATCTTTCAAGAGTTTTTAGATTCAAATAAAATTCAAATCACCGAAACTCTGATATAAAAAGTCCTTTTCAGACAGGCATATAGTCTTTACATGTTTGATATATCATGATTATTTTAACAGATTAGTAGTAGACATGTGTTTTTATAAATTTTTAAAGTTAACAAAAAGTTCTATTAAAAAAAAAGAATTTCGAAGAGTTCCAGACTGAAATATTTTCTATACATTGTTATTATATTCTCTGAAGTGGAAAGCAGACTTGGAATAAAGTTTGAAATTGCCTGTTTGAATAATTTTAAAGTGCATTTTTGTTGTGGTTTAGCTTTGGATGACTTTTTCAAAATTCTATTCAGTGCTGTATGGTCTGATGGCTATATCCACCATCTTTGATTGGAGTTTTTTTCAGTGGTTCCTGCGGAGAAGCCATTGTAGTGTTAAAAACTAACGTCAAGCGTCAGAATTATTCGAGGAAAAGTTAGATCTAGCACTCTCAATGAATTACATCGCTATCGAGTAGTTCTATCATGAGGATAATACTTTCAAGAAACTCCGATCAAAGATGTTGGTTGACCGGGATTGAGGAACTTCCTCCAGGGTATATAGAGCTCGGTGAATATATCCCTGACCTTTAGGGGATGACTTCTTTAAAGGAGACAAGTTTTTTCTTCATTTTTACTTAGCATAGGGTTTATATAACAGTGCCGTAGCAACTGGGGGGGCAAGGGTGGGGGGCTATGCCCCTCCAATAATTTTTTCAAAAATGG
Source organism: Clytia hemisphaerica (assembly GCF_902728285.1). Lineage (NCBI taxonomy): Eukaryota > Metazoa > Cnidaria > Hydrozoa > Leptothecata > Clytiidae > Clytia > Clytia hemisphaerica. Next base: position 236,583 of record NW_027103734.1, on the reverse strand, counting down.
TTAGTTTGCAAAATACAAAGTTTTTCTTGTTTTTTCTTGAAAGCATTTTGTTTTGAGTGCATTTTCAAGCAATCTAGAGCTTGTGTGCCAGCTGGATTAAATGAAATCAAAATTTTATTGTAAATATTAGTTATTAAACGATTGACAAAATGATTTTTTGCGATGACCTTCTTGACTTTTCTATCCATAGAGGTTTATTCAACAAATGTCTTTTCAAAAGATGTGATTTTCTTAAACCCTTATTACATATTTGTTATAAGAACACAGTGCTTAGTTTTGATTAAAATTTATGAACAATTTTTTTTACAATTTTATTAAATACACCTCACTTAGACCCCTTCCCACTGGAAGAATTGGCATATTTTGAAGAGAGAATCCTCACTGCAAAATAATATGCAATTATTCCATCCCAACTGAATTTTCTGGCTAGAAGGTAATGGAATTCAAATCCTGAGACATAAGAAAACAAGGGAGTTCTGATCCGCTTTTTTTACCCCTACTGGCTGAAAAAATCTCACCGGATCCCAGATGAGATGGAGTTGTTCTGGTTCTTTAGAAAAAGTAACAAAATTGTTTTATTATTAGCTAACGACCAACCAAATCAAATAAGAGCTTGTAAAAACTCCAACTCGTCCCTTTTGGACAATAAGATACTAATTTTGAGCTGGTAATTTCATAGAACATCCTAAGAACAACTGAAATCGAACCAAAATTAATCGATTCTTATAGAGAAAAAAAAAGTGATAAGCTTTGAAGTATTCTTATATTTTTATGACCCCTATTAATCAGTTCATTGACAAGCTTAACTTTTGAAAGAATTTTGACATTATGAAACATCCGTGGAGAAGATCAATCTACTATGTTAGATTCTCCAAAAAAAGAAACATAACACTCCTCCACAGTTGGCTTTTCCAATTAATTTAACAATAATTTGGGATAAACAAATATTTGTTTCCTTTAAAAAAATGTTTTTTGAATTTCTTTTGAATACTTTATTTTTTCATCTATACCCTCAAAACCATTTTAAAGAATTATCGTTTAATAATCTCTTTTTTTTGGTAGGCAGGTATGTTCAAAGTCTACCATGTTTTAGTTGAAGCATTTTTATTGTAAGTTTGAGAGTTTTTTCTTAGATTTCTTGATGTGTGATTATCACGTTAAATGGAATGCAGTGAGGATTGGTTTACACACTTTTTTTTATAAGAATGGTGTAAATCCATTTCATCATGGATATTCTTAACTTTTTTAGGGAAAATCATCCTAAAATATTCTTACAGCTTCTTAGGGGGGGGGGGGGGGGTTTCAGGGGTACCCACTCCGCAATTCCTCAATTTTTTCTCCAATTTCCGCAAACCGTCTAATTGAACCAAATTCGTCACCGAAATTCCTTTGAAATTAATTTTTTGTCGAAAAATTCCGCAAATTTGGAATATCTTTTACCAATTCCGAATCAGCACTAAAATTGTCTAATTTTCCATCTCCGTCAGAGAACCCAATTTCCGTAATTTGTCTAAATTTTCGCCAAATTCCGCCACTCCGTCCGAAAAAAGGGCCGATTCCGCTCCTCCGCCAAACGTGAAACCCCCTTCTTAGGTAGGTCAACCATTTAACATCCGGGCATTTAGTATACACGTCTCCGCTTAATGGATTTTGTAAGGAGTGTCCTACTTGGGCGTAATTGGCAATTTATAGTTGAAAATACTCTAAAATGGCATTCTTAGCTTGAGTAGCCAAATTCCATGATGGTGATATTCTTAGCATTATTCTTAATTTATGTTCAGAGTGTACCATGTTTTAGTTGAAGCATTTTTATCGTAAGTTTGGGAATTTTTCGTAGATTTTTTGATGTTTGATTATCAAGTTAAACGGAATGCTGTGAGGATTAGTTTATTTGATTATTTTCAAAGGGGACAAAAAATGGAGGTTTTCCACCGGGGACGATGTTTTGGACAATTTTTCCAGTGGGAAGGGGTCCCAGTGGGTCTGTGAGAAGAGGGTGTTTACAGTGTATTCAGCTAAAAGAAGACCCTTGTAGTGCACTCATTCATTTGTACAACCTTACAGTGCATTTCGGGACGTGGGTCAGACCAAATGAGTGCCCCCCCCCCTGGGCTGAGACTTAGCTAATCGCCGTTTTATCATTAACATGTTAAACGTTAACACATCATGGAAAAGCCTCTAAAACTAAAGAATTTTTTGTGAATTTTTTCATTCGTGTCTCAGTATGGCTCTGTAAAATAAGAGAGTCGAATTTTGAAGGGAACCTTGTTTTAAAACCAGTCATCTAAGGTAAACAGGTTTACTGTTTACAAACAATGCGTACAATGAGCCAGTTTTCGTATAATTTGGCGGATTATACTTTAGGGAAATCACGAAAATTTTCAAACTTGACGTTTACAAGAATTAATTTGAATTAGTTGTTATATTTTCGCTGAAGAAAAGGGATGAAGAATGTTGTTTTATGAAAAATCTGGCAAAATTTGAAAGATGATTTAATTTGGTGGGAAGAAAATTTGGCGAATTTTTAAGGCACTCGCCGATTTTTTCCCTTGAGCTAGCACGCCAGTGTAATAATAGATTTCTGATAACATAATAAGGGAAATGTAACTGAAGTGGAAAGTCTGTTTAAAAACCATATGACGAGCGATATTTATAAAAGTCTGTTTACAATACAATCGTGAAAATTGTAAACCTCGAACGCCTAAAGGCCTACTTAGACTACACAATATATTGACGAGCAATATTCGACAATATATTTTGCGGACCATAATGTACGAAGCGAATAGCAGGTGTTTTATTCTAAAAAGGGATTTTCTTTCGGTAAACAGTCCCCCTATATTGTTCGAATATTGTAAACGAAGCTGACAATATATTGCGTACTCCTTTTCAATATATTGTAGGTACTCAGCAATGTTTCGGCAATATAGTGCCTGACAATATTGTGTATAGTGTATGTAGCCCTTAAGATGTTCAAAGATCTGATAGTTCTTAACAAGGACTAGACATTTACATTTTCTGAGTTTTATGAAAGACAAGTCAATTTTATTCCAAAGTTTTTCCTAATGAAGCCTTTTTGTGAAGAAAAAACTTTGAAAAATTGTTTTTTTTATAAAAGAAGGTTCAGAAACCACAGAGTCAATTTTGAATGAATGGAGGAAATTTTTTAGATCCCTTTTATAAGAATTTTTTGAAAAATATTATTTGATCGACTACACACAATTTAAAACACCCCTGTCACACAGCCCCGATGGAACTTTTTTCCTCAGTGGGGATAAAATTTCCTATTGAAATCCAAATGGGGATAGGAATTCTATTATTCTAAGGTTTAAAAGTCCAGTGGGATGGTTTTTAAACATTTAATTTCGAGTGGGGATGAAATATAAGTCAATTTCCCAGCGGGGCTAAAATTCCGGGGTATTTTCCTACCGGGGACGAAATTTTGCCGGATTTTCCATTGGGGCTAGGGTCTGTGACACAGGGGTGTTTTAAACCTGACTTTGATGAACGAGAGTTAATATTGGCTTTTTGAAAATTTAAGGAAATATTATTTTGCCTTGTTTTGCCTAATTTTTAACCTTCACAAAATTTTAACCCCCAAAAACAATCCGTTATTTTTCGCATTTACATTTCAAATTCTTGCGGCAGATGTTACTTCCAATCCAGCATTTTGTATGGAAACCGCGCGGGCCGCGTAATTATTATGCAGAGGAAATATATGTGGTTTCAAATCCAACAAAGAAGATTCGACTCTTGTCTAGGCTGTACCTTTTAACTTATAGAATTATATTTCTAACATCTAAGATGGAGTTCAAAATATATAGTTTAACTTCTCCCCAATTAAAAAAAAATAGATATTACTTGTTTTTCATTTTCAACTTTTTCTTCGAACATATTAAACAGACTTAAACAAAATTTTTTACATTCAAAAAAAAAATCTTCTTTCTTCCTTTTTTTTTCTTCACACCTTTCTCTAGTTTCTCATTGCTAATAAAAACATTTGTAGACTGCTCTTTTTTGAAAACTCTGTTTTTTGAAATTTTCTGAATTTTCTTTCTCGACTTATTACGACAAACTAAACTATTTTTTACAACAAAATTGTTAAAATTTATCTTGAAATAAATTTAAGTATTTTTTGAAAATATACTTTGATCATTTGTTAATATTTTGGGTGAAGAAGGGAGTAAGAGAAAGGGTTGTAACTACCAAGTTTAATTCCATCTATTTATCTTGAGTCTTTGATTTTCAAGTTTAGAGATGGAACTGCGGAATTGAAATTTCTGAGAATATATCTTCAAAGTTGGAACTTTAAGTTTTTTAGTTGATACATAACTACTGCATTTTTGTGCAAGAATTGAGTTTGCTACGATGGTAATATTCTTACAATATTCCTAATTTTTTGACCAATTTCATCATGAATATTCTTATAGAGTACATTCTTATTAAAAAAGTGTGTATACCATTCTAAGCTTGGATTTATAAAAAAAATTGAAACCTGTTGTTTATTCCACCCAAAATCTTGTTTGATAATCTCAAACTCAGCATGTGTGTCATTTGTATCACATATATGATATAAACTGTTTTAAACTTTCTCTGTTTTCAACCAGACTAATTTGACGGCGAAGGAAAAAACGAGATATCCACTTGGTGCAATTCTCAAAGAATAATTTTTAAGATTAGATCTACTTTGACTGGAGTCGTTTATAATGCGTGTAATACAGTAGTATAGGCGTTATATGATAATACGATTATTTTTACGGGATATTTAGTTTGTACTAATAAAATTGTTCCCTCCATTACTTTCTGCTTCATTTCTACCATGTCTGAATTAGTCGTCTAGCTTGTTAGACTAGATTTACTTTGAATCAAGTCTAGAAGTATAAAACAGGCGCATTTGGCAATCTTAAAAAAGCAAATTGAGGGACTAAGAACGAATTTGGGTACACGTTTCTTTTTTATAAGAACATCCAAAATTTTTGAAGCCTTCGGATGTTCTTAACTTTTTGAGTTTCAAGCCTAGAAATGTTCTTAAAATTTTCTTATTTTCCCCATTTTTTATGTATTTTTGTCCATTTTCCTAAGAAATTGGGTGTTTTTGAGTTCGTGAAGCCTTGAAATATTCTTAACTTGTTCTTGACATTTTTGCCATCGAAGCCTTATGTTGGGGCCTGTCCAGATGAAAATCTTTTTTTGTTGTGCTAATAGGGAACACTATAGTGGGAATGAAGAGTTTAGCGCAGTTTTCTAGTCTTTGGTGTTTTTATCCATTGTGTCTGTCTGAGGGAATCTGTGCCACCAACTATTCCAATGGGTACGGTATCCAATTTAGTAGCGAGTTTATGTATAGATGTATGTTATGTTTTTCTGCGACGGAGACGGTTAGCCTCTAATCCCTGAACAATCATTCTCGATTTTGCGGGTCAAAACTTGTCCCAAATCGCTGCAGTGACTCCACCATCTTCAAAAGTGCATATACGTAAATTCGTTAGTGAAGGACGACGTTAGCGATCGTAGTGCTGTGCAGTCGTAGAGCATCCGGCTACAGTTCCCAAGGTTGTTGGTTCAACCCCCAGCCGGGTCATACCAAAGATTCCCATAATGGTACTTGATGTCTCTCAGCTCAGTGCTCAGCAATTAAGAGAAGGGTCAAGGGTAAGTGGAGCAATCCAGGAGAAAAAGAGTGGCGCCCTCTGCCTCTCCTACCTTTGGGTAGATAGCTATCGAAAGAGGAGCCTTCGGGTCGCCTCTGACTGCGGTCGCAGACTTACTTACTAGTGAACGAGACAGGGGTGTTACAGTATTTGCTTATTTTTTTGTTATGAGGAAGATATTACAACAAATACAAAGTATATCACATCAATCCCGCACACCATGCCACGCGGCATCACCATAAGAGTTCAAGACAGCTCGAGGAAAAGTCAGCCAATCCGAGGGTCCACCACATGGAAAGGCGTACCGCCATCAAACGCCACGGGTGGTAAATTATTCAACGGGCGTTCATCAGATGTCTTGACAAAGAAACCAGCAGAAAAAGTAGTACAAATAGAGAATCCTTCAATTGAAATTCCAGAAATATGTCTTCCACCCGACGACGCCCCTGCGCCCTTGATCGTGATCAAAGAACCACCCACTACCGCCCATCAAGAGAGCGAAAGTGAAAGTGACGATGATGAAGGGCTTGGTAAGTTAGCTTTGATTATTCTTGTTTATATTTTTGTCTGTTGTGTTTCTCCATTACATATAACTTGTTAACCCTTTAAGTGCCACGGTCATTTTTTTCTAAGCTTCTTTAAAAGAAAATCGCTAGTTCAAACTTTAATGGCTTATATCTCCGTGGACCTGCCTGAATGATAGAAAGGAGCCCAATAGTAAAACCTCAAATTAATTCGCTAGAGGACAGAATCAAGTAAAGTAGGGCCAAATTTGGAGGTTCTTGGATCACTCGTTGGCCAAAAATGGTAAAAAAAACGGTCAAACTCAAAATCTTAAAAAAATAGATTTTTGTCAAATTTTTGTTCAATAATCTCTGGCTTTGACCATAGTCAGAAAATTTGCTAAGGGATCTGAATATGAAACTTTTGTTTTGGCTTCCTTGACATCTTTAACATAAAACCGCCTTTACAAGCCCTTAAGTATTTCAATTTCTTGAGACGAATTAACTCGAATCTTTATAACTCGAATGTCACTTTAACTCAAACAAGTTTGACCCATAAACCATACTCATATTGACTCGAAATTTTCATAACTGTCATCACTCAAACAAATCTGTGGCCTCTACTATGATACCAGATATAATCTTTCGTGAGCGCTCTATCAGAATCATAAAAAGAAATATGCGTCTGCTCATCCTTTAGCGAAAAGAGTTTCTTATAGAAGTATATCTATAGAGGTATGCGATTCAGACTACAAAAAACTAAGGGTCTATCTTCAAGTGTGATCTTAATTATATAAATTTTACTCCATTTGTAGACTGGCACGCCAGTCGAGCTGGAACGGTATCACGCGGGAGTTAGGTAAGCGTAGGAAGAAATTCTGTCGGCGCCAAGGGCTGAAAGCAGCCTTTCGCCAACTTTTTCTCGCTCTTTTACGCAGCTCCTATTCTAGCGAACGCCCGCCACCTTTACGATCCGCCCTCTGACATGATTAATTAACAGACTAGTTTGCCAGTCTACAGCATTTGTAATTTCACTCACGCTTAATTACGTTCGGTTTTTGATTCACCAGAATTTTTATCGCTATCAGGAGATGTTAAACGTCCCCTTGTGACACCACGTTTTTCCACAGTCTGCGTCGAAATATATTGAGGAAATTTGGTTATTTCCTCGTTTTTTGAAATTTGAAATTCGGGCGAGAATTGAGTCGCTGCTTTTCGTCTATCTGTTCAATGTAGTTGAATATTCCAATCTGGGAGATTTTTATCGACTTCCATGCTCTATTCCGAACCTTATTGGACTATTCTTAAACTTTTGGATCATCAGATCTAGTTTTAAGTTTAGCGTTGAAACTCTACTCTTCCAACCTAAGTTAGAGCGCTTCTAAATCGTTTATAGCTATAAGATTTCGTTGGAATTTCCCTTTTTTCACAAATATTTTGACCCTGTTACTATCTAGCTATTGTGACGCAAGAGATAAAGAATTGAGATTTTTTTGTATAGATATCCATTAACATCCGTCATTCTTCGGATATGATAGATGTTTGTGACACCAAAATATGTATTTTGATTTGCTCCATTTTTATGTTTAATTTTTCATTTAAACCATTTTTGAGAGAGCTCTTCTACGATCCTTCTCACGGACCCGGTAGGATTTTTTCAGTTAATGGGGGTAGAAATAACAGACATATGATAGACGATGATATTCCGATATTTTTTATGACCGGGAATTTCAATTCCATTGTTTTCAAAATTAAGTGGGGATGGGAAAAATAGTAATTATTTTGCAGTGAAGATTGGTTTATTCGATCATTATCAGTGGGGACAAAAATTGGAAGATAATTTTCCACCGGGGACGATATTTTTTGGCAGAATTTTTCAAGTGGGAAGGGGTCTCAATGGGTCTTTGAGAAGGTGGTGTTCTTCTGCTCGGGTTCTAGATTGTAGGAGTCAAAAAGGTCACTCCAAATCATTTAAACTTTATGGGGGACTTGTGGTGGTTTGTACTGTTTATCTCAGAGAAAATGGGAGCCTGGTAGGGTTGTTGATATATTTAGTTCAATGACCAAGGGAATTGAGTTAAATATTCAACATTGGACACTCTGACACCCTATCAAAGAGTGTCTCTACCCTGAGAACTTTCGAATGTGCGCATAAAAAATTAGGGTCTCAAATTAGACCTTACAGAATGCCAATAAAGGTTAGCAAAAATTTTAATTGAAAAAACAAACCTGGTTTTCAAAATTAATTTACACTCAAAAAGCCTCGTTTTCTCATATTTTACAAGGTCCCTTTTCGTATGGTCCTCTGGAAGTTTTTTTTCAATGAGACAAAATTTGTAAAAAGAGAATTAGACTGGTGACATTCTAGTCTGTTACAATCAGGGACAAAATACTTGGCACAAAAGGGAAATTCACCGGGGTGTTTTGAAACCACAATCGATTTGTAAGTGCTCTAAAGTAGGTTCGAAGGGTAGAGTTTTAACTCTGAGTTTTAACTTAGGACCTTAGGATCTGAGGATCCAAAAGTTTAAAAATGGTCCAGTAGGGCTTGAAATATAGCCTAGAAACCTATAAATCCCTCCCAGATCGAAATAATCGATGAAATCAAGTTGAGGGCCTGAAATTGACATTCTCGCCCGAACTTCAATTTTCGAAAAATGGTAAATTAGCCAAAAGTGCAAATATATTATGGCACGGATTGTAGTTTTAAGCCCCATTTTGTGAGTATTTTTGTCCATTTTGTCACCAAAGCTTAGTTTTAAAATGTTCTTAACTTGTTCTTAACTTTTAGCCATCGAAGCCTTATTTTCTTATATACATTATCGGCCCTTTTTTAATAACTTATCGGCAGCAATTTTAACCTAAAAGCTACGTTAATTGTTTATCATTATTTCTCAATTTAAAACTTCAGTGAAAATTTTAATATATTTAAAAATCAGTGATTTTCGATGGAATTTTCAACAGTTTACTACTTAAGAGATGAACTTTTTACCATTTGGAGCAAGAGTCTTAATTTTTGATGGCACAAAAGCCTTTCGTTACTACTCCCAGTGCCCAAGTATATAAAAGTGTAGATGATAAAAACTTTGTCCACCGTACCCCTCCCCCCTTCCCTAATGCCTAAACCCCTCCTTAAATAAAAAACCCCGTCGGGAACGCGGTCTCAGGGAACTACTTACTAACTAGCCAAAAACTTTAATCAGTTACTGTGAGTAGTATTGTTGCGAGTTCTATTGAACATTATCACATAATACATAAGTACATTTTCTTGGTTTTATTAAACATCATAAATGATTAAATAAAATCGGAATTAATATATAAGTTAAAAATATTAGCTCAGATGTTGTTCTATCACTATAATTCTATAATACACGTTTTTTTTTTTTATTAGAACCTTCATTTATTAAGGTTAGTTTATAAGAACATATAGGCTGAAATTCGTCGAAAAATTAAGAACATCTTAAAGAACATGCCCAGCCTCAGTTTGGAAAAAAAATGACAAGAAACTACAATTTTTTCCTCTTTTTAAGCAGTTTTAATTTAACCGAATTTAGGGGTGGATCTTCAAAAGTCGAGAGTCAAATATTGTCCAAATTTTGCCAAATTTAAGTGCTCTTTATTTTGTATCATATTGTCGATTTAGAGTAGTCTGAAAAATTAAGAACGCATTTAAGAACATTTTAGGCTGAAAATTGCTAAACAAAATAAGCACATCCAGGCTCAGCCAAATTTTAGGTGTTCTAATAAAAAAAAAACGTGTATACGAAAGAAATATACAAAAATATATCATAGAAAAAGTATGAATAAAAAAAGAAGGTGAAAATTGTTCGGATGAAAAAAGTCAAATTATAAAGATAAAAGAGGGGAAAAAGAAGAGGGGACGTAGTTTTTTGAGTCCGGGACCTTGTTGTTATGGAGTTCTCCGCGCGCGTCTTCGTGAAGGAAACTGGGCATGCGCAAATCGGTTTCTCTCTTCAGCCATCTTGCTGGGGGAATCTTCACGGAGGAGACAAGACCCAATCACGAAAAAAGACCCATCAAAACTGATGAGAAAAAGGAATTATTTTCAACAGGTGTAACTCTAAAATTGATATACATATAATTCATATCAGTTGAATGGAATCGCTTTAGAAGGAGTAACATTTATTCCTGAAAAATATCCTCTTTTTTCTGTTTTTGATGTGGTTATTAAGATTGCTTCAATTTTTTGTATTTTTTGATGGTTCGTTTTCTTGTTTGAACAGAGTGTTTGCAGATTTAGTTTCAGCCAACTTTTTCAACTTTTTACAGCTAAATAAAAAAGAGAATCATGGATGTACAAATACCACCTGGCTTGACAGAATTAATGCAAGATTTCACAGTTGCTGCTTTGAGGGAAAGACCAAATGACATAGTAGATTTCGCCGCTGATTATTTTGTTAAATTACGGGAGAGTAAAAAACAATATGATGGAGGTGCGAAGCCAAAAGGTGTACAGTTTTCAGGAGGACAAGATAGTGATGAAAGCAGTGGTGAAGAACCTGGTCAGTTTTTATGTATTATAAAAATAAAGGAGGACCATGCCTACGCACCGGACTTAACGAACACCGGACACGCAAAAATCCGGTGTAAAAGAGAGTTTTTTTTACCACCGGACAAATTCTACACCGGACTTAAGGAAGTCGGATGTCCGGTGTCGGAGAAGGATATTTTTTCCCACCGGACAATCAAAACACCGGATATGACCAGTCCGGTGCGTCCGGTGTTTCTTAATTTTTTGTTTCATAAATGTCCGGCGTCCAAAATTCCGGACTTATTGCGTCCGGTGTAGCGAAAGGATACTTTTTGCCACCGGACAAATACACCGGACAGTCTGGTGCGTCGGCAGGGTCCTTAAAAAGGCAGCAATAGACCTTTTTTCAAAGAGGCCACCCTGTTGAATAATTATGGACTACATAATTATTCAACAGGACGTCTTCTTTGAAAAAAGGTCTACTTTTAAATCGAACGGTGGTGTCAATCCAAAAAATCGGAACGTAATCGAATTGAATATTACCCAGGATTTGCCGTTGATTTCTTTGATTAGGTTCAATTGTAATTGATTAGGTTCGATTGATTCATCAATTGCATTCGCTTGCATTAATCGCTCTCACCCGCCAGCGGTACTAACACGCTTTAGGCTTTAAAGCTCTAGAGGAGTGGGCTAATTCAAAAAGTAAAAGTAAAATCAGACTAATCGAACTAATCAAACATTTAATTGAATCTCAATCAAATGTAATTCAAACACAATCGAACACAATCAAATACCGTGAGATTGGGTAACTTGCATCAGTGGAGGCTAACATGTATAGCCCTCAAATGAATAGACCTTTTTTCAAAGAGGACGTCCTGTTGAATAATTATGTAGTCCAGCCATAAAAACAATGATAGAGCCATGTATAATTACTGTATCATGCATATTGTAATAATTATGCATGGTTTTATCATTGTTTTTCTGCTGGACTACATGATTATTCAACAGGGTGGCCTCTTTGAAAAAAGGTCTATGACATGTCTGGTCATTAAATACAACTACGCAGCTCTGCTCGCAGCTCTCCTCTACCATTTTTGTTTTGATATAACTTTGTATTTTAATGACCAGCCAGGTCTTTTATTTGAGAGCTATGCATGTCAGTCTCCACTGAAGTAAGGAACCCAATCTCACGGTATTACCTAGGAATTGGTTGTTTGATTGAAATGCGATTGCATTTGACAGTCAAATCGCAATCAGTCGACTGCATTCAATTACATTCGATTGGTCCGATCGCAATTTTTATTTGAACTGTTAGATTGACACTGTCTGCCTTAAAACATCCTCATGAAGTTTGACAAAATAGATAGTTTGGTGATCTGTCAAATTGTTAGATTTGTCAATGTTCAGCCTTGTCACTTTCTTTGAACTTACAAAAATTTCTGATCACTATGTATTTAGTTTGCATACTTTAATCGTAGAAATTTCAGCAAGAGTTTTCCCTATTTTCGTTAAAATAAATCTCGCTAAAACACGCCAAATTGCCAGATCGCTAAAATTTATCTGCGCAAAATTTCTTGTTATATTGCCTTGATACATTTTTATCAATAGGAAGGGTTTCAGTGCAAAGAAATGCTAGAAAATGAATTCAATTAATAATGTAATTTGAGTATTCGGTAAAATTTATCCACGCAATATTTTTTGAAATCGTGATTCGCTAAAGTAAATCCAAAAAAAATCAAGATTTTCCTGACTCGCTAATATACGCTAAAATTAGTCTCGCTAAAATTTCTACAATTAAAGTAAATTCTACGAGAATTACTTATAGAAAACAAAAGCCCCCCTCCCCTGGAGGCAATCTGTGGTTTTTGAAGATTGAGCATTCAGGATAGAGTGACAAGAACAAACTACCACAACTTTGTGTAATGCTGGCATATCTTGTCTAATTCTGTCAAAGCAACTATCTGGTCTTACAAATGTTTATGAATGAAACCTTCTGATAAGCTGCTTGAAAAATTACTCTACTACAGTTTGTAGAGCAGATAGTTGCTATGGCAGAATTAGCCAAGGTATATATGTCGACATTACACAAAGTTACTGTCCTTTCATGCATCTAAAGTGATACCGTCAACTGCTTTAACTTGGGACTATCTGACAAAACATGGGAAGGCAATTCAACCACCATTTTCAGATATCAACCTGTCCCATGTTTCGACCAATCGTCCCAAGTTAGAGCAGTTGATGGTAGGTTATTAGGTTTGAAGCTACCTGGTTGGGTTACAAAGAAGTTTCTCTCTTTCAAGTAAATTTGAAAAGTTTAATCGGCATAATTGCAGTTGAGTCCTCCGTGGGGACTGATTTTTTCAGATCTAAATTTATGATCTTATTTTTGAAAAAAAATTGGAAAGAAATAATATGAAAACTCACATGTTTGATGGCTACGATTACTCGTGATAACCTTCACTGTGCAGTATAAAACTAAACTAAACGTCAAATTAACGGGACCGATTCATTTTTGACTTGCCTAGTTCCTGATAAATTGAGAACGACAGTAAATCAGCACTTTCATATCTTCCTCAGTAAATATCAGAAAAAATATTATTGCTATTTTTTTTTGAATAAGAATAACCCCTTTGTATAATGCTTTCAAAGAACGGGCAATAATTGGGAATGTACTTTGAATTATAACAGTGTATCTTCCGTTCTTTAGAATAACCCCTTTGTATAATGCTTTTAAAGAATGGGCAATAACTGGGTATGGACTATAAGATATAACAGTGTATCTTCCGTTCTTTAGAATAATCCCTTTCTATAATGCTTTTAAAGAACGGGCAATAATTGGGTATGGACTATCAGATATAATAGTGTATCTTCCGTTCTTTAGAATAACCCCTTTGTATAATGCTTTTAAAGAAGGGGCAATAATTGGGTATGGACTATCAGATATAATAGTGTATCTTCCGTTCTTTAGAATACTCCCTTTCTATAATGCTTTTAAAGGACAGGCAATAATTGGTAATGGGCTTTAAATTATAATAGTGTATATTTGGTATGGACTTTTTAAATTCTAACAAAAGGAAAATTATTGTTCAGTTACTATATATACTTGTGGTTCAGTCCCACCAATTACTATAACTATACTTGCTGCAGTTTAGTCCCGCCAAATACTTGGCGGGACTGTATTTCAGCCCCGATAATTTAATGGCGGGACTGAATTTCAGCCCCGACAAATACTTAAAAGCCTTATAATTAGTGCGTATTATTTATAATTAGCCCCGTTCTTCCCTGTTTTCAAAGTTCAAGCCGCCAATCCTTCTTTTAAAGGGACTAAACTAATAAAAGGAAAATTATTGTTCAGTTACTATAATATACTTGCAGTTCAGTCCCGCTAATTACTATTATAAATATACTTGCAGTTTAGTCCCGCCAAATACTATATATATACTTGCAGTTTAGTCCCGCCAAATACTATATATACTTGCAGTTCAGTCCCGCCAAATACTATAAAAAAAATTTAGTCGGGATTTAGTCGGGATTGAATTACAATCCTGTGTCGGGTCTCAACTACAATTATGCCCTTTAATCAATCTAATCCTGTGCCATTGGAAAAAAAAAATTAAACATAATTTTTGATTAATCATTTAACAATTTGGGTCAAAAATTATGCTTAGAACAAACAAGGGAAAGGCACAAAAATGTTGAAAATTAAAGAGAAGCACAATTTCATGTTATATTAAGTAATTTTGTTTAATCTTTGAAAATGATATTACACCTTTCCTGTTATTCCAACTTCTTAAAAATTGGCCTGGAAAATAAAAATGTATTTGGCCATTGTGTATAAAATTGTTTTGGAAGTAAGCAAACACATTTTTGCCTGCGAAGGATTAGTGAAAGTGGGATTACAGTTATTTTAACTTTTGATATCGATACTTATTTTGGAAAAAAATTTCAGGGATGTATAATATCATAAATAAAAAGAACGTATCAAAATTTGAGAGGATTCTGTTTGACAAAACTTTCAGAAAAGCTCAAGAAACCAACTTTCCACTAAGAAAAAGCAGATAAAAATGGGTTTCTTTACCTCCCAGAGACCAAATGGTGGAGAGTAATGAAAATATTTGCAAAAAGCTGTTTTGTGAATGACATGAAAGATGTATTACTGTAGCTGTCAAAGTGACTTTTTGTTATACAAAGGAATGTCGAAATTCAATAAAAGGAAGAAATGCCAAATCTGGTAAAACTCAAGAAAACATATGGTTTTGAGATTATTGCAACCTTACATTGTATTGACTTTATCCAGTTTAGAGCCAAAAAACTATGCATTTTTGGGGTGGTACTTCACATTCCTGTCAATAGATTTTGATTGTCTTAGTAAGGTATGATATCATAATTTGTGGGTGATTGCAGGCTTAGTCATTTGAAAACTTCAGACTCTGGTCAATCACACTCCTAAAATCTGCATTTTGGTATATAATTTAGATTTGTATGTGATAAGGTGTGCCATCCACTACTTTTAATAGTAAAGTCTAAAATCATGGTGTATGGTTGATTGCACTCCTCAGAGATTTTAGGTGTGTGTTCGTGTGTGTGGAGGTGTACATCTGCTATTGTGCGTCTCAAATGATTCAGCCTGGTGTGTTGTACCTATCAGTTACACTCACCATCTTCTCTTTGAATGCTTTGCAATTTTCATTTACACAATCAATTTCATTCATGAAATCTTAACAATTATAATCATTAGGGGTCCTTCATGGGATAAGAAAAAGAGGGTACATATTGATAAGCAAGTATGGGACTAAAATATTTTCAAACAAATATCTCTCTTCCACTTGACTTCACCTCCATGAACAACTTGCAACTTTTAAAACTACAATTTGGAAGAGCAGCTTTTTAACAAAATATCTTTCTTTCATTGGTTTGTAGAGTGATTATAAATACCTTACAGGGAAGAAACTTTTCCAGAATTTAATTTTGCGGTTTCACAGCTCAAAATTTCAGTTGAGAGGAATTTTCGTTTATGAGACATGTTTTTTTATAAGCATAGCACTTATTAAAAGCATATAATCATTTGAAGGCTCAGATTTGCAGAATTTGCCTGATCTATCAATTAGAATAAGCGTTTTACCTAGAATGTCGACTGTCTAAACTAGTAATAAGCCAGTTAAAATGTTTACATTATTACATTACTTCTGTATATGATTTGAAGGAAGTACTTCTGTGAGCCTCCCCCCCCCAGCGGACCTTCAATTCACGCAATCACACAAATTTTTTCCCAAATTCACGCATTCACACAAAGCTTTCGAATTCACGCATTCATGTAACTTTTTTTTCAATTTTCACGCATTCACGCATATGGGAAAGCCCATTAACGCAAACCACTGAGGGGCCTTCTGTATCTGGTATTGAACACCATTTTTGTATTATTATGTTCATCAAACAAATAGTTGATATAATTTCTAATTAAACTCAATTTAATTCAATCGTTGAAGTTTGGGCAGATGAAGCTTTGCAATAAATAATAAAGTAAATAAATTGATTCAAGTTATTAGTACTTTTTTTCAACTTGAAATTTATTCCCACTCTACAACAGATTTTTCTACAAAGTTTATCTACACTCCAAGTTACACTCCATCCACAAAGAAGTTTAAAGCAATTAGATGAATTTTGATTTACCACATTTTCTTCCACCACACTACCTGTCCTAATATTTGTTGTAACTAAAGAAAAAACAAACCTTACTAACTTTGACTAATAAAACTCATTACGTTTCAAACAAATACCTCTTTCTTGTCTATTTGTTTAGGAATAAAAGAGCTTATTTGTTCATTTAAAATACGTATAATAATTATAGAGAGGAAGTTAGCCTTCTTATCTTTGAGGAGTCCAAAGTTTATAAATTCAGTTGAGAGGTAGTTGGTTTGTACCCTGTCATATTGGAGCTAGAATTGAAGATCCTATCATTATGTCCTACTATGTTAAAATTTGTTGTGTATGCTGTGTGACCTTTATGTTAAACTGTTGTTGATTGAAAAATTTATTTACTCCTCATCGAGCAGTTACCAATGTTTTGATTCAAGTAAAATCAATTAAAATAGATTAGAATATAAAAAAGAGGGGGCTATTACATCCTATCATTAAAGCAGCTTTACTGATTAAGCTTGTAATGCCATTACATAAAAAATGACATTTTCATTTCCATTTCGTCTACCTTTATATTATGTGTGCATGTAATATATTATCTCACTTTTTACTTTTGAAACTTTCCACATTTTTCATCTTCCTGGTTTATGTAGAAGTGCAAATTCTTTTAATCAACTTTGCTTTAATAATTGTCATCAATTTGCATTTTTAATAATAAGTAATTGACAATAGGGTTATTTTCTCTCTTTTATATTTTTAATTGAATTCCATTTGCGTTTATGAGCCATAATTGATGTTAATATTGAAAGAATGTGTCTGTCAATACTCCTCAAAAATCGTGATGTACTGTGTTATATTAATGATGATGATATGTGTATAAAATGTTTTCTCTGGAGTTTGAAATTCACTTTCTATTATCAGTTTTATGCTTTTGTCTTTTTGGGTAGTATTACAATAATGATGACCATTTAGAGAGGGTAGAATGGAGAAAATTTGTTTATTTTTTTGAGAAAATTTATATATCTCTTCCAATCACACATTGGGTTCAAAATTTTTCTTAACGTTAAGACTGTATGTATCCATTGGTTACAGAATGTTAAATTGTTCGATTTTATCAGCCATGTATCAAGCACGTTACCTGACAAGGTATCTACTCACAAAGCCATAGTGGTTCTGAGGTTTCCTTTTTTGAAGGGTGGGTTGGCATTTAAAAGAGGGTAATTGGTCCCTCCAATATGGGTGCAAATTGCTTTCTTTATTCATGTTTTCTCAGGGGATCTAATTTTTGAATTGAATTTTTTTGAGGGGGTTTTGAGGGGGTCTCTCTACGTATCTGAGATTTTCAAAACATTTTGCACTAGAAGGGGGGGTCTTCGAATCTTTATCCTGAGAGGGGGTTCTCTAAAAAAGGTTAAAAATTGAAATTTTCATAGTAAATATTTCTTGTCTTCACTCCTCTAAAAAATGTGTTTGTTTCTGCCGACAATTTTGTGGAAAGGATGTGGGAGAAATTGGTTTGAAACGTCTCAGCTCCTTCTTTGCTGATATTCAAGGATTTTAAGTCCATGGAAAATGAACTTTGCACTTTTCCTATTACAGGATCTGGGACCATAGTTCGAAAAATGAACCTTTTTTTGTAGATTTACTTTCGATTAATCTAGACAATAATATCAGAGACAAAAATGAATTTTCCTACACACTTTCCTAATTCTGAATGAATCCCCTCCTACCAGATATAAAAAATGGAAACATTTTCATCGATGTAAAGAAATAAACAACAAAAACAAGTCAACAAAAAAATCAGCTTTTTCGACAGAAAAATTCTGATGAAGAAGTTTTAAGTATTTTTTTGGGACCGTTTTAACTTTTCAGAGCATGAAAAAGTCACAAAATCCAGAAACATTTTCTGGGGGTGGATTTCTTTAGGGGTATTCACTGGGGTTTAGATAAGAAAATATGACAATATCAAATGAATTTTAAAATATGCAATTGGGTGTAAAACCTTCTAGTCTTTCCAACTCATGATACATCAGACTTTGTTTATATTATAGATGCTGTCAAAGATATTTTCCATGTTCCCTTATATTCGTGTCAAAAAGCTTTCAGTAAATTCTTTTAGTTTAACAGCTTTTTTGCATAATATATACGTATGTTCTTGTCAAAACATGTCAAAGGTATATAGATTGTATTTGTATAAAAGTATGAAGGACTTTTGGGAAAGGTTATCGCTCTCAAAATTTATTCAAATTTGTTCTACTTTAAACGGTTTTGCCTATTATAGATTGTATGTGCATATTTTGATTGAAAGCCTACTCGTATAATCGTTTTTTATAAGAACATCCAAAGTTTTTTAAGCACTTGGATGTTCTTAACTTTTTGAGTTTTAAGCCTAAAAATATCTTAACATGTTCTTATTTTCGCCACTTTTGAGTATTTTTGTCTATTTTCCTAAGATATTGGGTGTTTTAGAGCCCACAAAGCATTGAAATGTTCTTAACTTGTTCTTAATATTTTGGCCGTCGAAGTCTTATGTTCTTATTATAAGAAAAACGTGTAATCGTTTTTAAAACTTGATCGTTGACTTGTTTATTTCAGCTCTGATTAACCTTACTTTTTTACTTTTTCTGAAGATGCTTTGGTTTCAAAGTGTTGTTTTGTTTGTCATCATTCTTTCAATCATCTACACGTTTTTTTTATAAGAACAAACTATATACGAACATCAGGCTTCGATGGCCCAAATGTTAAGAACATGTTAAGAACATTTTAAGGCTTCGCGGACT
This sequence comes from Clytia hemisphaerica, assembly GCF_902728285.1. Taxonomy (NCBI): domain Eukaryota; kingdom Metazoa; phylum Cnidaria; class Hydrozoa; order Leptothecata; family Clytiidae; genus Clytia; species Clytia hemisphaerica. The sequence goes on along the minus strand of NW_027103734.1, from coordinate 217,523 downwards.
CGAAAACACCCGATTTCTTAAGAAAATATGGACAATACTCAAAAATGGCGAAAATAAGTACATGTTAAGAACATTTTCAGGTTTAACTTAAGAAGTTAAGAACATCCGAAGGCTTTAAAACTTTTCGATGTTCTTATATAAAAAAACGTGTATAGGAAAGTCTGTTTACAAAGTGCTGTTTTTTGACGCTACTATCCTTTCAGAAACCACTCTCAACAGAATTTAGTCAAACTTTACATAGGGGCGGGTTACACCCTCCAAAAATCCCAAATAAGATGGGGGCTAAAAGTGTTTCAAATATTTGGAGAACCTGGTGTACTTGGGGGAGCTGAAATCTCATAATTTAATGCGGGGGCTGAATACTTCTTAATGGTTGGCTTCAATTACTCAAATTAAAGCTAATGAAGCTGAAAAAAATTTCGCCTGTGGCCCAATACTTTTATATAAACTGAGCAGAGTATTTTATCTTGAACTTTGAACTGCAACACAATTTACATCGAATAACCCATTTTTTTGTGAAACACACTTTTGAAAGTGTCGAGGGTCGAAAGTCCTGGGGGCTACCAAAGATTTCATGAATCTTGTGGGGGACTTAAAACTCAAGGGGACCTAATTTTTGCCTGGAACGTAAACCCAGGCTGACGCTATAAAACTATACCCATATGGTCTCCTTATGAAAGCCAATAAAAAAATTATCATAAACAGACTTACTATCATTACAGTTTTTTTAATAAGAACGTCGAAAAGTTTTGAAACATTCGGTGTTCGGATGTTGTTCACCTTCTGGGTTTTAAGTCAAATATTCTTAAGATAAAAATGTTCTTAAAGTGCTCTCGTTTCAGTATTTTGTCAATATTTTGGTCATGTTTTCCTAAGAAATTCCATGTTTTAGAGTGTTCTTAAAAAATTGTAGAGCCTCAAAGCTTTATTGAGATTTGCCAAAATGTCAAAATGTGTTTATTTTATCCTACCATTATTTCTTGCTTTTTTATATCTCCTTGTCTTAACAAAATAAAAATTGACACATTACACGTTTTTTTTACAAGAGCAAACTGTACAAGAACATAAGGCTTCGACGGCCAAAATGCTAAGAACAAGTTTAGAATATTTTAGGGCTTTGCAGACTCTAAAACACCCAAAACGGTGAAAATAAGAACATTTTTAGGCTTAAAGCTCAAAAAGTTAAGAACATCCAAAGGCTTCAAAAATTTTGAATGCTCTTGTAAAAAAAGAACGTACGTATGTTGTCTGTGAACTTTGTCATTTTTGTTACTTCTTTAACACTTCTGAAATGTCTTTTCCATTTATCGAATATTTGTTATGTGTTTAGGATGTTTTTGTCATATTTTTATCAAGTTTGCTTTTAATGGTTGGTGTTAGATTTTGTTCCTTGTTATTTGATGACAAAGTTTTTTAAAGTGATATGTTTTTGAGGTGTTTTTTTTTTCAAAATCATTTTGACTAAGGCACTAGTTCTTGAAAGACTTTTGAAGCATGAGAAAAATGGATTGATAGCGCATCTTACTTAAAAGTAGTACAAGTCTGAGTTTGTGAGCTGATATCATGTTGTGTCAAGACACATCCAGTACTTTGGGGGAAACAAATAACATAATTATCTACCCTACAAAACTCCTGAATTGGCAATCATCAACAAAATATAACTAGTTCTGTTTCAATGTAACAAGTAGCTCAAAGAGTGGGTTCCAAAAAATTCCTGGAAAAAAAGTCCTAAGAGGTGGATGGAGGCAAAAGGTTTTGTTGGTTTTCTAGGGCAGTGGTTGCCAAATGGTTTTCCCTTAAGTACACTGCGGTAGCGGTAGATATGAACGGTAGATATGAAAATTTTTTTTCTTGCAATTGTGGATAGACACCCACTTTAAAATGATTTTTTATAATTTTCTAATAAGCTTCGAGATTTCAAGGGGTATTGATCTTCTTCATCTGTAACAACAGACTGTTTGTCCAGAGTTAGATTATTCGTACCTTCTTACATCGCTCACTCTTTCAATCTTGATGTTTGTTTTACTTTTGTTCCAATAGCTTAAGGGCCCTTCTCGATTTCTCTTTAAGAGTGATCTGATTTTTTCAGGACTTGTATAATATGAGGTTACAATGATATCAGTACTTGATATCCCATTGGAACTGTTTTTTGGACCCAAAAGATAAAAACAAAAAAAAGAGATTTTTTTTTCGAAATGTTTTCTTTGTTTTTAATATTTTGTATTTTCATATTTTGATATTTAAATATTACAACCTTTTCTTTTTATTTGTACGAATTCACCTGATATTCTTATTAGCTTTTTTGATTTGCAAAAGCAGGAGATAACCTACTTTGTTTCAATGGAAAATCCTTACAATTTAATACTCATAAAATCCAAGAAGAAGGTTTGATAATTCAAACCAACTGATGGTCATATAATTGACAAAAATCAGGCTACTACTATTTATTTACAAAGGAATATAAAAAAAAACTCAGAAATAACAACTAAATATTCTTATAATGAAAAATATATAGTGCTGGACAAGTTCATATATTTATTTTCTTATTACTTTTTTTCTTACTCCTTCTTTGCTTCATTTTTCTTTTTCCCCAATTTTTTTTTTCAACTCTTCATTCTTCTTTTGCGTTCTTTTTTTATATAATATTTTATATGTTTATATCTCTGTTTGTACCATGTCTTATGAAAATTTTTGAAAATGAAAAATAGAAAGAGAGAAGATTTCTTGATTTTCTTCAACTTCATCTTCAAGAGTTTTCTTTTTTAATAACACTCTTCCTCTTTTTTTTTTTTTTGTTGCTGTAGTTTATCTGTTTGTTATGATGTTGTCTAGAGCTCAATAAGTGAACTTTAGTAGAATGGAGTCATGACTTGTTTTTGGTTTCGAACTTTATCTTGTTGTCTTGAGAAAGTTCTAGCTTTATATCATATTATTATAAGTTATCTGTCAAAGTTAAAAGGAAATGACACTCTTATAACGGTGTAAAAACTTAAAAATCTCCATTTCTAAGTTTCTCTAATCTTCAAATCAAAAAGTGCAAAGTCCCACTTTCTTTCTTTTGGTAGTAAATGCTTTTGTTAGTGTTCATTTTCTTTGGTGTCACTGTTTTTAAAGAGTCAAGACCCCCCCTTAGGTAGGAAGACCCCCTTTTAGGTAGGAAGACCCCCCCTTTAGGTGGGAAGACCCCCCCTTTAGGTGGGAAGACCCCCCTTTAGGTAGGAAGACCCCCCTTTAGGTAGGAAGACCCCCCTTAGGTGGGAAGACAAAAATCCTCGTAACCCAAATTCGAGAGAAACCCTACTTATCCTTAAATGCAAACCCCTCTTAGAAAAGAAGAAACCACCCCCTTGCGAAATCTCAGAACCCCCCTCCTCCCTTTAATGCTAAGGAAAGAAACTAAGGACGTGCTTTCAAATATTCTATTTGTCATTTTATCATGTTCTATCTACTTTAATGATACATGGATTTTTTATAAGCATACACAAATTCGAAAACAGGGTCAGAGATGCTTACGTCGAGGGTTTGACAAGGCTGAAAAGTCCTATAAGGTTGCCTATATCCTAAGCAAAATTTTAGGGAAATTCCGAAAATCCGTAAAATACAACCCAAAAAAATCCAGAATCAGGAAAACACATTTTTCGTAGGATCAAGGTAATGCTTAGTATATGCTTAAAATTTTTTGCCATATCTGAGCCTAGAATGCTGATAAGTGCAATGCTTATAAAAAACATGTAACACGAATGTTAAAGATTCTTATTAAACTAACTCAAATGTGATTCTACCAAAATAGTTTGATTGTCCAATTTTCATCTTTGTCGTTGTTTGAAGTACCCATAATTCTGTATTTTTCCTTTTTCACTCCATAAAATTTTTATAATATTCCAACTAAAAATTGTTTTATGTTTTTTTTTTGTCAAAAGAAAGCTCCATAAAACACATGTGCAGGTTAAGATACTAAGTGACTTTAGAAATGGGGAATGTCTGGGCAAAACACTTTTCCAAAGATTCAAAAGCAGTAGGTGACGCTACTTCAGAACCTATTGAGGATGCTTCAAATTCAGTAAATAATGAAGACGAGGATGGAGAGGAACCAGGTATGTTATTTTACCGAACAGACGGTTAATGTAATTTGCTGAATCAATTCAGTAAGTAGAAGGAATACGATTAGCGGGTATTTTTCAACTTCTATTGATAGGCTTTCCCGTTTCAAAATTCAGCAAGGGCCAATAGACCTTTTCATAAATTACGTCACGAACATGACTTGCCTCGTTTTGAAATTATTACCATGGTGATTAACTCCCAGCGAATTTTATTAAAATTACTTTCGATTTATAAACGAATCATTTGATGTCTCAAGGGACATAATCACCATGGTAATTTGCTTTATATGGAAAACATTATCATCAAAGTAAGCAAGCTAAGAATAAGCGACACTTGAAGCATAGTCATTATAAAAAACCCTCGTCAGGTAATGTATTGTTTTAGCTTTATTGTCAACTTTCCCTTTGTTGTAAATAAAAAAAGGCAAGTTGCGATTTGCATACTTTTCGATCACGTTACCATATTCGTCTCTTGGGATTGGTTAATATTATAATCACATGATCAAAAACTATGCAAAACAAATCAATTTAAGGTACGCTCTAACGGTTAGTAATAAAAAGAAACAAAAGCCTTCCAGACCGGTTTTTATAATGACTATGCTTGAAGCGACTGGACTTAAAAAAATACCTTGGTTCACTCGTTACGATGTAAGAACAAGTTAACTTTCCTCATTAATTATGAAAATCTCGGATGTCCAATATCGCTATAGTATATGCTTTAAACTGCTTAAAAAGAGTTTTAAATTTCGTTTTACTAGTCCCAGATGGTTGAAGAACAAAAGAATCTTCCCACTAGTGTCTATTATCTTGAAATTACCAGTTTTTATTGCCTTATTGTTTTCTTTTTTCATTTGTTTTATAACAATAAAAAAGGTTCTAGTTTTGATATGTAGCCTATCGTGATGAGTACTGTAGGTAGAGCTTTTACAGTTTTGGTATTGTGGAAGGAAAGCAAAATATCTATAAATTACATGAAAAAGAGCTTTGCTTTGGCTTCCGAGCTAGCAGAACAAACGATTCTCTTGGGAATATTATTAACCGTTTTTTAATTTCTCCAATACCTTATCGGGGAAAACTTCGTCGGGGAGAAGTCACGAAATTTTGAGCAAGTGACGAATATTTTCCCCGACGAAAATTTTCCCCGACGAAAATTTTCCCCGTCGAAGTTTTCCCCGATAAGGTACTCGAGAAACGAAATTTTGATCAATTTGAGACAAAAATTACATAACTCCGATCCCAGAATCACAATATTTCAGGCAGTCGTAATTTTGGGACTGACAAATTGAATTTAACACTACTACAAACAATTTGCTCCTTTTGGTGATTACTGCTTGGTCCATTTGCGTATTTTCTGGAAAACGTTATTTTACTTTTTTTGAGCCTTTGCAGTCATTTGTAGACGTTTACCGGTTTTCATATTGGACAGTATTACATTTTTTGGGACAGAGAACTTCATCAAAGCCGTTAGACCATGGTTTCTGATGAAAGTGACGATGATTTAGTAGTTCGTAAGTTGATCAATCGTATACACGTTTTTTTTATAAGAACATTCAAATTTTCTGAAGCCCTTTGGATTTTCTTAACTTTTTGAGTTTTAGACTAAAAATTTTCATAACATGTTCTTATTCTCACCATTTGCCCGTCTTCCTTAGAAACCAGGTGTTTCAGACAAAGCCTTAAAATGCTCTTAACTTGTTCTTAATATTTTGGCTTTATCTTGTATAGCCTTATATGAAAGAAACGTGTAATCCGTTCACTATCTTATGGATGATGTTTTTTACAAATACTCGATTCCATTGTTATTGATGGCTAAAGGTTTTGTTTTTAAATAAGAGTGATGTCGTTTGCTTACTCGTCAATTTTAATTCACAAGCTTTTACACATTGAATTGACACAGATGTGGAGCAAGATTGGTCGGAAAGAGGAAAATAAAAACATTTTTTGCTTATATCAGAACAATATAACAAAAGCAAGACACTGTGTTGATATGAAATACGTGTCTGATATGAAACGGGAACAACTTATGTAAAAATAAAACCTTTAAAAAGAAAAGATTTACACTTGAAAGTCGTCATCGAATCAGCCAACTGAAAATGAACGGATCATAAGGCAGTTAAATAAACAAATGTAGTGTTTCCGGAATGCCGGTAAAGGGATAAAGCTCTCATGCGGCCGGCCGGAAAAATTTTTTGTTGTTGCTATTTTTGATAACTTAAGATCATTGAAATAGGACTTTAAAGATAACTTTTATGTGCAAACAGTATGAAGTAAGCCCTGAATACTAATGTATCAACTACTAACGAAAATATCTAACCAAACGACGTTTGATAGCTTGAACGGTCAACTTGATTTTCTTTATGATGAACCATATAGATGAACCCATAGTCGGCAGCCGGGTCAGAAAAATTATTTTTTCACCCGGCTGGTTTCTGGAAACACTACAATTTTTCACCCTAGTGATGTTGTTAGGCAACGTTTTAACACTACAATGGGTTCTTTGCGGGTACCACTCTCATAAAAAACTCTGATCAATTATGACGGATACAGTCCTTGGTTTATAAAGGTCAGTGGATGTTACATGACTCTCATTCCATACTCTTTTAATGGATGTTACATATTCGTGAACATTGCCGTCCTGAGAGGAACTGCGTCTCCATCAACGATAAATGTATATTTTATACAACCAAACATACATTACTTTTACTACTACTTCTTTATAAACTAGTATTGCCCCACACAATGGTTTCATATGTTATCTTTTATATATAGAATCATCACAGTAGTCGGTTCGCGCATAAGCTTACAACCCGTACTATTGACCGCGTAATGATTTTGGACCACCGAAAAATCGATACACTCGGCGACAATCGTTGTAAGAAGAAACTTACAACTAACTAGTGAACTGCATAATGATTTTCAAATGTTTTGTTTTTCTTTTTATATAGAACCACCGAAGAATCGTTACGCTCGGCGACAGTCGGTGTGTGCAGAAGCTTACAACCCTGACGAGTCTGATGACGAAGATGAAAAATTGGTAAGAGAGCTGTTTTTGTTTTTTGTTCTACGTGTTCCCAACATTCTTATTTAAAATATGAAAATCTTCTCTGTTCCTCTTGGATCTCTTCCGTAGGAAGTTTGCGATTTCCGAAATACCGAATAATCTTGCCAAAATTTCCGAATTTTCGTAAAAGAATACTTGCAATTCCGATACCGATTTCTTTGGGTATTTTTCCTCGTTTTGACTAGTTTTTCATCAAACTTGATTTTTCATGTAAGAAGGGGGATAAAAACTTTATAATACCGAAATTTCGAAGCAAAAATTCATGGATTTCCGATACCGAAACAATCTCAGAATTCCGAAATACCGAAGGAATTTTGCCCGATTTTCGAAATTCCGAAGCAAAAAGGGTCGACTTCCGCAATTCTGAAATACTGTACGCCCCCACTCTTCCGTGCTGTGTTGGACAAAGTTTTCAATATCCTTGCAATGAAATCAACCAACAGTTTTCGTATCGAATTATTTCGTATTCGAACTATTCACCATTCAAGGTACCTTATCGGGGAAAATTTTTGTCGGGGAAAATATTCGTCACTTGTCCAAAATTTCGTCACTTTTCCCCGACGAAGTTTTCCCCGATAAGGTATTTCCCGCTCGAATCCCCGCTGAATTCAATGTTCCGTCCAATTTAAAGATAGCCAAACTACCTGGCCTTTGACCCCGTGAAACAGTACTCTGGAAGTGTAATATCGCTAGGCTATCCACGTAAAATATCATGCGCTTCTATCAAAATTCGTCGTTCCTATGACTAAAGGTTAAATCTCAAAATAAGTACCTTAAAAAACTCAAAGTTTTACTGTGGTGGTCATCTTTGAGATTGAGATTCCCTTTTTTTTCATGTAGAGGAATATTCAATGTTTTCATATGAAAAAAGGCCAATATCAAAGGCAGAGCAGAATTGCAAGATTTCCAATTTTCAAAGACACTGATTTTGAGATTGAACCTTTAGTCATGTGGACGACTTAAATAATAATCTCTATAAAATCTATTGTTTTTTTCTTTTTATTTTAGGTCGTGCATCCAAAATCGGACGTCCAACGTAAACGGTTGAACGAAGCTGTCGGAAATATCTTGTTATTCAAAAATTTGGACAATGTAAGTGTGCTATCTCCCCTCTCCTTTTTGGACCTACCTCCGGGTACCCCGGTGGAGGTCCTTTGAATTAACCCATGTCCGTTCGTCCGTCTGTTCGTTCGTCTGTTGCCAGCTTTTCTCGGGATTGGCTCATTAGTTTTTTCTGATTTTTTGCACAATGATGCAAAATGGCAATGCCCAAAATGTCCGATTTTCGGAAAAAAAATTTTTATCCCGGAAAAACTGTTTTTTTGGCACTTTCTCGAGATTTTATCATTAGTTTTTTCTGATTTTTTGCTCAAAGATGCCCAGAGTCCGATTTTTGAGAAAAAAATTTTTCCGGCCAAAAATGCCGGAAATATGCCGGAAATCGCCGTTTTTCTGGATTTTAATTGGACTTTTTCCTTATAATTGGTTGTGCTTTCATTCAAAAAACATTAATAATAGCAATGCCCACCAACATGCATGTTCCAATTTTCAATGAAATTGATTTTTAAAGCCGGAACTATTCAAAAATCGCCGGAACAACCTATTTTCGCCGGAAAGACAGTATTTCTTAAATTTCTCGAGCTGTACTTTATATTTTTTTATGAAATTTTGCACACTGATGCAAAATTATAACACCTAAAATGTGACGGGGCCCGACTTTCGAAAAACATTTTTTTCCGGCCGAAAATGCCGGAAATATGCGGGAAAAACCGGTTTTTTTGACATTTTCTCGAATTTTCATCCTTATTTTTCTCTGATTTTTTGCAGAATGATGCGTATTCGCAATGCTCAAAACATGACCGAGTTCGATTTTTGAGAAAATGTTTTTTCCGGCCAAAAAAGCCGGAAATTTCCGTTTTTGCAGATTTTCATTGGATTTTTTCGTTTCATGTCTTTGTTTTTTCAAACAAAAACATCATTTATAAGAATGTCCACGATTAAGCATGGTTCAATTTTCAATGAAACTAATTTTGGTACAGGAACTTTCTAAAAATCGCCAGAAAAGCCGAGAATCGCCGGATTCCATAAATTTCTCTAGTTGTTCTTGTATTATTTTGCATTTTCATACTATTGTTCTCATTTTTCAATTGTCTTATTACATCAATCTTCCGGTAGGTCCATTCAGCATGTAGCTTGTTCCTTTTTTATTCCAGGCTAAGATAAAAGTAGATTTTGAGATCAAACTGGCTATTTAGCCAGGAATAGTCTGAACCCCCTATGTTGAGGAGGTGTAATAAAAAATCCAGAGTAATCAGTATAAGGGCCAAATTGAAAATTCCCGTTTCTGTCACGGAAGGAAATCAGAGCCTTTTTTGGTCTATTTTTGAAAAATGGTAAACTTAATGAAAATAGTATTAGTCCTGAATCAAAGCCTTTATAGTACTACTACTTCCAAACCAAAATAAATTTCATAAAAGTTTTCCCTCGTTGAATAATTGAACTTTGAAGGTTCTGTCACGGAAGGAACGCAGCAAAGAAATTAAAAAAGACAAAAGTATACTGATTCAGATTCCTGTGAATTTAAAGAGAATTTTAAATCCAAAATACCACCAGAAAAAACTTATGTCTATCTGCTTGTCATTGAAAAAAGAACTGAGTCAAAAAAAATAATTTCAATGGCTACAGCACAGGCCTTTGCAACTGAGAAAGGTCAGTGTCACGGAAGGACACCGTCACGGAAGGAAAAAATTCCTATTTTTCAAAATCAGCAATAGCGTAAGAAATATTGACTGAAACTAGTGGAGTGACACATCATATCATGAATCATAGCCATTTTTACTATTCAGTTCATTTCAAAACCTTGGAACTGTATTTTTATTGTTCAACCATAATGGTAGGAAATTTTACAGGAAGGATTTATTTTTTAAGCAAAAAACGTAAAAACGCGACCTTACAAGCGAGTGAGCTACTTCCAAATGCTCTAATTAGCATATTTCCATGGTGCTGAAGCGATTTAGAGGGTTTAGAACCGGCTGGGAACAGTAGTTTTGCCAGAAAACCGGTTTTTAGGCCTCCAGAGCCGCCTGGGCTTACGCTGTAAGCTTACAGCGCTTTACTGGAGCCTTAGTTAAGCTTATTCTGAGCTCCATACAGGGCTGAGCTGGTTCCCAATGGTCCTAAACCTCGTGGGACACTCCCTTGCAATGGATTAGACCCATTGAAGTCCAGCAAAGGGGGCAGAACCGACGAATTTTCACTAAAATAGCTTTAAAACGCTTAAAAAGCTCTATTTAAGCATTTTTTAAGGCTTTTTTAAGCAAAAAACGTAAAAACGCGACCTTACAAGCGAGTGAGCTACTTCCAAAGGCTCTAATTAGCACATTTCCATGGTGCTGAAGCGATTTAGAGGGTTTAGAACCGGCTGGGAACAGTAGTTTTGCCAGAAAACCGGTTTTTAGGCCTCCAGAGCCGCCTGGGCTTACGCTGTAAGCTTACAGCCCTGTACTTTAGCCTCAGTTAAGCTTATTCTGAGCTCCATACAGGGTTGAGCTGGTTCCCAATGGTTCTAAACCTCGTAGGACCCTCTCCTGCAATGCCAATGGATTAGACCCATTGAAGTCCAAGATTTCTAAAAATAACAAGATATTTTTAATCCGTCACGGAAGGACAAGGTGAAAGTTTCACGGAAGGACAATAATTTCAGACCTTGTAAGTGAATATGAAGGAGGTTGCTTTGGAATGTAATTTCATTTTTTGTTAGGGGGTACCAATAGTTAGAACTTGCAATAATATCAAGAATAATGTACTTGCACAAAACTGGTGAAAAAACTTTTCGTCTTGAAATTGTCACGGAAGGAATTCGATATTTGAAAATAGTTTCTGCTTGCAGTACTTTTTTGTTGTTTGACTTATTTCAAAATGAATAAACCTATTAAACTAACTAGGGTATATACTTGTTTTAAAACAACATTTCATTTTTGATTAATCATTATTTTTCAAAAGAAGGTCCATTATATTTTAACACTTGTCCTTCCGTGACAAACCTCACTAGTTGTGTTTTGATATAATCACCTGATTACAGTCTAAAAGTGCGACTCGGTTGATTTAAAAGTTGAAATTGGAAAATTTAAGGGTTATTTTTAAAAAAAATCACAGTTACTTATTTAATTTGTAAGATTTTTGATTTTGTGTTTTGGTTGACCACTTTTCAATTTGGCCCATAACGAGGTTGAAAATCCAGGGTGGTCCAAAACAATGGGAGAAAAACATCCAAGGGGCTCCTGAAAAATTGAAAGAAAATCCTGGGGGTTCACCTTAAAAAAAAAAGACCTTCTCAATATAGAGGGTGCTTCATTGAAGCTGAAGATAACTGTTTTTTCTAGAAATCGTCAACTCATACTTTCGCGGTTGACTTTAGACTTGCTCCTATAGTTCTGGATTGAAACAGTCGATTTTACTTTTTGTTTGTTATACAGTATTGCTTTGGGTGATTTTATACAATATCTCTACCGTACTTTGCTAAAACTCTCGAATACAGCTGAATACAGTCCAATTAGCCCAACAACTCACGAGACACGGGTAAACAATATTTCACCAGATCTTCACAAAGTGAAATTATATTTTTGTTGGGAGCCTATCGAATAAAAGCGAGTTTTTTGAAATCGCACTCTGAGGACTGTAAAGTGAATTGGAACAACCCGCAGTTCTGACCCGCAAAATGGAGGACTGTAAAAGTGCTGCTTTACCGTTGTCCTCAGTCAGTCAGGATGTAGACAAATTAGAACCTTACCGTCTCTGTCGCTGAAAAACACACATACATAAACTCGGTATTTAAACGTTGAATTTGAGAGCGTTAATTGTAATTGAATAGTTTGAGAAGAACATTCAACACCACTGAACACCAGCTAGGTTATAATGCTACTGTAATATCTCTTTCTTTATCTATCAGGAACAATTGAACAACGTATTAGATGCGATGTTTGAACGTAAAACAACGGCCGACGAACATATTATCGACCAAGGAGATGACGGCGACAATTTCTACGTCATTGATCGTGGAATCTTCGACATTTACGTCAAAATTGACGGGTCTGATAAAAAGGTTTGTATTTGTGGTGAAATATAAATGTCGGTAAAACTCATTTGTCATCAAGTGATTTTTTCGTCACTTTCTACCGACAAAATTTTTATTGTTAAGACAAACGAGCTAAACTAAGCTGGGTAGTCTACACAATTAGACAGCTCCAGGCTTTAAGGCCTTACTCTTGGTCTATAGGCACTGCTATAGGCGGCCACTAGTAGCCCCCACCGGGAATTGCTTATTTAATAGGTTTAAACATAATAGACAACATTCACAAAAGATGTTTATTAATAGAGATTTTAAATAAAAGAATGTTTAAAACACAGCTGATTGGCTTAGGTTTCGAAACTCTCTATTGTTTCATTAAAACCTCAGTGCGCATGCGATTTATCTGGAGAATTTCAATATTCAAAACAAGAGCAGTGCTCGTAGCCCGAAGAGTAGGAGTTTTACGCTCGAAACGAAGCCTATAAGAAGGGTAGATCGACATCAGACGAAGATATCTGTAATTACGGTTGTAGTACCTCAAATCTATAGGTGCAGTAGTGTTGTGGTTATTAATCTTAACAGCCGTCCACGGGGTAGGGGTTCGATTCCCACTCGGTGCTTTGATTTACTTGGCAAGTAAATGTACCTTCACCCGGGCCAATCCATGCCATTTGAGGGGAATTGGGTAGACAGAAACTCGAGAAGCCTGTTGGTGACTGTGCTAGGTATCGACTCCACAATACACCGTGGATAAGGCCTTGTTCCCCAGTGGCTCATGCCGGATCAACGCACATCATCCTAAAAACTGTGTGTCAGCTCTTGGTTCCTACGAGACAGACTCTTAGACCAGGGCATCCTCTGTAAGGAGAAACCAGTCAACATTTTAGTTTTCAACTTCTAATTAATTAAATATTCATGATATGCACCATTGCAATGTCTTCCACGGACCCAACAGCTGATTGGTTGAAAGTGACGTATTGACTGATTTTATGTCACTTACAACCAATCAGCTTTTGGGACCGTGATGTAATGTTAGAAGACATTGCAATGGTGCATATCATGAACTACTCCTGTTACCGTAGTAGAAACGTAGATGAACTCAATTTTCTCGGTTTCTCGACATTATATCTACTTTTCTCGTTTATAGGTCGGAGCATACAATAACTATTACTTGGAAATACTCATCTCATAACTAACTTTTGAGCGAAATACATTGAAAATTTTGAGAGAGTCAACTGTAGGATCCTCTGCGTCAGTCTCAGTCAAACATTTTTTAATTTAATAGAAACTGTCCCAAAAATGACATCTTCTGTCAATCTCTCTAATTCGAAGTCTACTATTCGAATCTTTCTACGAACTATTATTGGTCCCCTCAAGAAAAATTACTTTCTGTAATTCGAATCTTTCTCTACTTTGAAGAAAATCGAAGATCGAATTAGAGAGAGGTTTAACTGTATTTCAATTATTGGGTTTGTCTTTTGAACTGGGCTTTCCCAGAAAAAAATGTGTTACCCCCGCTGTTAAGGATATTGATTTTTCGAAGTATCTCCCCCCCCCCCTGGATATCCACTCTTAAAAATATACTCAACCCCCTGGATATCCTCTCTTATAAAGATGCTTATACCTTCTGGATATCATATTTTTTACTTGAAAAGATACTTTACACCCTGGATATCCGCTCCCTTGTAGATATTTAACCCCCTGGATATCCACTTTTGAACAAAAATCTCGTTAGCCCCCTGGATATCCGATATCCTCAACAGGGGGGCACGGACTATTTCTGAAAAAGCCCATTATGACATTTACAGTTTATTCATATTTTCCTTCTTACAGAGCTGCCACTATCGTTTCGAACGACGAAGGGATCATTTGGGCTTTAGATCGTGTCACTTTTAGGAGAATCGTATTAAAGGCTGCCTACCTAAGGGTATGAAATCTTTCTTTTAGATAAATTTTTTCGCGAGCAGATATTTTCGCGGAATCCATCTTTGCGGAATTCATTTTTGCGAATCGGTCCCTTTATCAACCAATTTCTTTCATTTTCCTAGAGTTTTTGTCAAAATTCCTGGTTTTATGATCTTCGCGAGCATTAAATTTCGTAAAAACTCGTAAATTGATCCACTTAAGGTACTATTACAACAATCTGCAGACGAGGAACGTCATGAGCCTCGAAGAACCGATATTATTTACAATGTTTGGAAAAACTTTTTCAATTGGAAACACACTGATCACACTTGATATACCTTAAATGGATTAATTTACATGAGGATTAAACTTCGCGAATTTCGCGAGTTTTTAAACCAGGATTTTTGTCAAAAACCCTAGCTTTTTTTGTCAAAGCCCCTAGGAAAACTAAAAATATAAGGTGAAAAAGGGACTGGACTGGCGAAAATAAATCCTGGGGAAATTGAATTATTTTTAAGAAAAAAATTGTCTCGCAAAAATGTCAGTGTTTGGGATGGTTTAGTCAAAAATCTTGGAACGTAGGAATCTTGTTGATTGCGAAAATCTATCCACATGAAACTGTATTTTCATATGTAAGATATTCTGTTCACTCTAACAAAGGCGTAGTGGTGTAGAGAAAAGCACTCGGAATTCCATCAAAAATAGAGAATTTGAACAATAGGCCTTTTGTTGAAATAGAGAATTCTAGCCAATCACTTCACGGGAATTCTCTATTTTCTCTATTTTCTGACAAAAGAATTCTCTATTTCTCTATTTTGACCAATCATATTGCTTTATTTTGAAATCCCGCGTTTTGATTGGTTCACGGCAAAATTAGAGAATTCTAGTGATCTGATTTGTTAAAAAAAATCAAAACAAGATGTCTGCCGAAGTGGATAAGCCTTCACAGCTTCAAGCAGAATTTTTGACTGAAATTTCTTCATTTTCTATGAATTATACTACTAAATCAACGATATAAGAACATGAAAGGTATTAAAAATTGTGATAGAGTAGTTAATTTCTCTAATCCCAATTTACTGGGAGTTTTTTTGTTATCTTTGCTGTGGAATTCGAATGTTTGATGCAGAACTGATTTCTTGTACTTGGTTGGCTGGTCACTTTGATTTTACATCATGGATACGATTTTATTCAGAGGAAAACTCAACTGGATTTCGATTGAGCATACTTCATTACAGCTCCTGTAAAAACTTGAGACAGATTGCTCCATTTTTGAAGGAGTTATGACCCAAAATGATGCACCGCTGGAGACAGCCAATGTTCATGATTGTACCGGCTATTACTTTGATTTTACATTTCTGACACAGACTTATGTAGAACAAACTTCTTTTGGAACTTGACTCAGCATACTTCAGTGCAGCTCCTGTATAAATTTGGGAAACATTTGTCAATTTTTCATGAAGTATTAGGGCAAACTGGACTTCAACAATCTCAACCGTGCTTTTGACGGTCATCACCTTTATTTTACATCATGGATACAGATTTATTTAGAAGAAACCTTTATTGGAATTAGGTTCAGTATACTTCAATACAGTTCCTGTAGAAATTTGGAAAATATTGACAAAATTTTCATAAAGTTATGGCCTAAAATAATGAATTGGTACCGTGGAGTATAGCTAGAGTTATGCTTGTTCCAGCGGACATTGTCATTTTGAATTATGTACAAGTAGGAAGAAACCTTTACTGAAACTTTATTAAGCTTACTTCAGTACAGCTTATGCAGAAATTTGGGAGAAATTGACTCATTTTTCATAAGGTTATGGCCCGTTGCAGGTGTTAGCCGTTTACCATTTCCCTTGTTTTGTGCTTGACCGGTGCCCGGCCAACAACTGTGGTTTTTATAAAATGGAGTATAGACACATATTCATTCAGAAAAAACCTTTACTAAGACTTCAATCAAGCATACTTTAATGTAGCTTCTGCAGAAACTTTGTAAATATTGGTATATTTTTCATAAAGGCATTGCCAAAATGATAAATCACTGGATTTGGTCAATTTTCTTGCTTAAGCCGGCTGTCTACTGCGCTGTCACTTTGACTATTTACTATAATATAATTAAAAACAATTGTGGGGAAAATTGTGCCAATAATATATCCTATATCGTATAATCACACATGAAATTAATCTAAAATATATATTTTTTATTTTTCAATTTC
This sequence comes from Clytia hemisphaerica, assembly GCF_902728285.1. NCBI lineage: Eukaryota > Metazoa > Cnidaria > Hydrozoa > Leptothecata > Clytiidae > Clytia > Clytia hemisphaerica. Next base: position 201,176 of record NW_027103734.1, on the reverse strand, counting down.
AGTAGGAATTGTTGGAAAGCCGACAACAATGAGCACTTTGGCATGTGTGATAACCCGTCTTGAGCGGCTAATTCAGGGAAACATCTCTGGGGACCGGTAGCCTACTCTATTGTGCTTTGTAATAAACTCTTAGAGAACGACATATTAAAATTTTGACTTATAAGGTGTCATCGTGATAACTTACCATGAATATTTTTAGACTGACTTTTAACCTAAAAAATCTCTTTGGGATACTTTATTCTGTATGTTAGGGTATAACACTTTATAGAAGCATGTTTCTTCTCATTTATTTAATGTTTTAGAAAATAGTACTCCTACAATACAATGACAAACTCTTTCTTTGATGTTTTTTAAACCCAACCATATAGAATTCTCTCAAATATCTAAACCAGATTTGCCTCATATTTCACTTATATCAAAATAACTCTGTTGTGGAGCAATCTTTCAAAATTCAATTGCTGAGTTATTTCGTTTTATCCTTTCGATTTATCCTTTCGATTATTAAAAAGAAAACATAAACTGTTGTTGCAAGTTGTTACTATGTTTTTTCTCTATGTCTCAAAGTGCTTAAAATGTTTTCAAAAAGTTTAATTTACTCTCAATTTACCCTACTATCACCGTATTCAAAGTAGTAATACGCATGAATATAATACAAATAAAAAAGCCGAGATAAAAAGCCGATACGTTGTTTTTTTATGTGACATGTGAACCACAAGTAGATATTTGGCAAGAAGTACCCTCTCTCTGAGGCAACTCTTATACATCACGCAATAATCCAGACACTTATATATTCTTTGACAGAGGATATGTATGTTCTGGTACGCCGGAATTTCGTTAATGATATAGCGTACCTCGGCATTCACAGAGAAAAGCCTTCTCGCGCTACCATTTTGCCTCCTTTCGCGCCTCCAAAACAAAGGCAAAATGAATCCACTCTGCTAGTGATTGCGCAACTTCTTTTTTCCCCCTTTTTACTTCTTTTCCCCCGTTGAGGGTGGCGAGCGTGCATTTTTTCTAGTGTAGTGGTTATCAACCTTGATTCCCGTCTGAGAGGTCAGGGTTCGATTCTCACTCGGTGCTATGATTCACTTGGCAAGTGAATGTACCTTCGCCCGGATCAACCCATGCCTTGTGAGGGGAACTGGGTACCACTATTCTGAAATAAATACTTGAAGAAATATAAGAATATTCTGTTCACTCTAACAATTTGACTTTTGAAGAAATATTTCTCATATAATGGCATGATGATAATTCTTGTCTTAATTCGTGTTTTTCTTTCCTTTTTCCTTTACAGAGGAAGATGCACGAAGCTTTATTAGAAAAAGTACCCATGCTGAAACATTTGAACGTAAGTATTCAATTCACATTTCCTTTTACGCGAGACTAGAGTGCATAATTCCGAAAGACTCGATTATTTGCCTTATTGATACCCTCCATTTGCTAGGTATAATGAATTATAAATTATACATAAAGATTAAGAAACGTTGTATTTGTTGTATAATGAATTATACATATAATGAATTATCTTGTCAAAATAAAACCAATTTTCTTCGTCTATGAAGAGTGTATACATAATAACTGATCAAAAACAACACGTCTTTTTTGCATGAATATTTCGGCCAAAAGGCCTTTCTCAACATAAAAATGAATGAAGGTTTTTAAACATATCGCTATATACACCAGGGAAAACATAAAAGGCCTATTGACAGTTTAAAAAGTGATTAAGTAATAAAAAGTAAGAAAATTATTAAAATGACGTTTGTAATGTACAATTAAGGTTAAAAGAATGAATTATACATATATAATGAATTTCTAATCTGGTGAAAGTGTAATTAATCAGTTAATTTCTCCTCATAATTTTCTCGATTTCATAGATTTCGCGTAGAACTAACACTTCCTATAAAGCGGAGATTAGTTTCAGCTTTGTGCGAAAGAACCACTTAATTTTATAAATCCCCTTGAACTAATCTCTACCCGCCACCTTTGTTTGGAGTTTTTTCTTAAAATTAGTGTTGATGGCAGAAAAGCCATCTTTAATGAACTTGATGATTGAGTTTTAATTATGTTTAATTTGTAATCCCGGGTGTATATAAGTTCTTTTGTTTAGTGTCTTTTCATTTCATTGCGTCTCATGAGGCTTCTTTGTTTTGCATTGCGTCACATTCCCTTGCGTCTAGATAATTGCCCCTCATGGGAAATTAGATTGGGTTTATATTTTGTAACTATTTTGTTTGTAAACTAGTTCGACACAGAGAGAGTAAGAGAGCGTTTTTGTGTGTTGTGCTAGTAGAAGCAAAATTATTTTTACTGTCGTTTTTACAAGAACTTGAGAACTTGACTTTACATTTTTCGTTGTCTATTTTCTGTTTGGATTTCTAGTTTTCTACTTAAGTTCTTAATATTTCGACCAGTCATTAATAAAACCTTTTCACAGCCACAAAGGTAAAAATAATTGCTGAATTTTTTTTGAGACTTTTGTTCATTTTTGATTTTGATTTTTGGTTTTTTCTAATCTCTCTCGTGTGTGTGTCGAACTCCTCTTGCGAGTGCTTGAGTGAATAACGGTAGGGTTTAGAACCCTCGTTGGATTTTTTTTGCGCGCAACTTGTTCAGGTAACAAGAATTTGTTATCTTCAGAGAGCGAGATAATGCCCAGGAGTTGGGCCGTCCTGTTTTGAATTTTTGAACAGCGAGATTTTTGAACTTTTGAATTTTTTGAAAGTATTTTTTTTTTTTTTTTACGTTTTGCTGCAAGCTTGAGGCGATTTTCAATTTTGCAAGTTTAATTTTGATTTTTAGATGATGTGCAAGTGCATAAGTGCGCGGTTTGGAAAAGTTTTTTAACTTAGGAATTTTATGAAAATTGTTTGAACCATCCTCACCCAGAGGAAATCTGATCCGTCAGTTCTTTTTGGAGTCGTTTTGTTGCTTTGATTTGTGATTCATCTGTTGAAAATATTTTGTCATCTCTTAATATTATATTATAACATCTTACAATTATATATATGATAATAAAGAAAAATATTGGATGTTAATCACTTCAGTGCTGAAAATCCAATCTAGATTTTGACTAGCTGCTTGATAATAATGTGATTTGATAAAATATTGGATGTTAATCACTTCAGTGCTGAAAATCCAATCTAGATTTTGACTAGCTGCTTGATAATATCGTAATTTGATAAAATTTCTTTGAAACTTGTTTTAGAGTTATGTCTGAACCATCGGAAAATGAAGCGGCTCGTCAGTCTGATTGGGATAGAAATGTGACTAAGCGGAAGACCAGAAGATCTGATAAAAATTATGATTTTGAGCTTTTTGAGAGACAGAGGTGTAGGCTTGATGCTGAAATTATGAAAAGATGTGATCATGTTAATGAAATGTTGTTGAAGTCTTTGCCATCTAGTTCTGTTAATGATGAAATCATGGGTCTAGATAAGGCTTTTGCCGAATTGCTCTTTGTATGTGAAAAGTTGAAACCACTGATTAATGAACCACGTGAACTAGATTCGTTTTTAGCCAGTGTAGATACCGACATTTTCTTGACTAAAAATTCTGCCATACGTTATGCTAAGGAATCTGAAGCTAAATCTATCACGAAATCAACAAGGTCGTCGGGGAAGAAATCTTCGTTAGGGGCAACTAGTTGTTCGTCAAAGAGGACTTCTCCAGAAGAAAAAATGCTCGAGAATGCTACTCAACTGGCTAGTCTAGAAGTTGAACTTGCCTTTGCTGAGAGGGAGGGTGTTAGTGAAAAGGATCGTTTGCTCCTTGACTTTTGGAAATTCTAACTTCGAGATTAAGGCTGAGTCTACAAGAAAAAGTATTCATCCTATTTCTTCTGAGCAAATTTCTAGGCCAGAGTCTGTATCTAGCCATGGTAGTGTCAATTTTTTGCCAGCTCCACCTTCTGAACCTAGAACACGAAGTGTGAGAAGAGTTTCTAAGTTTCAAACGACCGTTGATACTCCTGATATTTCGAATGCTCTTTTTGATCTTGTTAAAATGCAAGGTGCTCCTGCGGTTAAACTTGAGGTTTTCAAGGGTGATCCATTGGAATATAGATCATTCATAACAAATTTTGAAGAACTAGTTGAAAAGAGGATCTCTGACAGTGAAGGACGTCTAGCTCGCTTAATGAATTTTACTGAGGGAGAGGCTAATGACTTAATTCAGTGTTTGTCTGTACTTAAGTGATGGTTATAATCATGCTAAGTCTCTATTGAAGAAAAAATACGGTGATCCCCACCGAATTATGACTTTTTTCAAAAAGGAACTAGATCGTTGGGAAGCTATTAAACCAGGAGACTCTTCTGCTGCCTTTGGTAAATTTTATTCATTTCTACTTAAATGTGGTTCTGTCATTGAGAATAAACTTTGGAATAGTTTTGATACGGCTGATAATCTTTGCATAATAACCAGTAAACTTCCACTGCATTGTCGTGATAAATGGAATAGAAAGGTGATAAACATTCGAACTGAGTCTGATCGTGAACCCTGTTTTAAGGATGTGCTTTTGTTCGTGGAAAATGAAATGATAGTTGCAAGTGATCCACTTTTCTCAAGGGAAGCTTTTAAAGATCGGTTTTATGATGATTCTAGAGTTGGTCGTAGTGATTTCAAACCAAAAAGATTACACGATAGAAAGGATGGTACAAAGGGTTATAAGACGTTTCTTTGTTCGGCTTGTGAAGTAGACCATGATATTGAAGTTTGTCCAATCTTTAAAGGGAAAACAATGGAGGAAAAGTTTCGATTTATATTGAAGGAAAAGCTTTGTTTCGGATGTCTTGAAAAAGGTCATCTTGCTTCAAGTTGTAAAAATCGAAGAACTTGTCTGGTTTGTAATAAAAAGCATCCAACTATTACTCATGGAATGAGATTTCGTCATCCTCCACGTCTACCTCCTAAAGACTCGAAGAAAGACAGCTCTGAATCTAAAGAACCTGATGTCAGACCTTGTCCTAAAAAGCCTGAAGTTTCAAATCCACCTGTTAGTTGTATTTTGAATAAGGATTCTGAAAAAAAACATTAGTATGTGTGTTGTTCCAGTTATATTACGTCATGAATTGTCTAAATCTGACATTGTTACATTTGCTGTGCTTGACAATTGTTCACAAGCTTCCTTCATTTCTGAAGATATTTTATCAATGTTGTCGATACCAACTGAACGTACTGATTTGACTGTTGACACAATCACTTCCTGTAAGACTGAAGCCTGTCATGTTGTATCTGGAATGAAAGTGAAAGGATTGCATGCTGGTGATGGAAGTTGGACATCTCTACCAAAACTTTTTAGTAAATCTTACATTCCAGTTGATCAAAGTGAGATTCCTACATCTAAGTCTATTCAAGCTTGGCCCTATTTGAAATCTATAGAGTCTGAACTTCCAAACACTGCTTCTTTGAAAATAGGAATTTTAGTTGGAGGAAATTGTCCTAAAGCTATTGAGCCTGTGAAAACAATTGCTAGCCAAGATGATGGTCCCTTTGCTTACAAGACAAAGTTAGGCTGGTGTGTCGTAGGACCAATTTGTTCTCCTAGATCTAAGTCTGTAGCATGTTGTAGAATTTCGGTGAATTCTAATGGTAGATCCAATCATCTGTTGGTTGAAGAGCCAAGAATTAAGGATTCTGGAATTGAGACTATGCTTAAGAACCTATTTTCTATTGAAACTGTGCCTGAAACTCGCATGTCTGATTTTGAGGTATTTTCACAAGATGATCTGCATTTCCTTGAAATAGTTGAGTCTTCAGAGTTCATTGATGGTCATTATCATGTTCCACTACCATTTAGAAATAAGAATCAGTCCTTTCCTGACAATTTTCCACAAGCTTTGAAAAGAATGGATTCGTTGAAAAGAAAATTTCAATCTTCTGCTCAGTTTCACTCTGATTATGTTAGTTTCATGAAAAATATCACCGAGAAAGGTTATGCTCAAGAGGTTACGACATCATATCCTGAGGGTCAGAATTGGTACATTCCACATCATGGTGTATACCACCCTACGAAGAATAAAATTAGAGTTGTTTTTGATTGTAGTTCGTCATACAAAGGTTTCTGTATGAACAAAGAGCTTATGCAAGGTCCTGATCTAGCTAACCATTTGATTGGAGTTTTGATGAGATTTCGCCAGGAACATGTTGCTTTCACAGCTGATATTGAATCCATGTTTTTCCAAATCAAAATTCCTGAAAGTCAACGTCGGTTTCATCAATTTTTGTGGTGGAGGGATGGTGACTATTCCAAGCCACCTGTCACTTATGAGATGAATGCTCATTTGCAAGGAAGTACTTCGTCACCAAGTTGTAGTAACTTTGCCTTGAAAAGAACAGCTTCTGCTGGTGAGATTGAATTTGGTTCTAAGGCTGCTGATACACTTAGAAAAAATTTCTATGTAGATGATTTACTCAAGTCTACTGATTCTGTTGAGTCTGCTAAGTCGCTTATATCTGACGTGTCAAGATTGTGTGATTCTGGAGGTTTCCATTTGACAAAGTTTTCATCAAATTGTCCAGAAGCATTGGAACCTGTTCCAGTGATTAAAAGAAAAGATGAGAAGTGTTCCTCAGTTCAACGTGTTTTAGGTGTTTTATGGTCTTTGAAAAATGACATCTTTCAGTTTGAAGCACCTGATAAAGTCTTTGCAAAAACACGTCGTGGTATGCTTTCTGCTTTGAATTCGTTTTATGACCCATTAGGTCTTATCTCTCCGTTTATCTTGAAAGGTAGATTGATATTTCAAAGTGTTTTGTCAACTTCCAATCGGTTGGGATGACCCTGTACCGAAGGAATATCTTGTTCAATGGGAGAAATGGATTGAATCTTTATCTGATTTGAAATCTTTGAAAATTGATCGTTGTTTCAAACCTAAAGAATTTCGCGAGGTTGTAGAAATTAGTCTCCATCATTTTTCAGACGCTTGTGATTATGGCTACGGTGGTTGCCATTATCTTAGATTCGTAAATTCTGATAATTCTGTTCATTGTTGTTTGATCATGGGTAAATCACGTGTTGTACCTGCAAAGAGTAATTATACTACTCCTCGTCTTGAATTAATTGCTGCTAATCTCTCGTCTCAGATTGCTAAATTCATTGCAAAAGAAATGGATTTCGAAATTGCTTACGAATTGTTTTGGTGTGATAATACCTGTACATTGGGTTACATTCGAAATTCTAGTAAAAGGTTTAAGAAGTTTGTATCGAATAGAGTGTCGCTTATCACTAAATCATCTGATTCGTCTCAGTGGAAATATGTTGATTCTGTTGATAATCCAGCAGATCATGCATCTAGAGGCTTGAAAGTTAAAGGAGATGATAAAAAGCTGTCTGAGTGGTTCAATGGTCCAAGTTTCTTATGGAAAAATCCTTTGAGAACTGAAGATTTTTCGTCTGATATTCTATCTGAAAATGATCCTGAATTAGTCAGTCCAAAAGCAACAAAGGTTTTGCTCGTAAAAAATGATTTTGTTGACATAATAAGTTACTTTGAGAAACATTTTTCTTGTTTTTTGAAGATGAAAAAAGTTATGTCCTTTATTCTTCTGTTCATTGAAAAGTGTCGAAAAAAGACTCGTAAACGTTATAGAAAAACAAGATCTACACCTGAATTTAAGTTTGACAGTCTTCTGTCAGTTGAGGTTTTATCCAGAGCAACAACATGGATTTTTAAACTTCTTCAAGAAAAATATTTTTCTTCTTTGTCTGATTCTAAACTTGTTTCGTTGAATGCCTTTTGTGATAAGGTTGGTTTATTTCGTGTAGGTGGTCGTTTGAAGAGGTCTGTACTACATGATTCTATCAAATACCCTGTAATCATCCCTCAAGATTCAGAAGTTGCAAAGTCAATTGTTAGATTCTATCATGAGAAAGTTTTCCATTCTGGAAGGAATGCAACAATGAACGAGATAAGGGACAATGGTATATGGATTAGTAGTCTGTGCTCTCTTGTCAAGTCTGTAATCTGGAAATGTTTTCTATGTCGTAAGCTAAGAGGTAAATTTGGTACTCAGATTATGGCAGATCTACCTATTGAACGAACTCTTGAAGCACCTCCATTCAGTTTTTGTGGTGTTGATTTGTTTGGTCCCTTCCTTGTAAAGGAACGTCGAGCGACGGTTAAGCGTTGGGGTGTGATGTATACGTGTTTGTCGAGTCGAAGTGTTCATCTTGAGTCTGTCTTTTCTATGGATACTGATTCATTTATTTTGTGTTTGAGACGTTTTATTTGTAGAAGAGGTTCTATCAGGATGATAAGAAGTGATAATGGTACGAATTTTGTTGGTTGTCAAAGTGAGTTGAAAGAATTGTTTCGGAGTCTTGATCATAGTAAAATCAAATCGTTTTTGAGAGATGAGTTCAATGCTGATTACATCGTTTGGGAAAGGAATCCCCCATATTCGAGCCATTTTGGTGGTGTTTGGGAGCGTCAAATTCGTAGTGCTCGTAATGTTTTGAATGGTATTCTGTTGACACATAGCCAATCGTACAATGATGAGTCTTTTAGGACATTGCTGTGTGAGGTTGAATGTATTTTGAATTCTCGACCTTTGACTGTGGAGAATATCTCCGATCCTTTGAGTTTGAAGCCAATAACTCCAATGATGCTGCTGACTGGAAAGTCCAAGATTGTGTTACCACCACCTGGTGCCTTCAGTGATTCATCAGCTGGATATTCACGAAGACAATGGAAACGTGTTCAACATGCTGTCAACGAATTTTGGACTCGTTGGCAAAAGGAATTTTTAACAAAACTTCAAGAACGAACGAAATGGACTAGCAAGAGACGAAGTTTTCAAATTGGTGATATTGTGCTGCTTAAGACGGACGACAAGCGAAATCAATGGCCGCTCGGGCGCATAATCGTTGCCAATACGGACGAACACGGTGACTGTAGAAAGGTGACAGTTAAAACATTATACGGTGAATTCGAACGACCTATTTCGAATATTGTGCTGTTGGAAGAATGCGATTCCCCACCGAGGAGTTTTCAAGATTAAGAATCTTGAAGGGGAGCCAGATGTTGATGGCAGAAAAGCCATCTTTAATGAACTTGATGATTGAGTTTTAATTATGTTTAATTTGTAATCCCGGGTGTATATAAGTTCTTTTGTTTAGTGTCTTTTCATTTCATTGCGTCTCATGAGGCTTCTTTGTTTTGCATTGCGTCACATTCCCTTGCGTCTAGATAATTGCCCCTCATATGGGAAATTAGATTGGGTTTATATTTTGTAACTATTTTGTTTGTAAACTAGTTCGACACAGAGAGAGTAAGAGAGCGTTTTTGTGTGTTGTGCTAGTAGAAGCAAAATTATTTTTACTGTCGTTTTTACAAGAACTTGAGAACTTGACTTTACATTTTTCGTTGTCTATTTTCTGTTTGGATTTCTAGTTTTCTACTTAAGTTCTTAATATTTCGACCAGTCATTAATAAAACCTTTTCACAGCCACAATTAGTACCCTCAAAAAAAGCCATTGTAGTGTTAAAACTTGGCCTAGTGTCAAACGGCGCTACATCACAAATGTTCAAGGAAAAGTAGACCTAGTGCTCTTGATGCATTACGCCGCGTAGTGTAGAAAAAAGTTTTACTATTAGGATACCACTTTCGAAAAAACTGCGATGAAAAGTTTTTGTTTGCCGGGATTAAGAAACTGCATCCAGAGTTTCTATAAATAAAACTCAGTGAATAGATTAGAATAAAATAAACTGTCAAGTAACTTCACCCCAAAAGGAAATAACTACCTTAAGCGATATCTGTGTATCGCTTAATGTACACTTGTTTTTTATTGTATAAGTTGGTATTAGAATTCTTCGCCACGGCATGACGTCAGAACTGGGGTACAACAGAAAAGTTACTTAAGATTAATTATGTGTTTTCAGTAAACATAATCTTTTAGTGAGTTAAACCATAGTGTTTGTTTTACCCTCGAAATTATTAAATCTTATTGGTTGAAAAAGATGTCACATGACTCTCCGTGGCAAAGAATAACCAGACAGACTGAAACAATTGACCTATTGTTATAGAAGAATAGAAAATTAAGCATGAACCCAGACTCCGATCAAATGAACCCTATGCATTTAGGAAAAAAAAAACATGTATTCCACTTCTTTAAGCGCTGACTAACTACACACTTTTGTGCAAATTTTATACTATACCATACCATATATCTTTTATACCATTTCTTCGTCACATCTTCCATAGGAATTCGAGAGAATGAACGTTGCGGATGCTTTAGAATCCAGACAATATAACGATGACGTAACTATTATCCGACAGGTACAATCTTTTCTCGCTTTTCTCTCTCTCTCTCTTTACTGAGAGAGAGAGAGTCAAACCAATTCTTCCTTTGAAATATTCCGATTTCAATTTATGGAAATTATGACAAAGGAACTAAGTTTTTTGGAAAGATTTTCTGTTCTATTTCTTGCGTATTTTCCCCATAATTACACAACAGTTTGATAAATTCAATTAAAACATTTCCGCTGAAAGGTCTGACAGAATCTACCGCAAAACTTAGTCCTCGTGGCGTGAGGTAAAAAGTAAGATTATACCGTAAAGTGTATTGATTTTAGCGAGATTAAATTTGGCGGTTTTTGGTAACATCTGCCAAATCAAATACCCGCCAAATCTAACAAAAATCTTTTAAGGATAGAAATTCTATACGGAATCAGCTCTTTTAAGTAAAAACTGTTAGAATACCTAAAATTTCCCTATCTGCCAAATTGTACAAATTGTGGCATCCGCAAATTAAACGACAGCCAAAAATCGCATGCCAACCGGGGGAGGGGGTGGGTAATTTGAGAATCAAGAGAGTACACGCTTAAAAAAAAAAAGAATACACTTTATAAGAATGTCCATGATGAAAATGGCCAAAAAACTAAGAATATGCTAAGAATATCACCATCATGGAATTCTGCTACTAAAGCTAAGAATGCCATTTTAAGAGCATTTTCAATTATAAATTATAAATTATCCCCAAGTTAGGCTCACTCCTTTAACAAAAATGTCATTTTATGCTTGAGACGTTTGTACTAAATGGTAAATCTAGTAAAAATTAGGATCCTAACCTAAGAATGTGCTGTAAGAATATTTTAGGATGATTTTTCCAAAAAAGTTAAGAATATCCATGATGAAATCGATTTACATCATTTTTCCTACGTTAGTAACATTCTACGCTCTTTTAATCTTTTCGCTTCATATTTCCAGGGAGAAGAAGGCTCGTCTATGTTCTTCATCGAGAAAGGAGAAGTCTCAGTCAAAATTCAAGTATGTTAATCATTGATTTATAAAGCCCGGAGGGTGTCGAGGTTAGGCAGGAAATCCTACCCAAGTCACGTGACATTACAATAGAATTTCAGCCTTGACCAATCAGAAGCTTCGCGGGTTTTCGAAAACAATTGCAGCAATATTTTTTGCGATATTCACTTTTTTTTTGCTTGGAAGAGCTTAAAGCTCTCCAACTAGTCCTTCGGGCTTTATAAATCTATATTTTCCCCCGCCCTTTTTATCTAACTCTCCAGCTGATTCAGAACACGCCTTATTGCCACAACACAAGGGTGCGAGTTTGCTAGGGTCGAATGATGTGTGCATCTATGAGTACACGTCAAAGGAAATGCCGATCGGTCACATGTTTTTCTGTACACAAACCCAGTATCTACGACTTCTTATTTCAAAATTCATTGCCCTAGAGGGTCTGTTGTGATTGTCTTTTGTCATTCGAGATTTTTCAAACCTACCGCTGCGATCTGCTGCGATGGAGTATTGGTGAGAGAGGGGAGAACGATGAGAGAAGTGTTGCTATTTATAAATCATACTTCATCGCAGAGGTCTCCGTACGGGAATCTTATCAAACAGACAATGTGCACAAAGTGTACTACGAAGCGATAAATGTGAGATACACTCTGGTACAGAGTAATCGCATTAACGCTCACGTTGAGAATAATAAATATTTTATTTTTGACGTTTTTGGACCCTAGTCAAACTCGGAACAAATCCTTTTCATTATTTTTTTTATTCATAGAATTATATTTCACAGGTCTATCGACCTCTACGAAATAATTTAGATTTATAAATATTGTCTACTTCTTCATCTGTCGTCCATTCGTCAGAAGATATGGACAGAGAAGACGTTGTTTTGGTCTTTGTCCTAGGTTTTCGAACTAGGCGAAGGTTTGTTCTAGGGCTTCCTCTTACATGCCAAACGAAATCATCATTTTTTGAATTCATTTTATTCGCCTTTTGGCACATATCTTTAATAATTTTTCTTTCGTTGATGGTGAAGTCGTCTGTAATGCTAAAGCCACCAATTTCATTGAATCGTTTCAGCTTATGCAGATTTTGCATTATCCGTTCTTTTTCCTCTATACTTTTTAAGATCAACTTGATTGGACGCCAATGTAGCCCTTTTCTGTTTTGTCCAAACGCATCTATCGGCGGCATCCAATAATCAGTTGAAAGTTGCCCTGAAAACGCTTTTACACGCTTATATGTATTTCGCGAGTTAACAATCTCGCGCGATTTTGGGAGTTCTTTTTCGCGAAGAAAGTGAAAATTCGCGAAAACGCGATAGTTAATCCGATAATAGTAGGAAAATATTGAGGAAAAGCCTTATGACTACATACTAACTTTCCAAATATCCATTAATATAACTCCCTTTCATTCAACTATAGGATGATTCTGGACGTGAAGTGGAAGTCACCACTCTACGTGAAGGTCAATATTTCGGAGAACTTGCACTCGTCACACATAAACCGCGCGCTGCATCCGTTTACTCTAAAGGAGACTGTAAAGTAGCAGGTAAGGCTTTACTTTATACTTGAGTTTCGCCATTAGAACCTTCTATTAGATACAATCAGGGACAAAATACTTGGCACAAAAGGGAAATTCACCGGGGTGTTTTGAAACCACAATCGATTTGTAAGTGCTCTAAAGTAGGTTCGAAGGGTAGAGTTTTAACTCTGAGTTTTAACGCTAGACTTAAGACTTATGATCCAGTAGGGCTTGAAATATAGCCTAGAAACCAATAAATCCCTCCCAGATCGAAATAATCGATGAAATCAAGTTGAGGGCCTGAAATTGACATTCTTGCTCGAACTTCAATTTTCGAAAAATGGTAAATTAGCCAAAAGTGCAAATATATTATGGCACGGATTGTACCTTATTGGTATTATATTTCGCGTGTATTAAATTTCGCGATTTTTTAGGCCAAATTTCGCGAAATCTAATACCATTTAAATTTTTCAAAAATACAAAATCGCGAAATTAAATACACGCGAAAAATTTTCGAAATAGGTCAAAAATCGAAAATACTTATTTGTTACACTTTGTTACTATTTTTGGTATGTTTACACCCAATACGTTGTGTTTCAAGCGAAATCAGTCATTTTCTTGCCTCATTCCCACTTTTTGAAAATGCCCAATTTAGTGAATCGCGAAATTTAGTACACGCGAAAAACGTTTCCTCAAAAAAATTTCGCGAATCGCGAAATATAATACCAATAAGGTACATGTTTTTTTTTAAGAAACTAGTTTTACTAAGCAGCGTCGATGTTTATTAAGAAATCGGCCTTTTGAGCTTTAAACGTTTCTTGCATGTTTCTAAACTTTTGACATAATCAGCCTCATGGAAGGCTGGATTGGAAGGTAAAAAAAAAAAAAATTAAAAAATGTAATTTTCTCAGCCTCAGCATGTTTCTTAGATGTTTCTAAGTTTTTAGGCATTCAGAGCCTCATGTTTCTTAAAAGTGTGTTTCTTAAAAAAAGAAAACGTGTAGGAATAACTTGACTAGCCGTAATGTGGAAGAGTCTTCCCCAAAACTTTGCTGTATAAATGATGTTTCTGAAGTATTGATTTGCTTCGGAAGATCAATGAAATATGCTTGCTTATCTTTTTAAAGAGATTTTGTAAAACTATTACGGTTTTTTTAATGTTCAAACTAAAATGTAAAGACTTGGATGTTATTTTCTTTTAATACTTATATCGTCATGTCAACTGATTTGCCATCAAGTGACAACTCAAGGCTAGTGTATTGCCTGCCACCCTCATTCTTCATAGCGAACTACGTGTTTTTTTTATAAGCAAGTGTCTACCCCTATATCAGACTTGCATTATGCTTAACATTTTATTGTTCTTAAACAATAGAGCTATTGTTCTTAAACAATAGAGCCATTGTTTAGGTACCTAAAACGGAGCCTGTATATTCTTATAAACGTCATGCTTATAATAAAAAAACATGTATTCAAAGCTAAGTTTTTTAAGCTTTCATTTATATTTTAGCATTAGACATTTTGGCATTCGAACGATTGTTGGGATCTTGTATGGAAGTCATGAAGCGAAGCATAGGAGATTACGAAGAACAACTCAAAAAACTGGGTTTGAGTAATCGAGACCTAAGAGGAAAGTAAACAAAAAAAAATAATCGAGAACTTTATATAGAGTTATTGTTCGATTATAGGGCGAAAAGATTGCAAAGATAAATTTAGTATTTGATGCATGATGGGTTTTGCAAATCCTTTAGATTTTTTACAATTTTTAAGGACTGGGCACCAGTATTGTGTCTTCTTAAAAGGGTCAGGCTTTCCTAAGGCTGTTATGATCGCCTATAGTAGAAGATCCGCCTGTTTCAGAATGAAGAAATTTTATGAAGTAGGTATTATAAGCTTGCCAGCCTGCTTGTCTAGACATGAGGCAAGCTGATAAGGGTGGGAAGGGCAACTTTTAAACATCAGAAGTTTTGAAATTATTAGTTTTAGTCATAATTTATTTTTAGCTATAACTATATTATTTTTCGTTTTAAAAACGTTATTCAAAGTTATATCATTTTCAAAGGCTAAAAGATTTGAACATGATACGACTTTGAATATGTTTTTTTTGTTATTTTAAAATTGATATTGTTCTCTTTGTTATTTTCACAGAGCAAGTTTGCCGAGCGCTCTCTGTTCTTTTTCACATCTTTGCAGCACCTGCTCAACTTTTAAATATCATAGTTTCAAAATTACATTGTTTTCACATTATGTTCTCGAACTTCGAAGTTTAGTCAAATTTAGTTTCGCGAGAATTAATCCGCGATTTCGAGCCTATTTTAATCGCAGAAATTAAATCCTTGCTGATTTTTAAAATTCAGATTTTTGGCGTTAATTGGCATTTCTAAAGGTTATTTTCACTTGATTTTTGGCTGATTTGCGAAAACATTCAAAAAGTTGATACGCTAAAATAATTTTTTTTTTGATCGTAAAATCTAGCGAAAGTTTATCAGTTAGTTACGAAAGTGGAATTACGTTAGCGATAGCTTGTGTCTTGCACTAATGTTCTTATTGATGTTTGTATGCCGTTTGCATGAATTGAACTTGAGAGCTTGTAAAATTTCTTCCCAACATGTTTCTTTCTGGTTTTAACAATTTTTTCAACGAGGGTTAAGTTACAACATTAATGATGTAAATAGAATATTATTTGAAAGTGTAATTGTACCCTTACTT
Source organism: Clytia hemisphaerica (assembly GCF_902728285.1). Lineage (NCBI taxonomy): Eukaryota > Metazoa > Cnidaria > Hydrozoa > Leptothecata > Clytiidae > Clytia > Clytia hemisphaerica. Next base: position 185,702 of record NW_027103734.1, on the reverse strand, counting down.
TAATTCGTATAAAAATGTAGATAATTCTTTAATGTCAATCCTTATTTTTTTGTGTGCGTTCGATCAACAAGTCTTGTTTTGTGAATGCTCCTGAATAGACCTTATCGAGGTTTTTGATTTTTCTAAAAAAGCGATGCATTGTGGGATTGTTTCGAGTGTATTACAATAGAAATCTTTTAGGAATTCCTTGAGGGAATTCTATTGTAACACTCTAAGCAATCCCATGATGCATCACTTATTTAGAAAAATTAAAAACTCCGATAAGGTCTATTACGCTACTACGCCTGACCTAAGTAAGCATTCCCCTCTCTCTATCTGCTTGAGTATCCCACTCGACTTCATTGCGCATGTGCACAAAATAGCGTTTGACGTTTTTCGTTATTTCAAACTTATTATTATTATTACTGTTATTTTATCAAAGAAAGACAATTTCAATTTCACTAATTATGTAAATTATATTTTTATATCCTTTATAAATGGGCTATAACATAGATTTATAAAGCCCGAAGCGTACTTTTGCTGAAAAGTGTGCCGTGGACAGAAGCTTCGCGGGTTTTCGAAAACAATAGCAACAATATTATTTCCGATATACACTTTTTTGCCTGCGATGGCTTAAGGGCTCTGACCATAGTCCAAAAGTTGATTTTGGTATTTGAACATAAAAGTTATATTTCAGGTTCCTTAACACTTTTAACAAAGAATTGCCTTTATAAATTGCTTTTTAATCAAATCCCTTAAGAGTAATTAAGAATTTAATTGCAAAAATGACGTTATGAACTTTAAAAAGATGTTAATAATATGTTGCATCACCCTCTTTTACAAAAAGTGCTTAGTTTTAATGGGTAATTAACTTTTTTGTTTCAAAATTTCTTTACACTGTCCGCAAAGAATTGAACTATTTTAAATTTTGCGGAAAATCTTTCTAAAAAGATGTGTCAAAAGTTATGACTGTTTTTTTTTAAGCAAAATCCAGATGAAAAATTGATGAAAAAAAACCACTATTTTTTGAAGATTTCGAGACAAAGAAGCATTTACAAAAATTTTCCGCAAAAACTTTTATTGTTCGGTAAAAGATACACCATCTTCTGCGAAAAAATTTTCAAAATGTTTTTTCTTCGCCGAAACTAAGCTCTTCAAAGTTGAAATACTCTTCCTCGCAAAAGTCTTCATTTTCTTCTTCATCAAATTTTTTCAATGCAATTTTTAAATTTTCAGATTCAGGAATAGTTTTTCTAACAGAAAATGTATAACATGACATAGTTTTGTTGGTTATATCAGTCAGAAAACACATTTTAAACACGGCAATTATGAAAAATTCACTATGGTCAGAGCCCTTAAAGCACTACATATAGCCGTCACGCGGGTGACGTCTAGTATAGGCTAGATGTTCTTATAAGAAAACTAATCAAGAGATGGTCCATTGGAAGGGTGCGAAAAGTGATAACGAAGTATTCTTGGAGTAATCTTGGAAAATCCGACCCTTTATTGGAAAGATCTTGGTCCAATATCAATAGTTGTTCGAGTACTATTTGCAGGTGCCTAAAAGATGCCTTGCTCGCTTGTTAATTTTGCGATTTTTTATAACACCCTCGCTCATTCTTTAATCTTTGAAAATATTTTCAGCTGTGAGAAGAAGTGTCATTTATTTCATGATCTACTCTTTTGTACTCCATTGTAGGAGGAGGGGGGTTATTTTCTAACTTTCAATTTTTTCAACCCAAAGAATCACTTTTTAAACACAAAGAATCACTTTATAATGAATTTTTGCCAAAAATGTGAAAAAACTTCATTTTCCTAAAGAAATTCACCCCCCTATTTTTATGACTTTTTGCCAAAAGTGTGAAATTCACCCCCACCCATTTTATGAAGTTCTACCTCCACCGCTTATTCTACTCCCCCTACAATTAAGCACAGAAGAGTGTTATGTATTTAAACGTACAATTTCCAACCCCCGATAATTAGGTCTCTCCGCTAATTAAAATTTCAAAACTTTTCCAACCCTCTCCCTAAAAATTAGGCACCTGAGAGTATATTTACAATAGGTTTTTGAAGGTACAAAAAAATCACATAAAGCATGAGACAGCATCTTTCTTTAGTTCTCATCGTCGTCATCTTCATTATTTTTCGGCTGCCGGTTCCGTCTCAAAATATCTCCAGGACTTGGGTAGGGTCGTTGTTGAAATAGTGGGCCGTTTGCAGTCGTATCAACTCCCGTTTTGACGTCAGCGTCTTCACGTAAACCACTCGACCATGAGCCACTGAAACAAACGAACAAAGGGGGAATTATTCAAAGTACCTTAAAGGGATTGATTTTCGCGGGGATTAAATTTCTCGGATTATGCGGATCTTGCGGATTTGGTTGTCATCCGCGAAAATAAGTCGCAATGGAAATTCTGAAAAGGTCTTATCCGCAAAATTCTGAATAAGATTCCAAAAATGTAAATAGACCAGTTTTATTTTAAATGTTTACCGCCATCAAAGAAGCGCTAATAATGTGTATTTCAGCAACCAACATGCATATTCAGCAGTAAAATGCAAAAGAGTCAAAATCGCACAAAATCGTGAAAATATTATCTCATAATAGTCATCCGCGAAAACAAGTCCTCACGAAATGTTAAAGTTTCATTGATGAGATCAATACGAAATTCAATTCCCGTGAGAATTAATGCCGTTAAAGTATCTGTTTCTATCCTAAGACTAAATGATGTCAAAGCTTAGAAGGTTTTGGTGCCATAAGATAAACCCTTAAGTCCGGTCTCCACTTTCGCGCAACATGAGCGAAACCTTTTGACGTTTTTGGTAATTGGCTGGTTGAAAAATGAAGCAATTCCATTGGTTGAAAATGACGGAAGGGATGAAAAAAGTAGAACTTCCTTCAATCCACTTTTTTTTTGTTCGCGCGAAACTTTTTTATGATGCACTCTTTTCTTCAAAAAAGGTTAAGAAAAAAACTGTCGCCCATTTTGCGCGAAAGAGGAGACCGGCCTTTAGCGCTTCTTTTTTAGTTGTTTTACTTTTTTTTCTAGACATTTATAATCCATGGAATAATTTTGACATTTACTCAACATGATTTCAGATGGGGATGCGCGTCAATCAGAATATCAAGTTGCACTTGACTCTCGCTTATTTGTTCGAATACATGTTTTTTATAAGCAAGTGTCTACCCCTATATCAAGCTCGCATTATGCTTAGCATTCTTATCGTTCTCAAAAAATAGAGCCATTGTTTAGCTAAAAAACTGAGCCAGCATATGCTTATAAACGTTAAGCTTTTAAAAGAAAATGCATGTAATAAAAAGAGTCGGATTATAAATGGTGTTTTAAAAGATGACGGGGTGACGGAAATTGTTAAGTGAGTTTTAAAAGGGTTTCGTCGTGACTGGACAGGTTAGTTAGTTCGATTCACAGAAAGATTCGAAAAAGCGATAGTTTAGATTGCTTGTGGATTGATTCGTTTCATATCGTCCCGGATTGTCACGTGTTTACGATAAGAAAGCCTGGCTTAAAGACATGGCTCAAAACAACTTACCGAGCAACATCAGAGTACGAAGCAGGATCCATAGGATCAAGTGTGTCATCGTCTGAAAAAATTAAATAAAAGTTAAAGGTTTTGTTTGTAGATAAGTGTTTCCGTTTCATATCAGACACATATTTCATATCAGGACAGTGTCTTGCTATTGTTATATTAGTATAGGGGAATTAGGTCATAACCTTAAAAATTGATATAAAGCTGAAATTTTGCACAGAGTTCAGGGAAGGTGTCAGGAAACCCACATTAAAACCCTCCACCTTCAGCACCTTGGCATCCCCAGTTATAACGTCATAATCAATGATGACTGTCACATATTTTGGTCAAAATTCAAGTTGTCCAAATATGCAAGCTTTATATATCAATTGATCGCAAATTGAAAGATGAACAACTTTTTACCTTGTGAAAAATCCTGAAAATGTACTGAATGTGAGTAAAATCAAGGACAAAGTCAATGACGTCATCAGGACAAAAATCCTAGAAATTCAAGTTTGCCAAATATACAAGTATTATATATCAATCGATCGTAAATTGAAAGCTGAACAACTTTTTTGCCTACGGAAAATCCTGAAAATGTACTGAATGTGAGTAAAATGGAATATTCCCTCTGACGTCATCAGGGTAAAAATACTAACGGTAGTTAAATTTAGTTTATTTGTTGTCTATTACCAAATCTGACCAAATACCAGCCCAAAATCTGTTTGATCATCTCACTGCGTGTCGTCCGGCCTCGAACTGTTCTTGAAGCCATCCATTAGAAGATGTCCAACTCTCCACCTCTTGGACAGATTCGTGAGCACTTTGCATAGTTTCGATGACCAGTAGCTGCGAATAGGTTTTGCATCTTGATGATTGATTGGATATGAAGGTGCCAACTGGCCAATTACAGCTTCTCTCAGCAACGATGAATTCTTTTACCACTTTGATATAATTGATGTAGGATAACCAAAGCTTTGCAGTTCGCGATTTTTCCGACATTGTGTTTGAAAACGTTGCAATACTCTCCTCCATATCTCTGATGGCCTTGGATTCACTAAGTGTCACAAGATTGTCGTTCGTGAAGCCTTCATCCATTGCCTTCTTATACGATGACTCGAGATCTTCAATAACCAACTTGTTTTCGTCGACTAAATTGCATGTAATATGGTTGATAAGAGCACTTTGTACCAGAAGATGGGCCCTATTTTATTTTCATGAACTCTTCCATGAAAAATTTGCTCATGTGTTTAAAACCAATTATATCGCTTCGCCCTTCACTTTGAATGAAATATATATGATCTTTATAGTTTTGCATTAGTTAATCGTTTTCGAATAATTTCTATGGTAGCAGTCAGTTCCATTACTCAACTCGACCATCTTGTCATAAATTTCAGTAAGAGTGTACAGTTTGGATTGCGTCGGGTTTTCTACCTGAAAATGTGTCGTTATTGTCGCCGTTGGATTTGATCAGACGGAAACCATTCATGCATACGATGTGGTATACAGCTTCCTCTGCAACTAGGTCAATGCAAGAGTTTAAACGATCATGCACCTTCGCTCCCCAGTCATCGGCTCTCTCTCGTGAACATTCAAGTAAGCGGTTTTTAATAGGTAGGGTTTCCACTTTTATGACAGTTGAATATTTAGGGTTGGCTTTTCTGTTGCACAAAAAACAGTTTTTCTTCCAATCAAAGACTGGCTCGGCGGAACACGATGATCTTAAACGTTTTGCAGGTCGGTTGTCTGAGTTGACTGGGATACTACGCTTATCGATAATCTTTTTCCTACATGCTTCGTGTACTCTGATTTTATTGCTTGAACTCGCCTCTTTCAGCTCCCTTTAGGAAGGGAAAAATTGACGCATATTTTACAAATCTAAATAATAGAACTAGCAAATATGAACAAATCGACGAGATTAAAGTGGACCTAGGAAAATCTAAAGCTCAGATTACGTCTTTTACTTTTTTGTACCAAGTATATCAAAATTCCTATGTAATTATTTAATTAATCAAGTCTTTAAAGAATTACATCTAAAAATTAAACTTTATAAATAAAGAAGAATAGACTGAGACATGAAATCAAAATAGTCTAAATCTAAGAATGATAACTACCGATTATTGTCTATTATGCAATTAGCAACATGAAGGTTCTACCCATTTTACTCACATTCAGTACATTTTCAGGATTTTCTGTAAGCAAAAAAGTTGTCCAGCCCTCAATTTACGATCGATTGATATATAATACTTGTAGGTTTGGCAAACTTGAATTTCTAGGATTTTTGTCCTGATGACGTCATTGACTTTGTCCTTGATTTTACTCACATTCAGTACATTTTCAGGATTTTTCACAAGGTAAAAAGTTGTTCATCTTTTAATTTGCGATCGATTGATATATAAAACTTGCATATTTGGACAACTTGAATTTTGACCAAAATATGTGACAGTCATCATTGATTATGACGTCATAACTGGGGATGCCAAGGTGCTGAAGGTGGGGGGGGGGGTTTTTTTTTAATGTGGGGTTTCCTGACACCTTCCCTGAACTCTGTGCAAAATTTCAGCTTTATATCAATTTTTTTAAGGTTCGGTTGATTTTTTGACTAATTCCCCTATACTATATTGTTATATTGCTTATATAAGCAAAAAAATGTTTTCCTTTCCTCTTTCTGACCAATCTTGCTTCACATCTGTGTCAATTCAATGTGACAAAAGTTTGTAAATTAAAATTGATGAGTAAAACTTTATCACTCTTATTTAAAAACAAAACCTTTAAATGGTTAATCCATCCAGTGCGCAACCTTTTTTCTAAAAATGTTAAAATTTTCAAACTTTTTTACTTTAGAGTAAGACAAAAGTTTTGGTACCATTAGAAAGGTACTTTCCATACTCTTTCTAAAAGACATTCTATTTATTATTTATGCCCTTTTAAAATAAGTGGTCAGGAGATATAGTCTGAGAGAGGTGTTCCCAAAATATAAACTCCTAAAGTTTACGCATAATTAGACTCAAAACAAAAGAATTCCGTCACGTCACGCTAATTGTGCAGATTTTTTTGATCAACAACAAACGCATAGTGTGCAGAGGGGTCTGAACCCCCCCATTAATATTTCATCCCCCCTATAAAGGTATCCCCCCTATTTTTTAAATTTTTTGATCCCACACCATTTACAGGGGTCCGAGCCCCCAGCATATAATTTGTACTCCCAGTATTGGGGAAGAATTTTGATGAATGAAATATATTTTTCAGTGTGAATTCGTACCAATAGTCAATGAACTTGAAAACACTAGCAAATAAACAGTAAACTAATAATAGTAAAACTAGGAAAAATAAGAAATAAGACTTTTTTAACCAAAAAAGTTACTATCCCCCCCATTTTTATTTGATCCCCCCCTATAAGCTCAAACCCCCCATTTTAACTGGAAAATTGCCCATCCCCCCCTATAAAGCCTTCCTTGAAAACTCGGATCCCCCCCCCTTAAAAAAAGGGGGGGGGTTCATACTATGAAACGAGATCCATCAACCAAAACTAACTCCCTTAAGGGAAAAGGATCTGGTATACAGGGTGTCCGGAAAAAGAGTATCGAGTTTAAACATGATTCTGAATAGAAGGTTGTAACGTGTGTTTAACAAATTGTAAGAAAATATAAATCAACACAATAATTGTTTCTACAACAGTCAGTATATGATTGAAAGGAATTAACTTTCTTTACAATTCTCATGACGTTAAAGTTATTGAGAATTGGTTTTTGTAAAAGTTATTCATAAAAGATGTCTCTCGTGACAAATAATATAACACAGAGAGACACTTTGATAAACACATAGCAAATTTAGTGAAACACCCACAAGAACTTTCTTTCCATAGAAGTGTTTCGACTCGATACTTTTTTTCCGGACACCCTGTATGACGAGCCAAATTTCCATTGTTTTCAAGAAGAAGCTGTTTTCCATCTCTTTACACTTATCTGAATGAATGAACTAATAGGACGAATGAACGAGTACCTTTTTTCCCTTTTCGATAAGGAGCGTTCTTTTCCCTCTGCTTTTGTGCCTGAACGAAAAAAAGGGAAAAAGGTTAGTCTTAAGGTTAAGAAGACAAACACAATTTAAAAAAGGAGAACAAAAACTTAAAAGCAGGTAAAAAATCGAGTTATCAAATTGCAAGTTATGTTATAGAATGTACCAAATGAAATCAAGAATTTGCAAAAGATGACGTCGCTTTTTTCACATCTCGGTTTTTTGACTCGGTAAAAATAACTCGGGAGCCTCTAGAACATCTATTAACACTAGTACCCAATTCCTCTCGCATTTTACGGGTTGACTCTAGCCCGGGGTCCACTTAAAGCTTTTTTTCATAGACTGGATGACACGATGACGGTGGTAAACAAAAATTATCAGAAAGAAAAGCCGACACAAAACGTCGTGTCAACGTTTATCTAACGTTCACAACATCCGTATAACGTTAGATGAACGCTGAAACAACGTTGTGTGCCACCAACTCACTTTCAACAAACTAGGATGCTTGCCAACTTTCACTTTCGATTTCAAGGTTCGAGTTTCTTCAGAATGTCTCAATGCGTCCGTTTTATCTTTCTCTTCTGGAATGAAAAATTTAAGCTTCACATATTTTTTATAAGAACAAACTATTATAAGAACCATGACCAAAATATTTATAAGAACAAGATAGTTTAAGTCTCTAGAACACGTCAGAAAAACAAAAATTCAATGGGGATCGAAAAAATAGCACAATATTTTGCAGTGAGATTTAGTTTATTTGATTATTTTCTGTGGCGACAAAAAATTGACTATAATTTCTCAACTGGGGATAATAATTTCCAGTGGGATAGGGGTTGAGAGAAGTGAGAAAGGGGTTTATTCTTCGTTATCTAGTAGTCCCTCCATCTCCCCATCTATTCTTTTTTATGATATAGAGGGGGAGGGGCGCCCCTCATGCTACTGAGGAGACCAGAAACCTTGTTCTGTAACTTGGTCTAATGTCGACATCCCTCCTCTAAATTCGACACCCTTTTCTAGAGCTGAAAAATAAAAAAAGGTTGAAATTATTTTTCTTTGCTTAGTGGTGAGGGAGGATAAATCTTTTTGTAATCCCCGATTCCGAGTTTCATATTATTCTTATCTCTAAAGAAGGGTGTCGGAATTAGAAGATTGATGTCGATGTCGACATTAGACCAACTTACGGTTCTAGTTTAAAAGAAAAGTCGAGTTATTATACCAGCCAGCTATTACAAACAAAATAAATTATCTTGTACCTAGGTAACAGTTGTGTTGTAAAAGACAAATCAATTTCTGCTGGAGTAATTGATTATTCAAAAAACCGTCGCGTTCTCACAAACGACCAAACGACTTTATTAAAGCAATAAATCAAACCTGCGTTTTGCCAACAGGCGGGGTATGTGATATCCGCCCTCGGGTCATTTGGGTGGCGCCATGATACTTGATTAGTATGCACGTTCCAAAAGTAATCACGATTTCTGTGAGACGAAAATTACATAAATCATTACGTCAAAAAAAAGCAGCTTCAGATTTTCAGGCCTTACGCTAGGAGTTTTACGCTCGAAAAAAAGGAAGATATGACATTGCCTTAAAACAATATAAATATACTTTTTATGACGTAGCCTACTTAATTCGTATATAACTGCTTTCTTTTTATATTATGTTATATCTACACTTTATGACTTGCCGGAATGACTTGAACATGACCTTTTCAACGAGCACAAAACCGCTATCTAATTCGAATTCTATCAAAAGTTATAGTCTTTTCCGTCTCCGCTGCAAATTATATTGAGACAGAGTTATCCCTAAATGTTTAAGAGTAATGAAAAAAAAATTTGGTATAAACTTTGGACAATCTGGAGCAGCCCAATCTTGTAAAATCTAAGCTAAGTACAATCAAGGATAACTTTGGATATAGTTTTCTTAATCAAGTACAATTCCAGTACATTTCAATTTTTCCCTGATATCCAGGGATTTTTGCTCCCAAGGTGTACTTTGTTTTGTATTTGATTTGTCCAAAGGATAACCAAGGATTGTCCTTGATTTGAATACCAGGCTATCTTTTCAATCTCCAAAGCCTATTCAATTATGTTGGGGATTGGATATCTATTGATTTCACAGAGAAATTTAATCCAATTCCAATTATCCTAAGCCCAATTTAGATAACGAGTTTTATGAATTTTGTTCTATTTGAGTTTTTTTTTGCTTTTTTTGGGACACACTGACACACATTCTTACGACATGTATAGATTTTCTCAAGATAAGAATGCAAATGTTTTCAATCTCAGAACAGCCTCACTGAGCCAGGAGAGTCAACAATATTTTCAATCTATAGAACAACCTCACTGAGACAGGGGAGTCAGAAATAGTTTCAAACTACAGAAAACTCACTGAGACAGGGGAGTCAACAATGTTTTCAATCTCTAGAAAACCTCAGTGAGACAGGGGAGTTACAATGTTTTCAATCTCTAAAAAACTTCACTGAGACACAGGGGAGTCAACAATGTTTTCAATCTCAGAACAACCTCACTGAGACAGGGAAGTCGACAATGTTTCAATCAATCTATAGAAAACCTCACTGAGACAGGGGAGTCAACAATGTTTTCAATCAATCTATAGAAAACCTCACTGAGAAAGGGGAGTCGACAATGTTTCAATCAATCTATAGAAAACCTCACTGAGACAGGGGAGTCAACAATGTTTTCAATTTCTAGAAAACCTCACTTAGACAGGGGAGTCAAACATGTTTAAAATCTATAGAAAAAAAACTCACTGAGACAGGGGAGGCATCAATGCTTTCAATCTTTAGAAAACCTCACTGAGACAGGGAGTCAAGAATGTTTTCAATCTATAGAAAACCTCACTGAGACAGGGGAGTCAAGAATGTTTTAAAATGTATAGAAAAAAACTTACTGAGACAGGGGATTCAAGACTGTTTTCAATCTCTAGAGTAGAAAACCTCACTGAGACAGGGAAGTCACAATGTTTTCAATCTCTAGAAAACCTTACAGAGACAGGAGAGGCAACAAAGTTTTCAATCAATCTATAGAAAACCTCACTGAGACAGTGAAGTCGACAATGTTTTCAATCTCTAGAAAACTTCACTGAGACAGGGGAGTCAACAATGTTTTCAATCTATAGAAAACCTCACTGAGACAGGGAGTCAACAATGTTTTCAATCAATCTATAGAAAATCTCACTGAGACAGGGAAGTCGACAATGTTTTCAATCTCTAGAAAACTTCACTGAGACAGGGGAGTCAACAATGTTTTCAATCTATAGAAAACCTCACTGAGACAGGGGAGTCAACAATGTTTTCAATTTATAGAAAACCTCACTGAGACAGGGGAGTCAACAATGTTTTCAATTTATAGAAAACCTCACTGAGACAGGGGAGTCGACAATGTTTTCAATTTATAGAAAACCTCACTGAGACAGGAGAGTCAACAATGTTTTCAATCAATCTATAGAAAACCTCACTGAGACAGGGGAGTCAACAATGCTTTCAGTCTAAAGAAAACCTCACTGAGACAAGAAAGGCAACAATGTTTTCAATCTCTAGAAAACCTCACTGAGACAGGGAAGTCGACAATGTTTTCAGTCTATAGAAAACCTCACTGAGACAGGGGAGTCAACAATGTTTTCAATCAATCTATAGAAAACCTCACTGAGACAGGGAAGTCGACAATGTTTTCAATCTCTAGAAAACTTCACTGAGACAGAGGAGTCAACAATGTTTTCAATCTCTAGAAAACCTCACTGAGACAGGGAAGTCGACAATGATTTCAATCTTTAGAAAACCTCATTGAGACAGGGGAGTCAACAATGTTTTCAATCTATAGAAAACCTCACTGAGACAGGGGAGTCAACAATGTTTTCAATTTATAGAAAACCTCACTGAGACAGGGGAGTCAACAATGTTTTCAATTTATAGAAAACCTCACTGAGACAGGGAGTCAACAATGTTTTCAATTTATAGAAAACCTCACTGAGACAGGGGAGTCAACAATGTTTTCAATTTATAGAAAACCTCACGGAGACAGGGGAGTCGACAATGTTTTCAATTTTATAGAAAACCTCACTGAGACAGGGGAGTCAACAATGTTTTCAATCAATCTATAGAAAACCTCACTGAGACAGGGGAGTCAACAATGCTTTCAGTCTATAGAAAACCTCACTGAGACAGGGGAGTCAACAATGCTTTCAGCCTATAGAAAACCTCACTGAGACAGGAAAGGCAACAATGTTTTCAATCTCTAGAAAACCTCACTGAGACAGGGAAGTCGACAATGTTTTCAGTCTATAGAAAACCTCACTGAGACAGGGGAGTCAACAATGTTTTCAATCAATCTATAGAAAACCTCACTGAGACAGGGGAGTCAACAATGTTTTAAATCTTTAGAAAACCTCACTGAGACAAGGGAGTCAGAAATGATGCGAGGCATCAATGTTTTCAATCTCTAGAGTAGAAAATCTCACTGAGACAGGGGAGGCAACGATGTTTTCAATCTCTAGAGTAGAAAACCTCACCGAGACAGGCGAGGCAACAATGTTTTCAATCTCTAGAGTAGAAAATCTCACTGAGACAGGCGAGACAACAATGTTTTCAATCTCTAGAGTAGAAAATCTCACTGAGACAGGAGAGTCAACAATGTTTTCAATCTCTAAAAAACCTCAATGAGACAGGGAAGTCTACAATGTTTTCAATCTCAGAACAACCTCACTGAGACAGGGGAGTCGAAAATGTTTTCAATCTCTAGAGAAACACAAATGAACAGAAAAACACAAGAAAAAGACTTACGTTTCAGGATCTGGGACTTTGAACCATCCTGGTGGAAGCGGCTGTTGTCGGTAACTCTAGTGAGGAAAAAATAAGAGTATTTGGCAGACCCTCAAATTTTTTAAATTTTAAAATTGTCTCAAAGAAGGGGGAAGGGGACCAAATTTTGGTGCGACATGGTTCAATTCTTCCAACAAATTGGTTTCTGATGTTGGACTATTTATTTAACTTCAGCAGTATGTTCATAATGTAAATGAGGCGTAATTCATTATTATATTTTGTGTGATTAATTCTTAACAACCCTACTAATGACATACTTGTTTTCTTCTTTATAAGCATTGCGCTTATAAGCATAACTAGGCTCATATATATGGCAAACGTTTAAGCATATGCTAAACATTACCTTGAGCCCTCATACTCAGAATTTGTTTCTTCTTGACTGGAATTTTAGATGTTGTGCTTTGGCTGAAAAGTGTGCCGTGGTTAGGTAGGAAATCCTACCTCGGTCACGTGACTTTACAATAAAATTTCAGCGCTTGACCAATCAGAAGCTTCGCGGATTTTCGAAAACAATAGCAACTCTATTTTGTGCAGTGTTCACTTTTTTTGCCTACGAAGGCTTAAAGAACTCCATCTAGCACTTCGAGCTTTTCAAAAATCTGTGACCGCAATGCCATAAGAGACGATCATAATTTTCAAATAAAACACGTAGTGTAAGCAGGGTATTGTTTACAAGAAATTTCCTTCTTTACCTTACAAGCGAAATGGATTTTCTCTGTTTGTATTCGCCCTCGCCATCACAAGACATTTTAAATCAAAATATCATTGGAATGTAAACAAGATTCAACGATTCAATATCCCTTACCACTACAAGATCAATTTTCTGCCATCCCCCCGTAATGGGGCGGTGATGACGCGTTGTTTATAACATCAATAGAAAAAAATATGAAATAAGATACTGAAAGCTACGTAACACGCTGAAACAACATTTGTGTTATCATAGTTATTTACTTAGTGTACTTTCATGTCAGAAAAAGTACGCAATTAAATGGTCGCGAAAAAATTCATTATCGCTGACATTTAAGTAGACTAGAAATCTCAATCAAGGTGTAAATTTTGCCAACTCAAACCCCTCTGTCTCAATTGGACACTTCTCTATTTGAAAAATTGCCTAAAAAATGTACAGAGGTGTACAATATCCAGGAAAAAGTACTTAAGTTTCATTCCCTATGGGAAAACACATTTCTTTCATTTTTATCCAAACTGACTTAATAGTCATTATCAGGTCGTTAACACGAATCAATATATAACCTATAAATTTATGAAAAGAAGGACATCGTTTTGAAAACTGCAGAAAATTATTACACCCCTGTCTCACAGCTATGGTGTACTTTTTTCCCACTGTGATGATGAAATCTTTTCGAAATCTTAATGGGGATGGTAAAAATTCTATTGTTGCCAGCTCAAAAGATCCAGGGGGAATGGTTTTGGAGTGCAATTTAACGAAATTCAATTATCTATTTACCCCGTAACAAGTAACCACATTATCAAAAACACGTTTTTCTTTTATAAGAAGAAACTATATAATAAGAACAGGCCAAAATGTTGAGAACAAGCATGGAGGTAATAAAGATATAGATGGAGAGAAAACGTCTCGGTAATGACCTAAATGATCGTTGAAATCTTTTATAAATCTATTCAAAGCGGCTTTTCTTTGATGTGCCATCATTGGAAGCAAAAAAATCCGAAATGCAAATTTATAAGAACAGAAGTGAGAATGTTATCCTGATTGAAATAAACATATTAAGTATGCAAAAAGTTCTTGTTCAAACGCAATACAAAATAATTTTCTCAAAGTCAGGTTACAATTGTTCTATGATTTCATATCGATGTATTTTTGGGCGAACACTGTGCTAATTTTGAGAGTTTCAGCACATTTTCCTTGAAAGTTTCTTCATTATTAATCTTTACGTCTAAAAAGGAGGGGGCTTTCAATTCTGATGGATGATTAATTAAAAGGTTACCTAATCGCAATATAGAATTCTTTTTGAAATTTATCGATGATTTTATGAGAGGGGACCCTTAGAAATATAGGATTTTGTGCTTGTTACGGTAAGCTTTTTCTTATTTTGAGCCGTTTGCTTCCGATGATTAGGTACAATGAAATAAAAGGAGTTAATTCTCCATCTATTTCTTATTACCTCCATGGAACAAGTTAAGAACATCTTAAGGCTTCGCGGAATCGAAAACAGCCAATTTCATAAGGGAAATGGACAAAAATACTAAAAAAATGGCGAAATTAAGAACATATTAAGAAAAAGTTTCAGGCTTAAAACTCAAAAAGTTAAGAACATCGGAAGGCTTTAAAAATTTTTGATGTTCTTATAAAAATAAAACCTAAACGTGTAACTTTCACAGGATGAAAAATTGAACAAAAGGAAGGAATGGTCTTGATTTTTGATGGATGTGAAAATATTCTATATTGATTTTACAAGATCAGCAAAACGCCTATTTATGTATAAACGGCTTTTAAGCCGTATGTTATGATAAGATTCAAATTTCATTATTTTAAGAAGTATCATTATTATCATTGAAAGTAAAGCTCTATTTACACGTAACATTTGTAATTTAAAACTGCCAATGTCAACACATATAAAAAATCTATATTAAAATAAAACAACGTATTTCATGATAAAGTGTTGTATATGAGTTTTTTTGATTTGATTTTGAAAGCAAAATGGCTAATCAAGTGAATACTGGAGGTATCGCTAATCAAACGAATATGGCAGGTATCATGCAGAAAGTTTTGTCTTTGAAACCATTACCAATCGATCCAACCAGATGTACTCTCAACAAATCGTTGCATCAGCAGATTCTCAATAACAGTCAAGCCACGTCAGAAAGACAAGCAAAACAGTTCAACTTGGGCAATTCGCACTGTACAGCAAACCCTATGCACGCAGCCGACTTCGTTCTTGAAAGGGAGTATGGAGACAGTTCTCTTTTCGTTCAAGGTGAACACACCAGTGTTTTCATACCACCCACGTTTGTTTCGAAACAGTACAAAAAGTCTTCTACTGCTATCCTCGATTATGACGTCAAAAAAGACATTGATAGACTTTTGGTTAATTTGAAAGAACATTCACCAACGTATTGGCTGACCAAAGAATTGGAAACTTTTATGCAAACACAAAACAATGATGATTCAATCGACAAGAAGTCGTTTGGGAAATGGATTCTTAACCTTCAAATCATGTATCTGGCAATTAGTGAACTGAAAACTGACCAAGGGACCCTGCCACAAACCACTTTGGATATAGGAGTTTTTGTTCAAGGATGTCTTGCAGTGCTCTCTCCCACATCACCTCTGGGAACACTTCTCCGAAAAAATCCGAAAAACCTCAAAAAGCAGATCAAGCAAATGATTGAAGAAACACCAAGCAATGATTCAAACCTTCGATGGCTATTCACATTAGAACTGTCAGAAGTTGGTGAAAAGGTGGAACACTGGTTATATGACCAGCTTCTACCATTGAAAGATGACATTCTCCAAAACACAGTCGTTCTTTCTTCACTCATTTTCCTGACAAATGTGCAAAAAAAAATGCATAAAGAGACAGATTTTCTAATCATATGTTGGGAACGGAAGCTTATCATTTCAATCGAGCTGAAACGAACAATCGCAGATAATAAAGTCTTCGAGCAGTTGGAATCAAACCATCGGGTTTTCGAGGAAAGGTTAGGTGACCAATTGGTTTCAGGCTGGACGTATTTTCCAGTGGTCGGCGTGGAACACGACAACCTTTCAGTAAAAAGTCAGCATTATATCACAATCCAAACTGACATTAAAAAATGGCTGACCAGTATCTTCAAAAGGTTCCCGACTATTCCAGCAGCGTCCATACCGAATCCATTGGACGAAGCTAAGAAACTACTCAAAATCCTGGTCTTTGCCATCCACGTTTCGAAAAAAGATCAAACCGCACCTATTACTAGCTCAACATGGGTCGAATACACAAGCAATGCAATCGAAAACGTTTCGACTAGCCATAACATTTTATTCTACTCCAACCAACAGATGGCAATAATGAACAATGATGACCAACGCTGCAGGAGAGTGGTCATTAGTGGGCCTTTTGGTGTTGGAAAATCAGTCTTACTTAAACAGAAGGCCATACAATTAAACAAACGACCTGAATACAAAGGAAAAGTTATGATTGTTGTCGATTCGGATTATGACGACAATAAACCCATGCAATTTCATCGTCTGGAGGTTGACTTGGAGAATCAACATGGAATATTTGTTGAAGCGCTTGGTTTGAAATTGGTAGGTAATCAATTCTTTTATGACTGTGATGGATTGATCTTTCATCTTTAACTTGTTGAAGAGTTTAATTCAGCGTCGGTAAGCAAATCGATCATTTCTTTTCCAAAATTTCGGTCATTTTAAACATTTCAAATCAATAAGTCATGAAAATTGTTTGATATTCTTTCTGCTGACTGTTGCTTTATTGTTTAAAAGCAGGAATTGAAAGGACTACAGTATTGCCCTCTCAGCTCAATTCTTCAAAAAAGTCACCTTGATTAACTGAAGGAAAATTCTTTTGGCAAAAAAGAATTCTAACGAGCAAACGAAAATATTTAGCGATAACTAATCGTTAGTAACATTAGTATGAAACACTTAGATATTTCATTCATATATAATTATTGTTGTATGTTTGTATTTTTGTGTCACCACTGACCCATGGGCCCCGGCGAGCCATTTTGAGTGAGGGGGCCAATATTTGGGGGCCAACACTTTCGAAAGAAATATCGCCCACCATGGTTGGGCGACGAATAAAATTCTTCACTTTTTACACCCTCAAAACACCTTAAAACGATTATCTAATTGGGGAGAATAATAGTTTTTGTGGTTTGATTTGATCTCAAACCAGCTTGAAATAGTAAATCTTAAAAACGTATGGTTTACCAAAAAGTGGGGGGGGGGGCATGGACCCATGTGCCCTTTTCGGAATGTTAGTTCTTTTTGGAAAAAGTGACTTTGAGTTTGCCCCAAAAATGTATTCAACCATTTTCGCGCCGCGCTTGTTAAAGCATAGTAAAGCTCTTTCTTCTAAAAAGAGCGTTTGCCGTTAGAAACTTTTTTATAACAATATACTAATAAGAAAAAGTCCTGCGTCAGAACAAGACTACTAAAAATCTTTGTGTTTGTACAGGGTGTCCCGAAAAAAAGTATCGACAATCGTGCCATTTCTACAGAAAGAACTTGTGTTCTTGTGTGTGTTCTTGTGTGTGTTAATACTTTTACCAAGGATTTATTATACACTGGATATACAAGTACCTGATTTTTGCTGATTTCTCATGTTCTCGCAGTAATGATATTATTGTTCACTCTCCTTCCCTCATTAAATGATTTTTCGAAACATTTTAACTGCGTTTTTTATCGAAAATCACTTATCCAATTCCCAAAAGAGACTTAAATTTTCCTGTGAGAGTCAGATTCTTCTATTTAATTGCCAATTATATGCCGTTATGACGTTTCAAGTTGTGAGAAAGATGCAAAAGATGTGTTGTGTATAAGAAATTGAATGTTGACACCGGACATTTTCAAACTTCAACCATAAAAAGAAAAACCTTGCCACCACGTGCTTCCAAAAGATTTTCATACCACGGTGACACCAAGACACTCAAGTCTAATGTTTGTTACTTTTAGCTCTTGTGGTAACAGTTTTGGAAAGATATTCCCAATTGAAAATTTCGTGTTACTATAAGCATTTTGCTTGATTTTTCTTGTCTAATGATGTTTTTCTCACATTAGAATTAACAAATGTATCCGGCTTGGCATTCTAGCCTTACTTTCAATGTTTTTTCCCTGTAAAGGTACGAAAAGAAAACGCTAGAGAACTTTTTTAAAATGAGATTACTAAATATTTTCAAAAATCAGATACTTTCAAGCCGCCATGACAGTTGTCCTTTGCGGACAAAGCTAGAACATCAATTGTTTTCTGAAACAAATGAAATACAATGGTCGCTCTCCACCGTTTTATGAGTCATTTATCCAGTGTCTCTTATAATTCCTTGCTTTTACAAATAACTTTAACGTCATGAAAATTGTAAAGAAAGTTAATTCTTTTTCATCATAATGACTGTTGTAAAAACAATCATTGTGTTGGTATATATATATTTCTTACATTTTGTTAAACACACGTAACAACCTTCTACTCAGAATCATGTTCGAACTCGATACTTTTTTTCCGGACACCCTGTACTGTATGTCAAAAATATTAACGTATTTCAATAGAATGTGATCGGTAATGTCTTTTTCATTTCATTTAATTTTCATTTGATAGTCATCTCAAAGAGGTCATCAAAACACGTGACAACAAAGCATCGTTCATCGATGAGTTTTACACCTGGATATTTTTAAGTCTTATATGGGTCTTATATAAACCGCTGTTCATCATTCATTTTATAGGATCAGAACGTTCACATTCGTTTTGTTGAGATGATTAAAAAACGTGACGTCAAAGCATTGTTCATCGATGAACATGATGTGTATACACAAACTGAAGAATTGTTAAAGGAGGAGGTGATGCCACTCGTTGACTACTTATGGATCGTCCCATCGACAGAATCCTTGAGTGATGGAATTTACCAAGAATTGTCGACTGACTTTTTAGTCGTCAATCTCGAACAGAATTTCAGGAATTCTCAACAAATCGTCAAATCAACCAAATTAGTAGCTGAGGAGAAAGGTTATGAATACAAAGAAGGTATCGTCATGCCACTTGGTAATTTTCCGGATGGTTGCGAGCCAATATTTGTTGACACGTTCGAAGAAGCAGTGAAAGAAGCGAGAAAACGAACAAATGAAGGAATCCTTGTGATAAATAGCCCATTCGATACAAATTCTTATTCTGATGTTCTAGATCGGTTGAACGAGAATTATAAAGAATATGACATTACAAAAAACGATTTTAAAGAAGGAGAAAATCCGTATACGTTTCTTCAGGAAGGTAACATTTTGATCCTTGATGAATTTGCATCTTCTGGATTTGACTGGCCAACAGTTATTGTATTTGAACAAATCAGTATCAACATAACTTACCACGATTGTAATTACATGTTACGGTGTACCACAAACCTCATTGTGGTAAAGGCAAGAGAAGATGAAAGTGATTCAGAGGACACCAGTAGTTGATAATTCTAAGATATTACTTTTAATTTTAAACCAGCACTTTACTCGTTTTGTCGTTTTTTAGATTTTATTATTTTTCTCAATTATTGTAAAAGTATAAGTTTAATGAAAATATACCATCTATACTTTTACATCTTTGTACGCTCAGTCGATATTATTTTACACATAAACTAAACACATTTTAGAAATATTCTTTGATTCTTTCATAATTTATTTTAAATCAGCATTTTACTCAATTTTTCATTTTAATATTAATACACGCTTTTTTTAAAAATAAGAATACACTTTATAAGAATGTCCATGATGAAAATGGCCAAAGAATTAAGAATAATGCTAAGAAGATCACCATCATGGAATAATGCTATTCTCAAGCTAAGAATGCCATTTTTAGAGCATTTTCAATTATAAATTGTCAATTACCAAGTAAGGCTCCTTTAACAAAAAAATGCTATTTTATGCTTGAGACGTATGTATTAAATGTTAAATCCAGTCTTAATTAGGATCCTAACCTAAGAATGCTGTAAGAATATTTTAGGATGATTTTCCCAAAAAAGTTAAGAATATCCATGATGAAATAGATTTACACCATTCTTATAAAAAAAATTAAAAAAATGTATTCAAAAATAGATTTTATCTGGGATTGATCTTTGACTTTGGATGAAGATTAAATGAGCTTTCGGGTGCGGCGATTGGCAAAACAATCGCACCAAAATTAAACCTCAATCATGAAAATAAACATTAGAAACCAGCCGCTTTCGTTTTTGTTTTCAAGAGTTAATTCTTTTATACTTTTAAATTTCAAATCAGCTTTTTTAAACATACCTTTTCTCATTTTTAAATAAAGATTTTATCATTTTTTCTCAATTATTTTACAGTATATGTTTAATGAAAATATACCATCTTTACTTTTACATTTTTGTACACTCAGTCAATATTATTTTACACATCAACACATTTTAGGAATATTCTATAGAGGTGGACTACACTCTTAGTCTAATTTGAATTTCGAGTGTTCTGAATGTATCCTTAGGCTTTTGGGAAAAGTCGATTCTTATGTTCTGTAAAGGTGAGAACTATTCTTATACTATTCTCTAAATCTAAATCATTTTTAGGGGGTCAAAAGTTTTCTTTAAATTATAGAAAGATTCGAGGTTCATATTATAAAAGAGTAATCATACCTTCCTGGCTTGTTGCCCTCCACTTTGTTCTCCTCCTTCCGGATTCTGTTCTGTAAAATACAAAGAAAATAAAGGTTTAGTGACATTAAGTAGTTTTGATAAAAATCCGCTGGGAGTTAATCTAATACAATAATGACCGGTTAGTGAGGGCTGTACTGAGAAATATTGCCCGAGGTCAAGTAACGACCGAGCTTGCGAGGTTGTTGCGTTGACCGAGGGCAATATTTTCAGTACAGCCCGAAAAAAACCGGTCATTATTGTATTTGTTAACCGTTTCCTTCAGCTTCGATTGATTTTTAGCGCTTTATCCAGGAAAAATAGCGAAATAAAGCGAAAAAACAATTGAAAAGAGATAAAAAATTGTTATGATTTCTGACGTCAGAAATAAAAAATGAGAGAAATGATGTCAACGCATTGTTCATTTTCCTTTGAAAAAGTGACGTCACAATGAATTTTCCTAACAACGGGCAACTCTGGACAATGTAGGCCCGTCGTCATGCGAAAAGAACCAATTGCATTGCGCAAAAAGTCGTGTAGCCCGCTTCGAAAAAGTAACCGGTTAACAAACCATGGTAATAACTTCAAAACGAAGCAAGTGATGTTGGTAACGTAATATATGAAAAGGTCTAATCTCTTTCGAACTTTCTTTATAACTTTAGTCTTTCCTCTTTCGAATGACGAAAAGTTTGGATTTATAACATTTTTTTGTTTTCTCACAGCCTCACTTCAAACTTGTACACTTTTTTTTGAAACACCCAGTGCAAAGCCTTTAAAATACACAACAATATAGCATAGTGTCTTCTAAGGCTCACCCCTTAACATTTTGAGAAAAGGGTCAGAGTTTGGAGTTTGGAGTCCGCAACCCTAGGGCTATGTGGAAACTGGGTTTTGAGAAGGCGCACTTATAAAATAAAAAAACTATCAGCCAATTCGATTGACTTAAAAATATGCCATTTTTGCCCTGATTGCCAATTATTTTGCATTCGATAGACAAAAATTTGGCAAATGTGGCAAAATTTGAGTGCCATAAATGCCAAATAAAAAAGATGTGGTGAATCTGGCATTCTTGGCATTTTTGGAACTTACCTCCATACGTCTCCATACAGAACACTGTTCCTACAAGAACTGTGTTCTTTTCGCTCCAATTTTGCCACTTTTGCCAAAAATTTTGAAAAATAGAAGACCTTCCAATGCTAAAGCAAAACAATGCCGATTGGCAATTTGATTGGTTAAAAAATAGTTCGCTTTACAAACGCCAACAGAAAACTGCTGACTAAGCATCACAAAACAGAAATTATAATGGCGGCGTAGCGATGTACAAAATTGCCATTGAAGCTGTGATCTTTTGACATTGAAATTTTAGATTTGGCAAAGTTGGTGCGTATGGCAAATTTGGAAGTCAATCGAATTGGCTGTATAAAGTGTCTTTAACCCTAACCTCTATAACTCGAACAAGTTTCATTGTCCCTTTAGTTAATAATGCCTCGTAAACCTTACTCCATAACTCGAACAAAGTTGTGTTCCCCGTGCGTGTTCGAGTTATGCAGATTCTACAGTGATTTTCGATTCAAAGCTTAGCTCTAGACGATCCGATTTTCGCCCTGTCTATTCCAATTGTTCATTAAAGTAGGCAAAAATGTGGCTGTTTAAAGTCAATGCATTGCCCTCTTTTGACGTTAATGCAATGTCTTCTTTTAATCTTTTCCAAGCCAAAGATCTTAACCTCCCACTTTCTGCCCACTCTAACAATTAGAATTGGCAGGGCAGAATAAAGTCGGCTGTCTAAAATAGACCTTACCTTTCACAACCAAGCCTCTCTTCTTTAAACGGGCTTGCAAGGCGGTCGGTAACGTCATCACGAACGGTCTTTTTATCACGAGTCTTGTCGAGTTTATGGCAATTCCAACTACTACTTTGTGACTATTTTTTATTTATTTTTTCTGAAACGATACTAAACAGACATAGCATTGAAAGTATTTCCGAATGAAACAAAACAGAATGTAGACAGGAGACCCATTCTGTATTTTTATAATCTGATATATACAGGACGGGTACGAGCTGTGAGGCAGATTTCTGCCTCAAAAAATTAAAGTGTCCTCACTTATTAAAATAAAAAACAAATTTCGGAACTTGCGCTTTCTCTAAGACAGCGTGACCAGTAAAAGGAATAACAAAATTTGATTGGCTATGTTTTCAACCGTCATTAGGATCTGGGAAATTCAAACTCTCAGCCCAAACCATGCTACTCATTTCACCATTAGTATATAAAATAAGAAATCATAGCATGGATCTCCAGGCTAAATAGAATGGGGATCTTAAATCTGAATCACAGATCTTTACAGAAACCTTTTCGCCAGAGGATGAGGAAGGGATAGTTAAGCTCTATCAAGTGTTTTAAATAAGATACACGCTTTTTTTAATCTAGGCGAGCTTTGGAATAATCGGAGTAGATGAGAATTCTTTTATGAGCTAGGCTTGGCCAGAATATGAATTTTAAAGGCAGGAAGAGATAGTTAAGCTCTATCAAGTGTTTTAAATAAGATACACGCTTTTTTTATCTATAAGAATATCAGAGTGAAAATTGGCCAAATCGTAAGAATACCCTAAGAATACCTACTGCCCTCTATGGTGAAGTTTACAGAATTTGATAAGAATACAATCATTTTGTATTTGGTTAACAGAAAAAACTGCTTCCTTTGTTAGAGATAAATTTTAAAAGCTTTGAGGAAGAAATGTAATTTTGACCCAAATGTCAAAAGTCCAACGCAAAACTGACAAATTGATCATTTCTCATGTTTGTAAAAGAGTCAAGTCTAAAAAAGTAAGAATACATTAAGAATATTTCACCCTCAATTTTGGCACTTTCTTAAAAATACTTGACCCTCATCCAAAGTACACTATTCTTATAAAAAAAGTGTGTATCTGTGCGATAGGTAAGTGAATTCCAGCTATGACTTTCGTGGAAATGTGTGTGTTCTGTTAGTAGTAAGTAAGTTTGCGATCCCAGTCGAGGGCGACCCGAAGGCTCCCTTTTCGTAAAGTTGTCTACCCGAAAGTAGGAGAGGTCGACACTACTTTCCCGGGTATTTTTCCACTTACCCTTAATCCGTCTCTTTAGTTGCTGAGCATCAAGCAGAGAGGCGTCAAGTACCATTTTGGGAATCTTTGGTATGACCCGGCTGGGGATCGAACCCACAACCTTGTGCACCGTAGCTGGATGCTCTACCTTCATGCTACGGTGTGTATGTTAAAACACAAAAATAATCAACCACAAGGTAGGTGACTTCTACAAAAACGGAAGTCTAATCAATTGTCATTCATATCTACTGAAGGTTCTAAATAAAAAAAATTTGCAAAATATAATAAGATTTATTAAATAGCGTGGATGAAAAATTAACAAAAAAATTACATGTTAGGCGAAAATAAAAAAATGCATTGTTTCCGGAATGCGGGTGAAAGAAAAAAGCTCTTGTGCGGCCGGCTAGAAAAACATTACTTTTTGCTATTTTTGATAACTTAAGATCATTGAAATAGAACTTTTATGTACAAACAGTATGAAGCCTACTAACTACTAACGAACAAAACTTGATTTACCAACCAAACCAAACGACGTTTGATAGCTTGAACGGTCAACTTTATTTTCTTTATGATGAACCATATAGATGAACCCATAGTCTGCGGCCAGGTCAGAAAAATTATTTTTTTCACCCGGCCGGTTTCTGGAAACACTAAATATTTTTATTTTCGCCTTAAATAAAAATGATTAAGAACGAAATTTTATGTATCCTACAAATTTTCAAAATCAGAACAAAATCACGAACTCGGGCCTTTTGTATCAAGTTTTATCAAAGTTTAGTAAATTTTATCTATTTACAAATAAGAATTGTGCAAGTTAAAAAATGAAAAAAAAAAAAATGAACCGACTGTTCCCAATATCAAAATACAAATTTTAAAGGTTTTGTTTTTAACGTTTTTAAGTAAGAGTGATTATATCGTTTGTTTACTTATCAATTTTAATTCACAAGCTTTTTGTACATAGGATTGTCACGGATATGGAGCAAGATTGGTAACTATATCAGCATAATATAACAATAGGCAGTGATATAAATTTACAATTGGTTTAAAGGTTTTGTTTTTACATAAGTGTTCCCGTTTCATGTCAGAAACATATTTCATATCGGGACAGTGTCTGCCCATTTTTATATTATGCTGATATAAACCTTTTTCTGACCAATTTTGCTCCACATCTTTGTCAATCCAATGTGAAAAAGCTTGTAAATAAAATTGATGAGTAAACAAACGATATCACTCTTATTTAAAAACAAAACCTTTAATTGAGTCCCCTCGACCGCAGTCGGAGACGACCTGAAGGTTTCTCTTGTGATGGTTATCTACGCAAATGTAGGGAAGGGCGCTAATTTTTCTTTCTGGGTTGCTCCACTTACCCTTGATCCTTCTTTTAAGTTCTGAAGGATTTTGACCCTTTCTGTGTTGGTTTCGGTGTATTTGTGTTTGTTCAAAGTTAGGATGCTCATTTTAAATCATCCAAGCTTTTGAAGATTCTATCTAGATACTTAGTGCCTTTTAAACCTTCTAAACAGAAACCTTTTAAAGACGCTAAAAATACGCTAAAAGTTTCAACACAAAGTTTTACAGCGATTTTTTAATTTTCTAGAAAATCTTTCGCGTGTTTAATTTTCAAAAGAATTTTCAAAAACATTCTGGCTTTTTGCGAAAAGAGGCTAAAAATATAATAACGCGAAAGTTTCTGTTCGCGAAAGGTACACGCCTGAGACAATCAATAATATACCTGGTTAGGCCCGTTTCAAAAAGTTAACAAAATATTACAAAAATTTCCATTAGTGTTATTGTCCTTAGACAGCGTGCATCCACGAAATTGATTTTGATATAGGGGATGCGTATCGTGTATAAAAATTCCGTCCGAGGGTCACCCCGGTCTTTGTATTTTGGATAATAGGCTGAGTAAACGTTCCACTTTCTGCGTGTCTTTATTCGAAATACGAATTAGAGTCGTAGCAATCTTATTAAATCAGCAAGGTGCCAATGAAAATGCTATAAATTGAAACAGGTTACCTAACTTTTATAGGTAACTCTCGAACGGGAATTTCTTTCACAATACGCATCCCCTTTATAAAAACATATCAGAGGGTAAATGCGTAAAGCCCATATTGTCCCCAAAAACCAATTCACACCAACGTGAAACAGTAGCGTAGACAAGAGGGGCGCAAGATTTGTGTAGGAGAGCAGATTTTTATGACACTCTAATTATCTTTACATTAATAGCTACTTACATCTCATAGAAATTGCTCTCCTACACAAATCTTGCGCCCTCCTGTTCACATCAGCGTGAACAGTGCGTAGCAGGAGGGCGCAGATTTGTGTAGGAGAGCAGATTTCTAGAGACTTAATATCTATTATAATGTAAAAAGATATTAGAGTGTC
Source organism: Clytia hemisphaerica (assembly GCF_902728285.1). NCBI lineage: Eukaryota > Metazoa > Cnidaria > Hydrozoa > Leptothecata > Clytiidae > Clytia > Clytia hemisphaerica. The sequence goes on along the minus strand of NW_027103734.1, from coordinate 159,565 downwards.
TAAACCTACCTCTACACAAAATCTTGCGCTCTACACAAATCTTCGCCCTCCTGTTCACTCAGTGATGACAGTAGCGTAGACAGGAGGGGCGCAAGATTTGTGTAGGAGAGCAGATTTTAATGACACTGTAATTGTCTATTCATAATGTAAGAAGATAATTAGAGTGTCATAAAACCTACTCTCCTACACAAATCTTGCGCTCCTACACAAATCTTGCGCCCCTCCTGTTCACATCAGCGTGAAACAGTAGCGTAGACAGGAGGGGCGCAAGATTTGTGTAGGAGAGCAGATTTCTATGAGACTGTAATTATCTATTCATAATGTAAAAAGATAATTAGAGTGTCATAAAACCTACTCTCCTACACAATCTTGCGCTCCTCCACAAATCTGCGCCCTCTGTTCATCGCGTGAAACAGTAGCGTAGACAGGAGGGGCGCAAGATTTGTGTAGGAGAGCAGATTTTAATGACACTGTAATTGTCTATTCATAATGTAAGAAGATCATTAGAGTGTCATAAAACCTACTCTCCTACACAAATCTTGCGCTCCTACACAAATCTTGCGCCCCTCTGTTCACATCAGCGTGAAACAGTAGCGTCAGGACAAGTTTGTGTAGGAGAGCAGATTAATGACGCAATTATCTATAATGTAAGTAATTAGAGTGTCATAAAACCTACTCTCCTACAAATCTGCCTCCACGCGCCCCTCCTGTTCACATCAGCGTGAAACAGTAGCGTAGACAGGAGGGGCGCAAGATTTGTGTAGGAGAGCAGATTTTAATGACACGCTAATTATCTATTCATAATGTAAGAAGATAATTAGAGTGTCATAAAACCTACTCTCCTACACAAATCTTGCGCCCAAAGTGAAAGGTGCATTTTTCAAAGCAACCTCTTGTAGACAGGCCCTTATACAACAAAGGCCTGTTTACACTGAAGTTGTTTTATAAGGGATACCAAAAGTAGCGATGTCAATCTCCTTGTATCGTTTATATACAGCCATAATCTTTTCGTCCCGTTCTTTCAATTTCTCCGAATCCCTAAAAGATTTTAAAATAAAAACATACTTTAGGCATACAGACTTTCACGGGCAGAAACTTTCGCGAAATTGAAAAAAATGCGAAATTTAGGACATTTACTTTCGCAAATTTGAATTCTTTTTCGGGAGCATAAACTTTTGTGAATCAAGACGTAGAAATTGTCACATGAATGGCTTAGAGGGACAAATACTTCTTGGATTAGCTTAAAACTTTTGTATTTTGATTTATTTATCTTTTAACAGGCTAAAAAGTGCCATAAATATTACATTTTATTTAAAGTTTGAAGTTTTACAGTAGATTTTCTATTTTGTCAAGAATTTTCGCGAGCATAATTTTTCGCGAATGGCCCTTCCAAGAATTTTCAAAGACATTTACTTTCGGGAAAAGGCCAAAATTCACAAAAATCGCGAAAGTTTCTGCTCGCGAAAGTTTGTATTATATTTATCAAATAGAAAAAAAGTAATCTTTAAGAATATTTATGGTGAAATTGACCAAAACAATAAGAATATGTTAAGAATATCATCCTCATGGAATTTGGTAACAGGACCTTCCACCAATGCTCAAGACAAAAAGTCAAAAATACCATATTTTTGCTTGAAGCATGTATAAGTATCTGTTGCTTCTTTAAATTTAGGTTGGGATTTGTTCCCGAACAAAATAAATATGAAAATGGAATGGATAGAACTTAAAAAAAAACGTGCGTAATTGCGCTGTTAGAAGCTGTTAGAAGGCAGACTTTGCTCAAATATAATATAATATAACTTTTTAAGATAATTTTAGTATCAAACCCTAAAATTTTGGACATTCATATTGAAAAAACGCACTTGAAGGGACTTTTCTTCGAATTGTAGAAAATTCAAATCATTGAGAGAATTTTAAACAACTTTCCAGCTAAGGAGACCAATATTTCAGTTCGAATTATAGAAAAGATTCGAATTATAAAGATTCGAATTAGAGAGAATTGACTGTACATACCTTCCATGTATAGAGTATTTTTCGGAACGAATGTACGGTAAGAACATGTATGTGAAATGCAAGACCTGTAAAATAGACAAAAAATGTCAGTAAATTATGAGTTTTCCATACAGTGACGAAAAGCCAAATGTTTGACCCGTAGAATACGTTATCGGGGAAAACTTCGTCGGGGAAAATTTTTGTCGGGGAAAAATTCGTCACCTGCTGGTAGTTGGTAAACGCATTAAGGCCGGGGAAAATTTTCGTCGGGGAAAATATTTGTCACTTGTCCAAAATTTCGTCACTTTTCCCCGACGAAGTTTTCCCCGATAAGGTAAACAAAAAAATGTTTTGAACTCCCCTTTAACCAGTCAGGGATATGTTCAAATTAGCCGATTGTCGGTTGTTGAGCCGGATCGATTATATAGACGATAGCTTACATAGCGTCTGAGTTTTAAGCCCCCCCCCAAAGATTTATAAATTTTTTGTTAGCACCCAGGACTTTTGACCCTAGACACTTTCAAAAAATTGATCCGTTAAAAGAGAGTTTTCCAATGTAAATCGCGTTTAGTTCTAAGTTTAAGATGAAATATTCTGCAAACTTTTTATAAAAATATTGCGCAGGCGAAAACTTTTCAGATTCATGAGCTTCAATTTGAGTAATTGAAGCCAACTATTAAGCTGAATTATTTTGCCCCACGTTAGTGATGAATTTCCCTCCCCCCCCACCCATACATAGGCCCCCAAAAAGTGGTCCCCCCAACCACAGGGCGGCTGAGCTTATCGGTTAAACCCGGCATTATTTAGCCTAAATCGGGAACAACAAATGTTATCGAAGGGAAAGTACACGTTTTTTTTTTTAAGAACGTCAAAAATTTTCGAAGCCTTCGGATGTTCTTAGTTTTTTGGATTTGAAGCCTAAAAATGTTCTTTGAATGTTCTTATTTTCAGCATTTTTTTTGAGCATTTTGATGTAATTTCTTAAGAAATGCATTTTTTAAGTCTTCCACACCTTAGACTGTTCTTAGATGTTTTAAATTTTGGGCCTCGAAAGCCTTATTTCTTATCTAGTCTTATAAAAAAAAAAACGTGTATGAATACAGTCGCGTCGTTATTTCTGCTTTAACTTAATTTCCTTCACCGCCCAAAGAACATTTTACTACAAACGTTTTGTTCGTTTTATTTCCGACGAAAGAGATATAAAGAATCTCCATAATAGACCAGCGTCCGAGATTCAGAAAAGGCCTCAAAAATAGTTTTCGTAGGGCACCCCTTAGGCAAATTTTTGATATTATGCTCCTAATAGGGTGTAGAATCGACAAAAAAATTTGCCCTTATTTGTTAAGTTTCGACCACCTGGTGCCGAGAAATGGCATTTTTAAGGCGAAAAATCGACATTTTGGGCGTTTTCCGATGACGTTGACATTCCCACAGCTGGATAGCTCTGAATTAGTAGTATCCGAAAATGGTATGATTTGTTAACTTTCGATGTTACAATCTTGAGATATTTCATTTTTAAGGTGGGTAAAATATGGTGAAAAATTACTGACTGAATTTTCAATATTTAAACCAAAATATCTCGAGATCTAGACATCGAAAGCTAACAACCCATACCATTTTTGGATACTACTAATTCAGGGCTAGCCAGCCGTGGGAATGATTTTTTCTGAAAATAATCCCAGAAAAATGCTGACGTCATCGGAAAACGCCCAAAACATCGTTTTTTGTTTATTCAGGGCTAGCCAGCCGTGGGAATGATTTTTTAGATGACGAAAAGATGATGTCACGAGTAAGCATTCGAATAGTGATAGGCTCAAAACCGGTTAAAATATCGGTGGTTTTTCAAATAGCCATTCCTTTTGATACACCGTTTTCGATACAGAAATTATTGATTGCTTTTATTCTACGTTTAACTTTTCGACTATTTATCGGTGAACAATTTGAAAGGCATTTGAAGCGAAACTGAGGCCACAAGAGCTTCTGAAAGTCAAACTTTGGATTAGATTCCACCGCCTTCTTAAAAGTGAGCCAATCTCGTTCCCAGTGTAATATCACTTTTTTGATGCTTACTGTTAGCGTCATGGCGTCTGGCATCCGTCAAACAAAGCCTGGAATACACGGGGACGAGATTAGGTAATGAGCGAGTTCATAATTTACTTTGCGGTGATGCAGTGTCTGAAGATATTACTATTAATTTCTAGCATCTAATGCTATTTTTGTCTCGATCCCCCGTCCGATTTATTACTGACCGTCGATAAAAATAGTTGCATTAGAATCTCATATCATTCATTCTATATATTAATGATTTAGGGTTACGTACAATAAAGTATAAGCCCGAACCCAGACGGCACACAACGTCAAAACAACGTCCATGTGACATTCATAACGTCCAAATAACGTTATTTGAACGTTAAATTAAAACAACGTTGTGTGCCAGCTGGGAAGGGCTAGAAGCAAGTATTCTTGGTAGGATTTGAAGCCAATAAATCCTACCAAAGTTGCACTGTCTAGCACGACCCGCCTAGATTTTGAACAAATGCCAAATTGAAACTAAAAACTATAATTTACCGCTAAATTTCGAAAAATATACCACTCAAAAACAAAGGAATCGCTAGATTCAATCCGTCGTCAAAAATACGGCGCATATTTTAAGGCTTCACTTTTTCTTGCCTGAGAAAGGTTAAAGATTCGCTTCTAGCCCTATCGGTAGGAAAGTATGAGTTTTACACTCGAAACAAAGGAAGATCCAACGTTAAGAAGCAAAAATAAATCAGACAAATAAACAAACAAACAAACTGGAATTGAAATTTCCATGACAACACATTATTTGAAGAACTGAAGCGAAAAGAGGAAGACAATTTTTTGTGTGTTTCTTTTGGAGAGGTTGAATGACCCGATTGAAAGAAACTCGATGCGATCAGATGTTGAGAGTAATTGATCAAGAAGATGGTTCACAGAAAAATGTGAGTATTTCTTTTCTTTTTCTTTTGAAAATTCTTATTCAGTCGAGTTATAGAGAGTTCGAGTTAGAGAATCAAAAAAATAATGATTGCTCAGGACTTATGTAGGCATTTGTATCATAAAGGTTCGACTTATAAGATGTTAGAGAATCTAATGTATTCACTGATCTTCACAAAGGTTGCTATTCAAACTGTACTAGCTGAGAAAATAAATATCCAAGTGCAAAAAAGAAAGAATTCCGTAGGAGATTGAAGTGACGGCCTACGGTATCGCATTGAACGGTCTAAATAAACCCGTGCTTAACCTCGCTATCAGCTTTTTTATGCTTACTGATAGCGCTAGATAATATCAGTAACGCAGATAAAGCCTGGAATACACGAGGACGATGTTGTCAAGTTATCTGATACGCTGAAGCGGGTCAATTTCCCATTGGAGAGAACTGATAGTTGACTTTTGATATGTCGCATCCCAAGTTGGGTTCAACTACCCTTGTGCATATACCGAAAATTTCGATTGGATCCGCCAACCCCCCAAAACCAGGGCTGGGTTGCCAGGCCACCCGCTGCGAAATTCCGTAATCTAAACCTTCCAGATGTTGAAAAATTTCCCGACCTTCAGAGCTTTAGCGTGTCAGATGAAAATTTCACCATCTGGGTACCAGATAAAAACTGTCTTAAGAGACATACTCAAGGTTTATCTTGAGGCGATTTGTTGTTTTACGGGCCAAACTACCCAAAAAGAGGGTCGGTCGGTCGGTCGGAAAAAGAAAAAAATAATAGTAGAATTTCGCCTATAAAATCTCCTAAAAAGGCAGCAAAAACTTCTACATCTTCACAAAAATGCGAAATAGAAAACAAAAAGACACAAAAAGCTCGAATGTATGGATGAAATGAGAAATTGAACAAAAAACTCTCAAAACCTTGGAAAAACTACTAAAATGTTGAGAAATTGGGCAGTCTGTAAAGTAATTAAAATAAAAATGTACAGTACTACGAAAATCAAATTTGTTTTTATTTCGATTTTTGAAATTTCAGGGTCGGTCGGGCCCGTAAAACAACTAAATCAAATTGGTCTCGCTTGACAAAACAAAATAAATGGATTCTCACAAATTCTCCACGACGTCTTCGATTTCCCAAATTATGGCTGAAAAATTAAAAAAAAAGAAAAGTTATTTATACGAAAAATTTACACAAAGACGAGGTTGTAATGACTTTAATTATAATACTGTTGACTCTCGCTAATTCGAACTCGAATTACAGGGAGATTTGAATTACAGAAAGTATATTCTCCTTGACGGGGACTGGGAACAAGTTCGAATTATAGAAAGGTTCGAATACGTGGGAGTCTCTGATCAATTTCTGAATCCTGAGGTTCAGGTTGTTCTTAAAATTTGTTCTTAGGTTTTGGCCAATTCTCATCCTCGTGTTCTTATAAAATTGTTCTTATATAAAAAAAACGTGTAATTTCGATACTAACCCGAAGAAGAACCAATCATAAGCGAGCGTTAAGTAAAGTATTTCATCTGCATTCAAATTTGGGTGTGTCTCTCCATCCTAAAGTGGAAGAATAAGTTATACGAAGCGATCCAAGCAAGTCACTCAGTTCTCATACATTCAACTCATGGAAGAATAAGTTATACGAAGCGATCCAAGCCAAGTCACTCAGTTCTAGTGGAAGAATAAGTTATACGAAGCGATCCAAGCAAAGTCACTCAATTCTTATACATATATAGTGAAGATATGTAATATCTGTGTCATTTTAGAAAAAGAAAAGTTATTGATATATAAATAACTCAAACTGATAAAAACGAAAAAAAGTTAAGAATATTTTTGTTAATTGTGTATACACTTTTTTTTT